>NC_057392.1:29609025-30809025 GCF_019320065.1 Cervus canadensis | reverse complement strand
GATCTGATAGACAGAGAGCCTGAAGAACTATAGACAGAGGTTCATGACACTGTACAGGAGGCAGAGATCAAGACCATCCCCAAGAAAAAGAAATGCAAAAAGGCAAAATGGTTGTCCAAGGAGGCCTTACAAATAGCTGAGAAAAGGGAAGCTAAAGGCAAAGGAGAAAGCAAAGATATACCCATTTGAATGCAGAATTCCAAAGAAAAGTAAGGAGAGATAAGAAGTCTTCCTCAGTGATCAGTGCAAAGAAATAGAGGAAAACAATAGAATGGGAAAAAGTAGAGATCCCTTCAAGAAAATTAGAGATACCAAGGGAACATTTCATGCAAAGATGGGCTCTATAAAGGACGGAAATGGTACAGACCTAACAGAAGCAGAAGATAATTAAGAAGAGGTGGCAAGAATACACAGAAGAACTATACAAAAAAAATCTTCACAACCCAAATAATCACGATGGTGTGATCACTCACCTAGAGCCAGACATCCTGGAATGCGAAGTCAGGTGGGCCTTAGGAAGCATCGCATTACTACAAACAAAGCCAGTGGAGGTGATGGAATTCCAGTTGAGCTATTTCAAATCCTAAAAGACGATGCTGTGAAAGTGCTGTCCTCAATATGCTGGCAAATATGGAAAACTCAGCAGTGGCCACAGGACTGGAAAAGGTCAATTTTCATTCCAATCGCAAAGAAAGGCAATGCCAAAGAATGTTTAAACTACCGCACAATTGCACTCATCTCACACGCTGGCAAAGTAATGCTTAAAATTCTCCAAGCCAGGCTTCAACAGTATGTGAACTGTGAACTTCCAGATGTTCAAGCTGGATTTAGAAAAGACAGAGGAACCAGAGATCAAATTGCCAATATCTGTTGGATCATTGAAAAAGCAAGAGAGTTCCAGAAAAAAAAAAACATCTATTTCTGCTTTATTGACTATGCCAAAGCCTTTGACTGTGTAGATCACAACCACCTTTGGAAAATTCTTAAAGAGATGGAAATTCCAGACCACCTTACCTGCCTCCTCAGTAATCTGTATGCAGGTGAAGAAGCAATAGTTAGAACTGGACATGGAACGACAGACTGGTTCCAAATTGGGAAAGGAGTATGTCAAAGTTGTATATTGTCACCCTGCTTATTTAACTTATATGCAGAGTCCATCATGAGAAACGCTGGGCTGGAGGAAGCACAAGCTAGAATCACGATTGCCAGGATAAATAGCAATAACCTCAGATATGCATGTGACACCACCCTTATGGCAGAAAGTGAAGAAGAACTAAAGAGCCTCTTGATGAAAGTGAAAGAGGAGAGTGAAAAAGTTGGCTTAAAGCTCAACATTCAGAAAACTAAGATCATGGCATCTGGTTCCATCGCTTCATGGCAAATAGATGGGGAAATAGTGGAAACAGTGGCTGACTTTATTTTGGGGGGCTTCAAATCACTGCAGATGGTGAATGCAGCCATGAAATCAAAAGATGCTTGCTCCTTGGAAGGAAAGTTATGACCAGCCTAGACAGCCTATTAAAAAGCAGAGACATTACTTTGTCAACAAAGGTCCGTCTAGTCAAGGCTTTGGTTTTTCCAGTAGTCATGTATGAATGTGAGAGTTGGACTGTAAAGAAAGCTGAGAGCTGAGAAAATTGCTACTTTTGAACTGTGGTGTTGGAGAAGACTCTTGAGAGTCCCTTGGACTGCAAGGAGATCCAACCAGTCCATCCTGAAGGAGATCAATCCTGGGTGTTCATTGGAAGGACTGATGTTGAAGCTAAAACTCCAATACTTTGGCCACCTGATGCGAAGAGCTGACTCACTGGAAAAGACCCTGATGCTGGGAAAGATTGGGGGCAGGAGGAGCAGAGGACGACAGAGGATGAGATGGTTGGATGACATCACCAAGTCAATGGACATGAGTTTGGGTGGACTCCGGAAGTTGGTGATGGACAGGGAGGCCTGGTGTGCTATGGTTCGTGGGGTCACAAAGAGTTGGGTACGACTGAGGGACTGAACTGAAATGAGCATACTCTTTTCCTTATATTCCTACTAACGGTGTACCAGGGTTCCAATTTTTCTACATCCTCACCAAAAGTTGTTATTATCTGATTTTTGGATAGTAGCCGTCCTGATAGCTATGAGATGGTATCTCATGGTTTCAACTTGCATTTCCCTAGTGTTTAGTGATGTTGAACATCTTTTCATGTACTTGTTAGCCATTTCTATATCTTCCTAGGAAAAATGTCTAAGTCCTTCCTGCATTTTTTAATCAAGTTGAGTTTTTGTTTCTTTTTCTTCCTATTGAGTTCTGAGAGTGCTCTGTATATTCTTATGTCCATCCTTATCAGACGTGTGATTGGCAAGCGTCCTCTCCATTCCCTGGGCTGCCTTTTTACCCTGGGGCCCACAGGTGGTGTGCGTCTCAGTGTGGGGACAGAGCGCTGCTTCAGTCCGGAGACACAAGAATGTCTGCTTGTGTACCTTCTGCCCCTAGCCAGCCACCCAGCCATAGTAAAATTTATTTATAAAAGTAAAGGGTTGAAATGAGCTATCTCTAAAGGAAATTCCAGCCCTGAAATGCAATACGATTTAGTAAATACCTTAAGTTTTCAGTTTCAGTTCTAAATTTCTAAATGAAATTTCTTTTTCATTCACATTTACCATGTTTGTTTACATCCTGTTTGAAAACAGGAACTATTTTATTTACTGGGAATTTGATAACCATCATTATTTTTTTAAGTATCTTTAAGAGTCACATTCTTTCCAGACAGCCCATGATGCTCCCACTTTAAGTGCAGAGAGAGGCACTACCCTGAAACTGCTATTCCTAGGTTGTACTTCAGACATCGGACAAAATGCTGAAATCATTAACCTTTTCACAGGTTATTCGTTTAAGTTATTCTCACCACATAGTACTGTTTAGAGAACAGGTTTGTTTAGACTGTAGTGTTGCTTACAGTTTGACTTGAAATAAATTTTGGTAATTTAAAAATATTAATGTATCCTATTTCTACTTGGTAATCACCTTTTATTTTTTTCTTATTTATTATATTATTTAAGTAATATTTTGATTTGATTGTTGCAAAAACATAATCTGATTTCATTGTACAAAATCCAGAAAAAATGACCTACAATGCCACCATTTGGAGAAAAACTCATCGTTATATATGTTATTGTTAAGTGTTCTCCCATGTGAACAGGTAATTTTAAGTAGCATAATATTCTGTGCCTCACACTACCAGTTACCCAAGTCCCCTGTCACTGGATGTTTAGCATTTGGAAAATGCATGAGCATGTTGCCATCCAAAGGATGAGGAATTTCCTGGGCATTGTTTACACATGTGTCTATAATTCCTTGGAATAACTGTGTTCAGTTCAGTTCAGTCGCTCAGTCATGTCCGACTCTTTGCGATCCCATGAATTCCAGCACGCCAGGCCTCCCTGTCCATCACCAACTCCCGGAGTTTACCCAAACCCATCCCCATCGAGTCTGTGATGCCATCCAGCCATCTCATCCTCTGTTGTCCCCTTCTCCTCCTGCCTTCAATCCTTCCCAGCATCAGGGTCTTTTCCAATGAGTCAACTCTTCGCATCAGGTGGCCAAAGTACTGGAGTTTCAGCTTCAGCATCAGTCCTTCCAGTGAACACCCAGGACTGATCTCCTTCAGGATGGACTGGTTGGATCTCCTTGCAGTCCAAGGGACTCTCAAGAGTCTTCTCCAGCACCACAGTTCAAAAGCATCAATTCTTTGGTGCTCAGCTTTCTTTACAGTCCAACTCTCACATCCATACATGACCACTGGAAAAACCATAGCCTTGACTAGACGGACCTTTGTTGGCAAAGTAATGTCTCTGCTTTTTAATATGCTATCTAGGTTGGTCATAACTTTCCTTCCAAGGAGTAAGCGTCTTTATGGTATAGAACTATATTAATCTAGAGACAGCAAAAGGAACATTTATTGAGCATTTACCATGTGCAAAGCACTTCACCTGGAATATCTGGTGTAATTCAGTTCTGAAGCATCAGCTGAGTTAGGGGTTCCCACTCTGCTTCCTCAGCTTCTCTGTTCCCTTCCCACCCCGCCCCTTGCTAACCGTCCCCTGGCAGCAGGCTCTCTCCTGTCTCTTGGCCACAGTGTGCAGCCCACTCCTGCCGCTTGGGTTGGTCTTATCCCCATGGGCTCTGCGGACCCCGCTGTCGGGCCTTTCCTGTCCCCCTTTCTCCAGACCAGGAGCGCTGAGGTCTGCAGTGGGCAGGCCCCGCTGCAGCTGGGACTCCCGGCAGGGCCAGGTCAGGCCCAGCCCCCAAAGCACCATCTCTGAAGGGGAGGAAATGGGGGCGGGAAGCCTCCAGCCCAGCCAGGCTCCTGCTCTCCACGCCCCGCCCCAGCTGCAGCTCTTTGCTCTGGTTCCCCGCTTTTCTGGTTCTACTCCTTTGTTCACTGGGTCCCTGCCTCCTAAAACATCTATATTCCTCATTTCCTCTGAGCCAAGTCCCCTGTCTTGAAGACTCATCAGAAATGCTGCTGCTTGCCGAAAATCTGCTGTCATGTCCACCCCTGCACCTTGGAAGCCGGCTGCCCTGCCCGAGATGGTGAGATCCTCTCATATATGCTGCGAAGCTTAATGACTTGCTCCTCATGCTTGACGTGTAGTCTTACCTCTTCCTAAGTTTGCAGAGGTCAGAACACATCTCTTGTTCATTATTGTATTTCCCACAAGCCCTAACACAGTATCATTGAATATGTTTGTTGAAGAAATGAATGAATAAATAAGTAATAAACTACAAAAACTCATCCTGTTATTAACCAAGAAAGAAAGTAAAGACAGTGAAGCATTTAACAAAATCGATCTATAAAATCTACATTTTAGAAAACAGTTTAGACAGTTTGAGACATATAATATGTGAGTGGAAGTGTAGTGATGGATCAACTATTCCCAGGAGAATGGTAGTAGAAATACCACTTTTTACAAAGCAAATTTAAAACACATTTCTCCTGATACAACCTAAAGGAAAATCATTCAACAAACGGAACGGAAGACAGACGATCATACCTGAATGAAGGGAAATGATTTAGTAAGCCATTTAGGGGTGGGTCTGAACACTGAAAATGGTGAGCTTCTCCTAAAGGAGACTGAGATACGAAGATACTCCTCGGAAGGGCCTGGTAATCGAGTATAAGGAGGACTATGTACAGGGAAGGACTGGGTGTAGTGGGCAGGCGACATGGGTTCTCACAGCGCCATCTCTGCGTTGACATGGCTTCAGAGAGGGCGGCCTGCAGAGGAGCCCGTGTCCCATGTGGGACGTAATGAGAGGATCTACTGCGTGGGTTTGCTGTGAGGGTTAAGTGAGTTCCTGCATGCAGAGCCCAGGGCCGGGCCTGCCACAGTCCCTGTGAAAGGGTTGGAAGCCAGCAGTCTGCTCCTCTGCAGAGCGGCCCTTGTGCTCCATCCTTCCCCGGAGGCTGCCGGTGGCCCACCTCCTCATCCTCCACCACTTTCTCGCCTCACACGGCAGTGGCTCTGCAGAACTTGAGTCAGTTGGGCTCCCAAGTCCTCTAATTCACCCTTCTGGGTAGAGCCACATAAAGATGTTTAAACCAGAGACCGGTGTTTTCTAAGAGTGAATCACCAACCTCCATATTAAAAATCGGTTCTGTTGTTTTGACTTGATTTAAAAAATTAAAGAATAGTTGCTTTATGGCGTATCTGTTCTGTGCCAGACACTCTCCATGTGTTACCATTTGGCTCTAATCAATACCTTTGGGGTACCAAAGAATTAGGGAACTCTTTAAGATTACACAGCCAGCGTCTTCAAACTGGTAGAAAGAGGAATTGAACCCAGGTGTGTCTACTCCTGCACGCTACCCGCTTCCACCATCCTGCCTCCCGTAACAGAAGGCAGAACATGTATGCAAAAGTAAATATAACAAGCACTTGAACAATTGTTCAAGTCTTATTTATACATGAAAATGACACTAACTGGTTGGTTTTATAAAATTTCAAGGCAATTAGCCATGCATTTGTTTTTGATTACAGAGGACCATTAATGAAAGCAAATGACTAAAGCTGTCTGAGGCATGTCCACATGTCTGAGGCATGTGGAGCCTCAGAAGCTAAGATAGAAATGGAAAGTCTCTTCCCACAATTTTGGAAGCTTGATTCTTGGCTCTTTCTTTTACCTGTAATTATATAAAAGAGTAAGAATAAATGACAAGCCACCCTTGTGCCGCCAAGTGATTCCATTTCTATTTATAAAGTCTGAGTGATCGTTGGGCTTGGGTGTATTTTCAGATTAAGCAAACTCCAGCGAGATCATGTACTGGATTTAATATTCCAAATGGAAGAGTTTCTTGGGCCCCTCAACCTGTCTCAACTATTCTTTATCTCATAATTGGGCTTTTGTGTCAGCTTTCCAGTGGGAAAAAAAGGTCTTACAGGAATGAAAACTGCTGTTTTCTGCCACGTAGATTCCGTTTGTACTGAGGTTTATGCAGGACTTAGGCAAGCCAGATGCTCTTCACTTGCTGCCAGTGTGCTGAGCAGAAGTGTCCGCCTGGAAGCCTGTGTGTGTGCCCACGCGCTCCCGCGGCACGTGCCCCGGGCTGCCCTGCACGCCCGTGCGGGCTGTGGGCCGCAGTGCCGCGGGCGCCAGTCTCAGCCTCGCCCGTTTCCTTACAGTCACGCTCCGAGCAGCACGGCCACGTGTTTGGGGGAGCAGACCTCCCTGAGCCCTGTACTCCCTCCCGCTGTCAGCACCTCACCACCCACAGGCTGGACCGTGTCCTCTGACTGTCTCCTCTCCAGCTCTTCTTCCCTCCCAGAATACACTTAATCCGTTTAGGTAGGAATGACTGCTGGGGTTTAAGGCTCCCAAGGGCTTTTGCATCTCATAAAAAGTGATCACTTAATCCAAACTAAACTCATAGCGAGTAAATGGAGAAGAGGTTTTAACCAGCTGGTGGTACATTCCTGGTGTCCTTTGTCCATTCTGGGCTGTCAGCACCCGAGTTGGAAGCCAAGGGCAGGGACAAACTCCAGCCAGAGCCCCTCTCTCAAAAGACTGCCACGTGCTGGCCTCAAGACAGTTCTAGACTCTTCCTTCCAGGTGGGTTTGTATCTGTAACACATTGAAAAGGTGACTTGTTCAATAGTAGGGACAGGAGGCCAGGACCAGGATCCTCAGAACAACTATTCTTATTTCTCTGTAAGATTTTCATGTACGCTGCCTCATTGTCTGGTAATTATAAACCTTTCCTATTCCAACTCCAAGCTTGTAAACCTCTTGGGAGCAAAGTATCTAACTTCTGCCTTCTCCAGAGAGTGTCGATGTTAGGCCCTTACTGGGTAGAGGATTGTTTAAGGTTACGTGACTTGTGAATGGCAGGATCGGAAATAGAACTCAGGTTTCCTTGTGCTATGTACCACTCCAGTGATCCTTCATCCCACTGCCATCAGTTATCTGTTGCTGTGTAACAAACCACCCCAAACCCCACCCCTCAAAGCAGCGTTGCTACTGCTCACGGGTTTTCAGGCCAGGCGTGTGGACAGGGCTGGGTGGGGCCGCTCTTCTGCTCCGCCTGCTGTTGACTTGGCCAGCTTCAGGTGAGCTGGGATAAAAGGTCCAGGAAGACATCACTCACGTGTCTAGAACCTCCTTGTGTCTCCTGTGGCCCCTTTCTCTCCATACTGTCTCTCCTCTTGTTCATTATCGTAGCCTGATCTTCTTTACAACTAACTATGGTAGCTGCCTTCCTCTCGTGAAAGCAGCAGGAAGCAGAAGTTGGCAGGCCTCTTACACAGTGTGACTTCTGCTGTGTTCTCTGGATCAAGGCAAGTGACGGGACAGCCAGGATTTGCAGGGAAGGGAAGTAGACCCCACCTCTTGATGAGCAGAACAGCGTGTCCATCGAGGAAGGAATGGATGGTGGCCATCTTTGGAGATGAATCATGACCTAGGTTCACCAACAGATGCAGCGTTCTTTCTCTTTTTCCTGTGGGGTCCTGAGCGAACAGGGAAGCTCAGGTTTGTGCAGACCCAAAGGAGAAAAAGGAGAAGAAAAACGCCTGGCAACACCGACCCGAGGCCACCATGATCATCCCTTGGCTGAGCTCCTGGTTGTGTCGTCTTTACTTGAGTATCAGAAGAGAGGCCTTTGTGCTTGGTGGGATGTGTGAAGTACAGGGTTCAAGCTTGGGCAATTACAGTGCTCATTTCACAATAATTTGTTTTTAGAGCGACCGCTGTGTCTGTTTTCTGCATCAAGCATTTGAATGCATGTTCCTAAAGGCTCATCTTCCAGGCAGCCATTAAAAACAGTGCTTTTAGGTGTTGTGTATGTGTATTGCTAACAAGTGGTACACCTACAAGTCACCTTTTCAGCCATTAATTTCTATCTGTGTGTCAGATTGTACTCCGTCTCTTAAGAAAAAGCGTGTCTTGGGAATTTTCTCTCTGCTTCTTTTTGACAACAGAGGATTCTCATTTGGCGAGATAAGTGTCTGACCCTGGAAAATCAATCTGCCAGACTTGTCCAGCTCTGGCAACGTCCTTTCTTTGTATTCCAACTAACTTGGTTTAAAATATCTTACATTATGAGGATTATTCTCTTCTCTGAGAAAAACTCCCTTAATCTTCTAAATTTCCTTGGGAAATTTTTCACATGCATTACTTTTTTTCTTAAAAAAGCAAAAGCTCCAGGCTTTATCCGTTTGTTACAGTTAGATTGTAGATAATTATCCCACCCAGAGTATTTTTCCCTAGAAACAATCAAATAAATAAAATCCTCTAGTATTCTATCAAGAGAGAAGATGTAAGAGCAGCTAACTGTGGGCTGTGGGGCCAAAACTTTCCCAAGTGCTTTGGGAAATCTCATGTTTTAAGAGATTATCATGGTCTAGAAAATGAAGAGATTTGTTTTAAACAGATGGAAATTTCTGGTTTCTCAAACGTGTATGAGAAAATGTGATGGCTTTGTACCAGCTGTCTAGGGAGTTGGGTCCACCGAAGTCCCATTGACTCTCAATTTTGTGGCTCAAAAGTTATCGAAGGTATTTTATGTACTTTCTTAATACAAGTTTGTGTGGGTAAACATTTACACATGGCACGAAGCAAGCATCCAATTAAAAGTCCAGAATTGTTCTGAATCTCATTTTACTCCTCCTGTTTCACTGGTGGTGGCAGTAGTGGGTTTGCTGTTGTTTATTTGTTGCTTTCATTTGTTTTGTCTAGGACTAAAAAGACATGGATGGTGGCTCTTTAAAACAGTCCAGACCTTTTGGAGGACTTGGGATTTTCTTTGATTTTTTTTTTTTTTTTTCATTTTCGTATCTTTGCCCTCTTCGTTTTAGGAAGAAGAATTAGAAGCCCAAATTTCCTTCCTTCAAGGACAGTTGAATGACCTGGATGCCATGTGCAAATATTGTGCGAAGGTGATGGACACTCATCTTGGTGAGTGAAGGGCTCCCCCCTGGGGATGGTGGCGACCCCCGCCGCGGGCGTGTGTGTTGAGTGCTTCCCATGAGTTACCTCCTGTCACCCTCACAGACGAGGAAACCAGAGCGCAGAGATTAATCACATTTCCCCAGATTATAACACCAGCCAGTGGAGGAGAAATTCAGAATCAAGCAGTCTGACTCTAGATTTCAGCTCTTAATGGTTACACTGCCCTTTCTAAGTATCTCTCTACCCTGAAAAAAAGAAAATGCTGAGCTTTCAAGATGAAACAGTCCACTCCACTGTTGTGCTAATCTGTCCATAATCACGCATGTGGTTGTTTGGCAGTGATTTATTTTTTTAAAATATATCTTTTTAATCAGCTGTCTGAAATACATGTTGGGCCCCTGACCTTTTCGTCCTCTGATTGTGCCAATAACCTAAGAAGTGTCCTCCTGTGATGCTCAGGTTACATGTAAGCGGCCGGTGTCATGCCCGAGTCCTGGGCCTTACTTGCTACATTAGTGAAAGCTCTGTGTTTTGTGTTAGAAATGGTCTCTGTGCTTCAGGAACCCCCTGATGCTTACAGAACTTTTAGACTCCACATGGTGACCATTCTCAGCCCACTTGCGGACATCCTTTCCTTCTGTCCTCCAGGGTCCAGCACCATAGTTTGGGAGGAGATGAGGAAAATCAGAGACGTACCCTCATGGGCATGGCCAGTGTGCCCTCTGTGAGCATGGGGCATTGTGAGGAGTTGGAATACACCCCTCCATGAGGGAGCACCAGAGAGCCACCGAGTGCTCTTCCCTCTAGCAGTCCCGAGCATGGCCATCCGGGGCCTTCACTGGAGACAGACTGTACATCAGACCCCACCCGTTGCTCAGCCTGTCAGGAGATGAGTCCATTACACGCGGCCAAAATGGCTTTGTTAGGATGCAGCCCAAACGCACTGGCCTCGAGCCAGTGACAAGTGATCTCTTAGGGACATGGAGATGTGCGTGGCCCGCGAGGCCAGCTGCCTCCCCGCGTCTCCCCAGGCTGCGTCCCGGCCCTGCTCTGCCCTCGGCTTCCCTCCGTCCTCCAGGGAGAGGCCTCTGGAGGAGGAGACAGTGGGATAAACCCTGCAGGTGGGTCCCTTCACATTCAGTCCCTGCCACTCCAAAACTGTTCGTACACTTCTTCACGGTCAACTTTCTAAATTCATATAGAATTAATTTTACACCCATCTTATAGCAGTTTAAAGTGCATCAGAAAGAAGTAATGAAGAGGTAGTGTATAAATAACTGGTATATATTCCATAATTAATTTTATTATTTAAATACAACTTTAATTTTAAAGTAACCGTGAGTATGTGTGTGTGTGCGCACAAACACTTTGTGAAATTTTTTCTTCTCTGGCTACATGGGTGACCTTTGTGTTACTCAGTTTTGGGTTTTGACCAAAGTAGGAGAACAAAGAAGTGACTGCAGATATTTACTCTAGGAGCTCTAGAAAAATCCGGTTGTGGGATGTTTCCAAGTTGTTTGGTCCACATAGCAGCTTTTAAAGCAGCTTTACTTAAGCCTCAGGATTTCCAAACAGCTTTTACTCTTTTAGTCAGCAGTAAAAGAACATTTTTCTCATTGCATGGGATGGGGAAACACTTTAATTAAAGAAAAGCTCTTATCAGCTGTGAATTTTCAGCTAACCACAAAAGCAGATTTGTTTTGTGTATATGTTTCACTTTCAGCCAGAACCCCTTCACAAAGCTGTTGACTCCTCTTTGCTGTAGAAGTGGCCTGACTGCGTGTTCATAGTGGGGTTGAGGATCCCTGGCCCTGGGGCCTGTGGATTCATTTTATTTCATCCGAGTATGTTACACTTTATCACAGGGTGTTCCTGGGTTGTAGGCAGTTTGGATTTTAAGCAAAAACTTGAGGAAAGCATTAAGGTTGAGGTGTGAAGCTGTTGATTTAGTTTTTTGCTTATTATATCCTTTAAAAATGACTTTAATACTCTCATATTTTTATCCATATAAACTTTTCTGTTTTTCCTGATTAGTAAAGTAGTACTACAGTTGAAACTGAAAAATCCACTAGTAATAGTAATGCAATCTTTATAAAGGTTAAAATACATAAAGAGTTGTTCATAATGTATTCTGAAGTGAAAATAGCAGGTGGCACAGTAGAATATATTTGATGTGGAAATAACCATTGACTGTGGTGGCCTAAGTGAGGGAGAGCACAGAGGGACTTTCCAAGGGGCTAGTCTTCCTGTCTGCTTGGAAAACCTGCAGATGCCTCAAGTGCATGTAACTGGCACCTTGGGGGTGATCTGTATGCTGCAGGCAAGAGTCCCCTCTAAGAGCAGCTGCCAGGATTCCCCTGAAGATCCAGTGGTGAAGACTCCACGCTTCCAGACATGGGTTCAGTCCCTAGGCAGGGAACTGAGATCCTGCATGCCATGGGCAGAGCCAAAAAAAAAAAAAGCAGCTGCAGTGATACCTAAGCAGGAGAGACAGGCTTGCAGGCATCATACAGACATGGGGTTGAAACCAGACTCCATCACTTCTGGGATCAGCCTGCTTGTGATCTTACATAAAATGGATATGCCAAGATCTATCTCACCAGTTCCTTGCCAAGACTAAGATATTTTTAAAGCCCAGCACAGGGCCTTCCCTAGTAGCCAGTGGTTAAGAATCTGCCTTCCGATGCAGGGGACGCAGGTTCGATCCCAGCTCAGGGACTTGCGATCCCACATGCCATGGAGCAGCTAAGCCTGCTCACTGTGGAACCCACGTGTCAGCATGGACGACCCTGCATGTTGCAGCTAGAACTCGATGCAGCCACGCCTAAAAAATAAATGAAGCCAGCACTGGTTGAGTGTGCAACACAAATCCTCTCCTCCTTCCTCTTAGCTTTTTTTTTTAAAGTCTTTATTGAATTTGTTACACTATTGCCTCCATTTTATGTTTTGGTTTCTTGGCCCCAAGGCATGTGCGATCTTAGTCCCTCAACCAAGGATCGGACTTATACCCCCTGCCCTGGAAGGTAAAGCCTTAGCCGTTGGACCAGCAGGGAAGTCCCCCTTGCCCTTAACTCCTAGCTGTCCCTTCTGGTGGCCGATCCTGGCAGACCCCGCCAGCCCACCACCAGAGGAGCTGAGCAGTGACTGGGTGGGGCCCCACGGCTAGACAGCGAGAGCTAGGAGCAGCCCTGTTGAATGTCCCTCGGTCAGACCACACGCAGAGATGTTGGGGTTGGATCTGCAGGTCCTCACGTTGGGTGCGTGAGCTCTCTGAGCAAGAACAGCTTGCCCAGAACTGCGTGGTGCCTTTGCTCACCTTGGCAAAAGCCCTGCTGAGCCTGGCCGCTCGCTCCCAAGGTCCCCAGACAGCCTCAGATTCTCATCCTGCTCCTACCCTTTTCTGACGTTAAGTATTTTCACTGAGCTCCTTTCAAGGAAATTCTGTATCAGTCTGTGTTATCATCAGTTGTGCAGTGTTATCTTAAAATGTCAAGTACAGTTCAAGACTACCTTTTATAACAAAACAAATATAGAGAAAAGCATCTCAGTTAAAAATTACAGAAAGGCATTTGTTTAAATGGCCCTTTAATTACAGAGGCAATAAAACTGACTCGTTAGCAATTTTATTTCCTTATGGTTCTGGAACCCAAAACTGAAAGCATTATTTGTTTTATCAAAATTCTACCAAAATTCTCATTTTATTGCCTCAACGTAATTGAGCTCTGTGAATTCAAAGATCTAGAGACAGGAATTGAAAATGTGTCTCTTATTAAATCTAAACTTTTCCTATCAACTTGAGAAGATTTTCTTCACGTGTTCATTTTTCTGTTGCTATAGTCACACCCCTCCCTGTCATCCCGACAGTTGACAGTGTGAACCTCAGTGGCTGAGTTGGGCTATTTTTAGACTTGCCATTGCTCACACGTAATTGCACGTGGGTGAGCTGCCTGCACTTCTCTGATCTGTGAGCACCTGGGCCTGCTCCCAGGGGAGGGTTTCCAGCCTCTGTTCGGTATTTACACTCATTTGCCGAGGCTCGTCCTTTCATTGGTGGTTCACACAAACAACGGGAGGGTGAAATGCAATGAATTAAGGGAGCTAGAGTTCTGCAGCCCAGCAGATCTTAGCCTGTCGTCGAGGTGGACACCCTCCAGGCCATCACGGCTGTTGCTTGTTTCACAGATGAGGAAACCGAGAACTGAGGCCTGGGTGCGACAAGGGATGCAGAGCTTGCTGGCACAGGCGCCCAGGGCCCATCCCAGGCCTCAGCTGCTCTTTCCTCGCTCCTGCAGAGGCCCAGCTCCAGTCGGGAGCCAGACTTCGGGTCTGGGGTCACACATCCATGCCAATTTTGCACTTGTCATAATATTTATGCAAGAATTAGTGGTAAAAGGAGGTCATTTTTGGAAAATTAGTTTATTTGCCTCTGCAAGAGCTATATGAATCTGATTTGCTAATATTTAAGCAAAGCAGTATTCAATAGATGTTTTTGAAAGTGTTTAACAGGCAATTAACTAGTGACATCTGAGAAACAGAGCAGGAAACTGTGATCAACAGACAGCTTTCCTCTGTCAACCACACTGCTGAAAGCTCTCTGATTATTAAGAATGTGAGACTTTGCGTTTACTTGCAGGATGAGTACTTCTCCTGAGGGTCTTGTTAGCAGATTTTGCCTTGAAGGTCTGAAGATCTGCACTTCCAGCAGCCCCCAGGGCACCTGGTGATACTGACTCGTGACAAACACCAAGCAGCTAGCAGCAAGAGACCTTAAGATCACTGGGGCAGAATGCAGTTCTGTACTCCTAGCACTGTGAGCGTGTCCCTGCCCCGCCCTGCAGGGACCCTGTGGGCGGAGTGCTCCCGCCCCCTGACCTGAGGCAGCCTGCACACACCTGACACTGATGTGCCCTCGGCCTCTTCCAGCCTTGCTCTCTCCTTGTGGAAGGCATTTCTCCCCAAATTTGATTATCAGGAGCTTTGGAAGCATATTTCTTGCAACAACCTTATGCATGCTAGGTTACTTCAGTCTTAACAACCCTTTGTGACCTGAGGGACTGTGGCCTGCCAGGCTTTTCAGTCCATGGGATTCTCCAGACAAGAATACTGGAGTGGGTTGCCATGCCCTCCTCCAGGGGATCTTTCTGACCCAGGGATCGAACCCATGTCTCCTGTGGCTCCTGCATTGTAGGCGGAGTCTTGGCCACTGAGCCACCAGGGACACCTGTACCAACCCTACCCCTGTTGAGAAAAACTCCCCAAACTGTACGCTCTCTTAGCCTTTCCTGGGCTCCGAGAACACCTCCCTGATCACGTGGTCTCAGTATGGATGATTCATCTTTCATCCTTTTGTTTTACATTTCATGGCTCTCTCCATCTTCCCACCTGTTTTTCCAAACTGAATATTCTCTCACTGTCTTTCTCTTTTAAATATAATTCCCAGATTCTTTATCTTTTTTAATTAATTTATTTATTTTAATTGGAGGCTAATTACAGTATTGTGATGGTTTTTGCCATACTTGGAGGCTAATTACAGTATTGTGATGGTTTTTGCCATACTCCGACATGACTCAGCCACAGGTGTGCATGTGACCTCCCCCATCCTGAGCCCCCCTCCGCTTTATCTTTCTAAACTGTGTTTGACCGCCTAACCTGTTTCCCCATATCCACACCAGGCTGCTTTTCCACTGCCTCTAACCCCAGCCCGTCCAGCTCATGACCCAGGGGACAAAAGACTTGTCCACTCCACCCTCCACCTCAGTAGAAACAGTCCTGACATCAAAAGCTTGAAGGTTCAAGGACCTTGGGGCTCAGGCTGAACCTAAGAGCTGTGAGTAGGGGCCGGTGAGGCCTGGGATGAGGAAGCTGACGGTCACCGCCACGGCCGCATCCAGCTCCCAGCCGAGGAGTGGCACTCAACTGTCCACGGGTCATTGGCTGGGAAAACTGTTGTGGCCTGAGATTCACAAAGAATATGTCCATCTTAAAGCCAGTTCTGAGGGTCTTATTTGACTAAGTGATGTAATTTTAAGATAACTTTAGCCAGACTTGTATCTCATTGCTCCCAAGTGAGAGGAGATGGTGGTAAAAACTCCGGGCTCTTTCCTATTAGTGAGGTCCTCGCTGTTTCTGCCTTTATTTTTAGAAATACATGTTCTTCCAAAGGCATCTAACCATTACTGGAGCTTAGAGACCTTCTAAGTTGAAAAACATATGCAGCATCTCTCCTAGTGGACTTGAAGGTAGCAGCCATATCATGAACAGGATAGATTTTACCCTGAGAAGCCATGCTCCACGCTGGTCTGTTGGCTGGCAAGCAGGTGAATCCTAAGAGAAGAATCCCGAATCGGTTGAGATCAGTGCAGATTTGAAACTCTGAGCTGAGCACGCTCAGTTCACTTAAGAGAACTATTTATTGACCTGAAGACTCGTAATGCACGTATTGATCTAGTCTTCCCTTGGGTTTCCTAAGTCTTGCTCCTCTCCCAATGCTGAGTGTAGTCTTCAGCCATTCTGGTAGCCAAATGTGAGTAGGACCCTTGACTATATTTTCTGTGTGATCTGCTCTTTTGCTTTCTAAGGAAAGACTGAACACAGCACCAGACTCAGTCCTTGGCTCTCGGTAGACCAGCACTAACCGTCTTCCCTTCGCCCGCCGTTCAATCCAGGATCCATGTGATGGGGCTCCTGTCCCTTCATTCTTCATCCGAAAAATATCTCACCTGCATCTGTTCCTCAAGAGATAAGAACCAGCCCTCATGCTGGCTGGAAAGCCTCACGTTGGCCATTCAGGCAGTATTTCCTCAGTACCTGCTCTCAGATGTGAAAACGGGTTTGGGGAGCAACAGGTTGGGGGTGGAGTGACATAGAGGAGTGCCTTTAAAGTCAAGCTCAAGGTGAATGGAAGAGGAGAGTGAGGCTTCAGAGAAGGGAGAGCGCGCAGAGGCTGTATACCTCAGTAGCAGTGCCTCAAGGGACACGTGGCTCCAGGGATGCCAGCAGTCCTCCCGGAGCACCAGCAAGCTCAGAGGCACTGGGGGCCGGGGCTCCAAGACCAGGGATGCCGTGAGCAGGCCTGTCTGGAACGGAAGACCAGGACGTGCCGTGCAGAACTGGGTGGTTTCTGGGGACTTTTAGTCATGGAGCCTCGTCTCTGAGTGACAGTGACAAGAGTAAGATAAGCAGGACAGGGTCCTTGCAGAGGGGAGGCTTGACGCTTGAACGGGTTATATTGATATACTGTTATACTGAAGAGATTTCTGTGGAACTTCCATAGAAGTGGTTAGTTTTATGAGGTTTTTTTCCCCTTTTCAGTGTCCCAACATCTGTAATGGGTAATGCTTAAATATAAGGAGATTATAAAGAACATAATCTTCCTTCTTCACAGAAACAAAAGGAAAGAGCCTTTATATCATCATTTATTCTGCCTCTTACTAGAACGGAAAATGTGCATTACATTGAAAATTTTAAACAGTTCACATTTCTGCCTTTAATATTACGAGGTATGAAAAGATACTATGTTTTTCCTTTTTTACACACAGATTTGACTTACTTCAAGTAATGCATTAGTGACTGAGAAGTTGTATATTAGTAAAACTGTTGTGAACACTACCTTGAATCACTGTGTGGTGGAACTGGCTAGGCAAAGGCTTTACGCGGTCAGTAGTTTGTGAGTTAAATAAAAATGTTTGCATTCAGGGTATTTAGCAGCCTCTGAAGGTAATCTGTTTGGACTTGGATTTCTAAACCCTAAATTGCTTATGTGCAGTTAGGCAGTTCAGTTGATTAGAGCTGAGGTAAGCCTTAAAATGATGGAGAAGGAAATGGCAACCTGCTCCAGTATTCTTGCTGAGATCGTCCATGGACAGAGGAGCTTGATGGGCTACAGTCCGTGGGGTTGCAAAGAGTTGGCCATGACTGAGCTGCTGAGCAAGCAGCCTGAAAGTACACGTTTTATGTCTCTGTCGGCTTTCGGGGTGCAAGATCTTGGTTTTCGTCAGCTTGAAAAAGGTGAACTCTGACTGAGTCCCGGAAGCCGGGCGGGAGGCCGTGCGGAGGACCCGAGCTCATGGAGCTCCGGCTCCTCTCCTCCGGGTGCGCCCCGGCCGCGGCCCCTTCCGAGAGAGGGGCTGGGTGGTCTGCCTGGGGACGGGCGGTCTGGCTGCTGGACGAGGCCGCGGGCATCCCACCCAGTTCTCACTCACCGGCATCCGTGCAGGTGACCTGTGTAAGTGGGGTCTTGACAGACTTCCTCACGGCGGGAGGATGGCAGGAGGGGCAGGAGGGAGCACCTCCAGGGGCCCGAGGGCAGCGCACCTGCACCGCGGCTCTGACCCGGCCCTCCGCCGCTGGCGCGCATCCCCCTTGTTTTCAGCCGCAGACTTGTCCATTAGCTTCTGGTCCATTAACCCCCAAGACAATAGACACACCAGGAAGCTACTTATGAATATTTCTTAGAGCAGCCCAGAGGCAGGCAGTGCGAACAGGTGCTGTTGCCGCGGCCCTGGGACCATCGTCCGCAGGCTCGTGAAGGGACCCGCCGGGCTCCTGATGCCTTCCAGGGGCATGCGGGCAGGGGAGGCCCCAGAGGCCCAAAGTCAGCCCCCGGGGCGCCTCCCAGAGGCTCCTGCGGCTTCCCTCACGGCGCGGGCCACGGGCGGTCCCAGGACCTCCCGGGCAGGGCGCGTGGCAGCATCCAGTCAGGGGCTGGTGGGGGGCCACCAGCACGCCGGCCTGAGACTCCAGAGACGGCGGCCGTGAGGTCGGGGCCGCGGCTGCCGTGCTGTCAGCGGAGGAGAACACGGGAAGGAAGAGGCCTGGAGGAGCCGGGGGCCTTCCCACGGAGGCCGATGGACCAGAGGCTTCTGCTCCTTCGGCTCCTTACCCGCTGTTGCCCTCTGCTTTCCCGCCAGCACCCCCACCGCACCCTGAAGTCCTGGGGCTCATGGGAGTCTGCCAGCGGGGCGGGGAGTCCTGGGGTCCCGGGGGCGGGGCGTCCCAAGGGCTCCTTTGTCCATGGGGTCTTCGTCCCACGTGACCAGCAGGACGTGGTGAGACCTCAGCTCTGAGTGGGAGAGTCGGTCTACACACTCAGACTCGGATGTGCGAAACTCTTGCTCCAAAGTTCCATTCCCACCAATGGCAGCCCGAGGCCTAACCCTGCAGGTTAAAGGCAGACTTGCTTCCTTACTGGTCATCCGTCTTGTCCTGACCGAGGCCCACAGCTAGTTTCTCCACCCTGTCTCCTCTCCCTGCCCGGGTCCATCAGGACTCGGGGGTCTCCTGTGTCTCCGTTGTCTGAGGAAGGGCCTCTGAGTGTCCTCTGGTCCCTGCTCACCTCTGCAGACGGCTCTGTCCCCGCCAGAGCCTCTGACCGCCCTGTCGGCCTGAAGCCTCGGCCCTGAAGGCCTTCGGTCCTCAGTGCTTCGGCCATGGGTCCCAGCACATTGAAGGCAGGAACAGGCGGTGTGGCCGAGCCTTTTGGCTTCAGACGGTGCTCCCAGCAGACCGTCCAGAAGGCAGCAGGAGGTCACGGTCCCTGGGGCAAGCAGGATGCTCACAGTGCTTGCTCTCCACAGTCACCTCTTCCTGGCTCCCAGAGCTAGATGTGGGCTCCATGGGCCTCCCTCCACTAGTTCCTCAGGCATGAGAGCCCTGGGCTTCCTACCATGGCCCTGGCGCCCCCACACCCACCAGCCGGGCTCCCTCTCGGCCCCCGGAGCTCCCCACTGCCCCATCTCCATGGCAGGAGCAGAGCCCTGCACCCTCGCAGCTCAGCGGCTCAGCGGGCCAAACCTCCACCCTTCCCAAGTGCCCAGGCAGCCCTCCACCTCCCAGCTCAGCCCTAAAAGCCCAGGCAGAGTCGTCAACACAAAGGCAACCTTTTCAGTCCTCCCAAAGACCTACAGAACTGTCTGGTCAATTTTCTGCATTTGGTTGTCATTAGTGTCTTGTTGAGTGGATTTTGTGTGTGTGTGTTTTTATTGAGAGAGAACAAATTGTTACAGGCTTTTAAGGAAACCGAAAAGATTCCATCTCTAATTATATCTATTATCCCATTCCCATTCATCTTGCTTTCTTGTTTTGAAGCGGGCCTTTCTAAAGCCATAAACTCCAGTCATATTCTGAATAAATTCAGGCTGCTGTTTTCCTGCTGGTGTCTATAAGAGGACTTGTCAGCATGGTCTGTAGATTTATTCTTGGTGAAGATTCTAATAAACTGTCAGGCTGGACTTATGTTGATGGGACTTAGTGTTTGCCTTGCCCCTTTCTGGAAATACTTTTTGGAAGAAAAGCTATGAAAAACCTAGATCACATATTAAAAAGTAGAGACATTACTTTGTCAACAAAGGTCCATCTGGTCAAAGCTATAGGTTTTCAAGTAGTCAAGTATGGATGTGAGAGTTGGACTATAAAGAAAGCTGAGCGCTGAAGAATTGATGCTTTTGAACTGTGGTGTTGGAGAAGACTCTTGAGAGTCCCTTGGACTGCAAGGAGGTCCAACCAGTCCATCCTAAAGGAGATGAGTCCTGGGTGTTCATTGGAAGGACTGATGTTGAAGCTGAAATTCTAGTACTTTGGCCACCTGATGCGAAGAGCTGACTCATTGGAAAAGACCCTGATGCTGGGAAAGATTGAAGGCAGGAGGAGAAGGGGACGACAGAGGATGAGATGGTTGGATGGCATCACCGACTCCATGGACTTGAGTCTGAGTAAACTCTGGGAGTTGGTGATGGACAAGGAGGCCTGGATTGCTGTGGTTCATGGGGTCGCAAAGAGTCAGATGCTACTTAGCAACTGAACAGCAACAACAAGGATCTCAGTAGTTTGAAATGCAGGTTCCAAGGGCGTTTTTCCATGTTTGTTCAGTCACTCACTCAGTCACTACTCACCGTGCCCCTTAAGTGTGCCAGCTATCCTGCTGAGGGCTGAATGTAACCCTGAGCCAGACCCCACTGGGGGTGATGGCCGACCGATAAGCCAGCAGAGGCCTGTGCTAGCAACATGTGTGACAGCGCTTTCGTCAGCGCCATGGAAGAGCTGACGGCAGGAGCCCCAAGGGTGGCCTGGGCACACGGTTTGGGTGGGCAGGAAGGCTGCTCCCAGGAGGATGCAGGAGCACCGAGGACGGAGCCCCCAGGCCCGAGCAGGCTGAGTGCTGCCCCCGGTCTCCTCCCGCGGGCACCGAGCACGCCAGGGGCGGCCTGAGCACCAGAGGCCATGGGGCCAGGCCCAGAGCAGAGCCTCGGACAGCACGACCCAGTGCAGGGCCGAGAGCTGGGCTCACGGGCTGAGTCACTGGGCTCCTGGTACAGCCCCAGGAGGGGAGGGAGCAGCATTAGTGGAGGGTGAGCCCCTTCCTGCACAGGTTCTGCCTTTGTAAAAATGTATTTTAATTGCTGCCCCCCCCCCCCAACCAAGAGTCTCCAGAGGAGTCCTGCGGGGTGGGGGCACTTTCACTCACGCACACCCCTCTTTAAGAACCCCCTCCTCAGAAGCACAAGTCTGGCAGCACCAGGGGCTCAGGCGTGCCGTGCAGACGGCCACGGCCCTCGCTCTCTGAAGCTGTCGGTGAGCAGCTCAGCGTGACACCGGTGGTCAGAGCTGGCTCGGCAGGTCTTCAGGTCAAGTCTGCATGAAGGTCAGGCCTCCTGCAGACACAGAGAGACAGCTCCTGTGAAGACCCTGGGTTGAGTCTCGCTGACTCCACAGGCATCGCTATCAGGCGACAACCACAGAGCCATGAGTTTGTCCTTTTATTTTTACCATCATGTTGAATTGACAACGTCCTTTACCATTTATATTTTTTTAAGTTTTTAAAGTTGTTGTTGTTCAGTTGCTCAGTCGTGTCCGACTCTTTGTGACCCCAAGATTGCAGCACACCAGGCCTCCCTGTCCATCACCAACTCCCAGAGTTTACTCAAACTCATGTCCATAGAGTTGGTGATGCCATCCAACCATCTCATCCTCTGTCGTCCCCTTCTCCTCCTGCCTTCAGTCTTTCCCAGCATCAAGGTCTTTTCCAATGAGTCAGCTCTTCGCATCAGGTAGTCAAAGTATTGGAGTTTCAGCTTCAGCATCAGTCCTTCCAATGAACACCCAGGACTGATCTTTAGGATGGACTGGTTGGATCTCCTTGCAGTCCAAGGGACTCTCAAGAGTCTTCTCCAACACCACAGTTCAAAAGCATCCATTCTTCAGCGCTCAGCTTTCTTTATAGTCCAACTCTCACATCCATACATGACCACTGGAAAAACAATATGAACTCTTGGTCAGCAAAGTAATGTCTCTGCTTTTTAATATGCTAAGTTTGTCATAACTTTTCTTCCAAGGAGCAAGCGTCTTTTAATTTCATGGCTGTAGTCAGTGTCTGCAATGATTTTGGAGCCCCCAAAAATAAAACCCACCACTGTTTCCACTGTTTTTAGATAGTTTCTTTAATTTCTGTCCCCAGGAGGACCTGGTCTTTAGCCAGAGGGGGTGAATTAACAGCATTGAATTCTGCTAGGAAGCTTAGCAGAAACGTCAGGTGAATGCTCCATGCTGTTCATCCTGTCTTAGGTCAGCAAGGGTTGCTCTGGGCCCTCTGCAGAAGTAAGACATTTCTGTCACTGTGAGAACACGTTCATGGCATGTTGGCGGGAGGCTGTGTGTCCCAGGCTCTGTGCCCCCTCTCCTGTACTCGGCCCCTGCCCCGTCTCTGGTTGGGCAGAGCATCCTTGGTAGAAAGAGTTGCTGTGAAATGTGGCAGAGGAATTCCCGACTGGTCTAAAGTCATGGTGCAGCAGCAGATAAATTATACTCAGGGCATTAGTTATAAAATGTCATTCTTTTATTTTTCAGTAAATATTCAAGATGTGATATTACAAGAAAATTTGGAGAAAGAGGATCAGATTCTGGTTTCCCTGGCCGGACTGAAGCAGGTATGTCCGTTCGCCTGACCTGGGGGCACCCAGGCCAGCCTGTTAGTGCCTGTCGTGGGGGGGGCACCTGGGGCACTGACGTCCCCCGACATTTCCTTCCACATGGACCCCTCCTGAATGGCCCCGGCTCCTCCCAGCAGTCATGTCGAGCAGCCGGGCGGGCCCTCGTTACCCCCCACCCCCGACCTCTCGCCCCTTCCTCTCCGCATCCTGCTGTCTGCTCCTCTCTGACACTGCTGCGGGGGCTTTGCCCCGCTCAAGTCCAGTCATGCCCCTGTAGACACGTGGACATCCTGGGAGCACAAGGCACAAGTGATCTCCTCCTCTAAGCAGCCGGGGCCCCTCGAGGGACGCACTTGGCAGACAAACGGGGCAGGAAGGCCGTGAAGGGGTGCAGGGCCCTCACCGTCAGCCCGCCTGAGGCCCGCAGCCAGGGCCCCCAGAGCCGAGGGCGCTCCCTGGGCCAGGGTGGACGGGGTGTCTCCGCTCCAGGAGGATGCGGAGACTGCCCCACACCCGTCCCGCGAGGGCCTGGCCATGCAGGCAGGGACCGCTCAGTGTCACCCTAAGGCGGAGCTGGGGTTTTTTCTTTCTGTTCTTTCTTTCTTACGGTCATGTACTCATCCCCACACCAGAGAAGAAGGGTCAGGGGACCTCCCTGGCGGCCCAGCGGTTCGGACTCCATGCCTCCGCTGCAGGGGCCACAGGTTCAGTCCCTGGTCGGGGAACTGAGAACCCCGCAAGCCTCGAGGCACAGCAAAAAAAACAACAGTGGTCAGTGACAAGTCAGGGTCAGAGGTACCCAAGGTTTAGGTGACGTTTAGAGACAGACCCGTTCCTCTTTCTCATGAATCGTCTTCTTTGAAATCAGATCAAAGACATCCTGAAGGGCTCCCTGCGTTTCAACCAGAGCCAGCTGGAGGCCGAGGACAACGAGCAGATCAGCATCGCAGACGACCACTACTGCTCCAGCGGCGGCGCCCAGCAGGTACGACCGGCTCCCTGAGGACGCGCTCAGCCTGCGAGGGGCGAGAGCACACCCCCGCCACCTCAGTGAGGGCTGTGACCTTGGGGTGGCTGAGCCGCGGCTGTGCACAGCGGTGCGGGGCGTGGGCTCCGGGCCAAGCCATCCGCGGTGGACCGGCGGCTCCTGGAGGTGGGCAGCGCACCGCCTGCACCCCTGCACGCAGCAGCTTCCACTGGGACTTGCGCCGGTCATTAGGAAGCCCCGGAAAGCCGGCTCTCTGCCCTCACCCCCCTTCCCCTTGAGCAGGGGGAGTGCCGACCCTGCTTCCCCGATGCCGTCTCGAGTGGACTTCACTTGGCCAGAACCTTTTGGCCTTCAGGGGGTAGGACTTCTCAGTGTCCATCCTGTAAGCCACCTGGGTCAGGGAATGTTTCCTGTGAAGGCCCAGAGAGTGAATATTTTAGCAAAATCTCATCTAAGTTACTTTCGCAAAAAGTAGCATCCAGATGCTTACAAATTGTATATTTTTTACGATTTTAAGGAAGCAGAAGGCATTTTCAAATCGGGCTCTTTGAGCTTTAAGAGTGCTTTTGCAGCAGAGAGCCCTGTGACTTCCCTTCTGGCAGCTCCGCGCTCTTTTGCAGGGGCCCTTCCCGGTGGTCCATGTGTCTGTAGACCCTCCCAGTCCCCCCCACTGCCCTGGGAGACCCCGGGGCTCCGCTGGGATGAGCGGGCGGCAGTGACGGGACTCCAGGCGGGTCAGCCTGTGCCCGGACGTCTGCCCGACGGGCGCACAGGAGTGGTGCGGAGGGGCGGCCGGCCGGGGTGGGGGCAGGCTGGCCAGACCCAGACCCCTCAGAGGATCCCCCCGCTCCCCGAGCCCGCGGGAGGAGCCGGGCCCTGCCCAAAGCCCCCTCACCGCACCGCCTCTGGCCTTGACCTCTTTGCAGGCCCCGCCAGCAGCCCCAGGGCGCCGGGAGCGGCCAGGCGCGGACGACTTTGTCCTGGTCTCCAAGGACGGCGAGGAGCGCGGCGCCGGGCCCAGCCCAGCGGTCCAGGCCCAGCCGCTGCGGCCGCTCCGGGGCGCCACCCGTCCGGCGCTAGTGTTCTCCGACCCGCTGACCGGCCCAGCCTCCGCCTCCTCCAGCAACCCCAGCTCCAGCCCCGACGACGACAGCAGCGGCCACAGCAAGGACTCGGGCTTCACCATCGTGAGTCCCTTGGACCTCTGACGGCCGCCTGGCCGCCCCGGGGACACGCCCCCGGGAGAAGCCCCTGCCCGCACCCAGGCCGTGTGCAGCCCTCCGGGCGGCGAGGAGAGGCGGGGCCGCGGGCAGGAGGGGACCTGACGGGCTCTGAGATGCAGCCGCTTCCCCGCAGCCCCCACCCCGTGGGGCCCTCAGCATCCCTCAGCTTCGCAAGCCCGCCGGAAGCTCCCACCTCTCCTCCACACTCCCGGCCCTCTGGGGAGGGGGAGCGGGCCTCCAGCCTCCCCTCGGGGCGCCAGCCAGGAGAACTGGGGAGAACTGGGCCTCCAGAAGTCTGCGTCTCAGGCCCGCTCCTCCCCTGGGGAGCCACCCGCCCAGCCGGGCGCAGCGGACAGAGCAGAACCAGTGGCCCGGGCTGGGAGGATCAAGGCTGCAGCTCAGAAGGCAGGCGCAGGGGCAGCAGGGCTCCCAGAGCACACGGACCCCGGCTGTGAGCTCCACTCCTCAGCGTCTTCACCTTCAGAATCTGAGGGTCTGACAAGAAGGCCCTGAGCTCCAAGCCAGCCTTGCTGTGCACCCCGCTGGTGCTCCCGCGGGGCCTCAAGGAGCAGGAGCCGCTCCCCGGAAGCCCCCACTTTCTCCTGTTGCTTGGCTCGTCCCTCTGAAGAGAAGGTCAGAAGAGGGTTGCCTTTCAGTGTGGCGATCTGGACTGACCGGCAGCTGGGTCACTCCCCCGACAGACTCTGTGAGCTCAGGCAGCACACTTTACCGCTCTTGTCCGCAGCCTCTGCATCCGGGAAAGGACGCGTCAGATGGAATGATCGCGGAGACCTGTTGGGCTCTCAAGTCTGCTGATGCTAAAAGCCTGTGTGAACCACAGAAATGACATGTGCCTTGCTCTCAGTTATCTAAGCCACATGCTAGCTAATACCTTCTGTTACTATAAATGTAGTGGTTTCTTAATATTTTGTCTTTTTTTTATGATTTCTGGATTTTTCACTGAATATTGCTATTTACTGGCCAGATAAGTTCAAGGATTGCTAACAGTAATCTAAGTTACACAGTATTTTATTTCTCAGTCTACAAATCTTTTAATTTTTTACTATTTTCTATTCGTTTTGTTTTGGCTTTTTTCCATGTAGAGTTCATTTCAGAACCAAGAGCCTCAGCTACTGGCTGGCTGCTCCCCGGTGTGAGCAGGAAGCTGCACCATTATTATTCAAGTAACAGGTTTAATTTCTAACTGGAATGATACTGAGTGAAGACCAATGGAGACGCACACCTTAATTTGAGCACATTATCAACAGAAAAATGATAAGAACAGGGCCAAGGACTTACTCTGTCAAAGGCCATTTCAGGGTCTGGGCAGAAATAAATTCAGTGTATCAGCCTAAGCAGATGCCATGAGGAAACAGTGAGGCACCACAGTGCAGATTCCACATATAGTTATCCAGCTCACTTACCCGAGTGGCTGAAAAGAAAACGGACAAATCAAAAAGCAGCTATTGAGGATTTAGAAACCTTTTACCCTTACAAACTTTGCGAGCAGTTTGGTTTGAGAGAAGCAGTCATTAGTCTGCGGTGTCCAGTTGCTTTTCCAAAATAGTGTGGCGTCTCACTGATTTGGAAAATAAAGTCTGGTGTTAACGACTCAGCTGTCCGGAGGGACACGGCACCTGCTCCAGCCGCTCCACGTGCCCCTGGCTCGCAGTCTGCACAGGGTCCAGGCTTAGCCTGCAGCAGAACGGAGAGGCTGAGAAGGGGGCGAGGTGTTGGCTTTACAGATAGTGGCCGCCATGTAAAGTCGGGGCCACTGTATGTACCGAAAGCAAATGTCAAACAAGACACACTTCTGACAAAGCTGTTTACCAAGTCGATGGCCACTCTTGGTAGAACACCTTGAACTGGAAATTTTAAAAGTGAAACTTTCATTAAATGCACATACTGCTGTTGAAGAAATATCATAAAACATCTTTTTAATGTGACCACTACTTCATACAGAGAAAAGCTATGTGCAGTGTGTTGCTTCCGCGTCGGTGGCCTTTACGTTGCCTGCGTACCCAGCAGGGGTCTCCAGCCAGGAGCAGCCGTCCCACCACAGCACCCTTGAACACAGTGGCTCTGCACGTTCGGGGGCCGGGCTACTTACATTCTCCTCAGTAAGCGTGGCTCTCAGCAGGCGTGCTGCCAGAATCATCCAGAACCCAGAGGCCCCAGCAATCATACCTAAGTAAAACTTGTTTTAGGACTCGTTTTTTTTTTCTCCCCAATAAATATTGATTAGACCATACAGTCCATCTGCATCTTAAGACATTGTTTTCTGTTAGGAAAATGTCTGCTTCTCAATGGGACTAGAGTGGCTAGTCCGTTGTTCACACTGGAACTGAATTATGACATCTTTGTATACAAATACAGTATATTTGGGCCAGGAAAAGAATTTCTTGTTAAAGGGTTTATTTGCCTCCATAAGCAGGGTTGCTACATACATTCACAGTTTTAAGACTGCAATTAGCTATTCCAGTTGTGCTTTAAAATCCCCAATATTATTTTCATTAGTGAGTGCAAAGCGAATGTCCCATCCGGCTGACAGTTGGTCCTCGAGTTGCAGACTCTGTGCTCCTCTCCAGAAAGTCCCCTCATTCCCCAGTCTCGTCGTTTGCCTTCTCGGGTATGACCTCGAGGCTCCGCCGCGGCTTCTGGACGTCGGCGTTTTCTGTGCCCGGTTTGTTGAGTCCACAGGAGACTGCCGCGTAGTGGATCTGTTTCAGGTTCTCCACGGTCTCATTCTTGGCGTATTTCAAGAGGTCGGCTTGTCCCTGCAATGAAACACGCAAAGAGACAGTGTGAGCTGAGACATGACTTGCAGCTACGGTCTGACAGCACAGGGCTTCCACGGAGGCAGAAGCATTGTGATGCCTCAAGAGGGCATATTTATTTCTGATAGCACTGAATCCAAATAGGTCAGTTTTAACAACAACAACAAAGTTTGTTTCCCCAGTTCTCGACACCAGACTCCAAAGAGTGTGCTGCCTTTCCAGTCCTTTCCATCTTCTGGGGTGTTTTATTTTTACACACATGGATTATACTTTCCTTCAGATTATATTTTCCTTCAGTTTCCTTTTTGGTTTTTTTTTTTCACCAAAAGTCATGTCTTGGTGATCTTTCCACGTTAGGATGACAGAGTGTTTAAAAACAAAATTCTCCAGACGGTCTAGGGTAATTAAGGCGGTAATAACACGAGTTCTTTATCTGGTTGAGTCTTACGTGTCTCATGTTCAGACAAGTCATCACAACGCTGTCAACAGACCAGACCATCGTCCAGAGGCGACACCAAGGCCACTGACATGTGACAAACCCGGGCCTGGGGGCCGCCGAACCTCACCCGCTCACTTCTACTTGGCTCTGTGCACCCGCGGCTGCAGGTCCCCCGGACCTGTCGCCGGGACGTGGCTGAGCAGAGAAGGGCCTGAGGCTGGGTGGGTGCTCATTGCAGCAGCATTCGGGACGTGGCTGAGCAGAGGAGCAGAGCCCATCTGGATTTGGCAGTGTTTTCCTTTGAGAAACTCAAACGCTATTTGGTTTCACACATTCTGCTTCCAGTTTTATAACTAATTCCATTTTCTTTGTACCTTGAAAGACTTACAACAACCTTACAGGTCAAATATTTAAGGTTCTCACTTAGAAAATAATCTTTAAAAGATGTAGCTGAAGGCAGGGCTCTTGCTGACCGCTGCTCACCCGGGGTTGGGGCAGAGGCTGGAGCAGCCAGGAAAGGAACAACCCTCAGCAGATGCAAAGCACCAGAGCCAGCAACCACCCATCAACAGTTGGCCCATCAACAGACTTACTGTGTGACCACAAAAGATGTCCTCGTTATTAATAAAAACATTTCAAAGCATACCAGTGTTAGGCAGTTTTTTAATCACAATGCATTGCTCTTACTGAGCTAAAACACCAGGGGTGCTGGTAATTTTGTCAGAGCCTTGTCAAGCTGTCAGGAACATGGAGGTGCCCTCCTTCTGAGGCGAGTGACCGGTGTGACCACGAAGGCTCTCCCACCCTCAGCCACCACCGTGCAGTGACCGCGTGGCTGAGGGCGGAGAGCAGACACGGCCGCCTGCTGTCCCCGGGGCCGGCTGGCACCTTCCTTCAAGTTACACACAGCGAAGGGACGAGAAGGAGGACATGCAGACCCCTCTGGGAGTCTGAAGGAGCCCCCAAGTTACGAGTGCCTGGGGCCCACACGGCCTTCAAGGCTGCTCTGGAGCCAGGCCCCCAGCTGAAGGCGCACCTGGTGGTGGGCTCGGGGCGGCCCCTTCCCGCTCAGCCTCCTGTCCACCCAGGGGCAGCAGATTTCAGGTGCCTTCACAGGTGTAACAAGCAGGAGCCTATGGGGCCTTCCCCAGACAAGACTCCCTCCCACCCCCATCCGCTGCTTTAGCTCCTCTCTGAAGCACCCAGATAACTGTATCTGATGCACACTTCCTAAATTATTTCACAGACGTGAAAACCCCCCACCAAATGGAAGATGGTAACTACTTGATGACCTTGAGCACACAGCCCCCAGGCCTCCTGGAGCCTCAGGACTGATAACGTTAACCCCTGTGACACCGCCCCATTACCTTACACCATCAGGGAATCAGAATTGTGCACGAGCCGTCACATACCCTGGGACCCCACTCCCTCCCCGGGCCTTTAAAAATGCTTTGCTGAAACCCTTTGGAGGGTTTGGGGACACAACGACCCTTCTTGCATGACCCTACAGTAAACTTTTCTCTGCTCCAAACTCCAGCCCTTGGTATTGTTTGGCTTCACTGTGTGTCGGGCACACAGACACGTTTGCTAGCAATTTTGGCAAAAGCCAGCCAGAAGTCCGTGCCTGTGACAGGCTGACCCCAGCCAGAGGCAGCCCCTTCCCTGAGTCCCGGCAGCTGCCAGGGCACATTCCACCCCGGGGCTCTCAGAGGCAGTGCCCCTGACAGACCCAAACCACCCCCGGGCAGAAGGCTGTTTGGGACCCAGAGACAGGCAGAGCTGCGGTCCACGTTCAGTGTCCCCTGGGGATAAGCCGCTCCAGCGTGTGCAAGCTAGGCTTGTGTGTGATGTCCCCAGGGTATCCTTCCCTGTTGTGTGGGTTTTGCTTGTGGCAGAGCATTGGTTGGAATTTTCCTTTTTGGACAAGGTCATTCAGCTTCATTTCTGATGGGACATCGGTTGGGGTTCTCCCTTTTTGTGGCTAGGGAACTGACCCTGAGAGACTGATTTGAACTGTTTTTGCTTGATATTTGGTAACATCAATCATGAATAATTAGGTACAGATGATCAGAGCTCTGCTCCATCCTACAGTCCCCTGGCATATTCTTGCAAAACTGAGAAATCTTTAGCTATCCTCCCATGAGTGAAAGAAAATGATGTTTTTATTGAAACATTGTGTGGCCTCAGTACTCCCTGAGATCTGGAGAACAGTGGCCCCTAATGGCTCTACGATTATATAAAAATGGGTCTTTTCAAACAAGAAAAATACTGAATGGACAATGTAACTTTACACCTAAAACAACTGGAAAAAGAACAAAAAGCCTCCAATGTTAGTACAAGGAAAGAAATCATAAAGATCAGAGCAGAAATAAATGAAAAAGAAATGAAGGAAACAATAGTAAAGATTAATAAAACTAAAAGCCAGTTCTTTGAGAAGATAAACAAAATTGACAGATTATTGGCCAGACTCATCAAGAAAAAAAGAATCAAATCAACAAAACTAGAAGTGAAAAAGGAGAGGTTACAATAGACAATGCAGAAATTCAAAGAACCATAAGAGACTATTATGAACAACTATATGCAAACAAAATGGACAACCTGGAAGACATGGACAGATTCTTAGAAAAGTTCAATCTTCCAAGACTGAACCAGGAAGAAATAGAAATTATAAACACTCCAGTTACTAGCACTGAAGCCAAAATTGTGATCAACAATCTCCCAAAAGACAAAAGCCCGGGGCAAGATGACATCACAGGTGAATTCTATCAAACATTTAGAGAAGAACTAATCTCTATCCTTCTAAAATCCCTCCAAAAAACTGCAGAGGAAGGAACACTTCCAAACTCATTCTTTGAGGCCACCATCACCCCAATACACAACACAAAAAAAGAAAACTACAGACCAATCACTGATGAACATAGATGCAAAAATTGTCAATGAAATTCTAGCAAACAATTAAACAACACATTAAAAAGATCATAAACCATATCAAGTCAGGTTTGTCTCAGGGATGCAAGGATTTGTCAATGTACACAAATCAATCAATGTGAAACACCATATTAACAAATTGAAAGATAAAAACCATATGATAATCTCAATAGATACAGAAAAGGCTTTTGACAAAATTCAACACCCATTTATGATTTAAAAAAAAACTTCAAAAATAGGCATAGAAGGAACCTACTATAAAATAATAAAGGCCACATATGATAAACCCACAGCAAACATTCTCAATGGTGAAAAACTGAAAGCATTCTCTCTAAGATCAGGAACAAAACAAAGGTGCCCATTCTCACCACTATTATTCAACATAATTTTAGAAGTGCTAGCTATGGCAATCAGAGAAAAGAAAGAAAAGGAATCCAGATTGGAAAAGAAGAAATAAAACTCTGACTGCAGACTACATGATAGTATACATAGAAAATCCTAAAGATACTATCAGAAAGTTACTAGAGCTAATCAGTGCATTTAGCAAAGTGGCAGGATACAAAATTAACACACAGATATCATTTGCATTCCTATACACTAACAATGAAATACTGGAAGAAGAAATTAAGGAATCAATCCCATTTACCATTGCAACAAAAATAATAAAATACCTAGGCATAAACCTACCTAAGGAGACAAAAGAGCTGTATTCAGAAAACTATAAGACACTGATGAAATCAAAGACAACATGGAAAAATATTACATATTCCTGGGTTGGAAGAATCACGTTGTGAAAATGACTATACCACCAAATGTAATCTACAGAGTCAATGCAATCCCTATCAAACTACCAATGGCATTTTTCAAAGAACTAGAACAAAAAAATCTCACAGTTCATATAGAAACACAAAAGACCCCCAAATAGCCAAAGCAGTCTTGAGAAAGAAGAATGGAGCTGGAGGAATCCACCTTCCTGACTTCAGATTATACTACAAAGCTACAGTCATCAAGACAGTATGGTGCTGGCACAGAAACAGAAATACAGACCATTGGAATAAGACAGGAAGCCCAGAGATAAACCCATGCACCCATGAGTACCTTATTTTTGACAAAGGAGGCAAGAATATGCAATGGGTAGTGCTGGGAAAACTGGACAGCTACATGTAAAAGAATGAAATTAGAACACTTCCTAACAACATAGACAAAAGTAAACTCAAAATGGATTAAAGCCCTAAATATAAGACTGGAAACTATAAAACTCCTAGAGGAAAACAGACAGAACACTCTATGACATAAAATCACAGCAGGATCCTCTATGACCTGCCTCCTAGAGTAATGGAAATAAAAAAAAAAAAAAAAAGTGGGACCTAATTAAACTTAAAAGCTTTTGCACAGCAAAGGAAACTATAAACAAAGTGAAAAGACAACCCTCAGAATGGGAAAAAATAATAGCCAATGAAACAACAGACAAAGGATTAATTTCAAAAATACACAAGCAGCTCATACAAGTCAATACCAGGAAAACAAACAACCCAATCAAAAAATGGGCAAAAGACCTAAACAGACATTTCTCCAAAGAAGACACACAGATGAAAAAAAAAAAAAGAAGACATATAGATGGCTAACAGACACAAGATAAGATGTGCAACAATCATTCATTATCAGAGAAATGCAAATCAAAACCACAATGAGGTATCACCTCATACTGGTCAGAACAGCCCTCACCAAAAAGTCTACAAACAATAAATGCTGGAGAGGGTGTGGAGAAAAGGGAATTCCCACCACTGCTGGTGGGAATGCAAATTGATACAGTCACTATGGAAGACTGTGGAGATTCCTCAAAAAACTAGGAATAAAACCACCATATGACCCAGTAATCCCACTACTAGGCATACACTCTGAGGAAATCAAAATTGAAAAACACACATGCACCCCAATGTTCACTGCACCCCTATTTACAATCATTAGGACATGGAAGCAACCTAGATTACCATTGACGGATGAATGGATAAAGAAGCTGTGGTACATATACACAATGGGATATCACTCAGCCATAAAAGGAACGCATTTGAGTCATCAGTCCTAATGAGGTGGATGAAGCTAGAGTCTATTATACAGAGTGAAGTGAGTCAGAAAGAGAAAAACAATTATCATATACTAGCACATACGTATGGAATCTAGAAAGATGGTACTGATGAACCTATCTGCAGAGCAGCAATGGAGACACAGATATTGAGAATGGACTTGGGGGGAAGAAGGAGAGAGTGGGCTGTATGCAGAGAGTAACACGGGAACTCACATCACCACGTGTAAACTAGACAGACAGTGCGAATCTGCCATATGACTCAGGGAATGCAGACAGGGCTCGGAAACAACCTGGGGGGGTGGGATGGGGAGGCAGGCGGGAGGGAGGTTCACGTGTCAGGGGACATCATGGGCAAACCTGTGGCTGCTTCATGCTGATGTTTGGTAGAAACCAATGCAACTGCGTAAAGCAATTATCCTTCCCAATTAAAAATAAATTTTAAAAAGTGGGACTTGTGCAATTGCTTTTATCTTGGGTGTGTGTGGATGTATATGAATGAGTGTCTCAGTACCTGAGTCCAAATCCTGTTCTCTCCTCATTTTGCTGAAAGTGACTGTGAATACGAGCAGATGATATACATATAGGGAACTGGGGGAAAAAATTCCCTGAAGATGGCTGGGTTCTGTATAAGCAGTTAGAAAAGGAATTTGCATTTCTCTTCCTGTGCCTTTGATATACAAATGTTCTCTCCAGATATTTGGTAACATGCAATTTTAGAGTTATGCTAAATTAAGTGATGGAAGTTCATATGGTTGTTTCTAGATGAGAAAATGAAGGGGCAAAATAATACGGATACAGAAAGAAATGGAAGGTTTGCAGAATAGAGCTTTGTGCCTGGTCAGAATTGGCTAAGCTCAGATTAAATTAAGTAAATGAATCATTATTAAAAGTTAACCTGGTGCAAAACCAGATTCTGTTTTGTCTGTTAGGAGGACAGAGTTTCCTAGAATGCTGCCACTGATAACAGAATGTGTGAGTTTCTATGCCTGTAAGTGATTTGTGTTTACTTTTGAGATCTCTTCTTATTTTGGTTAAGGAATAAGTATTGTGTGAAAATGACCTATGATCTTATTTGACTAAGTGTTTTGAAACTTTCTGACAAAAATCCCCAAATATCAAATTTTAATTAAAGTTTTTTTACCTCTAGCTAACTTTGGGATCCTTTAGAGAGCCCCTAAGGCTTCTCAGGGAAAAATATTAAACTAATAAGGATTGTTTGGTATGTTAAACTACATGGGAAGCACTGTCAAATGAGTGATACACCTCGTCAGATTATACGGTATGGATAAACATTATTAATATAGATATGCTGGAAATTATATGGAATTTCTAAAATTTGGACCTGTCGTGGTATAGTGTTATAATTTTAGTTATCATCTGAAAATGCTGGGGGAGGAATCAAGATGGCAGAATCAAAGGACGTGGAGCTCCCCTCCTCCCACAAATACACCACAAGCACGTCTGCGTGTGGACCAACCCTCACTCCTCACCGGAGGCTATTAGCAAAGACACGAGGCGCCCAAACCAAGAGAGAGCCCCACACACCTGGGTGGGGTGAAGGCTTTTCTTTTCTAAAGGGACGGGGATGGGACCTGAGTCCCTGGGAGGGAGCTGGAAAAGAGGACAGGTCCCGGCACCCGAGAAGCCCCCTCACCCGTGTGGGCGTCGGCTGAGACAGAAGGGCCCAGAGAGGGGCACACTGCCAGTCAGTGGCAGAAGAAAGACCAGCGTAGAGGACACGGGCTGCCTCACTGCAGCCCCAGCACAGGCCCAGCGCAGGCCCGCTGCGATCCTGGGACCTGACTTCGGCGGACGGGTGTGTAAGCATCTGTGCTGTTGACTTTGTGTCAACTGCCTGCACTCCCACAGTGGAGGGGGGCCAAGGGCAGCGCCAGCCACGAGGTCCTCCGTGAGCCTCTCCGTGAGCCCCCCAGCACCAGACAGCACGGGGCACCCGCCCAGGTGGACAGGTCTGGAGAAGGAACATGGTGGTGGTTCTCCTGGCGGGAGTGCCCCAGTCCCACCGACCTCACCCTGGGGGCTTCCGCTCAGCAAGCAGGAGGAGCCCCTGCCCTGGGAGGTGGTGACCAGGGGAGGGGGGAGGAGGCCTGGCAGCATCCAGGCGGTGCTGGCCCCACGGCACCCTCCCCTATTGTGGGGGTGACAGCCGCACCGAGGCAGGGGCAGCAGGCATCTGTCCTGAAAGCAGAAAACCCACACGGGCTGCCCAGGGGTGCTCCCAAATAAAAGCAGCCCCCCAAGACCACGGACCACCACGCCCCCAAACTCAGAGGAAGAGAAATACGAGAAAAATGAAGAAGCAGGGAACCATACCCAGCTGAAAGGTCAAGAGAATTCCGGAAAGAACAAGGAAACAAACCTCTTCCATCTAACAGACGATGAGTCCAGAAAAGGAGATAATGAAAATACTGAAGACAGTAAGAAGGGGTGTCGACAGAAATGCAGATTCCTGTAAACAGGAACTAGAAACTATAAATAGAGGAACCAAGAAATATTAGGAGGTTCATTCACTGAGATGAAAGCTGACTTAAAGGCTACGAATAGCAGAAGGAATAATGCCGAAGAATGCATAAATGATCTGGGGGAAGAGTAGAAATCACCCAGTCAGAACAGCAGAAAGAAAGTCAAATGAAGAAAAAGAAATATGACTGATACGGGATAATACGAAGCATACCAATCGACACGTAGTAGGGGTTCCAGAAAGATGACAAAGGGGACTGAAAATGCATCTGAAGAGGTTATGGCTGAAGACATCCCGAACCTAGAGAAGGAAAGAGACATCCAGCTACAGGAAGCATGCAGGGTCCCACACAAGATAAACCCAGACAGCCCTGCACTAAGACACGCTGTGATGAATATTGGCAAAAGTTAAAGAAAGGATCCCAAAGACAGCAAGAGAACAGAGTCACTACAAGGGAACCCCCAGGGCTGTCCGCTGATAGCTCTGCAGAAGCGCTGCAGCCCGGGCGGAATGGCAAGATGTACTCACAATCCTGGAAGGGAAAAACTGCAACCTTGAATCTACAAGCAAGATTATCCTTTAGAAGAAGAAAAAGAATTTCTCTCGTAAGCAGAAACTGAAACAATGCATCAAGACTAAGCCTATCCAATAGGAAATACTGAACGGTCTTCTCTAGAAAAGAAGCTATAGGAAAGAGAAAATCACAACTGAAAAGTCAACCACTTTAAAAAGCCAGTACATGGATCAAAATGTTGTATGTCATAACTTGGTTAAGCTTCTTTGTCAAGAAACATTATAATCAGATCTCCAGCCTTGCCTTCTTAAGTCCTTTATCCTTCATAGACAGTTAAGGTGATGCTGTGCAAAACGCTTCAACTCTAAGAAGAGTCATAGAAAGGACTTTCTGACAAGTACAGGTTTTTGATGACTTTTAAATCATAACACTAAACCAAGTAAGATATTTTAAAAATCTAAAGACAACTCTGATTTCATAAAGCTGTTAGTAAAACAAATTATACAGGACTGAGTAAACTGGTGAACAAGTTGTGATTTTTTGGTTTTAAGGAAACCTTTCCCCTTAAGTTAGTTATGATTTACAGCAGTTTGGTAAATTATACCTTTATAAGCACAATGGAAATATTTTTTTTTTCTCTCTACCTGACCCCTCCAAATACTGGAAACTCCTAGGTTCCTAGCAGCTTTATCAGGTAAATTAGGAAGGACTACTTCCTAACAGGTGCAAAAATCTCAAGGTATTTGGGGACCTCAAACAGGGAGGAATTCACCGAAATCCGTAAGGCAAACTCTATAGACAAGCCCTTGGGATGACTTTCCTGGCCTGGGGAAGACTTCTAAAATTTCAGTCTGAGACTCCTTATGAAAAATTCCAACACAGCCAACTTAAAAGAGCCAATATCGTCAATTAACCAGATTCATTCTGTAAACAAACCAATCTTAATTTGGCTGTATTTGATAACAGTGAGGATAATTTTTAGAGATTATGTGTCAATGAATATCAAATTCTAATCCTGTTGATTGAAGTCTGCATTTATTGCCTGAGACTCACTTCTCAGACACTTCCTTGTTGCCATGTTGTGTGTGTGTGTGTGTGAGTCGCTCAGTCCTGTCTGACCCTTTGCGACCCCACGGATGGTAGCCCACCAGGCTCCTCTGTCCATGGGATTCTCAGGCAACAGTACTGGAGTGGGTTACCATGCCCTCCTCCAGGGGATCTTTCTGACCCGGGGATCGAACTTGCATCTCCTGCATTGCAGGTGGATTCTTTACCATCTGAGCCACCATGAAGCCCTGTTGTCCTGTTACATAATTGTAAAGTTTAACTGAATTATTAAGGAGGACACTCATGTTTATTTCTGAAGCTTATCCCAGCCATCCACCTTTGGGTAAATATCAGATGCCCCATGACCTGCAGCCAGAGATGATACATACTAGAAGGAGCACCGCTTAAATATGTCAAGAGATTAACTTGGGATAGGGCCTTATTGATTGCCCTGCTATGGATTAGAATGGCTCCCAAAAGAAGACTTAAATTAAGCCACTTTGAACTACAGTGGGCCATTCCCAGTGTCCACCCAGGTGGGAGAACCTGTAAACGCTCTGAAGGACCTAACCATTGCTAACGGCATTAAAACTCTGGGCACTGTACTAACCTCTGTTCATCAGTTTGCCTCCTCCAAGTCTGTCTGTCCAACTGAGGTAGGCCTACATCCTTTCTAACCTGGAGACCAAGTTGCCCTGAGAAGCCTAGAGAAATAAAAGTGCCTGAACATGAGCTAACTGCAAAGTGGGCAGGACCACGTTACATACACATCACCTACCCCACACTCATCTGCCAAAAGGCAGCTGGGGTGAAGCCATGAGTTCAGCACACTCAGATTAAAAGCACCACTGTCCTCAGAAAATGGCCCAACTCCTGAAAGGCCTGGAGAGCAGTGGGTCTGTGAACCCCTAGAAGATAAGATTGCTCTTCAAAAAGGTAAGTATTGAGACTGCAGTTCACTGTAGCTGGAGAAGGATGAGTCAGCCTACTTATTGACTCTTGTTCAAGTGAACGACACAGGCGCCTAGTGTGGTTTTACGACAGTCAGAAAGTTAAAATCAACAGCTCTCTGCAGGAACTAGAGCCAGAAGCCCAAGTCCAGTGATAAATCAGGCAACAAAAGGGCTAAAGGGTTTCATCAGGTTCAAATAATTATAGATAAAGAATGAAAGAGAATCATACCATTTACTAGAGAGTCTAAGGAACAGTTCCTTCTGACGGCCAATCAGTTCCGTTCTGTGATGACCCACCATTGCCTCTGTTCAGCAGGAAGAAGCCAGAGCAGCCATCACCCCTTTCCCACAAGCCTACGGACGGGACACTGACAAGGAGGAACTGTAATAGAGAAGGGCAGATCTGCCCCTCACTAGGTCTGTTCCTTTTACTTTAACCTTTGTGTTCTATTGCTTTTGCTACACATTAATCACTAAGGGGATGTTGCCTATAGCTTAAAGTATACATAAATGGTCTATCTCAGGGAACCCTGCTCCCATGCCTGAATGTTAAACTAAAATATTTTGTTCAGCTCCCAGGAAACATCTTGATCCAGCCCACCTGTCAATGGCTGCAGGAAAGAAGAAAGTAACACATCCCCTCCTGGAGTCTGGTCGACACCAGGAGATATTTCTAACAACTTAAGTCCTTACTAACACTGCTAGCTCTATTATTATGTATTACCTGTTTTACAAAATTGTTTCTTGTGTTACCAAATGTGTGACTGAGCCTCTGATAAAAATAATGATGAGCAGGTGACCTGAAAACAGTTAACCAGATACACAGCTCTGTATTAAGATCAATGACTGTAATAGTGCAACTCTAGTTATAGGAAGAAGCAACAAGAAGGATTTTTTTCCCCTGGACCATAACAGTAAGAGAGCTGGTCCAAGACTTTTTGGCTACTTTTAATAAGGCCTGGTCCAGTAATAGCAAAAACCCATCAATGAAATCCACACCTGATCTAAAAACGAGCATTAACACTGTGGGAGGAAAGGACCGTGACATGCTTCCCAAACCACGTGCAAGCTGACGGCTTGGAGGCAGCCTGCCACAGGCCCCATCGAGGACCGAGTCAGCAGCCAGGCCAGCTGCTGACCTCAGCGCCCTCAGAGAGGAGCTCAGGGTGCAGGCTGGGCGCAGGACTCCGTGTTCTGAGAGGCGCGGACAGAACAGACTTCAGATGCCCAGACACTTTCCAGAGCAGGTCTGAAGACCCCGGTTCTCGCATCTGCCCACATCCAGAAAAGCACGGGCATCTTAGCGGCGACACCTGCAGCAGCTGCTGCGGATGTGAGTTCAGATGCGCTCCTGCATGGCCAGGAACCCGGCTGCTCTGGGCTGTCGGCCGCGCTCTCGAAGCAGGCCTGCCGCTGGCAGGGCCCTGCGGCTTTCCTGCCCGGCTGACTAACCTCCCTAACGGGAACGTGACTGCTTTCCCGGTCCCGGACCATTCTCCTCCAGGTTGAGGCATGTCAGAGGAAGGGGGCCTGCCCCTGAGCTGCCCCCAGGAGGCCTCCAGGGCGGCCCTCCCGCTGCCCCAGCGACCTGCGAGGCGCCCAGATCACTGAGCTGGCGCGGGGCTCCTGCATGGCCCCCCGACATGGGGCCTTCTCCCCAGAGGCGCGACGGGACTGGGGATGAGCGTGGGGGCGCAGCCCCAGGCCTCCTGGAAACCAGGGACAGGCAGTGCCGACGCCTGTAACGCTTTCCCGCTCCTGCCGCCAGCCAGGCAGAACTGCGCCCGAGCCGACCTCGGTCACTCTGACCGCCTTCCCCCACTGGGCCTGTCACGCGCTTGGCTGAAACCCTTCAGAGACTTGGGGGTTTAGGGCACCGGCCACCCATCCCGCATGGCCTGGCAACACGCCGCTCTCCGCCCGGACTCTGATGCCTCCACACTGTCTGCCCTCTGCGCCCTGGGCACGCGCACGTGGTGAGGGGATGGGCCTCTGCCCTGAGAGAGAGGACGGCAGGCCCCGGCCAGGAGAGGCGGCCACCCCAGGGGCCCTCCCCCAGAGCTGCCGCACGGGTGTCCTGATGCTCGCGGGGCCTCATCTTCCCTTCACTCTGCAAGTCTCAACGAGCTCAGGTCCCCTGAGCACAACCCTGGGGTCGTGCACACTGGTCTAGGAGTCCGCTACCGTCCTCCTCAAGCATTTCTGCAGTGAAAACCCAAGACTGAACTTGTCAAACCTTAATCTGATAACTGGGAAACAAAAGCCAGGTTGACAGGAAGTAACAGCTTCTTTACTGTTATTTAACTGGAATATTAATAGTATGTGGTCACAAACAAAGTGCGTTTCAGTAAGTAATTTGCGGTTAGTCACTCTTTGGGGTGATGCAAGACTCATAAAGAAACTGAATACACTTCAACCCAGTATTTCATGTGTATTCAAGATCACAAGCCAAACTTGTAAACCTCCTTTAAGAGGGCTACGGAAACTAACACATTATATCTCTTACACCCACAACTCAGAAGAACTGTGAGCATAATTACAGTCCAAAATTTGAAACCACAGAGTCTATGATATTTCAAAACTCAGGTAGGTAGGAATGCATACCAACAAAGTCTGCTGGGAACAACAGTGACCATGTGCTGACTGGCTGCTGAGCACCACACATTGAACTAAGCCCTTCACCAAGATTATTCTCATGACAGTCACTCAATTCTGCAAGAAAGGTGCAATTACTACCCCATTTCACAGCTGAGGAAATAATTTAGAGATCGAGGGGCTTGCCCAAGGGCAGAGTCGACATGGAAAATTTAAATACTTAAGTACACACAACTCGTGTGTGTGTGTGTGTGTTGTCTTCTCTTCGGATAAACTAAACCAGGAGTCCAAACTATAGGCAGTTGAGCCCCACAAGTTACAGGTGACACTTTAAAGCCAACAGTGTGGAACAGTGAGCATATCACTGATGATGGCGACAATGCACTTTTCTTGTGACTAAATGCAGGAGCAGAAATCTAGATTTCAGTGTTTGTAGAGTGGCAAAAGACCAGGCCACGGAGTGAATGGGAATCTTGGCTACTGGTCCTGAACCACCACCCACCATCATATTCTGCTGGGCCCCGCCAGGGGTCCCAGGGGCAGCTGATGAGTCAGAGTCAGGAAGGCCCCCTCCTCAGCTCGTCAGGCCTTCTTACCACTAAGGTCTCAATAAACCCTCCAGTTAGAAAAGACCCCCTGACCATCACTACCTAAGGCTGGAGCAATGGGGATGGGGCATGAGCTTTTCCACAGGAAAAGACTTTTTAAAATATTTCACTACTTTTTCTGGGGATGCAGCTCCTGATCCCTGACCTCACTCCATTACGTCCTAATAATGCAGGACCCACAGGTTAGTCTGAGGACAGCCTCCCCCCACCATGACACTGTCCCCCGCCTTCCAGCCAGTATTTTGGCTCTTTCGTCACATTAGCTGTTACTCTTCAGGTTCACAACTGTTGTGCTCCACAGTTTGTATGGAAGTTAACCAATTAAAAATTTAAATGTAAGGTTCAGTTTATTTTAAACTGAGAACAATTGCCTTTCTACCGAGCAACAACTTGACATTTCATTCGACACAGATGGAAGGTGGGTGCTCCCAAGCAGTCCCAGGGACATATCAAGTCCAAGTTGAGCCTCAGCAGTCAGGGGGCTGCGGAGGACACTGCCTTCCACGTGGGACCCCGCAGCACCACGAGTGACACCCCGAGGCCTCACTGTAGGGACCTGGCTTCTATGCCATGAAGCTCTGAGTTCCAACTGCGACCACCCTCCCTGTTACAGACCTGACCTGGGGAAGGAGAGGCACCCGCCTGCACGGGGCTGGAAGCAGTCTTGGGAGCAGTCAGCGGGGTCTCCAGACCGCAGAGCTGGGTCCAGCCCCGCACAGAGAGAGGCGGTCAGGGGGTTCCAGGCAGAGGACAAGGGCCAGAGAGGAAGTGGGGGCAAGGTGAAGGTGAGGGAGATGGACAGGGCCAGTGTGGGAGCAGGAGGGCTCCCGAGGACACTGGGAAACGCGGCGCCCGTGTGAGCACTGCCCTCACACCAGGGATCCTCCAAGCACGCCTCTGCATAATTAAACATTAGCTGAGTCATCACAAATTCCACATCAGTGGGATCCAAATGTCCGAGGTGCCACTGTGTTTTAAATGGGTCAGGAAGGGTGGCCTGCCTAGCCACAAACACTACTGTAGTTTGATTTTCTGAGCCACTCTGAAGAATTTTCACACACCAAACAGAGAAATGGCTTAGTCAGTTAGAGCTTTTCCTGAAAACTGACAACATAATCTATACCTATACAATTACCTATAATACATGAAGTAACTGTAGGATGCTATAGCATCAGGAAAGGAAAGGAGTGGAACACAGACTATCTAATTTTCAGAAACCAATTTTATTCTTCAGGTAGGTATTCTATTAGTCTTCAAGGTAAATTTACTGCACCTCAGGTAAAAACAAATCAAGATTAACGTCTTACCACAAACCTCAGGATCACCAAGAAAAGACAGACACAAATAAAATAAAAAGATAACCAATATCCCAGAAATACAAAAAACTGTAAGAGAATACCATGAAAATTGTCTGCCAGCAAATTCAACAACCTAGAAGAAATGGAGAAGTTTCTAGAAACATGCATCCCACCAAAATTGAATAAGAAGAAATTGATAATTTAAACATACCAATCATTGCAAGCAAAACAGAATCATTATTTTAAAAAACTCCCTAAAAACAAAAGATCAGGACCAGATGGCTTCACAGGCAAATTCTCCCAAACGTACAAAAAAGGACTTATACTGATTCTCCTCAAACTCTTGCAAAAGCCTGGAGAAGAGAGAATACTCCCAAAGACATTCTATGAAGCCATCATCACCCTGATACCAAAACCAGAGGACTCTGCAAAAAAAGAAAATTACAGGCCAATGTCTTTGAAGAATATAAATGCAAAATTTCTTAAACAAAATATTAGCAAGTCAAATCCAACAACAGATAAAAAGACCTACCTGGATTCATCTTAAGTTCACAAGGATGGTTCAACATACACAAATCAACCAGTGTGATAAACCTCATCAACAAAAGAAAAGATGAAACCCACATGATCATCTCAGTGATGCATCTGACAAAATTCAACATCCATTCATGATAAAAACGCTTACCCAAGTGGCCGTAGAGGGGACATAGCTCAACATAATAAAAGCTATTTATGCCAAGCCCACATCCAGTATAATACTCGACAATGAAAAGCTGAAAGCCTTCCTGCTAAAATCTGAAACAAGACAAGGGGGCCCACTCTCACCACGTCTATTCAATATAGTATTGGAAGTCCTAGATACAGCGATCAGACAAGAAAAAGAAATCAAAGGTATCCAGATCTGAAGGGAAGCAGCAAAATTGTCATGATATTCAGATAACATGATAATATATATAGAAATCTCTAGACTCCACACAAAACTACTATTAAAATAAGAACTGATAAAGAATTCAGCAGAGCAACAGGATGCAAGATTAACATACAGAAATCAACTATATTTCTTTGCAGTAACAATGAAGTATCAGAAAGGGGATGTAAATAATCTCTTTCAAAAACACAACCAGAAAATATAAATAATACTTAGGAATAAACTACAAAGCTACAGCAATCAAGAAAGTACAATATGGGCACAAAAACAGAAATATCGATCAGGGGAACAGAACAGAGACCCCAGAAATAAGCCCCCACACATACAGCCAATTAATCTCCAACAAAGAAGGTGTGAATATACAGTGGAGAACACTCTCTTCAGCAAGTAGTGCTGGGGAAGCTGGACCACCACATGTAAATCAATGAACTTAGAACACAACTTCACATTATACACAAAAATTAACTCAAAATGGCTTAAAGACTTAAGATATGGCACCATCAAACTCTTACAAGAGAACACAGGAAAAACATCCTCTGACATAAATCATACCAATGTTTTCTTAGGTCAGTCTCCCAAGGTAATAGAAATAAAAGCAAAAGTAAACAAATGGAAGCTAATCAAACTTACAAGCTTCTGTCCAGCAAAGGGAACCATAAACAAAATGAAAAGATAACCTACAGGCTAGGAGAAGATATTGGCAAATGATATAATCCACAAAAGGTTAATTTCCAAATATACAAATAGCTCATACAACTCAACCACAAGAAAACAAACACCCCAGCTGAAAAATGGGCAGAAGACCTAAATAGACATTTCTCCAGATGACATACAGATAACCTGCTGGTCACCTGCTGGCACATGAAAAGATGTTCAACATAGTTCATTATTAGAAAAATGCAAATCAAAACTGTAATGAGGTACCACCTGACACCAGGCAGAATGACCATCATTAAAATATTTAAAAATAACAGATGCTGGAGAGGGTGTGGAGAAAAGTGAACACTCCTATACTGTTAGAGGAAATCTTAGTTGGTGCAGCCACTTGAGAAACAGTATGGAGGTTCCTCAAAAAATAAAGAATAGAATTAGTGTATGATCTAGCAATCCCACTCCTGGGCATATATCTGAATAAAACTATGATTCAAAAAGACACAAACACCCCTACGTTCATAGCAGCACTATTCACAGCAACCAGGAAGCAGAAACAACCTGAATGTCCATCAACACATGAATAGATAAAGGAAATGTACACATATAAAGTGGAATACTATGCAGTCACTAACAAAGAATGAAACACTGCCATGTGCCACTTCATGGATGGACTTAGAGATTATCATTCTAAGAAGTCAGAAAGAGAAAGACGAAAACCATACGATATCACTTATATGTAGAATCTAAAACATGACACAAATGAACACATCTATGAAACAGAAATAGGCTTATGGACACAGAGGACAGCCTTGTGGTTGCCAGGGAAGGGGGAAAGGGTGGACGGGGAACCCTGGGCCAGCAGGTGCAAACTATTATATACAGGATGGGTAAACAACAAGGTCCTACTGCACAATGCAGGGAACTGGATCCAGTGTCCTGAGATACACCGTAATGGGAAAGAATATGAACGAAAATGTGTGTGTGTATATATACATATGTGTGTATACAAATGTGTGTATACACACATATATACACACACACAACTGAATCACTTTTCTGTACAGCAGAAATTAATACATTCTCAATTATTTTTCAATTATGTACATATATAAATAACATTTTAGAGAGTAATGTCCTACTGATGCAGAAACTATTTGGTTTAGTTATTTATTTTGGCAAAAGTCTTATTCTCCTAAAGAGAATAAATCTCTAATTACTTTCAGGGTTTGGTTTTTAGTCTTTCTCTGAGAGTGGAGTGACGTAGTTTAGGGAGAGCTCTCTTGGCAGTAGTTCTTCTGGAAAACATCTTGGGTTGTAACAAGCTTCACTGAGGTCCACGAGAGGACACAGGTGCTATGAAAGCCAACAGGATTTTGGCCTCGATTAATAACAGCTTTCATACTCGGGCAAAATCAGACCTCCAAGTCTCATCCTGGGAGGATGCCCACCAGGCATCTGAAGTCTGGGGGGCTCCTGGCCGCGCCATCTTAGGAAGAACACTGACAAGCTGGAGCCTTCAGGAGATGGAGGTACCCGACAGGGAAGGGACCGAAGTCGCCTCAGCCTGAGCCCCGGCGTCTGAGAGAAGACGAATCCGCAAGGGCGAGGAGGCGGGAGGCGCATGCGTCTGTGCGGAGGGCGGAGGCGCATGTGTCTGTCTCCTCGGTGAGGAGACACAGCGACGGCAGGTGCTGCTCCGCGTGAGAGCGCGACACACCGTGCGACAGAGGAGGAAGCCGGCAGCCTCGCGGGGGCCTCAGGAGTGGGACCCGACAACTTTCCCTCAGGTGAGGACAAGCCTCACGATGTCCCCCACACACTTTTACCGGAAATGTCTTCATTCACAAGTTCTGCCACTGCGAATGTGGCCACCAAGAACGCCTTCCGCCCCCACCCAGGCCTGCAGCACCGTCCACGGAGAGGGGATCCCCTTCACCAGAGCAGAGAAGAGCCACAGCGAGAGGGAGGTGAGGCACGATGGTGAAAGGTCAGCTCGCATACCCGCCATGTGCGCACACGACAGGCTGAAGAGTCCCACCACAGAGGCTGCCACACAGCAGTGAAAATCCTGAGGGCAAGCGCCCCAGCCTGGGGGTCTGAGGGGGAGGAAGCTCCACCAGAGCACCTGGCTTTGAAGCCAGCAGGGGTTGATCCCAGGAGTGCCCTAAGGCTGAGGGAAACAAACTGCACGCTTGGAGGGCACACACAAGGTCTCGTGTGCACCGGACCCGGGGAACGCAGCGGCCTCATGGGAGCCTGAGTCAGACCTGCCTGCTGGGATTGCAGGCTCTCCCGTGGAGGTGGGGGGCCGCTGGGACTCACTGCAGGGACAGAGACACGGGTGGTGGGAGTTCTGGGGAGTACTCACTGCTGTGAGCCCTCCTGCAGACAGCCTGTTCTCACCAAGACCTGGCCCAACCCAATAGCTTGCAGGCTCCAGTGCTGAGACACCTCAGGCCAAACAACCAACAGACGGGAACACAGCCCTGCCCATTAGGAGACATGCTGCCGAAAGTCTGCCAGTCCCACTGCTGCCCACTCAACACAACCCCTTGACACAGCCCTGCCCACAAGAGGGGCAAGACCCAGCTCCACCCATCAGCAGGCAGGAACCAGGCCCTCTGACCAGGAAGCCTACACACGCCTCTAGACCAGCCTCGCCCAAGGGGCAGACAGCAGAAATAAGAACTGCAGTCCTGCAGCCTACAGAACAGAAACCACACTCACAGAAAGTCAGAGAAGATGGGACAGTTAAGAATATGTCCCAGAGGAAGGCACAAGATAAAACCCCAGAAGAACAACTAAGTGAATTAGAGACAGGCAACCTACCTGAAAAATAATTCAGAGGAATGATAGCGAAGATGATCCAAGATCTCAGAAAAGGAGACGCAGACCAAGAAGACACAAGAAATGTTTAACAACAAGCTAGAAGACCGAAAGAATAAACCAACAAATAGGAACAATGTAATATCTGACACAAAACACTGGAAGGAATCAAGAGCAGACTAACTGAGGCAGAAGAATGAATAAGTCGAAAGACAGAATGGTGGAAATAACTGCCAAGGAACAAAATAAAGAAGAAAGAGTGAAAAGAAAATACAGTCCAAGAGAACTCTACAACAACATTAAATGCACATTTATTTGCATTATGGGAATCCCAGAAGGAGAAGAGAGAGAAAGGACCTGAGAAAATATTTGAAGAGATAATAGCTGAAAACTTCCTTAACTTGGGAAAGGAAACAGTCACCTAAGTCGAGGAAGTGCAGAGGGTCCCAGGCAGGATAAACCCAAGGAGGAACATGCCAAGACACTTGGTAATCAAACTGACAAGTTAAAGACAAAGAGGAACTATTAAAGGCAGCAAGGGAAATGCAATAAATAACATACAAGAGAATTCCCATAAGGTTATCAGCTGAATATCAAGTTTTCAGCAGGAATTCTGCAGGCCAGAAGGGAGCTGGCACAATATATTTAAAGTGATGAAAGGAAGAACCAAGAATACTGAGCAAGGCTTTCAATCACATTTGATGGAGAAATGAAAAGTTACAGAAAAAGGGAAAAAAAAGGAAAAATAAGTTATGGAAAAACAAAAGCTAAGAGAATTCGTCACCACTAGACCAGCTTTGCAGCAAATGCTAAAGGAACCTCTCTAGGTAGAAAAGAAAAGGCCACTAGTAGAAAAAAGAAAAATACAAATGGGAAGCTCACCAATAAAGGCAAACATAAAGTGAAGGTAGAAGATCATCTCCACACAAATACGACATCAAAACCAGCAAGCATGAGACGAGAGCAGGAGAGCACAAATGCAGGGCACTGGAAATGTATTTGAAATGAAAAGACCAGCAACTTAACACTATCTTGTTTATTTATAGGCTGCTATATCAAAGCTTCATAGTAACTGCAGATTGAAAATCTACAATAGATACAAGAAAGAAAAAAGAATCCAAACACAACATTAAAGTCGTCAAATCACAAGAGAAGAAAACGAAAGAGGAAAGGAAGAAAAAGACTTGCAAAAACAAATTCAAAACAGGTAACCAAATGGCAATAAAAACATACATGTCAATAATACCTTAAACATAAATGGATAAAATGCTCCAATGAAAAGACTGACTGAATGGATACACAAACAAGACCCATACATATGTTGTCTACAAGAGACCCACGTGTTCAGACCTAGGGACACGAAAGTGAAAGTGAGGGGATGGAAAAGGAGTTCTATGGAAATGGAAATCAAAAGAAAGCTGGAATAGCAATATTCATATCAGACGAAATAAACCTCAAAATAAAAACTGTTACATAAAGGAGGACCCTACACAACAAAGGCATCTGTCTGAGACAAAGATACAACAACTGTAAATATATATGCAGCTGACATACGAGGACCGCAATATACAAGGCAAATGCTAGTAGCCATGAAGGAGAAACTGGCAGTAACACAATAATACAGTGGGGGACCTCAACACCCCACTTTCATCAATGGAGAGACCATCAGACAGAAAATCAATAAGCAAACACAGACCTTAAGTGATACATTAGGCCAGGCAGACTTAATTGATATTTTCAGAGCATTTTATCCAAAAGTAGCAGAATACATGATCTTTTCAAGTACACATGGAATATTCTCCAGGATTGATCACAAGCAGGGTCACAAAGTGAACCTCAGTAAATTTAAGAAAACTATCATATCAAGCATCTTTTTCAACCACAACACTACAAGATTAGGAATCAATTATAAGAAAAAAACCTTTGTGTTTGTGTTGTAAAAAACACAAACACGTGGAGGCTAAACAGTATGCTACTAAACCACCAATGGATCACTAAAGAAATCAAAGAGGAAATTTAAAAATACCTACAGATAAATGAAAATGAAAGTATGAGGATCTAAAACCTATGGGACACAGAAAAATCAGTGTTAAGAGGGAAATTTATAGCAATACAATCTTACTTCAGAAAATAAGAATAATCTCAAACTACCTAACCTTATACCTAAAGCAACTAGAGAAAGAAGCAGAAACAAAACCCAAAATTAATAAAGGAAAAAATTCATAAAGATCAGAGCAGTAATAGATGAAATAGGGATGAAGAAATCAATAGAAAAGATCAATGAAACTAAAAGCTGGTTCTTTGAAAAGATAAACAAAATTGGTAAACCTTTAGGTTTCAAGTTGATAAAATTAGAAATGAAAAAGAAGTTATAACTGATACCACAGAAATACAAAGCATCATAAGAGACTGCTACAACCAACTATATGCCAATAAAATGGACAACCTAGAAGAAATAGACAAGTGCTTAACAAGGTACAATCTTCCAAGACTGAAACAAGAAGAAAAGAAATAGCAAATATGAACAGAATGAATTGAAACTGTGAATTTAAAAAATTCCAACAAACAAAAGTTCAGAACCAGATGGCTTCACAGGCAAATTCTATCAGATAAGTTAACTCTATCAGAAGAGTTAACCTGTCCTTCTGAAACTATTCCAAAAATTTCAGAGAAAGGAACACTCCCAAGTTCATTCTATGAGGCCACCATCACTCTGATACAAAAACCAGACAAAGATATCACAAAAAAGAAAATTACAGGTCAATTCACCGATGAACATGAATGCAAAAATCCTCAAAAGAAATCCTAGCAAACTGACGACTCCAACAATCCACTAAAAGTTATACACCATGATCAAGTAGGGATCTGTCCCAGGGATGCAAGGAATTCTTCAGTATTTACAAATCATCAATGTGATATGATATACCACACTATCAAACTGAAGAATAAAAATCATATGATAATCTCAGTAGTTGTAGAAAAAGCTTTTGACAGAAATCAATACCCATTTATGATTAACACTCTCTAGAAAGTGGGCACAGAACAAATCCACCTCAACATTAAAAATCCAGATATGATAAACCTACAGCTAACATTATTCTCAATGGTGGGAAGCTAGATACATTTCCCCTAAGATAAGGAACAAGGCAAGGATATCTACTGTCACTGCTTTCATTCAACATAGTTTTGGAAGTCCTATCCATGGCAGTCAGAGGAGGAAAAAATAAATAAAAGGAATCCAAACTGGAAAAGAATGTCTCTATTTGCAGATGAAATGATACTATACACAGAAAATCCTAAAGATGCTACCAGAAACCTACTAGAGCTCATCAGTGAATTCAATAGAGTTGCAGGATATAAAATTAATACACAGAAATCTATTGCATTTCTATATACTAACAATACAAAATCAAAATCATAAATACAAGTTAAACAATGCCATTTACTATCTAATCAAAAAGAATAAAATATTTAAGGAGGCAAAAGGTCTGTACACAGAAAACTAAGATACTGATGAAAGAAATCAAAGACAACACAAACAAATGGGAGAGATACACCATGTTCTTGAACTGGAAGAATCAACACTGTGAAAACCAATATCTACCCAAAGCAATCTACAGATTCAATGCACTCTCTATCAAATCACCAATGGCATTTTCCACAGAATTAGAACAAAAAATTGTAAATTTGTGAGGAAATAGAAAAGACTCCAAACAATCAAAGCAATCTTGAGAAAGAAAAATGGCGCTGGAGGAATTAGGCTCCCTGACTTCAGACTATGCTACATAAATACAGTAATCAAGACAGTATGGTACTGATACAAAAACAGAAATATAGATCAATGGAACAGGATCTAGAAAGCCCACAGGTAAACCCAGGCACCCGTGGTCACCTAATCTATGACAAAGGAGGCAAGAAAATGGACTGGTGAAAAGACAGTCTCTTCAGTAACTGGTGCTGTGAAAACTGGACTGCTGCATGTCCAGAATGAAATTAGAATATTCTTTACATAAAAATACACAAAATACATAAAACCATAAATAAAAATAAACCCAGTATGAATTAAAGAACTATAAGACCGGAGACTACAAAACACTTAGAGGAAAATAGGCACAACACTCTGATATAAATTGCAGCAATATTTGTCTTCTACAGTAATGAAAATAAAAAGAAAAATAAATGGGAATTAATTAAAGTCAAAAGCTTTTGCACAGCCAAGGAAATGACAAAACAAAATAGAAAATATTTGTAAACAATGTGACAAGAGCTTAATTTCCAAAATTTACAAACCGCTCATGAAGCTCAAATTTATATATATAAGCAACGCAATAAAAAAAATGGGCAGAAGACCTAAATAGACACTTCACTTCCCCAAAGAAGAAACAGAACTGGCCCAGAGGCACATAAAAGGATGTTCAACATCATTAATTCTTAGAGAAATGCAATCAAAACTACCATGAGGTGTTGCTTCACACCCATCAGAATAGTCATCATCAAAAAGGCTACAAACAATAAATGTTGGAGAGGGTGTTGTCTCAAAAGGGGACCGTCCCCAATTGTTGGTGGGAATGTAAGTTGGTACAACCGCTATGGAGAATAGTATGGAGGTTCCTTAAGAAACTGAAAAAAAGAGCTACAATATGATCCAGCAATCCCACCCCTGGACATATATCTGAAGAAAAACATGGTTCAAAAGGATACATGCATCCCAGTTGTGCATTGCAGTGCTGTTTACAATAGCCGAATTATGGAAGTAACTTAAATGTCCATTGACAGATGATTGGATGAAGAAGACGTGGTACACACATATAATGGGATATTCAGTTCAGTTCAGTCGCTCAGTCATGTCCGACTCTTTGCGACCCCATGGACTGCAGCATGCAAGGCTTTCCTGTCCATCACCAACTCCCCGCTGCTTGCTCAAACTCATGTCCATTGAGTGGGTGATGCCATCCAACCATCTCATCCTCTGTCATTCCCTTCTCCTCCCGTCTTCAATCTTTCCTAGCATCAGGGTCTTTTCCAACAAGTCAGTTCTTCACATCAGGGGGCCAAAGTATTGGAGTTTCAGCTTCAGCATCAGTCCTTCCAATGAACACCCAGGACTGATCTCCTCTAAGATGGACTGGTTGGATCTCCTTGCAATCATGGGACTCAAGGGTCTTCTCCAACACCACAGTTCAAAAGCATCAATTCTTCGGCACTCAGCTTTCTTTACAGTCCAACTTTCATGACTAATGGAAAAACCATAGCCTTGACTAGATGGATCTTTGTCAGCAAAGTAATGTCTCTGCTTTTTAATATGCTGTCTAGGTTGGTCATAGCTTTTCTTCCAAGGAGCAAATGTCTTTAATTTTATGGCTGCAGTCACCATGTGCAGTGATTTTGGAGCCCTCCAAATTAAAATCTCTCACTGTTTCCATTCTTTCCCCATCTATTTTCCAAGAAGTTATGGGACCAGATGCCATGATCTTAGCTTTTTGAATGTTGAGTTTTAAGACAACTTTTTCACTCCCCTCTTTCACTTTCATCAAGAGGTTCTTCAGTTCTTCTTTGCTTTCTGACATAAAGTGATGTCATCTGTGTAGCTAAGGTTATTGATATTTCTTCCAGCAATCTTGATTCTTGAGTAATGGGATATTCAGTTCAGTTCAGTTGCTCAGTCGTGTCTGACTCTTTATTACTCAGCCATTAAAAAGAATGAAATAATGCCATTTGCAACAACATGAATAGACCTGGAGATTATCATACTACAGGAATTAAGTCAGAGTAAGACAAATATATGATATCACTTATATGCAGAATCTAAAAAGATGATACAAATGAACTTATTTACCAAACAGAAACAAACTCACAGACTTAGAAAACAAACTTAGGTTACCAAAGGGAAATGCTGGGGGAGAGATAAATTGGGAGTTTGGGATTGACAGGTACTCACTGCTATATTTAAAACTGTTTAGCACAGAGAACTCTATTCAATATTCTGTAATAACCTAAGATGGGAAAAGAATTTTTAAAATAATAAATACATATGTATAACTGAATCACTTTGCTGTACATTGGAAACTAACCCAACAATATGAATCAACTATACTCCAATACAAAATTTAAAAAAAAGTTTTTAAGGCATTACAGAACTTCCTTCCCACATCTCTGATGAAATGAGCAGGAATAATAAAGCTGGAAAACACATACAAATACACAAACACAAGCAGCCACCCCACAAAGATTAGGGTGTAACAGAATTTAATAAATGTCTAAAACTCACATAACGCATACTGATAATTCAAAAAATGCTGAAAATTCTAACAGTCAGCCAACCTGGAGAGATACAAACTGAGTGTCTTTCTCTTTTTACTTTTGTTTGATGAAGGAGAAGAGATGAAGGGAAGCAAGAGGTGACACGGGAGAGTCAGGGATGGGGCTGACACAGAACTAGAAAACAAGACACAACGTATAAAGCAATGATTTTTAGAAAGTGCAAGACCGGGAGCCCTGGGAGAGCAGGTCCAGACGCAAGGTCAGTGCAAGGGGAGCTTCCCAGACAGAGCCCAGCAAGTCTCCAGAGCTCAGGGAGGCGAGGTGGCATCAAGGGTAACAGAGAAGGACGGAGGGACACAGCAGCTACTGGAGATACACACGTTCAAGGAGGAGAGGAAGCCATGAGCACAAAAAAGAGAAGTGGGAAAACTGGAATAAAGACCCCCCCCCCGGACAGGGTCGACGGCAGATTAGATGCTGTGGAGGATACAGCAATATCGCTTGAAGACACAACACCAGAAGCTACTGAAAAAGAAACACAGCTGAAAGGCCTGAATCAAATGAGCAGTGCACCTGTGACTTGTGTGATAATATCGAGCGGTACCTATGCATACACGGAGTCACAGGAGGAGGAGACAAAGGGCAAAACGGAAACAAGTTTAAAGAAACAATGGCTGAAATTTTTCCAAATTTGATGAAAACTATAAACCTACATATAGAAAAATCTCGAAGAACTCTAAGCAGAAAATACAAAGCCACACTAAGACCCATCGTGACCTCTTTAAAAATGTAAAAGAAGACCCAACAAAAAGTTGCTCAAACTCTATACACTTACTAGACTTGCCAAATTGACAATATCAAGTGTTTACAAAGGTGTGGGGTAACTGCAACTCTTGTAACACTGCTGGGGGGAATTCTCTATGGGATGGTTCATAAAGCAGTTGGCAATTTCTTATAAAGTCTGACACACAATTACCAAATGAGAAATTCTACTCATAGGTATTCATCCAAAAAAATCAAAACTATATGTTCACACAAAGACCTGTATGTGAATGTCCATTGCAGCTGTATACATAATATGAAAAAACTAGAAGTAACCCAAATGTCCTCCGCTAGTGAATGGAGTGTGGTACACCCAGAAGATAGAATACTATTTATCAGTAAAAAGGAATAGCTTACTGAAACATCAACTTGGATGAATCTCAGAAGTGTTCTGCTGAATGCAAGAGGCCAGGCACAAAGGTTACTGGCCACAAAAGTATGTGTCTCCATGTATGTGACATTCTGGAGCAGGTGAAACCACAGGGACAGAAATTAGACCAGCAGGCGGCCAGGCACAGGAGTTTCCTACAAAGGAGAACAAGGGGACCCCTGGGATGATGGTCTGTCATCACTGTGGTAGGCTGCATGACTATACACATTTGTCAAAAATCCCTGAATTGCACAGTTAAAACTGGTGAATTTTATTTTACATTAAATTATACCTCAATAAAGCTCATCAAAAAAGAGAGAATGGTGCTATCTAATGAGTGTGAGATCTTGAGGGCTGGTTTCTGAATTAAAGAGGCAATCAGAAGTCTGTGGGAATAAATGACACCCTCTCCCCAGTTATCACCAGAAACCCTGGAACAGGACAGGGACAAGCCCTGAGAAAGCTGGGTCCAAGCACCCAAAGGCTGTCTCTGACACCAGCTGAGACTTCTCCTTTCTTGGCCGTTCCCTTGGGCTACAGGAAAGCATGGGTGACTTGGACTGCTGGTGACAGCAAACCAGCTTAAATATTGAGCTGGTAAATGAGCAACATGGGAACCACACTCCTGGGACCAACGGGTGATGTTTAAACCTGGACAATGGAAAAATAACAACATGCCTAACTTCCCACCCAGAAATAGTAGAAAGTGTTAATATTCTCATCTTTCATAGCAGAAGGTCAACCAACAAACCTTATAATTGAAATGTGTAGATTTCAAAAATCCCAATGAATCCAAATGTATAACCCAAAAAACCCAAATGTATAGTTTTCAAAAATGACTCCAATTAACATTGTTCATAATCTTTTTTCTTAACCTCAGAGGGATTTTATAGGAAATAAATACCCTTTAGAGTAAAAATTGTTCAGCAATTCATTCACTTTCCCTGGTGGCTCAGATGACAAAAAAATCCACCCGCATTCAGGAGACCTGGGTTCAATCCCTGGGTTGGGGAGATCCCCTGGAGGAGGGCATGGCAACCCACTCCAGGATTCTTGCCTGGAGAAACCCATGGACAAAGTCTGGAGGGCTGCAGTCCCTGGGGTGGCAAAGAGTCAGATACAACTGAGTGACTACCACTTCACTTCAAAGTGAAATTTAGTACTTGAAAAATTAAATAGAGAAATTATAGTAGGATCCTGTCTACTGATATACCTTATTTCATAATATCTGAGACACTAATGCTTATAAGACATACATTCCCTTGTGGCTCAGCTGGTAAAGAATCCACCTGCAATGCAGGAGACCTGGGTTCGATCCCTGGGTTGGGAAGATCCTCTGGAGAAGGAAAAGGCTACCCACTCCAGTATTCTGGCCTGGAGAATTCCATGGACTGTATGGTCCATGGGGTTGCAAAGAGTCGGACATGACTGAGCAACTTTCACAAGGAAGAAAATCACTCCATGATATACAAAAATATCAAAGATGTGAAAAACATGGAAAAAAGTATGAAAGTATGACTCAGAATCAATAAAATATATCTCTATTCACCCAGCCATATGCATATAAAACAGTTCCTGGAATAAGGTCACTTACATTTAAAAACAATTATTTCTCAGATGGAAGATCTAAGGTCATTTTAAAACTTATCTTTTATACATTAAAAAAGTTCTTTATAATGAAGACATGTTCACAAAAACAAATGATTTTTATTCAAAAGAAAAAAAATGAAATAAATATGACAAGATGTTGGGCTTCCCTGTAGGCCAATGGTTAAGAATCCACCTGCCAATGCCAGGGACACAGGTTCAATCCCTGGTCTGGGAAGACCCGACCTGCCGTGGGACAGCGAAGCCCGTGGGCCACCACTGCTGAGCCCTGCTCAGCAACAGAGACTGCTGGGGGGAGGAGCCCTCGCCAGATCTGGAGAGCAGCCCTCCCTGGCTGTGCCTAGAGAAGGCTCAGCGCACCCAAAATAAACACATAGCTCAATCTTAAAAACAACATGCCAAGATGTTAATAGTGGGTCCTTCTGGGTGTGGGATCACAGGTGACATTTCTCCTTCATCTATGTCTGCATTTTAAAGTAACCCTTAAAACTGAAAAAGTGAACGAAGCCAGCAGAGACTCATGAAACCTGGGCTGGACACCCTTGGATGAAAGCTGTTTCTGGCCAGAGGTCACATCCGCGATCCCCACACTGCAAGTCCTTCATCCTGTGACCACCGGCTGCCCTTCCTGCCACATTGTTCAGATGAATGCTGGGACTTGGAAGGCAGTTGGTGCCTCTGCTCTGGCACTCAGCTTCTCAGGGAGCTTCCTAATCCCCTGAGGACCCTGTCAGACAGGCAGTCCTAAGGTCACCCCTGAGATGCTGACCCTGGAGGTCTGCAGCGGGGCGTGGGAAACTGTGCGTTAGGCGCCCAGGTAGCTCATAACTGGTCGCACAGCTCTGGGGCTCCTCGGCACGTCTGGAGGGAAGGTCTGGAGGCATCCCCAAGCCTCTGTGCCCCCACGAGGGCACCTGCTGCCCACCACACAGCCCAGGAGGACCAGCTCAGCCCAAAGAACAGCTGAGGAGAGGAACCCAGGAGACCCACACCCTCCTGCCAGGAGAAGGCTGGGGGCTCAACCCAGACCCACGCCCAAAACTCCGAGAGCACTGGACTGTCCAAAGAGAGCTTACCCCCGTGAAATACACAGCCATGAACAAGGCCCTCCGCCATACAGAAAAGACACACAGATCCCTGCAGCCATTCTGCACTCCATGCCTGGTTCTGCCAGACGCAAACACCACCTAGAGCCAATACTACCCTGGAGACTTCCAAAAATCTATTACCCTGTCCTGTGCATTTGTTTCCATATGAAGAGAAGTCTGAGGTTTTAATTCTCTCTCCTGGACATAATTCATAAGAAAATGGTTTCCTCAGGGCAGCCATTTGGTTCAATGTCACGTTTCCAGAATCTGATCCATTACTTTGTGCCAGCTGCTTTTCACAACTGTGTGCACCAGGCTTCCATCTCCAGGGGTCCTTAGCCCAGTGCTTTCCAAACTAATGTGCGTAAGAATCCCCTGGGATCTTGTTTAAAAAAAAAAAAGCCAAATGAGCCTTTGTTCCTGTCATAGGGCTACACACTATGGTGCTATTTTCCCCTGAGGTTTGCAGGAAGTTTATAGAGTACCAGCAAGTTGTAAAGCCAAATGCCTCTCCATTGTACATTTTTCTATCTGCTCTTTACTGAACTACAAGTGATCAGAGTTAAATACTAAGCAGAAGATCTAGAGATTTTTTAAAAAGTACATGTGTAGGTAAGGGAAGTATTTGAAGAAGTTCAGAAAATGACTTTAATTATACAAAGGAGTAGCAGCATAAGATAAGAAAGTGCAAGTTGGCTAGCTTGGGAAGGGTGACTTCTCATTAAATCAGAAAACTGTTGTCTGCTGCAGGATGGATCCTTTAACTTGAAGGGGGACAGGAAAATTAAAAGAGGCAGCTGTGATAACATCTTTACAGCTTTGAATTCAACTGAGAAGAAAGCTGGGAGGAACCAGAGAGTAATTTTACGCTGAGCTGTCCAAGGTCCAGACAAATGATATTTCTGTGCTATTATTATTCAAGGTCCCAAACACTGAGATGAAGAAAAGATCATCAAGACAAAACACAAAAAGTTTCAAGGCACCTGCTGCTGCTGCTGAGTCGCTCGGTCCCGTCCGCTCCGTGAGACCCCGTGGGCTGCAGCTCCCCAGGCCCCTCTGTCCATGGGGGTCTCCAGGCAAGGATACTGGAGTGGGTATCCATGCCCTCCGCCAGGGGACCTTCCCAAACGAGGGATCGAAAGCCGACCTCCTGCATGGCATCTGAGCCACCAGAGAAGCCCCAAGGCGCACACACAACAGTATTTTTAAAATCGTGTCATATGACATGCACGGTTTCCCAGGTGACTCAGCGGTAAAGAGTCCGCTTGCCAATGCAGGAAATGCAGGTTCGATCCCTGGGTTGGGAAGACCCCCTGGAGGAGGACATGGCAACCCACTCCAGTGTTCTTGCCTGGAGAATCCCAGGGACGGAGGAGCCTGGCGGGCTACAGTCTGTGGGGTTGCAAAAGTCAGACATGACTGAGCAACTAAACAACAACATGTTATATATACCACAGAGAAGGAGGCTGGGGGAATGCACAGCAAAAGACCCTGGATGGTGAGACTATGTTTACCTCTGGTTATGCTAGTTTGACATTTTCTATAATGAAAATACATTACTTTCATCATAAAAATAATAACAGTTAATTTGTAAGTGGTCATGCTGAAACAGAGAGAAGGGAAGGAGGGATGGAGGAAGGCAGGGAGAGATGAACAGAAAAGAAAGAAAGAAGGGAGCAGATAAACAGTTATGGGTGTTTTTTCCCTTGGAAGGAGATGTCTTTCAAATGGCAATTCCCTTCACATACTTCTTTTAAGTACGCCCCCCACAATTCTTTCCTATATTTTTTCTGGGATTGTATTAATATTAAGGCTGTGATTATACTTTAAAGCATTGAATGAAATGTGAGGAACTAGAATCTTCCAATTCCAGTCATTTCTCTGTAATCGGTGCTGTTTCCCATGCAGCGACTGGCAGCTATGAAGTCTGCAGCACTTCAAAGGTGAAACGCAAGGCCCTTTCCCTTCCTGGCAGGACCCACAACGTGCCAGCCACTCACGTGGCTGCCTGCCCAGTGACCGTGCCGCAGGCTCTCCCAAACGCAGAGTCCTCACTGGACTTCTGTGAGAGCGCTGCGGCCTTGATGGGCTGATGACGCAGAGCGCAGGGAAGTGGGCACTAACCAGTGGGAAGAAGCATGCGGAAAAGGGCTGCAAAGTCAGGAGTGTCAGAAACGGCGCAGAAGGTACCTTTAGGATGGTGATGTTCCAGGTAAAGCTCTCCACCGCCTTTTGCAGTTTGCGTTCCTTCAGGCCTTCCTTGGTGCCGATGCTGTGCAGGTGCTCGTGGAACTCCATGGCTGAAAGAAGCAGAAAGACAAAGGATGTTACTCTCCCACCCAATCTGCGGTAATGGGCCAGCAATATTTATTTTTCTAGGTGTAGCTAGAAAGATTCCAGTCTCCACTGGGATTTCACAGAGGATGAAATAACAAAGTTCCGGCAGGGGAAGCACTGCCAATTCACAGCCTCAATGAGGCAGACAGCATCTCCAAGTGCGTGCCTGTGGACTGGGATGCTGCCCAGGGCACAGGTGACCATCCGCATTCTTCCTCTAGAGGTGGGGGCGCTGAAGAGACTCAGCCAGGTTCAGAGACTGAGGCTGAGGGAGCGGGAGGGACCGTGGACCAGGCCCAGGCTTTGGAATCTCGGAGGCTGATTTTAGCTCCACTGAGGTCTCAATGATGCTTTGGAACTGTGGTGTGGAGAAGACTCTTGAGAGTCCCTTGGACTCCAAGGAGATCCAACCAGTCCATCCTTAAGGAGATCAGTCCTGGGTGTTCACTGGAAGGACTGATGCTGAAGCTGAAACTCCAAGACTTTGGCCACCTGATGCGAAGAACTGACTCACTGGAAAAGACCCTGATACTGGGAAAGATTGAAGGCGGGAGGAGAAGGGGATGACAGAGGATGAGATGGTTGGATGGCATCACCAACTTGATGGACATGATTTTGAGTAAGCTCTGGGAGATGGTGAAGGACAGGGAGGCCTGGCGTGCTGCAGTCCATGGGGTCACAAAGAGTCGGACACGACTGAGTGACTGAACTGAACTGAGGTCTCAATGTTGGCAATTAAGGATGAAAAACAGCACAAAACACTGTGTTTCCTGTCCCAGTAAGAGTCAGCCCAAGGTCCCAGACCAAGCCTGCAGCAGAGCAGAGAGGATGAGAGAAAGCCAGGGCACCCTGCTGCTGCTGCTAAGTCACTTCAGTCGTGTCCAACTCTGTGCGACCACATAGATGGCAGCCCACCAGGCTCCCCCGTCCCTGGGATTCTCCAGGCAAGAACACTGGAGTGGGTTGCCATTTCCTTCTCCAAGGGCACCCTACCTCTGTATAATTCACATAATCAGTGCATATTCCTCACCACCATTCAAAACAGTATGAACGCAGGAGTGGTGGGACATCCTCTTCCTGATTTAATATCATTAAAACTCATGGAGTTTTTTTTACATATTCACTTGCAGTCAGTTATCCCATCGCTGGCCAATGGGAACCCTGCAGGTGCGTTTCTAAGTCCTCCTGAGGTCACTGATTAGCCTTTGACACGTCCCTTGCTTCTGGCATAAGACGTTCTAGAGTTAGCAAGTACACTGCTCACCTGGGCCTGGAACCAGGCATTTCTCCAAGGATACTCTGGATTCTTACAGTGGAGAATGGTGCTCAAAGACCACAATCTGGGGGCCAGGAGTGCTCACCGTTACTGAGTTCCCACTGTTTTCCAGGCTCTTTAGTGAACAGATCTTAGGTACGTGGGCTTTTTTTTTTAAGGGAAGAATATTTTTTCTAAGGGAAGCAACAAGAATTGCTTGTACCTCTAATTCAAATTTACAGTTACAATGTTTTCACTACTTTCTTAAATCTTAGACTTATCTCTTTGGCAGGCAATCTTAATTAACCACATCAACATAACTAATAGTAAGACTGCTAAATACAATTTAAACTCTACATTTTTTTTTTTTTTTGGTCAGAGTACATCTCATTGAGAATGTACAATAAAAGTACAGTGTTCCAAGGTCAGTAAAGGTAATTATTTTCTTTACATGGTTATGTCTGTAACAAAGTACAATTACGTACGTTTGTTTCCTTTTTATCCCATTGTGTATGTGGGGGTGGGACGTGTTTTTGCTTTTTTGGATAAATTTATTTTTTTTATGATTCCTAAGCCAAACTGTGTATCAAGGTGCATTCAGGTAAATCTTACTTTCTTCCTGGATTCCTCTACCCTAATTCCTCCCTTCCCCCGTACATTTTTATGAGTTTTTAGTTTATCTTTTATTGTCTTCTTTCTCCTTGAAGATCTAAGCAGAGGTGTCCGTGTATCCACAAACCTCCATTTTTTGCACAAAAGCAGCGTAGTATGCACACTGCTCTGTGGCCTTCCTCTGAGCAGCCACAGTGGAGATCGCTCACTGCCCACGTATCAAGCCCTTCTCACCCTTCTCTGACACCTACAGAGTCCCCCCACACTGGGGAGATGAGCTGCCTTTGGTTTAACCAGCCCTCACTGATGGACGTGGTCTCCCAATCTTTCGCTGTTACAACTAATGTTGGAGCAGCCAGCATTTTTACAAGACATTTCCCCTGTTCTTTTGTACATTTCTCCTGTTCAGGTGGGCACCCTGATTTCTAACTGCCTTTCTATGCAACATCATTTCAAAGCAGTTCTTTACATAGTGATTGACAGGAACTTTATTCCTTAGTGTCTTTAAACAGTGAACAAGAGCTGACATACAGGATAAATATAGTAACCTGCCAATCTAGTCTTGCTTCTTCTCCATTTTCTCTCTCCTAATAGGAACCAGGGCCCTAATTCCTGTCATGCTAATAAAGCTTAAGAAACTCATTGGTTTAAAAAAGGAACAGTAATTAGTAGAAGTCATTACACTGTCTAGGGCACTCCCACGCTGACCCTTCTCCTTTAATTCGGCCTCTCTCTGGACAACTTCCCGGCTTGGTCACTAACCGCCCCCCGCCCAGCCCACTGCCGGCAGCCTGGCACAGAGGGCCACATCCCCCATATCTGCTTCCAGCCTTCCCTGGGTGTGCTTGGTTTAACACACTGAAAAAAGACAAGTAATAACCATGACGAGGTGGCAATTACGTTCTAACGTCCAGGATTTCTGCTAAAGCAAAACACACACACACGTTCTCCCCGGCACACGCCTTGACGACTCAGATCCACCTCCTAGAACGTGGCCAGATGAGGCCCTGAGAGTAAGACCATGATGGTTCTTTAGTTTTAATACTTTGGCATCATCTGGATTTCAGGATATTAATCTTTAATATCCATCTTTCGGGTAGTAAGCCAGGAACCATTTTGGTCTTAGAAGCACCACTGAGGCTCGGAAGGTGGACGTCCAGACAGAACACAGAAAAGAGATGAGACAGGAGAGCAGGCAGAGCAGTAACGCTCTGTTACCAAGGCTGAGCTCAGACAAGCGTCCACCCAGACTGCGCGGAGGCAGCCTGCAGGAGGGTCAGCAGAACACAGAGCCAGAGGCTGCCTTGGGAAGCACTGAGGACTCAAGGAAGAAACACAGGCCAGATGATTAAAAACGTGATACTGATAAAGATAAAATGGGGAAACATTTAAGAAAACAAGTATAGCTGCCTAAAAACTTGTATTCCCCTCATCTATTAAAGTACAGCCACTATGGAGAACAGTGTGGACAGTCCTTAAAAAAACTAAGAATAAAACTCATATGACCCAACAATCCTACTACTTGGCATATTCCCTGAAAAAACCATAACTGAAAAATACACATGTACCCCAGTATTCATTGCAGCACTATTTACAATAGCTAGGACACGGAAGCAACCTAGATGTCCATTGACAGATGAGTGTATAAAGAAGTGTGGTACACGTACACAGTGGAATATTACTCAGCCATAAAAAGGAAGGTATTTGAGTCAGTTCTAATGAGATGAACGAACCTAGAGCCTATTATACGAGTGAAGTAAGTCAGAAAGAGAAAAACAAGTAACATATGTTAACATGTATATATGCAATCTAGACAAACGGTACTGATGGCCCTATTTGCAGGGCAGCAACAGAAACACAGATATACAGGCAGACCTGCAGGCAGCGGGGGAGGAGATGAGAGCAGCATGAAGCGTACACGTTATCACACGGAAAGGAGACAGCCCGCGGGAATCTGCTGTGAACACTGGGCGCTCAGACCTGCTGCTCCAGGAAAACCTGGGGGGACGGGAGGGAGGTGGGTGGGGGGTTCAAGAGAGAGGGGACCTGTGTACACCTAGGGTTGATTCATGCCGATGTGTGGCAGAAACCAGCACACTACTGTAAGGCATTTATCCTCCGATTAAAAGTAAAAAATTTTCAAAGTGAGATAAGACATTTCACCCTTATCTTCCCCTTCTTAAAATACCTTTATAGTCAAATAAAAGTCCAAAAGGAGGCCAAAAGTTAGGGTTAGGTTGTGTGTGAGTGTGTATGTGTGTGCACGTGTATGAGTGTGTACATGTGACTAAGCATGTGTGTGCAAGTGTGTGTGCATGTTTATGAGTGTGTACATGTGACTGAGTATGTGTGTGTGACTATGTGTAAGTATATTTGTGTCAGTGTATGTACATGTGTGTGTATTTAATAATGAAGTTCTTTAAAAGTGGGCACAAATAGTGATGAGTTGACAAATGGAAAATTATGTTAAAAATCGGAAAGCCTGTATTTTAGAAAGTAGCCAAGACTATCCATTCCACTGGTAGGTATTTCATTCCTTGGTTTGCTACATAATATATCTGTTTCTTAAAAGAATTTTCACATTATTAACTTATAGACTAATTTTTGTTAACAAGCTGCCAATTCGCTAATATGCAGCACTTGTTGACTTCGTATTTTAAGGATCTCACTTTGACTTACACAGCATGACTGTACCGTTCACTGCGCTCCTGTGATACACGAAGTCCAGGCCGAAGACACGATCAAGGGAAACAAAAGACCACTCACCAAGCACTTTACACACCCTGTAAGGGAAACTTGGAGAGAGGCTCTGGAACTTTCCTGAGTAAACAGTAAAGAAGAATTCAGAGGAGACTTTCAAGATGGGGAGATCACATCAGAAGCGCATCCTCTGCATGTGGGGCAGCTCCTACAGGACAGCTCGGGGACGCCAGCAGGAAGACCCCGGACTTTCAGAAAGGCCAATTGGCGTCCTCGGAATGGGCCTCACCAGAGGCAGAATGGGAGACAGAGATTTCAGGACAGGGACCTGCGCCCGGGCAGGGAGCCGTGAAGGAGGACACGTTTCCACACTGGGAAACCCCACAGGTGGCGTCACGGGGGTGCTTGGGAACCTCGGTGCTGTGAAATGGTGGGTACTCAAAGGCAAAAGGCGCATCTACCTGGTAGACCAAGCGGCTTGGCCCTGCCAAGGGTCCCCCAACACAGGGCCAGCTCCTCTGCGAAAGCGCGCGGCCGCCTGGTGACTGCCCGCAAGTTCCAGACACTCCCCTCGCCCCAGGGCAACTGAGTCCCCCCAGGTCTCGGCCGAGAACAGAGGCCTGTGAGCAGAAGCAGGCCCAGGGCCACAGCAAAGCAGCAGGAGGCCGCGTGAGCACAGGGAAGACGGGAAAGTCGCCCATGCAGTCACGGGGCAGCATGCTAATTCCCCAGAACTGGCGTTAGACTGTGGGCTTTAGGGGCAACTGGACTTTGGGAGTAGGTACAAGCTGGGGCAAGGCAGGATCTGAGTTTTAAACTGACCCCACACTGCCCACAGCAAATCCAGAGACCTTCCTAAAAATATTGGAGGACTGTCTGAGTAGGCAAACTGGCCAGAGCAGGAAAATGGAGGAATCACACGGACATTCTTCTCAATATCATTCTATATATATTCCTCCCCTTTTTTCCCCATAGTGTTATAATGTTGTTCTTTATTACTCCTTTAATTTTTATTTTTATAGCCTCCTTTCCACTTTAAAAAAAAAAACACCTTATTTTAAAATAAATTCACTTTATTTTCCTGATTTTACTGCTTAGTACTGCTAAGTTACACTGCAATTTTTTCCACGCCTTAGATTTTGTTTTTGATGTTTTGTTTTTCATTCTGCACTTCTGAGAGTCTAATTTTTAGTATCCAATTTCCCTTAAGGGTTTGATCATTGGCTTGATTGCTTTCTTCTTTCTTGACTCCTGCTGTTACTCATTTTTTTCTCTCTTCTTTTCCCTTTGTAAATGTGCGAATTTCTTTAGCTGTTGAATGCTGTTTCACCTTTAGTCTTGGGGTTATGACTTCCGTGTAGCCTATGAAGTCTCGGTGCTATAGTAAGGGGTTGGGCTCAAACCCCCAAGGTGGGAGCCCCAAGTCCCGGACTTTGGACCACCAGAGAACTCCAGACCCCATGGAACATAAAGGGCCTTCTCAAAGACCTCCATCTGAAAACCAAGAACAAGTTCCACCCAACGTCCTGCAGGCTCCAGTGCCAGATGCCTGACACCAAACCTCTAGCATAACAGGAATACAAACCTGCCATTTGCAGAAAGGCTGCCCAAAGCAATACCAAGCCCACAGGCACCCCAAAACATACTACTGGACTGCCCTTCAAAGAGACAAGATCCAGCTCCATCCAACAGAATACAAGCACAAGTTCCCCCAACCAGGAAGCCCTCACTAGACCCTGGACCAACCCCACCAATGGGGGGCGGACACCACAGTTAAGAGGAATTACCACAACCTTCCAGCCTGCAGACAGGAGACCCCAAACACAGTAAATTAAGCAAAGTGGAAAGACAGAGAAGCGTGCAGCAGATGAAGGAGCATAGTAAAAAACCCACAAGACCAAACAAACCAGGAGGAAATAAGCTGTGTACTGCAAAAAGAATTCAGAGTGATGATAAGGTGATTCAAAATCTTGGAAATAAAATGAACACACAGATAGAAAGATTAGAGGCACGGATCGGGAAGATACAAGAAATGTTTACCAAGGACCTGCAAGATTTAAAGAATAGACAATCAGTCATGAACAACACAGTACCTGAGATGGAAAATACATTAGTGGGAACCAAAGGCAGAACAGCTGAAGCAGAAGAATGGCTACGTGGGCTGGAAGATAATGGTGGAAATAACTCAAATAGAGCAGAATAAAGAAAAAAGAATAAAAAGAAATGAGGACAGTCTCAGGAGACCACTGGGACAACATTAAGTGCCCCAACATTCGACTCATGGGGTCCCAGAAGAAGAGGACAAGAAGAAAGAGTATGAGAAAATATTTGAGGAGATTATCGCTGAAAACTTCCCTAAAATGGGAAAGGAAACAGTCACCCAAGTCCAGGAAGCCCAGGTCACATACAGGATGAACTCAAGGAGAAACACGCCAAGATATACGTTAATCAAACTAACTGAAATTAAATGCAAAGAACAAATATTAAAAGCAGCAAGGGAAAAACAACAAATAACTTACAAGGAGCTCTCTGTAAGGCTAACAGCTGGTCTTTCAGCAGAAACGTTGCAGACCAGAAGGGAGTGCAAGATATACTGAAAGTGACGAAAGGGAAACCCTAGAGCCAAGATTACTCCATCCAGCAAGGATCGTGTTCAGATTCAAGGGAGAAATCAAAACCTTTACAGACAAGCAAAAAATTAAGAGAATTCAGCATTGCCAAACCAGCCTTACAAAAAAAGTAAAGAAACTTCTCTAGACAGGAAACACAAGAATAAGAAAACGCCTACAAAAACAAACCTAAAACAACAGAGTAAATGGCAAATGGATGATACTTATCAATAACTACCTTAAATGTAAATGGACTAAATGTTCCAACCAAAAGACACAGACTGGCTGAACGGATACAAAAACAAGACCCCAATATATGCTGTTGTAAGAGACACATCTCAGACCTAGGGACACACACAGGCTGAAAGTGAGGGGCTGAAAAAAGATATTACATGCAAATGAAATCAGAAGCAAGTAGGAGTCTCAATACTCATATCAGAGAAAATAAGACTTTAAAATAAAGGCCATTACAAGAGACAATGAAGGACACTACATAATGATCAAGAGATCAATCCAAGAAGAAAATATAACAGTTATACATGCACCTATCATAGGAGCACCTCAATACATAAATGCAAATGCTAACAAGTTTTAAAGAGGAGCTCAAGAGTAACACAATAATAGTGGGGGACTTTAATACCTCACTCACACCAATGGACAGAGTATACAGACAGGAAATTAATAAAGAAACACAAGCTTTAGAGCTTGTGAAAAGACCAGTTGGGCCTAATTGATATCTACAGGGCATTTCAATCAAAAACAATAGATTTCACTTTTTTTCTGAAGTGCACAAGGAACATTCTCCAGGACAGATCACATCTTAGGTCACAAAACAAGTCTTGATAAATTTTAAAAAGTTAAATTATTTCAAGAATCTTTTTTGACCACAAAGGTGTAAGATCAGATGTCAACTACAGGAAAAAAATATATAAAAAAATACATGGAGGCTAAATAATATGCTTCTGAATAACCAACAGATCACTGAAGAAATAAAGAAGGAAATCAAAATATGCCTAGAAACAAATGACAACGGAAACACAAGAACTTAAAACATGTGGGATGCAGTGAAAGCAGTGCTAAGAGGGACATTTATCGCAACACAAGCCTACCTCAAGAAACGATGAAAACCAACCACCTAACCCTGCACCTAAAGCAACTGGGAAAAGAAGGACAAAAACTCCAACGTCAGTAGAAGGAAAGAATCTTAAAGATCAGAGCAGAAGTAAATGAAAAACAATGGCGGCAACAATAACAAACTAAAAGCTGGTTCTTTGAGAGGAAAGACAAAACTGACAAACCATTAGCCAGACTCATCAAGAAAAAAGCGGGAAGATTCAAATTAATGAAATTAGATATGCAAAAGAAGTTACAACTGACACCCCAGAAATGTGAAATATCATAAGAGACTACTATAAACAACATATGCCAATAAAATGGAAAACCTGGAAGAAATGGGCAAATTCTTAGAAAGGTACAGTCTCCCAAAACTGAACCAGGAAGAAACAGAAAATATAAACGGACCAACCACAAACATGGAAATTGACATTGCAATGAAAAATCTTCCAACAAACAAAAGCCCAGGACCAGATGACTTCAAAAGAAAATTCTACCAAAAGTTGAGTGAAGAGCTAATACCTATCCTGCTCAAACTCTACCAGAAAGTTTCAGAGGAAGGAAAACTCCCAAACTCATTCTATGAGGTCACTATCACCCTGATACCAAAACCAGACAAAGATGCCACAAAAAGAGAAAATTACAGGCCAATATTACTGATGAACATAGATGCAAAACTCCTTAACAAAATTCTAGCAAATAGAATCTAACAAAAAGTTGAAAAGATCATGCATCATGATCAAGTGGGATTTATCCCAGGGATGTAAGGATTCTTCAATATATACAAACCAAATCAATGTGATAGACCATATTAACAAACTGAAGGATAAAAACCATATCACCATCTCAACAGATGCAGAGAAAGCTTTTGACAAAATTCAACACCCACTTATGATAAAAAAAAAAAACTCTCTAGAAAGCAGGCATAGAAGGAACATATATCAACATTGTAAAGCCCATATATGACAAACCCACAATAAACATTATTCTCAATGGGGAAAACTGAAAGCATTTCCTTTAAAATCAAAAACAAGTTAAGAGTGCCCACTCTCAACATTATTATTCAATATAGTTTTGGAAGTCCTAGCCACAGCAGAGAAGAAAAACAAATAAAAGGAATCCAGACTGGAAAAGAAGAAGTAAATACTCACTGTTTGCAGATGACATGATACACAGAAAACCCTAAAGATGCCACCAGAAAATCACTAGAGCTAATCCATGAATACAGGAAAGTTGCAGGATATAAAATTAATACACATAAACCCCTTGCATTATTATACACTAACAATGAAAAACCAGAAAGAGAAATTAAGGAAACAATCCCATTCACCATTGCAACAAAAGAATAAAATACTTAGGAATAAATCTACCTATAGAGACGAAAGACCTGTATGCAGAAAACTACAAGACACTGATGGAGTTTTAAAGTAGATGATGAAAATCAGATTAGTAAAAACTTCAAGACAAATAAGCTAGAGGATTCAACGTTCCTGACTTCAGACTATACTACAAAAGCTACAGTCGTCAAGACAGTATGGTACTAGCACAAAGACAGAAATCTAGACCAATGGAACAAGACAGAAAGCCTGGAGATAAATCCACACACCTATGGGTAACTTGGAGGCAAAAATATGGGACAAAGGAGGCAAAAATATACAGTGGAGAAAAGACAGTCTCTTCAATAAGTGGTGCTGGGAAAACTGGTCAGCTATATGAAAAAGAATGACATTAGACCACTTCCTAATACCATTCACAAAAAAAAATTCAAAGTGGATTAAAGACTGAAACAGGAGACCAGAAACGATAAAACTATTAGAGAATAACACAGGCAGAATACTCCTTGACATAAATCATAGCAAGATCCTCTATGACACATCTCCTAGAATAATGGAAATAAAAACAAAAGTAAACAAATGGGACCTAATTAAACTTAAAGGCTATTTCACAACAAAGGAAACTATAAACAACAGGAAATGACCACCCTCAAAATGGGAGAAAATAATAGCAAATGAAATAACTGACAAAGGATTAATCTCCAAAATATACAAGCAGCTCAATATCAGGAAACCAAACAACCCAGTAGAAAAGTGGGCAGAAGACCTAAACAGACATTTCTTCAAAGGAGATAGACAGATGGCTAATAAATGCGGGAAAAGATACTCACCTTTGCTTATTATTAGAGAAATGCAAACCAAACGACAATGAGCTATCACCTCACACCGGTCAGAATGGGCATCATCAAGAACACTACAAATAATAAATGCTGGAGAGGGTGTGGAGAAAAGGGAACACTTCTGCACTGCTGGTGGGAATGTAAGTTCAAACAGCCGCTATGGAGAACAGTATGGAGATTTCTCAAAATACTAGGAACAAAACTACCATATGACCCAACAGTCTCATTACTGGGCATTCACCCCAAAGAAACCATAATCAAAAAGGACACAGGTACCCCCATGCTCATCACATTGCAGCACTGTTTACAGTAGCTAGGACGTGGAAGCAACCTAGATGCCCATCGACAGGTGACTGGATAAAGAAGCTGTGGAACATACACACAAGGGAATGCTGCTCATCTGTAAGAAGGAATACATGTGAGTCAGTTCTGATGAGGTGGACGAGCCTAGAGCCTGTTCCACAAGGCGAAGGCAGTCAGAAAGGGGAAGACAAATATCAAACATTAACGCATACGTATGGAGTCTACAGATGGTACTGCTGATCCTATCTGCAGGGAAGCGAAGGTGACACAGACATAAAACCAAACCGTTGGACACAGTGAGGGAAGAGGTGGGTGGGATGATTTGAGCGAGTAGCATGGAAATGTATATATTACCACAAGTGAAACAGATAGCCAGTGGGAATTCGCTGTATGTTGCGGGGAACCCAAATCTGGTGCTCCGTGACAACCTAGAGGGGTTGGGAAGGGCCGGGAGGTGGCAGGGGGTACAATAGGGGGCAGGTATATGTACTCCTGTGGTTGACTCATGCTGACGTATGGCAGGAACCAACACAAGGATGTAAAGGAATTATCCTCCAATTAAAAATAAAACACCATTTATAAAAACCGAAAAATTTGAATACTAGTTTGTCTGAGTCCAAAGGCCTAATGTTTCCCAACTGTCATGCAGTATCTCTAAAACAAGAGTCCCAGCCCTTAACATGAACTCTTGAGATGTCTGTGTGTGTCCAATAATGATGCAGTGAGGTAGAACACTGTGAGCGTATGGGATAGGCACTGAATCAGTTCGCAAGGAAATGAGATTATGCCATGGAACTGGGTCAGTGCATATACAACAAAGAAATCTGATTACACATCTAAGATGCAAATTTATTATTCTCTTGATATTAAATGACCAGGAAATCTGTTCTAACATGTCACAAGAGGTCTGCACATCAACAGTGAGTACAGAAAACCTGTCTGGGTTAGACACTAAGTACCTTTCTCCCTATTTCCCAAATTATTTTCAGCAAAGAAACATGAGCCCCGTGAAAAAGTCCTCATCTTATTAAGAAACAGGAGCAAAAAAAAAAAAAAGAAAGAAACAGGAGCAGCATCTCTTCTCCTCCTGTAAGTCAAACCATTTGTCTAACGAGCAGAGTTTTAAAGTAGATGATGAAAATCAGATTAGTAAAAACTTTTAAGACTAAGTTACCACCTTCCCCTGCCCCACCACAAAGAAGCTAAGTTGTTTTCATTTTAAAGTTGTTTCATTTTATCGATAGAATTCCTTGTTCTTTAGTCATAGTTTGAAGGCGGTGGGGTTAGGAGTAAGCGGAGAGACAGACAGACACACGAGAGTCAAGATCCTATTTTTTTTAAATGACTGGCCCAGCTTACATAAATATTTATTTCCAAATTATTTTATATTGAACAAGATTTTTTAAATGTTTTCTAGTTTCATTTTTTTGTATGTAAAAAAGAACTCCAATATGAAGCAGGAATATTTATGTGAAGAGGTAAAACTGAACTATTATCTAGGATTTCTTTAACAAGTGGACTTTTCATAATAGTTCTCTATTTCGGTAGTCAATATTCATAATACTGAGGTACAAAAGGTCTCATCAATTTGGATAATGACAGTAATTTTTGATGCTTGAAGTATTAACACTAATTGGGCAGGCAATAATACTGATCACACACCATGTACAGGTCATTTAACCATCGGCTGTGTTAAGCCCCACGAAGACCCATTACTTAAACATGCTGAACACTGTAAAAAACTGCAGACTTCTAGAAGCATGGGAAGCAAGCCCGGGTAAGGGAACTAGTGCCTATATTATCTGACAATCCTTTTATGCAGAAATCTGCATAACTTTGCTTTGGAATACAATGGCTGAGTTTAGAGGCATTAGTGTAGTAAAGAGGGCAAGAGCATTAAAATAATGACATGAGAAGGCATAACTTCTGCTTTTTTAAAATCAATGCCAAAATAAACTCAGTAGGTGCAGCTGCAAATTAGGATTTTTGCATGAGGAAACATAGTATGTTAGGAAGATTCATACAAGGAGTGCATACTACAATGTGAGACTTTACAAAATAAATTACAAGCAACTGGCAATGTAAAGATGGTTTCATCTTTCAATATTTAAAAAAATAATCAACCAGAAAAGCTTAAATTTCTGAAAAGTTGAGGACGTCCAGTCTGCATTTTCACTAGTGACTAGACAGAAAATGAGAGTGAATGGCACCTCTGGCAGCTGACTGCCCTCATTCTGGTCGTGAAATCATTAGCAGTTTCGTTACATAACAAGGCAGAAAGGGAGTTCTGACCATGTCCTCAGTGGAGTAACAAGAATGCTGAACTCTGATGAAAGAAAGGCGACCTGTAAGACAGGGCCTGGGAGCAGCCAGGACGCTCAGCTGTGGGCTTTGGGGCATGAGCTGGGTTTCAGGGCGCCTGGGCCCCCTTACTTCTTCAAGAACAAGTCCTGTGTGCTGGTCGTTGGGCCAGTTGAGGGAGCTTAGTTCTGCACCCGCCTTCTTACAAACCACACCATCCACTCCACGGGCAGGCACGCAGCCCCCTGTACTGACACGAAGTGTGGGTTTCTGCATGCCCCTAGCGTACCAACTGTCAGCGTGCCTTTTGTCTGTCCAGGCTGCTGGCACTGTGGGGTGACAGGCCCTGCACCCTGGGAAGGGACGGTCTGTCTACACAGGTGTGGGGCCCCGAAGCAGCCCTCACAGGCAGGCAGCCTTGTAATAATGCTGTTAAGTGGAGCCTTTACGGGTCTAAGAAGGATAAGAAGACGGGCAGCAAAACCACCCAAACCAGTCTCTCCTTGGCTGGTAGAGGACCATGGCTGCAGCTCCCCTTGGTGCCGTGGGGAGACAAAGACCAAGACAGCTTTCGTGCAACCTCTGCTCCGCCTGTGATGGAAGGGGCTGACACTGGGGGCTTCCTGACGTCAAAACACGTGTCTATTATCAATGAATCCTAGTTAAGAAAAGCCTCCCTTCTTCTGAAAATAGGTAGAATTTCATTGAAGATTTCTTTGTGACGACCATCGGCAAAATCAGTATTTCAACGTTTCTAAGCAGATTTAAGCCCAAAGCCATCTCATATTCTTATAGAAAGAAGGTCGTTCTTAGCTTTCATGGCCTGGTGGCCTTGGGGAGCAGCAGAGGCAAGCGGGCTTCCCACCGTGGACCGGTATGCAGGTCTCAAAACAGAAACCAGGCCAACAATGCTGACGGAGGAAGAAGAGATGCTGTTTTTCTTGCAGGAGTAAGTTCTATTTCCCAGCAAGTATTTTCCAAATACAGTGCCCACACATCTTCATCATAAATCTGAGCATTTTAGAGCCACGGGGAGCTGTTTGCCTGGCTTGGTTGTTTAACAACTGTATCTGTTTCCTACGTCTCTGCCCCATTTCCTAGTCTGATCTGAACGAAATGGCAGTATAAGGGCATCAGATGAAGCATGTTCTTCTTGCCCATGTTTTCCTTAAAGGCAGAAGGTCACATTTGGGACAACCATTCAACAAGGCTGGCGAAGGAATCAGGATTCCTTGATTCTACTTCAACGTTGCCCCGCAGGTAAGACAAGAGACAACAGCTAATTCTGGTCAAAGAAATGGAAATCTCTGTTTAGTCTGAGCACACTTCACGTGAACACCAATACTAACTACGTAAACAGTCTTCTGATAAACATGATGTGATACAATTTCAACATGCTACATCATTTAACAGTCAAAACATACAGTATGTTCAAATGCATGGAAGTCTGAGGGCTGTGGGCATATTACACAAATGCAACGACGTGCTTGGGAACATGGACTAAAACGGGTAAAAGTCCAAAACGCAGAGAATAGCCACATCCCCAGCAAAGACCCGGCAGGGCCTGCTGTGACAGTTCTTTTGTCAAGAGGACTGTCTTTGAGCCTCGGCTGTTCTGTGCCAGAGACGCTATGGTTAGGTTCCTCTGACTCCGTGACCCCAAGTTTGTTGGGGTTCCTAGAAGAAACCCATGGGTTACTTTTCTTCAAGGATGTTAACCAAGAAGAAAACCTGCTCATGTTCCTTTGTGGTAATGAACTTGAGAACAGGTCATCAAACAGCAGCGGTAGTAGCGATTTAGTCACTCAGTCGTGTCCGACTCTTGGGATCACATGGACTGTAGCCCCCCAGGCCCCTCTGTCCATGGGATTCTCCAGGCAAGAACACTGGAGCGGGTTGCCACTCCCTTCTCCAGGGAATCTTCCCAACCAAGGCTTGAACCTGTGTCTCCTGCACTGCAGGCGGACTCTTTACCCCTGAACCACCAGGGGAGCATCAAACAGCAGAAAGAAAGCAGATGGAAAGGCAGTGATCCTGCAAGAATCCAGTTCATTCTGCTCTGTAGGGAATGGAGCACACAGGCCATGTGAATGAAACAGGCCCACGGGGGACCTTCCCAATTATAGCTGCAATGTTAAATTTTAAAAATTGGTATGGCCATGCAAAGATAGATAGATTTTTATGTATAAAACCATATTTTGGAAATTTGTTACTTCTTTCACATCATCTCTCAAAAATTTAAACAGCTCAGGTTTTTTTTATAGAAGGAGGTGTTAGTTTCACATAATTTGCCAATTATTCTTTCAAAACACTGTAATTTAAATATTTTGGTTTTGAGGGGCTTAAAGCTTAATGACAAGAGATGAAATGCAATGCTGATAGATTATCATGTTTTCAAAAAATTAATAAAGAAGTGTAAATCTTCTGAGATGATACATAATTACTTTAGCCAAGAATATGAGTGCAACTGCATATAATGGAGTGAAGAGAAATTTCCACTCCTATCAAGTTTCCTGCTTCCCATCATGGATAAACCTAGATGGAAACCAAGCAGTCATAAAAATAAAAAGTGTAAAATACATGATACATACAACCCTAAGATATGAAGAATAGGCTTTGCTTTGAAGGAAAGGGAGGCTCAGGCAGAAACATGCCCGCATTTCCTCTTTGCAGAAAACAAATGGCATTTATTCATGCCAAATATGAAGCAGATGACCTTTCAAACATTCTGGATAGAATTTCTATACCAATCTAAATGATCTGAATCTAAAATATACCATGTAGCACATGGCTCATAATTTTCAGAAGCAACTATAATTTTAAAAAAATACAACAGACATATTGATCTCAAATGTATACACTGAAAGATTACTTTTTCACCTAAAACTTTACTTTGCTGTCCTAAAAAGCTCTTTTATCACCCACAGGTCCAATGCAGAAATATTTTTGTGTGTGCTGAAAACAAAAGCCAGGATTGTAGGGTAGGGAGATATGCATCGATCACTTTAACGTTTCAAATTTCCCAAATGAGGTACAGTGAGCTACTTCCTGGAAGATGGAATTCCATGTAACACGAGACTGTCGGGCACCTCATTTTATCACGTTTTAAAGGTACCACGTGATTTCGGGGCACAATGTCAAAGTACCCTGGGAACAAAATAGGGATCACTTTTTCCGCCTGATTCACATGCAGAACCTGCTCAGATGTGCGGTCTTTGTAACCCACGCCCTGCGCCCCCAGCCCCGGGGTCTTAAGCGGGGTGCATCCAGCGTGCGCGGCGCCACAGAGGCGTGGAGACGCCGGACTCGGTGATTCCTGAGCGGATGCGGCAGCCAGGGCTCCGGGGGGGCGGTGGTCCAGGTGCGGCGGCGCGGGCATCACTCTGACCCTCTAGCCCTCCGTGGGGCCCCTCCCCACGCCGCCCTCTAAACCTTGGCCAGGGGCTCAGAGGAGGAGCAAACGGCAGCCCCTCCAGACGGCCCCTCCCCACGGTGACCCCCCAAGATGAGCCTCCCCACCGGGGACCCCGTGCCTGGATGCCCTGGGAAGCCCCCCCACCCCCCACCAGGGTGGGAGGCCCACACGAGCCCCTGGGGACCCCACCCTGCCACCGCTCCCTTTCCTTCTCCCCCTCTTATGTTTGACCAGATAAAAGTCACATGACGCAATAATTTAAAAAGCATAGACTGGTACACCGAGTGTCCCCGGCCTCCTTGTCGCCTCCCCTGGACAACCCGGGAGTGTCTCCCACGGCCTCGTCCAGAGGGTGGGGCCGTCTGCAGCGCTCGGGGCTCCAGTCTCCCAGCTCCCCCCTTTAAAACACCTTAGCAAAGGGCACCAGCCCACTCCAGCATCCTTGCCTGGAGAATCCCATGGACAGAGGAGCCTGACGGTCTACAGTCCACGGGGTCGCAATAGTCGGACACGACTTAGCGACTAAACCACCACACCGCCAGCAGCAGCAAATAGCACACACGGTCTGCCTTGCCTTTTAAAACTATGTACATTTATACACACATACGCATATATTGATGCTTTTTTTAAACCTTTATGTATATATAGCATCTTCCTAATATATGTGTATACATGGTGTGTGTGTGCATACACACACATAAATATGCAGGTAAATATACACATACGACTTTTTTGAAGTGGGTGCATAATGTCTCATCACATGGATCTGTCCGAATGTATTTAACAAGAACCCTCCTACTGAACACTTAGGTTGTAACGTTGAGGCTGTTCTCGATGTTACAAAGGAAACTCTATACATGTGTACTTCCTCAAATATGTGACCAACTCCACAGCATAAACTGAACAAGAGCTGCTGGCTCAAAGTGTGCGTGGTTTGTAATTCTGAAATGTACTGCCAGGTGGCTCTCATCGGTGTGGACGGGATCACACCCCTAACCACGGGAGAGTTCTCAGCGGCCCGGGCGCCCCACCCTCAGTCGTGATCTATGTGTTCTGGGACTCAGGTCTCTGATGTGACTGGCACTGAGCCAGGAACACGGGCGTCTCCCTGAAACAGCTCATCCTCTGGAAGCTCAGTGCCCTCCTGTCCCCGTCTGACTGTGCCCTGATGCCCCACACTTGCTCTCCTGTGTCTCCGACATCCACATGCTCAGGACCGGGGCTCTGTCCTCTTTTCACCGTCCCTTCTCCGATGAGCTTGGTCTCCTAGCTTGGAAGACCACCTCTGCGCTTATGATTTCCAAATTCATTGCATCCACTCAGGACCGCTCTCCAACGTTTAGACTTGGAAGTCAACCAGGCCTGTTAAGTTTGACACGCCTAAAACCTCTGATCGCCCTCCTCCAGCCCTCTACCCCAGGGTCCTCCCCGTCTTGGTAAAGAGAACCCAGCCAAGAACCCTTTAGGCCCACCCTCCTCCCTTCCTGCTGCCCTGCGTCCGATCCATGAAAAAATCCTGTGAGCGTGACCGTCAGAGTATCCAGCATGTGAACGTTCTTCATCAGCATCGCCCCAACCACTCCAGGTCAAACCGCAGTGCTGGTCTGGGGGACTGGGTGGGTAAAGAGCCTCCCAGGGGGCCCTCCGGCGTCTGCATCACCCCCTCCCCGCCCCCCACGTGTCTGATGCGGCCACGCCTCCTCCCTGACCAAGGAGGTGCACCCTCTCTGAGAGCAGGGCCGGCCTCCCGACACCAGCCTGGCCAGTGCAGCCTGGTCCTGCCACCCCGGCCCGGCTCACAGCCCCTCTGCCTGAAGCAATCCCCTTCCAGAGGCTTGAAACGCTTGCTCGCCACCTGCAGTCAGGCCTGCACTGAGCTCACTGCTTCCCTGAGGTCTGGGCTGACCACCTGATTGAAAGGAGCCATCCGCCCCCAACCCCGCCTGGCCCGCCCTGTGCCTCTGGCCTCACTGATCCCAGAACACTCATCACTGCAGGACACTGTGAGCCTTGTATTTACTCTGCTTCTTTATTTTCCATCGCCAACTACTCGACTTCCGCTTTGAGAAGGCCGGGTTTAGACGCTGTGTTCCAAACTGTCCATCCGCCGGCCACATGTGTTCATGGTTTACGGGTGCGCCTGGACATCTTCATTTCATTCTAGAGTCTTCTGAATTCCTGTTCTTTGCAGAGAACACAAACATCGTGATTGCTGGCCTTTTTCTGACCGACTTTAGGAGTTCCTCGTGTATCAGAGACTTCAGCCTCTGGGTAACGTTTCGCCGGCGTTTTTTCTGTTTCTGGTTTTTTTGCACTGTGCTCCTCGCCATTGCCATAAGAACTCTTCCCATGCGGTACAGCCCATCAGGGTGCTTCGTGTATGTGGACGTTCGGTTAAACCTTCTAGATTGGTGTCTCCTCCGGCCTGTCGCTCCCACACCCGTCAGCGTCTCGGCCTCTGCTGACCTGGGCCCGACTGCCCCTGTAGATAGAGTCACCCTGGATTTCCCCGTCCATCAGCCTTGCTCCCAGAGGAGCCATCCTCCCGGCTCAACTGCAGGCTGAGCTCTGGGCTCCCAGAGTCCTCACGACTTCTTGGCGCCTGTGGTTTCACTGTGAAGTGAAGGTCGCTCAGTTGTGTCCAACTCTTTTCCAACCCATGGACTATACAGTCCAAGGAATTCTCCAGGCCAGAATACTGGAGTGGGTAGCCTTCCCTTCTCCAGGGGACCTTCCCGACCCAGAGATGGAACCCAGGTGTCCCACATTGCGGTGGATTCTTTACCAGCTAAGCCAGCAGGGAAGCCACCGACTGCCAGTTAATTAAAGTGCTTGGACAGCATCTTCCTGCAGGAGAGGAAGGCTGCTAGGCATTAAGGGTTTCCGTGCCTCACCTTCGGAGTGCTCACTCTGCGCCTTCCGAGTCAGGCACGCGCTGCCCCTGGAAGCACGCCAATGGGCTGCAGTCATGTAGCTGTGTCCCAGCGGGGCTCACCTGTCGGTCTCCTCCCCTAAGTGCCTGTGATCAGGGCATTCCACAACTGACCTGAGGTCGCTGCATCTCAGAAGCCCTGGGGCCACCAGGGAAGCAGACTGTCACTTAGGAGGAGGAAAGGGAGCCAGAGAAGTTGAGTGACTGAGCCCGCAGCACACAGCAGGACACGGCACATGGGCCCAGGACCCGGGCCTCCCGCTCCCCAGGGACCACCCTCCCACTCCCCGTGAACCAGGGCTAGGAAACCGCCTGACACAGACTGAGACGGGAGTCCCAGGCTCCTGGGCTTCCCTTATGGGACCCTGTTAACAGAACACCCGTGAAGTTTCCAGGATGACCTGTACAGACGATTGTACGCGTGCTGTGTTGGGTGAGCCAAGGATGTGAGCAGAGCAAACGATGGACGGTGACCGGTCACTTCTCCGGAAACCCCGGCTCCTACGAGCACACTGAACTCCAAGGAGTCTGCAGATCAACAGAGGGCTCTGAGCAACCCCGTCCTGCTCACGGGGGTCTGCCGGGCGTCCTGCCTGCTCACCCCAGACCGTGCAGTCGGGTGCTCTCTGCCTCGAGGTAAGACGGATCTATCACAGGCCACAGGAGAGAGGCCAGCAGGGCAGAGGCGGCAAATCAGGAAGAGCACAAGAGTCAGGCGGGCCGGGGGAGACGCAGCGGGAGTTACAGGAGCAGTGGGGAGCGAAGGCGGGAGGAAAGCTGGAACTGAGCCAGGACCCCTGGGAATGGGGTCCTAACAGGCACAGCGGGAAGCCCCAGCACGCAGGTTAAGGGCTCCCCCCCAGAACTTAAGGCTCTTGGGGATACGGCTGCATCAGCCACTGCAAATAATAGATGCTTCTCAAGATGACCCTGGGTCATCAAAAGTTCAGATGACTTTTGGGAGCCACATTTAAGGAAGCAGGGATGGTGCAGAACCCATTACAGGAAAATGTCCATTAAATGGATGGAAATGAAGGGTGAAGAAAGCTTCTGTTACTTCCGAGCTGCCTTCCGCTCCACTGTACTCCGTGTGACTGCACCCCTGCCAGCAGAGGACCCCCTGAACAGGTCGGGGGGAGGGCGGGTCCCGGGCTTTCTTTCACTTGGAGCTCTGTCGCCCTCTTCCTGACAGACATCCCCAGGCAGCAGGGAACTGACTGTCCCACCAGACGAGGAGCCAGGCTCTTGCCCAGCAGGCGCGGACCCCACCTCTGCACTGGGCTTCCCGGGGGCAAAGCCTGCCTCACCCCCGTTCCCAAGCCTGGGGGGTGGCCACGCCTGCTCCAGGACCACCGAGGTCAGGGACTCTGGCCACAGCTCCCGCCCCTCCCGCTCTCCTTTCCTCCTTCGTAGATTTAGCAAACTCAATTAAACCTGAGTAGTGACTTAATGCTTGTTAGACATATGCACGCATGCCGTTTAAAGAGCAGAGGGTGGTCCCCCGTCCCCTCTCCAGACGAAGTCACGTTCAGCCACGTTCAGCCCCTTTAGCTGAGTGAGCGTCCTTTTGGAGCGCTTAGGCCCATGTTTCTTCTTTTTAATTTTGTTCATTTATTTTTGGCTGTGCTGGGTCTTCATTGTGATGACGCTTTTCTCGAGCTGCACGAGCGGGGACCTCTCTCTGTTGGCGGTGTGTGGCTCCTCATTGCCGGGGCCTCTGGTGTCCTGGAGCGCGCGGGCCGTGGCCTCAGGAGCGTGGCTCTCGGGCTCCGGGACGCGCACACACACTCACAGTTCTGCCACATGCCCACAGTCGTGGCCCGTGGGCTTAGCTGCCCGGGGGCACGTGGAGTCATCCCAGACCAGGGGCTGAACCCGAGTCCCCTGCGCCGGCAGGTGGACCCTTAACCACCAGAACAGGAGGGCAGTCCCCCTGTAATTCTAAGCAACATGCTTATGCTGTTGAGACTTTTCTCCCAAGCATCACCTATTAATGCCTGGGAGAAGCAGGCATCACCGCCTGCTCAGATGAAGGAGGAGAATTTGGCTGTTTTCAGCCTCCCCTACCGTCAGGGTGGACAGGACACAGGGCGTCCCCGCCAACTGGGATCTAATCGCTTCTGGATCCAGCTTTCCAACAACTGTCCTCTCTTATCCCCACCTCGTTCCCAACTCGCAAAGGCACGGAAGCCACACTGCAGGCTGGCTCCCCCTGCCACCACCAGCTTCAGGCTCAGCTTTCTCGGGGAGGCTCAGCTGAGCCAGTTCTCTGGTTTTCAGTTTCCAAAATTTTGTTGCCCCCCTTTTCTTTGTCCTTATAAGTTTTTTTAAAAAAAGAAAAGAAAGAAAACCCTACTGTCATTTTAATGAGGCTCAGAATGGGGCAGAGATTAAACACATGTGTTAATTCACCATCCTGAACAGGAAGTTTGTCATTGATTTCTTTTTTCTTTCCAGAGAACAAATGATTTTCCATTTAAATTCACCCGATAAAAACATCCAGTGCACTGAAGCAGAGCAGGCTGGGCTTCCTTCTAGATCATCTTCCTATTTTTTTAATGAAACAGATCGATTCAACTGACTAAACAGAAAATTAAAATTCAAACACAGGCTGCCAGGTTTGGAGCCACTGAAGGAGAGAAAGAGCTAGATATTAGAAAGAGGAAAAGATGTTTCTCCTGGAAGAGTCTGCTCAATCTTTTGTCAGCTTTTACAGGCTTTTAGAAAGACCTTGGGGGACTCTGACAGCGCTGTCCCCTCTGGAGGCTTGTCCCTAACCCACACCCCCCACTTGGCTGCTTCCTGGGAGAACAGCCCTTGCTAGACGAGGAGGATGTGTGCTGTTACTCAACTCAGACCCGTCCTGCACTCCATGGCGGCCAGGACTCACACAGCCCACATCCCTCCCCGTGATTCAAACGTTCAGTCAGCCTCTGCTGCTGGTGCCTCTGGCTCTGAGAAAACGCTCCACATCCTGCCTGCCCTGGCCCCTCCTTCTGGCCCTCCCCAGGGCTGGTGTCCCCCCTTTTCAGGGGAAGACACCCCTCCCCTCCACAAGGCACCTACATAGTGCAGCTCTGCATTATCTCAGAAGGGCGCTTCTCCCCGCTTTCTAGGGTCAAGGGTTTCATGGCTACACTTGACGCCTGCCTTCTCACTTCCTGCATCCTTCATCCCAGGTGCATCTTTTAGCAGGTGCATTGTCCTCTTTGCCTCCACTGGAGAAGGGATAGGCTACCCACCCCAGGATTTTTGGGCTTCCCTGGTGGCTCAGCTGGTAGAGAATCTACCTGCAATGCGGGAGACCTGGGTTCGATCCCTGGGTTGAGAAGATCCCCTGGAGAAGGGAAAGGCTACCCACTTCAGTACTCTGGCCTGGAGAATTCCAGGGACTGTACAGTCGATGGGGTCACAAAGAATCAGACACAACTGAGCGACTTTCACACTCACTCTTTGCCTCTTCACTGGATCTTCCACATTCTTAGGAACATAGTTTTCTTATTAAGATTTCTTTTTAATCCTCGTGGTTCAGGTGGTAAAAGCATCTGCTTGCAATGCAAGAGACCCAGGTTCGATCGCTGGTTGGGGAAGATCCTCTGGAGAAGGAAATGGCAACCCACTCCAGGACTCTTGCCTGGAGAATTCCATGGATGGAGGAGCCTGGTAGGCTATAGTCCATGAGGTCGCAAAGAGTCAGACACGACTGAGCGACTTCACTTTCACTTTAAATCCTCTAAACGTCCGCGCTGCCATACTCTCTTCCTTGAAGAGCGGGCTCTTCAGGAGCCCTGGTGGTCGCCGCCTGGCTGTCCCCACCAGCTCCCTTGGCTCCTCTGGGTCACTGCTTGGCATGCAGGTCTCCGGCCCAATGCTGGCTGCAGGTCTTCCCTTCCCACGGTTCCTCGGCCTCAGTCCCTATTCCCAACGACGGCATCAGGAGAGACATTTCTAGCTCCGAAACATCAGTTACACAGTGGGGAGTCTGAACCTGTCCAAACTGGGTGCAGTTTTTAACATGGAATGAGAGGTGGGTGTGCAACTCTTTATTCTCACTTACGTATTTACACGAAGGTTTATATAGTAAGAATAGAAATCTGTGTTTAAAAGTCTGGAATACTTCTAGAACAATCCTCCCTTCTAGCACTTTGGGGACCTGTTTCTTCTGTTTCTCATTGCAAGATTAAAGCTCTGCAAGCAGAAGAATAATTACTTACCAAAAGTAAAATCTTATGCAAATGTTTTTGAGCCCAATACTGACTAGCAACTCTTCAGATGACTAAGAATGATCTGCCTTACGATAACTATAAACACAAGAAACAAAGCTTCCGAGGCTCTAAAATAAGCACTTGGGATAACAGAAGGGCTGTGTAGGCGGCCGGCAGTAATTGTGAAACCGAGTGACGATCGGACGTGACTCTGAAGGGCTTTCAACCCAGAGCAGCTCAGAACATTACAGTGGTTATCTGCACCCCCACCCAAAGCAAAACCCTCAACAGGCAAGACTCCTCAGCTTTTTAAATACGAGCAAATATATCCCTTACTGAAATCAAACAGAAAAACGATATAAAGCTGCACGATGCCAGACATCATCAAATGTCATAAGCCAACAAAGCTGCAAAGAAATGCCAATAACTCAAATTGTTAAATGAATAACCAGCTCCTTTTTCCCCAGTAAATGCAGTTTTAGATGCTAACAGTCTACAACTCTCATAGCAGTACATGCATTTTATAGAATCCAATACTTCATAAAAGCCAAGTCACATTTAGCCAGTTTCTCTCTGAGCGACTCTGCCGCACAGATATTAGATGTCATGGGTGAAACAGAGAGTCACCCGGCCTGCAAACCTGGCGCGCAGGAGGTCACCGCCCCGTTCGGAAGACAGGACACGTTAGCAGAAGACGCAGTGACTCAAGAAGCTCGTCGGCCGAACCAGACACGTCTGAGGGGCTGAACGAAACAGGTCCATGACCCAAGCCCTGGAATCAGGAAAGCTCTCCAGGGAGACGGGGACAGGCTGACAGGAGGGAGCAGAGGCCCTGCCTCTTGGAGTCTGCGTGGAAACACAGTGGAGGGGAGGCGACAGAGCCCAGCTGGACCAACGACCCCGGACCTGCTCCTTCCAACAGGGCCTGCGCTCAGTGGTCCTCCGCACTCAGCCACCGTGACCGCCACTGAAAGCTCAGTGTCTCCCCTTCCACTAATACACCAGGGTCACTAATACCCTGGTGTATTAGTATTCCACTAATATTACTCATCTCTGTTGCATGACCATTTTACTTTATATAACAAACACCACTCCATCATTTTCCATTAGTGGGTATTCCACTAATACCCACAGCCACCCCAGCCAAGTCCAGGGCCCCAAGTCACACACGCCAAGGACTGTATCTGTTTGACTGTGCGTGCTTACTTGCATACTTCCTGTTTGATCTGAAGGTTCTAGAAAACAAAAATCTTGCCTATTTTTTAATATTTTGGTATGTAATAGGTCTTACAAGTACCCTATGCACAGTACAAGTTCAAAACATATTTATTAGATGAACAGATGATTGAATTAATAATTTTTATATATAATATTGGCAAAGTAAGTGGGCCAGTCAGCAATGACCATGCATAGGAACTTAGAAGTTTGGTCAGAACTTTAGATTTGATGATTTTTATGGAGGGTAGTAACATGATAAAAATGGTAATTATTATATGGTAATTGTTGTTACTTGCTCTAGTTGTGGTTGTGTTTCACAAAGGACTAGATGTAGAAAGACTACTTTGCTAATATAACAATACTTTGCTAACAAGTTGAGGACTTTTGTCTAATGCGCATATTCTTCAAAAACACCAAAAGAGAAATTGTTCCACGTATCTTTGCCTTTAATCTATTATAAACGAGTTCATTTCTGAGATAAGAGATGACTTTTTTTTAAGGCCAGGTAATAGTCACGGTCTCTTGATTTGAAAGAACAGCAACTAAAACCCCCATGAAATTAAGGACAGTTTCCTTATTTATGAATTATGAATACTCTCCATATTGACACTTAAAATTTGAAAATTGAAAGAAGTCCATTTTGCCTATTCGTATACTAATGCAGAACACTTGACCTTTTGGGTTTTATCATAGCTAAAACTAATGAGATGGTTGTTTATGTAAGCAGAATTTTATAATCCAGCGTAACATTTGGTTGTGAAATGGAAGAATCCATCAGCATGTGGAAATGCCGGTGCATTAACAGTTTCAAGAGGCGGTAACTGGGTAACTCCCTGCTCAGGAGTCTCCCCTGTCCTGCGTCTGCTATGAAGTCATGGCTCATGGGGGTGGCCGCTCAGGGAACACGCAGGAGGAACAGATGAACGCTCGGGGTCTCAATCTGAGCTGCAGGTTAGGAATGCTTGGGAACCTTTAACGGTTATGGACCCTTAAGCCATGCCCCAGACCATGTCAATATGTTTTAAATGCTCCCCCCACGCTCCACCCCCACACACATTCCATGTAAGTCTGTTATGCAGAACCAAGGAACCAAGGAATTCCTTGAGAACCAAGGAATTAGTATTTTCTTTAGCCATGAAAAAACACTTTTTATATCTGATTTCTTTTAAATACAGTATCAAAAAGATGAAATGGCTTAGGGGTAAAATAGATGATGCTACAAAAACTTTAAACGAAAGAAACAGATTCTCACTCACCTGCCTTCTGGCAGTGTACAATCTTTTCATACACGGCGTCTGCGTTCTCGATCACTGCCTTGAGGGACTGGATCATCTGCAAGGGAAACACCCGGACAGGCGGTCACACGGACAGCTGGACGCAGGAGGGTCCCTGCTGGGGCCCGGCCCTCCCCCGGCCACACAACCCCCCACCTGACGTCCTGCTCAGGTTCACGGGGAAAGTGGTCAAGCCACGCCTCCCTACACAAGCCCTCAGACCAGACTGCGAGGAGTGTCTCCCCAAGGTGGCCACACTGCATGTGACCCTCGAGCCAGCACCAAAGTCCCTTTCAGTATGACGATAGAAGTGAACATGGGTGCACCTCCGATCCGTTCTTCATTCTAAACACCACCTCTTCCATCACCTTATGGAAAGCTGCAGCACCCAAACGCCTCACTCTCTTCACCCAAGATGCCTCTGTTTGAGAATGAGTTTAAAACTTCCAATGAGGATCAAAAACAGCCTTTATGTGATGCATCACAAACGCTATCACCCAAACCAGTGTTTTCAGCGTGCCTATCACTAATTTTAAAAATCCAGCGTTGAGTTCTTGTTCCAGACTGCTTGTGCTTGTTTTAGGAGCTATGCCTGAATTAAGCAAAAGGAACAGGGTACAGGTGACCCATTATTTTACTCACCAAAGTGTTGGGAAAAGATCTGTCTGAAGTAAACTTTTTGGCTCTGAAATTGCTCTGAAAATGGGATGGCCAGATTCAGTTCTCATGATTCAAACGGGTACAATTATGATCCTCGCCATAAGGGTAGACTCTCGCTTTTTGTATTTATGTTTTTAAATTTAATTTTAATATTGGAGTACAGCTGATTACAATGCTGTATTAGTTTCAGGTCTGCAGCTAAGTGATTCGGTTATACATATATCCATTCTTCTTCTGATTCTTTTCTTCTACATGTTATTACAGAATACTGAGTAGGCTTCTCTGTGCTTTATAGTAGGTCCCTGTTGATCATTAGCTTTTTGTATTTAAACGTCCAAATATTTCACATGATAATATTACTCATCTCTGTTGCATGACCATTTTACTTTATATAACAAACACCACTCCATCATTTTCCATTCCTTAAATTCTGCCTAGTTTTTCTTTATAGTACTTATCACTGGCTGTCACAGTAATTATTTTATGGAAACTAAATGTATGTAGGTTGGATTATTTATATAACTTGAAGAGCACCATATTTTATTAGTTGTACTTATTTAAATAAAGCATAATCAACACGCCTCTTAAGAAGTACACCAGATTCTTAAAGTGAGTCACACAGCATTTATCAACGTCCACTGTTGTAAGAAAATGACAGTAAACACTGTGAAGTTTGAAGGCCGAAGCAGGTGTTCACTCAGGCCTTCCTTCATTGTCTGTGAGGCTTCCTATGAGGGCGCACACTGGGGCCGGTGACCTAAAGGACTCGGTCGCTGTCTGCAGGAAGTCTGCAGCCCCGTGCAGGCCTCCCGCTTAGGAATTCAGTCTTTCCACATTCACTCTTCAAGGTCTGAGTCATTCCTGTAAAGTATTCTACTCTATCGCGTGACATACGGAACAGGCAGTGACAAAAACGAATAGTTCAGAACTCGGCAATGCCGATGGAAAGTCATTCGTACCATTCCATAGTTTGCATACTGAAAAGGTTCATACCGTCATCAGCAACCTTTCTCAGCTTTGATGTTGAGCCAAATAAGAGACACCAAGCAGCCAGGACGCCTTCCAGCAAGGATGCTGGCTGTCACAGCTCAGCGTCAAAGAACTGGCCAATCATGCCCCCATCATTCAAACCAAGGGGGAAAAGCAACGAAAGGCAGCCGGTCCTGAGACAAGTGGGCAATGCAGGAGCGGTGACAGCCCCGAGGGAAGATCGGGGTTCCAGACAACCTGTGGGGGAAGGCGGTCACCAGAGGTCCGCACTGGGGGAGCAGGGGTGCAGGACAGGCACAGGTTCACGTGGGTTCCTCAGCTTCGGCATCGAGCGCAAGATGTAAATGTGGTGAGCGACGATGTATTTCCCACCTGCAAGCTGAGTTTAATGAAAGGCTTGATGAGGGTTCACAACAGTGCGGGGATCAGAGGAGGGGAGGCTTGTGGCTGGAGCCTGCCGAGAGCAATGTCCCAGGGGGCTCCCCACCCACCTGGGGGCCAGGCACCTCTCGGGGCGGGCCTTCTTGTCCTGTGCACGCTGATACTAGCTTGGTATGAAACGCCTGCTGTGACAAGGCTCAGAGCAACAACAGGTCACATTATTATTCTTAGAAGTGTCTTCCAGTTTCAGGTATTGCCAAAGGTGCTGCACCTTTTAAGTGCAAAAGACACAACAGGGCTTCAGAAGCACCCGTTCCACTTCTAGGAGCTGGAGACAGACACCACCCTGCCCTGGGGTCTGTGACCCCTCCTCTGCCCTGGGGATGATCCGGCCCTGAAGCTCCGTGTGCGGGGGACCTGAGCTCCCTGCTGAGCGTGCATGAAGGTCAGGAGGCCCGGAGCCAGGGTCCCGCCGGCCGCCGCCCACGTGCTCCCAGGCTGACAGCGAGACCCCTGAGCCAGGGCAGGGCGTGGGGCGGCTCAGCACCAAGTCCTCCTCCCAGTACCTGGGACAGAGCGGCCCCTGAGCTACACGCAGCATCTACACCCCGGGGGCGGCCGACTCCCTGGGGGAGGGAGGCAGGCACCAGGAGGGGACAGGGCAGGTCCATCACCACCTGCGGCGCAGAGCAGCGGGGGTTCCGAGGGGGCCAGCCCAGGAGATGGGGTCACCGGTCAGCAGAGCCCAGACACGGGAGGGAAGAAACACCCCCAGGCCTCGGGGGGCGACTCCCTTGCCCCCGGTGTCATGGAGTGAACTCAGCACCCCCTGGGGAGGAGGAGCTGCCAGCCTGGCCCGTTCTGCAGCTGCAGAGTATCTTTATAATGACGCTGACAGTCCCCGACCAGGGCGTGAGTCCATGCACGCTCCTGGTATCTATGTCCCTTCTTCCCGGGGTGGGGGGGCGGGCGGGGGCGGGGGAAGTGAGCCCTTCCAGGGAGCGCTTGGGGCCTTGGGCTTCCGGAAGGGCCTGGGGCCGGGCCGGCCTTCCCACCTGCCCACCCGGCAGGCCGAGGTCTCGGTCCCACTTGGCTGACAACTCTGCCTGGAGGGGACACGTGGGGCATCGTGAGCGCGAGGCAGGGCCAGCCTCCGCCGGGTCCTCCACGCTGCAGCGCGGGGCGACTCCTGATGGTCCGAGTGCCCGCTCAGCAAGTCAGAGTGAGGGCGTCCATGCCTCCCCAGCCCCGGGGGCCTACCGGCGCTCTCCATCTCGCCAGGCCCACGGGAGGCGGGCGGTGGTGGTTCCACGGATGGGAACTCGGAGGACCCGAGACTGAAGCCACTTTCCCAAGACGGCCTGGCGTGCGGGCAAAGGCTGCCACTAAGGACCAGGGCACAGGTATCCCGCGTGACTCGGGGCCTCCACGGTGCCCACGGTACCACGAGCAGAGCTGCCCGAGAGGGGAGCGCACTCCAACCAGGACAGCGGCCAGGGGCAGGGGACGCTCGGGCTCCCGACAGGCTACACACGGACGGACAGCGTCTCGGTCCTGACGTGGGCCCACGAGCGTGGTTTAAATAACGTTTCTACAAAGCACTTTTCGAAGCTATTTTCTTAAGGACAACGGTAAACAATTTTCTGGGCTCCACTTACCAACTCATTATTAAAAAACAGAAGTCATTTATGTTTAATGTGAAATCAACAGAATAAGTGTCTCCGGCTAGACAAAAGCAGATAGATGGGGCATGACATCAAGGCATGAGTTGAAGGAAAAAACTGCTTTCAGTTATCTAATTTTCTCTGCATATATTACATTAATATGTCACCATAATGCAAGGCCCGGTAGAGTGACTGGTTTTATAACCATGATTTGCATTAATGCAAATACATTCATCAACACTCCTTAAATGCACAGGTGTTAAATCTCAGCGCAGACATCAGACATCCAGCTGCCAGCCCGAATGACTTGCCACATGGAACCTCATATTGTTTACAAGGCACAAGATGCTTCTACACTGCTGTTGTTAAGGGCTTCCCAGGTGGCGCTAGTGGTAGAGAATTCCCCTTGCCAATGCAGGAGACTCAAGAGACGTGAGTTCGATTCCCAGATTGGGAAGATCCCTGGGAGTAAGAAAGGGTAACCTACTTCAGTCTTCTTGCCTGGAGAGTTCCGTGGACAGAGGAGCCTGGCGGGGCTACGGTCCATGGGGTCACAGAGTCGGACACAACCGAGGGACTGAACACAGTGGATTCCACATTAGTGTCCAGTTACCAGTACCTCCTAAATTTCTGGAACTAATGTGTTAGGAAAATCTATAGATTTAACATAGCCCAGAAACCCACTTCATAAATCAACTTCAAAATAAGGTTTTAATACAGGACTTAAGCAGATGAAAAGTAGGCAGTTTCAACTAAAGGCAGAGTAAAAATTAAACCTCACATTAAATTGAGAATAAATCAGGAATGCCTTTCATAAAAATGTTTTGAAAGTTAGCTCCTCGTGTTAGTGTAAGACAAACGTCTCTACAGATATGGTATAAGATATGGTATAAGAAGAACTATTAGTAATTAATATATTTTATATTACTGTATTCCTGTAGACCACTTCTTTATTTTCTGTTTACAAGTCGCATATCAAATAAGAACATTCTGTTTTCAAAATAAGCAAATCTATGTTTTTTGGTGAGGACTTTATGTCAGATTTTAGACAAGATACCAAATCTCCTTTCACCCCACCCCCCCAGGGACCCGGATTTTGGTAATTACAAAAGAAATTTGCTGGTAACGTTAAGTGCTTGGGTGACAGCAGCTTCTTGGCAACAGTGCTGACATCTTCTGAGTCCTAGACGTCCCCCTCCACTCAAGCCGTCCATCAGTTTCAGATCGCAGACGCTTCCTCCCGAGCCCTCCCGCACCCGCCCCGCCCTGACACAGACGCTGCAGCTGTTTCCAGTGAAGATACAAAGTCAGAGAAGTCAGAGAAGGGCTAAGGCTGCTGTGAAAGAGAATGGCCAGACAGCAAAGGGCGGGGCGGGGGAGGGGGGGCGGGGTTCCTTTGACACAGGCTCCGTGACTGTGTGACACACAGCAGGTAAGTATCTCCCCGACTCAAATGTTAACAGCTGGGCATCATTCGCAAACTCGTCAATGAGCTTGTACAAGAGATACGCCATCCACGCCCTGCCCCATCACTCCACACCCCAGAGCCCCAAGGCTGCCCTCGGAGGACAAAGGGCGCCCCGGTGGCAGGAGCGGCTCAGGGACGATCCGGGAGGCGTGGACCAAGCAGACCCCCTCTCAGGACCCCAGGGACGGCTAACCACACGGCACGCACGAACCAAGGGCCAAGGTCTGCAGAAGACAAGCCAGTTCGATCCACAGCAGTGTTTCCCACCCATCCTGGGTTATCTCTGCGGCAGTTTCTACACTCAGCGTCACGAGAGGACCGTCACCCTTGTGCTCCACGGCCCGACAAGTCAGCCCACTGCTGAGAACGAAACTCCCTCAGGAATCTTTCTGCTTCCGCGTGTGTGTGTGTTCTTGAAAGTAATGTCCTCTCTGAGTTAACAACACTACTTTTGTCTTTATCACTTTCCAATAAATATTACTGTGCAGGTAAAGAGTTTTCAAGTCAAATGAGGGAACTCTGGAACCCAGGACTTCTAAACTGAAATGCAGAGGTAACGTGTTCTTTCACGAAAGCTTCTAAGTACAGCAAAACATCAAGGGGTTGAATTAATGAAAGAGAAACCATTTATGAAGTTCTTGTTGGAAATTACAACGTGGCTTTTTAATACTTGAAAATAATATGAAAATCACACATTTGAGCCGGGGCACAAAATTCATGTGGCTGTGGGTTCTCTGCCCAGCGGCAGGCTCATCTCACACAGGGGGACCACTCAAGGCCCGGCTCATCGCCCCGTCCAGTGAGCTCACTGCGAAAACACTTTCCAGACAGCAAACCGATTCTGAAGAGACTTGCCCTAGTTTCGCCATGAAACTTGACTTCCATGTTTTCACTACGCACATTACAGAAAACCATTGGGAAAAAACCCTCTATAACAGAAAAACCAGAGAAGGAACTCTGCCAGACAAGGCCAAATATGAAACGATATCACTTATATGTGGAATCAAAAAAATGATACAAATGAACTTCTATACACAACAGAAATAGACCCACAGACATGGAAAACAAACTTACGGTTACCAAAGGGGAAGGGTGGGGAAGGATAAATTAGGGATTTGAGATTAACACATACACAGTATTATATATAAAAGAAAAAACCATCAAGGACCTACTGTGTAGCACAGGGAGTTATACTCAACATCTTATAATAACCTATAATGGAAGAGAATCTAAAACAGTGTGTATAAATGTATAACTGAATATATATATATATGTATAACTGGATCACTTTGCTGAGCACCTCAAACTAACACAACATTGTAAATCAACTATGCTGTTGCTATTGTTCCATTGCTAAGCTGTGTCCTACTCTTTGCGACCCCACGGACTGAAGCAGGCCAGGCTCCTCTGTCCTAACCTGTCTCCTGACCTTTGCTCATATTCATGTCCATTGAGTCAAAGGGGCTTGAGTAACTCAATGAAGCCATGGGCCATGCTGTGTAGGGCCACCCAAGACAGACAGGTCATGCTGAAGAGTTCTGACAAAACGTGGTCCCCTGGAGAAGGAAATGGCAACCACTCCACTATTCTTGCTCACGGCCGGTATGAAGAGGCAAAAAAAAAAAAAAAAGTCAACTCTACTTCAATTAAAAAATAAAATTTAAAGGAAAGGGAAAGAACTCTGGCAGATGGAAGGTGTTACTGGATGGTTAGCCGAGATGCAGAGAGGAACAGGGCTGGAGGCTGCCGCAAACGGGCCCCTGGGCGCATGACGGGAGTGGGCAGGTCAGAGACCCACCTGCAGCATCACCAGGCTCGGCAGACACTCTACTTGCCTTAGAGGGACGCAAGCGGCGTGGCGAGAAAGGGGCCAGGCTGGAGGGACATGGGATCATGATTCTAAGCTGAGATGTGCTATGATCGAGGTAGAACTTCAGGCTGTGAACAAAGGGCAGGGAAGGGGTGGGGCGGTGGGAAAGACAGGCGGGCTGGAGAGAGCTGTGGAGGGACAGGGCGGCGCCAGCAACAGACGCACCCAGGGCCCAGAAGGAAGAGCGAAGACCCAGAGGGCGACCCTGCAGGCGGTCACCCGGCCGCGCCCAGCAGCTGTAAAGCGCTTCCAGGCCTACAACGCGCTCTTAAAGTGGTGCAGTTCCACGTCCCTGAAGTTCATGCTCAGGAAGTGGAGTTCAGCCCCAGCTGGCTGCAGGAGTTGGTGGTGACCTGGCGGGGGTTGTAGGGGGGAGGGTGTTGGGAGGACTCTTTTCAGGTTCTGCAGCAGCAGCAGGAAACTGGGAAAGCTTGGTTCTGGGGCTGGAAAATCAGGAGTTTTCTGCCCGGAGGTAGCAGCTGAAATGAACGCATCTCTGAGGGGGGATTTTAAAGATAAATGAAGACATCAGGGTAACGCTCCAGAACCGCGCAGATTAATAAGCAGAGGGAACCAATGGAAGAGACGTGGGCGACAGGGTCGGGGGGGAAGGAGCAGAACAAGGACGCTGAACATGTCCGGGCTGGGAAGGGGGTTTCTGAGAGGTCCAAGGTGTCGGGAGCTCCGGACACAGCTGTGGGGTAACTCCAGACAGTCCCGGCATGGCGCCAACATCTGTGCTATAAACTGACAGACGTGCTCCTGAGGACCACTGCACCGGGAGAAACAAGGTGTGTGGTGAACGCAGGGTTGGGGCGCGACACTCAGCCATTCTGCAGTGACGCGATACAAAGGGCAAGAGCAGAATACACGTGCTGCACTGGGCTGCGTATGCCAAGCAGAGACACGGCCCAAGGCGTGGCACATGGTGCCCGACCTTGAGAAAGACCCAGAGCTTCCTGTGGCAGCGGGTGGGGAAGGGCTGAAGCTTGTGAGTTTCTGTGAGGGGCACGAGGAGGGGTGTGAGGTCTGACGAGAGCTTTGAACTGAGATGTGGGGGAAGGAAAGCTGTGACCAACCTAGACAGCATATTAAAAAGCAGAGACATTACTTTGCCAACAAAGGTCTGCGAGAGTCAATTCCTAGGCAGATTGATAAGAATTCCAGGGGTCCCCAAGGAGAGAGGAGTCTGGAATTCTCAAGGAGGAAGAAAGGAAAATCTTTTCCCCCTCTACATTCCTTAGGATTATATAACAATAATGTATCCTGCTTGAAGACAGTCTCTGAAAAAAACCTTCTGGCTAATCCTGTTATCTTAAGGTGTAAATTATGGGAGCAGGTCTAGTGAGGTCTTTACAACCTTCAGACATTCTTTTGATTCACTGTAATAACTAATTAGAGAGTATATAACTCCACTCCTAACACTAGCAAGGGGGTACTCTTTCTGTCCCCTTCTGATGCCTATGTCAGAAGCTTTCTCTGTCTCCTTTATACTTTAATAAAACCTTATTACACAAAAGCTCTGAGCGATCAAGCCTCGTCTGTGGCCCCAGATTGAATTCTTCTCCTCCAGAGACCAAGAATCCCGGCATCTTTTCATGGTTCAGCAACAACCTTTCATCCGTCTAGTCAAGGCTATGGTTTTTCCAGTAGTCATGTGCAGATGTGAGATTTGGATGGTGAAGAAAGCTGAGCACTGAAGAATTGATGCTTTTGAACTGTGGTGTTGGAGAAGACTCTTGAGAGTCTCTTGGACTGCAAGGAGATCCAATCAGTCCATCCTAAAGGAGACCAGTCCTGGGTGTTCACTGGAAGGACTGATGCTGAGGCTGAAACTCCAAAACTTTGGCCACCTGATGCGAAGAGCTGACTCATTGGAAAAGACCCTGATGCTGGGAGGGATTGGGGGCAGGAGGAGAAGGGGATGACAGAGGATGAGATGGTTGGATGGCATCACTGACTCAATGGACATGAGTTTGAGTAAACTCCAGGTGTTGGTGATGGACAGGGAGGCCTGGCGTGCTGTGGTCCATGGGGTCGCAAAGAGTCGGACACGACTGAGCGACTGAACTGCACGGGACTGTGGGGGTGCGGCTCAGGACACGCGCGGTGATCTGATGCAGCAGGTGAGTGTCTGAGGCGCGTGTGCACGTTCAGTTCACTGAGACGCGGTGTGGAGTGTCCACTACTGTTCTCATGGTCAAAACAGTGCACAAGTAAAAACAAATTCGTTAAAATTGTGTTAGGTTAACACTGTTCCCTAATGTACCACTGTCATATTCAAATAAATTTACACTTTCAAAACAAGGGTTATAACTGAGTATGAAAGGGAGAGCATTTAAAAAACCATGCAGTTTTCTTGTGAAGCAGCGTTAAACTCTCAGTATCTACCGCGTTCAACTGAAGGGTGCTCTTGGCGCCACAGAAGCCTGCCTCCACGCTGCGCTCAACTCTCTTAACAATCGTTTCTTGCCAGAGAAGAGATGCCAAGTGCTGTAACAAATCTGGAGCAAGTTATGAGTCAGGAGTGACCCAGGGTCCATATTCAGGAAGCCAAGGAGTCTCTGGCTTTTCAGCATGCTCTGACCTCTCATGAAGGTCACTGCAGAGCTAGGGCCACACGCACCTCGGGCTGGGGCTGTGCCTCTCCCGTAATTCTTGCCTGAGCTACAGCCTGGATCCCTCAGGTACTACATTTCAGGCCAAACCCCGTAAGTGGCATCCCATCCCATCCGCAGGCATTTAGCTGAATTTCCACAGGGTGAAAAGCCTCCCCTATACCACCATCAATGACTCTATCTACCCCTTCTCACGCCAAAGCACTATACTACCGTATCCATACACTGACGGCTCCATCTCACAGATTAAACGTCAAGTTTTAATTAAACTGCAGTTCCTGAAGTGAATTACCAGGTCAACATAAAAGCAGAGAGACATTAGGCTTATTATACACAGAGTAACAGAGGTTTCGGGCTTCCCTTGTGGCTCAGACGGTAAAGAATCTGCCTGCAATGCAGGAGTCCTGGGTTTGATCCCTGGGTTGGGAAGATCCCCTGAAGGAGGGCATGGCAACCCACTCCAGTATTCATGCCTGGAGAATCCCATGGACAGAGGAGCCTGGTGGGCTACAGTGCATGGGGTTGCAAAGTTCGACACGACTCAGTGACTTAACAGCAAATATAGGTTTTGCCTATACTCACCAAGATAACCATTTGGACTTAGTATAAAACATGGAAATAAATAGTATCATGTAGTCAAAACAACCAATTTATTGCCCGAGGTTCTTTCTTTCTCCTAGTGGCTCTGCCTCCTGGTGCACTGGGATGGACCACATGTTTACATTGTGGGTATTTCTGAGAGGTACTTCCAGCATTAGCCATTAGAAGTCCTTAGTAATACACATTTGTAGGCTGGAGGAGAGGAGAAAGGGGCAAAGATGAGGGAAAACACCACAAAGAGGAAACGAAGGGGTGGGGGGCATATAGAGGAATAAAACAAAACAAAAAGATAAAATGACAGAGTCAGAGTTTAGAGGAATTAAAACAGTGAATGCAACAGGGTGACTTATCAGAAACCATCCATCAAATCAGATAAGAAAGTTTTACTTTATGCAGACAAGTGAATAAACGGTAACGCCAGAACCAAACTTTGATGCAGAAGGAGTTCACTCACATTTCAGATTAATTGAGACTTGGCATCACTAGAAGCCCCCATGTTCCTAAACAGGTTTCAGGGCTCGGGGCTGAAGCTGGGAACAGCAGAACAGAGAGGGGAAAACAGAAAGGGGCTCTGGGAAGCCGAGAGTTCCACTACATCAAGAGATCAGTTACAGAGTCAACGCACAGATTTGAAATGTTTATCCCACCGTAAATTGTTGGCAAAGTTTAAAATTTTCTGCACAGTTTTAGTTTCAGAAGTACACAGAGTGTCAACAAGTTCAAAAAAATTTTGATCTTGCACTGCTTCTGCATGATATGATATTTGGCGAAAACAAAAACTGGTGAAAATTGAGCAACAAAACAGAACCTAAACCCTAAAAAGGAACCCTGATGCAACTATAAAACTATCCAGAAAAAGTATATAACTCCTACCAGTGCATGAATAATATGCCATCCTGGGCTTTTCTGTGTAGAGAGCATGTATATAGCACATTCGCATGCACTCAGATGATAATAACCCTCTTATGTCTCCATTTTATGACCAACCTCATGTGATCAGAAGTCTCCTTAGGGGAGAGCTCAGGGCGTTCCATGTCATTTTTGCACATGATTTCTGTGGGAAGCCATATCCCACATTCTCACGATAAACGGACTCCTTTACAGCACGTGATGAATCATTTCACAACATGGTGACCTCAAGGGTGCACACAGACCCCCATCGTCCCCCGGGGGCCCTCGGTCACAGTAGCCCCTGGACACTGTAAAAAGTTCCTCTGACTTTCTCAGCTGTGGCAGCGATGTGCTTACGTGACACTCTCGTGTAATCTCAGCAAGAAACATACTGGAGGGTCATCGTTTCATGATGTAGCGCAGTTTCTGCTGCATATCATGGTGAATCCGCCACAGGTAGACACACGCCCCCTCCCTCTTGACCGTCCTCCGCCGCTGTTATCCCAGCCCCAGGTCGTCACAGCCCCGAGCTGAGCGCCCTGTGCTGTAAGCAGCTTCCCCCAGCTGTCTGCTTCACACGTGGTCGTGTATACATGTCAACGCTACTCTCAATTCGTCCCACCCTGTCCTTCTCCCACTGGGTCCCCAAGTCTGTTCTCTCTGCCTGTGTCTCGACTCCTGCCCCGCAAGTAGGTTCCTCTGCACCATCTTTCTAGAGTCCACACGTAGCAGCGTGAAGTTTGAGGGCCCCGTGGGCTCATATATTCCCTGAGGTCACTAGAGCAGGAAGGAATATGAGTCTGTGAGGGCTCAGCTGCTCTCCACTGGGCTGGGTGGGCAGCGGGGGGCCTGGGGGCCAGCCACTCACTCCTGCCTTGAGTGAATGCCTGGGAATGGGGAGAGGAGGGCGGGGCCCAGTGGGATTTTCCCGGTGCCCAAAGTGTTAAAGCTGGTGGGCTCAGAAGCTGCGTTCTGGATGCGGGGGAAGCATCTCCAAACAACGGATGAGAAGGTTTAGAACCTGGCTTAAGCCACCCTGCAGGAGAAAAGGGGAACCGGGCCTGTTAAAGCCAGCTGCCCAGTGAGCAGGCTACTTCCGGAGCCTGTATCAGGAACTTCTGGATGCCACACAACTGTTTCAAGTCACCAAGGACCGTTTAGAGCTCCGACACGCTCATTTAAAACTATTATTATGAAATTAATTAAATTTCAAAAGATACAATTTGAATTAAAATAGTGCCACTTTTATTACCATCTCCTTATATCAAGGCTTTTCTCCAAGGGGATCAAGGTGATTTAGAAACTCCTAATTAACAGGCGGTAATCCAATCACAGTCTTACTGTAAGGTTGTCATTAGTTTCTCTCAGGTCTGCGGTAGCTAAGTATAGATGTTAGTTAACAGAGAAAAGCAACCAGAGGCTTCTCCGTAAGGAGGAGCAGTCTTTTTTGAGCATTGTAAAGAGTCCACAGTTCTCTGGAATGGCAGAGCTAGGAGGAGGGCAAGATTCATTTGACCGCCTACTACGGTGTTCACGGTACAAACCCAGGCGCCCTTCCCGGGGGTGACCACAGAACTCACGTCTTCTGCTTTCTGAGTAGAGAGGCAACTCCCTGAGCAAGGTGGTGGGAAACCCAACCTTCTGCTTTTCACTTCAAAATTTTAAACCTGCCTTTATGAAATAGAATAACCCCGACTCCATATACGGCAAGGCTGGTGCTCTGAGGTTTGAGTGATGGGAAAACATTCACACCGGAGAGGTCTCAGCGCATCAAGAGCTGCACGCTTCTAGCCTTTGAAGACACAGACTGACCCGGTACTGATTGCCGAGCACTGAGAGCTTCCCATGCTCTGGGCTGCTGACGTGCGACCTCACCAATCACTGAGAGTCAGCACCGGGCAGGGACCCCTCGAGCTCCGGGCACGCCCCCCAGCCCCCACTCACCAGCTTCCCGGGGTGGGAGTGCTCCCCCTCCCTCCCCCAAGGGCCAGTCTCTGGGCAACGGTGTTGCGCACAGGCATTCACGCCAGGCACACCAGCCCGGGGCTGCAAGAACTCACGAAGCTGAATGCACCAAGGTATGTCCTGGGCCAAACCCACACCCCACGCCTGCCAGGGGCCAGTTGCCCGGGAAGTTGGCGCACAACCCCTGGGAGAGAAGGGCTGGACAGGACTGGTCACGGGGGGCTTGCAGTCTGCGATGCTGCGTGCAGGGCCCAGGCTTCCTCCTGGAGCCAGCGGGCGTCAGGGCAAGGGGCGAGGCATCGCGGCGGTCAGATGGGGGACATGCTGTGCCAGGGGCTTCGGGCGCGGCCTGCCGGGAGCCTGTGCCACCTGTGAGCTCATGAGGCGCTCGTCATCCAAGGACGCGTTGGGAAATCACAGAACTGCACACACGAGCCACGTTCCCGTCCCGGGGCCTGCGCTGGGTCCGGCTGCCCTCCTCACCCCTCCACTCCCCAGCCCTGTGTGTCTCCTCCTTAAACAGGGCACTTCAGGAAGGACCACGCATCCTCTGGCAACGGGCAGGGGAGACTCAGGGTGTGAACACGAGGTACATGGTGCAGGCACCTGGACGCCACTGCTGCTTCCCGGCCTCCAGCCCCGGGCCCTGCCGTGCCCCCCCCCCGCCGACCCCCAGTCTCTGGAGAGGTCCGGGGGCCTTGGGTCGCGTCCTCTTCCCGGACCAGCCCAGGGGCCCTGACCACCTCAGCATGGGCACCGCCAGACCCTCTGCTACTGACTAGGAGGGCGGCCCCTGCACCCTGCGGTCCTGCCAGCTCCAAGCCCGGCCCCCCCGAGAAGGGCGTTCTGTGAATGCCTGGACCAGCCGAGTTCGGGGAGATGCCGGCACCCTGGACGTAGACAGAGGGCAGGAAGGACCCCTGGGCGCTGTGTCCTCCAGACCCAGGGCGTTTTTCTTCCTTCACGCCTTCAGTTATTTGTAAGCACGTTTTGAGTGCCTGCGGCAGGCTCTGACCTTAGATTGGGGGTGAGCAGGACACATGTGGTCACTGCCAGACTCAGACCCAGACCTGGGGAAGGGAGAAAGAGGTACCTGACAAAAAGGACTCGGACCAGGACCAATGGATGCAGGATTAGAATTGCAGGATTAAGAAAGAAGCAAGGAGGCCAGGTGGCCCTAGAGGCCGCCCTTGCCCCTCAGGCCACGGGGTCTGGAGTGCGCTTCAGTTCCGGGTGGGGCTAGCTGTTGTTTAGTTGCTCAGTCGTCTCTGACTCTTTGCAACCCCGTGGACTGTGGCCCACCAGGCTCCTCGGTCCATGGAATCCTCCAGGCAAGGGTTCTGGAGCAGGTTTCAATGGCATGTGCTTAGCAAGGCCTAGATTTCATAACTGGAGAGAAAGTCCTCCTCCCCGCCTGCCCGAGGGGAAGGGGAGAGGAAGCCGGGCATTTTCAGAAGAAAGCAGAGCCCACTCGCCCCACCAGGTCCCCTCTCATTGAAGGAGAGAGGCTGGATTTGACTGAGACAGGAGCACCACTGAAACGCAGTCCTCGACTCCTTTTCCCAGCCTCATTACCAAGCAGTGCAATCGGGATTAAACATCTTGCTAACTACGTGTAAAGTAGAGTTAGCTACACGTTTTATTGGATTATAACACAAAATTCTGCCTGATCGTCACCACTCTTTGCTGGAACAGCACGCTGTCCTCGCAGGCACTGTGAGCAAATGTGGATTTTCACACGCTTTCCTCTCCAAGTCCAGCCTCTAATGTTTTAATTCCGACACTGACAAGTCTTACCGCTTCAAGGGCCCACTGTCTTGTCCTGAACAGAACTCATGTGCCCTCCTCTATGGGGTGACAAAGCAGAATGGTGTGCTTTGGATCAACATTCAAAACATGATTAAAACAAAAGAAGAAGAAAAAGAAAGGAAACCTTTAAACTCATGATTTAAGCTGCTCAAAGTGAAAAGGGAAACCAGTGCATCAAAATACCCTAAGGACTTTTCCCCTGATCCTCATTTTAAGGGGCTGGCAAACTTTCCCTGTAAAGAAGCAGTAAATACTTTACATGACTCTGCTGTTACCGTGTATAAGCAGACACAGGAGGTGTCATGGACATGCTCTATCAGAATTTCCTTATGGACACCGAGGCTTCAATTTCATATGATTTTTACAGGTCATGAATTTTTATTTTTCAACCATTTAATATGTAAATTAAATGGTCCAACAAAGGTCCATCTTTCAAACCTATGGTTTTTCCAGTGGTCATGTATGGACGTGAGAGTTGGACTGTGAAGAAAGCTGAGCACTGAAGAATGGATGCTTTTGAACTGTGGTATTAGAGAAGACCTTGAGAGTCCCTTGGACTGCAAGGAGATCCAACCAGTCCATACTAGAGGAGATCAGTCCTGGGTGTTCATTGGAAGGACTGATGCTGAAGCTGAAACGCCAGTACTTTGGCCACCTGATGTGAAGAGCTGACTCATTGGAAAAGACCCTGATGCTGGGAAAGATTGAGGGCAGGAAGAGAAGGGGACGACAGAGGATGAGATGGTTGGATGGCATCACCAACTCGATGGACTTGAGTTTGAGTAAACTTCAGGAGTTGGTGATGGACAGGGAGGCCTGGCGTGCTGCAGTCCATGGGGTCACAAAGAGTCAGACATGACTGAGCGACTGAACTGGACTGAATATGTAAACACCATTTGAAGCCTGGAGCCCGTCCACAAACAGGTGGTACCAGCCCCGCCCACTGCGCAGCGCTGCCTGACCGCTGCCTGACTTCACTGCAGAAACTAACACAATCCAATAGGGTAAAGCAGTGATTCTCTGATTAAAAAAAGAGTCTCACGTGGTGATACTGGACTAAGTATTAAAGAGAATACAGTTTGCCAGGCTACATGCACATTTTAGAAAAGAATAGGCAAAATCAAGTGCAGTTAGTATTTTTAAAGGATAAACACATAAACATGGTTTATGTAAATAAAGGAGAAATTTGGTTACAGAGAATTTGTTGTTGTTGTTCAGCCGCCCAGTCGTGTCCGACTCTTTGTGACCCCACGGACTGCACACGCCAGGCCTCCCTGTCCGTCACCATCTCCCAAAGTTTGCCCAAGTTCATGTCCATTGCATCAGTGATGCCATCCAGCCATCTCATCCTCTGATGCCCTCTTCTCCTTCTGCCCTCAATGTTTCCCACCATCAGGGACTTTTCCAATGAGTCAGCTGTTTGAATCCGGTGACCAAAATGCTGGAGCTTCAGCTTCAGCATCAGTCCTTCCAACAAGTATTCAGGGTTGATCTCCCTTAAGATGAACTGGTTTGATCTCCTGGCAGTCCAAGGGACTGCAGAAGGAAGTCTTCAGAAGTCTTCTCCAGCACCACAGTTAGAAGGCATCAATTCTTTGGTGCTCTGCCTTCTTTACAGTTCAGCTCTCACAACCGTATGTGATCACTGGGAAGACTGTAGCCTTGACTATATGGACCTTTGTCAGCAAAGTAATGTCTCTGCTTTTCAACACACTTGTCTAGGTTTGTCATAGTTTTCCTGTCAAGAAGCAATCAATCGCCTTCTGATGTCACGGCTGCAGTCACCACCCACAGTGATTTTGGAGCCCAAGAAGAGGAAATCTGTCACTATTTCTACCTATCCCCCCCTTATATTTGCCATGAAGTAATGGGGCCAGATTCCATGACCTTAGTTCTTTTTAATATTTAGTCTTAAGCCGGCTCTTTCACTCTCCTCCTTCACCCTCATCAAGAGGCTCTTTAGTTGCTCTTGGCTTTCGGCCATTAGAGAGGTATCATCCACATATCTGAGATTGTTGACTTTTCACAGCTTAACTTTAGGAAATCAACTAAAATTTAGTTACTACCATCTTGGCTGCATTTAGCTAAATACTCAAGATAGCCAAGACTGCTCACAAAGGTTTTTTTGTTTTGTTTTGTTTAGTTTTTGTTTTTTTGCTTTAGGCACAAGGTAAGTGATTATTTAAAGCTAAAACTATTTTGTGTCATATAGTGACATAAATTATATGTCACCTGGACTTCTCTGGTGACTCAGACAGTAAAGCATCTGCCTACAAAGCGGGAGACCCGGGTTCAATCCCTGGGTTGGGAAGATCCTCTGGAGAAGGAAATGGCAACCCACTCCAGTGTTCTTGCCTGGAGAATTCCATGGACAGAGGAGCCTGGTAGGCTGCAGTCCACGGGGTCGCAAAGAGCCGGACACGACTTCATTTCCGCCTTCTCTCTTTCAATGACGTAAATGAAGGCACCACACTCCATGTGCTCTCTCCAATGTAGGAGTGCAGGAATTATAAAGAAAACTAGAATAATCAACACTGATTTTGAAAGAAATAAAGATTTCCATAAGTAGATAAAGGATCTACAAAAAATACAAAAATCTCCACCTAAAAATCTGTAACAGTCCTAAAGATTTGACTAATACTAAACGCAGTAGGAAAATAGATGTTTTAAACTACTTAACATGTAATTTTTAAGTTAATAGATAATTAAGCTTGTAGAGTTAAACTTAACTCCTAACACATTACATTGTCCACCCACTGAGTTGGCTGGGAGAGTAATTTTCTTATGGTTCAGGATTTTAAATGCCTTAATTAAGTTAGAAAAGACTTTAAAACCATTATGAAGTGCTATTTTTATCCCTGATAAATTTGTGTGGAAATAAAATCAGATTTTTGGTGTCAAGGGTGGTTATTTTAGTGGGGTGAGTGGCATTAATTATTTCCCTGCAATCTGGGGGAATATGAGTGAACAGAACAAGAACCAGGAGCTGTTAAAACAGAATCTCGGGGGACGGCTCCTGCGGTGCTGGTGGCACAGTGGTTGGTGTGTGTGGTGTGGAGTCACCACCAGACCCGACCCAACTACAGGCGTGGGGTGAGCCCTGCCCTCTACACAGAAACAAGAAGTGATGAATCCACAGGCGGTGCTAGATTTCAGTTCTCTTATAAACCTGAGGTCAAGTGTTACATGTCAACAAAATACATGCTTAAAATTTACAAATCAAATGTTACATGTCAACAAAATATATGCTTAAAATATACAAACTACCAAATGTTATCGACAGGAGAATATCTAGCTGCAGAGAAAAATTACTGCTACCTCATTATTCAGAAGATTGTGGAAAAACACCTTTTAAAAAATTTTCAGGTCATAACCAGGGGCCTAAGAGACAGGAAAAACATTCAGAAATGAGTACATCTTGCTGCCAACAAATGATGTCTGAGGTGACCCCAGTTAGTGTCAACAACTCAAGAAACAATCTGAAACATATGATTTTCATAGAACTGGTTATTTTGATACCTTCACATTCATGGAGCAGATTCCTTCCAAATTATCCCATTTCTTAGAGAGCTGTCTTTTAAAATGTGATTGTACATCCAAAGAGTATGTGTCCATGAAAACAGAGGAGTTCATCACTGCATTTACAAACTAATCCATGAACAACCACTAACCATTTTCTACCTGTGTCTAAGTAATTTCAATTTTTCCAACTCCAAATGGGACTTGCAACACTGTCGAACTTCTCAGTGGAAAAGCATTTGCTGTTCTAAACTACACAAGAATGGATATCGATAAATCACATCAATCTGATGAACAGATCCTGCATTTGCAAAGTCAGGCAATGATATCAGAACATTGAGATGCTACACAAAATTCTGTTATCACTGAAACTTATCTTCTTTCTCAACTCCAACCTGACAGTGATGGGGCACAACAAAATATAAACCATTCATCTTTTTGATGAATTTTTGACAGAAGAAAAATACTTCTGAAAAAAAAAGTTTACCTGTGTGACTCTTACTGGTTAGTTGTAGTCAGCACTGTTAAAATAACCATTTGGGCAAAACGTCCCCATTTAACTGACTGGAGAATGTTCTGAATTCCGCATGGAGCCAGATGGCAGGGCTAACCACAGGCTCAGCTGGCAAAGCGAGCCACCGTCCCAGCTAGGATGAAGAATCACCAGGGGTTCATGTCCCCAGCTTCCCCCGCTGCTCAGAAACCACCATCCCAGGAAGACCAAGATGAACAGGGAAGGTGCGGTCCCTGGGTGCTCCAAGGGTTCTGTCCCAGGGCCCTGCAAGCTTATGGCGAAGGAACGGAACACACTGACTTCTCGAAGTGCCCAGAAAAGGCTGGCACGGCCCCCTCGGCCTCCACAGCACAGGCTGGAGGGTCAAAGAGAGATGGAGCTCCCTCCTGGGCCCAAGACCGTGGCAAGCCAGCAGGCTCCCGGACCGGGGTGGAGGTGAGGAAGTGGGCTGAACACATCAGTGAGCCCTGAAGGGCAGGTTCTCGGTGGGCCAGTCTTCACTTGTGTGCATCTGAAAGGATTCAGAACTCACATGCTGCTAAAGACACACAAACTATCACACGCTGAAAGCCGATTCACTCCTGTTTCTTGACCGACACTTTTCTGGTTCGAAAAGGATCTACACGCTGCGGACACCACCCCAGTGAACGCAAACTTCAAGACGTCACACAGATTCTGGAAGCTTTAAAAAAAGCACTCTCTTTCAAGGAAGGGTTGCATATTATTCATGGTATTTGATGTATGTTTCAATAGCAAATCAAATGTCAAACAAATTCTGGAAGCTTTAAAAAGCACCCTCTTTTAAGGGAGGGTTGTATATATTATTCATGGGGCTTGATGTATGTTTCAATAGCAAATCAAATTTTAATCCTGGAAAACTTCAAGTGCTAGCAGACTATACGCATGAGATACACGCCCTGAAAGTTACTTCCCCCTCTTTGCCCCTCTCTTGGCAATTTCTATGCTTAACATAGGTGCTTTATCAATCCCAACACACGGAAAGGAGGTGACGAGTCCAAGACCCTCTAAGAAGAATCTTGCTGGCCTAACAACGGCAAAGTATTCAGATTCCATTTGACCTAACGGTCATCACATAACCCTAAGTTCTTAAAGCTGGCACTCCTAACTCTGCCTCAACACCTGGGTCTCCCTCCAGGTGCTACCTGGGGAGGTCTGTCTTTCTGGGCATCCAGGAGGTGATGTGTGTGGCTGGAGCCGCGTGGGGACCGCAGGGGAGGTGTAAGGGGAGAACGCAGGCTGTCTTTCTCCCAGACGCACTGCCATAGGTTATAAATCATTTGCCCTGGGGGCTTTCCATCTACTCAAACAGTGAGTTTCAGAGGCTGGGTGAAAAGAAAACAAGAAAAAAACAGCTATCTCGTAAAAACAGAGACACTTCTCTGTTCTGAAGGCCAAATTAGATTTTCATTTGTGTTCCCACCGAAACGACAGAATTGAAAGTCAGGATTTGTCAAGAAGAAACTCTTTTCTAGATTAATCTAACATTGCAAGGCACAACCCATGCGGATCCCAGACCACCAGCCTCACAGGAGAGGAAACGCCCTCCCACTGCCCAGGGCTGGACGCGGGGACTCGGGGAGCTGCCTCTGGAGCCCTGCGGACCCGGGACGGAGCCAGGAGACCCCGGGACGCAGGGACCAGCCCCAAGGGCACCGCAGGGTGGTGCGCCCGGGAGGACCGGCTTCAGAGCGGGCAGAGCCTTGGCCGCCGCTCCTCCCCAACCAACATCGCCTCTCAGAGGAGCTGCGGGCAAGAGTCTGAGAGACCCGGCAGTTTAACCGCGGGGCTGAGCGATGACACGCCAAAGCGGATCAGTGAACTGATGGCCCAGGTTCAGCAAGGGGAGCTAAACAGACGGATGGCCGCCTGCCCCTCAGAGAGCCGGGGAGGCCGCGTCCCCTCGCTCTGAGGACCGCGGTCTGCTCCTCAGAGGGCCGGGGAGGCCGCGTCTCCTCGCTCGGAGCTGCGGACGTGGGCCGCCGTCCTCCTCCGCACAGGCAGGAGGCGCGAAGGCCTGAAGGAGTGACGCCCCGGAAGCTTATCCAGTCCTGTTTCCTCAGAGCCCAATGGCGGCAGAAAGCCGGGGGAACACACCAGGGTAAGGAGGCCCGCGCGTTTCCCAGCCTCAACAGGCTGCAGCCGCACCGGCGCCAGGCCAAGAAAACCACGTCTGTTACTGATCGAGGGCGTGCGGGATTCTGGAGACACAGGCTCTTCGAGAGAGGTCCCGGTGGGTCTCTGATGGAAGTACTCAGCAGAAAAACGTAAGGAGGCATCTTCAGCCTCCTTTTTTGGTCTCCTCCTATTTCTTGTCAAAAAGAGGATGTATTTGCCAAGAATAAATGCTGAAGGCACAGTACCAGAGCAAAATCCCGTATTCAGAGGAGAATCTGATGCGGACACAGGAACTGCTCCTTCACATGAAGTGAAAGGACCACTGTGCTCCAGCGATCTTAATTTTACCAAAAATCTCGTAGTGTTCTTCTGCATAACGCGAACGCTTGAAAATAGTTCCATTTTCTGGAGCTTCAGGTCTCAGATATATTTTATATGCATTTCCGGCTAGATTCAGTGAAATAAAGTGTTCAAGAAATTAGCAATCTGGGACTTCTCTGGTGGTCCAGTGGTGAAGAATCTGCCTGCCAGTGCCAGGGACGTGGGTTCGATCCCTGGTCCAGGAGGATCCCACATGCCCTGGGGCAACGAAGCCCATGGGCCACAACTACTGAAGCCTGCCTGCCGCAGAGCCCGTGTTCCCCAAAAAGAGAGGCCGCCCCAAGGCGAAGCCTGCACACTCCTAGAGAACAGCCCCTGTTTGCCCCAACTAGAGAAAACCCTCAGGCAGCAATGAAGACCCAGGGCAACCAGTACACACACAAACAAGCTTGTTTGGTCTCTGAAAAGCAGCAGCAAGGTGCTAATGGAGAAGCCAGAGGCGACCCCTCCAGGGCTTGGTCTCAGCCACCGTCCCGCAGCCGCCAACCCGGTGCTGGCTCACAGGAAATCCAGCCGCAGGCTCCTGCGTCTCGCCTGCCGACACGGGGCCACTGCCCGGGGCCACTAGGGAACAGGAGGCCAGACCTGCGGTGCAGCCGGGAACACCGGGCCGCTCGGGCCTGTTTACCACTTCCCGGCTGGAGACAGCAGTCTACGAGCTGAGGGAGTGCGTAAAGGTGTGTCCTCCCGGACGGACGGGCTGGGCATCACACGACACCGGGAAACGCTGCTGCCATGGAAGGCGCTTCTGAGGCAGCGGCCAGCCTCTACAAGGCTCCTTTTCCCCAGTCGCTCTCACTGAGTGTCTGGGGTCTGCATGTGTGTGTTTAGGAACACGTCTACATAGGCGTCCGTCGAGGGTTTCGGTGGAGACGCTGGAAACGAGAAAAGCGGACGAGAGACGCGGTCGTGCGATCACCACCATCCGCTCCCAGTGAAGCGCCATCTTCTCGAGGCTTCTCGGTCTCTCTGCTCCTGGAGGCTGAGGGCAGCCTCTGCGTCTGATCGGATGGGATGGGGAATGCCATCCGCATGTCCAACCTTGAAACATCTTCCCTTCCCGCGGGCTTGGCCATCGCTGTGAAGGAGGTCAGCCATAGGGTTCTGATGATTCCAGAGAAACTGCTTCTGGAAACTGGAAGCCTCAGTGGCTAGACCTCCTCCTCTGAATTAAACTAGAGCCTCCGGGTTTCTGCTCTTCCCTGGTAGCAGGGTATATCCACCTTTCCCCTAATCTTTCCCCCCACCCTCTTTTTAGTGGAGTCTTAGCCTAAGGCATAATGTTCTGTTTTTCCACAGTTATAAAAGTTGGGAGAGTTGACACCACCAATTAAAAGATGCTTTAATGTCAAGTTCTGAGGCAGAAGTGTGATAAAAGGAGCCACAGAGGAGAAGGGGATCAATAGTAACCTTATTACAGATCATCTCTGCTTGGTCCAGATGGGCTGGTTCCATCGATCATGAAGTGTGATTTCTCTCTTCCCTGCGTCAGGCAGTGGCCAGACCAAATACAGGAAACCATACCAACAACACACCGCAGAGCACGCTTGATGGTGGCTTGTTTGTGTAAGGAAAAAACTCTTCACGTCTTTTATTTAAAGGACCTTGCTTTATCTAAGAAATATGCAAAGCCATGAGGTAGAAGGGACTACTTATAACTTAGGTAAAAATATTCACAGTGAGCAAACATGCTCTTAGACAAAGCATCTTGTTCTTTTTTTTTTTTAAACACTAAAAAAATACTGTTCTCTACTGGATAAATGGATTCCCCAGAGAGTGCTTTCTTAATTAAGCGTGAAGGCAATTAAAATCAGGATTTTTGCAGAGCTTTAAAAGATAGAAACAAATTAACTTAAAACAGAAAGTGGAGACAAAGGAACTGCACTGACAGGAATGAATTCATGGGTATCTCCGAGCAGATGGCAGCCTGCTAGTCCACTGCTGAGCGTCAACAACCGCACTGTCTCTGACAGAGCAGGGCGTCCTCTCCTCTCCGTTTTCCCCTTCTCTCCTCTCATTCCCCAGGACTTCATCATCAGTTTAACAACAATGACTGAAGCATATTCCAGAGTGCAGAAACATGGCAGCAAAATCAGGAAAAACATCTTTTTCTTTAAAAAATGTTTGTGTGATGAGGACACTTAACATGAGCTCTACCCTCTTAACTCGCTCCGTGGATAACACACTACCGCTGACCAGAGGCACAGGTGGTACACAGGTCTTCAGTGAGATGGCTTTTCCATCTCACGGAACTAAAGTTTCATGCCTGGTAATTAATAATGTCCCATTTCCCTCTCCTCCTAGACCCTGACAATGACCATTCTAGTCTCTATGATTTTAGGCACTTGACTACTTTAGATACCTCATATATGTGGAATTCTACAGGGCTTGCCTTTCTGTATCCAGTTTATTTCCCTCAGAATACAGCCCTCAAAGACCAATGAAAAAATTGTAATGAGAACTTTCTTTTCATGTAACTCTTCACAAAATGTTTAAACTTCCAATGTTTTCTGTTGAGGAAGAATGCTGACATCTTGGTCTCTATGTATTAGTACAGATCTCAATTAAAAAAAAAATTAAGCAGAAAGTAGTTGGTGAATCTGAAACAAATAAGCAATAAGAGTTAGGGAGCTGAATCGGTACTTTCATCAACATTAAAGGGATGGTAAACATCGTTTTGGCATAAAATGGTGATGAATGAAGTCACATCGATGGGAGAGGGGAGATGTCCTAAACCCTGGGGGGACCATTCCAGGAGCGCTGGGTATCATGGAGGACCCACGCGCTCACCAGAGTTTCTTACTCAGGTTACATAATCCTGATCTTCTTCAACCCAGCCTTTAAACCCACGAAAGAACAAGTTCAACCATGATATTTAATTCTCAGCAGGTGATGCATTCAAGTTCATTTACATAGGCACTGAGTAAAATCTTTAAATTTTCTGTTTTCTGAAGTAAGAATATAAAAGATATACTTGTCATTGGATTCCTTTGAGTGGAACTTAATCTACTGAACACAGTCCTCCTTATTTTAAGCTCATCGAAGCTGCCTTTTAACATACACCAAGGGACTTCTCTGGGGGTGCAGTGGTTAAGAATCTACCTTCCCAAGCAGGGGACCTGGGTTCAATCCCTGGTTGGGGAACTAAGATCCCACATGCTATGTGGCAACTAAGTCCATGTGCTGTGAGCCACAACTAGAGAGAAGCCCCAATGGTGCAATCTGATAGTCAAAAATAAAATAAATAAATACTAAAAAAAAAAAAATACACCAAGGTACACAAGACGAATTGTTCTCTGCCTTCATGAGGGAACAAGAATCAGAAATAAGGTAGCTGGGACTTCAAGAGCCCCACATGAACCATTTCAGATCATGATTATTGGAGCTATTTGGGCTTTATGAGCAGACTCATCATTCATCTACAAACCACACACACGGCTCATTTTCCTCATCTGGACTATGGGGGACAAACTGGACAAGGAGACAAGCTGGGCCCTAAAGCTGGTTCTGATGTTAGCCGGATGCACCCCTGTGTTTCCATTTTCTCATCTGCACAATAAAGGCAGGTGACCTCTGAGCTCCCCCTCACCCAGCCCTCTCACAGCCCCAAATCCTGACTCTGAGCATGGCCCCTGATTGCTCAAACATGTGCAGGAACTCCCCCGGCCCACGCGTCAGTTTCCCAGGACAGGTGCTTCCCATTCCTGAGCGTGTTTCACCCTGTGAACCCGCCTGCAACTGTCTTCTTTCTTACTTTCACCTGCCGATGTCTGACTCACTTGTAAAGGTCGAGCTCAAAGGCCAGTGTTTCCTTGAAGCCTTTCCAGGCCCTAAACTTTAAACTGACCTTTCTCTCTCACGAACATCCAGATAATTTATTTCAGTTCAGTCACTCAGTCATGTCTGACTCTCTGTGACCCTATGGACTGCAGCACACCAGGCCTCCCTGTCCATCACCAACTCCCAGAGCTTATTCAAACTCATGTCCATTGAGTCGGTGATGCCATCCAACCATCACATCCAGTGTCATCCCCTTCTCCTCCAGCCTTCAATCTTTCCCAACATCAGAGTCTTTTCAAATGAGTCTTTTCAAAATAATTTATTTACCTATTTAAAAATATCTAGCATCTCTCCTCTCACTATCTATGGATACACGTACTCTCTTCCACTAAGCTGTAACCTCCTCCCAGGAAGAAAATCCCCCTTGCTGTGACCACATGGCTGCTCCCACTCTCCGGACAAGCCCCTCCTTATTTCTAGCCCATCTGCCTGGTTTAAGAAGCTGTCTGAGCTTGACTTCTTCCTCTGCTCCCGAGCGACTTTGACACCCACCTTCCCGAGTGAGGTCCCAGCCTCAAACCTCGCCACTTTCAGGACCCAAGGAGGATCTACAAATAGGGTAAGACAAACACGATCTGGACCATTCTGAAGACTTGTCTGTTGGTGGGAATCACAAGGGCCCTTAGAACACTCTGGGGTCCATGGGCAGGGTTATCACACAACTGATTATCTAAACAGGGACAACTGTAAGGGTTAAAGGGAGAGCTATTCATAATCACGCTGGGACCAGAGGTGAGCAGGCAGGCTGTGTGCCTCCTTCCCACCTCCACACTGCCCACAAGTGCATGGTCAGCCCCTTCCCTGCCTCTCCTTTTTCACAGATGGGGACGTTTCAGCCACCCTAGTTCATTCATGAGAGTTTACACACAGCAAAGTGATCACTATCTTGAGAGCTTAAGTACATATTCAAGCAGCCCCAGGTGATACCACCAGCCCATCCTCACTGGGGGCACCTCCAGGGCACAGACGCACAGTAATGCAGGACTCAGCGGGGGCAGGGAGCATTTCTCCAACTACACCTGCACTTGGAGTCTTCAAACTATAAAGGGGAAGTCAACAGAAGGAAATAAGATCTTATCTGGAGTCCTCAGACTATAAATGGGAAGTCAGCAAAATGAAATAAGATCTTATTTCCAAGGCTAATTTTGGGTTAAGCTCAATATAACATTACAAAAATAGAGGCTATCCAAGACCTTACTACATTTCCCATGGATATTTCATCTGTTCTTTAGGTAGCTTTAATAAATTAACTGTCACAAGGTGAGAAGTAATTAAGTCACCAATAAATGGACTATAAAATATTATAAGAGCTATACTGTTGCTATAACAATGTGACAATTTTTAAATGCAAATTATAAAAATTTTAATTTAAGTTAGATACTTTATGGCTTAGTTTACCAGGTGGAATTAAAAATAGAACAAATCACTAAAACTAGGGGTATAACACAGCCCAGATATTTAAACATTATGTAAGACTAATTGCACAACTTTAAAAATTCAAGCAAGCTAATTGTCTTATCATTTCTGCAACAACACAATTATAAAGTCACCAGCAAATTAGAATTACATAATACGTGTATTCATCCACCAGCCCAGGGAGAGGGTGGGGTGGGGAAGTAAGGGGCACTGAGCAACTCCTGTTCCAAGTACCGCGGTGGGTGCTATGTCAACCTCACCAGGATCCCTCCTGCTCTGCACTCAGCCTGGACCAGGTCCTGGTACCAACCCTGGCTCAGCTCTCGCCTCCCTGGGGCATCGCAGCCCACTCTCAGGAAGGTCCTGTTCAAAAGGTTACCAGGAAGAAACGGTCCCGTGTGGCCCGTGAGACACCCGAGCGGGTAAGTCCTCTTAGATGCTGGTCAACGACACAGATCTGCAAGGCAGCTAACAATTCTACTTGTGGCTTAAGTTTTAAAAGCATTTACAGATATCAGCGACTTCTTTGGGCTTCTCATAAAACTAACCAGGCAGCCTGAGTCGCTGCATGGAAGGGTTCTTTAGACTTCTCCATTTTTCCTATCTTTCCCTTTTCCCCTCAAAGGAATCTCAGCATGAGCTTCTTATGCTTTTCTCTCCAACTGCCATCCTAGCAGACAGGACGGCTCCCTGAGGACAGGGGCCATATATGTTCATGCCTGTGGCCGCTCCAGCACCCAGCACAGAGCGTCCCCACCCCCGACCCACTGAAGTCTACAGACACTTCTGCCCCACCAGCCTCCTGTCTGGGGGTGACTGCCACTCCCCGCAGCGTGCCTGCAGTGTCCACAGTTCGGTCCTTATTTATCTGACGTCACCATGAACTCTAAGCTGGAAAAAGCAGGAAATAGCAAGCATCGGCCTCAAACGCCACTTTTTTTCTTAAGCTAGTGAACTGATGAGCTGTTTAAAACACTGCATTCTTATTATTGGTGGGAATGTAAATTGGTACAGTTTCCTAGGGAAAAAGGCAAGGAAGATCCTCAAAGCATGAAAAATAGAACTACCATAGGATCCAGCAATTCCACTTCTTGGAACATATCCAAAGGAAATGAAAGTACTAACTCAAAAAGATATCTGCACCCCATGTTCACAGCAGCATTATTTACAACAGCCAAGACATGGATACAACCTAAGTGTCTATCAATAGATAAAGGAGCTGTGAGACATACATATATATGCATACACATGTATTATATATATATATTAGTCATAAAAAAATGAAGCAATCCTACCATTTGCTACAACACAGATGAACCTTGAAGGTATTATGCTACGTGTAAATAAGTCAGAGAAAGACAAATGCTGTATGATCTCTCTTATATGTGGAAAGTAAAACAGAAACAAAAACAAACTGATGGAAAAAGAGATGGGGCTTGTGGTTACCAGAAGTGGAGAACTGAGAATCGGAGGAGAACAGTCAAAGGGCAGACGTTTCCAGCTACAAGACAAAGACGTCCTGGGAATGAAATGTACAAGATGACTGATACTCAGGAAACTTGTCAAGAGAGAAAACTAAGAGCTCTCATCACAAGAAAAGTTTTTTTTCCCTTCTTTATTTTTAAAATTGTATCTATTTGAGGAGACGGATGTTCGCTGAGCCCATTGTAATCATTTCACAACATGTGCGAATCAAACCATCAGGCAGCACACCTTACACTTACATAGGAGAGTCAATTATTTCTCAACAAAACTGGGGAAAGGAAAAAAAAATACTGCATTGTTCTGATTTGCACTTCCAAAGCTTATTCACCCAAAGACTTCAGTGAATAAGGTCAAGTGAAGAAGATCAAAAACAAAAATACTTCCCAAACTTTTGCTTTAGGAAATAGTACCCCACGGTCAACTCAATGCCTGAAACAGGGCACGCTACGCCCATCAGCCTTTGGAAGGCCACTGCCAGCAAACAAAGGGCCCGACGGAGTCCCGCAGAGAGGACATCTGATTGATTTCACTCAAACCAGTATTTCCCTAAATTATTTCAACACGGAATCCTTTCTCCCTGGGGAAACATTAACATCCTAAGAAACCAAGGCTCCTCAGCACACGGTGTGGGGAAATGCTGATCGAAAGCCTTTTTGTCTTTTCTTCAAATTGTATCAAGTCCTGTGAGTTGCTGCTTTCTGATCCACTTATGGAACAGCAAGCAAACATTTCTGTTAAACTTCACGCAGCCTCTCCCGATCCGTCTCAGACCACAGCAGCCTACAGCAGAAGCAGCCTCCTGTCTTGTGGTCTGAACGCCCACTTCGAGGGTGGAGGTGGGGTGGGTGAGGCCTGTGATCTCTGAGCACAAGTGGCAGCCTCGCCCATCTGGGAGGGGAGTGTCCCACCCCACCCTCAACCCTCACTGCTGGCGCATGCAGGGGTTCAGATAGCTGCAGCTACACTGAGCTCCAAGGGGCGGTGCTCACCCGCCCACACCTCCTTCAGAGTTACAATCAATCAAAAAGGACTGCGAGAGCGGGATGCGATTAAGAAAATGCAAGACAGACCTCAAGTGCAAAAATGCAGCATTCTAGGTGTCCTGAGGATTCCTCACTGACGCTAGCTGATTACCAATCATGGGCACTGCGGGGGCTGCAGTCAAGGGGGAGGGCATTGCACGGTCCAGGCACATGGTGGAAACACCTGCCTCTGAGGGTATTTAAAAGGCATTTTAGAAAAAAAGTTAACTTTCTCACCTCTGCCAGTTTGAAAAATGAAAACAAAATATGGGTGAATCAATGGCTGACTGTAGGGAAAGATTTTTTAAAAATCCTTACTCTATGTGTGTCGAAAATCATGTATGCTTTAGAAAGCAATTCAGATGTATTCCTGAAAAGCTGACTACTATTTGATCCAATGGAGGCATGTGTCTGAATCCTGCTTTCTAAAACAGCAACAACGAAACTCTGAAGTCTTTCAAACGCAGCAAGGTTGGGAGAGTCAGGCTTCCAGCACAGGTAAAGGTAAGTCCTTAGCCAGAACTCCTGAGCACATCAGGGGTACTGGCCCAAGACGCCCCTCTCCCCCGGGGCACCCTGAAAGTGGGAGGAGCCACTCACCATGTCGTAAGTCGTCACAATCTTCTTCAGCACCTCGGGCACGATCCCCTGCAGCTCCATGGTGGGGTACTGCTCGCTGAGGTTCAGGACCACCAGGGGCGTGTTATCAGGTCCCAGGAAGCGGGGAGACACAGCCAGCATGCACTGCATGAGGTTGGCCACGGAGGAGAGGCCACACAGCTCCTTGAAGGACACCACTGCGTTCTGCTCAGTGGGAAGAAAGAAGGCGCGCTGTAATTCACCAGGGGCTGAGTTTCCCAGGGATGCTGTCCTCGACACACCTGGTTATCCTGGTCCTGACTGGCTCGGCAGTTATGAGTTAGTGTTACAACAGACGTGGTTAATGATTATTTTATCCTGGGGAAAAAGGGCTATTTTCCAAAGTAAACGCAGACATAGGCATTTGTAACACCAATTTATCCAAAGGGCAGAAAAGGCAAACAAGTTAAATTCTTTTGAAGGGCAAAGCTGCTTTTCAGATCAAAGTTCACAGCAGTGCAAATGTTGATATGCAATTACAAGCAAATAAACAAAACAATGGCTTCTGCTTTCTAAAAGATGAGAAAAAAATGGAATCAGGCTTCAACTAAGTATCAAGTAGGCCAGCCATCCAAAAAGGAGAGGAACATCTGGCAGGCAGGAACCCGAGTCCCTCTCACCTGTTCACACCCACTGGTTCCAAAGCTAGAGGGACTTCGGGGAAGCTGCAGTTTCAGGCGGGAGACCCGGGGACCATGGCCTGCCCTGCCCATCGCCCCGTCTCCAGGGGTCCCACTGCTCCTCCTCCTGCCTTCTTTATTTCTAATCACTAGCGATGGGCCATGGAAATACCCATGAAAGGAAGCCCTTCCGCACTGTGGAAGGCCGTGAGCGGGCGTCTGAGTGCCGCTCGGAGGCATGTATGTTCACGTGGCCCCGTCTGACCCTCCACCACCACACTGGGCCCGAGGGGACCGAGCCTCAGCTGTGGCCTCTCCCGTCCGTCTGGGGTCATGCAGCCGGCAGGCGAAGGGATCAGGCTGGTACCTGAAGTCGGTTCAGGACAAGATCGACACTCTCGATCCTGCACTGCCGTAACAGGCACATTCTAACCGAAACACGGGAGATCCGGGCGCGCCTGGGTCCCGACCTGGGTTGAGGATGGCACCCAGAGGGCAGGGGTAGAGGCGCCCAGACCTGTGCCTTCTGCGCTCAAATGCCCCAGTCCTTGGAGATGAGCAGCACATCGGTTTGAAATGGAAATGTTTGATCAATGCTACTTTAAATACGGTCATCAAGCTGAGCATCCTGGATGCTGACGGTCGTGACAGTCCTTCCTGCGGGCACTGTGGGGCCCTCAGAGCCCCCTAACTTCTTCTCCACCTGCTGTCGTCCTGGTCGTTTCGTCTCCCGCTCCCTGCCCGCAGCCCCTTCCCAGTGCCCACCCCCCAACCACAGGCACCTGCGGGGTCCTGCTCACTCAGGCTCCGCGGCCCAGGCGCAGTGCCGACTGCACACCGCACTCACAGTGCAGACACACGCAGCTTCACGCACACGCGGGTGTGGCTGCAGCCTGCTTGGAGCCGAGGTCCACGACCGCACCAGCCTCGGGAGCTGAGGTCCACGACCATGGCAGCCTCGGAGACAGGGAGACACCCTCTGTATTTCTGTTATGCTTTTGCTTTGAGACAAACGATACCATTTCTCTGCTGCGGGCAGGTCTTTTTGTTTTACTTGCTGCTGGCATTCTGCTCATAATAGTTAAAACATATACATGTATGTCTTTATACACACGTATCTTTGGGATGGACATACACTGGGACAGGCTGGGCTGGTGTGTGTGTGTGTGTCTGTGTGTGTGTGTCTGTGTGCTGGGGCTGGTGTGTGTGTGTCTGTGTGCTGGGGCTGGTATGTATGTGTGTGTGTGTGTGTGTGTGGCAGCCCTCATGACTTGTTCTGCATCGCTGGCAGCCCGCGTATCCTGCTAGACACGTGGACGATACTTAACTACATACACAATCCTGACTGACTGCTTTTAGTCGCTATGCGGTCCAGAGGTGGTCACTATCTTAGATGTCTAATAAATACAGGCGTCATGTGTCTCTTACTGAAACAATTAGATTCCTGGGCTTGAGTCAAGAGCAGGCTCAACACTCAGACAGACACTGGCTGTTTACAGACTTGCCATTCCCGCGGCAGGACCACCCCACAAGAAAGGATGGGGCCGTGTCCTTTCATTTTGATGGTCTGTCTGAGTGCTCCAGCTCAGGAATACCCAGCAACAGGAGAGATTCCCACCTACGCTTTTAGAAAAGATGGGCACCGTTGCTTAGGGTCTACCAGGGACCAGGGCCTTCTATGGACTCAGCAACAAGGCAGGCTCATTCCCAAGTGTCATCAACGTGTTGAAGGGCCAACTGCCCTTTTGCAAATTTACCATGATGGGGGAAAACAAAATGACATCAGTGGGTGAGCATTCTTACAAGTAACTGGAATTCACAAAGTACTTGAGGTCAGATACACAGCTGTTCGCTGAAACCCTCTAACAGCCTCCTGAGCCTCCATGGAGGCTGAGCCCGGCCTACCTGCATGTTCTCCCTGAGGTCCGTGGCGTCCCGGATCGGGGGCTGGGCGTTCTTGAAGACCTCGTCCACAGTTTTGATCCACAGCGTCCTCAGGGACGCGTACTCCCTGGACTTCTTTCCCTTCCGCACCGAAAGGCCCCTCTTGTGAGGCTTGCCGCCCCCTCTCCGGTTGGTGATGGCCACGTGCACGAACAGGGAGGCGTGCGCCAAGATCTCCCCGGTCAGCGACTGCAGTGGCACGTGGCGGTAGCCCGTCTGCAGGCACTCGAAGGGGATGGTATACTGGCCGATGAACTCGTCGCCGATGTAGTCGTCGTCCAAGACCACGAAGCGCACCATGGCCAGCTCGGGCAGGTTGACCTGGAACTCGAAGCTCTCGTCGAAGATGGGCGCGTCCCCGTTCTGGTGCACGGTCCTTGTCCTCTGCTCCGCGCAGTCAGCCGGGATGCCGTGGATCTCCACGTACACGTACGGGTCCACCACGTCGCCCTTGGCGCCCGAGCCTTTGGGCTTGGGGAAGTTCTGCCCGCTGATGACCTTGATGTGGAGCAGCTGTGGGGAGACCCCCGGCACCGAGTCCTTGGTGTTGGCGCTGAAGAAGGAGACCTCCTCCCGCATGATGGCCGGCCGCAGCACGTAGCCGCAGTTCCCATTCTGCCGGAACCAGCCCACGTTCAGGTCCATCATCAGCCCCGGGGTCTGGAAGTTCATGGCCACGATCTGACAGCCGCACTTCCAAAAATCCTGCGGGTTCATGTTGCTGGAGTCAATCCTCATCGGACTGGGGAAGACCCGGGCCAGAAAGCGCTTGTTGTAATTGACAAAGTCGCCCGGGTTCTCATTGGCATACTTGCTGGCCAGCACTTCGTTGAAGGAGCAGACCTCCCAGTACTTCTGAGCCTGGAAGGACACCTGGAACTCCTTGAACTGCACGGACTTGCAGATGCTCACCAGCTCTGACAGCTCTTTGCAGAGCTGGAAGCGCTTGGCAGGCACGTGGTTGGGCGGCTCCGAGTTCTCCTTGCCCACCCTCTGGGACATCTCCGCCCCCTCGTCCTCGTCAGTGACATCACCCTCGACCCCAGAGCAGCTGGAGGACAGCTTCTTTGCTTTGACGAGGATCTTCCCTTTCAGGACGTCTGGGGACGGCAGGTAAGATTCCTCGATGTTGGGTGATGTTGTGTACAGCTTGTCTCCTAAAATCTTCTTCATGTGCTGCACCATGACCTTCTGTTGTTTGATGGAACAGTGATTTTCCAAACACAGGATGAGCGGGTACTCGGAAGCGAAGAAGGCATACTTGTTGATGATGTCGATGACGCTGCGGAAGACGATCTGAGAGGTCATGGTGTGGCCCGTGTAAATCACAGGCTCATTATCCGGCCCGTCCCAGACATCCAATTCCACGCTCCGGCAACCCATTTTAAGAGCTCGGATGTACCCTGTGATATCAGAGGGGCCTCGGAACTGATCCTCGATCAAGTATGTGTTGTGAGATGAATTTATAAAGTAATGAGACAGAGGCTGCTTCATGTCCTGACAGACCTTCTTATGCTCTGGGTCAAATATGTAACAGTCGGGTGACATAAGGTAGTTAGTGAACCCGTCTATGGAAAGCCAGCCCTTCTCCTGACCCTCTCTGGATGGCTCGTATTTGTGGATAATCTCAAGGCTTATCTCCTCGTTTATGTGCGCCACGCCCTGCTCTGCCTCCAGAAACATCATCAGGTCCTTGGTATCAAGGAATTCTTTATTGCTTGAGAACTGAACTAAAAGGAAATAAATTTCAGGTCTAGTACAAAGCTCATGGAAAACCTCAACAAACTCCTCCTTTGTGACATCAGTACCAGTTTTGTCCTTGGATTTATGCAGTTCTTTGAACTTCAGCTCGATTTTGCTTGTTTTTAAGCCAGGATTGAGATTCCTGATACACTGCACGGCACTGCACAGAGTTATATGTCCCAGGCTATCTACATCAGTTTCACTGAACATCTGTGAAACCCAGGAAGTCCTCATGTTGTCCTGGCTACTTTCTAACATGTCAAGGGTATGTTTTCCATAAGAAATTAGGTACCGCAGTCCCGTGACCCAGATGTTTGCAACATCTGCAGAGTTGGCAACCAAATCGAGTGACTCATAATTCTCTCCATAGATGACGGAAAACGCACAGTCTTCGGATATCTGGTCGGAAACGCCATTGCTGCGGAATATGTCTGTATTTTTCCCCGTCCTCACTTCCTTGATGGACTTAATATCAATCTTGGCTTTCTCGGAATCCTTCTTGGATGGTTCCCACCTCAGGCTCTGCATGTCAGCGTCCAGCAAGAAATACCTGTGGTAAATTCTAGAGTTGGAGCGGACCTTTTTGAGCTCAGACCCCTCCACCATGGAGTTAATGCAGTCACTTGCACTGCTGATCTTCTTCTCTGTGGGCATGCTGCTGAAGGAGACGGTCTTTTTCCGCTCTCGTTTCTGTTTTGTACCATCCTAGGAGAGAAAAAGCCACAGCGGATTAGAAGTGCACAAAGGTAGGCTTCTGTGTTCCAGACTAGCAATAGAAACGTAATTTCCTTGGGAGAAGACTCATACTCTTAGGATTTGCTATTGTATGTCCCGTAATGCATGGTGCTCATTCACTTCTGAAGCTTAGAAGTGGCCTCTGTGTTTACAGCCTAATACAGACGGGTAAAAAAATCATTATTGAATAATTGCAATCCGTAAATGTCAAGAGGCATGATTTAAAAGCAATGCACAATAAAAGCTTGCATACAGAATTGGCCACATGGTTTGCAGGGATCAGGGGGAAAATGACCAAGCAGGACTTGGTGTTCAGAACCTGAGTTTAAGAAGGTCGTAGAGGGCATTAAGGCCCGTGCAGGCCCACGTCACACACAGGTTACACTGCCGCTCAGCAGACCCGGCTGGATGCCCCTCTCCTAACCAGGCTTCTCAAAAGGCTCTCACAAGACCACTTGCCTCAGAATTCCCATGGAACCAGCTCTCCAAGGGCTGATGCCCAGGCATTTACATTTTAGGCATCACTCTAGGAAACGGGAATGTACAGTAAAGTTTAAAACCACTCCCTAACCACATGGACTCACTGAGCTGTCTGGACTGCATCTGGAAAACTCGGTATGAGCCATTAAATTATGTGTTACATGAGTAGACCCTGGAGTTCCAGCAGCAATTCCTGGCTCTTCAGAGTCTCATATTAGATTAGTCACGCTCCTAAATACTTCAAATAGATATGGTTTTACTTCTGCCATTATATTAAGTCTGGGTGGGAGGACAGAGTTCGGGTGGCGGCGCTTCTAAAATTCTGGAGTTCGATTTATTAAAGCCTGCTCCCAAGCGCCAGATGAGTATTTAGAACAAGTCTCCTAACATTAGCAGACTGTTAACACTACCAAGTGAGAACTTCAGGCAGCACCTACATCTACGGCAGTTTGTATCATTCCTCAACTTTCCTGCATGATGTAATGGGTGTCCAGAGCTGATCATCACATCTATCTGTGTATTTAAGCTCTTACCCTGTACAGACATCTTTATTATTTTATTTAAAAAAAAAATGCTCAAATGGCCTCACCACATCTTTCACAGTTTAAACCTAAAACCTGATACTGCCTCTCAGGAGGTATGTGAAATTAGTGATCAATTTTCAGTAAGTCATTATATTCATAAATAAGAAACAGAGAGCAAGGTTGGGATTATATGACTTTCATGGCAATAAAGTAAAGAGCATGCAAAATATTATACAAAGGCATTCTAACTTTCCTGCTCTGGAGAGAATCTATTTTGAATAAAACCTCTACATTTTAAAAACTGATTAAGCTATTCGTTAAGTCTGAAATTTAAAACCACTTTTACTTTTCAACTACCTATACTTCCAAAAGCAATTTGCAGAAGGTAGTTAAACTTAAACTTTAAATCACACAGGTATCGTTTCCCTCAAAGTTTCAAAATGAACCAGAGAGGCTTTTGTGATCTGAATGCCAAGACAAAATAGAAAAGCCGGAAGGCAGAGTATTTTTTTACAGTTGTATCCTCAGAACAATAAAGTGCAGAAGACATTAAAACTGCAGTAATTGTATCCATAAGGCATGCTGTACTATAGCTGTTCCAATCCCTTAAATTTAGATTGTATTCTATCTATTTAAGCAAGTTGGCATGAAATTAAGTTTATAAGCAGCCATGCATAAGGACATGAAACAAATGCATGAGTTTCAGAATGAGGGTTGTCTTTACCTGCAACACGCTTTCAACTTTCATAAGGACAACATGCTAATTAAGTAACTTTATAATTTTTATAAATTATTTCTCAAAGCTGCCACTAGTAAAAAGGAATCACAAAGATAAATGGAGGTGCTGATCCACTCATTCACTGAAATATGTCTACAGCATTTTCTCAGCATTGTAATCTTTTATTCTGTCATTCTCAACATATCATTTAATACTGGACCACCACTTTCTAATTTATTACAACAACATATTTGGAACCCAGACACCTCTTTGCTATTCAGAGGGAAAAGCCAAATTTCAAAGCAGGTTAGTAACATTCACGAGTGCTTGCACGCCCACATCCGCAGGACAAGCAGCGGCTTCAGCCGCATCCTCGTGGCGGCAGAAACACGACCCTGCTCCTCACAGGCTTTGCTGAGTGAGTTCAGGGCTCTGACCCTGGCACACGCACACGATGCCCCCCCCAGTCCAGGCTAAGGCAGAGACAGGAGGGACTCCCCTAACCTGAGACTGTGCCTCCCTCCTTCCCCTCCATCGGCTGTTGCCAAGAACCACCCTATTCTCTCTACAGCCCATGGAGGCCTGAATGCACAGGGTTATCTCTCCCTCCCCGCTGACAGATATAGCTATGAGAAAGCATCAAAGGAGAGGTGTGTGTGCCTAGAGACCGACTGGGGAGCTGGCAGGAGCTGGATCCCTGGCTGGAAGTGGCGGCAGGACGTGAGGGCAAGCCGGCCCCCAGGAGCCCCGAGAAAGGAAGGGCGTGCAGACAGAGGGGGACTGGGCTTCTCGGAGGAGACCCAGGCCGCCACCTGCCTGAGTCTGCCCCAGAATCTCCTGTTTGTCGGGCGTTCTCCATGCCAGTGCTCGTGATTGGTCTGTTCACATCTTCTGTCTCTTCCTGCTCCGGAGACTGTACCTTTCTAAGAACGAACCCACTTCTTCCAGCTCGTCTGTTTTACTGGCCTATAGCTGCTTCTAGTCGTCTCTCATGATCCTGTGTATTTCTGCGGTGTCAGTTGTAACCTCCTTTTTTCATTTCCAGTGTCATTGATTTGAGTGCTTTCCGTTGTTTTTCGTGATGAGTCTGCCTGAAGGTTTATCAATTTTGTCTATCTTTTCTAAGAAGCAGCTTGTAGTCTCTCTGATCTTCGCTATTGTCTTCCTTGCCTTTATTGTCCCAGAATCTTGGTGCCGCTCGTACTTATTTCCGCTGGCTTTCACTTTTAGCAGAGATCATGTGCCTCAGCTAAGGGGCTCGTCTGCAGCAGAATCGGAATCTATTTTCTATGTTGCCTTCGAATGTTAGTGAGCTCAAATTTAAAATTAAAAAGTGATGAAACTCTATGTGCTACACCTACAGTTTCTTAGCTAAAGGAAGACTAAACGCAAACAACTTATGTGCACTAAATCTCCTAACACCAGAGTAAAAAGACATACTTTTCTGCTGAGATGGAAATGCCTCCAAATACTTTTTAAAATAGTACAAGTGACGTTTCAGAACTGGCTCTGAATGTTGTAAGCATGTGTCACCTGAGCTTCTGAGAGGTGACAACCACAGCCTGTAAATAAAGTTGGTCCACTGGTGCATTTCTGCCACTCCATCAGCACTTCTTCACTCCAAGAGAAGGAACACAAAAGTGAGGTCTCGTGTAGACGATGACCAGCTACTGAAAGAACCCACCTCTGCACCAACCCTGAAATTCTCAATTCTCGATAAAGGATCACAGATTCTGAGTGGGACAGAAGCTGAAAGATTCATTTATACATTTAACCCACACATACCAAGAATAACACTTCAGGACCAGGAGTAATTTTGTGAAAGCAGTGAGATAGAAGGAGGCAATAGGCAAGCTCTTCCGCACTGCAGCAAACTCAGGAGGAATGAAAACCTTTAGAGAACTTATATTTAACATTATAAAGGGAAGTGGCCACACAGAGCCCAGTGGAAAAACATACCTACTTCTAACAAGACTGCCTACTTTATGTAACAGAAGCCTGTCACTACCTCTTCGCCTCTAAACTGAGCACTAAGTGGGTATTTCAGAGGGCGCAGTCCGTAACTGGTGTGGGCAGCGTCATACACTCTCATCTTGGAATGAAGAGACAGACACATGGGCCTCACTCTCTGGCCGGCCCCAAGGGGCTCGGTTCCAACGAGAGCACCGAGGCACCTCCTGGGGAAGGGGACACCCATCCAAGGAGCCACAGTCTGGCCTCAAGAACCAGGAGCTGCTGTCGGGTTGGGAGGGACAGGCCTCCCGAGTCCCACTGCATTCCTCTTGCATGTCCTTCTTTTTTTCCTTTCAAAATTGCTGATGTATTTGGGTGTGTTGGGTCTCAGCTGTGGCACGTGAGGTCTTCCTTGCATCAGGCAGGATCTTTCGCTGCAGAGCAGGGACCCCCCCCCCCAGTCGTGGCGGTTTCAGCAGTGGCCTGTGGTGTCTTCTTTGCATCAGAGAGGATCTTTCACTGCAGAGCGCAGACCCCCCCAGTTGTGGCAGGGCTCAGCGGTGGTCCGAGAGCTCCACAGCACCTGGGCATCAGCAGCTGCAGCCTGTGGGCTCCCACCCAGACCCGTGTGCAGGCCCAGCTGCTCCGCAGCACGTGGGATTCCAGTTCCCCAGCCCAGGATCGAACCTTCGTCCCCTGCATCGCAAGGGAGGTTCTCAACCACTGGACCACCAGGAAGGTCTCCCTCCTGTATTTCTAGCTGATATCTTTTCATTTTCTGTTTGATTGTGAGAGAGAGGGAAGGTCACTCAGTCATGTCCAACTCTTTGCGACCCCGTGGACTATACAGTCCATGGAATTCTCCAGGCCAGAAGACTGGAGTGGGTAACCTTTCCCTTCTTCAAGGGATCTTCCCAACCCAGGGATGGAACCCAGGTCTTCAGCATTACAGGCAGATTCTTTACCAGCTGACCCACCAGGGAAGCCCAAGAATCCTGCAGTGGGTAGCCTATCCCTTCTCCAGCAGATCTTCCCGACCCAGGAATTGAACCCAGGTCTCCTGCATCACAGGCGGATTCTTTACCAGCTGAGCTATCAGGGCATCTCTCAGTAAACAGCAGGAGAAAACAACGAATCAACATCCAGATTCACACACTGGCAGAAGGAGCGGTGGTTCTTGTGTGGGGGTGGGGTACTAACAGAACAGGGGTTGAAGCGTGAGGATGGAGCAGCCATTTATTCTTCTGGTTTGTGTGAGTTCAGTTATTTAATCTGATTTATAGGTAACATTAGAGAAAAGTATGAGATCTTTATGTTTATTGAAGGGAGTCTGGGAATTACAGAGAGTTTAGAAACACTGAGTTAAAGAAACATCTATCTTTAAGAAAACAAAACACCCCAGAAGCAACTTGCAGCCCCATAAGCAGGCACAGCAAGGCCTGACCTTTCTGCAGCTCAATAACAATAGCTCTGAGTTGAAGGAATACATCATGCTGGGCACATCAGGGTTACCTTGCAAGGTTTCCTCATACATCCTTAAAACTTTCATGTGTTCTCCAAGATGAGCAAAAGGGGGAAAAAAAGAAAAGATCTGGAGCAAAACCAATCACTCCGAAGGTCATTTCACCGCGTCAGATGAACCGACAAAGAATAAAATGACCTGAAGGAAAGCGAGGTACGGTCAACTGCTGCCTCCTGCTCACATGGAGGGGCCCTTCGATGTGAGTGACAGAAAGCTGCTCAGCCCAAGGATGCACCCCCACTGACCTACTGATGGCTTGGGAGCCAGTGGGCGTCCGGAGAGTCCCCACGGCAGGCGGGTCCAGCTCTGATGGTGGCTTCCGAGGCAGAAAGCCGAAAGGGAATGTTGCTCCCACTCGGCAATAAACAAACCAGACTGTCAACATAGTCACCACCTTTCTCATACCCATCAGAGAGCCGAGGTCACAAGGGCTCTGAATGCCAAGGAGCAGAAGCCCCTCCGAGGACAGGAAAGACACAGACACTGTCGTTTCACAGTTTGCAGAGCAGGGGAGGAAGGGGGCCGTCACGGAAGCGTGTCTGAGAAATCACTTAGGACGGTAAGGAAACCCTAAAGGCCAAGTGTGCGCTGCTCCCGGCATCAGCTTGGGTAACTGGGAGCCCCAGACACAGGGGGAGATGGCATGCCCGGGGAGCCTCATGGGCTGCTCCCAAGGAAGATGGGGGCAGAGCGGGAGGGAGACCTCCCCAGGGCCCAGGAATGCAGCAGGAGAAGGGGTCACCATGGAGCTCAACTACACCCCCAGCCCCGCTCCCATCCAGAAGCAAGAGCCTGAAGCCAGTGGAAACTTCGGCAAGCCCGCTCTCCCCCTGGGCCACTCGGCGAAGGGCAGAAGCCCCTTGGATTCAGAAGCCTGCAGCAATAAAGCAGAACTCTGCTTCCACCAGCGAAAGGGGGAAAGGCACCACGGTGCAGCGGAGCCTGGCTGACTCGGGCAGCAGGATGGGATGTCCACAAGTTCCCAGCCCTGAGCCCCAGGTGCACAGGGCTGCCTAAGACTGAAACTAGATCGGGGGGACTGAAAGTCCTCTTGAGTCCGGCAGAAGCCAAGCCCCATGTGGTAAGCGGTGTACCTTGGGGGAGGGGCGACACTGGAAAGAGACCTCTTTCTGACACAGGCGTCTGCCGCTGAAAGCCGATGGCAGAGCAGGAACCTCTTGTGACCCCCCAGGACGCCAGTGCCCGTGGTGGCGTGGCCCACAGGTGGAGGGCTTTGAAGCCAGTGGGGCACTCAAAGTAACAACGGCAACTTAAAACACAAGCCCAGATCAGTTATTGACTAGAGTGACTCAACTTCCCCAAACAATAAGGACCTACAAAAAGAAGAGGCACGTTCATTTCTGAGCAGATATTATTTACCTCGGTCTCCATTAAACATGATGATGATGTTTAGCATTCAGTAAAAATTATAGCACACAGACACACACATACAAGGTAAGGAAAAAATCCACTGTTAACAGAGACAAAGCAACGAACAGTCAGATTCAGAGGTGACCTAGATCTTTCAGACAGGGACTTTAAAACAACTATTATTAATATACAAAAGAATGGGGGTAGACAATATTCAGGAGCTATTCATGAAAATGGGCTATTTCAGCAGAAAGACGGAAATTATAAAAAAACAGTTCAATGGAAATGCTATTTTAAAACTCTAAGTATCAGAGCTGGTGAATTCCTTTGATAGGTTTATAAGCAGACTGAACACAGCCAAGAAAAGAGTCAGTGAATTTGAAAAGGTGTCAACAGAAATTATCCAAAATAAAACACAAAGAGATTTTAAAAGTAAAAAACGTAAAACAGCGCATCCCAGAGTTGTTGCAGAACATATGTGAAAATTGAGTCCTAGCAGGAAAAGAGAGAGAACACAGCATAAGAAGAAATAATGCCCTAGAATTTTCCAAAATTAGATCCAAGAAACTCAAGCACGATCATACATTCACGCACTCCTAGACTTATCTTACTGGAGTCAACTTGCTGAAAAATAAATACAAAGAGAAAAGTTTAAGGTGGCCAGAGTAAAAGAGAAAGTGAAATACAGAGGAATGGAGGTAAGAACTACAGTTCAAATGGATTATAGGTGATCCACTCACATCTAACCACAGGTTGTCTACTAGATCCTGTTTGCAAATGTGCTACATACAATGAATACTCTGATGAGAAAAGTGATTCTCTTTTAAAGGGCGGTAGTCCCTAAATTTCCCTCTAATTCCTCAGATGAAGGTGTCCCTAACAAAAATGTAGGTCTGTAAGGAGTCATAGGTGAGCTTCAAAGGCTGAAACTGACTGGATTCTGAAAGCAATTTGCAAACCCATCTCACTTCTTCTAATAAGTTTAGAATCTTGGCTTCATTAACATAAATTTTAGAAGAAAAAGACTTATAATTTCCTAAGAAAGAATGTCAACCTTAAATGTTAAAGGCAAAGGATAAGAGTTTTACAGGATTGTAAAGGTAATTTTGACTTCCCCTGGTGGCTCAGAGGTTAAAGTGTCTGCCTGCAATGCGGGAGACCTGGGTTTGATCCCTGGGTCGGGAAGATCCTCTGGAGAAGGAAATGGCAACCCACTCCAGTATTCTTGCCTGGAGAATCCCATGGACAGAGGAGCCTGGCAAAGGTAATTTTAAGGTTATCCAAAAGGGAAATGACAGACTAAGAGACAGGAAAGAGAAAACGACATCATTTATGGATACAACTTACGGAATTTTGCTAATAAAAACAGCAAAGTCAATCAGTCACAAAAGACCTCTTATTTATAGCTGTGAAATGGTCTTCTTTATTCCAAGGTAGAACAAAATAATCCAGCAGTCTATAGACTTTCTAGTTTAGGAATTACTCATGGAAATATGATGGGTCACAAGATGTGAGCTGGCATTGCACCTTCTCCATCCCTCAGTTTTCCCACCTGTAAAATAGGAATTAAAAAATGCCTACACCCCAATGTGCTATTTACAGTCCCTGATTCACAGGGTTGTTATAATGATAAAATGAGGTCATACTGGGAAAGTTCTCTAAAGACTCCCTGAATTTTTATATACTCTATGTTACACCCTGTTGGACTGCAAGGAGATCCAACCAGTCCATCCTAAAGGAGATCACTCCTGGGTGTTCACTGGAAGGACTGATGTTGAAGCTGAAACTCCAATACTTTGGCCACCTGATGCGAAGAGCTGACTCATTTGAAAAGACCCTGATGCTGGGAAAGATTGAAGGCAGGAGGAGAAGCAGACGACAGTGGATGAGATGGTTGGATGGCATCACCGACTCGATGGACATGGGTTTGGGTGGACTCCTGGAGTTGATGATGGACAGGGAGGCATGGTGTGCTGCAGTCCAAGGGGTCGCAGAGAGTCGGATACGACTGAGCGACTGAACTGAACTGAATAAATACTTTTCAGGCTGAAAGAACTTCTTCATGAAAGAAGAATAAAAAGAAACACTATCATAAATGTGTCACTGCAATACTCTAATCCCCTAGGATTTATGGACTGTTAGCCCCATCCCAGAAAAAAACAGGGTGCACAGCATTCTCTCTGGGCCTTGTTTAACTGAAGCCACTACTTAATGCTACCATAGAACTTTCCAGCACGACCAAATGGATGTAATGCACACGATATCTCCAGAACCTGTCAAAATACCCTCTCAAAAAAAAAAAAAAAAAAAGCTTCAGAAGGCTGTATTGTCCTTGTCGAGAAAGAACAAAGAAATAAGCCATTTCTTAAAAGTCACCTGTTAATTTTAAATCCCATCAATTTAGCGACACTATTTAACTCATGTGTAACTATTCAGATATAAAAACTGTTGGGCTTCCCTGGTGGCTCAGTGGTAAAGAATCTGCCTGCCAACGCAGGAGACACGGGTTCGATTCCTGATCCGGGAAGATCCCACAGGCTGCAGAGCACCTAAGCCCGTGCAGCACGACTCCTGAGCCTGCACGCCGGAGCCCGGGAGCCACGACTGCTGAGTCTGCGCGCTGGAGTCCGCGAACCCCAACCACTGAGCCTGCGCGCTGGAGCCCGGGAGCCACGACTGCTGAGCCTGCGCGCTGGAGCCCGGGAGCCACGACCACTGAGCCCACGAGCCGCTGCTACTAAAGCCAGCGTGCCCGTGAGCCTGCAGCAGGAGAAGTCACGGCAATGAGGAGCCACCACCCCAACTAGAAAGTGGCCCTGCTCGCCGCAGCTAGGGAAAGTTATGCAGCCACGAAGGACCCGGCACAGCCAAAACTGGTAAGTAGGCAAAATCACTTTTGAAAGTTTTGAAGCAATGATCCCCATAATAGTTTTATCTAAGAAATAATCCTGTGACTACTCAAAGCACCCTCTGATCAGATGTTTTCAGACGATTCCTTCTTCTTTGTACTCCCAGTGTTCAAAACAACTACATGTAAAGAAAACAGATTCCCAGTTCCTGTAAAATGAAGTTTTCCAGGTCAGGTTAAAGGTTCCAAATCATTCAAAGCAATAGGTTACACCTGCCTTTAAAACACTGGGGTTTTATTTATAAAATCAGGGGACCATAATGGAATATAATACTTTCATGACAACATTCTTTTGGTGAAACACTTTCCCTGCAACCAAATTATTTATTCAAAGTAAATTTATAAAACCATCATCTATATCTGTGTCAAATGTAAACTGCAATAAAATTCATTGGTTTTCTCCAGTAATGAAAAACTTAAGGGTGAGCAATGTGCTACTTTACATTCCAGCGAAAATACTGACACTAATGAATTTTAACTCATAATCTATAATAATGGTGCTTGAGTGGCCCACTTTGAGGTGAAATCTGTCAGTGTTTCTCAACTGTGTATATGATAATTCCTTATTTAGCACATTATAAAGCCTGCTGACTTCCTATACTGCAGAGCTATTTTGAGATGTGGTTATATAACCTTAATTGTTAATAATTGTCTGGTAAATCATACTGAATTTTAAAAGGTATGCAAGTTGAATCACATAATGTGAGTTCTTAGCTACTAACGTGAGTACCTTCTCAGTCACAGCTTTCCCCATAAATTGTGCTGATTCTTCACAATGTCAGAGTAGCTTAGGAGGAAGAATTCATTTTCCTCATTTTTTTAATCCTCACATCCATCACTGCATTGAAAAGAAAGTGATGGCAGTCCAGGGTAGTCAAGAGTCAGAAGGAAAGCTTCCACAGAGATCTGTACTCAGGAAAAGCTACTCTGTGGGCTATATCCATCACAACAAAGAAAGAACAGCAGATCTTTCAGTCAGGGATTTTAATAATTCCATAGCTATTTTAAAATTAAAAGTCTAAAGGAAAGTTGCTTCACTGCCAATATTTTTATGCCATCCTCTTGTTTATTATTTTCTTTCTATCTTGAAGGGAAAAAAGAAAAAACATTCTTTCAAGGGCTTTTTTTTTTTTTTAAACCCAGTGGTTTATTTGCATATGAAATTAGTGTATGTGTTGGGAGGGGCAAGTATCAGGGGAAAAAATAGAACAATTCATATGAAAGGGAAACTCAGCTTTCCACGAAATATTCTTTTCAGTCCCAAGCCATTCATGTGTCTGCAGTAGTCCAGCCTTCAATGTTGTCTCTTCTCCAAACTCATTATATATTTACAGTCTCTGCCTTAGAATTTGACACTTAATTATAGTCAGATCTTCAACTGTATTATGTGGGTTAGTCTTATCTACTCAAATACAAAGAACACTTTTTGCAGGAATGGGCCATATCTTATATTCTATAACCCCTGGCTGGATCAATTCAAGCAGTCAGAACAGTAACACCTTCTAATGAATCTTTAGCTCAGTGATAAAGGGGTCAATCCAACAAGAGGATATGACACTTGTAAATATGAAGGCACCCAACATCGGATGGAACACCTAAATATAGAAAGTAAATTTCAACAGACCGAAAAGAGAGAAATACACAGCAATAGAATAATAGTAAGGGACTTTAATATCCCATTTTCATCAATGGTTAGATCATCCAGATGGAAAATCAATAAGGAAACATTGATCTTAAATGGCACATGAGACCAGATGGACTTGACAGATACGTTCCATCCAAAAGCAACAGAACACACATTCTTCTCAAATGCACATGGAACATTCTCCAGGACAGATCACATGCTAGGCCACAAAACAAGTCTTAATAAATTTAAGAGTGAAATCGTATCAAATATCTTTTCTGACCACCATGGTATAAAACTAAAAATCAATTACAGGAAAACTGTACAAACATGTGGAGATTAAACAATATGCCACTGAACAACTATTGGGTCAAAGAAGAAATAAAAAATACCTGAGATAAATGAAAATGGAAACACAACATACCAAAATTTATGGGATGCAGCAAAATCAGTTTTAAGAGGGCACTTCATAAGGACAAATGGCTAGATTACAAATAAACAACCTAACTTTACACCTCAAGGAACTAGAAAAAGAAGAGCAGACTAAAAGCGACATTGGTAGAAGGAAACAGCAAGGATGAGAGTAGAAATGAATGAAACTGAGATTAAAAGACAACAGAGAAGACCCATGAAACTAAGAGCTGTTTTATTTTTTTTTTTAAGATAAACAAATAGACCTTGAGCTAGACTTGCCAAGTAAAAAAGAGAGAGAACTCAAATAAATAAAATCAGAAATCAACGTTACAATTGATAACACAGAAATACAAAGCAAGAGTTTGAGGATTGGTGTCAATTCTTCTTCAAATATTTGGTAGAACCGGTGAAGTCATCTGCTTCTGGCCTTTTCTTTGTTTGGAGATTTTCACAAATTCAAAGCACTTATTTTTTTAAAAAAAAAAAGTGCTTTTCATTTACATGATCTCATTATTGACCAGCCCGCTAAACTGTTTGTTTATTTATTTATAAATTAAATACATGTGCTAGCTAGTAACAGATTGTACATGCTGGAAAACATGTACAAAACTTGTACAAAACATTCATAAAATTAAACTGAAGTCCTAATACTTCCTTCCATGCTTGCCCAACCTAGCAACTATTGCTATAAACCACGAGTCCCACGCTCAAGGCCTGTAGGGCTTTGGAGGCCCCTTCCCTGACCTGCAACCCTCAGCCAAAAATCCCTACAGCTCTTCTCCAAGGATCCCCAGTCTCCAGCTGGGCTGGGGGCTCCATGCCTCCCCTTTCTTCCAGCTCTTCACTCAGACAGGTTTCTGGACAGACCCCTCCAACACGCTAACTGCCGGTGGATTGGCCTTCTGGCACTCACTCCACTCTGCCCTCGAGAAGCAGTGAGAAGTGCAGAGACACCGAGGCTCACACGGGCCTGAGCACTCCCGCGCTGAAAGGTGGTCAGAGAGCGGCTGCAGTCAGCTGGACGAGCCTGAAGGACCACGGGGAGGGGCAGAGGCCAGACCCTGCAGAATCTTACAGGAAGGCATCTGGATTTCATCCTAAGGGCAGCTGCTTAAAGAAGAGCATCGTGGTCTGATTTACTCTTTTAAAACAGTGCCCAGTGGGGAGTGGATGAGAAAGAAGAGTGGAGACAGGGAGATATTAATGGTGAAAAGACAACCACAGAAGCCCGGACAAAGTGTGGCGGGAGCTGGGACCGCAGTGATGATGGCAGAGCTGGGGAGAGATAGACAGTATCAAGATGACTTAAATGATAGAGCTGATGTCACTCGCTGACGGACTGACACAGCGCGTGAGTGAGATGGGGGAATCACAGATAACTGCCAAGTTTCTGGCTTGCTTAAATGGTGTGTGATAACGCCACTTATTTAGATGGGGAAGATTAAGGAGTAGTTTTTTTGCAGGGGGAAATCAGTAGTTTATTTTGAATATGGTAAGTTTGAGATGCTGCTAGATATCCAAGTGAAGATGTCAATTAGACGGTTAAATATATGAATCTGGAAATCTGGACAGAGGCCAAGCCTACAGATAAAAACACAGAAGCCAGAGCACCTTGATGGCCCCCAGGAGATTACCTAGTGAAGGAGGAGAGACAGAAAAGAGGGCCTCGGATTTAATCTGATGCATTCTAATAATTTAGGTTGGGTAGAGAAAGAAGGACTAGCAAAAGAGGCAAGAAAGCAGAAGCTAGAAATGTAATTTCTAGTATTCTGGAGGTATAATAGCAGCCAGAATACTGTGGTATTATAACAGCCAAAAAGTAAAGTGTCTATATGAGAATAGTCAATGATGCTTCTGAGAGGTTAAGGTCAAGAAAGTGAAGCTTGCTCAATATTAGCGTAGCCTCTCCAGCTTTCTTACAGTTGCTGCTTGCATAATACATTTTCTCCCATCCTGCTGCTTTCAAACTATTTTTATCTTTGAATCAAAACTATAGACGGAATATAGTTGCATCTTAAAAGAAAAACCCACTCTGACAATCTCTGCCTTTGAGTGTATTACATAATCCATTCGCATTTAATGGTGTCACTGGTAGAGTTGGGCACAGCTCCGCAACCTTCTTTGCTCTGTCCCATGTCTTTTCACCTCTCTAGCCCCTTTATAGTGCATTCTTCAAGGTTAAGTTAGTAGCATGTGCTTGAGATCTGGAAGCACAGAACTCTTTGTTGACCCTGGCAAGAGCAGTTTTGGGATAGTAACAGAGGCCAGAAGGCCTCCGAGAGTGAGCTGGAGACAGCAGTTAATGAGGAATGCAGATGGTGAGTGCAGTCACCTCTGCAGAGGAGGAGCCAGGGAAAGGAATTAGTAGTTACAGTGCATGTGTTTCTTTTTTTATTCAGAGGTTTCCATGCTGAAGGATATGTTCAGGAAAGAAGAGAAAAGTTATGATGCAGGAGACAGGAACAGATCTCTGAAGGAGCAAAGTCCTTAGGGAAGCAAGAGGAGATGGAACCCTCACCAGCTTACCCCAGGGATGACTCTGAGTTGGACCCTGATAGAAATGTGAAGGAAGAGAAGTTTAATCAGAAAGAATAGCAGATGCAAAGGCAGGAGATGGGACAGAGCCTGTGATGTCTGAAGAAGCTAGGGGGCCTGGGGAAAGGGGGGATAAGGGGAGGCAGGCAAGAGGCCTGCAGCACTACAGAGGAAGCACAGCCCTGGGGAGGACTCCAGGCCTCCTCTGGGAGGACCTCTGCTGCCCGGAGCACACATCTCAGAGCCACAGACAGAAAACTAACAATAGGTACCAAGCTGATAATCCACTCTACTTTTCCTGTGTGTGCAAAGACAAGTCACCACCTGTTTTAAAAGGTCAACACATAAAAAGAGGCCTCATTTGTTTCACAACTTTAAGAACCAACAGCCCATTCATGTAGGTATTTCTGCCTTCACAGCCTAATATAACTGAGCTAAAGGATATAAAACACTGAAATATTTATGAACCCCCCCAAATGAATGAAGGAATTCAAAGATTACTGCTAAAGGCTCATCATTTCAAACACCAGAGAGAAAGCTATATCCTTTTAAAATGACTTTTTAAACAGCTATAGTTATCTCAAAAAGTTATAATATACTTGTTATAATCCAGATTTTTCCCTTCCAGTTTTATTGAGCTATAATTCCATCCCCAGCACTGTAAAAGTTTAAGGTGCTCAGCATAGTGATTTCACTTACATACATCATGCAATGATTACCACAGTTAAGTTTTTATTAAAAAATTATTACTATTAACGTTCTTTATTTGTTGGAAAAAATGTTAAGTTATAGTCAATTTCCAACTCACCACTTTTCTATATAGAGGTGTTGTATGCAAATACAAGATTTTCTAATGCAAACACCTGCTGACATGTCACAAATACACCTTCCCTGTCTTTCTATCAACTTGACTCAGCAACAATGGTGGTGGTGGTGTAGTCACTCAGTCGTGTCCGACTCTTGCGATCCTGTGGACTGTAGTCCGCCAGGCTCCTCTGCCCATGGGATTCTCCAGGCAAGAATACTGGAGTGGGTTGCCATTTCCTTCTCCAGGGGATCTTCCTGACCCAGGAATCGAAGCTGGGTCTCCTGCATGGCTGGCAGATGATTTACCAACTGAGGTATGAGGGAAGCAACAATATACACATGCTCTCTGTCACGCCCAAAGTGAGGCCCATTCTTTTAAATGAAAAGCTACACTTGGGTTAAGAAATCAATAGCAATGCCAATGCCTACCTGGCAGGAATCCATAAGACTCGAGTGATTAATCCAGAGCATTTGGGAAACAGAGCAATGCCAATTTGGATGGCAGAGGGTCTGGTCCTGCCATTTCCCCTGAATCAGCGAGGACCCTTTTAAAACCACAAGTCCCTTCCAAATTAATTAGCTCATCAAACTGAAATGAAAAGCAGTTTTAAAACCCAGCACAATCTCATCATTAATGCATTTTAAATGGCCTGTGCCTCCAATGACTAAAGCGGTCTCAAGCTTCAGTGAAATCTCGTGTCACCATTTCTAGCCCTCGCTGCTAAAAGCCCCAAGTACCAAGAGACGTGACAAGATTCCAAGTGCACAATTAATCACGCAGCAGGTACAAAATGCACCCCAAACGCAGCTTCCTGCACCTGATTCACGCTTTAAATAATACCACACAGAACACACTATTAACAGAGGTCTCTCCATCATACTGTCTTGATTACAAGACCAAGAAGCTCGAGCAATCTTACAAGGTAATGCTGCGGACTTTCATTTTGAGATATGGAACTAGAAGCGCTTTTTATTAACATGCTTCAGAATTCTGGTGTGAGGATGAAATATAGGCATTTATCAGGCATGCGTAGACCTTATATGAATTTCTGCTAGCATAAGCTAAAAATGCCCACATTTAATGATACCGTATTTTATTTCATTAAAGTTATCCAGAAGTAAAAACGAGGACTCGTCCTGGGTCTGTGTGCTCAGTCATGTCCGACTCTCTTGTCACCCCGTGGACATTATTCTGGGTCTACTTGCAAACTAATCCCCCAAAGCCCTTCTTAAGTAAGACACAGTCTTTACTCCAAAAATTGGGCTGTGACACCAACTACCTCCACTTCTAAGCAGTGCTTTGATTTCTGAAGGGTGGACCCTTCAGTTCATTTTGCAGCCCTGCGCTGAGTCACCAAGGCCCCAAGAGACTCTGGAGAGAGGGTGCCGGGGAACGAAGCAGTGGCCGAGGAAGGCTCCCACAGGAGGGCTGGCACCCCCAGACCCCAGGGACAGTCAGGACCACCAGCAGGGCCAGCACCACAGACCCCAGGGACAGCCAGGACCAGCAGAGCCGGCACCCAGAGACCCCAGGGACAGCCAGGACCACCAGCAAGGCCTGCACCACAGACCCCAGGGACAGCCAGGACCACCATCAGGGCCGGCACCCAGACCCCAGGGACAGTCAGGATCAGCAGGGCCAGCACCCCCAGACCCCAGGGACAGCCAGGATCACTGGCAGCTCTGGACTCTACTTCCCCAGGGCACAGTGACATCAAACCGGGGCATTTCTGGGCCATGGTGGGAGCTGTTTTTAATGCATATATATGGGATCTAGAAAAATGGTATTGATGAACCTATTTGCAAGGAAGGAATGGACACACAGATGTGGAGAGTGGACTGGTGGACGCTGCAGGAGAAGGAGAAGGTAGCATCGCCATATGGGCACCATCAGGCGTCAGGGGGACAGCTGTGAGAAGCTGCTCTGCAGTTTCAGGAGCTGGGTCTGTGATGACCTGGAGGTTCCGGGTAGGGGAGGGGGGTTCCAGGAAGGGGATGTGTGTGTGATTACGGCTGATTTCCACTGCTGTATGGCAGAAACCAGTACAACGCTGTAAAAATTAAAAAGAAAAAAAACCCCCTGAAAACTAAATAAGTATGCCACCACAACAGGGCCTGTCCTGGGCAAGCTGAAATCCACGGTTACCCTCCTTGAAAATGACCCTATGAGTACCGTGCAGCATCCTCACTAAGTGTCGGGCACTGGAGATCCAGGCGGAACCAAAGCCTACTCTCAGCTTCAGGCGTGGTCCCGTCCTGACTGGCAGGCAGGCCGCTAGTGGTCTGTCTGGACACAGCCCCGTCCAGTCTGAGCATCCACCCTGGCAGGCCGGGAACCAGCTCTACCTGTGTGGGGTCCGGCTCGGCCTTGCTGCTTGTTTCGGGGTGGTTTTTTTTTTTTGGGGGGGGGGAGGGCTACGCTGGGTCTTCCCTGCTGCGCGTGGTTTCGGTGAGTGGGGTGCGTGGGCTCCTCATGGCAGGGGCTTCGGTTGCGGACCGCCAGTTCTGGGGCACTTGGGCTTCCGTAGCTGAAGCACCCGGGCTTAGCTGCTCCGTGGGATCTTCTGGGAGCAGAAGTCAGATCCCTGTCCCGTGCGCTGGGCAGGCAGATTCTTAACCACTGGGCCAGCCGGGAAGGCCTGCCGTGAATCCGTGGACGTGCGGCCAGGGTCCCTTTGGGGGTGGGGGCCCATCCTCCGGGCGGGGCTTCTTGGTTTCTCCAGGATGCTACGATTCTCCACAACCGTAGTGCTGCTGGGGGGTGGGCCCTCAGCCCCGTCCCCTGCCTGCCTGGCCGCCCTGCGTCCTCGCCCAGCTCCCGCCTGGGGCTCCCTGTGATCGCGGGGTACAGTCGGCACCCCGGTTCCTAGCTGTGCAGAGCCCCGCTCTTGCACGACCCCCAGGGGCTCTGCTGTGCGGGTCCCCATTCTCAGCTCACCCCTCGTCCACAACCAGGCCTGAAGTGAGATACAAACGGGGGACGCTCCGCCGGACATAATGAACGCGGAGGCGCGGGGCCACGCCAGGGCAGCCTTGCCCCTTCACGAAGCGGGCACAGTTGGTAGAAGGGCATGTTTGAGGGGGAGCAGGGGTTTTCGGAGACGGTGTGAGGGGGGGTCAGGGGGCTGATGGCGGGGCTGTTCCAACTGTCTCAACCGACCCCCAGGAAGCTCCTCCAGCAATCAAATCACCCCCTCCCCCGATGAATGTGCACTGTTGCTCTCACTGTAAATCCAGACACGACGTGTTATACGCAGATGACATCATCCCTATCTCCAGTGTTACCATCAACCATCTAGGACTCTCCCCCGTCACCTCAAAACCCACCTCTTCCAGTTCAAAAATGTGAACTGCTGCTGAGTAGGTCTGCGGCTCATGGCGTGTGAGAAAGGCACCTAGCAATTAGCTGACCTGAAAGGTCATTTTTTAATCTGATTTGAGGCATCTCCTCCTCCTCCCCCAACAGGATGTAAAGTTCACGTGGGTTTCCTGGAAATTATAACGGCAACACAGAAATCGCATTCTCTGAAAAGAGCTGGAGCTTCAGCTGAGCCACGTTTATTCCAATTATCTGTTTTTCAAGTAATTTGGTTGTGCTTTTAAAAAGCATTCGTATAAAGCAGTTTTTAATTTAATAAGACTAGAACTTGAGACCAAGGGCTTTTCAAAATAAGACAGGATTAGGAATGCGCGGAAGGCAACTTCCACACAGTCTGCACCGTTCCCCCGCAGCTGTCTCCGCTCTCGCAGCCCCCCAGCCCTGAACAACAGCGGCAGGCCTTGAGTTAGGTCGTGCGGTGGATGTTTAGTGAACTGATGCTCTTTATGAATTGTTTGGGCAAAGATCGCATTTCAAAAAGGATGAAGAGAATCAAGCGAGGCTGGCGACTAGGATGACCCCTAGCCGGGAAAGGGTCAGAGAGGACCGGATGGAAGTCCCCCCCCCCCGCCCCCCGCCCCGGTCACCCAGCTGCGTGTGGGGGCCACTCGGTCCCGACTGCCCACCCGCACCCAGCGCTGCCCAAGGAAGGGGCGGTGGTAAACAAGATCCCTCCGCAGCCTCCGCGCAGAGGCAGGGGCCTGCCATCCCAGTTCAGAGGTCGGATGTTAGCCCAAACAGATGGCAAGGTTCCTCCCCCAGCCCCCTCCTCCTGCGCAGCGCAGAGCCGGCCCTCCACCCGCGGGCCTGCTGGACGGCGCTGGGAGGCTCCGACAGGCCTGCGGGGGGTGAAGCTGGCTCTTTCCCTCTCCCCCTGCCCCCGTGGGGCATCCACTCTGCATCCCCAGGGCTCCAGAGCTCCGCACCCAGCCGCCCCGTCCGTCTCCCTGCAGGTCGGGGTGCTTTTCCGCACTTGCTGACCTCTGGGTGGCTCTCTGTGCCCCTTGGGGGCCTGCGGTTCTTCCAGCAACTATCACAGTTCCCTCCGACTAAACACTCAAGGTGAGTCCTGCTTCTCTGTTGGGACCCCGAGGGTCTCGGTACTCGAAGCTGTAGCTCCGAGAGCACAGTCCGCTCCCAACGCTGTGTGGCCGGTCCCCCGCTCTCCTGGGGGCGCCCCCCAGCTCCGCCAGGCCCGCTGAGTGCGGCCACAGCCCAGGGGACCGGCTGGAGGCCTCGGCAGGGGCCGGAAGCCTCCTGAATCCTGTCACCAGTTTTATAAAATGAGGAAAGGACTAGCGTGTGTGTTAGTCGCTCGGTCGTGTCCGATTCTTTGCGACCCCATGGACTGTAGCCCACCAGGCTCCACTGTCCAAGGGATTCTCCAGGTAAGGATACTGGAGTGGGTTGCCATGCCCTCCTCCAGGGCATCTTAACAACCCAGGGATTGAACCCAGGTCTCCCACATTGCCGGCGGATTCTTTAACAGCTGAGCCGCCAGGGAAGCCCTAGGAAAGAATTACCTGTCTGTCCTTAATTGCTTGGAAGGCTTGGTACTAAATGTGAAAGTACCGCGGAGGCTGACTTTCCTAAGACTCTTCCATCACCCGATGGGTCGTCAAGTCTTAATCACTGGGATTACTGGTCAGTGCAAAAGGAGCTCACATGAAATGAACCCCCAAATTAAACTCGTGAACCTAAATGGGTACAAATTACACAAAGCTTCCTTCTAAGCGCTCTCTGCAGGCTCACAAACGCCTCTTTCTCCTGTAACAAGAGGGAAGTGGGTTGGCCAAAGGTAGCTGCGGTGTCTGCACACGGCAAGGCCGTGTGGCCGCCACGCCCGGGGCTGACTTCCCCACCGCAGCTTCCCGTGCAGCGACCCTCCCCTGGGCTGAGAAACACAGCCCACGGCAACCGTGCCTGCTGCCCGGAACCACCGCTGAGGGCACCCACACAGCCTAGACCTGCCCGCAGAGGCCCTGGAGGCCCTCACCAGAGGTCACGTGGGAGTCACGTGGCTGGTCTCAGCACTCCTGCCGTCATTAGCATCACCAGCCTTCTCTCCTGCAGTGAACGTTTATGAGGGTTTGATGAGCGCTTTCTCTTCCGCCGCATCCCCCCCAGACAGCTGGCCTCCTGGACGACGGGCCTCACTTCCCGCCGCCAGCATTGCTGGTGGATGGCTTGCCCGCCCCCCTTCCCCTCCTGTTCTTTTATGTCGATTCTAAACACGTAGGAACCTTAGTTTCGTCTTTACTACCATTGTTTTTTTAATCACACTTGTGAAAGAAAAAATTGTGCTATCGTGCCACATATTTACATAATCATGGGCTAATTAAAGAGCTAATGATTAATACAGGCTCTGATTTCCTATCCTGTTAGACTCTGACTGCTATTGTCTGCTGCGATTACAAACACTGGTGTTTATGGGGAAAACACTGAGTGATCTCTGGGCAGACGCAGGCTCTCCCTTGGTGACACCACTGGAAGGAGACAGACACTCTCTCTAGCTTGCTGCTGCTGCTGCTAAGTCGCTTCAGTCGTGTCCGACTCTGTGTGATCCCACAGACGGCAGCCCACCAGGCTCCCCCATCCCTGGGATTCTCCAGGCAAGAACACTGGAGTGGGTTGCCATTTCCTTCTCCAATGTGTGAAAGTGAAAAGTGAAAGTGAAGTCTCTCAGTCCTGTTGACTCTTAGCGATCCCATGGACCGCAGCCCACCAGGCTCCTCCATCCATGGGATTTTCCAGGCAAGAGTACTGGAGTGGGGTGCCATTGCCTTCTCCGCTGTCTAGCTTAGTGGTGTCCAAAGAGTATGAGAGTCACATACGTAATGTAAATTTTTCTAGCAGCCACCTTAAAAAATGCACACACAAAAAAACCAGATGAATAAACTTTTAACAATTCATTTTATTTAACCCCAGATACTACCGTTTCAACATGTAACTGATAAAGACATTAAAATCGTTTGCCTTCTTTTTTCATCCTGATCCTCTGAAGCCCAGCACGGCGCATACCTAGAAAACAGCTCAATTCTGACAGACCGGGTCGCAGCACTGTGATCACTGGCCTCCAGGGCCCTCAGATCAGACAGGGCAGGTCGAGGGGACAAGCTCCTTGATGAGAGGCTGCTGCTACTGCTGCCGAGTCGCTTCAGTCGTGTCCGACTCTCTGCGACACTATGGACTGTAGCCCACCAGGCTCCTCTGTCCCTGGGGTTCTCCAGGCAAGAAGACTGGAGTGGGTTGCCGTGCCCTCCTCCAGGGGATCTTCCCCACCCAGGGATCAAACCCAGGGCTCCTGCATTGCAGGCGGATTCTTTACCACTGAGCCACTAGGGTACCCTTGATAAGAGGACCCTGCTGCATTTAATCCCCATCCCCTCACCTCCTCTGAACATTTCCAGTCTGGTGCTTTGTCCAAAGGAAGCATGCAGCCAATGTCATCACAGAACTCGGGATCAATGGCTGGAAGAAGGGCTGCCATTCATAAAGGTAGGCAAAGCCAACACAGGCATCTTGGAACAACATTTTGTGGGTCTTAAACTTTAAAAATTACAAATGAACATCCTTGCTAAAACGTTCACTCACCCTCATATCTCCCCCAAAGCCACATTATACACAAGGAGAAAAGCGAGGTTAACTAGCCTCCAAAAAACAAAAACAAACAAACAAAAGAAAAAAATGGGGGTGGGGTGTGTTTGGGAAGAGAGAAATAAAAAATGGCCCTAATCGGATCTCCATAATAAGTGACCACGATGAATTATCCAATACTATTTAAATGACCTCACAGTCTGATATTATGTAAGAAGCTGTGATGCGTGCTAGGACACAGACATGACTTGAAAAGGAATTGAAAACTAAGATTTCAACCAGGTAATTTGTGACCAGTGATGGCATTTTTCCCCCTGGGGGTTACTAAAAGCATATTTCACTTGGAGGCTTAGAGGTTTAATACATGCAAATTACAGCTGCATTTCACCTAGTTGATACAAATTAACTTGCTCAGTCAAGATAACCACTTTAAAATAATTTGTCATCCTGGAAGGCCACAGAATTGCACTATTTATAGCACTACAATACAGATCAGACCAAAGGAAGAAGACAGCTCCTTCTGACCTGTGGTAGAGAAATCACACACAAAGGGACTGGGGTCCCATTGGGTACTAACACGGCCATCCCACGAAGGATGACCCAGACTGCAGCCTCCTCACAAACTCCAGATGCGTCCCTCCCCCTCCGGAGAAGGAAACGGGCAGCCTCAACAGAAGTTTGTAAACTGCAGAGTACCTGGTTTCCCTATAGCTTCCTATAGCTCAGACAGTAAAGAATCTGCCTGCAATAAAGAATCTGCCTGCAGTTCAGGAGACCTGGGTTCAATCCTCGGGTCAGGAAGATCCCCTGGAGGAGGGCATGGCAACCCACTCCAGTATCCTTGCCTGGAGAATCCCATGGGCAGAGGAGCCTGGCGGGCCACAGTCCATGGGGTCGCAAAGAGTCAGACAGGATACAGTGACTACCACCACTACTACCTGAACACCTAGTATCTTCATTAAAACTGTGAAATGACCTTCTAGGGAAAAGTCGACCGGTACTAAAGACACTTACTTGGAAGGGGGCTTTCTCTGGGAAAGAAAGAAAATAAAAACTTCTTTACTGTGATGGGATTGGTTTTGCAAGTCCTAAATACACTTTGACCAAGTGGATTCAAAGGAAAAGCCTCTCAGTTTCCGGGCTCTCGGGTTCCAGCTCCTTGATTTGGGGAAGGGGAACTGCGATGCTCCAAGTGCAACAGTCCCACGGCCAGTCACTGCTCTCCATCTTTGGTGAAAAATCCTCATTTAACCAAACTTGATTCATTCCGTCGCGCCTAATCTCCATCAGATCCCGGGCTTGATGAATCCATGGTTCTATGGCTACTAATAAAACACCAGGGTTCAGCTAGTCCTTTACAAGACTCTTACAAAACACACAGCTAATAGGTTAATTTATCTGGCCAAGAACTGGCAAGAATATGTACTTCTTCAATTGTTACATTCAATTTTAATTTTCAATCTGGTTGAAAGTTATTTGTGTTGCCCTTTACATGCAGATTCAGAGCGCTTTTAAAAATCCCCATGATGGCAACTTTTGACCATTTCAACTCCAAGGAAAAGAAGTGGCAAATCCATGAATTGAAATTCATATCATTACTTTCTGAAAGATTATTTTTGGGCTTATCAGTTTACTTTTCTTCAGAGGCAGTGTGTGCCCCTTAAGTCATCTGAAAAACTGCTTGCATCTTCTGAATGCTATCCGGAGTCAGTTTTTCCCATATTGTCCAATTCTAAACACAGATCTTTAAAGAGCTGTATAGCCACTTGAGTGGGACCTCTGTTAATAAATGTCACATATTTTTCATAATTTGACAATGCTGATGACAGATTTCATATTGCTGACAACCTGTCACTTGCTGCAATCATTAGTTCTGTACCTGAATTTGTGACTTTCATTCACTGGTAAATCTTTGCAAAGAGCCTGCCCTGAGCCAGCATAGCTGGGTCCTGGGTCACCCACAGCATGCAGCCCAGCCTCCCGGGCACTCTTGGTGCCAAGGGGTGATGTCCTGTCTTTGAAATCTCTCCTTCCAGGGAGCCTTTCTGCATTTCAGACAGAGAGTATCGGCATTAACCACCTGTAGACCTGGGTCCTCATTCTGGCTCTGCCTGGTAGGTGCTGACGACCTTAGATACCAGCTTCGCCCTCCCTTGGCCGTGATTTCCCACCCCTTACACAAGGATAACGATTCATTCCACATGGTTGCTGTGAGTCCAGTTTGATAGCAGAGGGAAAGGGAAAGAATCCGGCTCTCAGAAGCCCCACAAACATCAGCCTCCTTCCTTCCATTCCCCCTTAGAAACACAAGGCTTTCCAAACTAAATGGACACTCCAGCTTTGAAGCAAAGAGACAGAGGAACATCTTAAATAGCCAAGTCAAACGATATAGAGTTATACGCAGAAAGGGCTATTCTAACCTGAGGTCCTGTCCCCAGGTTGGGGCCTGGCCCAAGGGTCCCTAACACAGGACCCTTTTTGGTCGATGGTGAGGTTCCTGTCGGGTCTGCCCCAGGAGCTGTGAAAGCAGTTCCACCAGCCCTCAGGTACAAACTCAAGCGCCGAAGGGCAGAGCCCGTCCCCCTGGGGGTGACGCAGGGTCAGGGAGGAACGGACGCGGGGGACACCACAGCGCCCGGCCCAGAGCTGGGGAGTCAGACGGGCACCTCGTTCAAAGCCCACAGCCGCTCCAAGACGCGGACGCGACTGCCTTCCAGCTCCGGCGAAGGACCCCAGGGCCGTTCTCTGCCGCGACCACGGTTCAGCTCCGCGCCGCTGCCCTGACTTCTCTCTGACCTGCGGGCTCACTGATCTCCTCAGCCTGGCGGAGGCCTGCCCGGGTCCCCCCGCACCCCACCGCCTGTCCCCGTGGTCCGACGCGCCCCGCTTCAGGGGTCAGGGTTCCCGGAGTCCCGGCCCCGCCGCCCGCTCGGGCCACCCCCTGCAAGACTCACGGACGCCGCGCGTGGTGTCAGCTCCGCCTGGCGTCCCCGAGGGGCGACCAGGAGTACTGAGCGCCGCCCCTCAGGGTGGCTGGGGGCTCTGCTGCCTCCGCGGAGCCCTCAGGAGCTGCCGCTGGAGCAGGGCCCGCACCCCCCGCGCCGCGTCCCCACCTCCAGGCAGCCCCCCGGGCTGCCTCTCCGGGCACAGAAAGTGCCTTCCCGCCCCTGTGGAGCAGCTGCCACGCAGAGCCAGCAACCCAAAAGCCTTTTCACACCATCCAGGTGTGGAGTCTGCAAATTCAGCACCGGCGCCTATGTAAGACTCAGCTCCCCAAGGAAATACGCGACAAGGGACACTGGATGAAACTCCTGGGCCCAAAGTCTCCCTCGCGGTCACCCTTCAGCGTTTTCAGGGGTGTGATAGTGAAAGAGTGTGCTGGTCAAAGGTATTTTTAAGGCTACTTTGGCTTTCAGTTACTTCAACAAACAATTAAAGTATCACGAGCCAGATCCGATGGAAGCATCAATACCAAAAACCTTACAGGAGAGGTGCCAGAAATAACAGTCCAGAAGCCTGTGATGAGAAGGCGATATAGAGGCACGCCCAGGGAGCTGTGGGCACCTGGAGGACAGCCACCGTTCCCAGCCTAGAGGCCCACAGAAGCTTCCTGAAAGTCAAACTTGCTCAGACACCTCCGACTCTTTGTGACCCAATGGACTACACAGTCCATGGAATTCTCCAGGCCAGAATACTGGAGTGGGCAGCCCTTCCCTTCGCCAGGGGATCTTCCCGACCGAGGAATCGAACCGGAGTCTCCTGCATTGCAGGCGGATTCTTTACCAGCTGAGCTATCAGGGAAGACAACTGAAACCCTTACAGCCAAAGTTCCTGCATGCTCTGCTGAAGAGAAGCAATTAAAGACATTCTATGAAAAGTTATCTTTGCCAAGAATCCTATGTCCAAAAATCGGGAATGAACTTACCTGCCCCTCTGCTTCACAAAAGCAATTCATCTTAGCTGCTTTCAATAATCTCTTTATGCCTGAAATTGCTAGGGGTGGGTCTGGTTCTTAAATCATACCCCGCTTTTCCCTTACTGATGACATCCTCCTCTTCTTTCTGACTTTTCATGTCAATTATGGATTGAAGTTACTCTCATGTTCTAATGTAAGGAGATCAGAAGCTAAGTAGATTTATCCAAAGAGGTAAATCCTGAAAGGAGTCACACAGAAACAGCAAACTCTAACACTGCCACCCACACGGAAAGCCTTACAATAAAAAACCCAGGGCAATGATGTATTATTTAATAAAACCTTTTTCCCCCCAAATTCCAAACTTTACAACCAATTACAAGTCTACTAAGCAAAATCAATAGGTGAAATAGAAAGGAAGAGCCGGTTAAAATAGCTACTGTAAGTTACTTTTATTCTTAGACTTATTAGACCTTTATTGCTTCTTCAAAAAACATCATAATTTTGAAAAACAAATCAGTTCTTTATACAACTCATTTCTTTTAAAAACAAGTCTCAACACCTGTCAATGGAGCCTTATTATTAGAAAAGAAACTCTCTCCATACACGTAAGTATGTAAAGAAATAAGAAAATGGCTTTTGGCAGAAACCAGAGAATTATCCCATTTCCTGTCTTGGTTGTAAATAACAATTTACCTAAATGGTTGAAAATAAACAGCTTTCAGATGTTGACTCAGTGTCTTATATGGAAAAGAAGTGGCGTCTGCTGCTGACCTGAGATGAGGTATAAGATCATTACATTAGAAAATGCAACGAAGATGCCATAGACGCCTTCGACATACCTCACGTTAATTAAGAAATAAGAATGTGCTCAAATAATATCTTATAAACGTTTTGGAACGCTTTTCTGGATAAAGTATAGAAAATGAGAATTTCTCTCTCCCTATTAAAATCATCTCAGGTTAGTCCCTACTAGTGTGATAAAGTGAGTGGCCAGTGGTGGACAATCAGGGCCACCTCATTTGGTTGGAGCACAGTCCTAACGATACTGAAGCTCCTATTCCATTTTATTTCCATGGGAGTCACTTAGCTCTGCTTTGAACCATGACTGCAAGTCACAGTCGTTCTTTTTAACATGGCTGGGCTTGTTGCAGATCCTAAGAAGAGGAGGTGAATTAGAGACCGGATCTGGACAAGTCAAACCCTGAACAAAACAAAAAGCATCCTTTCACACCATCTAGGCTGTTACAGAGACACAGGGACACCTGGAAGGCAATGTGGACCAGTGAAAACAGCTGAATGGGAGAGGTGAGACCTAGAGGGACTGTTGTTCAAACGTTCTTTAATACACGCTTCACGTCATCTTTGCATATGCTAAGTCGTTTCAGTCAGGTCCAACTCTTCGTGACTCCATAGACCATAGCCCACCAGGCTCCTCTGCCCATGGGATTCTGCAGGCAAGAATACTGGAGTGGGTTGCCATGCCCTCCTCCAGGGTGCCATCTTTAAATGAATGGCCTGGTGGCTCAGAGGTTAAAGTGTCTGCCTGCAATGCGGGAGACCTGGGTTTGATCCCTGGGTCAGGAAGATCCCCTGGAGAAGGAAATGGCAGCCTACTCCAATATTCTCGCCTGGAGAATCCTATGGACGGAGGAGCCTGGTGGGCTACAGTCCACGGGGTAGCAAAGAGTCGGACAAGAATAAGCAACTTCACTTTCACTTTCTCCGAGGTGCCATCTTTAAATGAATACAAAACATTTTAAGACATTTTAAAAAAATGCCACTGCTATGGAAAAAACTCAAAAGGCCCACTAATGGTAGGTTATCAGATTAGTATCTATACAGAATACAGAAATGTAGAAACGGGTGAAGACAGAACTAAAAATATATTCACAGATTAAAGGAAGTTTATTTTTCTCATTGAATGAGGAAGGGTGGATTTCATTTTTAGAAACCTCCACTATGGCTTTCTTCTTTTTAGTTGAGTTTTTCAATTTTCTAGTAAGAGAACAGGGAACCTAGAGTGGCTTCTGTCCTCTGAGCAAAGGAAAGGGGAGAAAGCTTGTCATTAAAGCAGAAGCATCAACTTTATTGATAAAGGAAGTCACTTTTTCCTGCGCCAAGAGGCTCACAGGTAACAAGTAAATTACCCCTGGCAGGCTTGGCCAGGCTGCCCCCGACTCCGGTTCTGACACCTGCTCTTCAGTTCCAGACGCTGGAGAACCCTCTGCAGAAATGTGCATTTCTGCCTTGACTTTGGGCCACACTCCTGGGTTTTGATAAATGCAGTAGGTCCCAACTGCTGCATTCATGATGATAAGCACCACCCCCTCCACCCCAAACCAGGAAGAGGAAACAGGAGTGGCGAGCCCTGTGCACGCCGCGGCTCAGAAGCACTCACGGAATCCTCAGGGGGTAGATAACGGTTCCTAAAAACTTGCAGAAGTCTCAATCAACTGGTTAAATGAAAAAGAGGCCAGAGGCCAGATGAAGTCAGAAAGGCACCGATGGGGAACCGGTCTCAGTTTTAGACTGAGGGGAGATCTAGCGTGCGGTGCAGCCCCCTCGATCCACAGAGGCTCAAGCAGCAACTTCTGGGCTGGAACTTTCTAATGAACATGAAAGCAGATGTTCCTCTGCACCCCTTCCAGGGATGGAAGTGTTAACCAGATACTTTTAGAAGTGTGCACCCTGTCTGCTTACACATCTGAAGTGGCATAAGGTTACAACAAAATATAAAAGGATAATTTGGAGTAAAGAAAACAGAACATCTAAAGAGACTTTAAGACAAGATGTCACCACACACCTGAAGTGAATAAACTGCTGTAGTGAGATACTAAATTTTGGGGACAGAAAAGTTACAAATGGCAATTCACAGAGTTACTCATATTTACCGCGCAACAAAATGAAGCAAGTAAAAGTGCCTGCTAAGAAAAACTTTCAGAAATTAAATTCAAGATGCTACTCATCACGTGTTTCTTGCATCAAAAGCACTGGGAAATAAAGTAGATAGCAATTACTTTCCTACTCAGGAAAGAGAAACTTTAAAAGTTAATCACAACTAAATTAACGTTCAAGTATGGTCTCTGGCCATGCAGCAAACAAAACACAACTCTTTCAGAAAACATACCCACGTCTGAATCAAATAACCAAACTTATAGAACACTTCATTCTTTTTTTAAAATTCCACATGATGCCCCACTAATACTGAAACTACTCATTTTTCATAGACAGTGAAAATGAAGTGTGTGTGTTAGTCACTCAGTCATGTCCAACTCTCTGTGATCCCATAGACTGCAGCCCACCAGGCTCCTCTGTCCATGGAATTCTCCAGGCAAGAACACTGGACTGGGCTGACATTTCCCTCTCCAGGTGAAAATGAAGATGGAGTCACAATTTTACCCATGAGATTATTGTTGGCTTTCTTTTTCCAAACCTTCCATCTAAAACTTCAAAGTATATTATTAAAAAAAAAAAAAACTGCTACAAAATTTGCTTAAATTAAAATGGAAAGTAAACTGGTGGGAGGGAACAGGCTTTTTTTGTTTTTTTGTTTTTTGCTACTTAATCTACATATTATCAGTATTATACTACTTAAATGTATTTCCAACAAATACAAGTCATAACAACTATAGTTAAAATTGGTTTGATAAGTTTTACTGTTTCAAAGCTGTAGTTTAAACCAAATAGAGTTCATATTTGCAAAACCTCCTGAGAGAAGGGAACGTATTGATACAAACTAAGAGAAACAGGAGTTCATGTCTCAGACTTAATTAGGCTTTTCAACCACAAACGGAATGTAGCTTGTGCCTCCTATAGTGTACAAGTTACATCATCAGGTGATTCTGAAATAATAGTCAAATTTATAAACTCCTACTTGGGCATATAATAGTCCAAGAGGCATACCAGCCCAAAATAAACAAGGCAACAACACACTGCTGAAGACTGTGAAAATAGTAAACATTCCAAAAATGAGACTTCATCATTGCTTCGAATCATGCTTTCTTGGCAGTTACTCTTTCTGGGCGAGCATCCTGCATCAGCCAAGGGGGTTACTCTCTTTGGGTGAGCATCCTGCATCAGCGAATGGTTCTAACAGAACAGTGAGGGCTGAGCAAAAGAAGCCTGCACACGAGTCTTCCCGTGCTTTGGCAAAGGGCACAATCTGCTCTGCTCTCTGCCAACAAAACTTCCCAATGTGAAAAGAGTCATTTTCAATCAGTTTCCAACATTTACACTTGTTGCTAGGATTCTGGGCCTGTTGCACTCACACAACGTCGTCCGGCCTGTGAGCGCGCCAGTGTCTCTGCGGTGAGAGGACTACTGAGCGTGTCAGGCTGTCCTCACGTCGTCACAGCCCGGGAACGTCGTGCCGCAGGGCTCCTCCACTGTGAGAACACTCTCCTCTCTTTGGAGGTGACACCCAGGCTGCACCCAAAGGCTCTGAGCGGCAAAGGAAGGCAGTCGCCCCCTGCACCCCCCGGTCAGAGCTGCTCCTGTCTGCCTCCTCTCATCCCGCTGGGCCGAGAGCTCCCAGTGGCGGCTCAGCATGAGTCATAGGAAAAATGAAGCTTCGGCTTGCTGCCCCCGGCCCCCAGGGCAGAGCACCATGAACTGATTTGTGCGAGTTCATGGAAACGAGGCCCCCTGATAAAAGTCACAAAGTTTTAAACTGTCCTGCAGCCATTCATTTTAAACCTTCAAATGAGTGGGGGTTTGTGGTTCACTACCTTCTTATCAAGGGCTTGCCAGGTGGCTCGGTGGTAAAGAATTTGCCTGCCAAGCAGGAGATGCCAGTCTGATCCCTGGGTCGGGAAGATCCCTTGGAGAATGAAATGGCAACCCACTCCAGTACTCTTGCCTGGGAAATCCCGTGGACAGAGGAGCCTGGCGGGCTACAGTCCATGGGGTCACAAAGAGTCAGACACGACTTAGTGACTAAAGAATAACAAGCTTCTTATCAACAGAAAATGAAGGATCTTCATTCCTTCTTCCTTCCTCTCCCTCCATTCCAAATATAAGAAGAAAAGCAGTGTCTGAGCTCATCCAGGAACTGGATAATCAGCTCAACATAAGAGCACACTGGCCGGGTAGATTTCTAACACACGGGTCAAACACAATGCAAGGACCGCTAAAGGCCACGGTGAGTTCTGCTTCATTCACTCCTGAAGGCGGCCAGGTACCAAGCAGGGATACAACAAACAACATGGAACAAGACACCGCTTTCAACACAGAGGCTGGAAGAAACGCCAAAGGGACGGGACTTCCCTGGTGGTCCAGTGGCTAAGGCTCCACACGCCCAATGCAGGGGGCCTGGGTTTGATCCCTGGTCAGGAAACCAGAGGGCTGACTGGTGGCTCAGCAGTAAAGACTCCGCCTGCAATGCAGGAGACGTGGTTCAATCCCTGGGTCGGGAAGATCCCCCGGAGGAGGACATGGCAACCCAGTCCAGTGTTCCTGCCTGGAGAATCCCAGGGACAGAGGAGCCTGGCGGGCTACAGTCTACACGGTCGCAAAGAGTCGGACACGACTGAAGCGACTGAGCATGCATGAACACAGGGAACTAGATTCCAGATGCCACAACTAAGGGTTTGTAGGTCACAGCAAAAGGTCCTGCAGGCCACAACTAAGATCAAAGATCCCGCATGCCACTAAGACCCAGCGCAGCCATACAACTAAATACTAAAAAGAAAAAAGGGAAAAAAATAAAAGAAAAGAAAAAGAAAAGGGGGACCTTTTTAAAAAGAAAACAAATCCAAATGATAAGTGTGGGGAGAGAGGTCTATGAAGCAGCCGTGATGCTCTGGATACAGAGAGGCTTATGAGCTCACGTCTACTTAATCATGGGTCTGAACAGGGTAAAACCGGAAAGAACTGGCAAGAAAGAACATTTCAGGTGAAAGGAACACTGTAAGAGTGGAAAGTCTCTTGGGGCGGCTGTGGAGGGCAGCTGGTTCGCGTAGCTGGAGTGAAGGCTGGGGGAGGCGAGAGGGAGCGCTTAGGTAGAAAGGTGATCTCAGGAACTACGCGTGACTGTGTTCCATGATACACCAGTGTGAAATCATTCCCCTCCAACTGGTAAGAAAGAAAATACATACAACGCAAAGTGACACGAAATTGTTCACTCAATAAATACATATTCAGGGGCGATTCTAAGACCTCGTACAGTGGTTTTACATCTTGAGCTTGGAGGATGTGAAACCTTTTTGAATAAATGGCGTCCATCATGGATGAGGCTGAGCACCAAGGCACCAGATGCCACGGGGTGACCATGACACCCGAACACGGATTCTACACGGCCTCTCGGGGACCGGGAGGTTGGGACTCTGCCTGCCACCAGTGAGAGGAGCCTTCTTATGGATAGGAAGAAGTGATCTATGGTAGGCCAGCCCCCATCGCCCCCACCCCCAGTGCCGCTGCAGTGAGGCCAATGGAAGATCCAAGGGTCAAGGAGCAGCGGGAGACGGGAACAAGGAAACCCCACCAATAAGGGCAGCCCGCTCTTCTCCTCCACCCTCCACTCTGTGTGGAAGGGAAGCGGTTTCTCCACCACCCTCCTTCCTTTGAGAGATGACAGTGTTCCCTGAGCATCACGCTGACTGTCAATGGATGTGTTCACTTGGGTAGAACAGCTTTGGTCAAACGCTAGTGCAGCTGTGACGGACACTTACAGTCAGTTGACTTGAAGTTCAGCAGATTAGCCCCATCATGTGGATGGGCCTCAATCGGTCAGTTGAGGCCTTAAGAGCAAAGACAGGTGTCCCCAAAACAAGGAATTCGGCCTCCAGGTGGCAGTGTAGAAGAGTTGACATCAGATTCAAGACATCAACTCTTCCCGAGTCTCCAGCCTGTGGCTGGCCGGTTCTACAATTTCAAACAGGCAAGCCGGATGAGCGCTCAAACCAGTTCCTTAAAATCCATCTCTCATTCTCTCTCTCTGTCTCTCTCTCTTACATACACGCCCTCACGATCCTGTTTCTCTGGATTGTTCAATCACTAAGTTGTGTCGGACTCTGCGACCCCATGGACTGCAGCATGCCAGGCCTCCCTGTCCATCACCAACTCCCAGAGTTTACTCAAACTCATGTCCATTGAGTCGGTGATGCCATCCAACCATCTCATCCTCTGTTGTCCCCTTCTCCTCCCGCCTTCAATCTTCACAGCATCAGGGTCTTTTCCAATGAGTCAGCTCTTCGCATCACATGGCCAAAGTATTGGAGTTTCAGCTTCAGCATCAGTCCTTCCAACTGAATATTTAGGACTGATTTCCTTTAAGATTGACTGGTTGTATCTCCTTGCGGTCCAAGGGACTCTCAAGAGTCTTCTACAACACCACAGTTCAAAAGCATCAATTCTTCAGCACTCAGCTTTCTTTATGGTCCAACTCTCACATCCATACATGACCACTGGAAAAAACACAGCTTTGACTATACAGACCGTTGTCAGCAAAGTGATATCTCTGCTTTTTAATACACTGTCTAGGTTTGTCAGAGCTTTTCTTCCAAGGAGGAAACATGTTTTAATTTCATGGGTGCAGTCACCATCTGCAGTGACTTTGGAGCCCAAGAAAATAAACTTTGCCACTGTTTCCACTGTTTCCCCATCTGTTTGCCATGAAGTGATGGGACCGGATGCCATGATCTTAGTCTCTGAATGTTGACCTTTAAGCCAGCGTTTTCAGCCTCCTCTTTCACCTTCATCACGAGGCTCTGTGGGGAACCCTCACCAACACAACCGTGGCCTCTTTCACAACCCCCTCTTCCTCCTCAGCTGTGTGAGAGGTCCAGCTGGCCCCTCCCACTCTGTCTGGGAGGGAATCACCTGGGCAGTGAGGCCCCAAGGGCCTCCCCCACCAGCTCATTCTAGGACAGGCCTGAGGCCCTGAGAGGCACGTGCACTCCATCCCACCTGCAGCAGCTATGCCCCCCGCCCTGGACCCGGGAGAGCCCGCCCTCTGGGGCTGGCGGTGGCTTGCCCTCTGGCGTGGGGTCTGGAAAGAAGCCTGCAGCCCCTAGCCCAGGGCGTGGTGCCTGCAAGAGCCTGTCCGGCTCACCCACGTTCACGGGCTTCCCTTCCCCGGCGGTCAGCCTGGTCGTCGCCCAGCCAGTCTCCAGCCCCTGGGTTACGGGCACATCCTCCGCCAGCCTGCCCCCAGTGCTGGGGAAAGCTCCATGGACTCCAGAACAGGCCTGTGTCACACGGCGGAGAAGCCCCTCTGACAAACCCCCGCACCGAGGCCTCTCGGATATTCCCACCAGTGTGGACAGTCCAGAGAGTCACGTCCGCTGGACTCTGGGACCTGCGAGTCTGGTCTTTACCGGGGTTCAAAACGATTGCAACGAAAGCTCCCAGTGAGCAGCCGGCATCCTGCATACGGGATACTGCGAAGGAGCCGAAAGCGCTGAGAGCGAGGGGCTGAAATCTGGGCGATGCCTGGATGGAGGGAGCGAATCCCGGCCTCCGTCTTCCGTCGTTACTCAGGGGCCGCCGCCAGGACCCCCGGGACCTTCCCCCTCATTACTCAGGGGCGGCCAGGACCCCCGGGGCCTGCCTCCAACAGCCCCGTGAAAGCCTGCATGACCACCCAGCACACCCCCTCGCTCTGCCCTGGTGTGACCTGAGGCCTAGGACGTTTTGTCCCTGGAGACGTGGAGGGAGGCGGCGTTCTTAAGAGCCCAGGTTGATTCTCCTCTACACGCAGACCCCTGACCAGCCCGACTTCCCGAGGCAAAGGCCCCGGGAGCCGGGCGGGTGCTCCGCTGCAGACCCCGCCCTCACCCCCTCCCCACGCACCGGGGGTCCCGGGAGGACGGCTCTCAAGACTGCTCCATAAGCCTCTTTTATGCGTTACGCGAAGTGAGACATAATCGCAGCTTCCAAGGCTGGGGACGAGAGCCGCGGTGCCCGAGGCCACACAGTCGACCTGCGTGTGCAGCTGCTTCCAGACACTTCTTCCCAGTGGTCTAAGGGCCCTTCAGCCCCAGTCCGGGGCCAGCTGGTCCTGCAAGGACGTCCGCCCCTCTGCGAACGCCGCGCCCCACCCCGCCCCCCGGCTGGAAGCCCAGGAGAGTCTCGGACCCACGCACTCCTGCCGACGTCACCTTTGAGGTCCAGCTCCAAGCCGCCCCCTGCCCTCCCCTGCACGCCGACTCTGCCTCCGGGCAGCAGGGCCTGCCCGCTGCCCCTGTCACTCTGTCGGCCCCCGCGGCCCTGGGACGCGGTCTGGACACCGCCTGCTGGCGACTCCTCGCCGTTTCCCTCCCTCTCTGACGGAGGTGACGCGCCTTAAAGAGGCCCCGGGCCGGCAGGGTCCAGGCTCACCCCCACCCCGACACCTCCCACCTGCAGTCCACCAGGCCTGGCCTGTGCTCCTCCTCGGCCTGCTAACCTCCTCCTTCTCCTCCCGTTCTGCCTGGTCCTTAACTCCTGGTCGGTCTTCAGATTTCCAAACAATGGTCACTTCCTGGATCTCTGGAATTAAGTCCAACTCTTGGTGGCTCAGACGGTAAAGCGCCTGTCTGCAATGTGGGAGACATGGGTTCGATCCCTGGGTCAGGAAGATCCCCTGGAGAAGGAAATGCAACCCACTCCAGTACTCTTGCCTGGAAAATCCCATGGATGGAGGAGCCTGGTGGGCTACAGCCCACGGGGTCGCAAGAGTCGGACACAACTGAGCGACTTTCTTTCTTTCTCTTATATATTCTCTCAGTCCCATGGACCTCCCCGGTTCCATACCTGTCATCATCATATTTATCGTTTCATTCCACAATGCGTGTCTGTCTCTCCCACTGGACACTAAGCTCCTAGACACACTAGGTGAGTGCTAGAAACTGTCCCCAAATGTCCAGCTCGGGGGCAGAGATTCGGCCCTAAATAAGAACCTCAGGGGCCCAGCTCATGCGGAACACGGTCAGCAGCCGGAGCAACTGGGCTGGGCCGCTTCTCACTCCCACGAGACTCTTCCTGATGCACTGTAGGGTCCTCAGTGTTTCCAGAAACAACACTCTCTAAACTCATCCCACCCCCTTTCATTATCTTAAACATGATTTTAAAATACGTACAAGATGCCAAAATTGCCAACACTTGATACAGTTAAAACATTCATTCACTACATCTGAGTAAATTTAAATATTAAAACTTTTTTTGTTCTTTATGTCAAAACACTTTTACTGACTAACTACGTTTGAGCACAGTGCTAGGCGTTAGGAATATAAAACGGAGTAACACGTCCCCTGCCCTGTATGTGATGCAGGCTTTGGAGCCCAGCATCCAGGTTCATTTTATGAGAATCAGCTGGAGACACAGAGTTACATAAGACTGCTCTCTACTTTCAAAGAATTCAGTCAAGAAGGCAAATAAATGATTAATAAAAAAATAAATTTAACATAGAGTCAGACACGCTGTACTTGCTCAGGTATATACAGGTTGCTGGCCCAGGATTTGAACCTGCCATTTTATTATCTATCCGTGAACTAATAATACACAGTTTTCCCTTCTCTTAGGCCATTTTTTCATCTTCCTGACTAGGATGGCCTGTTTCTTTTTTCAGTCTGGTAAGATATACTGACTCAAAAACTTAAATGTGTGTACATACAAACATGTACACGTGTGATCACATACACATACATTCTTTACTTTTTACCACTAGATCCAATTATCTTTAGGAATCAAGAAGAAGGAGATTTTAATATTTGCTCTGAGGCATTGCTTTTCTGATCTCTTCTTCACAGTTTCTTCCACTTAGAAAGGTCCCAGTAAATCCTTTAGGTGTTAATTGCTCCAGGTTTTATTTTTTTCCAAGCAGTTTTAATTGCTTTTGCTCTCTTCCCATGTGCATTTCATTGCATGAAACTTCACAATGTCGGCTGGGATCAGTAGCAGGCAACGCCAGAGGGCAGGGTGAGGGTTATGAACATATCAACGAGTAGATCACGCCTTTAACTCTCTGCACTAATTATTACAGTGAGCTCATTAAAATCAATTGGCTGAACGATTCATACTGAAGAATGATCCAACGCCGAAGGTCATGGGAAGGCAGGATCCTAGACGGCGCTGCTGGGGACAGCAGGTTGCACCCAGAGGACCCAACGCTGGTCCCAGGCACGCGCCACGGGGGCGCGCCCTCACGGGCGGAGATGCCGCACCCTGACCGGGCCCCTTCTAGGGGAGACGCCGCGCCCTGACCAGACCCGGCTTAACGGAGACGCTGCGCCCTGACCCGGCCCTCTCTAGTGGAGACCCCGCGCCCTGACCTGGCCCCCTCTAGCGGAGACGCCGTGCCCTGACCAGACCCCCTCTAGGCGAGACCCCGCGCCCTGACCGGACCCCGTCTAGAGCCTTTCCCTGCTGGCCTCGGGCTCCACTTGGGGGCCGAATCAACTGGCCACACCGTTCAGAGCAAATCCCTTCCAAACATGACGGCTTCACTCACACCCCGTCTCTTCCTCTCCTTCGGCCGACTCTTCTATTCCTTCTGGATCAACTGCTGCAAAGGGGGAAGGACCTACTCAGTCAGCACCGCTGCTGTCTGCCCGGGCTGGGCCTGCCCAGGACCGCAGACTTCAGACCAGTCCTGCAGCAGCGCCGCTCACCGCTTGTCGCCCAGGGTTCCTCCCCGCGGGAGCCGACCCTGGGCACCGCGACACGGCCGCCTCGGAAGGCCCGACGCCCGCCCAGCAGACCCCTGACCACCGGTTGGGGGTCCTCCGCGGCATCCGAGAGGGCTGCTCAGGCTTGCGCCCGCCGCCCCCTCCTGCCCCGGGGTCAGCACATGCGCCCCAAGGGAGCTTCACCCACTCTCCACACCCTCGTCTCGGCCAAGGCCTCACCGCCCGCACCAGGGACGAGAGGCGCTGGGTGGGCACACAGCCCCGGGCTCCAGCGCCCCTGCGAGGCCGGCCCTGTCCGCTCTGAGGCTCCACCACCCCGCCTGAGCTCGGACCGCGCCTCCTCACACACCTTCAAAGGGGCGCCCTGCAGCCACATCTGCAGACGTCCCCTCCTCCTGGTGCCGTCCCTCGGCCTAAAGCCTCCTCAAACCCCGTCCTTATGAAAACAGAGAACAGAAGGTGTTTCCTCCATGGCCCGTCCCGCAGCATCTCCACGTGACGGCCGTCCAGGCGTCCGTCTGGGCCGGCAGACGCTGCTTGTCCTCTGTCGCATTTCATCTGCTCTGCAGGGACCAGCACACACCGGTGTGCTGCACGAATGCAAGAAGGGGCGGAACACACGCAGGCGTGCAGCGGAAGGGGCTCTGGATCTGATCTGAGAACACCAGCTTCCAGCCCCAGCCCTGACATCTGCAAGGGGTAGAGGCTAAACTTCTGCTGGCTTCAGTTGTGAGAGAGGAAGTTCTGCCAAGACTCCCGCTGAGGCCCCTTCCGGCATCGCCTTCTGTGACTACAGCACCTACAGCAGGGGGGGCGGTTCTCTTGTGAACCTTAGAGGGTGACCCCAAGACAAAAAGGCAGGCTCTCCCCTGAAACAAGAAGGCAGATGCTCTGATGACAAGTATTCCAGCTAGAAAACAGTTCTTTACCCCAAGAATGTTAAGCCCCCAGCATGTTAACTAGCAGAAACTTCTGGTATTTCATCGACTATAGATGGCTGGATTGCTTGAAGTTCTACACTATGATGCCCAAGAGTCACTCAGTAAGTGAGTAGTTACTGACACTTTGTATATTAGTAGTCACCAGAGGGGAGGGCATGAAATGTATTTCTACCCTCAAGAAGCTAAAAGCACAGTTGGGAAAATACAACTAAAATGTACTTAAGACGGTATAAAATGGAAAGGCTTCAAAAAAAGAGCTAAGAGCAGAATCACAGTGAAGAAGGGACGGCTGGATGATGAGTGGCTTGACGCCGGGGGCGTCCGGGAAGCGCCATCAGACGGTGGTGACCCTGGAGAGGAGTTAAGGGCGCAGTGAGATGGAGCTGGGCTGGCTCTGGGCTGGGGGCCTGTGGCAGGTCAGCTCACGAACCCCGGGAGGGTAACAGCAGGGGCTGATGTCAGAGACGGCTGCACTTCTCCGCTAAGCCGCTGGTTAAGGTGGTGTCCTTCACAGAGAGAATGATCAGAGTGCTCTGCTGAAACAAAGATGTTTACGAATTAACTAGCTTCTTGGAGAAGATGATTCTTTTCAGCCAAAGAAGCATGGGTCCTCAAGCTGGACAGGGCGTTGGAGGGGAACATCCAGTGAGAAGTGCAGAGCGCAGGCGGGTGCAGCTCGGTCAGCCGGGCGAGGGCGAGCCCCCGGGCCGGATGGGGGCCCAGAGCACGTCAGGGTGCGAGGGGTCCCTCTGCCCTGAGAACTCTCTGGGGGGAAGCATCCCCAAGGGAGGGCGTGGACCAGGGGCAGAGCAGTAATGAGCGCGCCGCACCAAGCAGAGAAGGGGCAGCAACCCGCAGCGCCAGCAGGGGAACCAGCCATCACGGCGGGAGATGAACTGCCGTGGACAACGTGGGGACAACCGGGAGGAAGAGCGTTCTCGTGGGGGGCACGTCAGCAGCATCAGTGCTGCGGGGAGGCCAGAGCAAGAAATAATGAGCCTGGGGCTTTTCACGACAGAAGAAAAAAGTGGCATGGTGGGCCGTGGAAGCGAAAATCAGCTCGGGGAGGCCGGGAGAGAGTGGGCCTGATCCCCCATCCTGTGTGTTTCGGAGCAAAAAGGAGCAAAGGAGAAGAGACGTCAGAAGGTACAGATATTATGATGGATGCAGAGAGGTGTGGGGCCAGGGGCAGAGGGGGGTGAAGAGGAGCCTGGAGCTGGTGTAGGCGAGCCAGCAGCGAGAGCTCGCGGTGAGGGCAATGCCCCCGGGCGCAGGGGGATTGCTCGAGCAGGCCGGCAGCTCCTCTCTGCGGCTGGATGGGAGGACAGGCGACAGTCACATACAGAGCCAGGGATGGCGAGGTGCCTGAGAGGCTCCACGTCGAAGTCAGGCTCTGGGAGTGGAAAACGGAACGCAAGGGATGATCTAATCCAACAAAAGGAGCGCGGCGGTGTGGAGAAAGGTCTACCCAAGGCTACAGGGAACCAGACGCCACCTCGGGCAGCTCCCAAACCCCACTTTCACCATCGCTCCTGACACAGGCATGCATCCTCGACAGTATTAAATACTTACCCCAAACAAACTTCCACCTTAGAGATAACAGGTGTGCCACAGAGTAAGACAAAAAGGAATGCATGATTTTAAAAGTGGAAATCTTGCCAAATTACCCACAGTGACTTTACTTTTCATACGAAAAGAGTTTGGCATCACTGCTTCAGGCCATGAACTATTTTTTTCGTCTTCGTAATCATCAGATCAGGAATTTAGCTCAGTCATTCCAAATGTCACTGATTTCAAGTATCTGCCAATGATGCTAAAGAAAATAATGACTTAATTTCCCAACTAAATTTCAGGCAGTACATTGCGGGCGAAATTACTTTTTGTTCCTTTTGCTTCTATTTACAATTTGCTTTATTACAGTTTTATTTTCAACATCGCACCCACATTTCCTGTGCACAAAGCACATATATGAGAACTAGAAGGAGAAATAAAGCAGCGTATGGAAGCTGTATTGATGGGACATTTATATAAACACTGCTTTAAAATCCAGCTTCATAATAACCTACAATTAATGGTTTATTGCTCCTTTTCAAAGCTTGGCTTCTAGTTAAAATTTTATGGTAGCTAGGCATTTAAGGAAGGGATAACTAACAGAACTTCTCAAGAAATATAAGTCCACTTAGTGAAAATTATAGTTTAATACTGTATAATTAATGGATATTTTAAAGTTCACCAGGTACACTAAATGAACATGAAAAACCAACTCTAAATATTTGCACTAATCTTTTTAACTTTACATGCTACTCATGACCCATCATAAATAACAAAGATACTTCTGAGTCTACTATGAAAAATACAATGGTGCAGACATTCTAAGTTTATTATGTTGTATAGGAACTCCTACAGAGTTTTCAAAAAAGCCTGCACTAATAAATCCCTTTCTCAGACAAGTTAAATATCCACCTTGAAATTACCTGACTCACAGAAGATAAACATCCATGAAATCAGCACTAGTTCACTGAAGTCAGAGATTATCAAACTGTTAATGTTGGCCATCTTCCCTGGTGGCGCAGAAGGTAAAGAATCCGCCTGAACGCAGGAGACCCAGCTTCAACCCCTGGGTTGGGAGGATCCCCTGAGAAAGGAAATGGCAACCCACTCCAGTAATTCAAATTGTTATATATGGTGGCAAATAGCTGTAGATGACTTACTATGATGATCATTCTGCAATGTATATGAATACTGAGTCATTGCATTGTACATCTGAAACTAACATGTCATATGCCAATTATATCTCAATTTTTAAAATCAAAATATTAAATTACTGAATTGTAATTATGTGACTTCTAGCAAATGAAGTATCATATGACTACCCATTAAAAGTAATTACGTGACTGCTGTATACATGTGAAAAAGAGAATTTGAGGTCAAGCTCTTCCAGGGCAGTCATCCTATTTTATATGCTTATCACACTGCTGGGTACACCACCAAACACAGAAAAGAAATGCAGAAGTAGTATCTGATTACAGCATTTTTTTTTACCTTTTAAAATTTCTTTTTTATCAAAATTTGCTGAGGACTCCCCTGGTGGTACAAGAGATAAGAATGCATCCACCAAAACAGGGGGTGCAGATTCAACCCCTGGCCAGGAAGACCTCACGTGCTGCAGAGCAACAGGGCCCAGGTGCCACGACTACTGAGGTCCGCGTGCCTGCAGCCTGTGCCCCACGGCAACAGAAGACACCGCAGTGAGAAGCCCTCCCACTGCACCTGGAGGGTACCGCCCCCTGCTCGCTACAATTAGAGAAAGCCAGCGAGCAGCAACCAAAATAAAAATAAATCAAAATTCATTAAGTTAAAAATGTGCTTAAAGTAATTCGTGTTTATTGTAAAATTATAATAATCCAAAATTATACTAATACCTGAAGTCACCCAGGTTCTGCCCTTTGCTCGCAGGTAAGTTAACTATTTCATACATATTTCTTGGAAAGTATTTTGATGCTTGCAAATATGTGTGTGTGTAAATGTGTACATATACATCCCATTCTTTACAAAATTGTGATTATACTATATACATAGTGTTTTGCAACTTCTTTCATTCACTTAAAAATGCATCTTTGACATTTTTTTACGTCATTTTCCATAAAGTTCCCCTATTTTTTTTTTGAGGCTTATATAGTAAGCCCTTGCTTGTATAAAACACAATCTATTTGGCCAGTTGAGCTTCCCAGGTAGCGCTAGTGGTAAAGAATCCACCTGCCAATGCAGGAGACGTAACAGACTCAATCCCTGGGTCAGAAAGATCCCCTGGAGGAGGGCATGGCAACCCACTCCAGTATTCTTGCCTGGAGAAGCCCATGGACAGAGGAGCCTGGCGGGCAACAGTCCATAGGGTCACAAAGAGTTGGACACAACTGAAGTGACTTAGCATGCAGGCACATACTGATGGATATTAGGATATTTTTCTTCAATTTTTTTCACTATTATAAACAGTGAAATCTTTTAGTACTTTTATAAAAATTGCTGCAGAACTAATTCATAGCAAAGAACTTTTTGAGTCCAGGACTATAAATACTCAGGATGTTAACAGATGTTGTTGAACTGCCCATCACAAGTTGCCTACCACCGCAGCCAACAGCAGATTGGAACACCTATTCCCTGTCTGCACTCACCAACACAAAATGCATCAGTCTTTCTACTCTGTCCACTTGATACTATTTTAAACTTCACTAAGTATATTTTAGATTAAATCTGCCATAATCATTTGAAGTACTTCTGCCTTTAAAACTAGGCATTTCACTATTAAATTTTAGCACTCATCTGATACTGGGTTACATACCTTCTAGACAAAACGAATTATGTGACAAAAGATGCTTCCAAAGGTACATATCTTATTATTACATAAATCATCATTGGAAAAATTTTGAAAAAACAGTCAAATATAAAGAATAAAATGAAATTATATCATCATTTAAGAGACAGTGTTTTTATTCTAGGCATATATTTAATGTACCTGTATTGTTTTTCTCAAAAGGTGATCATAATATATACTATTTTATATGCTGATTTGTTAAATTAACAGGAATTATAACCCCATAATCTTAAAAAGTTTTTTCCACTACTCTTTTTTGGGGTTAATTTATTTATCTTTAATTGGAGGATAATTACTTTACAGTCTTATGTTGGTCTCTGCCATACATCAACATGAATCGGCCACAGGTATACATATGTCCCCTCCTTCTTTTTTAAATTAAACTGATTTCTACTTTTTATTGGAGTAACATTGATTACAATGCTGTATGGATTGTAGGTGTACAGAATCTTTTTCAGTCACACATATACATGTATCTATTCATCTTCGAATTCTTTCCCCAAATAGATTATTACAGAGTGTTGATAGACTTCCCTTGGTATATATAGGGTCCTTCTTGATTGTCTACTTAATAGTCTTTTAAATAATATGATTTTAAAAGCCCACATAATAGGTCTTAAATGATTTAACAGTTACCATTGGATTTTTATTTCTGGTTTTTCATTATTATAAATTATGTAGAAAAATTTACTGGACTACACCTCTGAGTATTCTGTGAGGTTAGAGAGATTCCTAAGAGTGGCTAGAACAGCTTCTTTGTTTTAAGATAATGAACAATATTTTTGTGCTATTAAGTCCTTAGGTTGTTTTCATGTGGAAATCCAGCCCCGTCTATGTAGGTGATGACTCACTTCCTTAGCATAAGCCAGGCACCATGGCTGGGCTAAAATTTATGTTTATAAATGTGTCCATTTTTATTTTTGCAAAATTGTTCATAACTTTGAATACCAGTATATGATTCACAAAGCAGTAATCATGAAAAGACTTTTATCATAGTTTTCTCAGAAACCATCAGTCAAGACAGAAAGCTAGGGACAAGAGCATCTGAATAAGCATTTACAAGTGTTGGTCTTTATTATCTTCACAGAAATGATTCTGAATTAGACCACAAAGGAGCGCTCAAAACCATTCTCAACACAGAAAACATCCAGGCCAAATAATCTGACAGAATTTGTATAACCAAAAGAATCCTATACATGTAGAAATTCTAAAACACGCTTGCAAACAACTTTCAGATTAGAGGAAAAAAATCAAAACAGAACTGTTTAAAAATGAGCCATAAAACCATCAAGCTGCTGGAAAAGTAATACTTAGGAAAATTTAGTCTTAACTCCCTGTTTAGAAAATAATAAATGGCCAAAATAGGCACGTGAAAAGATGCTCAACATTGCTAATTATTAGAGAAATGGAAAACAAAACTTCAGTGAGGTACCACCCCACACTAGTCAGAATGGCCATCATCAAAAAGTCTACAAATAAGACATGCTGGAGATGGTGTGGAGAAAGAGGGACTCTTCCTACACTGTTGGTAGGAATGTAAATTGGTGCAGCTAGTATAGAGAACGGTATGGAGGTTCCCTAAAAAAATAAAAATAGAACTACCATATGATCCTGCAATCCCACTCCTGGGCATATATCCAGAGAAAACGCTAATTCAAAAACACACATGTTTATAGCAGCACTATTTACAGTATCTAGGACAGGGGAGTGATAGAAATGTCCATCCACAGATGGATGTATAAGGGGATAAAGAAGATATGATACACACACACATGCACACAAAGGAATACTAGCCAGCCATAACAAAAAACGAAATACTGACATTTGCAGCGACATGGATGGACCCAGAGGTCATCATCCTAAGTGAAGGAAGCCAGACAGGGAAACACAAATACTGTATGATAACCTCTTGTATGTGGAATCTACAAAATAATACAGGTGAACGCATATACAAGAGAGAAACAGACCCACAGACTTACAGATAACCAAATGGGAAAGGCGGAGGGACAAATGAGGAGTTTGGGATTAACAGATACACACTACTATACACAGCACAGCTGAACGGTGAGAATGCACTGCATAAGACAGGGAACCATATTCAGTATCATGTGATAAACTATAATAAAAAATCTGAAAAGGGTATGTGTATATATATACATATATATATATATATAACTTAAAAATATATATGTATCATTTTGCTATACACCAGAAACTAATACAACACTGTAAATAAACTATACTTCAATAAAGAATTGAGTGGCCTAAATTTTCAATTCAAAAAACCAGAAAAAGAGAAACAAAATAAACATAGAAAAGGGCAGTTAATAAAGATAACAGAGATGAAGAAGGAGAAACCAAAATTCAAAGAAAATGAACAAAAAATAGTAGAATTGATCAAGAAGCCCCAAACTTGATAATTTTCAAGGTCAAATGAAACAAATCTTTGTCAAAATGAGTTTTAAAAAGAAAAAGACTATAACTACTATGAAAGGAGATAGAACCAGTCCATCCTAAAGGAATCAACCCTGAATATTTATTAGAAGGACTGATGCTGAAGCTGAAGCTCTAATACTTTGGTCACCTGATGTGAAGAGGCAACTCAGTGGAAAAGACACTTTTGCTGGGAAAGATTGGGTGCAGGAGGAGAAGGGGACGACAGAGGATGAGATGGTTGGATGGCCTCACCGACTCAGTGGACCATGAGTCTGAGCAAACTCTGGGAGATAGTGAAGGACAGGGAAGCCTGGAGTGCTGCAGTCTGTGGGGTTGCAAAAAGTTGGACATGACTTAGTGACTGAACAACAACAACATTACTATTATTTTTTTAAATCCAGAAAAATGTAATCAATTTAATATGAATAAATTAAAAATAAATGAAAAAACAATTTTCCAAGAAAATATTATTATTACCATTAGCTCAGAAAGAAGAAAACCATTGAGATCAGTATTCTAGAAAAAATCAAAAAGGTAGTCAAAGATCTACCCTTTGAAAAGGAACCAAACTCAGATCATTTTAGGTGAATTATACCAGACTTTCAAGGAATAGGTAAATTTTATGTTATATAAACTATTCAGGAACTTAAGGGAAAAACAGAAGGCCACTCAGCTTCTCTTCTGAATCTAGCAGAAATTTTCTTAGATTCAGGACTCTTGACATTTTGGACAGGATCATTAATTACGGGGAGAGAGAAGGGCTGCTCCATGTACTGAATGGGTTAACATGACCCTGATACTCAAGCCAGACAATAACAACCCAGAACAAAAACAACAGATCCCTCACACTTACAAACAAAGGTTCAAAACCCTAAATAAAATATTGGTTAGTCAATTTATCAAGAACAGGCAGAATCTATTCCAGAAATACAATGGTGGTTTTGTAAGAGAAAATTCTATGAAGATAATTACTGTATTAACAAAATACAAGAGAAAAATCACGTGATTTGTTAATTATTACAGAGAAAAGATTTGATAAAATGCAAAACACATTCATGGTAAGACTCTTAACAAACCAGAAACAGAAATTTTCCCTAGGCTGAAAAAAGAAATTTACGAAAAACCAATGGTAAATTTTTTATTTAATGATGAAATGCTGGAAGTATCCCAATTGAAGAATACGACTTGTACTAGCCAAAGCAGTATCTCAAGAAAAAGAACAACATATGTGTTGTTATTGTTCAGTTGCTATGTCTTTGTGACCCCATGAACTACAGCACACCAGGCTCCTCTGTCCATGGGATTCCCAGGCAATAACACTGGGATGGGTTGCCATTTCCTCCTCCAGGGGAGCTTCCTTACCTAGGAACTGATTAGCGTGCAGATTCTTTACCAGTGAGCCATCTGGGTGCCCCCATGTAAGATCTACACATGAGTGAAAAAAGACACACAACAGTCTTTATTTGCAGATTTTTAAAGTGTCTGCATGAAGAGCCAAGAGAACCAACAAGCAAACCACAAGATCTATAAAGATGCCAGCCAGCAAGGATGCCAAACACAAGATCAAAAATAGAAATTGTTATCTTTGTGTACATTAGCAATGATCAATTAGAAAAACTTAGGAATAAGCCCATTTGAAAATGCCTGACATACAAGACTGTTGTAGAGAAAATAAAACTTTACCAAAGGATATAGAGAATTAAAAAGAGACATAGCTTGTCCCTGGGTGGGAAGACTCAATAGTACAGAGACTTTGAAAGTGAAAGTGAAAGTCACTCAGTCGTGTCCGACTCTTTGGGACCTCATGGACGATACAGTCCATGGAATTCTCCAGGCCAGAATACTGGAGTGGATAGCCTTTCCCTTCTCCAGGGGATCTTCCCAACCCAGGGATCAAACCCAGGTCTCCTGCATTGCAGGCAGATTCTTTACCAGCTGAGCCACAAGGGAAACCCAGAGAGACTTTAACTTTCCATCAAATTATTTATAAATTTAATAAAATCCTTTAAAAAATACTAAATGGAATTTGTAAGGAATCTGACATGCTGATACAAATAATTAAAGCAAGTGAATAAACATACAAGATAATTGAGGCAATCTTTTTTTTTAATGTTAAGAAAAATATGAAATGCTTCACAAATTTGCATGTCATCGTTGCACAGGGACCATGCCAATCTTCTCTGTATCATTCCAATTTTAATATATGTGCTACCAAAGCAAGCACAAGGCAATCTTAAAAAGAACACGTCTTACCCTACTACTAAATATATATATATATATATATCCCATTGTGAATATAAAGTGAATAAAACAGCATTTGTGCAGGAATTGATGACCAGATTCATAGAAAAGAACAATAATAAAAGTGGTATTCTAAATCATGGGAAGAGGATTAACTACTCAAGAAAGAGTGCTGTAATAACTGGTTGTCCATTTGCAAAAAGCACAAAATAAAAAAAAAATAAAGTTTCTTCTTCACACAAGCTACACACACACACAAATTCCAGAGTAATTAAAGACCTGAACCTAAAGTAACGAATCAGTAGGACTAACTAGATAATTTGGGGGGTCCAGTGCAAAACAAAAATGCAAGGCTTTCAAAGATGGCAACAGCTGAGAATCCAAGTGATGTGCCCTCTGGAATCATAAATATGCAGCCTTTTGTAACTGGCTTCTTTCACTTAACATACAATGTTTTCAATGTTCATCTATATATAGCATGTATCACTACTTCATTTTTCTCTTATTGTTAAGCAACTCCATGGTATGGATGAACCCATTTTATTTATCCATTCACCAACTAATGAATATTTGGGTTGTTTTCACTTTTTGAGTATTATGAATGACGCTGCTATGAACATTCATGTATGAGTCAAAATGCTTTTTTAAAAAAATTAAAACTATTTTATTTCTTAATTTATTTTTTTTCTTCTTTTTGTGTCTCGCTCCACGACACAAGCAGCTTTATTCCCAGCCAGGGACTGAACCTGTGTGCCCTGTGTTGGAAGCATTGAGTTTTTTTTTTTTTTTTTTAGCATTGAGTCTTAACCACTGGACCACCAGGGAAGGGCCAAGATGCTTCCATTTTTATAAAAAGAAAAAAACAAGGTGAACAATTCTATATAAATGTATGCTAGATGATTTAGAAAGCAGGAAAATTAAATACATGTTTTTCTTTATTCATCCAAACAGGTAGTCCTTAAGGAATCAAATAAGCCATTTAAAAAAAAATAATGAACAGGAAACAATCATTGGTATCAAACTAACCATAATTAGCTTTCCTATTAACCTTCTCTTAAATGCTACATTTTAAGCAATGAATTTTTCTAACTGGAGAAATACCCTTGACTGGCAATTAATTTACTGATTAGAATTTTCCGATGAGAACGGAGTGAACCACAGTAGCGGGGCTGGGGTCTGGAGGGTGTTTAAATCTTTCCAATCACAACAGTAATGGAACATTTTGGTGGCAAAGATGCGTCACACTCTAACTGGGAGTGAATTTTTATAATTATTATTTGCAATGATAAAAGGAGTCAAAACTACTGAGAAGCAGAGGATACCGTGGTTTTTAAAGCACTTCTTCCCCATGGATGCGATGAATTGCCCTTCCAAAGGGCAAAGACACCAGACAGGTGAGATGAGGCCATCAGAAGACTTTGCGGGCGGCCCCTGCCTCGTGCCTGGCTCAGTACAAACTGTGATGCCGTCAGCCTCATCTGCTCTGTGAGCTTCCAGAGACAGAGGCGCCATCCCTTCGCCTAAGGAACTCACTGGTAAGCGGCCCAATCCCTTGAAGGTGACCGTTTCAGGAAAACTATATTTGCTGCTATTCCAACAATTTTGTCTGAGCTCCCACCGCAAACAAGGGTGACTGGTAAGAAAAAATCTTGAATCTTAATGTTCATTCACGTACACCTCTTATGTGGGAAAAAGATATAAAAGAAAGGCTCTACCAGATTATTATCTGAGTAAGAGGCAGAAGGGAAAAGAAACACTATTAATTCTTTTTAAGAGTTACAGCCTAAGAAGAAATGTGAAATCCAGTGTCCTACGACGGGACTGATTACCTGTACTACGGGATCAAAGGGAAACGGCCACCCCAGGCCCCACTTAGAAGCCAGACGAGCAACAGTGACGCCTGGAGCTTCTGAGGAGGCATCTGTCTGCAGCTCCTCATCCATTCTTCCCTAAGGTACACAGTGCTTAGGGTCTCAGAGCAACCCAGAAAGGCCTATCTGACCCTCGGCATGGCTAAAATAATGTAAGCAGCCACACAAATATTGGGGAGGGTCTTTCCTGCTGGCCCAGGGGCTAAGACCCCACGCTGCCCATGCAGGGGGTCTCTGATTCCGAGAACTAGACCCTGCGTGCGGCAACAGAGACCCCGCACAGCCAAACAGATAAAGAAAACTTTTCAGCCAGGAACGAACTCTGAAATCTAGGAAGTAAACCAAACAAAAACAAGCTGAATTCATTAAAAAAAATAATAATAAGATTCGAGCTTTTTCTTTGCTCTTCTTCCTCAATCAAGGGCAGGTAGAGAAGAGCGAGGTCCAGACTCCCCCTAGCTGAGCCACCCAAGGCCCCCGGGACCGAGAGCCGGGAAGCTGGGGCCGGCACGGGGCTCTGGGCTGCCTCCGCTCGGCTCCCCACCTCCCGCCACCCCACACTCTCCTGCTTCACCCTCTGCCCAAACCCTGCTGCGTCCCGGCTTCACCCTCCATCGCTACATCCCCCCAGAGACCCCTCTGCCTGCAGGGGTCCTGACCTGCAGGGGGGCCCCTGTTCCCCGGGGATGCCCACTGGCGGAGCAACTGTCCCCCCTGCCAACCCAGGGGTCCAGGGTGAGGGCGGGAGGGAGGAGGGCTGTGGGGGTGGCGGGGGGGGGGGTGGTGCGGAAACGGCCCGAGTCAGAAAGGCCCCCCACGCAGGAAGCCGGACCACGCACCCAGGGTCCGAGGCTGTGGTCAGGGCCGGAAAGCCTTCGTCTGTGTGAGCGCTCTGATGCACGCAGATGTTCAGCAACTGTGTGCCCGGCTCGTGGGAGGCCCCACTGGGTACCCTGACCCAGGACCCAGGAGTTCTCCGTGCCCGCAGTTACAGCCTCTGCGTGGTGAACCCAGGAGACGGCCAACAACCACCACGCAATACTTAACATCAGGAGCCCACTACACAGCAGTGAGATGATTACAAGGATGATGGAGAAAAATAAAACAAGACAGGGAACAGGAGGCCATGGGTGGGGACAGACAAATGCTGGTAAGAGCCTCAGTGAGAAGACGGCGTCTGAGCCAAGACTTTAAGGAGGTGCAGCTGTGCACCCGGGCGTCTGCAGGAGGGGTGCTCCAGGCCGAGGGGCGCACAGACGTGCCTTGGTGGGACCAGCAGAGGGTGGGAGCCCGGGGTGCTGAGGAGCTGGAGCTGGAGAATCGCTGGAGGAAAGGCTGGAGGTGACCAGCGGCCAGATCACTGCTGGACCACATCATGGATTTGAGCTCTGATTCTGCATTCAGTTCAGTTCAGTTGCTCAGTCGTGTCTGACTCTTTGTGACCCCATGGACTGCAGCACACCAGGCCTCCCAGAGTCCACCCAAACCCATGTCCATTGAGTCGGTGATGGCATCCAACCATCTCATCCTCTCTCATCCCCTTCTCCTCCTGCCCTCAATCTTTCCTAGCATCAGGGAGGGTCTTTTCCGATGAGTCAATTCTTCCCATCAGGTGGCCAAACTACTGGAGTTTCAGCTTCAGCATCAGTCCTTCCAAAGAACACCCAGGACTGATCTCCTTTAGCATGGACTGATTGGGTCTCCTTGCAGTCCAAGGGACTCTCAAGAGTCTTCTCCAACACCACAATTCAAAAGCATCAATTCTTCAGCGCTCAGCTTTCTTTATAGTCCAACTCTCACATCCATACATGACCACTGGAGAAACCACAGCTTTGACATGATTCTTCATGAGCTGAATGTAAGGGAAATGAGTGCTGGGATGTGCCTGACCACACCCTCCGGCTGCTGGGACAAGCCAGGCTGGAGACCTGGGGGCGGGGACTCCGGTGAAGGCAGCGAAGGGGACAAGCGGTCAGCAGTCGACATGCTCTGGAGGGGGCGGGGGGGTCTCTGATGGACTGAGTCGGGGCACAGGAGGAGGAGGGCTGCTGCATGGGTTTGCCGGGACCCCCGTAACAAGCGCCGCAGGCCGGGGCTCAGACAACACCGATCCCTTTTCTCACGGCTCAGGGAGCTGGCGGGCTGAGGCCGAGGTGCTGACCCGTGTCCTCCCTCCTTGTCCTAGGGACACCATGCGCCCACTCTGTGGCCATGTGAGCTCCCCTTATGGGGAACACTGGTCCTACTGAAATTGGAGCCCATACCAGTCACCTCACTTAACCTTCACAGCTCTTTTAAAACCCTACCTCCAAATACAGTCACAGTCTGAGGCACGAGGGGCTTAAGACTTCACCATACCTCTGCCAACTCTTTGTGACACTAAGTTGCTCAGACAGTAAGGTGAATAAAAGGGATTTGGGTTCCAGCACCCTGAGTGCAGCAGGCGTGCCCTTGACCGCTGTCTGCACTCCTCTGCCACAGAAAGCCGCAAGGGAGGGCAGGAAACCATAAATATGATCAAAACCAACCTTAGGTATGACACCCAAGGGCTCATGAAGTTCAACTCTACACTTGAGAAGCAAGCATAGATTCAAAAGGTGGTTGAACCATTTGTCCAACTCAGGCTCCCCAGGAGAGACTTTAATTCGAATGTTCTCTATTTTATAATGCTGAAAATAATGGAAACAACATAAATGTAGCTGGCTAGAAAATTATGGAATAACCTTACAATGAAACACCATGCAACCATTTAACAAGGATGAGCTACACACCAGGTACATGGATAGGTGTGTGTGTGTGTGTGTGTGTGTTACATGTATGCGTGCAGTCACTCAGTCATGTCCGACTCTCTGCAACCAACTCTTTGCTCATGGACTGCAGCACGCCAGGCTCCTCGGCCCATAGGATTCTCCAGGCAAGGAAACTGGAGTGGGTTGCATTTCCTTCTCCAGGGAATCTTCCCGACTCAGGGGTCGAATCCACAACTCCTACATCTCCTGCATTGACAGGCAGGTTCTCACTGCTATGCCACCTGGGAAGCCCACGTATCTGTGCTACATTGGGGTTTGTCTTTTTTATGTGTACATAAAAACATAGATGAATATACACAAAAAAGAAGAGATAGTAAGAAATTGGGTTATTTTCACTTTCTTTAGTAAATTTCTCTACTATGATTTCTATAGTAAATATGCATTGTTTGTAAAAATCAGGAAAATAGTAATGCTATTAATATCAGCAACTGAGAAAGTTTTTTCTCTTTTCCTACATTGTTGTTCAAAGTTCCCCCAAGCTCGAGGGCTCTCAGGACAGGCTGGTGTCCACGCCTCCTGGGAGTCACTTCTGTAGGGCAGCTCTGACTGCCCCCAAAGCAACCCCCAGAGGCGACTTGTCACGGGAGGCGTCTGACAGCTAGCACAGAGGGTGAGTGTCCGCTCACAGTTTACCACTCACTCAGACTCTGAGAATCAACTCTCCCCAAATGAAGTGTCTGACCTCAACAAGAGTGGACATATTACTCAGCCGGTATTTTATTAAAATATCACATCTGTCAAGATGGCCATTTATGTCAAAGTCGTCCGAGGATTATAAGGGAAAGCACCAATGACACAATTTAAGAGAAGGAGGAAGCGAAGGGCGTGAACCAGAAATCAGGGGAAATGCTCAGGGCCAAGGCGGCCCAAAAGCCATCAGAGCCTCGTGCAGGTTAACACTCAGTGACTGGCGCGCTGGCCGGTACCCGTCACTGAGCTCATCCTTCTGTGCACACGCCCTGCTAAGCGCCAGGACGAGCAAGATAAGGAAGGCACGGCCGCTCAGGACCGCTGCCATTTTTAACACGTGGCCCGCGACACTGTCACAAACTCCTCTCCCCGCCTTAAGGGGAGGTGCCCGGGTGACCTCTGGATTGTCATCTGATAACATCACTCCTTCCCAAGTTCTGTGAACGGCTGTTCCTTTCATTCCTTGCTTTGGAGGAGGTGGAGGGCAGGCATGGGATAAAACGGGGACGAAAAAAGGCAAAGGAGGAAGACAGCTGGTGCAAACAGGAGAAAAGAAAAGAGAGTGAAGTCCCTCAGTCGTGTCCGACCCCATGGACTGAAAACAGGAGAGGAAGCAGTGAGAACGCTGAAAACAAATATGGAATTTGGAAGACAAGGGTCCCTGAGAAAGCGAAGAGGACAACATAGCAGGGACGCGGGGGGCGGTGCCTGTTACAGCAAAGTGACCGGGCCCTGCCGGGTCATGAAGGGCACCAGGGGAGGCAGGGGGGCAGCCTGGAGACCCTGGGGCCCCGGGTTGGGGGTGCGCCCTGCTCCTCAGGCGGGCTTCCTGGTCGACCAGCGGAACACGTACCAGGAAGATTGTGGACCCTTCCACCTGGCGGCCCTCTCCTCCTCCTGCACCCCAGCTGCAGGGAAGCCCTTCCACATCCTGATGTGGTAAGAATCGCGCTTCTCTAAAGAGAGCAAAGAGCCGCATCATCCCCGCCCCCGACCCCCGCGCCCCAAACCACCGAGGGTCTGCTTGCAGGCGTGTGGACCGGGGGCCGCGGCATCTCCCCCGCGGGCTCTCACGGGAGGCTTCCTACCCAGGGATGACTGGTCTGTGGACAGGGGCCCAGGGTCAGTTACCTAGTTGGATTTAGAAAAGCAGCTCTTCACACAACCGTTGGTTTCATCCTAGGAACCCAGGTGCTCCACTATTTCCTGTCACCCTTGCTTCTTTGAGAATCATTGGATGCCATGTGACAAGCTTCTTATCTGACGACATACTTTGTGAAACATCACAGCTAAAAAGTTAAGAACAGGTCTTGCTCTTAACAGACTCACAATCCACAGGGGAAACAGAAACACAATTTCCGTGAGCCAGGTGAGCTTAGTCGCTCAGCCATGTCCGACTCTTTGTGACCCCATGGACCGTAGCCCGCCAGGCTCCTCTGTCCATGGGATTCTCCAGGCAAGGATACTGGAGTGGGTTGCCATGGCCTCCTCCAGGGGATCTTCCCGACCCAGGGACTGAAGCCGGGTCTCCTGCATGGCAGGCGGATTCTCTACCATCTGAGCTACCAAGTGACAAGTCTGCGTTTCGAACATTTTCTGGGTGCTGAGCCAGTATTCAAAGCTGTGCCGGCCTCAGCCCGAGGCCTATTTTATTACGAGGACTGAATGAGTGGAACTCGGCTGCAGCCTCTGCAAAAGCAAACACGAGATGACCGAGCTGTGGGGGACACAGGAAGAGAGGCTGTGAGAAGAGAGAGCAGACTCCTTTTGTCACAAACGTGACAAGGAGGGAAAGTAAACAGGGCCTGCCGCCCCTCAGAAAGGGCTGGTTCACGGTGTGAGCAAGGCAGGCGTGCTTGCCGGCTGCAAGGAAAGCCTGTCCAGAAAAAGCCCTGGAAGGTGAGGTGAGGTCAGGGGGACCACGGGGCTGGCAGCGGTGGCCCTGGGGGAGGGGCTATCTCCTTCCCCGACCCCCCTGAGGCTGGGGGGAGGGGGCGTGCCTGGGTCCTTCGCACAGCAAAGGAATCCAGATGTTCCCTCTCATTTACTGAGTCCTTTCCTATCCTCTCTGGTTTCCCTCAAATCCTGCTCATTTGGGGTTTTGCGCATCTCAAATACACAATTTTTTGGTTAAATAGCACGAATCCTTTTCTTTAGAGCAAAGAACTCAGGTGCCACCCACTGCCTGCAGGCTCGGGTGTACCGTCAGTTCCCCGCTGCCCTGCAGTTCCTTGTTCCTCTGTAATGTCTGCGAGCAAACATTTTCCCGAGGTATTCTGAAATACGCCACTTTGCAGGGAAGCAGGGTGGAAATAATGAAAACATCTCTCCAATGTAAACGGTCCGCGATACTCTGTGCAGTGTGAATGCAATGACATCCTGGGCCTTTGTGCGTTCGGACGCTCTACAGTTCATTCTTGTCCCGCTGAGGCCTAATCCATCTTTATTGACTTCATTCCAGAAATAACTATCATTTGATGGCTTCACCCCCTTTTAACAATGCGTGGGCACTTATCTGATGGTTTTCCCATTTACTCACATGTTTATGCTTCGTCTTATTTACTGGTGTGCCCCAACACAGCAGACACTCACAGGTGTCTGTGGGCTGAGAGGATGCCCTCTTTGAACACGGTCCCCTGGACACCATCTCTTTGGAGGCAGTACAATGCCATCGTGGAATCTGCAAAGCTAAGTCCTGGGTGCAGAGCTCAAGCCCATGACCTTATCTGAAATAAATTCAACCAACAGACTTCTCTAAGATAAGCACTGAAAAATAAAAATCCACAGGTTAAAGATTTCCATCTGTTTCTCAATCAACAGATCTAGAAACTCTGGAAGACTATAAACACTCGGAGTTTGAATCTATCCAGACTCCAAAGCTATGAGACTACTGCCCTAAAGGGAGACATGAACAGAAAGCATGTGTGAGCACCGTTCACCCGAGGTCCTGTCTGCACACAGACTCACACTTCTACCATTTGCATAAGCACATGTGGGCTTTGGTTGATTTTCAGGAGGCCAGAACAGAAAGCACGGATTGGCTGTATTCCTGAAATGTCTATGTTTAGACAGAGACAAGGTCAGATGATTCAAACAAACTATAGAGATAGCTAGCTGCTGACAAGTTTTTACATTGAATAAGTTAGAGACAGGGCTAATATCATCCCTCAAACGCTTGTACACACGGTCCTCACATTTCTGGATTCTTCCTCTCTAATCTTTAGAGCGATGATGTTAGCTGCCTCTCTTTCTTGAAAGCCATAAACTGAATGTGGATCCTCAAACAGAGAAAACTCATGCCTGGGTGAGACATTAACAGAAGGAAAGGGAGAAGGGCCTGGAAGCCGCCTCCTATTCCTCGCGTTTCCTAGGAGGCATCCAGCCACGCCCAACCCTGGGGTCAGCCTCAGTAAATGCTTCTATATGCTACCTTTGCATTATATAGGGAACAAACAATGGGTTCCTGTTTCTGGGGTCCATACAGAAATGTATTCTGACAAGGGCCAATCAGAATCTGCTGGGCGGGAGAAAAAAACCCGGCGAGTATGCTGTCCTCCAAAATGGATTTCTAATCTGAGGCTGCGGTTCCCCTTCTACAGGCCAGGCCACTGCTGCCGTAGATGAAACATTAGGTCTGGAGAGAGAGGCTGAGGACGGCCAGGTCTCCTGTATTTCTTTCCAGTGCTTCTTATTTTCTGCAACAGCTCTTCTTCCCTCTGTTAGCAGTCATCCTTGAAGTGATCACTGAAAGTTGACTATAATTCTAAGTTCTAATTATTATTCCATAGTCCTTTAAAAAGCATTAAGGGGCACCTTACACAATGCAGCAATAGTTCACCTTATTCTAATTATCAAGAAGCGTTATAACATCATCAAAACTTTGCTAAAAAAAAAAAAAAACAGATCCAAACATGATTAACTGCTTGTTCAGTGTAAGCAAAGCAATGCTTTTGGCAAGAGATTTGTAATTCACTCCAGTTACATAATTAATAAAAATACATTTAGCAATGAGTTAATATAATTGCATTATGTAGGCAGTTATGCTTGAAAGAAATACTAAAAATTATGTAAGACAAGTACATTTTAATGTGAAACACAAAATTACACATCAATGGCCACCTTTCAGACCAATTTTTCATGAAGTAATTATTGCTTTATTAAGAAAAACCCAATAGAAAAGCATGACTCATTATCCAAACTTAATGCAAGTACAACATTCTCTTTCAGAGGCTGAGCCTGCAACACGGTTCTCTGCCTTTAGTTTGATAGGCATGGTCCTGTCGGTGTGAGTTTGAGAAGGAAGCAGCTTTAAAAATCGGCAACAGTGAGGGGGGAGCTGAACCACGCGTGCGGAGAGCACAGGTCACTGAACCCTGACTGAGTGCGGAGCCTGCGGTCCCTAAGACACACAGTCAGGCACGGGCTTGTTGCCGGCTGTGGCTGACTGTCCAGATTTTCCCTGGCGGGTGGACGTTTCACCTGAGTAGGTCAGCCGTCCACAGAAGGCCAAAACCTGAACGCCCTGCACATCCCAGAAGGGCAGGCAGGTATTTCAGGAAAGGAGCCTCCTGCTCTCGTGATTGACGCCACGAGCACAGTAAAGAATGAGGTTTAACAACCACGGGAGCACCGTGTGATTCCCACCTTCGGCCGGAGTCGAAGGACGCCTGCAGCAGGTCAGCGTTTCTAGAAAACAACCGCCCAGAGCCTCCACCCAACCCTCAGCTCACAGGCCTCATCTGCAATATAACACATTCAGGAAGTTAATTTCAGGGCTGCAAAAGGTCACTGAAGTTCCAGTGAAGCTACGGAAAGGTGCCTCCCAGGACCCCCTTACTGCTCTGAAGATAACCATTCGACTTGAAAGCACTCCATGGAAAAGTCAAACCTGCGTGCTGACCTGCTCACACGGGGATTACAGGCCCCAGAGACGCCACATCACAAGGTACAGGGTGACATTCTTTAACTGTCGGGGCTGGGAGGGCAGGGGAGCGCTGGCATCTAGTGAGGAGGGCCCAGGGGTGCTGCTAAACATCCCAGGATGCAAAGGACAGCCCCTCGGAACAAAGAATCATCCAGCCCAACTGTCTAGGATGCTGAGTCTGGAAACCCCGAACTGCAAAGGTAAGATGAACGGGTAGGACCGACACCTGGACAACACAGAAACCTGTGTCTAAGGAGCAAAACGATGCCTCCCAACCTCAGCCCCTCCCAGCCTCTGACACCCCAGCGTCAGAAGTTACAGCCCTGCTCTGGGAACAAACACTGCTTAGCCTGCTGAAACAAACGTCCTCAGAAAATCATATATCCATTTTCACAGTCAATATTCACAGCCTTAAAAAAAAAAAAAAAAGACTAAATGCCCCCCAATCTCCCCAGAGAAACAATCTTTTGTTGTTTTAGAAATGCAATTACATTTTCCATGAACTCAAGCAAAATGAAAAACACTTAACATAGTATGTTTGCTTGCTTGCTTTTCTTTCTTCTTTTTACAGCAAGTTGGGAAAAACACAGAGAACAGACAAACCACAGAGTTTATCAAACAGATACACATGGCACTCTGGGTGGCCTGAAAGCCAGGGAAGCCCACCTCGGGCCCCTGCAGAGAGCGTTCACTAAGAAGCCAGGCTTCGCCGGGGAGCCAGGAGCACAGGCTGAAGTGGACAGCACAGCCCACCCCAAGCAGATGTCAACACAGTCCCATCCTCAGACTTGTCTCAAAATCTCTCCTACACAGCCAGACCAGGACAGTGCTCTCTCTTAGGAAAAAGACCGACCAAGCTCCAGAATTTAAAAACAAAATAAATTTAAATATTTTGACTTCCATTAGGCACCTAAATTATTTCTAAAAGTTCAGAAAATGTTTGCCTCGCTGCCAAGATGGTTAAATGTAAGGGGCTGTGGCATTTTATTTCCAGAGACTTCTGCAGTTCTGTTGGGGTGGTGGTGGTGTTCAGTTGCTCAGTCATGTCTGACTCTTTGCGACCCCATGGACTGCAGCACGCCAGGCTTCCCTGTCCTTCACTATCTCCTGGAGCTTGCTCAGAATCATGTCCATTGAGTCAATGATGCCATCCAACCATCTCATCCTCTGTTTTCCCCTTCTCCTCCTGCCTCAATCTTTCCCAGCATCAGAGTCTTTTCAAATGAGTCAGCTCTTCACATCAGGTGGCCAAAGTACCAGAGTTTCAGCTTCAGCATCAGTCCTTCCAATGAATATTCAGGACTGATTTCCTTTATGATGGACTGGCTGTATCTCCTTGCAGTCCAAGGGACTCTCAAGAGTCTTTTCCAACACCACAGTTCAAAAGCATCAATTCTTTGGCACTCAACTTTCTTTATGGTCCAGCTCTCACATCCATACATGACCACTGGAAAAACCATAGCTCTGACTATACTATATGGACCTTTGTCGGCAAAGTGATATCTCTGCTTTTTAACAGGCTGTCTAGGTTTGTCAAAGCTTTTCTTCCAAGGAGCAAACATCTTTTAATTTCATGGCTGCAGTCACCATCTTCACTGGTTTTGGAACCCAAGAAAATAAAATTTGTCACTTTACAATTATTCCCTATTTGCCATGAAGTGATAGAATCGGATGCCATGATCTTAGTTTTTTGAAGGCTGTGTTAAGCCAGTCTTGTCTTTTCTAAGCAGTTCTGTGGAGGCTCCATTTAACCCTGTGGGTTAAGATTCCCCAATCTTTGGTCATCGTCCGATTTCCTCTACCATGGGCAAAAGAAGGGGCTGTCTCAAGTATTCTGCGTAGAAAGGAACTCATGATTGTGTAAAGATTAGAGCCACCAACCACTTGAAAAGTCATTTCGACGTTTAAATTAATGTTTCAAAGAGGAAGGAACTTTAAGCTTTCAGTGAAATGCAGGCTGCAACCACATAAACCATGAGCAATATTCACGACCTGAACTTTCCCATAGACTGACTTCAAACATTCTATTGTTTTTTAACCATGTATAATATCTTAGAAATTCAAATACCTCTACATCTCATCTCTGAGACTGCTTTCCTTCACAAACTGCATAAATATTATTTTAGGGTAGGTGTGTGTCCTGATTTTGGGTTTTAGAAAAAGTGGTTTTGGGGTTTTTTTTTTAATTTTTTTTAAACTATTGGGAACTAAAAAAGGTAGATTGCTACAACACATCTTACACCAGAAAAATCCTGATTAAAGATTTAAAGGTAAAAAGTGAACATAGACATGAATGTTTATACAAATCCCACTACTTATATAAGCCAAGGTCAAGGAAGTCCTCTGTCAGCACTAAAGACAGAAAGCATGGGAATTCCTGGCGGTCCAGAGGTTAGGACTTGGACTTTTCACTGCCAGGTCTGGGTTCAATCCCAGGTCAGGAAACTAAGATTCCATGGGCCACATGGCCAAAAACAAAGAAAAAAGAGACAGAAAGCATGAACATAACAGTTTACTCCACTTTAGAAAAACGTCCGTCATCAACAAAACAATATAAACAAAAGCAAGCATAATAACAACCTAGTGGGATGCTATGACAAACTAGGGATAATATACCACAACAAATACAAAAAAGGAAGAGCTGAAGCAACTACATATTTACAGCACCCGAAGAAATAAAAAAGGAGAGGATAGATGGTTGAAGACAAAAATAAGCAAAAAACATGAACATGCAGTTGGTGGAAAAATAAACATGAAAAACCTTCCGTCTTGCCAGTGCTCACAGAAACACAAATGGAACCAAGAAAAGACAGGTGTTTTCTGCCTAGAAACTAGGGTCAGTTCAGAAGGATGCGGACACTGTTCCTCAGGCCAAGGCTGGAGGGGACCCGCAGCTTCCTCCTTGCCTGTTGGTTTTTAGTCACCAAGTCCCGTCTGATTCTCTGCGACCGCTTGGCCTGGAGCCCTCCAGGCTCCTGTGTCCCTGGGATTCTCCAGGTAAGAATACTAGACGGGGTTGCCATTTCCTCCTCCACGGGACCTTCCTGACCAGGGATCGAACCCTCGTCTCCCGCGTTAGCAGGCAGATTCTTTACCACTGAGCACCAAGGAGGCAGGCCCTCATTGCTAGCTGGCCTTGTAAACAGGGAAAGCTCTCACGGAGATAATTTGATTTTAAAATATTGTTTCCTTTGACTCAGCAGTTCTGCTTCCAGGGTTTACCCAAGAAAAACAACATCAGACACTGGTTAAGATGCATGTATTAAATGCACTGCTCACCATTCTAACTAAGCCACCAGGGGCTATGTCTCAGCACGTCCTGCTCCGGCCGCCCCCTTGCTGACCCCACAGTCTAATGGGCCCCCCACGCCCGCCCTCCCACCTGCAGTCTCGGGCAGGGCCTGCCGAGCTTCACTCACACGATGCCAACCACTCCCTCAATGCCAGCCGCCCCTTTCCAGGTCAGTCTCCCTTCCCCTGGCCGCTGGAAGATGTTAAAAACACACATCGGGCAACCACACAGCCCTGGCAAAGAGCCTTCTGAGGGCCCCCACAGCCTGAAGTCCAAGCTCCTCGGTCCTTCAAAGAGCTGTGGTTCTCCTGGCCCCTGGTGACCCCGCCAGAACACACTCTGAAGGCCTGGCAACGGGCCCGGCTGGTCCCCACGCCCATGATGTTCCCTCTCCTATCCCCACACCGTTCCACCCCTTAGCTGACCTGTCCTCTTCCAGGGCATCCTGGGGCACAGGGCCGCGGGCTCGTCCTCCGGGGACCCTCTCCCCTCCCACATTGGAGCAAGCAATGCTCACTGCCTGTTCACTTTGCGGCTGTCCAGTCACTGCGCTGATCCCGCTGGGTGGGAATGCAGGGTTTCCCCGCGGGCCACGTGGTCTGCAGGTAGCTTGACACCCTGCCCACTGCTCAGCCCTCGGAGGACACAGACGTCTCTGTGTGCCCGCCAGCTCACCCCTCCTTAGTCACAGCCTGAGGGCACGCAGCTCTGGGCACAGGGGCCACCCCCTGTGCGTCCGACAGAGCACCTGTGTGGTTCTTGGATCTGCATCAAAGGCGAAACCCTGTAAGCTTCGTCAACTGTGTTTGTTGTTCTGGAACCAGAGATCCCACCTGGTTCCTGCTCTGCCTTTCTCTAGGACAAAGTGCTAATCGTATCAAGAGCGTGCACTGTATCACGGGACAGTTTTCACGAACTAGGGAGAGAGTTTTAAAAATAGTTCCTTCCTACTAGCACCTCTGGTGATAACCAAAGAGGAAAAGCAACGAGGGTTCCCCGTGAGAAAATGGATTAAATCGAGCATCCGTCCACGCAGCACAGGGCTGGAGGCTACGGGAGTGAGAAAGTCTTCGCACATACACTCACTCGGAAACATCAGAAAATAGTGTGACGCGGAAAAGAGCACCGTGATGAAGGATGCTGGAACAGCCTGCTGTGTTTCTAAGGGAGGACACGTGTGTACGTGTGCTGGGTCACACACCAAATGTCTCCCAGAGAACACACCCAGGGGGGCACAGCTGGGCAGCAGGGGCCAGGATGGAGAGAAAGACGGTCCTCTGTGTACGCGTCACTGTCCAGCCTTGTTAACTTACTGCATGTCTCAGTGATAGCTTATGCTGACTTTAAGTAGATATGTTGTTTTTCAGTTGCTCAGTTGTATCTGAGTCTTTGCCACCCCACGGACTGCAGCACGCCAGGCCTCCCTGTCCATCACCAACTCCCGGAGTTCACTCAAACTCATGTCCATTGATTCAGTGATGCCATCCCACCATCTCATCCTTTGTCATCCCCTTCTCCTCCCGCCTTCAATCTTTCCCAGCATCAGGGTCTTTTCCAGTGAGTTGGCTCTTCGCATCAGGTGGCCAAAGTACTGGAGCTTCAGCTTCAGCATCAGTCCTTCCAATGAATATTCAGGGCTGATTTTCTTTAGGATGGACTGGTTGGATCCCTGCAGTCCAAGGGACTCTGAAGTAGGTGCGAATGTCCAACAGAACTTTTCACACGCGAAGCGCAGAGGCTGACTTTCACAAGTCCCCTCTCCGCCAACAGAGCCCCTGCAGCCCCAGGGCCTGGTGTCGGCAGGGTGCCCCGGGGGATGGCCGCGGGCTCTCCCTCCGTCCGCCCGGACCCCTCTCCCAGCCCTGCCCTCTGACCACCCCGGGAGGAGCCGCGGCCCGGCCTCCGCACCGGGCAGCCTTGGGGACGCCCGTCTCGCTGGGGCCCTGAGACCCAGTAGGCTCTCCTCTCAGTGAGCCCTTGCAGGAAAAACAGGGCTCTGAATTTGTCGGCCAAGCAGTGCTACCTACCACTTCTGCTTTCACAGCCCATGTTACAATTTTAAAAAATGAACAGGTAAACTGCTGAAAATATGAATGCAGAGACTAAATGAAACAAGAACAGGAAAAATAAAGAGACTTTTCCTTTTCCTTGGCACCCCCAAGACAGCGGGACGGCAGGGTGAGCTGACTTCCTTTCTGTTAGCGTCGGGTTACAGACTCGATCTATAACTGCTAAGTTGCAGTGCATGCCTCAGATGTGTTTCTCCTCCATCTTAAAGACGTGCGCAAGGGAGAAACAAGCTCTGCATTACCTGCGTAAACCCCAGTGCCCACCAGGCATCAGGCTCTCTCTGCGTACCCAGCACGTGGCTACGGAGAGAAGGCTCCCTCCCCAGAGAGGACTCCAATGGGGAGAAAATACAGCAGAAACCCCAAGCAAAACAATGATACCACCAAGCACCTTGCTTCTTGTCTTCACACCAACATGAAAATAAATTCCTCGAAAACGACACTGCTAAATTTAATTACTGAGATTTTAAAAAGGATGCCATTAATACAATATCACCCAAACATGGGAGGGAATAGTGAGTATCCTGGGAATTCTTAAATGAGACAAAAAAAATTCACTTCAGTTGTCTTATGACATCGCCAGTGGAAATCCTAAGTCGTTATTACCAAAAAAGATGTCACTAACCTGACCTAAAGACAAATTTTCAAAACTTAGTCCTCGAGACATCACATATGCATAGAGTTGACACTACATAAATAACTAGTAGGATGATCATCAAATCCAGTCCTAACGAATGTATGTGAGTTCTGATTAAACTAAAAATTAAGCGAGAGTTTATTCTATGTTAGAACTTACTCAACGTCTCACACTGAGTAAGATGCTTTCATATCTCAAGTCTCACTGAATCCTTGAAATCAGGTAGGCATTTCTGAGATATTTTCATTGTATTGGAATACAGTTGGTTTACGACGCTGGGTGAGTTTCGGATGTACAACAGGGTGACTCAGCTATACATGCATTCACACTTTTTCAGATGCTTCCCTCATTGAGGTCGTCAAGAAGCGCTGAGCAGGGCTGCCTGTGCCGGACAGCAGCTCCTTGTTGGTTATCTGTATGTAGCAGCGTGCGTGTGTTCACCCCAAGCTCCTGATCTACCCCTCCTCACCATGTCCCCTCTGTGGTGACCGTAAGTTTGTTTTCCATATCTGTAAGTCTGTGTCTGTTTTGTAAATAAGTTCATTTACATCTTTCTTTAAAAAAATCAGATTCCATATATGAGTGACATCATATGACATTTGTCTTTTTCTGTCTGACTTACTTCACTTAGCATGATCATCTCCAGGTCCATCCATGTCGCTGCAAATAGCATTATTTCCCTCTTTTTATGGCTGAGTAATATTCCATTATATATACACACATATATATACACACATATATGTGTCTTCTTTACCCACTCATCCGTAAATGGACATATAGGTTGCTTCCATGTCTTGGGAATTGTAAATAGTGCTGCAGTGAATACTGGGTTGCATGTACACTTTTGGATTATGGCTTTTTCCACATTTATGCCAGGAAAGGGAGTGCTAGGATATATGATAATCCTGTTTCTTAAGGAGCCCCCATACTATTCTCCATAGAGGTTATACCAATTTACATTCCCACTGTTGTCCAGCAGGTATTACTATTGTCATTTTGCAGAGAAGAAAGCTGAACCTAAAAGACACGGTGGCCTTGCAGGGTCACTCAGGCAGGAAGTGGCAATAAGACTGGAACCCTGGCACGCAGGTTCTGAGACCAACGACTTTCTTCTACAAATGCTATTCGTGAGGTTTTCTTTTCTGTTCCTTAATGTCAACAAATGCTAACTAAACTGTCTTTTGACAGAACTGATATCTCAACCAGGTTATTCTATTTGCAGATATAGAAGATCTGTATGTAAACTGTTTTTATAGCAATGGAACGTTTATGTGGTTTTTTTTCCTAAGTAAGAGAAGCAAATGGAGAAGAGAAAAATAAGACTAAGAAGAGACCAAACAAGAAATAATAAGCATCATTCAGTGGTTCCTCTTCTATTTCATATACCTTTGTCTAAATTCAAGTCAATTAAATTTAGCCATGAGTTTCTGTGCTGGCATAGTTTCTAAGCACCAAAAGGGTCCCAGCCCTCAAAAATCTCCCAATCTAGCAGAAGAGCTAGACCTGCAAAGAAAAAATGACCAATAATTAAAGGGGAATCCAGCCTAAGGGAATGAATGCAGCTTCTGGGAAAAGGCTGCGGGCTGGGGGGTGGGCAGGAAGGGCTCTGCTGAGGTTGTAACATTTGGCAAAGGAGTGAGAGCCGGCTAGGAGGAAGAGAAGGTCAGGCAGAAGAATTAATGGAAGAATAAGGGCCCTACCTTACCACCCGCACTGATAGAGGAAAAAAAGTCCAGAGAAGCATCTCGGAACATGGGGTAATCAAATGAACACAGGAGGCAACGTTTAAAAAGAAGGAGATAAAGGTGGCTCCAAGGCTTCTTGCTTGGGTCATAAAAAAAGACGCCATTAATAAGACAGGAACTATTAGAGGAAAAGCAGGCCAAAGCAGAAAATTGTGAACAGTGTCTGGGACATGGTGAACTCTGTGCTGTAACAGAGTCCACGAGGAGTAAGGAAAGAAGCAGCTCAGGCTGAGAGGTGTGACAGGGGTCTCAGATCTGGGGAAAGTCCCTCGTGGATGGACAGAAGCATCTCTTGTTTAGCACTCTCGGTTCAGTCTCCTAGAAATGAATGGAGGCAAGAGGAGGCGGCGTCAGATGAGAAAACACTGCCTTGCGCTGAAAGCCCTGGCGTTTGGGAAAACAGTGCTCTACGGTCTCTTATTTATAGCAGCGCTGATCAAAACAGAGAGAGACGACCCGCACAAGTCCTACTCACACATTTGTGGGGCTGTAGATCTACAGGCAGAATAAATAACAATTAGGAGGCTTTCAAACACAGCTGTCCCCAACGCTGTTGGGGGGAGGCTGCCGCCTCCCAGCCACGGGCATCACGCACGGCGGACGCGCCAGAAAATCAGGGTGTGCCAGCTACTCGGGAGAGCTCGCCCGCCTGCAAAATGAGCGAGACGAAAATGAGCACCCAGGAGACTGCTTCCCCAAGTTAAATGGGGAATTCATCAAAGGCATCCTCCACCCCACAGGACCTTTGAGACTAGAAAAGGGAATAAATGGGGGGCAGGGCCTCAGAAGGGCCTGTTCTGGGTTCTGGAAGGGCAGACACGCCAGGCACATTCCGGCTGGGAGAACGCGGGCTGAGCTGAGGGTCAGGTGACTCCAGGTCTGGGGTGTGTGACCTCCCCAGGAGGGTCCCCACCCGAGCAGGGCTTGCAGCCACCTCGCTCCCTTGGGACTTAGCAGGGAGCATCCCCGGAAGGCTCCAGACGCTCCTGTGTTGGGAAGGAGAGAATGTTCTCCAGTCTTTAGGTTTCGGGAGGACCGCGCCTCTTCAGTCCCGCAAGATTCAGGGGTGGTGAGAACTCCTGCCCAGAACAGAGGGCCCCCAGAGGGAGGAAGGGCCTGCGGCCCCCAGTCAGAAAACACGGCACCGTCCACGCAAGGGAGGGGAAATGGTGGGGGAAAAGTCCTTCCCACGCACGGAGGCGCCAGAAGGACACAGCGGATGGCCGCCGCGTGACTTGGTCAGACCGGGCGACTCCTTTCTCCTGGAGGCTCTTTTCTCGTGTTAAGACAAAACTAGACAGTGAATCTGCCCCCACGTGTGTGAGGACTTTACCAGGGCGCTCTAATCCCTGCTGTCTTCTCAGGAGCCTTCTCTGCATTAGGAAAGGCTCTCTGTGTGGACAGTAAACCGGTGATTTTCAGGAACCTACACACCTTTGTCCATCTGGTCAAGGCTATGGTTTCTCCAGTGGTCATGTATGGATGTGAGAGTTGGACTGTGAAGAAAGCTGAGCACAGAAGAATTGATGCTTTTGAACTGTGGTGTTGGAAAAGACTCTTGAGAGTCCCTTGGACTGCAAGGAGATCCAACCAGTCCATTCTAAAGGAGATCAGTCCTGGGTGTTCATTGGAAGGACTGATGCTGAAGCTGAAACTCCAATACTTTGGCCACCTGATGTGAAGAGTTGACTCATTGGAAAAGACTCTGATGCTGGGAGAGATTGGGAGCAGGAGGAGAAGGGGACGACAGAGGGTGAGATGGTTGGATGGCATCACCAACTCGATGGACATGAGTCTGAGGAAACTCTGGGAGTTGGTGACGGATAGGGAGGCCTGGCGTGCTGCAGTCCATGGGGTCCCAGAGAGTCAGACACGACTGAGCGACTGGACTGAGCTGACTGACGCACCTCACCCTCAGCTCCATCTGGATGCCCCAAGGCAAGTCCTGACAACGGACCCCAAACCCCAGCATTTAAATGTGCTCAAGCCTCTCCCATTTTTTTTTCTTTTAGGCCTGACTTCACAATCCATCTCTCTGGCCACAACCCCCGAAACTACTCACCATAACCTTGAGAAATTTTCTGAACTCTAGTCTCTTATTACTTTTCCACCTCCCACTCCCCCTCAAAATGTCACCCATTGAAATGGGTGTTTGCCAAGGTCACACACAACCTCCAGGGTACTGGACACGGCCGCGGGGGGAAGGGGGGCCGGAGGGGAGGATAACCGCTTACAGAATTCCGCTGTTTTCCGTCCAAGCTCACCCCGAATCAGCCACAGGTGTACACACGGCCCCGCCCCGTGAGCCTCCGCCCCGTCTGCTTTCCCTCCCACCGCCCCAGGCTGACACTGTGTGCCCCTCCGCCTCGGGGGCACAGACCTTCTGCGAGGGGCGGACTTGATCTAGTCTGAGGCTGACAGACGGCCCATCTTCGTGTCTCCCCGCCCTCCTCTGGTCTGCCTTTGGGGCTGCTCCTGGTGCGGTCCCCTTACACGCAGATGCCCCCGGAGCTCCATCCTGGGCTCCTCATCCTGGGACGAGCCCTCACCCGTGTCCGGCCTGTTACCACCCACGGGAATCACCGCTGTCCGTCCAGCCAGGCTGATGGCTCGCCTCCCCCACGGGTCCTCTGGCAACGCCACCGACGCTCAGGCTCGGGGCGGCCTCGGGGACCTCAGCGCCCCCGCAACCTGCATTGGGCCCCTTCCTGTGCCGCCCCGACCAGCCGCGCCCCAGGTCTCCGGCAGCCTGTCCCGAGGACTAGCGCTGTCCCCCAGGGCCTCGCACTGGGCAAGTGCTCACTCAGCGATCGTGCAGCTAACTATCACGGAGCCCTTGGCGCCTCTGGCCAGGCAGGCATCCTCCCTGGGCCTCAGTGTTCCCACCTGGAAAATGGAAGCAATGAATCAGGGGCATGGCGGGGTGTCACTTCCTACAAGCTGCCCTCTTAAAAGGGCTTGGAGTCAAAGGAACTGAGACATGCGGTGTCCCCCCCCAACCACCTCCCCCCCACCCCCACCCCCCACCCCCGTTGGCGTTAGACAGCATGCTGATAGCTCTCCCATCTTCCCTGGTTTAAAGGAGGGTCTCCAAACTCTTCTGACCACAGCAGCTTTTCCTGGGATATCTCAGCCCCTGCAGACTGAGTGGTGCTCCAGGGGTATGTGCTTTGGCATGCACTAGGTGAACGATTCTCAGTGGGGGGCAACGGTGCCCCCAGAGGACATCTGGCAAAGCCTGGAGGCAGCTTCAGCTGTTACTAACAGGGTGTGGGGGGAGAGGGACCCCTGACATCTCCGGGTAGAGACTAGGGACACTGCTCAGCAGCCCCAAGGCACAGGACGCCCCCACGCAAAGACCTACCAGCTCCAGATGTTTGCGATGCCCGGGCTGAGGACCCCTTAGCCAGACCAGTCTCTTATCAAGGCCCCTTCCGGCTCTGAACCTGCTGATGCTACAGAGTCACAGAAACATACCACGGCCCTTCAGATGGAGACAACGGGCCGTCATGCACACAGCCTGGGTGAAGGGGCATTCCTTTCAAACTGACAAACACGGTGTTATTGTAATGTCTGCCAACTGTTCTTGGATACTTTCATTTTTGTTTTCAACTGTTTATTTCATATGTTTATAACTTTTGCATTTTGTCAATATTTTATTTACACTGTACTAGTAGCGTTACATGATATGGCAATAACTAAAGAAATCACTTTGGGTTGCTTACAAGTAAAGCAAAACCAAAGAGAAATGTGACTGCTGACAACCTACTGTGCAATCAAATGTCTTGCAAACATTCTGTGAAGGACTTACCCTGTTCTTTCTTAAAGAATAACTAAGTAGTGCAAAAAGGAGGGATGATTTCAATATTTCATTTTAGCTAAAACAATTAATTTGAGTCTAAACTTCATTTGCTTCAAGAAGGAAGGAAAGGAAAAAAATTGCCTTAATTTTACATACATTGAAGGATAAGATGAATACTAACTACCAAAGAGTAATTTCAAATGGATTTAAATTGTTCCCCTCCCCCCATTCTCCTCTGACCTTAGAAAGTTTTTGAGTATAAATTGTTTGCTAGAATGAAAATATGATCATGGGAGAATCCCAGGGACTGCGGAGCCTGGTGGGCTGCCGTCTATGGGGTCGCACAGAGTCGGCCACAACTGAAGCGATTTAGCAGCAGCAGCAGCAGCAGCAATAAAGCAAGATTCATCTCCAAGTAGTGTCAGAAACGTGTTTTTAAGTATTATTTAACTTATTCTTCTAAAGAAAGTCTTTGCAGTTAAATAATGATATAATAGTAATAATAAGGTTAACAACGGTTGACATTTATTAAGAATGTGGGAAGTGTCAGGCAAGTGTTTTTCACACATGATCTCATTCTAAGACTTACAGAAAGTTGGTACTATTATCGATCCCATTTGACAGAGGAGGAAACTGAGGTTCACAAAAGGGAATCAGTCCTCAGAGTGACACTGCTAGGAGCCTAACAGCAGAGCTAGCCTTCACCTCTGTCCGATTCTAGAGTATTTGATTTTATGAGTAATGGGCCTTGTTTTGCTTGCTTGTGAACAATCTAAAGCCACTCAAGCAGAAATGCCAGCCACCGGGACTTCCCTGGTGGTCCAGTGGCTAAGACTCTACACTCCCACTGCAGGAGGCTGTTTGATCCCTGGTCAGGGAACTAGACCCCACATGCTGCAATGAAGACTGAAGATCTCGCAGGTTGCAGCTGAGACCGGTGCAGCCAAATAAATTAATAACTATTTAAATATTGAGAAAAGAAATACTAGTCATCATGAAGAATCAGCAAAAGATTCCATTCTCATGGGCATGGCAATAACCTTTAGATGTCCTAGAAGAGGGTGATCAAAAGAAAATAATTTCAACTGTTTTTATGCAGACATGCTCCCTGTAAATTATTAGCACTTGGAATGTTTAGTTCATAGAACTGAGAGCGAATATGGCGAACTCCTTTGTTTTGTGAACGTGAAACAGTCACTGGAAAGCAGGCAGGATTGCTTGGGAAAACATCTGGTGGTTCCTCAAAAAAATTAAACACAGAGTGACAATCTGAGCCATCAATTCCACATCTAGGTATACAGCCAAAGAAAAATGAAAATAACTGCCCACACAAAGAAGACTGCACCCAAGTGTTCATAGCAGCATTATTCATAATAGCCACGAGATGAAAAGAACCCACATGTCCATCAAGTAGCAAGTGGACAAAGGGTGACAAATCCATACAAGAGAATATTACCCAGCCATAAAAAAGATAATGAAGTACTGGTACCACTTGCTATAACATGGAGGAACTTGAAAACACTCTGTGATTAAGCAAAAAAAAAAAAAAAAGCCAGTTGCAAACAACCACATATCATATGATTCCATTTATATGAATAATCCAGAATAGGCAAGTTCAAAGAGACGGGAAGTAAACCAGCGGTTGCCAGGCCCAGAAGTGGCTACTGACGAGCAGGGTGTTTCTCTTTCCGGAGATGAAAATGTTCTGGAATCAGACAGCGCTGATGGTTGCACATCTGTGAATATACTAAGAATCGATAAACTGTACACTTTAAAAGGGTGAAATTATGTGAATCACGTCCCAATAAGGAAAAAGCACATTGGATAATTACAATAAACAAAATGAAAAATAAAGCACATGTTTATAACTTGAACTAAGATAAATATGTATACTAGTGGGATTTTGGAATTTTAAGTGGACATAGTGAATAACCATAATGACTTTAGGTCATTTTATACTTTTTTTTTAAAGCCCTGAATTCTATAGATATGTTTCATATAATACATGAAATACAGTTGAATAAAACCTGAAATTCTGACCTAGAGATATCTGGTTACCCCCAGTCCCTGACTTACACTGAGCAAGTCTGGTCAACCAGTGAACCACGCTCCACCCCACAGCTGGAGACAGCAGTGGCCCTTCAGAGCAGGGGTGGGCGTGGGGGCAGAGGTACCACCCACCATTCACGCCAACGAGCCTCAACGGGCACAGACAGTTGAGGTTGAGCGTGGGTTGTGGAAAAGTTGATTTGCTCACAGCTGACAGCTCCAAGGCCTGGAATGCTAAAATCCTGGGTTTCTAGTTTAGATTTCACTCTCTTTGTTCAAGCTGTTAGATGACCTAAGGACAGTTTGTATTCATTTCAAACCAAGGAAAAAAAAAGTTTGTCCTGACAGGTCCAACTGGAAGTGATTAAAAGAGACGGGTCCTAGAGAATCTGGTGTTTGGTTTTTTCCTAAGTAATCCACAAAAACTGAAGCTAAAACCCAGGAGACTTTCCTGTCACTCCGTTATCCGACTTAACTCAATTTAAAGGTTTAGATGATTCAAGCAGTACAAGTCTACACCCCACAGTCTTCATCTAACAGCCTCTGTGTCTCTTCACTTATTCTACAAGCGCCCCCTGAGCACCTACTATGTGCCAGGCACCACGCCTACTGCTAGGGGCAGAAAGATGAATGAAAACAGACATTGTCTCTGTACCAAGGGGTTCTCAGGCCAGTGGGCAAGAGCATCATGAATCAAATGATAAAATACACCTTTAAAGTGCACACTGGAGACTTACTTCCCTGATGGTCCAGCGGCTAAGACTCCAAGCTCCCAGTGCAGGGGCCTAAGTTTGACCTCTGGTCAAGGAACTAGATCCCACATACTGCAACCAAGATTAAAGATCCTACATGTCACAACTAAGACCCAGTGCAGCCAAATAAATAAAGAAATAATTTATTTTAAAAATGTGCACCAAACACGATTGATTTCAAAATTAGGTAAATTCTAGGAAAGGTGAATTTTATAGTAACAGAATTCTCTAAACTTTACGTTATTCACTGTCATGCAAGGAAATCTTATTTTATTAAAACAAGATATTATACTTTAAATGATTATTACATTAGCTTGGGATAATCAACTTAATCTAGACATGCTTATAGATTCTAGACGGTTCTGGAAAGTATATACTAAGAAAAGCAAATGCTGCCATGCAAAATACATAAGCAGTAAAGAGTATATCCACTCATATATTTCAATAAAATAGACTCATCAAGAAGGGCAGTGAGCTGGAGGCTGCAGCACCACTCTGAGGTTAACAGCAGCCGACAAAACCAAGGTCAGATGCAAGGGGACAGAAGTGAACATGGCAGGCAGAGCAGGGAACTCTAAAAGCTCGTTCCTCCACAAAAAATAAACTGGCGAAACGGTCTGAACAACGCTTTCGGCACTGTGAGAACAGCTAAAAGATTGCAAAACCAAGGGAACATTTAATAAAAAAAAAAAAAAACCCAGCTCAATCTCAAGGGGAAAGGTCAGCACTGTGGTATCGCATCTAGCTCTGGTCCACCCTCTCCTCCCCAGCTCAGGGGCCGGGGGCATTCAGAGAGCTGCCCACATTCCCAGTACGCAGACCACCACCAGAGGAAGCAAAGCAGAGTCTATTCCCAAGAACTGGTTGTTGGTTTTCATCTGGTTGTCTGGCTCAGCTCAAAGGGCTTGACTTCATCTCTCCTAACTTGAAACTCTACCAGCATTGAGGCAGATACCTTAGGACTTTTGTCAAAAACACTTAAATGCAAATATATTTGTTGCTGCTGCCTGGGGGGCTGGTGGGGGGGGTGCATGGATAACAGTTGAGTAAACAATCAGCGAATCAAAAAGCTTGAGAAGAGAGGCGGCTGGGGGATAACATGCTTTGGCAAATGAAGACTTTAGAAAGACCAGACATATTCCTGGGAATCTAGACAGCTACGTGCACGCATAGGGCTAAGTACGTACACAGGAAAGTCCCCTGAAAGCCCAAAACTGTCACTTCTGGCTGACCTTTAGGTTCTATGCAAGTAGGAAGTAAAGGCTAAGACAGAGTTGCAAATTTCTGCCCCATCACTAGCTGACCACTAAGCCAATAAAACCGAGACATCCATGGCCACACATGACGAAGAACACAGATTTCACCAAGTTAGTACAGAAATGTCACTGAACAAACAGCAGCAACCGCAAGAAGCAGCAACAAGCCTTGGGGAGTGGAACCTTATTTCCAGAGTTGCCACGCTATAATATTAAAAATGTCCAGTTTTCAACAACAAATAATTACACAGTATGTAAAGAAATACAGGAGTATGGCCCATATATATGATGGGAAAAGGCAATTAGAAATTGTCCCTGAGAAGGTCTCACATCGAAGTTACTAGAGAAAGACTAAATCAACGATTTTAAATATGCTCAAAGAGCTAAGAGAATCACGTACAAAGAACTAGAGGAAATCATGAGAGTGATGTCTCATCCAGTAGAGATTATCAATAAATATAAATGATTTTTTTTCAAGGAGCCAAGTAGAAATTCTGGATTTCCAAAGGACTATCACTGAGCTGAAATTCCTATTAGAGGGGCTCACGATCAGATTGGACCAGGCAGAAGACAGAACCCACATCTTGAAGCCAGGTCCACAGAGATGGACCCCTCTGAGGAGCAGAAGGAAGAAAGGGAAGGGAAGTGAGCAGTGACTGCCAGACTCCGGGGACAAGCAGTCACAGAACACGCGCAGAACAAGAATTCCAGAACTAGAAGAAAGGGAGAGAGGAATAGTTACGGGAACAAATGACTGAAAGTGCCCCCAAGTTGATTAAAAATAAGAACGGAAGTTTGTTTCCCTAAGGGCACAATTAATGGCGGCGGCTGTGGGAGATGACTGAACCGAGCCCTGCGCCCCGAGAGTTTCTGACCCGGAGGAGCAAGAGTTTAACGGAGACTCTGCCTCGTGGACGCAAGTCCAGCGAGAGGCGTGCGGGGCGGCCCGTCTGCCGGACTCCAGGGGGAAGACCCTCCGGGTAGGAAGCGAGAGAAGCCGACGGACGGACAGCCTGGCCTCCGTCCGCCCGCCCCGCCTCTCTCACCCGCCCCTGGGCCCTGCCCGCCAGCCCCTGGGGCGGCCGCCAGCTGCTAGGTCTGGGGTCCCCCCACTCCTCAGAGCCGGACTGCCCCTGCTTCCTGCAGACCCCCGCCCACGACCGCTGGACCACCATCCTGCAGACCCCCGCCCACGACCCCCGGACCACCGTCCTGCAGACCCCCGCCCAGGACCACCAGACCACCGTCCTGCAGACCCCCGCCCACGACCCCCAGACCACCGTCCTGCAGACCCCCGCCCACGACCGCCAGACCACCATCCTGCAGACCAGACCCCTGTCCACGACTGCCGGACCACCGTCCTGCAGACCCCCACCCACGACCGCCGGACCACCAGGGTGGGCGGTCGTGACCAGCAGAGACGTCTAACACGAGCTACACTTCAATCACTGCTTGAAGAGGGGGCAGAAAGGGAGCTGACTCCGAGCACCTGCAATATTTCACTATCCTTAGTAATCATTTAAATTCACTGTTAGAAAATGATGCTATGTATTAAACATTTATTATGAAATAATTATAATTATTATGAAATTATATATTATTTAGTATAAAATATTTATTATTCATTTATTATTATGAAAGGGTTACTGTTTTCTCCAGTGAACTCTTTTCTACCTTTATGGCAGGTCTCAATAGAGAAATCAGGGTTCTATATGCAAAATTTTGCTTTCAGAAGCTTTCTGTCTGTCCAAAGCATTAATGGATGCTATGATGGTGGAAGGATGAGAAAGATATTGTCTTCAACTAAACCCTGTATTTTAATCCATTTTAAGATAGCATATTTAGCTGTCTCTAAAAGACTACTTTTCCCTAAAATATAATATTTTCATTTCAATTACCATGGGTTAAGAAAAGATACTGTGTCCATTCAAAGATGGAATGTTTCATTTGCCTGTTGCCAACTATGATTTTTCTATTGACAGAAATATACCTGTAGGATATGTTTATTTTTTTCAACTGAAGTATAATTGATTTATAATACTGTGTTAGTTCAGATATACAGCAAAACGATTCAATTATACACATATTTTTTCAGATTCTTTTACATTATAGACTATTACAAGCTACTGAATTTTGTTCCCTGCACTATACTGTAAACCTATTTTAAATAAATCTGTTTATCTATTTTATATATAGTGGTTTCTGTTAATCTCATAATTTATCCCTCACCCCTTTGGTAACCATAAGTTTCTTTTCTATGTCTGTAGGTCTGATTCTCTTTTATAAATAAACTCCTTTGTATTATTTTTTAGATCCCACATTTAAGTATATAATTTTGGTCTCTGTCTGACTGACTCCACTCAGCATGATAATCTCTTGATCAACAAAAGAAAAGACAAAAAAAATCACATGTCATCTCAACAGAGAAGAAAAGCATCTGACAAAATTCAACATCCATTCATGATAGAAACTCTCACCAAAGTGGGTATAGAGGGGACATATCTCAACATAATAAAAGTCATTTATGACCAACCCACAGCCAATATAATACTCAATAGTGAAAAGCTGAAAGCCTTCCCACTAAATTCTAGACGAGAATGCCCTCTCTCACTACTTCTCCTCAACATAGTCCTAGCCACAACAATCAGATAAGAAAAAAATAAATAAAAGGCATCCAAATTGAAAGGGAAGAGGTAAAATTGTTTTATTATATGCAGATAACATGATACTCTATAGAGAAAACCTAAAGACTTCGCACAAAAACTCTTAGAACTGATCGTTTAATTCAGCAAGGTAGCAAGATACAAGATTAACATACAGAAATCAGTTGCATTTCTTTATACTAACAATGAAATATCAGAAAGAGAAAGGAAAAAAATTCTGTTTAATACCACATCAAAAAAATAAAATACCTAGGAAAAAACCTACCTAAGGAGGTGAATATTCATTGGAAGGACTGATGCTGAAGCTGAAGCTCCAATACTTTGGCCACCTGATGCAAAGAACCGACTCACTAGAAAAGACCTGGATGCTGGGAAAGATTGAAGGCAGGAGGATAAGGGGACGACAGAGGATGAGATGGTTGAATGGCATCACTGACTCAATGGATGTGAGTTTGAGCAAGCTCTGGGAGTTAGTGATGGACAGGGAAGCCTAGTGTGCTACAGTCCATGGGGTTGCAAAGAGTCAGACACGACTGAGTGACTACACTGAACTGAAGGAGGTGAAAGACCTACACACTGAGAACTACAAACTATTGATAAAGGAAACTGAAGAAGATTTAAAGAAACAAAGCTATCCCATTCTCTTGGATTGGAAGAACGAATATAGTTAAAATGGTCATACTACCCAAAGCAATCTACAGATTTAACGTGATCCCTATCAAATTACCCATGACATTTTTCATAAAACTAAGATGAAGAATCCTAAAATTTACATGGAACCATAAGAGACCCAGAATTGCCAAAGCAATCTTAAGAAAAAAGAAAAAACAAAGCAAGAGGTATATCCTCCCAGGCTTCAATACTACAAAGCTACAGTAATTAAAACAGCATGGTAAAGGCCCCAAAACAGACATATGCATTGATGTAACAGAATAGAGAGCCCAGAAATAAACCCACACACCCATAGCCAATTAATCTCCAACAAGAGAGGCAAGTACAATGGAGAAAATATAGTCTTTTGGCAAGTGGTATTGGGAAAGCTGGATAGGCTTATGTAAATCATTGAAGTTAGAACGCTCCCTCACACTATATACAAAATATGAAAATCTCTTGAATAAAAGAGATAGGACCCAGATAAATAAAATAAGAAATGAAAGAAGAGAAATAACAATTGATACCACAGATATAAAAAAAAAAAATAAGAAAATGCTATGAAGTTATATGCCAAAAAATTTGACAACCTAGAAGAAATGGACAAGTTTCTAGACACAACCTGTCAAAACTGATTCAAGAAGAAAAAGATAATTCGAACAGACCGATCACTAGAAGAGAAACAGAATCTATAATTTCAAAAACTGCCTCAAACAAAACTCCAGGACTGGAAGGCTTCACTGGGGAATTCTACCAAATATACAAAGAACTTATCGCAATCCTTCTCAAACTCTTCCAAAAGACTAAAGAGGAGACAACACTCCCTAAATTATTCTATGACACCACTGTAACTTTGGTGCCAAAACCAGAGACTCTGCAAAAAAAGAAAATTACGGGCCAATAATTTTGATGAATATAGATGCAAAAATCCTCAACAACATATTAGCATACTGAACCCAACAACATGTAGAATGAATCATACTCCATGATCAAGTAGGATATATTTCAATAGCACCGAATAGCATAGTTTCTAAGCCCTCTGGTAAACACATTATATTATCAACACATGCACACAAAGATTAGTTTCCCAAATGTGGTCTCATTCATAGCTATATCTGGTGGAACTATGATAACTTAGGAATGATTTCTTCTGACAAAGAAAGTTACCTTTTATGACAATTAAGAGACATAATGCATTATCAAAGGAAGTTCCATCCAATGAGAAACACATGAAGAAATTTAAAATTCCTCTACCCTGCCACAGATTAAAAATAGCTTTTGTTGTATCACATCCTTTTTAAATAATTGCATGCAACTTTCTCTTTTTTTGTCCTGCTAAAAATGTGCATAACTCAACCAACCAACCAAAATCAAAGCATCTTCAACTTTCGTTTTCCCATAACTACCAGTTTCTTGGATGAGATTCTTCCACCCAGCTATCTTAATACTTCCTGTGTCTCTTCTTAAAGAGACAATATTTTTATTTGGACCTTTCATAATCCAATTCTTTATACATGATTGCCTGATTAATAGAAAAGAGTAATAGTGAAGATCACACTAAAATGACATGCACCTGTCTTTAGAAAACCTTTTTGCACTTGTGTAGAAAAATGAAGAGTGATGTTCTGGGAACTTAGACCCTTGTTCTTTCAAAGCCAACCATGCCTCTACCTCACATTTTTCTAAAATACCGGCAGCAGCATATCTCCTGCTTTTCTCATCCACGTTCTGACCCAGCTTTTGAAGAATTCTGAAAGCCTGGTGAAACAAGATCTCCTTTCAGGGAAATCTGGATGCTGTTTTCCTCAAAAGGTTGTTCCCAGCTCATGTGTTCAATGGTCTTACCACGTGCTAGATATTTCATCAGCTTGCCAAGACTGGGTATAAGAGTCACCAATTCACAATTTTCCATTAAGCATGTAAATCATCTTTCTAATACATCAGTCACTTGACCTTAGTTACTGCACTTAAAACCTTCTTTTTTTTTTGGATAAAGACAGATGATTAAATGAAAAACAATCCACGTGGGTAATTATGTTAGAGATTCTCTACAAAGGCAACTTTATTCTGGAACTGTCCATTTTAGAAGATATAATTAAAATAGATGACTAGCATCTCTCTCTCTACCAGGTATCTGTTGCTACATAAGAACCCATACATAAGAAAGCAGAGGAGCTGGTCTCCTGCCCTTGGAAAAATTCACCATATGAGTTAGAGCTACAAACAAATGATGTAATGCTCAAAGACGATTTTAAGTCAAAGTGCTAAGCACTTTTTCATGATTTTGATCTTTCTATCCTTCTGAATGAAATTCTTAATCAAACTGTAATTAGAAGTGAGATATAACTGATATTTTAATGAAAGATACCACATACTAAATTTCTTCCAAGTGGCAAGGACAAAGGAAAATTATAAATGTGGGATAACTAAAAATATATTCATAGACTGTGATTTGATACTGAGGAATTAATATTCAAAATATTCACTACATCCTCAATTAGCAGTGGTCATGATACAATGGTTATCAATACCATAAACTCCTATTTCTTCATAGTATTTGAGAAACCGGGTGGCCTCTGGTTAAATGAGAAGTAAATCTATTTTTTGGTTAAACGAGAAGCAAATCCATTTTAAAATGAATACAAACCGCATGCAAGCGCTGCCATCCTGCCTGTGTGAGCATGTCCTCCACGGGGCTGGCCCCACCAACAGCCGTAGTAGACCGCAGGAGCCACTCGCTGGGATCAAGTGCTCACCTTCTTGCTCTCTTGCACTCTCTCTTTAATCTGTATACGTGCTTCTAAATTTTGGATTGATCTTTCTAGCAGTTTAGATTCTCAATAAATAGAAGTTTATCAGATATTACATAATAAAATAAACTTATATTTATGTGGAATATAATACAATGAGGTGTATACCATCTTATGTTATGAAGTTAACACAATGTCATGTCATATTATCTATCAAAGAAGAAAAACAAAGATTAACAGCATATCTATTAAATAATAAACACAGTTTTTAAAATTAAGTGATATTCTAAAGCCAAGAAGAATTACCCTCACTAGCCTTGAGAACAAAGAGTCTTTCTGAAGTGTGCTGTCCATAGTCAAGCGATCCGAGTGTCTCTGGTCACATTTCTGTGCTACAATAGGGAAGACTTTTCATAGACAATAAAGTATAAAAACTTCAAACAGTACCGCTAACAAAACATTATGGACACATTTTTAAAATGTGTTTAAAAACACACAGGCTCTTTGCCTCACTGGGTTTTGTTTTGTTTTCTTTTTTTTTTTACCCTCAGAAGCCGTGATGGGAAAAAAAAAAAGAAAAAAAAAAACCTGGGCTGTTTTGCAAGAGCATATTCTGGTGATTAAATTGTAGACAGATGCTATACATGGTATGAGTTATTTTATAATTTGAACAAATTTTCATTTGCTTTGCTTATTTTATGCCACAGCTTCCAGAAAACACCATTCTGAAGTTCACATTCACATGATCGCTGCAATGAGGATCCCCTGGACCCAACATTCACGGCCTGCTCCACAGGGTGACTCCTCCTTACCCTGGGGGAAGCCCTTCCGGGAATCCAGATGCCCTCCCCACCAGACTTCAAAAAACGCCAGTCATAAAATGTATCCATTTTCTGTAAGCCAGCTATATGAGGCACAGAATTCATACCCTAAGGAAGGCTAAATATTATAGAGCCAGAGACACAACTTTAAAAGTAAGAAAAACAGCAAAAATAATGTTTCTTTTTCTCTATTTAAACCCAAATAAAGAAAAAGAAACAATAGGATCAAGGAAGTAATAGAAAATAAAAGCTGAAATTAATGAAACAGAAAAGGGATACAACAGAGCAATAGCGAAGATCAACAAAGCCACAAGTTGGTTTTTGAAAAAAACGTATGAAACTGGTAAACCAGGGGCAAGCCTGACCAAGAAAAAAGAAAGAACAAATGAACAGTAAGAGAAAAGAAAAGAAGGACATAGCTACAGACACTGGAGGCTGTGAAAAGGTGAGAGACTGTGATGAGCGTTATGTCAACACATCTGAAAATCTAGGCAAAATGGACAAATTCCTGAAATCATATAATCAAACAGTATAAAGACACTGCAGTGCCCAGACTTCAAAGTAGTTACTAGTATTTCTATAAAGGCACTGTGAAAGCCCAGGAAGACAAAACAAGCCCAGAATCTCAACTGTACTAGTTCCTATTAACTGTTCTTCGTTGCTGTTCGCTAAGTCATGTCTGACTCTTTTGCGACCCCATGGACTGTAGCCCACCGGGCTCCTCTGTCGCTCAGGAATCTTTCAGGCAAGAATCCTGGAGGTGGTTGCCATTTCCTTCTCTGGGAGATCTTCCCAGCCCAGGGATCAAACCTGCATCTTCTGCATTGGCAGGTGGATTCACTATAACTGAACCACCAGGGAAGCCCAAACTCTTCTTTAGGAACTGAAATTCTGGCTCCAAATCAGTGAATTCAGAGTTTTGTTCAAAGGAGTAAAACCAAGACTTTCAACTAGAATATTTCATATCTATAATGATTCATAAGTATTCAAAAGCAAGAATGATGTCATATCTTTTTAAATAATTGATCTAATTCAGAGTTTTCCCACAGTATTTCTATTAAACTTTGGGGACTTGCTAATAAAAGTTTATCTATACATATACATAGCCAAGAGTAAACTGGAACTTGACCGAATGACCCTTGTATTTCTGTATTTAATATTAACTTTGAGCTGCCATATAGCTGCCTAATTCCAGTGCTGTGTAAGTATAATAAAGTCAAAGCTGTCTGCAGCTAGAAGAGATGGCCACCCCTCGTTTTACAGATGACAAAACGGAGACCCGCTGAGGTGACGCAGGTTGCCAGGTTGTTCCATTAGCTTAGTCCCTTTCCTCCAACACAAAGCCATGGTACTTCTGTGCCGCGTGGAGCACAATTCTGCCCACAACCTCCACTACTAAGACAACACACAGCCGTGGCTGAAGCCCCAGCATGCGTCTCTGCACAGTATTCAAAATGAGCACAGTCATTAGACGGAAGGGGAGTTTTTGCACATCATCCAAAAAGACAGAAACACTTCCATCGTTTTAACATTTCTCTCCTATCCTCCTGGTCTAAGTGCCTTGTTGACTGTAAAGTTCATGGTGACAGTTTGCCCCTCCTTGTACTAACCTGGCATAATCTCATCACCTTATTCCAGGTTCTCAGATTAAAGGTATGAATTAAACCCAAGTTGAGCAGTCCTCCTCTGATCCTGCATTCACACAGAAGTTGTGTGGCAGATTCTAAGACACACACAGATAGAAAGACGATTCAAGCAATCATCCCAATTTTTTTCTGCATGATACTAAATATTACGCAGAAAATATTACATAATACTAAATAATAAAGGACGAAATGTTTGAATGAGCTGCCTAAGAAAACAAACATTTGGCATTAGAGACTCAAGATATCAAGATGCAGCATCCCCTTTGGCCTCAGCCTCCAGAGTGATGGTGCCAACGTCCCTCGTACCCCAGGCTCTGATTCTGCGGGACCTGACCCCCGCTCCCCGCATCGCAGCCAGCCAATGACTCACTTGTAACCTAAAGCAAGCAGCACAAGTGACTCAGTGTGACATCCGAGGCGAGGTCGCCTGAGACAGCAGCTGCCACCTGGTTCTTCTGGGAGGCTTGCTCTGGGGGATGTTCAACCCCCGAGACCGCCGTGCTGTCTGCTCCATGGACAGTCCTGGCTGAGCTCAGCCTGCCCTTACTGCCCACGGTGTGCATATGCGCCATGTGGAGGGGCACCGCGTCAGGGGCCTCCATCCCCTGCCCCATTCTGAGTCGCCCCCCCACTGACATCTTCCCAAGATGCAGCCTCAGACATCAGGCAGCAAAGACGGGCCGTCCCCGACGTGTCCTGTCCCATCTGCTGACCCAGGGCACCCACGATCGTAGTAAGACAGCTATTGCTCCACGCCATGAAGCTTGAGGCGGGCTACAAGCTACAGTTGCAGCTAACCAGAAGGGTGGGTCCTGGCCAAAGGACAGAAATCTAAAAAACACCTGGAAACACAACCTTACTGCTGAGGCGACTTATAAGACACGTTCCTACATTTGTTAGCAAGGCGGACAAACGGACGAGGAAGTCAAAAAGGCCCTTCAGACCCAACCCTAACTGCAAGGAAGAGCCGTCCACGGGTGCACAGAGCATGCATGCCCTTCACCGAAGGGTCTGTGCCCTCTGCACACCCGGATGCTGAAGGACAGAACAGGCCTGAGTACCAGGAAAAGGCCGGGCATGGGAAGGAAGTGCCTTTTATAGCTCTGCCCAGCTCAGCATCTTGGTCCGCAGGCCCTGCCAGGGACCTGCCTGGGGAAACTCGGGTCACCAAGGGGCTCCTGGGACCAAGAAACCCAGCAAGGGGAGAGGGGGCAGGCTCGGGACACACAGCGTCCCTTCGCCCTCTGAGGACAGGGCAGCACGTGGCTGGTGTCACCAAGAGAGAGAAGAGAGTCCAGGACATAATCAGCAGACAGACCCTGATGCCAAAGGTGGGGAAAAGCATGGTAACTGTCCTTACCTTTTACCCGTCAAAACGCTTGTTGACAATATACTTACACTTTAAGTCTCTCTAGGTAATTTGTGCCAAAATAGTTCCCAACAGTCATCACCAACCATTTGGATACTCACTCTAGATAAAAAGCTCTGATGGAGTTCCTACGATGCCACAATGCCACTGACTTTTCATAGGGATGGTATTCATTTTCTTCTCTTTAACGCACTAGACACTCTTGGTGGGAAATTACTACTGGAGTTTTTGCAGTATGACAAATTCAAACGTTGATCTGTAGGATGCATTTTTCCATCAGAAACAGTCCAGGGACAGACTGCTTCCCTCTTGACCATTTCTCCATCCTACAGACCATTTTTCTTACTTTCAAGCCCCAGGAAAGATACTCTGAAGGAGATGAAAAATGAGTTCTCCCCAGCAAAACCTAGAACCCAAAACGTAGGATATTTTCTTGATGAAAACATGCAAGAAACAATTAGCTTAAAAGCAAAACACTGGGTTACTCCTTGTCTTAGAAAGACCTGTATAATCTATATTTCCAGTTCTTTCCCAAATTTGTCTCTTCTGAGTAAGACAGGTTTCTTGAGTCAATGGCACCTCTGTTAATTCTGGTGCCACAGTATTAAAACAGACTAATGACCTGCAAAAATGCAAAACAAAAGCAACAAGCCATCAGTCAGATCAAAACATGGAACGCTTTTCAAGATTATAGGGCCCTACAAAGCATGCTTTGGTTTAATTAATTAAAAATAAGGGGACTATTGTAGATGCTGGTGAATCATTTCCTGAGGTCCGAGCAGGTTGGGCCTGGATTTTCCTCATGCTGTTTGTAGCTTCCGCTGCTGCTGAGAGGAGGCTGGCTGGGTGACCTCCCTCTTCTCTCTGGCCTCTCCCAGGTCTGAGTGGTACCCAGGTGGGCACAGGGCAGGCATGTCCCTCCCCGACAGCCTGGCCCAGCAGTGCCAGACACCCTTTCCAGAAGTAATCACTTTCCCAAGTTCAAACGACGAGCATAAAAGGAAAAACAGCATAAACAGAATAAATCAACGAGAAGCAATTTCCTAATGACAGACGTGAAACACTATCTGAATAAAAGGAGGAAAAATTCATGAAATTAAAGGAAAAATATTAGTCAGAACAGCAAACAAACCGACCCACACAACCAGAGAATATGTTTAAACTTCAGGGAAGTAACTGTTTCCGATGCCTTAAAAACCCATGAATTATGGAGCATGGAAAACTCTAACATGAAATCCTCACTGAAAAATTCCAGCAATTCTCACAGCAAATACATGCTGACTTTCTCTATTTCAGGTTTTGGCTAAATGTTAGCATAAAATGAATGCATGGACATCATTACTCAGAATACTCACCTTAAAGCTAGGTTGAGAATAATGCGGAGATTACATGAAGTGTTAAGTAACTTGTAGGCCTTGAATCAAGGCATTAACCTCATAGAGAAAAGAATGTTCATTATGCACTATTTGGTTTATGCTATTTTTTCTTTACCATACTACAGGAGATAAGTTTTAACTGATGTATTCTAACATCCACAAATACAGCTTTTATAAGCTTTGTTCCCCTAAACTGAAAGTACTATTTTACAATATTAGGGGATAATTTTTCAGTTTACCTTTAAATCTTTAAACCACACAAATCCTCTGAATCCCATATAACAGGAAGACTCTCTAACAAACTGTAAGAATTCTGAATCATTCATTTCTACCATCATGTAATTTCACAAAAACTAAGACTTATCAAACTCTATGCAAAAAAATACAGACACCCATATTTTAACCATACTCATATATTTAACCCAGTAAAATTAGACCACCATGGGGAAAAAACTTGAAAATTCAAATTTAATTTATCATGTAAGAACACTAATATTTCAATAAGCTCACAATTAAATTCAATATACTACATTTAATAATGGGTGAACTTAATATATCTTTTGAAACCTCATCTTTCTTCTACACAATATTAGTGTTCAATAAAATTCAGGTGAATTAGTATGATTTGCCCTAATTCCTCCCCTCACTGTTAAAATATATTTCTCCATATACAAAATGTACTTTTATTATCCTCATGAAAACTTTATAGATTTTATTAAGATCTATATTAGAGTCACCTCTCTTCCAATGACTTTCTCCACTCACAATTGAAACAATTTCTCATAAGGAATGGCATACATCAAAAGTTCCATATTAAATAAGAAGAAAGGAAAAGATGAATTGGAAGGACTGATGCTGAAGCTGAAACTCCAATACTTTGCCCACCTGATGCGAAGAACTGACTCACTGGAAAAGACCCTGATGCTGGGAAAGGCTGAAGGCAGGAGAAGGAGATGACAAGAGGATGAGATGGTTGGGTGGCATCACCGACTCCATGGACAAGAGTTTGAGTAAGCTCCGGGAGTTGGTGATGGACAGGGAGGCCTGGCGTGCTGCGGTCCATGGGGTCGCAGAGTTGGACACGACTGAGCAGCTGAACTAGCAACTGAATTGCATTTTGTAGTTAACCAAATTTAAAACATTATGGTAATACATACTATGGTTGTTAGAGATTCCTGCTGTCAGAGGAATCTTGCAAGTCATACATCATAGGGTATTGAAGAAAACATTTTAAAAAAGAAAAACACTAATGTAGTCTCTAGATTTCAATAATCTAAAATGGAGGGTTTTTTTTGCTTTTTTTAATAGGAACAAAATTTACAGGCAGATTATTTTTATTTCCACAAAATAAATCTCTAAACCCAGCACCACAGTATTCCATTAAAAAAATGATAATGAGGATTTTTTTAGCAATACACTGTCATAAAAATGACTTCATGAAAGCTAAGTTTTATATATATTCATATATATATATATACACAAAAACTTACATATTCATATTCATTACATAGATTTAATTTCCCATTCTCAAAGCAAAGTCACTTCACATTTCATAAAATCTTTGACTAAATTTAAACACTTGCTTCCCCTAACAGCCAAATTTTAAATGATACGATTTCAAGTAAACATATGAGAAAGCAAATTAACCATTAAAATATTAATTTATATGCTTATTAGTCATAACAGAATCTCAACAATAATCTGACGGTGTGATTAAGAAAAATTGAACACCACATCCCACTTGAGGCTTTCTAAGGCTTTCATCCCACACCACATCCCTACTTTCTAAGTGAAGTAAGCCTGCAGCAGAGGCTTGGAGTATCAAAGACACGGGCCAGCCTTACAACCAAAGTTCACGCAGTGAGCCAGAAGTGCCCCTGGACAAGGGCTCTGCTTGCTAACCAAGAGAAGAGGAAGTGTGCTTCCAGAATAGGACACAGAAGAAGAAACTGAAGGGATGAAAAGGGACCGAAGTCTACGAGGCCCCATCCGACTAGAACGGGGATCGGCCAGAAGCAGGGTGGGATCCGGGGGGAACACCACGGACAGATGCGGGGAGGGGCATCCTAAAAACCAAAGTGCAGGCCAAGGCTCCCTTCTTAAAGCACAGGGGGCCAGAGAGCTGTTCGGTGAGAAATTCACAAAGCAGCGCTGTGGGAGCATCAGTCCAGAAACTATCTGGAAAGGGACACGAGAGGAAGGGAGAGCAGCAGGAGGACGGGGATCAGTCATTGACGGTCCATGCATGCGGGTACAAGAGCCTGGTACCAGCATCAGAAACGACGGGATGGACACGAGGACAAGAAGAACACGTCAGCCAGTAGGAGGGGCCCACCCACCCACAGCAGCATCTCAAGAAGGGTTCTGTCTGTTTGGATGGTTGACTTGGTTTGGCAAGGAAGTACCTTTTTATAACTCTGCCAGAGATTCCCCTCAGTCATTAGCTACCCAGTACGATGTATTAACATTTTTTAAAACAAAGAAAGCAGAATAACTCAGTGGAGCACACCTGGTCTCTGTCAGGAGCCCACAAGTCTATTTTTGGCTTTCTGAGCAATGCTGTTCATCACCTTGTACATTGGAACAGGTCTCAGTTCCCTTCAAGGAAAAATAGCAAAGCAAACGTATACAACTTGTGAGCCGTTAATGAGGGGAAACAAACTCAGACAGTTCAGTTCAGTCGCTCAGTCGTGTCTGACTCTCTGTGACCCCATGAATCACAGCACACCAGGCCACCGTGTCCATCATCAACTCCCGGAGCTGGCTCAAACTCAGGTCCATCAAGTCGATGATGCCATCCAACCATCTCATCCTCTGTCATCCCCTTCTCCTCCTGCCTTCAATCTCAGATCTGTGAAATAAAGAGCTTGGGAGGAAAACTACTATACAAATGTTAAACCGCTAATAAGTAATACTTTGTAAAAGGTACCAGATAGACTTTCAATTTTATCATACTGGATGCTTTTTTGTTTTGATGAAAACATTGATGTCCAAACACATCAATACTAAAATTCACCATTTTACAACCACCTATGGTCACTCTTCCATGTCTGTTTTTTGCTTCTGAGTTTGAAGACCAATCACAGCTGTGATACAATTTTGAAATACTACAAGGATATGTTTAAAAATCGACAAACAAATACTCCCACAAATCCAAATCAAATATTTAAAACCAAAACCATTTAATGGTTACACCAAGCCATTGGGCAGGCTGTCTATGAGGCAAGACGTCCATATGCTATTTTATGACAGCAAAGGGACAAAGAAATGGTAATTTTCATTTGGCATGAAGACTACTCACAAGGGTCACCAAACAGTCACTAGAGACAGGTTTCCCCTGTTCATTCAGGCTGAGAGCCCAGCTCCATCACAGCAAAAGTAATGCTTGCAGCTTATTAACTCATGGGAGGAGGAGGCTCTCAACTCCTGTTTCTTGAAGACCTGGATTTGTTCAGAAGGAAACACAGTCTAATATATGAATTAAATTTAAATTTCCTGGAATTAGGGAGACAAAGGAAATGAATTCTAAAGACACTTGGAATATTCTTTTTCTGCCCTTTAGTTCCAAATGGTGTCTCCATGTTCTCATCAAGCTATGACATTTTTAAAAACGATGCAAACAGAAAACAAAAAATATGTTAATGCAAAGTAACAGTGAAAATCAGAGCTGCGCCTATGACTTCCTCTCTAATGGGGATAATATTCTATACTCTAGATATATTTTGAATATAGAGGCAAAAGGATTTGTTGATAGACTGGACGTGGTGAGAGAGAGAGAGAGGAGTCAGAGAGACCCCACGGGATGGATGAGAAGGCCGTCACAGGGATAGGCTCTGTAGATGGAAGGGAAGCAGGAGAGCTGCGTCGAGGCATGGTCAGTGGAGACGTCTAGCAGCAGCTGGACACACAAGCCCAAGTGCAGAAGATTCACTGAGCAACAGCGGGAAGTCTGAGGGTGATGGACTCAGAGAGGGCCCTGACGGCCAGGAGACAGGACGAGCTCCTCAGAGGAGCGTCAACAGAGAGGAAAGAACAAAAAGAGACTCAGATGACTGCAACCCTTCCAGGCTGGAGAAGAAGAATCCGCCAAGGGGACGGAAGAAGTTGATGAGCGAGGCAGGAGGAACGCTGGGCCAGTGGGAACTCTGGATGCCAGCGAAGAGAGCATGTCCAGACGCGGGATGAGGGACCGGGTCCTACACTCCTGACGGTGGTGAAGGGAGGCCGAAGCCTGGGGATGTGGCCTTGACCGGAGCAGCTCCGGGGAGCGGCGGGGCTAAGAGCTTGAAAGGAGGGAGCTCAGGAAGAAGTGGGAGCCAGGCACTAGAGCCAGTGGGCAGGCAGGTCTGCGAGCTGTTCTGCTGCAGAGGGAGATGAAGAACTCGGGCAGCAGCCAGCGGGGAAGAGGCATCGAGAGAACAGGGGACAAGTGAGTCCCAGAACAGCCGATGCCAGTGGAGATGACCCAGTAGACAGAGGCCTGACTCCCTGGGGGAGGAGAGGAGAACTACTCTACGAATGAGCCGAGCAGGGGAGCGGGGCGGAGGTCCTCTGCCCGTGAGGGACTGCCTCCAGAGGGAAGCCAGGCCAGCGCATCCTGGGGATGCTCAGGAAGGCAGACGGTGTGGGTGCGGTACTGATGAATGGGTAGGCTGTGACCAAGTAACGGTAGCGATGATCAGACCAATTCTACTGCTTCTCAGAGATGGGAAGGGAAGGCCCCTTACAGAGGGAAGAAACTACCCTGAACTCTAAGTTTCCTAAGCATCTAAAAGAGATAACATTTAACCCAAAAGAGGCGGCTTTAAACCAGAATTATTTTTGACACGGGGCTTCCCTGGTGGCTCAGCTGGCAAAGAGTCTGCCTGCAATGCACTACATTTTTGACATATTGCTGCCTTTTGCTGAACAGGAATGGGGACTCCAGAGCAACGTTAAATTGCTTACAGAACATAAAGGAATTTATAAAATATGAAAGAAGCACATCTGAGTTGTAAGGTACAAATTTCAACCCCAGGATATGCAAATGTTAATATTCTTGTTTCTAAGTTTCCTCTTCAGTCATGATCCACTTAGCGCACCTTAACTCAAGACTCCAAAAGATACTTAACGAGCAGACGGTGACGGGGAACTCCCCAGTGGTCCAGTGGTTAAGACCTTGAACGTTCACTGCCACGGGCAGAGCCCTGGTCAAGGAACTAAGATCCCATTGGCCACACAGTGAGCTCCCCCCCAAAAAAAGAAGCAACAGACGAAATGCATGGGCATGACTGCGCTCCAATAAACTTTATTCAAAAAAAGAAAACAGGGGCGGTAAGAACAGGAATAATGTACATAAAACATGGCTTTATGTGCCACCTCCTGCGCCAAGGGCTGTAATACACCCGCCTTGTTAGATCAGCACAGCTCGCCTCTGAAGGAAGCACTACTATCATTTCCCCCTTTCACAGATGATGAAGCTACACAGAGAGAAGTTATATAACCTGCCTGACAGTAAGTGGGAGACAGGATTCAAGCCCAGGTCTTGCTATCAAGAAACAACAAAAACCCATATGTTAAAAAAGTAGACATTTTAAGTTATCACATCAAGAACTCAGCCCAAGAACATCAATGTGGATAACAACTGTTCATGTGTATTAGAAACATAAAGATGCTGATCTCCTCAGTTGGCAAAGTATCTCTTCACCCAAGTTCAGCAGGTGGATAACACCAGCCCTTCTCGCATCCTGCTGGGGCTCAGGGATCACTACAGTCCATCCTCTGGGATGTCATCAGCTACTCACAGCAATTTTATAATCGAGGGAGAAGCAGAAAGAAGGCTGAAGCATGCTCTGCTCCAAATATCCAGTTAACTTAGATGCCACAGTGCTTATCACACATTACCATAACTATCACAAATTATTTCTGATAATTTAGACATTATCAGAAAATAAACATTGAATTGATATACGTGTATTTCCAACAGTCTCTGTCATCATCACATTTTTATTAATTTCACCTTCATCTGAATAAACAAGCTATTTTAAGCCCACCATCAAAAATATATGATATCTTTGTAAATTGTTTAAATAGTCAAATTAAATAAATTGTAGCTGAACTGAAAAAAAAAAAAAAGTGTGATAAACCACAAGCTGGGACACAGTCTCAGTCCCAGCAGCTCATCCCTGAGGTCACCCACCTCCAGGACAGCTAACGCCCACCCCTCTCCCAGATGTCCATGCTGGAGCGCTCACACGGATGTGCCCACCCTGTTCCCTCTGCCTGGAAATCCTCCCCAATTAGTGGACAGATTGGGGCCCTGCGCACACCCGAACCGCTCTGTGTATTGAGGGCCAGAGACCTCAGCTAATCCTGGGGCATCATGTCCCCTGTCCACTGGCACCAATTGCTATATGAGGGACATGGTCTGAACCCTAAACCAAACAAATTATATATTTTTAAAGGTGTGACTTTCAAAGGCAATTGACTATCTGAACACTGGATATTTGATGATACTAAGGAACTATTGTTAATCTTTTGGTATAATAAAGATGTAGCTTATATAAATATATTGATGCATAACATGGTATCTGGGGGTTGCTTCACAGTAACCCAGGATGGGGGGATAAGTGGGTAGGAGCACAGAGGAAACGTGATTGGCCATTAGCTGGTAACTGCTGAGGCTGACTGATGGCCACACGGGGTTCACTGCACCCTCCTCTCTATTTGTGTCTATTTTCCACAGAAAATAGAACCGTGAAAGCAGGTGAGCGAGTTAGATATACAACAGGAAGGACAACCAGATAGTGACGAGTCAGCTCAAGAAATAAATTTTCACTTTTATCTGCTTAAACATTATCTGGAATAGAACTTTGGAATTAACAGATATCATTAGAATAAAAAATGCAGTAAAAAGTCATTAAACGCGTTTGAGATAAACCGAACTGAAACACACAGAAGTGAATTGATACGCATTTCTTTCATGCCTTATGAAGGCAGGTAAATAAAACCGTCAAATTCCATCTGAAAGGGCATGACCCTGAAATGGTAAGTTTAGATCCTGGCTATTCCGTGACTCAGCACAAAAGCAGTCACTAAAACCTGTGGAAGGCTGCGTGTTACATGTATGACCTCAATTAACTCTCCCCAAAGTCCAGGGACACCGATCTCCTTACTGTATGTAGGCAGTTAGAGATTTGGGAACTAAAACTGGTAGTTGATCCCACCTGGACGCACACCCCAGCCAGCTGATGCCGCGGCCTAAGTAAAAAGCCTTCCTTCCAAAGCAGCGCTCTGGGGGGGCTGGCATCACCACCACCCTGCGCCCTGCGGTAGAGCTGGCAAAGCCAAGTGCACTTGGGCAAAAAAGTCCTGGCCCTGGTGTACATTTTCAATCGCCTGATGACGAACACGTGTGACACTGCTGGGCTGCCCTCCTGCTGGTCACGGCTCTGCATGAAGTCTTGCACGTCTCCCCCAAGATGCTTGTGACTCGAGTGACAGGCTAGTCTGGTCAACACGCACCCCCGTGAGGCTGTGTCCTTCCTGGGGATAAGGCTGTGCAAGAATCAAACTCATCCTCTAGACCCTGCTGAACACGATGACCAAATCGGCAGCCAGCTTTTTAGACTGTCATGAAAAACACAGCCAAACATAAAACTATCAACTGACAAATTTTAAAAAACATAATTGTTAATAAAACCCACAATTTCAAAATTTCTTTTCATGGGACAAAGCTTAGATTAAAACTATAAATAGGAAGGAGGAAGATAAGGAACCCCCAAACTAAACTAATGTAAAAGTCAAAGTCATTTTTAGGTAGCAGCACATGAAAATAATTCATCTGAGTCGCCAAAGGAAGGAAACAGGATTCACAGCTTAAAAGGATGATCTCTTCCTTCAACTCTCCGACAGGGGAAATAAAGAGGAAAAAAACACCCTCCAAGTTACCACTGACCTTCCCCAAGTCTGCAACCACATGGCTGTGTTTTAGACTGGGTGGAGTAGAGAGTAAATAAACACAGCTGCTATTTTTAGCACGCTTTTCCTGGACACTCTGAAATTTCCAAGTCACAAACTATTGCTTGTTATCATTTAAAGTAGATTTTTACTCAAAGAATTCATAGAAGACATCTCAGAATCAGGGAGACATATATAAGCTCCTACATAGAGCTGACTTATTTTAGAAAATAATTTATTACACAGAGTGTATTATATGTTCATCAAATAAACTAGAAAGAATGCTTAAAATATTTTCCACTGAATGTACTCAAAAGAGTAAACCTTACTAAATTCTGTAGAATATTAATTACTGAAATTAATACAATAAATTTTTCAAACTCAAATTTTGCTACAGTTTTGAAAATGAACTCCTTTGCAAATTTGAGCAGTACAACAAACCTAGACTGAAGATGTAAGCTACGCATTACCTAACATTACCTAACTTCCTTCCAAAACTTACATTCACAATACAACCAATGGCTTCTTGAAGATGCAAGCTGTGTATCACCTAACGCAACCTTCTTTCCAAAATTTACATTCACAATACAACCAACTGTTTCTCTCAACTTTACTTAAGAATAATAGATTGGAAGTAAAAAGAACAAATTTATTTGGATATTCCACCTCATCCATTATTTTACAAACAGAATCAGGGCCAATTTATCCACTGGACACTAGACACAATGCTTAAGATCCATACTCCTAAGAAGTCCACAAAAAAAAGGTTTTAAAACTAGAAGGAATAAAAAGAAACCTTAACATGTTTTCATATATAACATGAATAGATTTGTCTTTATACCAACACAGTCGCGAAACATAATTTTAAAAAGTTTTGTTTTGTTTTGTTTTTCATGGAGACATTTGCGTGTGCTCAGTCGTGTCCAACTCCTTTGCAACCCCACAGACTGCAGCCTGCCAGACTCCCCGTCCTGGAATTTTCCAAGCAATAATACTGGAGCAGGTTGCCATTTCCTCCTCCAGAGGATCTTCCCAACTGGGGATCCCAGAGGATCTTCCCAACTGGGATCCCAGAGGATCCCAGGGATCGAGCCCGCGTCTCTTGCATCTCCTGCATGGGCACATGGGTTCTTCACCAGCTGAGCCCCCAGGGAAGCCCTTTCCGTGGAGGAAGAAGCCACACAAGGGAAAGCAGCTGGGTTCACATCAGTCAACACGCAGCCCAACTACACACTCGCCTCTCTTGTCCCAGACACTAGGACCTGGGCTGTGTTCCTCAGAGCAGAAGATGGTTGGCGGTGCCCTGGCTGGGCCCAGAAAGTCGTGAGCAATGATCGCAACCATTCCTTCATTTGCAGGGACCCCCTCCCATCTCCTTCAAAGGCTGGGGTGGGGGTCAGAACTAACAGGTTCCCCATACACTCACTGCCTGTACTCTGACGTGGCTTAGACCGTAAGTGGAGCCGCAACAGCAGTCTCAGGCTGAATCAATGTTTTTTTCTTATTTCCGATGCCTCTGAAAACACTGCATACAACTGATGGCATCATTGGAAACTCACTTTCTTCATATAGAAGACTTTTTAAAATTTTGTAAATAATAATATTTCTCATTCTCATTTTAAATACAAAATTAACGGGTTGCTTTCACGAAAATGGAAATAAATCTAAATAGTGCTTGTACTCTTGCCTGGAAAATCCCATGGAGGGAGGAGCCTGGTAGGTTGCTGTCCATGGGGTCGCTAAGAGTTGGACACAACTGACAGACTTCACTTTCCCTTTTCACTTTCATGCATTGGAGAAGGGAATAGCAACCCACTCCAGTGTTCTTGCCTGGAGAATCCCAGGGACGGGGGAGCCTGGTAGGCTGCCGTCTATGGGGGTCATACAGAGTCGGACACGACTGAAGCAACTTAGCAGTAGCAGCAGCAGCAGCAGCAGTGCTTGTAGAACAGAAAGGACACCACATTCTAAAAGAAAATTCCAGAAAAAAGGCAGCTCCTTTGCTCTGATACTGTAGTTGAAATGGAGTCCTGTTCTCCGACCGTCAATCTGCCCTGACTCCTAGCCTCCGTGTGATGATAGGAGGTGCGTGGTGCCCGCAGACCCTCAGCCCAGCAGGCCAGGAGTGGCGGGGGCGGAGGGGCAAGGAGCCCCCACCTCTCTCCCGGCCAGGGCCACGCACACACACCACGCACACACACGAACCAGAGGGCTCGGTCCGCACGTCCCCAGAAAACCAAAGCAACCTTCAGAGGCATCCCGGGGAGCTTCCTGGAATCTGCGAGCTCCCGCATGCCAAGAGCCTGCTCTAGCAGCGTCCAGGACGCAGGCGGCCGGCGGCATCCAAAGCCCGCAACCAGGGAACATGCCTCAGTCCAGGGGCGGGTCCCCACCAAGCACGCTGGCTCACCAGGAAAGCCCTCAAGTGGGAACAGGTGCCCCCCTTTTTCCCACTAAACGTGCATTCCGACACACACACACGCTGCTCACACTGGCCCTCCATGCTGACCAGGGGAACTCTGCAGTCTTCGCTCAGGACCTCTGAAAAGGTTAGCAGGGAAAGTCAGGGCCGGGCTCAGCCGAGCCCACAGCTTCGCAGGCCTCCGGTGTGTGTCCGGTGTCCCAGCCGGCAGGCTCTGACAAAGCCCGGCAGGGCCACAGAGAGACCTGCCGGCTCCAGGACACGGGGGACCGTCCTCCCCAGAGGCCAGGCCAGACCAGCTCCCCACGCCCAGGCGCCGCCCCCTTCACGGGCTCCGGGGAGCTTCCCGTCACGGTTCTGCACCACAGAGGCCTCCGTGGCCACAGCACTCTCCGAAAAGCCATCACCAAGGACGAATTCTCTGATGCTCCACGCACACCTAAGGTGCACACCTAAGGTGGCCGGGGTGAAGGATGCTTGCTTGAGGGCTCACTTAGGCATGGCCGGAAGAGACCCGTCCTGCCAAAGCCTGCTGCCAAATTCTAGAAACACCAGCGGCCTGCGGACAGAGGCAGCTTCCGTCCTCGGCCCTGTGCGCGGCCACAGGGCCCGCCGGGACGAAAGCGTCCCAGCTCCCGGGCCGGGGCGGCGTTTCCCACCCAAGCCTGCCGCGCCTCTGCCCGCTGAGCAGCCTTGCGCAGCCCGCTGGCCCGCACGAAGGCGGGGAGGCCCCGCACGCCAGAACCAGTGTTCCCTGAGTCCTGAACAGGAGACGAAGCCGGGAGGGCCACGCACTGGCTACCCTCGGCGTCTTCCAGCATCAGAGGAGGCAGGTGCCCAGCTTCCCACAGCAAGCCATGCCTGTCAAGGGCGCCCAAGGCAGCTCCAAACCTGGAGGCCCCTGCAGGGGTCACCCAGCCCAGGCAGAGGGGTGCTCCGCCCCACCTGATACTCTCTGGTAGCAGCACGGTCTAGTGGTATCTTTGACACACACACACACACAAACTAGTAGTAATAATTCCTTTCAAAGAAGCAAGTTTCAGTGAGAAAGAAATCCATGAGATGACAGCAAATCATGGATCACAGAACGAGAACTGCTGTCCTCATCTAAAGACGGTTAGAATCCAAACTGAAACCTTAAAGGAAAATAATTTCTGCCCGTGGATTCTCCTTTTCAAAATGCTTAAAATGCTTCTTCCTCTCTGGGTCACAGATAGCCCCGGTCCGGACTTGTAACACCTTTCCTTCAGGAGACAAATGTCTCTGAGCCAGAAGCCAATTAAATTTTGCTTTGCCAACTTAAGTGAACCAAATGCCTGGCAAGTAGCGATAAAAGACTCTCAGAGATTAACTGGAGTTGAGGGGAGAGGCAGATGAACACCGAGATACCCAAACAATTCCCTCCAAACCATTTCAGAATGAAAATTAGAAAGCTATACTAGAGCCAAACCATTTTAATTTAATCAGCCTGTGTTCTTGCTATAGAAACCTTGCCGTTACTTAGCTTTAATAGTGATATATATATCAGGGGGAGGGCGCAGCTACCCACTCCAGTGTTCTTGCCTGGAGAATCCCATGGACAGAGGAGCCTGGCCGGCTTCAGTCCATGGGGTTGCAAAGAGTTGGACACGACTGAGCGACTAAGCATATATCAGAACCGATTTCTTAAAAAAAAAAAGTGAATGCAAGCATTTTTTCTTAGGAAAGAAGAGCTTGCTATAACTTCCTTCCAACTCCTTAAAAAAAAACTCTTTCATCCAGACTGACTCCTTGACCACAAAGGAAGAATGGATGCGGGCACCGCGCGCCAAGCTAAGGCGCTCCAGAGGGGAGGTGTGGGCGGCCGTGGGGCGTGAGCCGCCGGGTGATGGGGCGATGGGGACAGGTGTCGAGACGACAGGTGTCTCCGGGGCTGGAGGGCAGGGGTGAGCCGGGGACGTCACGGGGAGGCCCCTGGCAACGCTGCGTGGCTGCGGGCAGGGCCGGGAGGAGGCCGGACGGGGCAGGAAGCCCAGCGCCAGCAGGCCCCGAGGACCCGCCACAGAGGGCAAGGCCAGGGGTCGAGGCCGAGGGGGGCCACGGGGCAGGGGCCACGTGGGAGAGGGAGGGGCTCGGAACCGAGCGCGTCTATGTTACCATGGAGACAGACGCGCAGGAGCTGGGGTTAAAGACACCGGAGCAGAGGCTGGGACCTGGCGGCTGGTGCGGGGAGAAGGCAGCCCCCAGCACAGTGGAGGGGGGACCGGCTGGCGGGTGCGTCCCAAGGCCGAGGCTGGGGGCGTCCCTAAGAAGCACGGGATAAGACACATCCAAGGAGGGGTGCCGGGAGGCGAGAGCATGGCCACCCGCAGCTCGTCCTGCCAACACAGGCCCATCGGTGGGCCCGCCGCCAGCCCAGAGTCGGCCGCAAAGGTGGGTGGTGGCAGGTGGGGTGGTCCCCCCAGCTCTGAGGCGGCTGGCCTGTGGCCTCGTCCCAGCGGCACACACAACCCCCCACATCCTGCAGGGTCTCTGGTCTTGGGGAGGGGTGGGCAACAGCGTCCACGTGGTCCTGGAGGCAACAGGTGGCCTCTGAACAGCCAGAGAAGATGCTCTTACACCTTCTGGGATGACTGGTAGGTCCCACTCAAATTTAGTGCAGAAATATTTTTTGCTAACTTCAAGGACGTCCAGATGCTCGGCCTTATCACCAGAAGCAGGGAAGCGGTTGACTTATCCAAGCAGTATATATGAGCAGGGCGCAGACAGGACATTCACGGCATTAAACACGAGGCCCCTTCACAGCTGAAAGGGTGCTCATCAGTGTTTCCACCAGCTGGACAGTCTACCACCTCAGGGAGCAGCTTCCCGAAGAGCACCATTCCAGGACTTGGTTCTGTTTAGAGTCCTGTTAATCCAGCAGGTGAGGAAGGCAGGGCCACCATCCCAGCTGACAGGCACACAACATGTGCAGGTCCCCGGGCGGCCTGCGAGGCGGGGACCTGGGGCCAGAGCCCAATCCTGCTAATGCTTCACGTGACCCGTGCGAGCGATCTTTGCACACGTGGGTCAGCTCTTCCACCTGTTAAACAGGGACACAAGCGAGTTGAGAGTGCAAACTGAGGTGGTGTTAACAGTGCCTAGTGGAGATAAAAGACCTATGCAAACGTGAGGTGTTATGAGCTCACACAGGACCTTTCCTGTTTTGTTTTGTTTTTAATTATGAAGTACCATTACCACCATTTTATGTTTCCATAACATCTTGCTTTACGAGTTTTAAAGTTATTTCCAAACATGAGGACAATCATGAAGTGAGTAGGTTAACACACAGCTTTATTTCAATGTATTGAGAATATAGTGAGATACAGAGAATTTCACTGATTTTCTTAAAAGTCAAAAATACAGTCTAAAGTTCAGATTCGTTGTCTTCAATGGGATACTCCCTACGAGAATAAAATAAAGTGTAATTTAACTCCATTAGTGAAAAATTGTTTTGTCTTTTTGAATCTACTGAAAAACACTGAAGATATATAAATAACTGCATTTAAATGATTGCTACCATCTTAAGAGGCTTCCTAAATTCTCTCTGAACTGTTATTTTGTCCAGAAAAAAAATGGAGGTCGTTTTCTTTAGTATCACAGTCCCTGCTCGGGTCATAGTGGACCCTTTCACAACTCTCGAGAGTAAGACCTCACCAGCTCTGTCCTGGGCATGACTCTGCAGGCCAGCCCACCAGCCCTGAGTGCTCAAGGTGGGGTGAGGCGCCAAGCCTGGGGTCACACGTTTCCACTTGAAATAGTACACAAACCAAAGCCAGAGTGGAACACATCAAAAGTATGAAACCAAAACATGGTATGCAAATAAGATGGAACTGGGAGTATTGAAAACAACACTGTAAGTTACAGATGATGAGAGGCGAGACGTTAAATGCGACCTTCGAAATGGGGTGTATAGCGCGCCATGTCACTCCAGTCACGTCCAACGCTGCGACCCTATGGGACTCTCTCCACGGGACTCTCCAGGCAAGAACACTGGAGGGGGTTGCCATGCCCTCCTCCAGGGGATCTTCCCGCCCCAGGGATCAAACCTGTGTGTCCCTCACATCTCCTGCACTGGCAGGTGGGTTCTTTGCCACTAGCGCCACCTGGGAAGTCCTTAAAATACAATAGAGTCCTTCATTAGGATTTCTAGGATGGAGAATGAATGGCATGTAAACTAACAGGAACAGCACAGACCTTTCTCAAGCAAAGAACTGAACCAACACTGAGACGGCAACAAGTGAATCGTGTAGATAAAGGGATCCTCTCGAGATCTGTATGGGTTTTACTGACCACATCGGTCACTCAGAAAGTACTGACCCAGGCGTCCTCAACACCCCTAAGACGTCTGCCAGCCAAGAATCTACACCTCCCGTGTGCAAAAGAGGGCACGGTGGAGTCATCTCGGTGCCTGGAACATCCTATCAAGCGGAGGCATGAACCCCAGACCAGAGCCCCGGGCTCCCCATCTGCAGCCCCAGGGCCCACAGACCGGTGCCCTGAGCACCAGAACTGGGGTCTCCGTCCTGGGTCTGAGCCTTTGCAGAGAAACCCAGGGAGCGCGGCCTCCCGCCTACCTGAGGCTCTTCTGTTGATGGTGTGAAACAGGAGCCCCCAGCGGCTCTGTTCAGATAAGGGAGACGAGCCCAAGCCGGGGCTCACCGTGCCCTCTGCCCACGACGTGGCTCCTGCTGCCAGGCGGACAGACGCTGGGCTCTCGCAGTGCCCGTGCTGCCCGGGGCCGTACCAGCGTCTGCAGGCACCATCTGCACGGCCGGCACCGTCTGTCCGCGGGCGCCGTCTGCAGGGCTCCATGCTGCCCCGGTGGCTGCAGCCCCTGGCCGGGCAGCCCCGCCGGGGTGGGGGAGTGCGTCACCTCAACAGCCAGGGGAGCAGAGCGCGCGGAGCTGACCGCACCTCCCCTCACACCTCTCTTCTCCTCTCTGCCACCCGGAAAGCACAGCCTCCTGGGAGGGTGCTGTCTGGGCACAGCCTTGGGGGCCCCTGGCTTGGGGTGGGGGGACAGGCCGGCCAGGACGCTGATCCTGCAAGCCCCCCGCCTCCCATCCCTGGCCTCACCGTGGCTGGTGGGGGCCTCCAGCCAGATGGCATCTTTTCAAACCGAGCTGTACAATGACATCCTTCCCAGTCTGCAGCCTGGTGAGGAAGAGGGTGGACACACGCCTCTGGAGCATCACCTGCGGACCCCACAGACCCTGGGGTCCCAGGAACGGCAGGCCTGGGCATCGCCAGGCCCCCCACCCCTGCCCCGGGTCAGGAGCTTGACCGCAGCCTGTGTCTTCGGTGACAGCTTCGTCTGCACCACCCGCCTCCTCACTTGAGCCTTGCTGTCTGGCCCAACCAGCAGCGAAGAGGACGCAGGATGAGCTCGCCAGGGTCAGGGAGGGGCCACGCAGTGGGATGCTTCTCCACTGAGCGAGGGGCCGGCGGGGCCACCTGCCCACCTGCCTCGCGTTGGTCCACCTTCCTGCTTCTAAACCTCTGCGGGTACCACTCATCAATGGCAGGTATTCTTGGGGGTGGGGGGTGGAGGGGGGCAAAAGGGGCATTTAACGGTTTTAAAATACTCTTCAACACTTATTTGCTAGGCTTCCCTGATGACTCAGTGGTAAAGAATCTGCCTGCCAATGCAGGGGACGTGGGCTTGGTTAGATCCCACGTGCTGGGGAGCAGCTAAGCCCGTGAGCCCCAACTACTGAATCTGTGCTCTCGAACTGGGGAGCCGCGACTACTGAACCCACATGTGGCGACTACCGAAGCCCGTGGGCCCCGAGCCTGTGCTCCGCAGTGAGAGAAGTCACCGCAGTGAGCAGCCTGGGCCTGCAGCAAGAGAAGTCACCCCCGCACTGCAACCAGAGCGGCCCTGCTCGCCAAAAGCCCTAGAGAAAAGCCCGCAGGCAGTGACGGAGACCCAGCACTGCCAGAAACAAATAAGGAAGATTTAAAAAAACAAAAACAATACTTTATCCCCTTACAGAGAAGATGGGTAAGATCTGGTTAATTACGCCGGAAGAAAGGAAACCCCTGCAATTCTTAGCTTGATAAATATTAGGGAGTTCTAAACTTTCACAGAAAGACTGTAGGCTTTTTTCCCCAAAAGAAGGTTATAGCTCATTTCCACTCTTCCTCCCATTTACAAATGAGTAAATAAAGCTACGATCAGAGGTGTGCTAATTAGACAGCCATACGTGGGTCCCAGCCACGGTCAGGAAGGCTCGAGGACACTTCTCTGCCGCAGACCGTGGACCCTCCAGAGGCGAGGGTCTCCAAAGACTCAGGCTTCTCACATCGCATCTCTTCCTCAGTGCCCACCAAGGGCAAGGGAACACAAGCTTCTCTTCTGGAATAGCCACGCACGTTAGTTTGGAAGAGAGAAAAGACTGACCTACACGGACCAGGGTGAAGGGTGGTGGTCGGCTGATAGAGCTGTCAAGTCCCAAAGATAGCGCGTCATCAAGTCATGAAGACCACAGATCCGTTAACACTGACGTCTTCACGTCACTGCTCTACAGCCAACAAGAGAGAGTTTGCAGATGTTTGGGGAGTTCAGTGGCCATTCCCCCTGACCGCAAGGAAAAGGCTACAGCCTTCAGAAAGGAGGCGTTCACCCAAAGGTCACCCAGCCCCACTCTTGGCCAACACTGTGGGGTGCACTGAAGCATCACCAGCAGAAATTACCCACCAAGACAGACAGCTGTCTTCAAGGCTCAACGTACAATCTTCCAGGAGCAAACAGCAATTTTACTATGTCGCCCCCTGAGGTGGTTAAAGGAAACGTGAGGCCTCCTTTCAGCAAAGTTTGAAACAAACCGTCGCCTCTCTCTAGAAACAGTGACCATGCTTCAGTCAAATGAGTTCTTTCAAAAAACAGTCTTCCTGCGGAGGTTCTTCTTCCATCACGCAGAATGCCCAGGTACTCAGAGGTCTCCTCTTGCAAGGGATGGCAAAGGGCCCAGAAATGGACCGGGAGACAGGAGCTGCACTGTGATGATCAGTCCAGGTAGACTGAGGCTCCAAAGAAGGAACACTGGGCCTTTTTGGCACTGACGCAACCTATGCCTTTATCTGGATCCAAAGTACGTTCTTAGGGTATAGTGATTAGCACGCAGAGCAGACAGTCATTTTCATGTGTAAGTTGGTTTTTTCCAGATTTGCTCTGACGAAGCAAAGTATCATCAGTGTGTTCTATATTCCCTCCGAAAAAGGCAGCTTGACTCCTTGAAAGAGAGGCTCTGCTGAGGCAGCTGAAGGCTGGACCCCTGCTCCCCACCAGCCACAGGACCACCAGCCACCTGTCACCTGCAGGATTCTGGGGCTGCGTGCTCGCTTGTACCTAACAGAGCCAAAGGGTCCAAGACCCAACACAGGAGAAAGGATGCAGCATTTTTTAACCTTGGCCACACTCTAAAATCTCCCAGGGTGCCTCAGGAAAACCCTGGGAATTCTGATTTAATTGGTTTGGAGTGGATCTGCACATTAATATGTTTTAGAATCCTGGTTAATTCAGCGTCCTAAGAATTCCAGTGGGACCCATTTGAAGAGCTTGTGCTTTCCCGACCTGAAGGAACATTTCGATGGGACAAGATATTAATAAACACCAGCAGAACCAAAACTCTGCTGACCACCTGTGACCCCAGGTAGGTTGCTCTTCGATGGTCAACCCCAAACTCTCGCTTTTGCCTATGACCTTGGATAACTGGTTTCTGTTGGTTCACTGCTTCTGAGACCAAAAGTGCTCTCGAAAAAACTCTTACACGGATCTTATGCGCAGTGATCACGGCAGTGCAGGAGGACATCCGTGACCAGCCGGCTGCCCCGCTTCCCCAGGCCCGGCTCCTGGTTTGTTCCCAACGCAGCTCGGAAAGGATCCCACCCGAGCGCTGTCTCTCAGCGGGCCCCCACCTGCCCTCCACAGCATCACGCGGCTCCGGCTTCCACCAGGTCACACCACAGCCTGAGTGACCCTCTGCAGCCAAAAGCTGGTTTCCACGTTTATCGACAAGACAGCCAGAGGCTATGAAAGGCACCATCCTAAACAGTGCAGGGTGAAGCAACCTGTAAGTATTTGACTTTGATCAATATTCACAATTGTGCAAATCAACTTATTTGTTGATTTGCAGAAAACCAACCCCCAGAAAAATTCAGAGGCATATACAGTTCAGCGGATTTTCACAAAGTGGAACCTTCACTCTCAGATCCAGCAACCAAAACAACTGACAGCCCGAAGCCCCCTGGGGTCCCTGCCTGGCAGTCGTGAGCCTTAAATGGGACCATTATTGTGACTTATAGGCTTTCCAGGTAGTTCAGGGTTAAAGAACCCCCCTGCCAAGGCAGAAGACACAAGAGTTCGAAGCAGAGTTCAGTCCCTGGACCGGGAAGATTCCCTGGGGAAGGAAATGACAACCCACCTCAGTACTCTTACCTGAAAAATCCCAGGGACAGAGGAGCCTGGCGGGCTACAGTCTATGGTGTTGCAAAGAGTCGGACACGACTGAGCACGCACGCCTTGTGACTCCTATCACACCGCAAATGAGTCTGGCAGTCTCCGTACTCTACATAAATGGAATCATACAAAATGCATCCTTTTGTGTCTGGCCTCTTTCCCTCAACATTATCTCAAGGGGTGACAGTGCAGTCATCTGCTCTTTCTGCCCTCCCTGTCTGTCTCTTTCTTCATAGTATTCCATTGTGTGATATGCTTATTTCACAGGACAAGCATTTGGGCTGGTTCCAGTTTGCGGCTATTATGGTTAATGCTGCTACAAACATTCTTGCACATGTCCTTTGATACCCAAATGGACTAATTATCTGTTGGGCATACACCTAGTAAGAAAGATAGTGTGGTATGAACTAAAGAATAGGCAAACAGAACCAATCTAACAAAATAGACTCAGAACAAACCCACACATAGAAAGTCTTTTGATAGATGACAATGGGCTGATGCAATGCAATGGGGGAAACTGGTATTTTCAAATAGATGGTGCTGGCTAAATTAATTGGATGCTTACATAGAAAGAAAACTCTTGACCCCTACCTCATACCATAAAAAAAAAAAAAAAAAATTCAGATAGATTGGAGATCTAAATTTGAAAAATAAAATTTCTAGAACTTAAATAAATGAATATCTTCATGGTCTTAAATATCTTAAACAGAACACAAAAAAATGACAACCACAAAGGAAAATGCTGATAAACTGGATTTCACTAAAATTAAGAACTATTATTCATTAAGAGCGGCTTCCGTGGCGGCTCAGGTGGTAAAGAATCTGCCCACAATGTGGGAGGCCCAGGTTCGATTCCTGGACAGTAAGATTCCCCTGTAGGAGGGACTGGCAACCCACTCCAGTATTCTTGCCTGGAGAGTTCCACAGACAGAGGAGCCTGGTGGGCTACAGTCCATGGGACTGCAAAGGGTCAGACACGGAGCAACTGACATTCATTAAGAAGTATCCCTTAAGACAGTGAAAAGAAATGTCACACACTAGAAGAAATTTTCAATATACATATGACACAAAAGGCATAGCTAGAAAATGTAAAGAAGTCCCACAAATCAATTTTTTTAATATAAAAACCCAATTTTTTAATATGTGCAAAAGACTTGAATAGGCGTTTTACAAAACAAAATATACTAATGGCCAAGAAAACATATGAAAAGTTGCTCAACATCATTCGTCATCAGGGAAATGCAACCTAAAAGCCAGTGAACAAAAATTAACTCAAAATGGATCAGAGACCTAAATGGAAGACCTGACCCTATAAAACCCTTAGAGGAAAACACAGGCAAAAGACTTTTTGCCATAAATCACAGAGAGATCTTTTTTGATCCACCTCCTAGAGTGATGAAAATTAAAACAAATATAAACAAATAGGATCTAATTAAACTTAAAAGATTTTGCACAGCAAAAGAAACGGTAAACAAAAACATAACCCTCAAAATGGGACAAAGTATGCGCAAATGAAGCATCCCACAGGAACTAATCTGCAAAATACACAAACAGCTCACACAGTTCAATATCAAAAACACAAATAACCCAGGCAAAAAACTGGGGGGAAGACCTAAACAGACAGTTCTCCAAAGCAGACACACAGATGGCCAACAAACACACAAAAAAATACTCAACATCTCTCATTATTAGAGAAAGGAACGCAATCAAAACTATAAGGAGGTATCACCTCACACCAGTCAGAATGGCCATTATCAAAAAATCTACAAACCATCAATGCTAGAAGGGGTGTGGAGAAAAAGGAAGCCTCCTACACTACTGGGGAGAATGTACATTGTGCAGCCTCTATGGAGAGCAGGATGGAGGTTCCTCAAAAAGACTAAAACTAGAACCACCATATGACCCAGCAAGCCCACTCCTGGGCACACACCCAGAGAAAACCGTCATTCCAAAAGACACATGCACCCCAGTGATCACTGCAGTGCTATTTACAGCAGCAAACTTGGAAGCAACCTGAATGTCCACCAACAGAGGAATGGGTAGAGAAGATGTGGCACATATGTACAATGGAATATTACTCAGCCATGAAAAGGAACGGAATAGTGCTATTTGTAGACAGACCTAGAGATTGTCACACAGTAACAGAGAGAAAAACAAGTGTCGTATAAAATCGCTTATACATGGAATCTAGAAAAATGGTATCGATGATCTTATTTGCAAAGCAGAGACAGAGACACAGGTGTAGAGAACAAATTCATGGATACCAAGGCGGGAAACGGGGGTGGGAGGAACCGGGAGATTGGAACTGCCGTATTCACACTACCATGATAACAGACAACCACTGCAAACCAGCGCAGAGCACGGGGATCTCTACTCAGGGCTCTGCGGTGACCCACATGGGGAGGAAATCTAAAAAAGAGGGGATACACGTGTAATACACATGTAACCGACTTAACACGGCTGTATGCCACTGCAGAGCAACTACACGCCAACAAAAATTAAAACGAAAACTAATAACTAAAACTGTTGAAACCCTTCAGAAAAACACATGAGTACTCTACTGCAATATCCCTTTGAGAAACAGCTTCTAAAATATAGCGTATTTATTTAAAAAATAAAGGCCACTGCGAGATACCATTACGTAACCATCACAGGTACAATTTAAAAACAACAAAACCACTAACAATGCCAGGAATTAGGAAGCATTTAGAGCAATTAGAACTCACATAACCCGATAGGTGTGTCAATTGATTTTGTCAGGAAAACCACAGGATAATATTTATTGAAGCGGGATATGCACATAATTCTATGACATAGCAATTCAACTTCCGATACCATTTTAAACTATAGAAAATACATTTATGGAAATATACGTAAGCCAGAGAAAGCCTTGAAAGAACCTGTAAATCTCAACAAAGCAGCAAAAACTCCCAAGACAAACACATCCTTTAAACCCATATTACATGAGGAATTCTATTAGCTCCAATATGAAAACCTCCGAATAATTCTATTTGTATTTAATATAATCTATTAGCATGGATTAATAGAAATAAAAGTCTAAGCAACTCACTGTATTTCCTCCAAGAACAAACATTAAACCATTTTAACTATTAGAAAAATTACATCTACTTATGCCCACAGGATATCAGAGCTTAGAAGGAAGATAAAGAATCAAAAGTAGCAGGAAACCATATGGAGAGAGTCACAGAGCTTGTGATTCTAATGGTAGCTGCAAACGAGGTCACTTATCCCTCTGTGGCCACATTAATTGGTCAAAAGCAACAGAAGCCTCACCAGCCTCCATAAAATCAGGCTCCCCCTGCCTGGGCGTTTTCAATTTAGAGCCCAGACACCTGCTACCCATCAGTCTCTCACGAGACAGGACGCGTGCCAACCACCACTATGTTATTTGGTTTGCTCTTAATCTTTACTATTTATAAACAGAGTCTTCAGAGTATATGCATGCACAAGTGCGGCATGTGTACACATGCAGCTATCTATAGCAAAAAAAAACAAATTCTCAAAGATAGCTGTTTGGAAGACCACATCTTGTGCTATTAATACTCACATACTGCAGTATTACATAACAATTTTTTTTTCCAATTCTGTTATGCTAATATGCAAATAAATGAACTCAACCATAGCTAGAAGCTAAATGTACTGATCAGTATGGCCTTGTGTATCTCTAACTACAAAAGAATTTTACATGATCTCTTTCCGCTCTAAAAATCCCATGGATCTACATTATTAATCACTTTTAAATCCAGCTGCTCACTTTCTGGGGTGGTTAATATCCGCTATTCCCAAATCCGTATATTCAGTGTACTCCAAGAAGATGCCTGAATGCTGAATTCACAGCAAGGAAGGTGCTAAAGGCATATTCTATAATTTTATAATTACTTGACAATCCCAAAACAATAGTAGGGATAGATGTTACCAGAGAAAAAAACTCACCTAAAAACAAATAGTTACTATTGTCTGCTTTATCTTCCAGGACCCTAAAAAATGTAAGTCAAATCTGTAAAAAAAAAAAAAAAAAAGGAAATGATGCCCTTCTAGAAAGCTTTGAAATCCATCAAAGGAGAGCAGAGTTTTCAGGTCAGACATGACCCTAAGGCCTGGAGGACTGGACTGTGGCTACGGCCCTATATTACTGAGTCCACGCTGGCTTCATCTCAAGATTCAGCCACAAGAGGTCCAGCTTTTTTGATTAAAAATCAGCCGTGTATTTAGGACTGGTAGAAACGCCTCTGATCGAGGAACCCAAACAGCTTGGACAAGTAGGAAAACAAGGGAAAAGTCAAGTCTACGTTACAGAAGAGGAAGGCGAAAGAGGGTGGGAAAGCAGCCACGGCGTGGGCTTCCAAGTCCATCGCAGGGGTCTGGGCGTGGGCTCAGCCCCACAGGCTTCATCGTCTTGCCTGGAAATCCTCACAGCTTGAGGAACAGGCTTCCTTGTCCGTAAAGAGACCAACAGCCGCTCCCCGCCCGATGCCGGGGGGACTTGTGTGAGACAATGTGAGTGTCCTGGTATCTCATCTTGACCCAGCGCTTGAGCGGCAGTGAAAGGTGGACTGTCTAACATCATGTGACACAGCAGGCTGAGGGATTCAAATGCTACCTATGCAACGCTGCCTGTCAGTACGCTGTATTCTTTCTGCATTTTCTTCTTTATTATTAATGCTTTACGGCAAGCACTTCCAATGAATATCTTTGAACAATCCAGTAACAATGGCGATGAAAGTTAAGTAATTTAGTTCTTCAACAAAAACCAAAAATATCAACGAAACCAAATACCAAAAACTGTATTTAAATGCCTGAACAAACGGTAAAGCTTTCCTGCCATGCTTTTTAAACTTTGTGAGCAGAACATTAAGTCCAAAGAAAATTTCAAAGATCTATTCTTATTTCAGGGGCACAAAAGGAACAGATCGTTTATATTAATATCTTGCAGAATAGTTCTGGAACCAACCAAATTTCTGGACCCAACTTAAATGAAGGTACTTCCATTCCATTCGCCTGTTTCCAAAATTATGTACATGAAATAAATGTCTTCTTTGAAATACACAGCCCATGGAGTTTTATATTCCCATCGAAACCAGGTGGAGCCACATCTAAACAACATCATTAAACTCCCAAGGTAAGTCACGTCATTTCTGCCCACTTATTCACCCGTGCACACATTCGCTGAAAAACAAATACTTAAACACATGCTTTCCGTAAGACATTAAACTAAGTGTCTTCATAAGCTCAAGGTGAATTAGGTGAGGTGCCCCATACATAAAGCATCAGTAGACAGGCAGAGGGCGGGGGGCGGGGGGGGGGGAGGCAGAGAAAGAAACAGTCTATCTAGAGCGGTGGGGGCTGAGCCAAGCCCTAGGGAGGAATTAGAGCTGAGAGAGAGGCCGGGGCAGGCTAGGTTCAGGCCCTAACACAGGCTGTTGCAAAGGGCTCCTGAGAAGCAGATAAATAGGGCGGCCACCTTATTTATCATCCAGGCTGGGATCCCTTTGAGAGCGGAAGGAGGCACTATTACCAATTTTGTCAGGATGAAAGGTGTAAAGACCAGACTGTCCTGGGCAAACCAAGACACACAGGTGCTTGGCTCAATGAAACTAATGTCCAGTGCCCTCCGACTTTTGAACGTGAGCTATTTAGGTATGTGCTCCATTATAATGATGTATCAGATTTCCAAAGGCACTGAAACAAAAGTCACTCATGAAGCATCTTGGGGGTAAGTCTGCAAAGTTTATTGGGGTACATTCTTTCTATCTCAAAATATAAAGCTTTCAAAATGGAGATGGCAGTGTTAGTGATCTCCATTTCAAACGAAGCCAAACGAGTTTGCACATCTCAGGATCAACTCTAAACAAGAGAAACTAAAAATCAGAAAAACAAACATATGGGGGGACTGCTCATTGAGTATTTATTACTGGCCACAAGCTGCTCTGAATATTTCACATATATCATCTCATTTAATCTCCATGACAACAGTTCGGGGGGAATTTCTTTATCTCTATTTTAGAGATGGATTAAGTAGACACACAGACTCAAATATCTTGCCCAAGGCCAACAGGAAGGAAGAGAGGGAGACAGAATCTGATCCAAGCACCAAACTTCACACCCTCTAGTTTCCCGCCAGTATTCTGCCCCCCAAATAATCTGGACATGCAATGTGTGTCCTGAGGACAGATCAAGACCCCCAGGGTACAGGCATACCTTGGAGATATTGTGAGTTTGTTCCAGACCACCTCAATAAAGTGAACATCACAATAAAGAGAGTTACAGGAATCTTTTGGTTCCCAGTGCATACAGAAGTTATGTTTATACTATACTGTAGACTATTAAGTGGGCAAAAGCATTGTGTCTAAAAAAAATATATACACACCTTAATTTTAAAATACTTTATTGGTTTAAAAACAAAAGCTTAACCATCATCTGAGCCCTCAGTGAGTTGTAACCTTTTTGCTGGTGGAGGGTCTTGCCTCAGTGTTGATGGGTGTTGACTGGTCATAGTGGTGGCTGCTGAAGGCTAGGGTGGCTGTGGCAATTTCTTAAAATAAGACACAGTGCAGTCTGCCACATCAATTGACCCTTTCATCAACAATTTCTCTGTAGCATACAACACTATTTGATAATATTTTACCCACACAGAACTGCTTTCAAAATTGCAGTCACTCTTCTCAAACTCTGTTGCTGCTTTTTCAACTAAGTTTATGTGATATTCTAAGTCCTTTGTCATTTCAACAACCTTCACAGCATCTTGACTGGGACTAGATTCCATTTTAAGAAACTACTTTCTCTGCTCATCCATAAGAAGCAACTCCTCATCCATTCAAGTTTGATCATGAGATTTCAACAATTCAGACTCCATTTCTAATTCCAGTTCTCTTGCTGCTTCCACCACATCTGCAATTCCTTTCTCCACTGAAGTCTTGAATCCCACAAAGTCTTCCCTGAGGGTTGGAATCAACTTCCTCCAAACTCCTGTTAATGTTGGTGTTTGAACCCATGAATCCCATGAATCATGAGTGTCCTTCATGACATCTAGAATGGTGAATCTTCTCCAGAAGGTTTTCTGTTGACTTTGCCCAGATCCATCAAGAGGGATCACTCTCTACAGCAGCGATAACCTTAGGATATGCCTTTCGTAAATAATAAGGTTTGAGAGCTGAAGTTACTCCTTGGTCTACGGGCTGCAGAATGGATGTTGTGTTGACAAGTGTGGAACATGAGTCTCACTGCACATCTCCCCCAGAGCTCTTGGGTAACCAGATGCATTGTCAATTAACAGTCATGTTTAGAAAAGAGTATTTTCTTCTGAGCAGTAGGTCTCAACAATGGACTTAAAATATTCAGTAAACCGTGTTAGAAGCGGACGTACTGTCATCCAAGCTTTGTGGTTCCATTTACAGGCAGAGTAGATTTAGCATCATTCTTACGGGCCCCAGGATTTTAGGAATGGTAAATGAGCATTGGCTTCAACATAGATTCACCAGCGGCATTCGCCCTTAATAAGAGTCAGCCTGTCCTTTGAAACTCTGAAGCCAGCAATGACTTCTCCTCTCTAGCGATGACAGTCCTAGATGACATCTTCTTCTAATACAAAGCTGTTTCATCCACACTGAAAATCTGTCGCTTGGTGCAGCCACCTGCATGAATGACCGGAGCTGGATCTTTGGGAGAACTTGCTGGAGCTCCCAAATCACACTTGCCACTGCACCTTATACTCTGATGTCTCAGAGACGGCGTCTTTCCCCAAACCTCACGAACCAACCTCTGCGGGCTTCAACCTTTTCCTCGGCAGCTTCCTCACCTCTCTCAGCCTTCCCAGAATTGAGGAGCATTAGGATCCTTCTCTGGATGTGGCTCTGCATAAAGGAGATGTGGTGGCTGGTTTGATCTTCTATCTAGACCACTCAGACCTTCTCCATACCAGCAAGAAGGCTGTTTCACTTTAGCCTTCATGTGTCCACCGAGGCAGCCCTTTTAATTTCCTTCAAGAACTTTTCCTTTGCATTCATTCACAACTTATTGCACCCGGCTTACCTGTCGGCCTGTCTGGGCTTTTTGATATGCCTTTCTCACTAAGCTGAATCATTTCTAGCTTTTGATTTCGGGTGAGAGATGTGTGACTCTTCCTTTCAGCTGAACCCTGAGCAGACACTGCAGGCCTACTAACCGGCCTAATGTCAGTATTGTTGTATCTCAGGAAGAAGGACACCCAAGGGGAGGGAGAGAGAAGAGTCAGAACACACTCACACCCCACAGTCCACACACAGAACACACACACAACACTTGCGGATTAGGTTCAGTGTCTAATATGGGCGCAGAGTGGGAGGCCCCAAAACAATTACAACAGCAACATCAAAAATCACTCATCACCCATCACCACAGCAAACACAATAATAATGAATTTTTTAAAAATACCGTGAGAATTACCAAAATGGGACACAGAGACACACAATGAGCAAATGTGGTTGGAAAAACGGCGCTGGGAGACTTGCTGGACACGGGGCTGCCAGAAACCTTCAAACTGTAAGAAGTGTGCTCCCTGTGAAGCGCAATCAAGAGAAACACAATAAAAGGTGGTCTGCTGTCCAGCCCGGCTGAGATTCCCACCTGGAACGGGTCTGGCCTAAGTCTCCTGCCAGGTGACCCTGCACCAGAGGTCAGCAAGGCCTCCCGGCCGCCCTACTCTGCCCCTTGAGACAGGTGGGTGCCCAGCATCCTGCCAGCAGACTGGCCCGTTCACGCAGCTGTCACCAGAGCCCAGTGCAAGTCACTCCACGCTCTGAGGCCCCTTAAGGGATGGAATTATTCTGACACAAGGCAAGTGGGTCCTACTGACACCCCTCTGGGGGTTCTGACTTGTCGGAGTCAGGTACCACACCCTCGATTCACCGTTATCATCCACAGCAAAGTGCTCGCCAGGCCATATGCACAGTTTTAGATCCTGAGGCTGACTGGTAAAAATATCTGAATACGCCCTGTACTCCAGAATCCATTCATTTGAAATAAAAAAGAAAATAGCTAAACTCATCCGGAGGTCTGGTAGACAAGCAAATAATAACAGCCAAAATTTAGCATTAGTAAGGAACAGAGCATCTCTCCTTGGACACAAATGTATAAAATAAGAGTCTGAAGGGAAAACCTGAATGTTCACACTCCACATATACCCACATTTGGGCTGCAGATAGCACTGCCCTATTTTGTCAAATCCTGAGGCATGGGGAACTTGAGCATTAAAAAAACCAAAAGCAAAAGCGAAAAAGAACAGTCTCGTTTAGACCCCTTGCAGAGCACAGAGAACTATAAAAGGAACTGAACAGATTCTGGGAGAGAGCATTCTAAGAAACTCACTTGAGAGGCCAAAAACAGCAATTAAAAAAAACCAGACAGTTTCCTGTCGGTTGTGTCTCTGGACCTGGCGAAAAGCACCAGGAGGCCAGCACAAGTGTTTGGAGGCGAGCTGGGAGACAAGGGAGGCAGGCAGCAAAGGGGGCAAGCAATTTTGAGTGTCTGAAAAGGAACACCCCTGACGCCTTCTGAAACTGAACTCTGAACCGTGCAGAAGGCTGTGAGTGGCTGAGCCCAGCGCGCCGCCTCCCAGCAGCCAGAGAGCCGGGCCAGGCTCATCACAGAGCCAGGGGAGGCTTGCTGATTGGCTATCAGATGGTTCTGACCTAAACGACCCAGGCGGCCTGTCTATCCAGACAAACCCACTTTGTGGCTCGGTTACTGGGGGCTGAATGTTCATGACACACCCGTGGGCTTGCTGGAAGGTGCTGTCTCCCCCAGCAGTCTCTCCCGCTCCCGGGGGCCCCCACTCAGACAAAAAAAAAAGTCTAAAGTCATTTGGAGATATTACTTTTTCAGATAAAATTCAGAAAACAGGGTTTTTGAGTGCTAGCTTTCTAGGCAGAATGGAGAAATATAGCCCAGGTTTTGCCTGCAGAGAGTCTAGTTTATTTAAACCATAAGGTACATTTTAAATATTTTGTTTAAATATGCATAATAGATGTGAAAAGCCTTCCCACGCTGGGGGCTGGGCATCAAGGTGCAGGGAATCCATGTTCGCGGAAAGTTAGTGTAAGTTTCTCCTACACACCGTGATACTCTAACAAGGACAACTAATGATACTATGGAAACTAAGAGCTGCCTCCTTGGACAAGGTCAAACCTTTGGACCCAGTGAAACTGGAGGCTCTGATCAAGTACCGTAACAGGTGACTGGACAGCTGGCTGGCTGTGTTATCCGTCAACTTCTTCTGACAGCAGAAAGTGACATTCTTTCTCCCCCTCCAGATTCCCCCACATTTAAAGGGGAAAAATCAAGTCTGGTCTTCCCAAACCAATACCACCCTAATTACACAAAATAGCGAACGCCGCCAGTGTAATGTGCAGCCATGCCCGTGGAGTCCAACAGTCAGCGCCAGCGCCGCGGGCAAGCAGCGACCCCCCAGACACAGGTTTCCTGCAGCCCCCATGGTTGCAGCAAGACCAGGCCACAGAATCCAGCTAAACACTTCTCGTGTGTTTTGCCCATATGAATAGTGTTTAGTAAATAGTGGCTGCTATCATCACTTTTAAACACCTAAATAGTACAATGGCTACATTTCCAACTTATTTTTACCAATACCCTAATCAATACCTGCTGTGGTCTGAGGACGGGGGAGGAGAAGGCTTATAAAGAGACTGGGAGAATTGTGTGAGGCGATAGAATTGTTCCAGATCTTGGTTGTCGTGGTCGTTACATGACCGTGTGTGATGGTCACACTGCATAGAACTAGGCAGGAGCAAGAGTGAATTTTACTTTATGCAAATATTTGATGCCTTTTGATGTGCCAGCCAAAATGTTTAATTTAATTTTGATTAAAGTAAACCACCCAAACTAGTAGACATTTAAACTTCATTTATTTCAAAACTTAAAAATCTAAGGCTTAATATGCCACTTCATAATTTTAGACCAAACTCTAGAATTAAAAGATTGAGCTATTTGTTTTTTAAAAAAAAAAGCCATCTGAACAATTAACCAAATTAACTGTTTCAAAATAAAGCGTGGATTGTAGTGAATGGTGTGATGAAATATGGAAAGAGAAAATGAAAGTGATGTTTTCGTTTACTAGACTACTTAAGATGACAAATATAATGACTTCTCCCCTAAAAATCTAGCAATGGACCTTTGCAAAAAATCTAAAAAAAAGTGTAATATTATTTTCAACCAGCTAAGGAACAGTAGAAAAGTCTGGTGATGAGTTCCACGATTTATTTTTCTTCACAAGGTACTTGAAAGGTCCTCCACCAGGCTGCTCACTCTGAATTTCCACCAACACTCTTATCATAAGCAAGGAGCTCTCAGTATGAATCTGTGCATCTATTTGGCAGAAAATGTAGTTTTGTAACAATTTGTTTCTCAACACCATATTTACAAAACAGATGGAGTTCCAAAGAAATAATTTTAAATAAGGAATACCATTCTGGTCAGCTTTCAGCAGATTTCTGCATATGTGCAGCACTCAGCAACAGTCCCCTCCTCTGCCCACTGTTTATCCCATTTCCGCTGTTATTCCTCTCTCTGATTTGGGGGTCCCCACCTAAGAGGAAGGTCAAGACTGTAAGGAGCTAGATGGAAGCTAGGAAACAGGCATAGCCCAGCACTGCGATGAACACACCCACCCACACGGCCTCCGCTAGGGAGTGAGCACCCACTCTCTCTGCCATTCTCTCAAGCCCCATTCTCACCAGGCACTAATCTGTCACCGCCTCTCCATTCATCACCTGCCTGCATCCATCCCGTCGTTCAAAAGAAACCAAGGAGAGCTCACCACTGCTTCTTCACACGGGTTCCTGCTAAGCTGTTTATTACTTGTTTAACAAAAGTGAAATGTAATTCTGCCATTCGTCTGACAAAAATATCTGGGCACTATTTGCTGCTTTATGAAATTTGATATCAAAGTAAAACATCTCTTTATTCTATTTGGCTGCTGTGTCTTTAGGAAAACGCCACGCTAAATTTCTAAAAGCTGGACCCTTCAAGATGCCAACTGAAATGCAGTAGATACCGAGTAATTACCTATTTAAATATAGCATACCCCTGCCCTCCAATCCAGGCTTGAACAACTTTCAACACTACTTCCACAGTCTTAAAGGGCATTAAGAAAATGCAAATTGAAAATAGAGGCAAGAAAAAGGAGTCATCTTGGAAGACAGAGGACAATAAATAGGATAAGACTGGTAAATTCCAACCAGCCATTTTAGAAATTAAAAGAACTTAAAGAAAACATATACTTTCTTACCATTTCTCCATTCACTCAGGAAGCAAAATACAGAAGCCCTAACTTCCTCACAATGTGTATCTAGGGATACACCTGAGAACAAGGGAACACCCGCCTTCATTAGAAAGAAGAAAAATGATGAAGATACCTGAGTAAGTTTCAAAACTCCATTGATTTCTGAGTCAGCTCCCCATGTGCTTCTAGAATCTTCAATGAAGAAATGATACCTACCAACAAGTTCTCAATTCCACATATCAAATGTTGGCAAACCATCCTTCCTAATCTCCCATGAATGTAAAATTAAAACAGATGCTGTTAAAATTAAATAAGTTACACTGTGAACCCCACTGCCAGACACCAATAAAATCTGATTTTTTTTTTTTAAATGCAAACACAGGCCCTCCAAAAAATTGAGGCAGAGGAGTCAAGATGAGCTTGCACCTTCTCTGGAATTTCCACCTCAGACTTCATTAACACCACAAAGCAAAATCACCACAAGTTATCTAGTAACCAATAAAAACAGATATGACACATAACTCTGTCAATGGGATTGATTACCATGCATGGCTGAGAGCAACTCCCATGGCAACATGAGTGACGGAGTAAAAGAAAACATAAGTCACCAAAGCTAGGTAGGTGTGCAGCAAAAATCTACTTTGCTTTCCTTAGTTCAACTCTAAACACCTCCTGCAGATGGTCCATGCACTTGACCTTTAAGCCCTTCAACCGTGCCCTTTCTCAGAGGTAAACTGGACAAACATGACAAAGCGAAAAGCAGTTTCACAACTGCCTGTTACATGGAGTTGCAAGGTGGTATATTTCAGCAGATAAGCACAGAAGCTGATAGCACCATCGGACACTTACATGCACCTCAGAAGGTTCCTGTAGGTCCAGTTAAATTTCAAACACCCCGAGTGCCAATTCTCTTTACTGGGGCCCGTCCCACCCTCCTTCCCACAGGAAGGGTGGGTGCAGCCCCATCACGGTGCTTTGGTGTTCACTGTCCCGGTGACCTCTCGGTTTTCAGAAAGCAACGTTTTCATATTTGCTCCAAACTTGAGCAGAAAGAGCTGGTCCTGCCTAAAGGCTCTGCTTTGATCAGCTCATTGATCATTTTTCCCCCCACTCACTTCATGTCACGAGAAATATATTTACATTGCAGAACAGAATGTAATGTTAGAATGAAACCACCACAAACTCAGGAGTTCCTAGTATTACTCCTGGAGTTTAAGAGGCACCAAACGCTGACTTCCTTCTGCTAAATAACACCAGGCAAAAAGATATCAAAAGCAAGCAAACCGCCCAAAAGAACTTCCACAGAACCGGAGGCCTGCCTGCTGCAGCAACCAAAAGATTAAAACCCTGCAGGACTGTAATCTCTTAGAGCTTCTGACCCTAAGAAAGCTGAAAGGTTCCTGGACCTTCAGAAACCAACTCCATTTCTCCTGAGTTGACCAGGGATTTCTGCACCTCTGAGTCTCACCGTTGACGAGAGGCAACTTACAGACCCATGGGAAGAAAACCGTACTGAATAATCTCTGTTCGCTGCCTGCGATCCTTAAGAAAATGTTTTCACATGATCAGTTAACTGTCTTTAACATACAATGGAGACCCGACAGGGGGTCTGTTCCACCAGCCGAGGCTACCGCTGGCAGAGGGTGCCCTGCCGGGCAGGTACCCGGCCATCACTGCAGGCGAGCCCTGCAGAGGTGACAGCCCCGAGTCCCGGGGGACGGAGCACGGCTCCCCTGCACCCCTCTCCATCCTCCCCAAATGCCATACGCACCGGTCCCCGCTCCGCCGCCCACAGCGCCGCCCGCGCAGCCCCGGTTCCCGCGAGCTGGGGGCTCCCCTCCAGGGCCCCCAGTCCTTCCGCCCGGGGAAGGACCCCCACCCCCGGATGGCGGGGGGCGGGCGACGCGCGCCCCTCTCCCACCTACCTTGATGATGCTGCTCCGGCGGGGCAGGCCGCCCGGCTTGCTGTCCCGGGGGAGCGGGCAGGCGGCCTGGCCGGGGGCCGCGGCGAGCGCGGGGCCGACCCGGGCTTCGCCCCCGGGCGCGCCGAGGCTGCAGTCTCCATTGGAGACCCCGGCGCTGTCACAGCGCGCCCGCCCGGGCCCGGGCCGCCCGCCGCCTCCGCCCTCCCCGGCCCCGGCCCGCAGGGCGCCCTTGGCCGCCAGGACCGGGCCCGGGGAGGAGGGCAGGGCCCCGCCGGCGGCCCCCCGGCCGCGCTCAGCCATGGGCGCCCCGCGACCCGCCAGCACAAAGCCGCGTCCCCGCGTCCCCGCGTCCCCGCCGCCCGGGCCGCGCGGCCCCTCCTCTGCCGCTCCGCCCGCCGCCGCCTCGGCCGCTTCTTCCGCTTTTTTTTTTTTTTTTTTTTTTTTTCGATGTGCTGTCGGCTTCGGGCTCGCCTCGCGCGCGGTCAGAGCCGCGGCGGCGGGACTATCGGAAGGTTCCTGCAGGGGGAGAAGAGAGACGCGGTCAGGCGGCCCGGGGCACTGGGACACGCCCGGCACACGCGCCGCGGGGAGCGCGCGGCCCGGGCCGACCGGGGAAGGGGCGCTGTCCCGGGACGGGGCGCCCACCGCGCGGGACCCACCCCGGGGACGGAGCGCCCTCCAAGGGACGGGGCGCCCACCGCGGGGGACACCGGGCACCCACCGCGCGGACCCACCCCGGGGGACGGGGCGCCCTCCAGGGGACCGGGCACCCACAGCGGGTACGGGGCGCCCACCGAGGGGACGATTAGCTCTCCTAGAGACGGGGCGCCCACCCGGGGACGGGGCGCCCACTGAGGGGTCACCGGGCACCCACCGCGCGGGACCCACCGCGGGAGACGGGGCGCCCACCCCGGGGACGGGGCGCCTTCCTGGGGGGACGAGGCGCCCCAAGCCGGAGTGGCACCGGGGACGGAAACACGCCCGGCACACGCGCCGCCGCGGGCGCCAAGAACGCCGCGCGGCCCAGGGGGGACGGGGCGCCCCCCTAGGGCTCGGGGCAGCAGCGGGCGCCCCGACGTGCCCCGCCCCGCGGAGGCGCCTCCCAAGGCCCCCGCGGCCCCGGGCGGGCGGGGAGGTCTCCCCGGACCCCAACCCCTGGAGGCTGAAGCGCGCCGGGTCCGCCGCGTACCCCGGGGTCAGCGCAGGGCGGGCAGGGCACCCGAGACCCGCCCGCCCCGCCGCCTCCTCGGGGCTCAGCGCCGCCCCCTGCGGGCCGCGGGGACCCGACCCTCCCCGGACGCACCGCGGCAGCCCGGCTCCCGCTCCAGGTCGCCGCCGTCGCGGCCTCTCCCGCCGGGCAGGCTCATCGAGCCGTGGGGACCTCGCTGCCCAGCAGACGGCGACGGTGGGCGTCCGAGGGTCGACGGAGGCCCCTGGCCCCTCCGGAGCTCTGGCAACCGCCCGTCAGCCGCCGGCGCCCCGAGGGGCCGCGAGCGCGCAGGCCACGGGCCGGCTCAGCCCGGCGCGCGGGACGAGGCCCCAGGGCCTTCTCCTCGGGGCTGCCCCGCCGGCCAGACCCGCTGCACGTGCAGAAACCGGCTCGGTTCTCTCGGGCTCCTGAACCGGGCATCTGTGAGCGGGGTCAACCCTTGGCAAGGACGCTGGGGCCGGGGAGGGGACAGCGAGAGGCGAGAAGCCGGGGACGCGGGCAGAGCCCGGCCCGGTCCCCGGGGGGTTCGTCACATCGTCAGCCCCCCCAGCGCCCTCCCTGAGCCGGCCGCCAGGGATGCCCGCTGGTCCGGCCCTCCGCGGCCCGCGCCAGGGGTCAGCCTCCGCTTTGGGAGAAGAACCCTACTTGGATGGCTAAGCAGGCTTCTCCGGTCCTTCCTTCTCCTCCCTCCCCCAGTATTTCAGGTCGAGTCAGCGGCGTGAACACCCCGATGTTGTCTCTTTTTGTTGCCCCCTGCCCCGCGCCAACACCCCCCTCCACCTCTGCTGTCCACCCTTGGAGCCAGACACGGCCCACATCCCCAGCTCGGCGCCCCCCTCTCCACCCCAGACGCCCTGCCCGCATCTTCCAGCCCTCTCCCCGCGCCCCAGCGCTTCTCCAGCGCCTGTTTCCTTTTCCGGGAACACGCTTCCCGCAGGGCGCGAAGGAGAAACTGCCGGTCCGCTGGGGGGTGAACTTAAAGACCATGCTTTCATTAGCATGATGTTGTAGCCAACTGCCAAGGCGCCTCTGAGGAGGAAACAGCTTTCCATACATACACACACCCTCTTCCCTGCCTCTGAAGCAACTTCAGATACCTTTCTGTTATTCTTGGGGGTGTTCTGATTCTTCTGATCTTCTGGATTCCTGTTTTCGTAACCTATCAGACAGACTTTTTTTACCCCTCTCTTGCAAATCTGGGCCTATATGTGAACATCTAGTATCACATCAATGGACAACAATGTTTGAATATTTTATTCAGTCCTATCCCTTTTCTTTCTTTCTCTCTGTCCTTTTTTCTAGTTTGGGTCCATTTTTTTTTCTGCCTTGTGATACTTTTGCGGAAAAATATATTCAAATAATTCAAATCAGGTTCTGAAGCTGTCTTATCAAATGTGTAGTCATAATAGCCTGTGAGTATGCTGTAAGGAGGAAAGGAAGAATGCTAGGCCTTTATCCTTAAAGCTTTCTAATTTTGATATTTTGAGTAAACACCTGAAGATGTTTCCAACCTTTTCCTGCATTTATCAATCACCAGTAATATACTATGAGAGTCATATCTTTGCAACTCATACTACGAGTTTCCTAGGGTGAGGGGGGACATATAGATTGAAATCTACAGGGTGCTCTTTCTAAAACCACCATCTGATTCTCCTGATGCTTCCAAAATGAACACCTATCCATCTCACTCTGGACTCCCAACAGGTCAAACCAGGGAGACGTCATTGAAATAGACTTGGCATTTAAATTAAAACGTTTCCCAAAGCATCTTGGCAGACTGTACCAAATGATGCCAGAAGCCCAAGGCCTGCGCCAGGTTCCTCTTTATCCCCCTAAGTGCTGTCTTCCACAAGCCGTTGGTCACATGCCTGCAGGTGTTGGAGGTGTACTTCTTCATCACAAGCACGGCCAGCCTGGAGGTGCCATTCTTCCCGGGTGGCCATGGGAAGCAGCGTGTTCCCATCACACGGACAGTGCTCAGCCCCCAGCAGGCTTTTTAAATAGCTAAACTCTGATTTTTTTTTTTCATCCCAAGCAGCACAGGAAGCAATTGTTCCTCCTCCTTTCTGCTTGTTTCTCCACAGTTACTAAGTGATTGCTTTCCACTTCTCCTGCTCCATGAGCAGTGTTATTGAAAAAAATTGTAAATATTTTGCCAAAATACTTGCTGAAGTGTTTTTAATGGCATTGTAAAATTCATAGAAGTTCGAACTGGAAAAGGAGCCAAAATATAGTCCTCTCTCAGCAAATACGTCTAATGGTCCCTTCTGATGACTTTTCAGAGTTGGGCAAGAAGAGATAGGCGAGAAATTAGTAAAATGCTCATTCTGAATATGGTGTGTATGCCAATTTGTTGTCTGTATATTAATGGTAAGATGCTGATGAATCATTTGTTCATAATGTTTAAAGTAAATATATACCTCTAAAAATCTCATGGTTTTTTTTTTTTTGTCATGCCATCAATTTGTCTCTCCTAAGTTTTCTTCAGATTTCAATCTGCTTGGGCTTTTAATCATTGTTGTCACCCTTAATGGCATGATGTTGTTTGTTTGTATCTTAAATCCGATGCCTCAAACATGGGCACTGCAGGTTCCCTGGTCCGTAATAGCCTTCCTGCGGCCTCCCAAAATAACCCTGACGCTGGTTACTGACTTCTTGCCGTCACTGATATCCTTGTAGGTTATGAATTTGTATCTAGTTTCCAGTTCGCAGCCTCTAACATTACGACTTTAAATTTTTCTGACTCACTGAACACTTGGCCTTCAGATTATTTTTTTCCAATGTGTGATGATAATTTCCATTTCTCAAACCTCTATCCGATTTTATTTCTGTATTTCTTTCAAGATGCAGTACAATTCTAGCCTTCATGTTTGACTGCTCCCCATATGTTTAATGTGAGCGTTAACTACAGCGGAAAGTAGAAGACCAAAATGCTTTAAGGAAACACCAGATTAAATCAATGTACTGGTCCACGCTGGCTACCTATTTGCTTCCTAAATTGATCCTAGATGTTGATTTGAATCTATTATGGTCCTAAGGGTTGGGATTATGTGTACTTTTTCATGCTCCTCAGCAAGAAATATGTAGCAATTGCCTTTCTTCCTCGGCACCCATGAGGCAAGTTAGACCTGCCAACAACTTTCATTTTTGTATTCTTCCTCTCCTCTGACACCGAAGATCCTTCACCCATTTTTCTTGGATCCATCCTACACGTGTATATAGCTGCCAAGAAGTTAGGCACTCAGGGAATTACATCAACGATTTCCAGCCTCTGAGGAGCCACTGCGTGAATTCATTAAGTTGTTTTCAGTGGCTATTGAGTTAGGTAGCACTTTGAGGGAATCTATTAATTACCGGAGATTCAATAAGATTATTTTATTAGCAAAAGAAACCATATGATTTGCTCTAAAAGTTACTGTCACTTGTTGCACTGCTTTTGTAAACGTTCATGTGTGTGATTGTATTTCCGCTGTTATTTTATTACAGGAATCCTTGCACGCTCAAGTGCTTGTAGGAGCCAGGTAGATAATATAACAGGTAAAGCTGGAAGGATTTGTTTCCTAATAGCATCATAATTTATAGTTTTCAGCAGTGACATATTTGCATGTCAAATACAGAGGAATCCTGACTCATCTTTGGTTTTCCAGTTTTTAAAAGTGCCTTGGTTTTAGGAAATATTTCACTTCCCTCCTAACTCTAGGAAAGATGGGTGGATAGCCAGGTGAGATGCAGCATCATGGAGCCGTGGGGACTCAGATTCCCTGGTGAGGACTCTTATTGCTACCAAGAGGAAATCATGACCCAGTGCCGCTCGGATCATCTAATCTTTTCAGAGAAACCAGGAATCTAGAATAGAAAACTTGATATTGGGTTAGTGCCTTCTCTTAAGGACACCCACAAAACAAGGTCACACATAAGGTCTACACAGAGGCTTATGTTTTCCTGCCCAGCTGCTAACTGCATGGTAAGCAAAGTGTAGCAAAGCCTCCCAAATTTGGCGTGTGTTTAGATCTTGTTAATCTGAGTTCCAAGCACAGATTGTTTTCAGGGGTGGAGGAAGTCTGATGACCACATCATTTGCTGCATCCCAGTGTGGGGTGGATGGCTCCCAACCTTCTCCCCTTTGCATTTCCACTTGCACATTCCAGCCCCAGAACTAGTTCGTCTCTGAAAGCTGAAACTCAGAAACACATCATCTCTGAGGCTTCGCTGGTGGTCCAGTGATTAAGAATCTGCTTTCTAGTGCAGAGACTGGATGTGGGTTTGATCCCTGGTCTAGGAACTAGATCCCACATGCTGCAGGGCAGCTAAGCCTAGATGCCGACTATTTAGTCCGCTCGGTCTCGAGCCTGTGCTCCACAACTAGACAAGCCCCTGTGCCGCAACAAAGACCCTGCACAGCCAAAGGAAAAAACAACCCGTGGTCTAGCCAACAGCTCTGCCCTTCCTTCCCCCAGATGTGCCACCTACCAGCCTCAGCAAGACCTGTACTTCCCCCACCCATCACTCTCTCAAGTTCATCAGCACTCCTGTCTCTACCTCCTGACCAAGACTTCGAACCACATTCTCAGCAGCAGCCCAGGCCCTTCTACACTTTGCATGAATCCAAGCATGACTCTCCCTCTGCTTGCCCCCGGCTGCCACTCTGCTGGAGGGAAAAAAAAATTCTAAGTTCTGCTGACTGGACAGGTGTTTGATTTCTGGGTTCAGTGGGGCCTTTGCTGCTATGAAAGTGGTATGTTCCTCTTTGCTAACTACCTCCAATTTCCATTTTCCAAGCTGTTCCTCTCCAAATCCCCACTCACCCACTGCCCCTCCATCTCAGCAGTAGTCCTACAATCCGATTTTACAGAGGCAGTAAGACCCGTCAAGAAATAAACTGGTTTCACTTTTCCTCCATCCCTTTTATCCTTACCTAACCCACCACCCCATGTCTTGAGCTAACCTCACATCACGTCAGAATGAGCTATGAATGTCTTGTATGATTATTGGACTCCTCTCTTCTGATATGACTTTTTTATTTTTTTGCAGGGGTGGCGGGTACTGAAGGGTTTGGTAACCCTCCTTTGGGTGAAAGCTGGAGTGGGGTCTTCCCTGGAGGAGTGGCCAGTCTCAGTGTCCATCAGGTAAGGACAAGAATCAAGGTATAGGAAGGCATTCTTAGACCAAAGAGGAAATGCTTCCGTCTTTCTGGTCTACCTGCTCTTAGGTCTGGTATCTCAAGTTCCATGGGTGCCCCCAGGGAAACCCCTGAGGCCAGAAATGCGGGATCTAAGGAGAGGGATCTTGCTTGGCTCTTTGTGGTGGGCTCCCCCAACCTACCAGTGAGGAGGGGTTAGGTATCATACCTCCTCCCAGCTCACCATCGTGGATACAGGGATAGATGGTTGGTAAAAGAAAGAGGCATGCCTTCCCCCACCCCCATGGCCAGTGTGATGGCTGCAGCACCAGTAAGGAGATTCTGGGAGGAAAGGTGAAACCCTGAGGCAAAGACACAGATTCTGGGAGGAAAGGTTAAAACCCCGAGGCCGAGACGCTGCTTCTCTCTTTTTGAAACCTGGCCCGACCGGGGCTGCTGTCCTGTCTCTCCTGCCTTGTTTGGTCCCGTGTCGTCATCCATTTCTCTCTCCACTAGCTGCTTTCCTTATGTATTTAAATAGGAATGACTCCCTCCCAAGTTTTCAGTTACCAGTCTATGTAATTGACTTCCTTTCTCTTCTACTGAAACTGCCCTCCCAAAGGTCAAAACTGACATCCTAATTAACCAACACAATGGCTACTTTTTAAATCTCCAGCTTTCCTGACCTTTGTGAAACAGTTGATGATGCTGACTTTCCTTATAGCATAGAAACTATTTCTCTGCTGAGATGCTGGGCCTGATTGGCCCCAGGAATGTCATGCTCAACATGCCTTAGCTTTAGGTCCCTAAGCTCGTACTGCACACACCTGTTCTCCCATGCTCCGTATTTCTTTCTCCAGCATACCTACACAGCGGCCTTCCTGAGTAACTCAGAATGGGCCCCCCCTGGTCCACTTAACTGTTAAGGAACAGGTAAATGTGTAAATCAATCCAGAACGGTCTCTCAAACCATTTCCACCAGCAAGGCCTGGTTTATGGTCTCATCACACTTGGCTTGGACTGTCGCAGCAGCCTCCTAATCCTGCCCGGCTGTAGTCCCTCCCAGCTTCAATCTAGTTCTCAAACCACTATCAGAATTGTCCCTGGAGGGACCACTTCTCAACCTGAAAGTCTTCAACAGGTTCCAATTCAAGACAAACTTCATTCTCCTTAGGCGCTCATGGCCCATATTAACCTGGGCCCTGGCTTCCATTCTGGAATCACATCCTAGCCAGATATGCCTCCTCCAAACTAGTCACACTGACTACTTCCCCAAAAAGCTGTGCATGCTCACCCTCTGTTGCTCATCGTATTTGCTAGGTTTAGAATTCCTGTTTCCCTCCCTCCACTGCAAGACTTAAAGGCATCCTTCAAGAAACACAAATGTTTCCTCTTATGCTCAGATGTTTCTGACTCCAGAAGACATAGTATGTTGCTCCTCTTGGCTCTTAAAGCACTTAGCACACTATAGGATTCACCTTTAGGCTTTCTGTACCACTCCAGAACCTGAACATAAATAGCTCCTCAATAAATTTGTTGATTTTAATACACCTTTTTTGAAAATCCATGTTTGTCCTTCATATCCTTATAAAATCTTTTCTTTCTTCATAAGGCCTCTTTTTCTATTAAAGATTTTTTTTAAATGTGGACCATTTTTAAAGTCTTTATTAAATTTCTTACAATATTGCTTCTGTTGTTTGTATTTTAGTTTTTTTGGCTGCAAGCCATGTGGGAATCTCATCTTCCCAACCAGGGGTTGAACCCTTAGCCTCTGCATTGGAAGGCAAAGCCTTAATTAACCACTGGCCTGCCAGGGAAGTCCCTTGAGGTCTCTTTCCTTGGATATGCTGACTATGTGTTATTCTATGCCTTCTGACTTTTAGTCTTGTTTCCCCATGTTATCTATTACAAATAAATGCATCCACAAAGCTTTTGTCTGTTAAACGTACGTATACTTTATGGAAAGGACTGTACTTGGTGCCATCAGGGGAGGCAACTGAGAGTTTGGGGTCAGATGGAGGTTTATTTCCCTTTGTGCATGTGTTACAGTTCCAATTTTAAAAGTAGTCTCAAAGAATCAATTAAAGGAGCCCTCCCAGCCCTGCCATAGGTCAGTAAAAATCCTGACCTAGCTCTGAGAGGTGCGATGCAGCAAAACCTGACTAGACCAAAAACATGGCCCCCTCCAGCTTGGCACACTGCCCAGTTCCCTTCTTAATGAGTTAGAAACTCCCACCATTAGTAGTAACAACCCAGAGAGAAGACAAAAATCTCCAGAAGGCTGCTGTGAAGATGTGTAAGTTGGCTGGCAAAAGAAGGCAGCTTCCCTAGACAGCATCCTCTCTCATACACGTAAGCAAAAAGTTAGCCGGATGCCACCTTGGCCTTTTCGGCAGAGACACGTGGAGACCACGGGAGAGAGCAAAGGCGGGTAAATCCCGTTACCCAGGAGGTGGACGCAGGGCTCAGGGCGCACAACACCACCCCCGAAACTCAGAAAACAGAGAAGGAATCTGGGGCAAGGGCAAAGAGATTGAGAGCCTCCCACGCAGTTTTGTGATCGGTCTGGGTGCACAGTAACACCTCGGAGGGGGCTTGGGGTGGGAGCAAGACCTGAGTGAACTGAGGCTGCAAGGAAGCGATGGACTGGCTTGTTGAACAGGGTTCAGAAGGCCATTCTGGGGAAGCCGGGGGCCCAAACTCAGACCCATGCAAGTCCCTCGCCTTGACTCCAACTGCTGTGCAAATGCTTCTTGCCTTATCAAACCTTTGTTAAGCCCTTAAAGGGAGGGAGCCTTAAATGATCTTTCACGTCATGTGATCATATAAACAGAGGACCTTGAACTCAACGGGGACTAGCACAAGAGCAAGAGGAAGTGGATACATCAGGGCCACGGGGATTTCGGCTCCACGGAGAGGAAATCCTTCTGTGCCACGAGGGGCGGGTCCTCGTCACCGGAGGGCCCTGGAATCTCATTTGCACAAGGACCTTAAGAACAGGGCAGGCAATCATCTACCGGGATGGTACGGACCACTCTAGCCTGAAGGCAAAGGGTCATATGAATGACTCCTTTGACCTGCTGACTCTGGGTATTTAGTCACAGATTTTTTTAAACTTTTTTTAAAAGTCCAATTAGATGTTGGGTTTTTTTGTTTCTTTGGCTGTGATTTTTTTTTCCCCCGTTCTTGGTTGTCTTCATTTTAGTGGAATTACTATTGCATGTAATGTCACGTGTCAGCTCTCTTTCCCAAGCTACGTACTTCTGACTAGAGAAGTGATTTTTCTATCATTCATGTCTTGAGATGGAACGCCTTTGCATTCCCATAGTCTGAGTTCAATTGTTGCATTTAATTTGTCCACTTTTCCTACTGTTTAAATTACGTTCCCTGGTTTGTCTTTATCCCAGGACAGTCTCTTCTCTGGTAAGATTCTCCATTTGGTGAATTATAAAATGGTTCTTTCCCTGACATAGTAACTTCTTTGATGCTGTCTTGCTCTGTATGTAACAGGGGAAATTAAAGTGTCTAGTAGAGTACAATGTTAACACAATTAGAGTAGGTGGAGTCATTTTAAATCACCTTCAATCTCCAGGTCCAATAATGGGTACCTTGGGTTTTTAACTCTAGGTTGTATCCAAAATAAAACATGTTATCACCATATTCTCCAGTGTCAAACTCAGGCTTATTGCCTCCATAAACACTTTGCACACTGATCCATCATCTCTGTTTTCTTTAATTCATCCATTCTCCCTGCAAAGACCAAATTAATCTACACTGACATTTCAGCCATAAAAATGAGCCCAACCATCTCTGCTCTGCCTCCTTTTTCCTTTTAAACACACAGCTTAAATCTTAAGTCTTTCATAAGCCCCTTTCTCCGCAATGGTGTATAAACATTTCGTTCCAACAGTCTACTGTTCTCACTCTTGCAGGGAAATTCAAACCTTCTGTCTAAGGCGGGGTGTTAGGAAGCAGTCTGGCTGAGTGACTCAGCCCCCGGACCTGAGATGCTTTGGCTGGGAGCTCCAGTCAGAACCCTTGCCATTTGGTCACTGTTTGTCATAAGACAAATCCTTTAAACCTTAGGGATTTCATTATCCTCTTTGGTCACACAGGGAAGAAAACGGCTGCCCTACCTCCCAACCTGCCCCCTGGGATGGATGCAGACCAACGCTGACAAGTGTCAAGGGAGGCCAGGAATGCTGATTCAAAAGGAGCAATTTGAGCTCACAAGTCATTTCCCCCAAAGGTCAATTAGACCCACGAGATTTCTCCGGCACACACAGGAAGTCTCAGCCTCATCTATATTTAATGCACTTCCCTTCTCACTGGTCCCCAAAAAGGTGAGTTTGGGGTGTGAAAACCATTTAACAGTAAAAGTTTCCATGCCCCTACATTGCAGAACCCCAGTCGATGACCCCCCCTTATTTTCACTTTGAATGTAGTAAGTGTCTACTAAATTGCAAAACATGGATATTTGTTGGAATATACACACTCCATCCCCTTAACAATGTTGACAACTGACTTCAACGTACATCACGCTGGCTTGGGGATTCTGAGACTGCCCACTCACCCGCCAGTCAGCACACTGTGTGTTGTAAAAACTCTTTAGTCTTTCCAGCGCATCTCACAAGCTAATGATTCTTAAGAGAAAGAAACATAAAACCACGAGAGGACAGAAATCGTGTCCTTCTAAATTGTGATCTCGTCAAGAGGAAACAGAGGCTAGCCCAGCGACCAGTAACTGTACTGGGGAAACCATTTATCTATCTGGAAAGGTGGATGAGGAATGCAGCTACTGGGTTGGAAACGGGATTATTCCAATGCATTGAAATGAAAGAAAGCATTAGTGGAATTGGTGGGTTCCTAATGGGGCTGGCTCGAGAGTGCTGCTTGATTCTGGCCTGAGTAGAGGGCAGGGATGGAACACATATCGATTGGCTAGTGTCCCTGGGCAAATGCGCATCATTTCAGGCCTCAGGGCAGGCCACGTGGGCATCTTGGGAAGAGCAGGACATCTGAGAAGCAGCCTCTCAACCCTAATCCAGGCCTAAATATGTGCCCTTCGGGGGTGAATAAATGATCCCTGGGGTGGACCTGCTTGGGGATTCAAGTTTTATGGATTTGTTTCATCAAGACTCTGTCTCCAGGATCTGGAGGTAGGATTTCTGTGAGCAGGGTTCACTGGAAGGACTGATGCTGAAGCTGAAACTCCAATACTTTGGCCACGTGCTGCGAAGAACTGACTCATTGGAAAAGACCCGACTTATTGGAAAAGACCCTGGTGCTGGGAAAGACTGAAGGCAGGAGGAGAAGGGGACGACAGAGGATGAGATGGGTGGATGGCATCACCGATTCGATGGACATGAGTTTGGGTGAACTCCGGGAGTTGGTGATGGACAGGGAGGCCTGGCGTGCTGCGGTTCATGGGGTCGCAAAGAGTCGGACACAAATGAGCGACTGAACTGAAGGGAACTGAACCCTAACCCTCACCGTCACAGACAGGCTGATACAGAGCTACTATCATTTCCTCTTCCCTAGTGCATCCGATGTTAAAGCATCCACCTGCAATGCAGGCGGCCCAAGTTTCATCTCTGGGTTGGGAAGATGCCCTGGAGGAGGAAATGACAACCCACACCAGTCTTCTTGCCTGGAGAATCCCATGGACAGAGGAGCCTGGCGGGCTGCAGTCCTTGGGGTCACAAAGAGTCAGATATGACTGAGCAGCTAACACTTTATATGGCTTCCCAGGTGACACTAGTGGTAAAGAACCGCCTGCCAGTGCAGGAGACATTAAGAGACTCAGGTTCAATCCCCGGGTCAGGAAGATCCCCGGAGAAGGGCATGGCAACCCACTCCGGTATTCTTTTCTGGAGAATTTCACTGGACAGAGGAGCCTGGCAGGCTACATCTTTAGGGTCGCAGAGTCAAACATGGCTGAAGCGACTTAGCAGGCAAGCAGGTAAAGAAGGCTCAGACAGGTGAAGTGACTGCCTCAGGCCCACAGATAAGAGACAAGCCCATCCCAAGATAAGATTTTCAGGAGTGCTCCAGTTGGCTTTAACCCCATCCTGCCCGGAGGCAGTTCTGACTCCAGGATGTATACCTCCATGGCCCCTCACGAGAACGGCCGTGTTGGAAGGGAAGCGAATCTGGGCCCCTCAGACGATGTGCGCAGCTAAGGCAGACAAGCGAAGAGCAGAAGAGGGAGCAAGCCCTGGCCGTTCTGTGTGACAGGCAGGGAGGCTGGGGGTCCCGGCTGCGGGAAGGGGCGAGGCGAGGGGCCCGGCTTACTTCAGCTTCTGCTGCGGCTCGAGGTAGAAGTCCTGCTGAGGCCTGAGCTGAGGCTCATCGGGGGGACAGCTGACCGCAGGCTCCTCCAGCGCCTCTGGAAGTAACGAAAGAACACTCGACGTTACGTGAAGGAGGCAAGAGGACTTTCAGCAGGGATTTCACCCTGCCGGTGGGCAAGAGTTAACCAGAGGGCTTGTCCAAAGCTGCCTGGCTGGCAGTGAAGTGAAAGTCACTCACTTGTGGCTGACTCTTTGCGACCCCATGGACTATACAGTCTGTGGAATTCTCCAGGCCAGAATACTGGAGTGGGTAGCCTTTCCCTTCCCCAGGGGGATCTTCCCAACCCAGGGATCAAACTCAGGTTTCCCGTACTGCAGGCAGATTCTTTACCAGCTGAGCCAGCAGGGAAGCCCTGGAAGAGGCTCTTATATAAATGATGGAATGGCTTTTCTAGGAAATCCAACAAATCATCTGCAAGCAGCTCGTTAAGAAAAATGAGTTCCGCAAAGTCTCAGGATATAAGGAACAAGCAGGACCGGCCACATCATTTGTAGCAGCCCATTGCAAAATGGAAATGCAAGACCTTTTGCTCAGAAATTACTAAGAGTTTCAAAACAGTAGCAGCAGAGCTTTAAGCTAAGTACAGTGTCCCTCTGAGAGTAGGACCCTGTAATACTGCATGCGTTGGAATGACCTTGGAGCCAGTCCTTGACTAAGGCAAAGCTGGCTGAGTACAAGGACAAACTCATAGAAATTGTAGATTTCAGGACTAAAAGAATATAACAGTGTGTGGATAAAGAGAAACTATAGCTGAAAAATATAAGGAATAAAGTAGAGCTAAAAGACATAGGGAAAGTATTGAATCACAGGGCAAGGGATCATAAAGATTCTTTCTAGTCATACAAATTAATCATATACTGGGACAGAAATATGAACTTAGTTAATGCAGAAAACAATAGCATGAAATCTATGAAACCATATTCTCACACCACAACATAACAATACAATTATAATTCAGTAGGAAAAATAAAATTCTGCAGAAACAAATCAAATGGAAATTAAAATTTTAAATCCTGTATTAAATTACATAGAGGAAAACTACAGCAGCAAAAATATTTTTAACATAGCAACCATATAAGCACAACAAATACTTCCAATTAATAAGATGCTGACAGAAATATGCTCAGAAAATGTATCTCCTTAAATATATATTAACAATAAAATGAGGATAGAAGCATCACAAATTAATTCTGTGCCTAAAGAGGTTTTAAAAAAGAATAAGGTAATGAACCAAACTAAAGTAGGAAAAGAAAAAACACAACAGGAAGTTTTTAAATAAAGGAGGAATAATCACAGTAAACCAACAGAATAGGAGTTTGCATTTTGACAAAATGGACAAAATTGATAAATCATTGGCCTAATGAAAAGGAGAAATTACAAATTAGTGTAATCAGGGAGAAGACAATTAAAATAGCTAAAAATTTTGTTAACAAGTACTCAGGATATTCGTAGAATATATGTCCCCCTTCTTCAGATGGAGGCAGTGGAGGATACATGGGGATGGAGGAAGAGGAAGCTGGACTCTCCGGCTTGTGTTAATAAAACATCATCTCAGCCCTTAAATTCGAGATGCTTTGGATGATCTGAAGCAGGGGAGTGAGGGCTGAGGGACCTACACTTCTGTGGCCTGGACTCAGCAGAGGGATCTTCCACCCTAGGAGTTTTGATCAAACTGAGCGATGCAGAGATTTGAAGGCTTATTTTCTGAGGGCAAGGGTAATTCATTTATTCATCACCAGTTCACCTTCGGGTAACCGGGTCAAAAAAGAGTGGGGGTGTTAATTTCTCTCACACTCTTACTTACCAGCTGGGTTTCGCACTAAACCAAGCCAAGGGGAGGACTGGGTGAAGGTGTGCAAATGTGCTCCAGTTCTGTGCTTATTCATACCATAAGCTTCATTGTGTTTTATGCTGGTCATGCCTTTGGAATCAAACAAGCCTGGGTTTGAGCTCCAGTTTAATTTTAACTGCCTGGGTGACCTTGGGAAAAAGATGTCATCTCTCAAGTCCTCACCTTCCTCATCTATAAAGTGAGGCTTAACATAGTGTCTACTTTCTGGAGTTTCTGTGAGGGTGGAAAGAAGATAATGAACCCACTGCATTTCTGGTGTAGAGCAAATTTCCACTTAATGTCAGCTGTCATTCTTTGTTACGATAACACATCTTTGTGTAAAAGCAAATAAATAAGGAGTGCGACTAAGTCTGTAAAAATAAAAAGGTCAAGAACACTGCTCTTGGCTATAAGTCTACGGCTAATTGATTTAATAGTCATGTGCATATGATTTCTTACAAACATGTAACAAAAAACATATGCAGCAAGGAATAGAAAATATTGTTAATTCATGATCTATGATCAGGAAAAGTGAGATATATATGACCCTGACACCTAACTGGAGAATTTTCTACCTTTTGAAGAATAAATAACCCCTTATGCTACTTAAGTTATTCCCCAAATACATATTTTAAAGTATGGTTTGCTTCCGTAGGGAACAATATTTCCTAAGTAAATTTGTTGGGCCTTAGCAGGGCTGGAAAATCTCATTAATGAAACAAAGATGCAAAATCTTAGCAAACAAAATGCTTGGTTTGAAAATTGTCCAATATGGAAAAAGCAGGATTTATTCCAAGAATGCAAAGTTGGTATATTATAGTAAAATATTTAATAAAAATTAATCATAAAAATAAGCAAAATAAGCACAGTGGATTACTATCTTAGCAAAAGCCAAATACAAAAGCTAGCTTGCTATATCCCGGAAGAAAAACAATCATATATAAATACAGGAAAAAATGAAATTTCAAATTCTGTTTTGGTAAGTGAATGCAGCTATATTTAGAAAGTAGAAATAAACAAGTTATTAAAACAATGAAAAAAAGTCAATGATGTCAACTCAGAATAAATTGGCTTAAGTCTGTAAAATACAGATGGAAAAATAAATATATAATAAATAAAGCAGAAATGAGGCACCTGCAAAGCCTAAAATTAGAAAAGATGACAATATTTTTAAGCTAATGAAAAGGTTTAATGAACTATAAAGTAAAAATTCTCATTATATAAATATATAGAACTTTATAAATTTATGGAACACATCATCTGTAAACATAGAAATCATTAATACCAAGTACTATCTAACGGTATCATTGTCCTCATGTTATATTTCAAGTTGCTTTAAATTATTAAAATAATTATAAGAATCATGGGAATTAGGTATGAACTATTCAGTTCAGTTCAGTCGCTTAGTTGTGTCTGACTCTGTGTGACCATGGACTGCAGCACGCCAGGCCTCCCTGTCCATCACCAACTCCCGGAGCTTGCTCAAACTCATGTCCATCGAGTCAGTGATGCCATCCAACCATCTCATCCTCTGCCATCCCCTTCTCCTCCTGCCTTCAATCTCTCCCAGCATCAGGGTCTTTTCCGAGGAGTCAGTCCTTCGCATCAGGTGGCCAGACTACTGGAGTTTCAGCTTCAGCATCAGGCCTTCCAATGAATATTCGGGACCGATTTCATTTAGGATGGACAGGTTGGATCTCCTTGCAGTCCAAGGGATTCTCAAGAGTCTTCTCCAACACCACAGTTCAAAACCATCAATTCTCCACCACTCAGCTTTCTTTATAGTCCAACTCTCACATCCATACATGACTACTGGAAAAACAATAGCATTGACTAGATGGACCTTTGTTGGCAAAGTAATGTCTCTGCTTTTCGATGAGCTGTCTAGGTTGGTCATAGCTTAAAAGGAGCAAGCGTCTTTTAATTTCATGGCTGCAGTCCCCACCTGCAGTGATTTTGGAGTCCAGAAAATAAAATCTGTCACTGTTTCTATTGTTACCCCACCTATTTGCCATGAAGTGATGGGACCGGATGCCATGACCTTTGTTTTCTGAATGTTGAGTTTTAAGCCAATTTTTTCACTCTCTTTCACTTTCATCAAGAGGCTCTTTAGTTCTTCTTCACTTTCTGCCATAAGGGTGGTGTCATCTGCATATCTGAGGTTACTGAGATTTCTCCCAGGAATCTTGATTCCAACTTGTGCTTCATCCAGCCCAGCATTTCTCATGATGTAGTCTGCATATAAGTTAAATAAGCAGGGTGACAATATACAGGCTTGATGTACTCCTTTCCCAATTTAGAACCAGTCTGTTGTTACATGTCCGGTTCTAACTGTTGCTTCTTTACCTGCATACAGATTTCTCAGAAGGCAGGTAAGGTGGTCTGGTATTCCCATCTCTTTCAGAATTTTCCACAGTTTGTTGTGATCCACACAGTCAAAGGCTTTGGCATGTCAATAAGGCAGAAATAGATGTTTTTCTGGACCTCACTCATTTTTTCGATGATCCAACGGATGTTAGCAATTTGATCTCTGGTTCCTCTGCCTCTTCTAAATCCAGCTTGAACATCTGGAAGTTCTCAGTTCACATACTGTTGAAGCCTTGCTTGGAGAATTTTGGGCATTACTTTGCTAGAGTGTGAGATGAATACAATTTTGTAGTAGTTTGAACATTCCTTGGCAATGCCTTTCTTTGGAATTAGAATGAAAATTGACCTTTTCCAGTTCTATGGCCACTGCTGAATTTTCCAAATTTGCTGGTATATTGAGTGCAGCACTTTCACAGCATCATCTTTTAGGATTTGAAATAGCTCAACTGGAATTCCATCACCTCCACAAACTTTGTTTGTAGTGATGCTTCCTAAGGCCCACTTGACTTCGCATTCCAGGATGTCTGGCTCTAGGTGAGTGACCATATTGTGATTATCTGGGTCATGAAGATTTTTTTTGTATAGTTCTCCTGTGTATTCTTGCCACCTCTTCTTAATATCTTCTGCTTATTAGGTCCTTACTTTTTCTGTCCTTTACTGTGCCCATCTTTGCATGAAATGTTCCGTTGGTATCTCTAGTTTTCTTGAAGAGATCTCTAGTCTTTCCCATTCTATTGTTTTCCTCTGTTTCTTTGCCCTGATCACTTAGGAAGCCTTTCTTATCTCTCCTTGCTACTCTTTGGAACTCTGCATTCAAACGGACATATTTTTCCTTTCTTCCCTTGCCTTTCACTTCTCTTCTTTTCTCAGCTATTTGTAAGGCCTCCTCAGACAGCCATTTTGCCTTTTTGCATTCCTTTTTCTTGGGGATGGTCTTGATCCCTGTCTCCTGTACAATGTCACAAACCTCCGTCCATAGTTCATCAGTCACTCTATCAGATCTAGTCCCTTTAATCTATTTCTCACTTCTACTGTATAATTGTAAGGGATTTGATTTAGGTCATACCTGAATGGTCTAGTGGTTTTCCCTACTTTCTTCAATTTAAGTCTGAATTAGGCAATAAGGAATTCATGATCTGAGCCACAGTCAGCTCCTGGTCTTGTTTTTGCTGACTGTATAGAGCTTCTCCATCTTTGGCTGCAAAGAATACAATCAGTCTGATTTTGGTATTGACCATCTGGCGATGTCCATGAGTAGCCTCGTCCCTTGTGTTGAAGGAAGACGGTGTTTGCTATGACCATGTGTTCTATTGACAAGACTCTGTTAGCCTGTGCCCTGCTTCATTCTGTACTCCAAGGCCAAATTTGCCTGTTACTCCATGTAACTCTTGACTTCCTACTTTTGCATTCCAGTCCCCTATAATGAAAAGGACATCTTTTTTGGGTGTTAGTTCTAGACAGTCTTGTAAGTCTTCATAGAATGGTTCAACTTCAGCTTCTTTGGCATTAGTGGTTGGGGCAAAGACTTGGATTACTGTGATATTGAATGGTTTGCCTTGAAAATCAGCAGAGATCATTCTGTCATTTTTGAGACTGCACCCAAGTACTGCATTTCGGATTCTTTTGAACTATTTGCAAAAATTAATTAAACAAATTGAAAATCCAGAAATAATTTAAAGGCATTAGACCAGTGCTATCCAAAAGAAATATTAATATAATGTGAACCACATATGTAATTTAAGATTTCTAATAGCCACATTTTGAATGTACAAAGAGACAGATGAAATTAACTTTAATAATGTTTTATAGGATCCAGAATATCAAAAGTATTATTTCAACATACAAGCAATATAAAAATTATTAATGATATCCTTTGCATTCTTTTGTTCATATTAATCTTCAAGATCCAGTGTGTATTTTACATCTAAAGCACATATCAGTTCAGACCAGCTATATTTCATGTGGCTAATGGCTACTATTTTGGATAAGACAACATAGATAATGGTAATTTTTGACAAACTATATACTTGTATATACATACATATTTATATATACATATATATTTATGTATACATATAAATAACATACATATTTATAAATGACCTGGAAGGAAAAAATGAATACAAGTTTCTAATCCCATTTGTGCTGCTATAACAAAATATTAAATACAGATAGCTAATAAACAACATAAATTTACTTCTCTGAGTTCTCCAGGCTCGGAGGTCCAAGATCAGGGTGCCATCATGGCCTCTCTCCAATGAGAACCCAACTCCTGATTCATAGCCAACATCTTCTTGCTGTGTCCTCCCATGGTGGAAGGGGCTAGGGAACTTTGTGGGGTATTTTTATGAGGGCACTAACCCCATTCATGAGGGCCCCACCCTGTTCACTTTAATCACCTACCAAAGGCCCTGCCTTCTAACGGTATCACACTGGGTGTCAGGATTTCCACCTGTGAATTTGGCAGGGTGGTAGGGGGAGGAACAAATATTCAGACCTAAGCAACAGGTATTATCATTGTAGCCTTACTTGTAAGGTCAATTCACTGGAAATATTGACATGGCACTAAATAGGGGCCAGGGTAAAAAAACAGTGTGAAATCAATGAAATAAAATGCTCTGTATAGAACAATCTATAGCTACTGTTGATATCCAAGGAAATGAGACTGTAAGGTTGCATGAAGTAAACAAATGCTAAACAAAACAACATGCAACGTTCCTTACAAGTATGTTAAAAAGAATGTTTACACAACAACAAAGAAAATATCTGAATCATGAGGAATGCAATATTAATACTGACAAAAAAGTGCAGTGTGTCAGTGTATTCAAAGCAGTTTTACATTAATAATATTTGATGGATGTAAGGTCTCCTTTTCTCAGAAAGATATTTCTGTTTATGAAGGAAGGAAGGGAAAGGTTGTGCTATATTGCAACATAACCACAGTAGTTGCCAAATTTGGTTATACAGTACAGTTGTACCACTGTCTGAATTAGGGACATTCAACTGTATTTATTCATATTTCTCTTATATAATTTGAAATGCTGCCAAATTATTAATAGCTTTGTCTTTTTCACCTGGAGTTTCAGGAGAGAATTAAGCTCCAAGATCCTAAGACATCCATTCCTAGTGTATAATGGATTAACTTTTTTGCTTGTCATCTGGAATTGTGTTAGCTATGTACCATCCTTGGGAGAATTGTCATTTTCATCCTTTTCTGTGTTTTCTGCTTCAGAAAAGAAACTCTGGTAAATTTACTAAAAATCATTGACTTGTTCACTTAAAATGGATGAGCTTTTTGGGTGTGTATATTACACTTCAAAAACATTGCTGTTGTTTAACTCATTTGGCTATTGAAACAGCAAGTGGTTTCCTTTGAAAGAAAACCAGACACTAGGACTATGGAACAACACTGTCCGATTGAACTTTCCACAGTAATGGAAGTGGTCTACGCATGCACTGCCCAATGTAGTAGCCACTGGCCATGTGCAGCTTGTCCACTGGAAACTTGTCTATTGGGAGGGGGGAACTGAATTTTTTACTTCATTTTAATTAACTTAAATTTAAGTAGCCACATGTGGCTACTGGCTACCGTATTCGACAGTGTGGCCACAGGAAGTGCAAGGGATGCAGCTAAAGAGCTAACCTCACGGAGAGTTTTTTCAGGAAAACATTGACTCGAGCAGAATCCTAGAGATGTGCTCACCAAAGGCAAATTCTGTACCCCGACCCTGCCTCAGAAGGAGATTCCAATGCAATGTACCCCCGCCTCCACCTACCCCGCCCCCACCTCCACCAAGAGCCCATGATAGAGAATTTACACCACAATGAAGCCACTGTGTATTTCAGTTTGGGAAACACTTCCTTCATAAATGAGGAAACTAAGACCCAAAACCCATAGTAACAGGGCTGTTTCATTCCTTAGACTCTATCAGCTCAATGCCCAAACTCCAGGAGCTTTTTAAAGGCTACAGAAATTGGTCTAGATCTAAAAGAAATGAAAGAATGACTCAAAATTTTTAAAAGGGAAAAACAAAATCAATGATAATTTTCATAGGGAAACTGTTAAAATCACGTTAACTCTCAATAGAAAAATATTATCACTACTGAGGATGTATTTAATACAGTTGTTATGGGGAGGGAGGCCCCCACTATTACTGTCAGAGTAACTGAATATCTCAAATGACTTAAGAGGGCTCTCAGCTTGTTACTGTTCTTTTTAACACATGTTTGACATTTTATTTATATTTTAATACTAATTTTAAAGGGCTTCCCCGGTGGCTCAGATGGTGGAGAATCTGCCTGTAATGCAGGAGACCCGGGTTCAATTCCTGGGTCAGGAAGATTCCCTGGAGAAGTACTGTTGCCTGGAGAATCCCATGGAGAGAGGAGCCTGGCAGGCTACAGTCCATAGGGTCACAAATAGTCAGACACGACTGAAGTGACTTAGTCTGCACCCACTAATTTTAATCTCAGTATTATACATCCATTCACCTATTTCTTTTGTGTTGATTTTACCTTAACTTGAATGCATGGCAAACAAAGACTGTGAAAAAAGAAAGTGAAAGGAAGTCACTCAGTTGTGTCCGACTCTTGGCAACCCCAAGGAGTGTAGCCCTACCAGGCTCCTCTGTCCATGGGATTTTCCAGGCAAAAGTACTGGAGTGGGTTGTCATAACCTTCTCCAGAGGATCTTCCCCACCCAGGGATTGAACCCAGGTCTGCCACATTGCAGGCAGATGCTTTAACATCTGAGCCACCAGGGAAGTCTTGTATTTAACATATCTGGAACATGTAACACACAAGAGTTGCTTTTAACAGAAACCCAACTGCCCCCTTCCTCCTGTTTTAAAACTACATCCATCAAAAAACTCCTGAGCGTAGTGGCTAGTAGTGACTGATAACCACACCACTTTTAACAATTAATAGCAGTATTCATTGTACTTGCTATTTTTCACAATTTAAATCACAGATGTTTTGCTCAGCAAAGGGAGATAACACAAACAGCCATCCTTTGGGGATTCATTTTTGGAAAAATATATTCCTGACATATTTACCACTTAAAAGCCCCAAGAGTTAGGTTACTCTGGGTTTACGCTTAAATACTGCCTTGAGAACGGAGAAATTTGTGTTTCATTTTCTTTTGTCTAAAAACATTATAGGTGTCAGTTCAGTTCAGTCACTCAGTCATGTCTGACTCTTTGCGACCCTATGAATCGCAGCACGCCAGGCCTCCCTGTCCATCACCAACTCCCGGAGTCCACCCAAACCCATGTCCATCGAGTTGGTGATGCCATCCAACCATCTCACCCTCTGTCGTCCCCTTCTCCTCCTGCCCCCCAATCCCTCTCAGCATCAGGGTCTTTTCCAATGAGTCAACTCTTCACATCAGGTGGCCAAAGTATTGGAGTTTCAGCTTTAGCATCAGTCCTTCCAATGAATACCCAGGACTGATCTGCTTTAGGATGGACTGGTTGGATCGCCTTGCAGTCCAGGGGACTCTCAAGAGTCTTCTCCAACACCACAGTTCAGAAGCATCAATTCTTCAGGGCTCAGCATTCTTTATAGTCCAACTCTCACATCCATACACGACCACTGGAAAAACCACAGCCTTGACTAGACGGACTTTTGTTGGCAAAGTAATGTCTCTGCTTTTTAATATGTTTTTTAATATGTCTAGGTTGGTCATAACTTTCCTTCCAAGGAATAAGTGTCTTTTAATTTAATGGCTGCAATTACCATCTGCAGTGATTTTGGAGCCCCCAAAAATAAAGTCTGACACTGTTTCCATTGTTTTTCCATCTATTTGCTGTGAAGTGATGGGACCAGATGCCATGATCTTAGTTTTCTGAATGTTGAGCTTTAAGCCAGCTTTCTCACTCTGCTCCCTCACTTTCACCAGGAGGCCCTTTAGCTCCTCTTCACATTCTGCCATTATAGGAATCCACATATTAAACATATTCCTATGGCTCTCCATGTCATGTTCACCAGCTGGGACTCATTCACTTCATGTGTATGTGGTTTGCACCATGACACTTAATCACCCATTAACAGGACTAGAAGGTATATTGATTTAAGCAAGTTTGAGACACTAAAATTAACCATTGTATATTTGCCTTTTGGGTGGCTATGAAAATTCATATTTCTTTTGTCATTATATTTCTTAGCTCTTGGGGTCCAGTTTTAATACTGCATAAATTTGGCCATTTTGCTGACATCTGTATGCTCTGCACATCCAACATGCCACTCAAATTATGTGTTCAGTGCATATTTTGTAACAAAGAAAAACCAGTAGAGGAGCTTCTGAGCATTTAGGCCCACATTTTACTTTGTGGTTGCATAGTCTGTGGTCAGAATTTGTCAGTGGAGACTTCTGGACTTTAGGCAGCTGGTCCTATGGCCCCATCTCCAGGCCAAATGTTCCTCCTGATGTGTTATTTTGTTACTCCTACAGATTTTTATTAATTTTTCAAAGCACATACAGTGCTTACTGTGTCCTAGGCACTGTTTTAAGTGAAAATGAAAGGTGCTCAGTCATGTCTGACTCTTTGCCACATGAGTCAGACTATCCAGTCCATGGGATTCTCCAGGACAGAACACTGGAGTGGGTAACCTTTCCCTTCTCCAGGGGATCTTCCCAACCCAGGGATCGAACCCAGGTCTCCCACACAGCGGGCAGATTCTTTGCCAGCTGAGCTACAGGGGAGTGTTTTAAGTAGTAGCTATGTATTAACCCATATAACCCCCACAACAACCTTGTGAATTAGACCCTATTACCATCACTTTCATTTTACAGATAAGAAAATTGAGGTGCACAGAACTTAAGTCACTTGTCCAAGATCACCCAGGTAGCAAGTGGTAGAACCAGGATTTGAACCTGGCTCTGGAGTGTGTCTGCTCAACTATGGTGTGGTTCTATTCCGCACTCTTATCTGTTCCAGCTTCCCAGCGTGACCCGAGGTCTGAGGTCCTGTCCAGGTGAAAGAGACTCCACAGAGGAGACATCTAGAGAGAGCAAAGGCACCTGTGAGGTTCTGATGTTCACACACAACAGACTGGCGGGCCCACGGTTAGGAGGGATTTTCCTGATGTTGAACGGCCCCAGTCCCTCTGTGAAGGGTCTCCCTCCAGCCCTAGGTCTCCAACTGCTGCAGAACCAGACCTCAGGACCTTCTGTCATGTCACCAACAGCCCAGTCGTGGCCCCTCTGCTGAAGCTCAGACAATCACGACTTTCCCCTCCCATCTTCTCCTTCTCCCTCTAAGTACTTGAAGAGCATACAGGGTGTCAGAAGAGGGGATGATACACGAACTTCTGAATAATTCTGCTTGTATCAGTGCATAGGCCTGGCCACCATCAGCCCCTGGAGGCTTTCCCAGGAAGATTAATGATGATCCGAAATCAGACGGAAACACACCAAGGCCAAAGAGCGGTGAATCAAACCCCCGATGAACACACACTCGGAAGGCTCGGCCTTGGCCAGTACATCAAACAGCCGTCAGAGCTGTGAGACACGTAAGAAAACTGGAGAGGAAGGGGTGGAGGGTGGCTGGCCGCGCCCATTGGTGGAAAAGGCTTTATTCCCATCATCTCAAACGAAACGGAAAGGCCCACGGGGAAGAAGCTGAGAGCATTATTTATCAAGCTGTTGACAGCCCAGGACCCTTCATTCTGGGTTCTACAGAATTCTGTCAAACACTAAATGGAATCACATTCACAGTCGTTGCCTGGGATGGATACCCTGATAAACGGACTCTGAGATGGAGATTAGTGCGCAGGGGGTATATATCAGGAGTATTATTGGGATTGACACCCGTAGAAAGGAAGGAAAGTAGCCGGCCCAGGCAGAGGAAGGGATTGGGCTGAGCTTGTAGTCACAACCGAGGCCCCAGCCAGCCCCACGGGGAACTCCGCACTGCAGGTGCCCCGCAGAGCTGGCAGGGTGGGCACACAGGGAGGCCAGGCCCTGCGCCCTCCCACCGACCACTCCCAGATGGTGTCTGCCCCGGAAAGAGGGCATGGCCTTGGGGGAGGCCGCTCCGCACAGCCAAGTGAGGTTCTGACAGGGGCTGCAGGCTGTCTGCTGACCGTACTCCCAGCAACTGAGAAAATGGGTCCTTAACCCCGAAGGCAGATCTGGGTGCTGTGCAACGTCACCCACTCCGTTTCTTTATCAACATTTGCTGAGCATCAGCTGTGTGTTAGGCATTCGGCTCGGGACCGTGGGAACAGGACTAGAGATGAGATATATATATGATGCTAGTCCTTGAGGATTTTCCGATATCCAGAATAAGAAATCTTCACTCCATATCAAGAGCAAACCCAAAGCCTTTGATTTAAAAAGCACTAGGAGTCAGTTTGTTTTTGTTTGGCTTCAAAGCCAATTTGTTTTCCCTTTCTCTATTTTGGAGGGGAGCTTCAAGAGTTCCTTTAGGAAGGATATAAATCTGTGTCCCTTGGAACTCATTTAGATGGCTTGACTTTTTATTGAGATCAAAGAATCATGGAATTTTAGACTTCAAAAAGACATTAGGGATTATATGGTATAACCTGTCTCCCAAAGTTGGAGATGTCCTTACTGCAGCATCTCTGACAGGTGGTAATGTGGCTTGACTTGCATACCTCCAAGGACAGAGAACTCACCACCTAAAGAGGAACCCCTTTCCATTGTCGGATAGCTTCCACTGTTACTCACGACCTCCACCCACTGATCCCAGTTCTGCTGTCTTGAGCAATGCCAGATGCCATAGTCCTTCAGGGATCAGAAGACATCTGCTCATCTTATCATCTCCTCCAGGTTAAACATGCTCACTTTTGGCTGTACCTCATAGGATTTTATCTTTTAAGTATCTTCCTAGTATTTCTCCTGTGTCCTTTCCTCTATTACTCCTGGACTTAGTTCAGATCTTAGCCTTATGCTGTATGTTGCCTCCAACAGGCTCTCCACTGCCCTCCCCAAAACCATGATATTAAAGGCCAGAATCATCTTTTTAAAACACAAACCTGGGACATCCCTGGTGGTCCAGTGGTTAAGAACCTGCCTGCCAATGCAGAAGACACAGGTTCGACCCCTGCTCCGGGAAGATCACACATGCCTTGGAGCAACTTAGCCCAGGCACCACAGCTACTGAAGCCCACTCACCCTAGAGCCTGCGCTCTGCAACGGAGGAAGCCTCACAATGAGACGCCCACACAGTGAGGAGCAGCCCCTGCTCACCACACTAGGGAGAGACTACGCAACAGTGAAGACTCCGTGCAGCCAGAAATAAATAAAAAGATGAAAAAAGAAAACCCCACATGTCTGCTGGTCACTCTCCACCTCCCCCCCTGCACTGCCATTTGTCTGAATCCAAGACCCCAACCCCTAACAGCACAGAAGACCTTTCAAGGTGGGCTCCTGCCTAAGCTTTGGGCCTGAACTCCCGCCACATCTAACGTGCACGCTATGCTCAAAACATCCTCCCGTCTTCATCCACATCGTCCCCTCTCTCTGCTCCGCCTGTTCTGTCTTTCCCGTGAACTCCTATTTAATCTCAAAATCCAGTTGAAAGCTCAGCTCCTCCATGAAGGGAATGCAGAGTTGTTCCCTTCTCTGCTTCTGCAGACCTTCCCAGCCCTCTCCTTCACCATTCACCACCTTGTTCAGCAATTACCAGTGATTATCAGCAATTATCAATAATTATCAACAATTATCTAATTACCAATTAGAATGTAAGCCTTTGAGGGCCAAGAATTCTGTGTTACTCTTGCCATATGATAACTGCATACATAAGTAAATAAACGAATGAGTAAAAAGTAAAAGGATATAAAATACTTTTTCAGAACCTTCATCTGCATAATAACTCCCCTCTGAATTGTTATGTTTCTCTTAAGATCTCTTAAGGACATCTTCACTCTTTGAGTGTACAATACATTTTTGAACCTGAGAACAGAAATTTGCATTTCTCCTATAAAGTTCTATTTGTAGATTTGTTGCCTGTCATAACAAAGTCCTATCTTAATTCTGATATGTGTTATGTTAGCTAGTTCTGTCTCAGTTTTGTAATGTGTACCACTCTTCTACTAGAAAAGGGATAACTTTATGTCTTTGAATAAATTACTGACAAAATTGATGACTAGAATTGGGCCAACAGCTCATAACTTTCCTCTAGCAGCTTCCTTCCAGATGCCAACACAACAAGCTATAATACATCTGCTATAAAAAGTTCAATCATCTCCTTATCTTGATACCATTGGAAAACTAGCCAAATCATACATTTTTCTTCGTGTATGGTCTATCATTAAAGCTCAGTATTTGTTTTAAAGAGGAGGTTCTAAAGTGATTAGGGAAGCAAATTAGGGACAATTTTCTTAGATTTTTTTTCCAAAAGTATATTTCAAAAATCTTATCTTTATTCTTGACCCCATGCTCAGTTCATACTGATAACATGAGTCATATCTTGAACCAATAAGGAAGAGAAAAAGATAATTCATTAACTCATTCCCGGTTCCTTCCTAAAGCCAGAACGCATTCCTCCTCCCCTGTTTCATGTTAACCTTCATAAGCTTTGCATTTTGCTCTTACCTTTACTCTAAAAACACAGGTCTTTGGGTATTTAATCCCTCCCTGTAACAAAATGGCATAGCTAGGTTACAGATTAAATCTTGTCCCCTTAATCAGTTTAGAGTATGTCTCTTACTCCAAGGCGAAAAACCTTGTAGTCTTTTAACAGTTTAAATGTGGGCTCCCTCTGGAAAGGTTCTGATGGTTCTTTCCATTGTTGAGTGTATGCCAGGATCACTGTACTAGAGTCTGCGTCTGTCAAATGGAAAAACAAGGTTCATTCGTAAGATCTAAGAGTTATATTGGGGAGAAATAGATAAGCTGTGCTCACTTTTCCAATTTCAGTGATGGAACCACAGCTGATGCTCCATAAAAAGTGGCTGAGGAGCTAAAATAGCATGGCCCCACTGGCTTAAAGTAGGGACCTTCAACCCTATCTTAGGCCTTTTAGAAATGTTTCTGGTCCGTTCATAATAGGAGCCAAAAAATGTTACACTCAATGGGAGAAATCTGGGAGTGAGGGCAAGGAATATACAGAGGAATGAAATTTAGAGACTTCCAAATCCCACTGGAATGTACAAATTAAGAGACATGAAATTCAACCCCATCATGGGTCTCATGCATGTTTTTTACTGACCTTTTAATCATGATAGAGCTTTTAAATCCACAAAGAAAGTTGAAATGTCATGACACTAATGTATTTTCATGTGTATTTTGACTTTGAATGAGTCGATCTAACCTTGTTTTTTATTTCCTAAAAAAGCCGTTGATCTATTTGAAGGTAATTGTAACACTGATCCCCCAGAAATCATCCCCACCAAGGTAAAAATGAGATTAAAGCAATTATTCATTAAATTAGGACATCTAAAGAAAACTCAGTGCTAAATTCAGATGATGCCAATACCTTGGTTGTTCAAATTATATTCAACTTTTTCCAAATAAGCTGGTTAGGCATCTAAGAATGAGGCTGTAACCCATTGCCCTGGTGAAAAATGCTAGATAATGTCCCTTCAGCAGTAAAACATTCATGAAGTCCAAAGCACAGTATTACTCATTCCTCACTTCTGACTCAAGTTTTCGGAAATAATCCTTCTTTAAATGTTGCTGCAATGGGAGATATAAAGAGCAAAGTTGTTTTAGCACAAACTTACTCTTGTTTTGTTCAGTTATGAACTGTGTTTAGTTTCACAGTTTTGATCTTGTGCATTCTAGATGATATATTTGCACACATACAAGCATCTCTATATACATTAAAGATAAACCTGCTATGACAGCTCCTATGATTTAAAAGTTCTCTATGCAGCTACTCACAGAAATGCCTTTTACCATAATCTATTATTTTCCACCATGGAAATACTTCATGCCATCAAAGTAAGATAAATTTCATATAACATATGTTGTAATACCCTTTATTTGAGGGTATGACATTGCAGTTATGTATAAGGAAGAGTTGATGAGAAATAAGTGTTTATATACAGTTAATTTTACTTTTGGAAATAAAAAGGGAAAATGGATTTACAAATGTCAGTGCTGTTAGGACATATCTCCCTAACAATAGTAAAAGAAAGAGAAGTGCCTGTCAGTCTAGGTCAAAGGTATTTATTTCTGGGAAATATTTCTAAACCACTCTGGTCTGCTATGATTGTACCCTCCTCTGAAGTTCAATAGAAACTGAATGTTGTTTCACTCATCTTGGCCCTTAACTATAGCCCATCTTATATTCAAACATGGAATATGAAGTCAACTGGGGATAGGCTTGAATCTCATCTTGGTCTTCCTCAACAAAAAGGAGCAACCTTCCACAAAAGATTATTTTAAGGATTAATAAGCTAATGAATGCAAAGCATTCATCCCAGGGCCAGGCACATAGTAAGAAGTGTAAAACCTATAGCTATTACTACGATTTGACCGTTATTGTGGATTATAAACTCACCGAAACATTGAAAGGTGAAGTGTCATGATGTTTGCAACTTACTTTCAAATGGTTCCAGGAAAGAAAAAAAGTGTTTTGTTTTGTTTTGTTTTTAATCCCATGGGTATACCACATTTCATGATGTACATGAGGCCTCACTGTCAGATGGCTCCCCAGTCGCTCTCTCCATGTGTCTGCTTTATTCACCACATCACACTCTCAGCTCACCAGCTCTCCAAACCTATGACTCCATCCTCCAGCTCTTAATACTCTTCTGATGGGACTTCTGTTTTGATAACTAATTTAGTTTCTGGCTTGTAGTGAATCCTTTTTCATGATTTTGCCAATTCCTTAACTTTTTAAACTTAAAATGCAACCTTTCAATGTATATTTGTGGTAAAATAGACAATTTAATCTGTCCTGAAACATAGAGAGGAAAACAAACAAAGGTCGGCCTCCTCTCCACTTCATGGATCCACTTCTCAAAACAACTGCTTTTCATAGTCTAGCTAGTACTCTCTCAGGTAATTTTTCTATCCATATTCAAAGATAGGTACATTTCTATTTTTAAAATTGATATATATATATATATATTTTCTTATCTTATTACATTGGCTTGGACTTCTATAATGATGTAAATTATCAGTAATAACAAATAACCTTAAATTATTTCTGACTTTCCCCTTTTCCAGTCATAGTCCCATTTTAAATTATTTCTTTTTATAGTCTCTGCCAAAATAAAGTCTTATTTTGGGACTATCCTAATTTATCTACAGGTAAGAGAAATCGACCAATTAGACTCTTAACTCCTTAAAGCAGGAACTACTTACACTTTGCATTTCCTTTTAGACTTATTCATTCATTTGCTCTCACCACTTGTCCAGTAAAAGGACTAAATAAAATTACCTTTTATCTGGAAGTGAAGTCAGTTTTGCTACAGATTAGTTCTGATGTACTAGAAGTGCGCCATGCCTGTTCTGCAAAATGCTGTTGGAGGCTGAAAACTGAAATTTAATAGCTTTTAGTAAACATACTTCAAGCAAGTTTTGTCATTTTAGGCCTGCTGTGACTAACAATTAGGTGACCACATGCAATAATTTGCCTAAATAAAGGTGTCAAATGAAAAGCTAACAAGACCTGCTAACTCACTTTAATTTATTATTTTTTGTAAAATCCAATAAAACCTATGGACATACCCATTTCTAGGGCTGGAGTTGAGATCAGCAGAAAGGATGATTGATGAAAGTAGGACATCTCTATAGTAAACCACAATGCATCCACAACAATATATTTTTCCTGCAAAGTCAGACAGTGAGCTGACCACACAGGCATAATATCCAGTCTGTTAAACAATAGGAATATGGTCTTCCTCAGGAGAAAACTGCACCTACAGTCATTAAATCTCTATATTTTGCTGTAAGGAATTTGAGTGGAAGGAGTCATTGAATTTTTGTAACTGAGTCATGAGAGAACGTTCTGGAGTGAATTTTATCATATTGAATTATATCTTTAAAAGGCTGTTATAAAAAATCCTAAGTCAATGTATCTTGCTATCACTTTTGTTCTTGTGGTTATGATGTCTTTTCAATTATTAGACTTGTGTATGAGAAAATTCGTACTCTTGGAAAACCACTGAAGTTTTTCAAATTAAAATACAAAGAAAAAAACTGATATTTTCTTTTAAGAGGTAAATGATTAATTCTGGGTTTTTTAAGGTGGAAGAAATGAGTTTTCTCTTTGACAGTGATTAGCTTCCTAGTATAGTGATACTATGTAACGTAACTGAAACATATGGAATTTCAACCTTAATTTAACTTGCATATTTTCTTTGCTTTGCATCCTGTACTCAAAAAGAAATGACAGCCTAAAACCAGGTAGAATTTTATGGTACTACATCAGAAGACTCTTTATGTTAGAAAGGAAACTGATTTCTTTGATCTGAGCTTAGGTTTAAAGTAATCGAATTGTCTGTAGAATTCAATTCTCTACTAGATTATCTCAGCCTATTTTCAAAGTTGCCCCCCTAACAGGGTTTCTCCACCTGTTTTTTCATTATTATCCCTCTATAAACCTTTTAAGACAATTTTTTCCCTAATTGCCCCCTCTCTCATGAATTTTAATACTACACTCTATATGTAACATAATCTATGCTTTATCCATAAAAAGGGTAGGTTTTTCACCAACAAAATTAATTTTTACTCCTTTGGGGTGCTATCATCCCTGTTGAGAATGCATGAAGTGAAGTCAAAGTCACTCAGTCATGTCCAACTCTTTGCAACCCCATGGAATATACAGTTCATGGAATTCTCCAGGCCAGAATACAGGAGTGGGTTGCCTTTCCCTTTTCCAGGGAATCTTCCCAACTCAGGGATCAAACCCAGGTCTCCTGCATTGCAGGCAGATTCTTTACCAGCTGAGCCACAAGGGAAGTCCGAGAATACTGGAGTGGGTAGCCTATCCTTCTCCAGCGGATCTTCCCAACCCAGGAATTGAACTGGGGTCTCCTGCATTGCAGGTGAATTCTTTACCAACTGAGCTATCAGGGAAGCCCTTGAGAATGCATGGTGTACCTTTAAAATTCATGTGTGTGTCTGAATGTATGTATTTTACTTTGCTTCCCCTATACAGGATTCAAAATTTCTTTCAGCAACTCAAATTTAACATTTACAAATTTAAGTAGATAAAATTTAATTTAAATAGATTAAACTTAAGAAAAATTTGGAAAAATACATAAATATTTTTAAATATGGTAAGCTTGGATAAAACATCAGGCAGACTTCAAAATTATTTTTTTCTGAGAATATTCATTGACCTCAGCATTTGTTTATGCTGTTAACTGGGGGAAAAGCAACATACAAAATTATATAGTTTACATACATGTATACAAATGATTGGAAAACACTCATTAAAATGTTAAAAGCTCCCCCTGGAGTGAAAGATTGCAGATGAGTGGATTTCCATCTCAACCTTAAACGTGTATGTCCAAGTTTTCTATTATGAGTTTGCATCACCATTATAGTTGAGGAAAAATGATTATCAACAAAATATTTATTGAAATTAGCTCATACCAGGGGAAAATGGAATCATGTGTATTTTATAATGCTTGACGTAATGCATTTCTGTAGCCTTTGGGGAAAAGTTTTGGTTTTTAGTTTACATGTCATAGATAATGGTACACAATTTCCAGTCCTTTATCTCCTTTGTATTTTCAATGCTTCCTCAGCAAAAGCATTAACCCTTAGCAAATGACAAGTTGACAATGACCCAGGTTTTTAGAAACTATCCTTCTGTAGAATAAGCTTTAATGTATTTCAAGGCTACAGGGGAATCATTCAGCAAGCAAACGTTTGCTGATGAGCTTTTAAAGAGAGTGAATCCCTAAGCAACGACAAGCCATTATGCACTTGATTTCAACAGAGCCTATTTAAGTAATGACTCAGATCCGAATATCAGCAACTGTGGGGGCTACCGAAGGAAAGACACTTCAAATATCATTTGAGCACACAGTTCACAGAGTACTCTTACTTGATGCTCCCAACAACCCTGAGTGCCACTTGATTATCACTTGTGGGTACACACGGGGCAAATGAAAGAAGTGGTATCCCAACCCAGGACTTTGACTTCAGATTCTGCATTCTCTCCTTCTTTGGACCATTCTTCCTTTCTAAATAAAATCAGTGAGTACTTTAAGCATGAGTAAAGTAACCAAAGCAATTAACCAGGACTTACAAGCTTACCAAGAATGGTTTGTTATCAGTTCAGTTCAGTCGCTCAATGTCGACTCTTTGCAACCCCATGGACTGCAGCATTCCAGGCCTCCCTGTCCATCACCAACTCCCAGAGATTACTCAAACTCATGTCCATCGAGTTGGTGATGCCATCCAACCATCTCATCCTCTGTTGTCCCCTTCTCCTGCCTTCAATCTTTCCCAGCATCAGGGTCTTTTCCAATGACTCAGCTCTTTGCATCAGGTGGCCAAAGTATTGGAGCTTCAGCTTCAGCATCAGTCCTTTCAATGAATATTCAGGACTGGTCTCCTTTAGGACAGACTGGTTGGATCTCCTTGCTGTCCAAGGGACTCAATTAACCAGGACATACAACCTCACCAACCCCGGTTTGCTGCAGGGCAGAGTTTAAACATACCCCCACTCGCTCCCACACTCCTGTGGCCCCACAGAAAGAGCCACTGGCGGCATTGGGAGGGCCTGCAGACCAGCAGGAAGGCTCTGTCCAGACCGCCATCCCCAGGTTCTGCCTCAAAGCCTCGGTCCTCTCCTCCGGTGCTTGCAGGATTTAGAGGAGGGGCAGGATGGAGCGAAGGGAGAAGGGATGAGACCACAGTGTTTCAGATGGCCGCGCAGGGAGCCTGCACTGTGGTGGACTCTCTGAAGACTCTCAGCGCCCCGCGTGCGGCGGGCAGCGTGCGGCAGGCAGCGCACGCCTCTTGTCTGTGCAATTCCGAGTCAGCCCCGTCCACCCTCCCACGCCTGCATACCTTCAGAACACCAGCCCAAACGCCAAAACACCCGCAGACTACACCTCTGCATGACGGATCCACTCAGTCTATACTGGGATGGAAAAGCAGCTTACATGTTAAAAATATATAGGACTTAGGACTTCCCTGCTGAGCCAATGGTTAAGAGTCCTCTCGCCAACTCAGGAGATGAGGGTTCGATCCCTGGTCTGGGAAGATTCCACCGGCCGGGGGGCAACTCAGCCCGTGAGCCGCACCCATTGGAGCCTGTGCTCCGGAACAAGAGAAGCCCCCACGATCAGAAAAGCCCGAGCACCACAACAAACAATAGCCCCTGCTCAGTCGTGTCCGACTCTTTGCGACCCCGGGGACCGTAGCCCGCCAGGCTCCGCTGTCCATGGAATTTTCCAGGCATGAATTTTGGAGTCAGTTGCCAGTTCCTACTCCAGGGGATCTTCCTGACCCAGGGATGGAACCTGCATCTCTTGTGTCTCCTGCTTTGGAAGGCGGGTTCTTTACCATTGTGCCGCCTGGGAAGCCCCATACGCTCACTAGAACTGGTAAAAGGAGAAAGACTGACAATTCCCAATGCTGATAAGGATGCAGAGAAAGGGAAACTCTTACACACTGACAGTCGGTAAGTAAAATGCCACGGCTGCTTGGAAAAGTAATTTGGTAGGTTATTATATAGTTAGATGTTTACCTATCCCATGACTTAGTCATTGAACTTCTGGGTCTCTATCCCAGAGAAATGAAAACATGTATCTACCTCAATAAATGTGTGTGGAGACTTCCCAGGTGGCCCAGTGGTTCAGAATTGCTGCCAATGCAGGGCACGCGGGTTTGATTCCTGATCTGGGAAGATTCCACTTGCCGTGCAACAACGAAGGCCAGGAGTCACAACTGCTGAGCCCACACACTACAAGCACTGAAACCCGTGCCTGCCTGGAGCCCGAGTGTCACAGGAAGGGAAGCCGCTGCAAAGAGAAGTCCATGCACCACAACTGGAGAAAAACCGTGTGCGGCCATGAAGACCCGCTGCCGCCAAAAACAAACAAGAAATATATGTGGATGTGCCTAACAGCTTCGTTCATAACAGCCCCAGACTGAAAGCAACCCGGATGTTCATCACCGATGAGTGAACAAATTGTGGTATGGATTACTACTCAGTAATTTAAAAGGAGCAAAAACACTGACACCTCAATAATACAGATAACTCTACATAAATCATAAATAAGGTACATAAATAATGTAGATAAATGTCAAAACCATTATGTGAATGATGCAAAAGAATATACACTGTATAATTCCATTTATATAAAATTCTAAAGCCGGCAACACTTATATTCACAGTGATTGAAGTCAGCGCAGTGGATGCACAGGAGAGGGGTGAGGGGAAGAAGCAGGGGTGGGTGGAACGCCAAGAGGCGAGATGGACCTGTACTGGGGGATGGGGACAGACGCGACGAGTGTGTGCTGAAGAACAGGTGGACACATGGGTCACCTCATCAAACACCATACTTTAAGTCTGTGCAAGGACTTCCCTGGTGGCTCAGACGGTAAAGCATCTGCCTACAACATGGGCAACCTGGGTCTGATCCCCGGGTTGGGAAGATCCCTTGGAGAAGGAAATGGCAACCCACTCCAGTACTCTTGCCTGGAAAATCCCATGGATGGAGGAGCATGGTCGGCTACAGTCCACAGGGTCGCAAAGAGTCAGACGTGACTGAGCGACTTCACTTTCACTGTCTGTGCATTTAATGACAAGCAAATCATGCCTCAATAATTTAATACCAAGTTTTAACATACATGTTTTCTAAAAATAAATGTACAATACTCTGTAACTCAAAGACAACAAGAACATTCCTTTCACAGAAGCTACTGATTAAAGTCTATGAGTCTTTCTGTCTGGGCACATATAAGGACATAGGATCTCACCTAATCAAGATTTCATTGCATGTGTTTAAATCATATCTATCTTCTTAAGACTGTGGGATCTAATGCTTTCATTCTATTACCTTCCTGACCGCTCTGTGTGTGTGTGTGTGTGTGTGTGCGTGTGTGTGTGTGTCTATGTGTGTGTATCTGCGTGTGTCTATGTGTGTGTTCCCATAGGCAACAGATAGCCAGTTATGGGTCAAAGATGGTCAGTGGACAGCTCTACTGACATGGAGATAGGCAACACATTTTGAGCTCTGAAGTGACAAATTTAAATCATTTTATTTCAAGGCCTGTGTTTTGTGTGAACCATGGTAGGTACCCAACAACCGTTACTGAATGAATGAGTGATTGAATAAGTGAATAAGTCAATCTTCATCCTTCACTTACTATAAACATTTTATTTAGTGGGCACCAAAAAATTTTACCTGGCTTTCATGTCCCTTGCCACCTACTCTATGTAAGCATATAATAAAAATAAAGCAACAGCAAAAAAAAAAAAAAACACCGAGAGTGATCAAAAGGAAGTATATATGATATGAACAGGGGAAATCAGAGATAGCATCTAAGAGGATATTTTCTCTCCTTTCCCCTGACACTTGTTTACAACCAAATGTCTTCTGATTCAAAGAGAAAAAAGTTGGGACTTCCATGGTGCTCCAATGGTTAAGATGTCGCCTTCTAATGCAGTGGGTGCAGTTCCACCCCTGGTGGGGGAGCTAAGATCCCAAATGCTTTGGGGCCAAAAAACCAAAACATAAAATGGAAGCAATATTGTAACAAATTCAACAAAGACTTCTTAAAAATGGTTCACATAAAAAAGTTTTTAAAAAAGAAAAAGTTGTTTAGTATTTCTAATTAAAAAGTAATATAGTCCATGTAATTCTGGCTTTGACCCTGGATAGATGGGGGGGCATGATAGGATAAAAATTTGAATATGAATATGAACGGTTCAGTATCAATGTTAAGTTTCCTGATTTCAGTAACTTTGCTGTGGTTGTGTAAGAGGGTATCCTGGGTGTTAGAAAATACATGGTGAAAGACTCAAGGGTAAAGAGAAAAAAATACTAACAAGTCTATCATAAATAGTGTGGAAAATATAGGAAAGTATAAAGAACATGAAAATCACCCACAGTTCCATCCCCCAGAAAAAAGGTACAGTTTTGGAGACACATAGTTTTCATTTCTCATTTAAGTATATGCCTACATCACTAAATATTCTTAGAAAAAATTTTTCAGTGGTTGGATAGTGCCATGACCTGTTTTACCCCGCACCTATTATTACACACTATAAATGTTGCAACATCTTCACTATTGAAATTACACGGTGATAGCCTGTCATACACTCCCCTGTCCTAAGAGACTAGCATTTCCATATGATGTTAAGAATGAGGAAGGGAGGTCGGCCTGCATCACAGGGCTAATGGACGGACTGGTTAGATGGTGGAAGACCAGTGGTACCTTGAAAGAGCCACCGGTCTGTGGTCTGCGGTCTGCGTGAGATGCCGGCGGAAAGGTGGCCACACCCCACCTCTGTCCCGCCCAAAACTGCACGTGTCATGATGCTCACAGGGAGACAATGGCTACGCTTCACATGCATCCGGCTTTCTCTGTTCAAACTCACTGTATGTCTGTTCGGAGGAAAATGAATTCTCACTAAACTCGGTCATCTTTTTTTTTTTTTTTTTGCGATAGAGCATGTGGGAATCTTAGTTCCCCAACCAGGGATGGAAACTGTGCCCCCTGCATTGGAAGCACAGAGTCTTAACCACTGGACCACCAAGGAAGTCCCTGCTCACATCTTTTTAACACCACGGCAAGCAGGATGTTAGTACTGACCTAGGGAAAGCTCGAAGCACACGCTGTCCAAGCGGACTGGCTGTGATAAAAAATGTTCTTTATCCGTGCTGTCCAACCCAGTAGCCCACAGCATGCATGACAAGCGTGCTTTCAAAATGTGGCAGCTGCGAGTGAGGAAATGGAAGTTTTAACTCTATTTAATTTTAAGAAATTTTAAAATTTAAACAGTGATGCGTGGTTGCTGTGTTGGACAGTGAACAGTACGGCCACGAAAGGTGTGGTTCCTGGGCCTGCAGCTTGTTAGAAGAGGGGAGTCTCAAGCCCTGCCCCGGCTTGCTGAGTCAGAACCAGCATTAACGAGACCCCCGGAGACTCACCCATGGTCAAGTCTGAGTAAGTTGCCCTGTATCTCGAAGGAGGCAAGTCCTCAACATCATCATCTTCTGAAGAGGCCTGAGCTGGGAGCTGTGGGGTTAGAGGAGATGGGAGAACACTTGGAGATTCTCCTTTTAATATCCTTCGCTGGTTCGATTTTGATTCAACAAGTATGTACGGCTTTTAAGATTTGTAATACAGTCAAGATAAAAAGGATGGTGGACTCACCCCCACAGGTGTATACAGTTAACACTCCTGTCTCGTGAGCCAGTGAACAAGAAGTCAAGTGCACACCTTCTTCTGATGAGTGGGACCGATTTGAATTCAAGGACAGAGGCACGTAAAACAAAGAAGTGAGGGTTCTCTATCTCTCCCCTCATCCTAAGAAAACCCTCCGTATTTAACATAAATTTAATTAATTACACTGCTCGACACCCTGTTGCCTGCCATCCAAGAGTGGTTAATGAAATTCACCCTTTCTGAGCCAAGAACCTAACCACCAGGCTGGTTTGCATCCAGAAGATAAATAGTGCCTGCGGAATTTAACTGAAGCAGGTACTTATGTGAATTCTGGGTTTAATGAGGTTTTTCAACTGAAGAACACATTTCCTTTCCATGGTTGCTAATCCACAAAGAGAAAAAATTCTAGGAAAAAGTAATTTAAAAATTCCTGACCTTGGGGGTGGGGATAGAAGTTGAGAAAAATAAATATTAAAACTTAATCAATATGATCTTCTTGAAAGTACTCATCAGAAAAAGATTATTAGCTATATCAAATAATAAAGAGATTTCTTCTTTATTATTATTTAATTTCTTATTATTATCTTACTATTATCTTCTTATTATTATTATCTTACTATTATCTTCTTTTTATTATTAGCTATATCAAATAATAAAAAGATTTCTTCTTTATTATTATTTTCTTTCTTGTTATTATCTTACTATTATCTTCTTCTTATTATTATTATCTTATTGTTATCTTATTATCTTATTTCTTATTATTAGCTATATCAAATAATAAAGAGACATAATTTGTAAATTATAACCCAGTGGCCTTCAAACTTTTTGGTTACACTATACAACATGAAAATAATTTTACACACAGATATTCACACCACACATATAACTTTACTAAACACAAAAGTTTATCCCTACCCTAAGATGCAGTGTTTTCTATTTTATTGTACATTATTCTATATATTCTATCCTATTTCAGTGTTTTGAAAGTGCTTGTTGTAACCTGCAACACTAGCTTCATAACTTACTAATAAGTCAAGAACTGTAACTTGCAAAACATTTTTTTAGACAAGAGAGGAAAAGGGGGAGAAGAGAAGTTGATCGATTGATCAATTGATTGATTCAAGAAAGACAAAAAGGAAGATAAGCTATCCAAGAGACGGGGAGAAGGACAGATAATGTCAGAAATAGAAGAAAGAGAGACAGGAACAGTGATTGATCCCAGTCCCTTCAATCTGTCTTGCCCAGGTCAATGCCTGCTGACCCTAAGTGGTGTCCTCTCACCCACAAGCCTCTCACCCATTCTCCTGCTCTGGGCTTCCATGTCCTCCCAGTATCCTCGATTCCCTTATTCTGTGGCCTGGTACCTCTTAGTCACCTGAAAGCATTTTTTTCTTTTTTTTTGCACTGATCAGCAAGTCCTCTCTGGGGGCCTTTGACCGGTTTCTCTCATCTCCAATCCTTTCTCCATGCCTCTGCTGATGGTTCTTTCTCCTTGTCTGCTTTCCCTTGACTGTCTAACCTTCTCTTTGCCTCCATTTCTTCTCTCTCTTTGGTTCCTGACTGTGCCTCTCCCATGACTGCCTACGACCAGATCAATGTCAAACACTGTGTTGGGTTCACAAATCCAACTGCATGAGCACCGTGGAGGGTAAGCGGGTCAAGCGAAAAGTTATGGGGCACTGCTTCTGGAACGCTGAGCACCCCTAGACCTTGGAGCAAACCCTGGCAGACCACCAAGGTGGCCTGGCCTCCATTCTAAGACACCCTGGCCTGGGAGTTCTGTGGTCTGTGACTGTGAACAGAACTGATGTGATCGTGGTACTCAAGAGAAAGGACGAATAACCGGAGAGGCTTCTGCAAATGGCGGCCTGTGGAAGGAAAGGTTTGCGAGGACACAGTGGCAGACTGTGGGTAGGAGTCTCCAGCAGGAAGCCCCGTTAGCAGGCTGGACCAGTGCCCACCCCTGGGACAGTCAGGATCTAAACCACTTACAGCAACAGAAGGAAAGACAGGAGAGGAGAGGTGCTTTCAAAGAAGAACCTCAAGTTATAGCATCTTGGCCTCCTTAGCCTGGGCCAAGTTTTTAAAACCCGCAAGAGCATGGGAATCCTGCAGGAGCCATTCCAAAGACAACCCTGAGCCCACTCTTCAAAGCTCTTGAAACTTCAGAGCACACAGATGAAAATTAAATTACTCCAAGGAGAAAAAACATAGGAGAGGAGTTTTTTGAGGATGCAGAGCTGAAGCCTGGTTCGCATTCAGCCAGGAACAGCTTGCCAGCCTTGGCTGCTAGTTCCTTTTCTGCATCCCTGAGACAGGAAATTACATGAGGCCCAAAATACGCTCCCCTACAACGCCATGACGGAGCGCAGCTGTCCGACAGCTCTTCCTGCATCCGGGCTCCGCACATGTGTGCGTTGCCAACACGGTTGCTGAGCACCTACCCTGGGCGAGGCGGGCCCACCGTGAGCACTGTGTTAGCCCTGCGTGTGAGCCTAGCCCAGCAGAGGAGGGTCTGGGCTTCGGGAGGAAAGGAGTGCCCTTCGCCCTCTGGCCAAATCCCCTAGCACTCCTACTGCCTGGGTCATCGCTGCCTCTCCTCCTAAGGACCTGGGGATCCCTCCTACCTCTAACCCCAGGACCAGCCTCTTTCGCTTGAGGTACTCTCTACCGGCAGGCGTTTTGACTCACCGATGTCTATGAGTGTTTAAGAAGCTCCAGAATAGAAGGTAACATATCGAAATTGTTAAACGTGGCTTTCTAGAAGACGTGAGGGTGTTTACAGCTAGCAAAGTGCTGTCTGGGGCTCTTTTTTCCCTGAACTCATCAATCCATCGCCTGGACCCTGTGTTTTCTTCACCGAAAGAGAAAGATGGGGAAAGATAAAGAAAAGAAGGGAGGGAAGAAGGAAGGAAAGAAGGAAAGATTGTGAAATATGAAGAAAAAAACAGACCTTCCTTCTTTCCCAAAGTGGAAAACACTTTTTTTTTTCTTTTAGTGCCTGGCAGAGAATGTATGGTTGCGAATGTTACCCGGTACTAAACCAGATTAATTTTCCATTCAAGAAGAAAAGCAAGCAAATTGGGCTAAAAGAGGCGAATTGCATTGCATGGACCTATTATTTAGCACGTTTGAAATGAAAGCCAATACTGCTATTGAAGTGCAGGCTGAGAGCTTTCCCTTCCTCTATCTAACGCCCGCCCACAGGTTGCCTGGCAACCACATTACAGTGCTGAGAACACTCCCCAGCGATAACTGACCCTGCATTTTAATTTTTGTGCTGATGCTTAAGTGGGACAAATAAATAAATGCCATCTCCCTGAAATGGTACTCATCTCGACTAAAGAGCTGCATGTGTAGATTACAGGATGGAAAATAGAGGGGTTAAAAAAAAATTGGTAAAGTCTTTCTCTTTTCAGGAAGACGTTTAAAAATTATGAAAACTCTGGGTAGGCGTGTGGAAAAACCTAGTCAAATGGTGGAATGAAGCTAAGAACGAATGATGAATTTCACCAAAAGATTTTTAACATCTATAGTAGCATAAAGAATTAAATGTTAATTTTTATGATCCCTTAATTGGAATAGTTCTTCCAAAACTAGGAAATAACACTAGATATGATATGCTAAAAGGATCTGGTGGGCCACATATGAGCCTAACATGACCCTCACGTGCAGGAAATACAATCCTTGAAGTACATGGTAGAAAAACAGAGGCAGGTTAAATTGGAAGGTTTCACGTCCACATGTAGATGCTGCTCTGTGTTTTGAATAAAAGACTTCGAAGGGAACAGTCTCCGTCCATCGTTCTTTATTGACAGCCTTGAAAGATGTGTCCCCTGTAGTTATTTAAGTGTTCCTAATCTGGGGGCTAAGAATGTTTTTGCCATCTCTGAAAATCCCATCCTTATAGTTCGCCATGAAGATGAAAACGAAGCGTGGCACGCCACTTATCACATGAACATGTAGCAGGATTTCTGCCTGGAAACTTAAGCTCTTACCTGAAAGCACACTTTATGTACTTAACCAAAGAGCAAAGATTTAGGATTCAAATTCTGGCTCCCCAGCTTATCGGCGGTGGAACTCAGTGAGTAGCTGGCTGTCTGATGTCTTCATCGGTAAGGAGGATACGTGTAATAATCACCTCCCTGAATAGTCGTGGGCTGAGATCCCCGAACACACCGCTGTTGTGTGGTCAGTACTCAGTTTCAGCTATCATTCCTGTTGGCCATGCGTGTGCATGCGGTCAGTCGCTTCAGTCCTGTCTGACTCTCTGCAATTCTATGGACTGTAGCCCGCCAGGCTCCTCTGTCCATGGGATTCTCTAGGCAAGAATACTGGGGTGGGTTTGCCATGCCTTCCTCCAGAGGATCTTCCCCACCCAGGGATTGAACCTGGGTCTCTTGCGGGTTCTTTGCCACTAGCGCCACCTGGGAAGTCCACTCTTGGCTATGAAGCATGGTCCTATGAGTGCAGAGACTTTGACCTATTGCCCATATCCGCCCTTTCTGGCGATGATGGAGTTATTCTCCTAGCTTCTAGGGATACTGCTCTGAGACAGCCATCAGCTCTGAACGTCCTTGAAACTCCCTCAGCTAAAGATCTCTACCTAGCCTGAATCATGTGAACTTTCTGGGGCAGTCTAGAACCAGTGAGCAGTCACCCTGGGGATACAAAGGTCCAGCCCCCTCACTCCAACCCAGGAGAGCTGGGGAGGGCCACTGCTGATCCAGAGCTCCCCATGGGGTTCCCTGAGGCCTTTGGTGGCCTGTAATGGAGCAGGACTGGGTGGGGCCTTCCCAAGATAGAGTTCCCCCACCCCACCCATGCCCTCCACCTGCCTATTGTCTGTAGAAAAATGTTAGTCAAAGGACAAATTCAATCAGAGAATGAAAAACTGCAAAAGCAAAGAAAAGCAAACAGGACTAAATAATAATAGCTGAGTCATTAAATGGGCTTCTCCTCTGGTGGCTCAGTGGCAAAGAATCTGCCTGCAATGCAAAAGACACAGGAGAGGCAGGTTCGGTCCCAGGTCAGGAAGATCCCCTGGAGGAGGCCATGGCCACCCACTCCGGCATTTTTGTCTCGAGAATCCCATGGACAGAGGAGACTGGTGGGCTACTGTCCTTGGGGTCACGCAACCGAACACAGCAGCGTGACAGGAGTCATTCAACAAAGGCAAAGGTCTTTAGCTCCTTCTCAGGGGCCACAGATAATATCCTGAGTCACGTCCTTTAAGCGGCTTTACAGATACGCAAACTTCCACCCGGTAGAAGAAGTTACCGGACTGGAGCTGTGACACAATCTGCTTTATCTTACACACTTCCGAGAGCTGGACTCCAGGAGATGGGAACAAACCAACCTGGGAACTGAAGATTAACTGCACTTCAAACAATCAAGGTGACATGATCAGACCACTGCAGGATCAATTTCAAGACGACTGCGCGTAATTCCCACCCCCAGCCCTGTCCCTGAACCCCTGAAACTCCCCTTTTAAAGCTCTTGACCCCTGATTGGCGGTAGGCTTTGGGACATGAATCTACCTTTTCCCCAGGTCAGCTTCCTGAATGAAGCAACCTCTCTTTAGCTACCGACGCTTGTCTCTTGAGCATCAACTTTCGAGGGGTGAGCGGCCAGACCTGGGTTGGGAGCCCACCTACGTTCAGCTCCTCCGTCTGTCTCGTCCTGCCTCCTTCTCTCCCTTTCTGCAGCTGCAGATTTCAAGGCCTGTACCTAAGAAATACCCTGCATACCAGCGCGCGTCTCAGAGTCTGCTTCCTGGGGGATGAAACTTCATAAATATATTTAGGAGGAGTGTTAGCAATTGTGGTGTAATTATCTGTGAAAAGAGTAGGTTACCCAACTCAGCATATGGCCTGATCTCAACTAGGACAGACTATCTACCTGAGTGCATTCGGCTGGAAGTCTGGAAAGCACATGAAGGTTAGCAATGCTTCTTTTTGTCTGGTAGGATTAGGGATGATTTCTATGTTATTGATATTTTTCTGTGCTTTCCAAGTTTCCCTCAAGGACCAAATTACTTTTTCTGTGGGGCAGGGCTGGATTATCCCAGGACTGTTTGCCCCAGTGGCTGAGCTTTCAGACAGCAACGAGTGACGACAAGCCAATCTAGAATGCTCCTCTCCACCACGACCTGGCAGCTTGTTGCCAGGCTTCCAATGGCTAGGACCTGGGGATTTCAAGCTTTCTCTAAGGAATCTTTTCTTCAAGTCTCTCAGACGTCACTTGGAAAAGCCCGAATCAGAGGTAGGGTTTGTGAATGTCACAGAGCTCTCACTTCGATCTCGATGATGCTATCTGAAGGGCAAGACATGAACTCCGACTTGAGTCTGGTCAGAAAACACATGTAAGAGACAGCAGACATGAAACGAGCCAACGTTGTGTCACCATAAACGAGAACAGTAGGAGGTCAGAGAAAGGGGACGTGCCTACAGGCTGCAGTCATCAGAAAGGGGCTTTGTAGGGGAAGTAGGTCTTGACTGTGTCTTCAAGGAGTAAAATCTAGCAAAGCAGAAGGCAAGGGTGAGGTCGTTCTGGATAAGGGCAGTGGCCAAAGCACGGAGGGAAGAAAGGATTGGGTTTTTCCGTAAGTAGCATGCCGCCTCCTTACCGGAGCTGAGGATGCACTTGGAAAAGGAGAAAATATGGTTGGCTCGACATTGTGGGTGAGACTGTGGGAGGGAAGCCAAGCAGTGAAGTTTAGACTTCCTCTCCAGGTGAAACGAATACCCTGAGGGCCCCTGACTAGTTGAAGGTGGTCTATTAAACAGCTTTTTCTGACTGTCATCTGCAGGGTGTTGCCCAGAAGGGAGAACTAGATGGAAGCGCCAGGTGGAGGCTGCGGTCTCCGGCTCAGGGTGCCTGGCCCAGCCTGCGGTGGGCGCTGGCAGGAGCTGACACCCTGAATCTGGATGCAGCCACTCTGATTTTCTCTTGCTGATGTAAACCAGCCGTATCACACACGAATATAGTTATACGTCTTACCTTCCAGCACTCCAGACAGTGACCCCACTGCCAAAGAGTAAAAGAAGCAGGAACAGATGGGGGGTGAGCCAGAAACCCTCGGCCCTGAGAATTACCCCTGGGGCTGGGCCCTCCCTGGCGTCTGCCTTGTGGAACAAATAAGACCTTTAACAATTCTGCCCAGAGTGATCTGGAATAACATTGGAACTTCCCTCATTTTATGGCCTCCATTGAATGCACTAGTGGAGAGATAGTGGAGGCCATAAAATCATATATGGGGTTTCCTGATCCCACGGTGCTCATTCAGCTCATCAGATTACAATCAAGCAACATTTATGGATGGCTTACTACTTGCTAGGTAGTTTGCATGCACCTCGCTTAATCCTCAGTACTCTCTGAGGTCGATATTTGCACCTCCATTTTGCAAACAATTGGCATTTTATAGACATTCATCTCTATTCACCAAAATAATCTAATGTTTTCTCAGGACTTTTGTTTTTAAAGTGAACAAACAATCCCTTCTTCTCTTTATCTCAGGATATGTAAAGGGTAGGTTTAGATCACAGGGCCTGGCTCTACAGTTAACAGGGGAACAGCTGTTCACTAACTGGGCACTTTTTCCATGCATGGTAATTTTTTTTTAATTGGAGGATAATTGCTTTACAATGTTGCATTAGTTTCTGATGTAGAGCAAAGTGAATCAGCCATATGTATGTATATATCCCCTCCCTTAGAACTGTTGCTTTTGAATTGTGGTGCTGGAGAAAACTCTTCAGAGTCCCTTGGACAGCAAGGAGATCAAACCAGTCAATCCTAAAGGAAATCAACCCTGAATATTCATTGGAAGGACTGATGCTGAAGCTGAAGCTACAATAAATACTTTGGCCACCTGATGCAAAGAGCTGTCTCATTGGAAAAGACCCTGATGCTGGGAAAGATTGAGGGAAAGAGAAGAGGGTGATAGATGATGAGATGGTTGTGTGGCATCACTGACTTGATGGACAGGTTGTTTAGTCGCTCAGTCGTGTCCAACTCTTTTGCAACCCCATGGACAGTAGCCCACCAGGCTCCTCTGTCCATAGGATTTCCTAGGCAAGAACACTGGAGTGAGATGACATTTCCTTCTCCAGGTGATCTTCCCGACCCAGGAATGGAACTCACAGCTCCTACCACCCTCCTGCATTGCAGGCGGGTTCTTTATACCACAGAGCCTCAGGGGATCAATGCACATGAGTTTGAGCAAACTCTGGGAGACAGTGAAGGACAGGGAAGCCTCGTGTGCAGCCCACGGGGTCTCAGAGTCAGACACGACTTACAAACAACAACAAACAACAACATCACCTCCCCTGTGAGCCTCCCTCCCCCATCCCACCTCTCAAGGTCATCACCGAGTGCCGAGCTCAGCTCCCCGTACTCAACAGCAGCTGCCCTCCGGGTACCTGTTTTACACATGGTCGAGTATATACGACAGCACGCATAATACTTAAACTAGGGCCACTGGGGGAGGAAGTAAAGCTGGGTAGAGGCAATCACTGTCAAGAGTTAGATAAATACTCAATGCATAGAATGACATTACATAGCAGTTAAAGGAGGTTATGTGAAGGGATCTGATGAAGCTACATCTAGGAGGAGTCCCCTTCCAAATTCCAAATCCACAGATATTTCCTAAACTCCAAACATCTGAAACAAGCAAGCCATCTTTGTCTACACTTCTGCTGCTATTTTCCCCCCTGTTCAGTCAAAACCTGTCTTCCTCATTATTGCCTCTCTTTCCATTGCCCTTTGCACTGACCTATTTCTTGTCCTTCTCCTTTCCTACCTGGATTTTTCCTGTAACCTCTGGGCTGGTGTCCCAGCAGAGATGGCTGGGTTCCTCCAGTCCAGTTTTTTTTAACCCCTGCCAGACTCACCTGGCTTCCCTGGTGACTCAGAGGGTGAAGCGTCTGCCTGCAATACGGGAGACACGGGTTTGATCCCTGGGCCGGGAAGCTCCCCTGAAGAAGGAAATGGCAACCCACTCCAGTATCCTTGCCTGGAGAATCCCATGGATGGAGGAGCCTGGTAGGCTACAGTCCACAGGGTCGAAGGGGGTCGAAAAGAGTCGGACACAACTGAGCGACTTCACGTTCACTTTCAGACTCACCTTGGCAAAATGCTACCTGTGGGAATATGCTCTCCTGCTCACAACCATCCCATGGCTCCTGCTCTCTGTAGGAAAAAGTCGAATCATCTTACATTGTTACATCATCTTACATTGTTACTCAAGTCCTTCCAAGATCTGACCCCAGACATTTCCAGTGTGACTGCCAAGTACTGTTTCTATCTCACCTAGAGTAGCTGCTTCCTGTTTCCCACCAGGCCGCACCCCTTTCTGCCTCTTTGACTCAGTTCTACTTGTGTCTCCTGTCCTGGGAAAGTCAAGCATCACAGCTTGTTTTCAGATCCACTCCGCTCTCACAGCCTCTCACTGGGTCTTCCTCACACTCCTCCTTGAAACTCCTCACACTCCTCAAACTCCTCCTTGCTGTTTAGTATTCTACATACTTGCTATCCATCCAACTCAATGGCAAGCAATTTGGGGTCACTGATTGCATCTGCCAGACGTTACTATCCTCCCTAGAGCCGCCAGTCTAGAGCTCTGCAAAGAGTAAGTGTCTAGGTACTTAATAATAGCCGTGGAACAAAAAAATGTAGAGTTAAACTTTATCATCTAAAAGCAAAGGTACCCTTTACCATTTCCTAACTTTTGTGCTCAATTCTGCAACATCCTCATTGCGTGACTTCTGGATTTTGCCATCTCTGAGTATCTCAATTACAGTCTGCAACTCTTTTTTTTTTTTTTTAATGTATTTTTGGCTGCACTGGGTCTTCATTGCTGTGCGTGGACTTTGTCTAGTTGCAGTGCTCAGGCTTCTTGTTGCTGTGGTTTCTCTTGCTTTGTTTTCTGGGCTCTAGAATGCAGGCTTAGGAGTTGAGGTTGCAGGAGGCTTAGTTGCCATTTAGCATGTGGAATCTTCCCAGACCAGGGATCAAACCTGTGTCCCCTGCACTGGCAGATCAATTCTTTACCACTAGTCCACCAGGGAAGTCCTAGTCTCAACTCTTAATGTAAAGAAACCTTACACTCTATGTCAGTGCTGTCTGGAGGACGGTTCTACGTCTACGTATCTGGGCTCTCCAGCTTGGTAGCCAGGAGCCACGTGTGGCCGCTGAGCACTGGGAATGTGCTAGTGCAACTGAATCCTCCCGCCTGACAGAGCAGGGCTGGTCTCAAGAAACCAGCTCTGACCTAAGGGCCCCGCTTGAAGCATTCTGCCAAGACCCCTGTTTATTTCATTACATGTGTTTTCCTGTTTTAGGTTCAAGGAAGAATTTTATAAAAGTTAATACAAATATCTGTCATTATTCGTGTCAATGGAAGGCAGGCATGACAAAAATAAATGATGCTCCCTCATAAGCCATAGGTTAGACAAATATGCCCATCCTCCCCAAATATACCCATCAAAAAGTGGTCGAGAGAAACTAACACAATATTGTAAGTCAGCTATCTACACTCCAACAAAAATCCATCTAAAAATTTTTTAAAATGCAGGAACATGTGGTCGAGATGGCAAATGTCAACTTCAGCTCTGAACAAAAATAATAGATAACATGTACTGAAGGTTGACAATAGCTGGAGGCAATTTATATACATCACAGAAGACACGCAACAACTCTTGGAGGCAGGTCCTGTTACCATCCCCATTTCACAGATGAGGAAACAGAGGCCCGAGAGGTCCCAGGGTATGCCCCGACCCAGGGAGCTGGCGCAGAGCAGAGCCAGGATTTGCCCCAGGGCGAGTTTGGGTGGACTCCAGGAGTCAGTGATGGACAGGGAGGCCTGGCGTGCTGCGGTTCATGGGGTCGTGAAGAATTGGACATGCCTGAGCGACGGAACTGAACTGACCTGATTCTAACTGCAGTGCCTGCTCTGCTGTTGTCCTGCTGGGCCACAGCTGAGGTGTTAATGGTCATTCCTTCCTTCAAACGCAAGATACAATGAGCTCTAGCTGCCCCGTGTCCCAGACACAGGACATGGAGCTGAGAAGTCCTAGCTGGAGCCCAGGACTGGAGGAGTTCAGCCACGGGGCCTGGCCATCCACCACCAGGCTTGCTCCGAGAGCCTTCGCACCTCCACGGTAGGGAAGGATCTCTATGAAGAAGACCCTTAAGCAGAAGGATCCATGTCAGGGGAGGGTCAGCAATGCATTTCTCAGAATATTGGCTGTGACACCGAGTCTTACAGAATGAACTAAAACCTAATAGAATTAAAAGGTAAGCCTAGGGCCACTTCAAGGCCCTCCAATGAAGCCTCAGCCTCTCTGACGATTCAACCTCCCCCAAGTCCCCAGTGGCCCACCTGGAGGGTCCTGGCTCTCAGGAACACCCTGTCCCACGTCTGCACCTGCCGAACTTCTTCGGGGTCCTCTCCTAGGGTTCTGCCCCTCACGGCGTGGGCCTCCGGCCACAAGGAGCAGCCTCCCCTGGGGGCGTGTTACACACGCAGCGTCTCAGGCTCCCCTCCAGACCTGCTGGACAAGAACGTCAGCTTAGCGAGATGCCCAGGTGGTGCCCAGCCCCATCAGAGTCCGAGATGCACTCACACCTCGCCCCCTGAGCTGCCCGGGAGCGCCCGTGGACCCCTGGTCTTCACTCCGTTACTGAGGCTGCGGCCTCTGCCTCCTCCTTGGATTCCTGAGGGCAGCCATGGTATCTTAATTCTCTTGGTTGCCCCAGCGGGCCCATGGGCATCCCTGGTAGCTCAGCTGGTAAAGAATCCGCCTGCAGTGCAGGAGACCCCAGTTTGATTCCCATCCCCTGGAGAAGGGATCGGCTCCCCACTCCAGTATTCTTGGGCTTCCCTGGTGGCTGAGCTGGTAAAGAATCCGCCTACAATGTGGGAGACCTGGGTTCCATCCCTGGGTTGGGAAGATCCCCTGGAGGAGGGCATGGCGACCCACTCCAGTATCATTGCCTGGAGAATCCCCACGGGCAGGCTGGCAAACTACAGCCCCTGGGGTCGCAGAGTCAGACACGACTGAGCGACAGCCCAGCACAGCTCCAGGGCCTATAGGACTGAGCAGGCGCCTGCTGAACACAGGAGTGAACGGCTCTGAATGGCCATGCTTTGGAAGGCTAGCCTGGACGTCGTCTGGAGCGTGTCCTTGGCCTCTCTCCCTCCCAGCCGCCAGGGGGGCGAGGGGCTTCCCCCGACCCCGCCTAACCTCAGCCTCTAGGCTGGAGCCCGGCCAGGGGCTGGGGAGCCTTCTGCTTTCAGCCACCTTGCCACAGAGCCCGGCAGGAAAGCCCCAGCAAACAAGGGCGGGCCCTCGGCACTGCAGCCTCAACAAAAGCGGGGTGCTTCCTGTGGGGCGCGGCCCGAGGCCTCCCCCCGCCGGGGTCCCCGCGCTCAGGAAGCCGGCCGCTCCCTGCCTCTGGGGTTTGTGCCGGCGCTGAGGGCACACCCTGCCTTGGGGACCGCTTCAGAGGTGGAGGCTGCTGCAAGCAGGGGGCCCCTCAAGCAGCAGGAGGGGCTCGGAGCCCGCCTCCTGCTGCTCCTGGAGAGGTCCCCTTGGCCTCGCGTCCTGCCTCCAGGGAAGCGCTGCGGTCCTGGGGAGCCTGCAAAAGGCGCTTTCCCTGGTACGGATGTCTTTCTTTTGTACGCAGTTGGCGCTTTGTTTTGCTCGGAGCATTCTTGGTAGCACCCCGGGGTTGGGTAACACCCAGGGCTTTGCCAACGCCGTTGTGCTCTTTTCTCCGCTTGTAACATGTGTGACCACAAAGCCACCGCAGGCATCACATGGGTCGCTCGGCGGCTTGGACGGAGGCACGCCTCTGGCTTCCCTCGGACGCCGGGCTTCGCCTTGACCCTTTCCTGTCGGTCACTGGCCGTCAGGACGAAAGGACTGGAGGAAAGAAGGAACTGCCCCCTTCCTTTAAAAGGTGGTAAAGCAAATGGCTTTTCCACCTTTAAAACTCTCAGAAGGTTCTTACGCCCACTGTGGAAAAACCAGATACCACAGTACAGTGACTATCTCACGATGTGTTAACACTTTGGTAAGTTTTTCCCTAAACATCTGCAGCCCTCGCCTAATGTGATTTTGGACAGAGGGTGACGAGGGATGAGCTGGTATCCACCTTCCAGGCCCCACCTTCACTTTAGGAGCTCGGGGACCACAGGGACCGTACAGCTGATGCAGTTTGGAGTTCTGGCCCCTCCTCACAACAGGAAGGTGGGTCTTATTGTATTCAAAGAGTTGAACTAAACCTACATGCAATTTTATATGCTAATTGTTTTTAAAAAGAATATCAAAGGTATTCCCTCATGTTAACTGTTTTTCCCATTTTTCATTTGTCCAAGAGGTTTAAATGAGATGATAAATTGTTGGAAGTTAGGAGGTTACTGATCTGTCATAATAAGGTTTACATGAGATAATGTATATTCAGAGTGCTTAGCCTGTAACCCTGCATATGTAAACTTTTCATAGATAGTGGTTTGGCCATAGCTTCTTGCTAAAATCTCATTTCAATACCAGCATAATATTTCATTCTAAGGAGCATATTTAAACATCCTTTTATTGTACTGAGCTTATTTCTAATTCTTCCTATTTAAAATTGTAGCACTGGTACAGGTATCTTTGAATATAACTTTTTATTCACTTTAAGGAAGCATTATCTCTTTAAAATGGATGACTACATTGGATGACATGAGTATCTCAAAGGCTTTTTATTATATATCAGCAAATAATTTTCTGGTGATTGCACTAAATTTCCTTCCAGCCTTGCGTGGGATTACCTGTCTTTCTGCACCCTCACTAGCAGTAAATTTTCTTGTTTTTAAATCTGCCAATTTGATGGGTGAAAATTCAATTTCTTTGCTCTTTGATATTGCATTTTGAAAAGTTGCCAGTGAAAGCGAAACATTTTTTCATATTCATTAACCATTTGTATGGCCTCTTCCACAGTAAAACATCGTTTATCAATCAAGTTTGCTCATAAGGTTTGGATTTTTTTGTGTGTGGAGTTTCTCATGTCAAAACTCAGAAACAATCTGTTTCTATACACAGCTGGACAGGCTAATCGTGAGACCATTTGGGATTTGGTTAGAGGTGTCTTTAACTTGAAACACACAACTAGTAAACATTTGGCAACTTCCCAGTCAGTGTGTATGCCCATAGAGCGGTCTGTCTTAAGATCAGCTTTCACTGGAGTATAGCTGACTTACAATGTTATGTTAGTTTCTGTTATACAGCAAAGTGAATCAGTTATCCATACACAAATATCCACTCTTTAGAGTTTCTTTTCGCACATAGATTATTACAGAGTATTGAGTAGAATTCCTACTGCGCTATACAGTAGGTCCATATTAGTGATCTGTTTTATATATAGTCGTGTGTAAATGTCTGTCCCCCAATCCTAACTTATCCCTCCCCTCTCACCCCTTGGAAGCCATAGGTTTGTTTTCCACATCCACACAGTGGTCTGTAATGCAGGTTCCATCCAGGAGCCACGGGAGAGGAAGGGGTAGGCAATGGGCAGGGAGTCTAAGCAACCGCCTGCATCCAGCAGGTAGGTGAATGGTCATCCTGTCCTATAGGGGGATGGTCAGCAGATAGGTCATCCTGTCTGTGTCATCCTATCCTATAGGTGGATGGTCTGCAGGTGGGTCATCCTGTCCGTGTCCCAAGTGATCATCGGAGCCCGTGCCAGGCGCAGACAGGCTCAGAACCCAGAGGTAACACACCAGCTCCCCGCCGGCACCCAGGGATTGGCTGATCCCTACGAGTGGGTGATGACATGACGCAGCACATTGTTCAGGCGGGGGCTGCCAGTTCACACCGCCGCCTCTCACCAGCCCCTTTCCACAGATGAGGACACCTCGGCTCAAACACGTTAAGTCGTCAAAGTTCACAGAGGAAGTGGCAGAGCAAAGATTCAACCTTGGGCCAAATGGACCCCAAAGCAGAGGCATTCAGCTACCAAACCACATAGCGTCTCTAAAAAACATATCTTTGGACATGAGAATGGGCAGAGTTTACATGTGGAGAGCCTCAAAGAAAACGTTTGTGAGCAAAGCAATTTGATTTTTTATCCTCCGAGTAAAATGACTGTCTCCAGGCAAGAAGTCCCATTTCCCTGAAAACTTGCCAAAGGAAGGATGGGAGGATTTCTGGCACCTCCCCTGCCTGGGTCTTACACTTCCAAGAGGGAAGCTGAGGTCAAGGGTCATCCTGGCTTCAGAGAGCGACTTATTCTTACCAGGACTCAGTTTTCCATCCTGAAAAGGGGGATCCAACTCTAAACCCTCCCTCAGAAAGTTGGTGAAGTTGGCTTTGTCAGTCCTTGGATGAAGAAAATGATCATGGGGTGTATGGGATGGTTCCCCCCACACTGTACAACGTCTGTCACTCACAGTGCCTGTTGATGAATGATGGCTGAGATCACTGTGAAAGTCATTCACTACTGCAAAGCCAAGAGTGCTGCATATCAATCCCAGCAAAGCTTTAACCACCAGAGTAGGCATTTTCCCCACCAGCCCTTCAACCCCTACAGTGCTGGGACATGCGATAAACAGGGTTACCTACAATCCACCACTTAAAAGCAATGAGTTGAGCTCTGAAGCATGGATTTATGAAACATACATTTAAAGTATTCATAGCCTGATTTCTCGTAGGGCTGACCTAATTTCTGGGAGGTACCAATCCATTATGCCGTGTTGATTCATATGATGGAGGTAATATTTCTCTTGCTTCCAATACTTGGGGAGCTATGAAAATATTCATCCCTCTGAGCTACAGAAATCAGTTTTCTTGTTCATGTTCTGTTAAAAGTACCCAGTGCTATTTGTCAGGAAGGGATTGAGAAACACATCCTTCTGTCTCTGAATCCTAATAAGGAGGGAGAGGCAAGGCGTATTGCACAGACCCCATGACTTCAGACCATGCTGTTTTTAATTTTCAACCTGTGTCTAAACTTGGGAACCAATTTGACTACCTGGAGTGTACAGAACGCTTAACTAGGTTTGCTTCCGCACGCAAGCTGGAGTTAACTGCTTCTGCCTGAATTGAATAAACTCTGGCAGTGCTATCCAGACCTGGCATGACCAGATGGCAGTCGCCACACCTTGCCAGTTGCCAATCAGCATTCAACAGCTGGGCTTGACCAAACAACAGCTGCCCTTGACCCTGGCTTCCGATTATCTGTCAGCTATAAATAGAAGCGGAGTGTCAGAAAAGGGAGCAAAGTACTTGATGCCAGCAATTCAGGAAATCCATCTGACAGCAACAGAACCGGCTCAATGTACTGAGCTAGTTTCAGGGAAACGTGAGAGTGGAAAAACATAAAGTCCAATGCTCGATCATTCCAATACCGGCAGCAAGAAACCATGGGTGCTCTTGTGAAATAAAGGACATTTCCAGATACATAGGTTGGCATTTTGAAAACATCACCTATCAGTGTTTGGAGTCCCCTGGATCTGACAGATAGCAACTGCTAGAATTTGTCCAAGAAATAGAAGAGCATATCCAAAATTCAGTGTCATGTTTTTCCCATGCAAAAAAAAATAAAATAAAATAACAGGCCAAAAAAACTCGCAGTGGCTCACCATTCTGTTTCACAAAATGTATCAAAACATGTGTCAGACTTCACAGTAGAGCATAGGCATGTCCTGGGAACTCAGAACTGGACCAGCTGACTCTAAAAGAGACCACTGGAAAGAGGGTCTCCACGTGTTGCGTGGCTAAATGCGCGTATTTTCCAAAGATAAGAGATGAGGGTAGGGGAGCAGAAAAGGACAGTTTTAGAAACAAGACTGACATTTCTGCTGGATGAGATGGGAACCGCGCCTTTTGAAGGAAATGCAAACACAGCCCAGCCAGAAAGGAATAAAGTGGAATAAAGAACCAGAAAAAAGAAAGTAGCTGAGTTTAAGCTCCAGAGAGGCTTTCACTAAATTGCTGCCCAGCTAAGCGACTGTGCTTGACTAAAGGTTAAGGCCACACTGGGGCAGTCCCAGCGCCTCTCACCCGGGACAGCTGGACACGTCTTTCACGGCTGACAACTGCGGCGGGGGAGTGTGGGGACAGAACCGGCAACTGTGGGCTTGGCGGGGCTCCACGGAGCTGGGGGTGGGCCAGCTGGGTGAAGCCCCGTGTCTCTGAGCTCCTCCATCTCCCTCTGCAGAGCGGGTACCACCTGAGCCGAGGCCTGCAGGACCACCGCGGCCGTTTCAACAGCTGGGCTTGGGGGACCGTCGTTCAAAGTCAAGAGCAGTGCAGAGGCCTCCCCCCGTGTGAACACTCCGGGTGGTCAAAGGACTGATACCAGCCACAAGGAATTCATAAGGCTTTAAAAAATAATTCGTATTTTGTTCCTCACCGCGCCGTCCATATAGATTTGGGAACGAGTCATACTAAAGCTACGAACAAGTTATTTTTCCATCTGGAGATGGATTGCAGGCCCCTGGCCATTCTGAAGCACAGACAGAACATGGGATGATAGAATCTGACTTCGGGGCTGACGGCTTGATTAGAAACTGCATTATTTATGCCCCGCTGGGATTGCTGCGGCTTTGGAGGCTTAAAACCACCTTCTGTGGCAGCTCTTCCCCTGATTTTAGGTTCACTGACCTCCTTTCCTGGATATGTGCCTCCACGGCAGGATTTGAAAGAGAATTAATTAATCCATTCTCTTGATCGCTTTTCATTAATTACTCCATCAAACTAACCTCAACCCAAATTGAGAGGCGGCCTTTTTCCTTTCCCTCACACAGGTCTTCCTTTTCTAGGCGCTTCCACACTCACATACTCAAAGTTTCAGGTCACGATGCGCTCACTGAGACGCTGAGAAAAACCAGTGTTCTCTCAGCAGCGAAGGTGTCTCTCACAATCTGGTGCTCGAAAAGCAAACGGGGAAACTGTGATCAACAGTAATTGGCAGAGCTTTCCGATTCTGAAGAATTTCCAGAATTGTACACACGTCTCTCAGGAGGCAGGCTTTCAAAATATTAGGAGGCTGCAACCCCCCAACACACACACACTCATCAGGCTGGGTTTTTTTTATCAGTTCAGCTTCTCTGAGGAGAGTCCGTCCAAATCCACGACCAAACTTTATTACTCTGAAAAGCATTCTAATTCACATGCAAGCTGTTGGTTAATAAAGAGGATCAGAGAAAGCTGGTGTTGGAAAGAACCCTGGGAAAGCCTACACATCAGACTGTTTACACCAGGGATGGAAACCTGAGCTTTTAGGGCCCAGAACAGGTACTCACAAGGCCATTCTCAGTGGTTTCCATGAGGGTCTCAGTGGTATGAACTTGTACCACCTTAAAGTCTAAAATGGAGAAGCGCTGGTTCCCTGAAAGCAAGTAAGGTGGGCCTTCTCCGGTTTTTTTTTTTTTTTTTCGTTGATGGAGAGTAATGACTTGGCTGGCTGTGCTATTCAAGGCCTTTTGGCCTCCTGATGGTTCATCACACCAGGGACCCACCGTGGACTGACATCTAATTTTTCCATTTTGAGTTCCATCTCCACGTTCTACCCATTCCCAGAAACTTGGAAGTCACCTGAAATCTGAGATCTGCAGTTGCCGGCTGAGATCTCAAGTGGGTAGCATCACCAAGGGGGCCGACCAAGTTGCTTAGCTCACCTGGATGCAACTCTTTCTCTGCAAGCTGAAGGCTGATGAAAGTGAGTACAGCTGAAACAGGTTAATTCAGAGATACTGAAGTGCATATATTAAGGTTAACTAGAGAGTCCAAACCGGAGAAGGCAATGGCACCCCACTCCAGTACTCTTGCCTGGAAAATCCCATGGATGGAGGAGCCTGGTGGGCTGTAGTCCATGGGGTCTCGAAGAGTCGGACCTGACTGAGCGACTTCACTTTCACTTTTATGCATTGGAGAAGGAAATGGCAACCCACTCCAGTGTTCTTGCCTGGAGAATCCCAGGGGTGGGGTCGCACAGAGTCGGACACGACTGAAGTGACATAGCAGCAGTAGCAGAGAGTCCAAACAGGAGGAGACAGGGAGTAGGAGACTCATCACAAGGAACTGGCTCCCGCGATGGAGAGGGCTCAGTGGGAGGGGATGAGGTCCACAGGGGAGGCTGTCAGGAGGGGCTGGCGCGAGCCAGAGCTGCAATCACAGGTGGAAACCTCGGCTCTGCTTCCAAGACTCTTCACCAGAGCCAAGACCACCCAGGTTATTGAGGACATTCTCCTCACTTAAAGGCAATTGATTACGGACTTGATCGCATCCACAGAATACCTCCAGCAACACTTAGACTGGTGTCTGAGCATCTAGGAGCTCTGGCCTCGTCAGGGTGGTGAGCACTGACCGTCACAGGGACTCAGCTCTGTGTTCCCTACAGAATAGTCCCGCCCAGCCGTTCCTCCATTTGTGTTGGTCACGAAGCTGGCAACACGAAAACATGAATTGAATGAATGAATGAGTGAGTGGAGGAGACTGTGGCAGGGATGTGCGGCATGGGCTACAGCACCTCAGCCTACCCTGGGGTGGGAGGGGGTAATTGGCCAAATCACAGTGCCCCCAGGACCCAGACAAAGCCCCAGGGATGGGCGTGATGGTCCAGCCTGGGGCTGGGGCATGTCACCCCCAGCAGTTCTATATGAGCAAAGGAGATGAGCTTTGCACCAAGGACCTCACTGATCGGGGAGAACTCATAAAGGACAAACAAATATGCCTGTGGAGAAGGTGGACACCCTTCGATGGATGGGAAGTCAGGGCAGGAGCAAGGCTCAGAGGAGGAACTGCTAAGGCATCCCACTGCTCCCCCTGCCCAAGCCTCTCGGGTCAGAGAGACAGAAGCAATGAAAGCAACATCTGTGAACTGCCTGCCCCTAAGGAAAGGACCAGGGCTGAGAGCTGCTCATCTAGCCTCTGGTCTCTGTAGGATGTTGGAAAAGGGACTTTGCTCTGTGGGCCTTATTTCTTGATCTGCACGGTCTTAAGAAGAGCTAACTCTCTGGACCATGGGAAGATTATGATTTGTGTTGAGAGCTGTGGTAGATTTCATTTGAAGTTAATGAAGCTGAAGCTTCAGCAGTCCTCACTTGCATGGGCTACCCACAGCTCTGAGAAGCCCCAAGGTGTGTGGGAGGAAGCAGCCCCGCAGAGAGCTGGCATGTGGGGAGCTGCTGCAGCGGGGGGCTCCCCTCTGGGCCCAGGCAACCATCTGGGGGTGACCAGCACCGTCTCCACGCCTAGTCACCTGTCCCTTAGGAACTAAGAGAGTGAGCTATTCATGAGAAAAGGAAGGCAGACCAATTTCCCCAAATGTTAAGAGACTAGTATTCTTTCAATCCCTTACACAGTGTTTGGGCTTCCCTTGTGACTCAGCTGGTAAAGAATCTGCCTGCAATGTGGGAGACCTGGGTTTGATCCCTGGGTTGGGAAGATCCCCTGGAGAAGGGAAAGGCTACCCACTCCATGATCTGGCCTGGAGAATTCCATGGACTATACAGTCCCTGGGGTTGCAAAGAGTCGGACACAGCTGAGTGACTTTCACTTTCACTTTGCTTTTACTTACACAGTATTTGAGTCAGTGCAGGGTAAAGAGTAGACACTAAGTTTAACGTCCAGCTCTTAGATTCTCTCAGGAGTGGAATTCCAGCCTGCCAGGATGTTCATTTTCCAACTAAAATGAGCTGTTATTATGGATCTTCAAAGGGTTTTCTTGTAATCGGGATATGATGGGTTAAAAAAAAGAGTTGGATTGTGGGCTTAGGGTTAAAAATAAAACATGATCCTGATTATCCTAAACATCTCTCTCCCCATTTTAGTTCTAGATCCCACAGACTAGTTTCCAGCTAACAAAAAAGTGAGAACAGGGTTGAGTGGGCAGAATTAAGAGAGAAAATGAGCAAAGGCAGGAACATTTAAGGCAAAGCTCAGTCAGTGCTCATGGCTTCCAGAGAGCAGCCTAATGCTCTTCTCCACTGAATGAACTGTTCACAGTTTTGCTTCCAATTACTGGGAAAATTATGGGAGAAGGTCTAGTGCCATTTATTAGAACTTGAATAGATTGCCTCCATTAATATCTGGAGGGCTTTTGGCCCAACTTCACTGAGTGCCTTCTGGGAATTATGAAATGTGCCCACACTTCTACTATCATGATCCCCAAAGTGATCAGAATATTCGAAAAAGCATAAACTGTCTTGTTAGGTAAGGAGACAACAGCAAGGAGAATTAAACTCGAGAGGCAACAGTCAATTTCCAACTATTTTCTCCCAAAGGAAAGCAGTCCTGAATGCTCATTGGAAGGACTGATGCTGAAGCTGAAGCTCCAATCCTTTGGCCACATGATGTGAAGAACTGACTCGTTTGAAAAGACCCTGATGCTGGGAAAGATTGAAGGCAGGAGGAGAAGGGGATGACAGAGGATGAGATGGCTGGATGGCATCACCGACTCAATGAACATGAGTTTGGGTAAACTCCGGGAGGTGGTGAGGGTCAGGGAAGCCTGGCGTGCTGCAGTCCATGGGGTCGCAAAGAGTCGGACACGACTGAGCGACTGAACTGAACTGAACTGAAAGAGTCTAGCACTGTAGTGTGTATTGTGAAGCTCCGTACTTGTGAAAAATGGGGGAAAAAAGGCATAATAGGTTGGAGTCAAAATACCTGCTGCCCTCAAAGAGAAATCTCATTGGCTTTAATTCAACAAGTGTTTGCTTCTTGCTCTTGGAAAGCTCAGGTAGTCCTGTTTCATATTGCAGCTCCCCTTAGGGGACGAGCAGGGAACCTGTGACTTGCTCTTGCTCCCTCCTGCTGCAGCAGGGGCCCCAACAAAGCCTTGCCTGAATTTCTTGTCTGACCTCTTACTATTAATAATTTCTATTGATTAAGGAAGCCAAGAACCCTGGTCCACACACTATTATCTGACTTTCTGATGATGGCTATTCTGATGGGTACGAAGTGGGATATCTTTGTGGAAAAACCAAAGATGTGGAAATCAAAAGATTTGCGCTTCCCTTATGGCTAAGGGTACTGAGCCTCTTTTCAGGTGCTTATTTTCCACTTGTGCCTATTTTTTGGAGAAACGCCCATTCAGAGCCTCTGCTCATCTTTTCACTGGGTTATTTGTCTTCTTCTCATTCAGTTGTAAGAGTCCTTTACATATTCTAGATCTTAAGTCTCTTAACAAATATTCAATTTGCAATAAAGTCCAAAAGCTTTAAATTTTAATAAGGGACAATTTATGTGTCTTTTTTTCTTTTGTTGATTGTGTTTTGGGTGCCATATCTAAGAATCCAATGCAAAATCCAAGATTAAGAAGATTTACCCCTATGACTTCCCTGGTGGCTCAGATGGTAAAGCGTCTGCCTACGATGCAGGATACCCGGGTTTGATCCCTGGGTTGGGAAGATCCTCTGGAGAAGGAAATGGCAACCCACTCCAGTACTCCTGCCTGGAAAACTCCACGGATGGAGGAGCATGGTAGTCTACAGTCCATGAGGTCGCAAAGAGTCAGACACGACTGAGTGACTTCATTTTCTCTTTTACTTTTCTTCTGGAAGTTGTATAGCTGTGGCTTTACCTTTAAGTCTCTATTTTGAGTTAGTTTTTGTATATGGTGGGAAGAAGATATTCAAATTCGTTCTCTTTCCTATGCCTATCCAGCTGACCTATAAGTTTATCCTAACCCAGTACCACAAACTGTCTAACTACTGCTGCTTTATAGTAAGTTTTGAAATTGGGAAGTGAGTCCCCCAACTTTGTTCTTCTTTCTAAAGATTATTTTGACTATTCAGGACTCACGTGAACTTTAGGATCAGCTTGCAAATTTCTACAAAGAAGCCAATTGGGGTTCTGACAGGGATTGCACTGAGTCATAGATAAATTTGGTAAGTATTGCCTTCTTAACGATATTAAGTTTTCCAAGGGACTTCCCTGGTTGTCCGTTGGTTAAGACTCTGCCTTCCAATGCAGGGAACACAGGTTCGATCCCTGGTCAGGGAACTAAGACCCCAGGTGCTCACGTGCCAAAGGGAAACTAACTCCTGCACATCTCAGTTACTGAGCCCGCGTGCTCACATATCGAAGGGCAACTAAAGCCTGCAGACCTCAGTTATTGAGCCCACGTGCTCTGGAATCACGCTCCACAAGAGACCCCCATGTGCTGCGACCAGAGAGAGCCTGGGCACTGAGACAAATATGCTTTGAATATGTTTTGAAATGCCCTTGTTAAATTTACTCCTAAGTATTCCAGTCTATTTGATGCTACTGTAAATGGCATTGTTTTTAAATTTCCTTTTCAGATTGTTCATTGCAAGTATATGCAAATACTCTTGAGTCTTGCGTCATCTGGTCGATCCTGTATTCTGCAACGTTCCTAAACCCTCATTAGTTCTGACCGTGTTTTAGTGGATTCTGCAGGATTTTCTATGCGCAAGATGTCATCTGCAAATAGTTTTATTTATTAATTTCCAATATGTCTTTTATTTCATGTTCTCATTCCTGTTATTCTTGACTTTTCTTGCCTCTATTATTTTTCACTGGGCGGAACATTACCAGACATACTGTCTGTTTATAACTGCCCTTTCTGGTACATAAGCTCTTAGAAAGTAGGCGCTTCCTCTTTTCTGTTCACTGCCTTCCCAGATCTTCTAGAACAGGGCCTGGCACACAGTAGGTGCTCAGTAAATGTTTATCTACTCTGTTAGCTTTCAAGGTGAGTCCGCCAAAGGAAACTGACCTCCTGACCTCAGCCTGCTCTCAAGACCCAGCACTCCCTGGAGTTAACCACAGCTGAGTGGGAGCAGGTCAGGGCGCTGGGGCCACTGTTCCAGGGTGGGCACCCCTTCCAGGGTCACTATAGGCAACACCGAACAGCAAAGTTCCTTTTCAGTCTGTAACTATTCCCAGCATATCAGCTTGCATCTCAGGCTCCAAGATGGGGGTCTACGAGATGCTTGACTGCTTACCTGACTGTAGGGACCGTGCCTCTGACAACCTAGGGCACAGGGACCTCTTGTGGCCGCAGAGCAGCGCCAGGAGCTGAGGGGCCTTTTGAATGTTACCCCGTGGAGGTAAGAGTCTCCAGGATAAAGACTCATTCAAGAGTTGCTACAGCCACTGCACTGGACAAACTCCACGTGAACCTGAACGCACGCCTCCCTATCACATTTCCTGCCAATAACTTCTTGCCGGCCAGTGTTTCTGTAGCTTCTCTGGAACCATCTTTTATTAGGATTAACAAAAGATGATTAATCAGAGCCATGGAGAGGTGAGAAGAGCCCGTCTCTGTTAAAAAGAGGAAGTGCTAGTCTGGAGCCAAGAGTGAATGCTTTGGGCTCCAGGAGGCCAAGTGAGACCTCATATCCAGGCAGGCAGCCAGCGGTGACCCAGGAAGATGGACTGGGGGTGAAGCTGTATCCCTCCCCCCACCCAGGTCAGGGCAACAGAGGGAGAAGGGGACCTTTGGACTCTGCTTCATTTATTAAAGGAAAATAAGTCATTTCAGGTAACATGACAAAGTGAAGTCAAGATTACAAGCAAAAACAGAAGATATTTGCAGACATTTAGAGTGTATAAGGAACTATTCTCTAGGAGGTCTTCCCAGGTGGTCTGGTGGCTAAGACTCTGTACTCCCAATGCAAGGACTTGGGGTCAATCTCTATTCAGGGAACTAGATTCCAACCACTACAACTAAGACCCAGTGCAGCCATATATAAAACAAACAAACAAAAAAATTATTTTCTCTGAAGGTTGTCCCTAGGCTCTGGCTTTATCTGACCTAGAATAAGGTCAGGAAAAGTAAGTGCAATTTTCCATGTCAAATGTAAGAAAAAAAACAAAGAAAGGGAAACCTTAAGGAAATGGAGGAAAACAAGAATTGATTGGATACAGATGATAAGGTCTTTCATAAGGTAGTTTTTACATGTTGATGGGTTTTGTCTATTTTAACCATACTTTGGCATAGGGACAGGGAAGCCTGGCGTACTGCAGTCGATGGGGTCGAAAAGAGACTGAGCGACTGAACTGAACTGAGAAACCTGTATGCAGGTCAAGAAGCAATAGTTAGAACTGGACAGGGACAACAGACTGGTTCCAAATCAGGAAAGGAGTACGTCAAACCTGTTTATTGTCACCCCACGTATTTAACTTATATGCAGAGTACATCATGAGAAATGCTGGGCTGGAAGAAGCACAAGCTGGAATCAAGATTGCCGGGAGAAATATCAATAACCTCAGATATGCAGATGACACCACACTTATGGCAGAAAGCAAAGAAGAACTAAAGAGCCTCTTGATGAAAGTGAAAGAGGAGAGTGAAAAAGTTGGCTAAAAGCTCCACATTCAGAAAACTAAGATGACAGTATCTGGTCCTATCACTTCATGGCAAATAGATGGGGAAACAATAACAGACTTTATTTTCTTGGGCTCCAAAACCACTGCAGATGGTAACTGCAGCCATGAAATTAAAAGACATTTGCTCCTTGGAAGAAAAACTATGACCGACCTAGACAGCATTTTAAAAAGCAGAGACATTACTTTGCCAACAAACGTCCATCTAGTCAAAGCTATGGTTTTCCCCATAGTTATGTATGGATGTAAGAGTTGGACTATAAAGAAAGCTGAGCACTGAAGATTTGATGCTTTTGAGCTGTGGTGTTGGAGAAGACTCTTGAGAGTCTCTTGGACTGCAAGGAGATCCAACCAGTCCATCCTAAAGGAAATCAGTCCTGAATATTCATTGGAAGGACTGATGCTGAAGCTGAAACTCCAATACTTTGGCCACCTGATGCAAAGAACCGACTCATTGGAAAAGACCCTAAGGCTGGGAAAGATTGAAAGTGGGAAGAGAAGGGGACGACAGAGGATGAGATGGTTGGATGACATCACTGACTCAATGGACATGAGTTTGGGTGAACTCCGGGAGTTGGTGATGGACAGGGAGGCCTGGTGTGCTGCAGTCCATGGGGTTGCAAAGTCAGACACAACTGAGTGACTGAACTGAACAGGCAATTGAATTATAAAATACAATGGGATTTCAAAATCTTAAAAATGAAAATTTCTTGTAAGCTATTACATTTAAAATGTCAGGCTTAAATTTTGTATTTAAGAGAAGAGACCTAAAAACAATAACTAATGCATGGAGTTTTTGATAGGGATCATGTACTATGCATTTAGTTCTTCAGCAACTCTCAGAGACAGCTATGACTATTAATTAACCCATTTTCCAGAAAAGCAATTTGAGGCGAGTGATATTATGAGCAAATTTTCCAAGGCTTTAATAATCAGTCACACTCCCCTGGTGGCTCAGACAGTAAAGAATCTGCCTACAATGTGGGAGCTGCAGGAAACGCAGGTTCAATCCCTGGGTAGGGAAGATCCCCTGGAGAAGGAAATGCCAACCCACTCCAGAATTCTTGCCTGGGAAATCCCATGGACAGAGAAGACTAGGGTTTTCTCTAGTCTTCTAGAAGATTAGAAGTTCATGGGGTCACAAAGAGTCGGACACAACTGAGCACCTAACACTTACAGTCAGTCTGGCAGGGCCCAAATTTGGACTTAGTCATCCAATTTCAGAGTCTAGGTCATTGCTACAGTTTATTTTCTATGCCATTATAGTTTATGATAAGGATTCTACTCTGTCTAAAAACTCCTGGTGGGTTCAGTTCAGCTCAGTCGCTCAGTCATGTCCAACTCTTTGTGACCCCATGAACCTCAGCACGCCAGGCCTCCCCGTCCATCACCAACTCCCAGAGTTCACCCAAACTCGTATCCATCAAGTCGGTGATGCCATCCAACCACCTCATCCTCTGTCGTCCCCTTCTCCTCCTGCCCCCAATCCCTTCCAGCATCAGGGTCTTTTCCAATGAGTCAACTCTTCGCATGAGGTGGCCAAAGTATTGGAGTTTCAGCTTCAGCATCAGTCCTTCCAATGAACACCCAGGACTGATCTCCTTTAGGATGGACTGGTTGGATCTCCTTGTAGTCCAAGGGACTCTCAAGAGTCTTCTCCAACACCACAGTTCAAAAGCATCAATTCTTCAGCGCTCAGCTTTCTTCACAATCCAACTCTCACATCCATACATGACCACTAGGAAAACCATAGCCTTGACTAGAGGGACCTTTGTTGGCAAAGCAATGGCTCTGCTTTTTAATATGCTGTCTAGGTTTGTCATAACTTTCCTTCCAAGGAGTAAACGTCTTTTAATTTCATGGCTGCAGTCACCATCTGCATTGGTGTGTAAATGACCATTTATCTGTTTTCAGATAGAGAAGTGTCAACCAGACAAATGTCTCTGCTTGTGGGTTACTGAGAATTTAGCCACAGGATACACTTGTACATAAGCCAATCACCACTGTGTATGCCAAAGACATTGTTTATAGGATTATTTTCTTTTTAGTAATAGCCAAAGTCTCAAGAGAACCTAGATATCCAATAATGAGTAGTTAAGTCAATTATCCATTAAAATGGAATATTTGGCAGTCATTAAAAAGACCAAGCAAGACTGACCTATGCTGATGAAGAAACTTTAAAAGATGTAAAAAAAATGTATTAATAATAAAGAATGTGCGTATAATTTTCTGAAAGGACGTAGAATACAACTGTGGTTAACACTGGGGTTAAGATAATGAAGAAAACACAATATGTAAGTACACTTAACACTATTGAATTGAACACTTAAAAGTAAAGATAGTAAATTTTATGTTGTGAAATTTTTACCACAATTAAAAAACAACAACAAAGAAGAGACATTTACTTCTCACTTCAGATCTTTGTACTCTTTGATATTTGCTCATATTACTTTTATTTGCATTATTAGGCCAGTAAAAAATGAAGGAAATGCATAAAAGAAAACTGAGTAGTCAGAGGGACTAAGAATCACCGTCCAGCTGCTGTATTTTTATTAATGTCCCATATGAAGAGCTCCCAAGCGGCTCAGTGGTAAAGAACCTTCCTGCCAATGCAGGAGACGAGGGTTCAGAGTTCAGTCCCTAGGTTGGGAAGATCCCCTGGAGGAGGAAATGGCAGCCCCCTCCAGTATTCTTGCCTAGAGAATCCCACAGACAGAGGAGCCTGGTGGGCTACAGTCCATGGGGTTGCAAAGAGTCAGACACCACTGAGGTACTGAGCACATATACACACATGAAGAGCTCTGAGTCAACAACATCTAAAAAATGTATGTGTGATTTCCAGTGACTATTTGGTCATCTTAAATGTCTTAAATAAACCTCCCAGCTCGCTGAGAACTTCATATCCCATCAGGAGAAGAGGGTTTTATTGAATGTGATCTGTGGGAAACAACAGCAGACTCAGTACCCACCTGACATATTTTCCTGGAATTTATTTCAGATTATCTTGTTTTGAAGAACAGGTAGTTCTTCTGCAGTTTCAGACTGTCCTTCTGAGAACGCATTATCCCATTATCTCTACTCTTGGCCATGCAATTTCTTCATCCCCTTTTATGGTTTTTGTTTTGTCTCTGCCTTCGAAAAATGAGCCAGAATATAAAAATGCACCGGGAGGATGTGGAACACTGTAAGTTATGTGTCAAGGGGGAAGACAAAACATCTCTGTGAGAGGCAAGCATCTCTCGGAGAACATTGCTGTTTATTAGTTTGACTTGGATGGTTCCTAGCTCTACATGAAAATATTGACTGAGCCTCAATCTCTGAGACTCTGTCTTTGCCTTCCAGGTTTTAAGATGCTGAGTCGAGGCGGAGTCTCAGCTTCTGGAGGAGACTGTGAAGACCCCCTGATTTCTAGTCCCCACAGGGGCCAAAAGGTAAGGAAACAGCTACAGTGACCAGTGGGGGACAGGGAAGCCTGCAGACCAGAGCCCCGTCTAAAGAGAGCGCCGGCTCTCAATGCCAGCCCGCAGTTCCCTAGGGGACCAGCAGGGCAAGAGCATCTCTTCCAGTTATTCAGGAGAAGCTGGAAATCTAGACTTGATGTAAATTATTCCGATTTTTTAATGTTGGCAATTAATTCAAAAAAATGTGAAAGTCAGGGCCAAACAAAACATGTCTCTTGGCTGAACTGAGATGTGACCTCAGATTGAATCCAACTCTCTTCATTTTACGAAAGATGCCTGAAGGGGGGGTGAAGTTGGCCGCCTGGAGTCAACTCTGGGCTGGTCTGGGGATGGAGCTGGGACCAGATAGAGTGTGCCTTCCCATCCTATGCTGTTTCTTCCGTTCTTCGGCCCCACCAGTAACAACAGACTACCTAGATAAGCATGTGACAAGTCTCCATCGAGGCACACATGTCAGTAAGACTTCTGCCTAATGGACTGGACCTTGACCACAAACAGAAGATCCAATGACAAACTATAACCCCTCTCCACTTAATCCTGGCTGGAGTCTAGCTCCCGACATTTTGGGGTGGACATGGGGAAGAGAAAGGAAAGGTTGAAAAATGTCACCCTTAGAGAGTCTGTGGGAGGAATGGGAAAGTCTGCATTTTCTGGCAGAAATTATTTTGAATTACTAATTATAAATGTGGGCTGGCTTGGGAAGATCTTTTCCTTGGCTTCCCGGAAAGTAGTTACAGGGTCTCCATTCCTGGCTCCATGGCCACTTGACAGCACAGGGCTTGCCAAGAACTTATGTTTCCCATGTCACAAGAGGAGATGAACCTGCTGGCTAAGAGCGTGGACTCTGGAGCCAGATGGCCTGGGTTCAAATCCACATCCTGCGAATCACCAGCCGCGTGATCTTGCAGAGAGCACGGGACTTGGCTGTGCCTGCCTCTTCTCATCCATAAAACGGGAACAGAATCCACACCTCTCTCCTAGGAGAGATGCAAGGATTCAATGTGTGGATACACAGAAGGCACAGGCTTCCCTGGTGGCTCAGTGGTAAAGAATCTGCCTGTAAGGCAGGTGACGCAGGAGACTCCTGTTGGATCCCTGGGTCAGGAAGATCCCCTAGAGGAGGAAATGGCAACCCACTCCGGTATTCTTGCCTGGAGAATCCCATGGACAGAGGAGCCTGGCAGGCTGCAGTCCATAGGGTCACACAGATTCAGACATGACTGAAGCAATTTAGCACTCACACATGCATTAAGGCATACGGCAAGCGCCGTGTATGTTGGCTGCATTGTGGATGCTTGGGTCTCACCCCCAGAGATTCTGGTTTAACTGGTATGAGGGATGCCTGAGCATCTGAACTTGTCAAGTCTACCTGGGTGACTCCAACCTGCAGCCAAGATGCAGAACCTCAGACATCAGTGCTTATGAAGTCAACGAGGGTCCCCCCAGTGATTAATCTGGGGGCTGTTGGAATAATAGAATTTTATCGTAAGTCCGAAATCAAGTGTGGGCAAAACCACTCTCCCTCTGGAACATCTAGGGAAGACACATCCCTGCCCAGTCCCGGGGACGGTGGTGGCCTCTGATCCTTACCATTCCTCAGCTTGCAGCTGCATCTCTAAGGGACTGATTTTTATTTTTATTTTTTTTAATTTTTTTTTAGGGACTGATTTTTAAAGACACCAAAATCCTCTCCTTCATTCAAGCCCGTATTTTGTAATCTATTTGCAAAGTTCCCCAGTCATGAAATTAAAAGACGTTTACTACTTGGAAGAAAAGCTATGACCAACCTAGACAGCATATTAAAAAGCAGAGACATTACTTTGTCAACAAAGGTCCATCTAGTCAAGGCTATGGTTATTCCAGTGGTCATGTATGGATATGAGAGTTGGACTATAAAGAAAGCTGAGCACTGAAGAATTGATGCTTTTGAACTGTGGTGTTGGAGAACTCTTGAGAGTCCCTTAGACAGCAAGGAGATCCAACCAGTCCATCCTAAAGGAGATCAGTCCTGAATATTCATTGGAAGGACTGATGCTGAAGCTGAAGCTGAAACTCCAATACTTTGGCCACCTGATGCGAAGAACTGACTCACTGGAAAAGACCCTGATGCTGGGAAAGATTGAAGGTGGGAGAAGATGGTTGGATGGCATCACTGACTCGATGGACATGAATTTGGGTAAACTCGGAGTTGGTGACGGACAGGGAGGCCTGGCATGCTGCAGTCCATGGGGTGGCAAAGAGTTGGACACGACTGAGCGACTGAACTGAACTAAACTGACTTACAAAGTTCCCCAAGTGGTCCTCTCTCAGTGGCAGCGTGGAGGGTCACAAGGGCTGGAGCCTGCCCTTCTCCACAACACTTTCCCACCTCTGCCCTGGCTTCAGGATACTCAGGCAGCCCTGGAGGTCCCGATCCAGCCCAGTGGTGGGAGATACCCCAGCATGAATTCTCATAAGGTGAATAGGCATGCATTTTTTAAACATTTTTAAATTTAAAAAATTTTAAATCTCTACTTTTATTTTTATTTACTTATTTTTGGCCACACTGTGCAGCTTGCAGGATCTTAGCTCCCTTAGCAGGGACTGAATCTGGGCCCTCAGTGAAAGCGCAGAGTCCTAACCACTGAACCACCAGGGAATACCCTAGGCATGCAGTCTTTTTTTTTTTTTAATATTTGATTTAATTGATTTATTTATTTGGCCGCTCATGTCTCAGTTGCGGCATGTGGGATCCTCAGCTCCCAGACCAGGGACCAAACCCAGGCCCCCCACTGGACCTTAGCGTCTTAGCCACTGGACCACCAGGGGATTCCCTGGGTATGCGTTCTCATAAGAAGTATCTGTACATCCAAGTAGTCTTTAATGAGTAGAAGAAGCCTGTGGGGGTGTGCCCTAGAGACTCAGGGGTACATCTTCTCCCACACCCCCAAATTTTACCAGTTCCAACAACCCAGGCTGATAGACCCGGGTCTCTCACATGGCTCTCCCGCATTAAAGATGGTGCCTCTGGAATTCCCATCTGAGATGCTGACAGATTGACTCAGATGTCCTACTGATACAGTGAACACTTATCAACTGATTGAGTGACATCTTAAACAGGCACAGTGCTCTCTAAATGAAAAGGCAATCAGTGTGACATCACTCCATCAGGGAGGCATGTCTGTTGGTTACCTGTCCCATTATCTTTGATGTTTTCATGAGTAGAAGCTCTAATGCCCCGGGGTTGGGGTGGGGGCGGAGGGGGAAGGGGAAGATTTTCACGTGATAGAATGTCCGCCCTGAAACGGGAAATTTGGGGGGAAGCTTTTACACCAACTGAAACCTCGATGAGGGGGTGGCAGCATCTGTGGTTAGAAGCACGGATTCACCGAGTTCCTCTGTAAATGCCTCTGGTGCTTTTTATAAGCCTCCGTGTTTTCCCAGGCCTTGGTATCTTACTCGTAAGCACTCTGCTGCACACATTCGTTCTCACAATAGGAATGTGAATCTGAAAACTTCCCTGGAGATTCCAGAATCAGCCACTACAAAAAGGAGGAAGTTCGTTGACCAAAGGGAGATTCATTTTCTCACATTTCCAAACAGGAGCCTCGTGACTATCTCGCACTCAAGCCACCAGACTGTGGGACTCAGGCTAGAGTGGCCTAGACCACTGGCCACACCCAGACCTTTTCTCTGTCCTAGGCTGTCAAGGCTTCTGGGATTTCAGGAACAATAATGACAACGATAATAAGAGTCAACACTTGCATCGTTGTTGTGGTTTTGGTCCCTCAACCATGTCCAACTCTTTGCAATCCCGCAGACTAGAGCCCACCAGGCTCCTCTGTCCATAGGATTCTCCAGGCAAGGATACTGGAGTGGGTTGCCATTTCTGTCTTCAGGGATCTTCCCGACCCAGGGATCAAAGCCGAGTTGCCTGCACTGGCAGGCAGATTCTCTACTACTGAGCCACCCGGGAAGCCCAATACTTGTAGAGTGTCGACTATCCCAAGCCCGCTCCATAAACTAAAAGATCCGGTCCTTATATGACTCTATGAAGTAAGTAACCCTGTTTGTCAAAAGGGGAGACTGAGACACAGAGAGGGTAAATGAGCCCCCCGAAGTCCCACAGCCAGGATGGCAGACCATGGACTAGGATCCAGCCCGCCTGATTCCAGCTACTCTGCCTTCCCAGAGAATGTGCACAACGTAACTTTTATTAGATTGTGTGGTCAGGGACACTGTTTCAAAAGCCTGCTTCCTCTCTGTAAGCCCCTAACAAGTACTACCCCTCTGCCACCTGCCTTTCTGCGCTTCCGTGGGTGTGAACATCTTAAGCTGTTTCCTGGGAGATCCCTCAACTGCCCTGATTTCCCTGCCCCCTTACACTCATAAGGTTCCCTGGTGGCTCAGATGGTAAAGAGTCTGCCTGTAATGCGGGAGACCTGGGTCAGGAAGATCCCCTGGAAAAGGGAACGGCAACCCACTCTGGTATTCTTGCCTGGAAAATCCCATGGACAGAGGAGCCTCGTGGGCTACAATCCATGGGGTCACAAAGAGTCAGACTCGACTGAATGACTTCACTTTCTTTCTTCTTAACTCATAGGTCCTCTTTCTCTGCTGCTCCAGAGACCTAGACATCCCATCTCACAACAAACACTCTGGCTATTCTTTAAATCTCTCTTACATTATCTCTTTTTGGAGCAGCATCATTTCTCAAGTACTGTATACTGTTCCTCCTGCAAACAAGCTGGAATCAAGATTGCCGGGAGAAATATCAATAACCTCAGATATGCAGATGGCAACACCCTAAATAGCAGAAAGTGAAGAGGAGCTAGACAGCCTCTTGATGAAAGTGAAAGAGAAGAGAGAAAAAGCTGGCTTAAAACTCAACATTGAAAAAACTAAGATCATAGCATGCAGTCCCATCACTTCATGGCTAATAGATGGGGAAAAAATGGAAACAGTGACAGACTTTATTTTCTTGGGCTCCAAAATCACTTGAATGTTGATTGAAGCCATGAGATTAAAGGACATGTGCTCTTTGGAAGAAAACCTATGACAAATCTAGACAGTGTATTAAAAACCAGGGATATCACTTTGCTGACAAAGATCAGTATAGTCAAAGCTATGGTTTTTCCAGTGGTCATGTATGGATGTGACAGTTGGACTATAAAGAAAGCTGAGTGCCAAAGAATTGATGCTTTTGAACTGTGGTGTTGGAGAAGACTTTTGAAAGTCCCTTGGACTGCAAGGAGATCCAATCAGTCCATCCTAAAGGAGATCAGTCCTGGGTGTTCATTGGAAGGACTGATGCTGAAGCTAAAGCTGCAATACTTTGACCATCTGATGCAAAGAACCAATTGATTGGAAAAGACCCTGATGCTGGGAGGGATTGGGAGCAGGAGGAGAAGGGGATGACAGAGGATGAGATAGTTGGATGGCTTCACCGACTCAATGGACATGAGTTTGAGCAAACTCCTGGAGATAGTGAAGGACAGAGAAGCCTGGTGTGCTTCAGTCCATGGGGCTGCAAAGAGTTGGACACGACTAAGTGACTGAACAACAACTCCTTCCCAAATGCCCACAAAGCATCTCAAAAAGTACACAGCCAGGATGTCTGGGTTTGAATCCTAGATCTAGACTTTCCTTCTGTGTGACCTTCGGCAGTGTCTTAACCTCTCTGTGCCATCTGTAACTTGAAGATAACAAGAGTACTCATCCAATCAGATGGCTATTAAAAAAAAAAAGTTAACCCATGAACACACTTAGGATAGTGCCAGGCACATAGCAAGTGCTTTAAAGGTCATTATATTATTTTTGTCTCCTCTATTGCAGATACGTTTTTGGCCCCAACACTCTGTACGGTTACCTTCCCCTTTTTAAGTTTAACTTTATTTTTAATTGGAGGCTAATTACTTTACAATATTGTCCTGGTTTCTGCCACACATCAACATGAATCAGTCGCAGGTATACACATGTCCACTCCCTCTTGTACACCTCTCCCACCACCCTCCCCATCCCACCCATCTAGGTTGTCACAGAGCACCAGATGTGGGTTCCCTGTGTCAGACAGCAAATTCCCACGGGCTATCTATTTTACATATGGCAATATATATGTTTCCTTGCGCGTCTCTCAAATCATCCCACGTTCTCTCTCGCCCACTGTGTCCAAAAGTCTGTTCTCTATGTCTGCCTTTCCGCTGCTGCCCTGTAGGTACGTTTACCAGTACCGTCTTTCTAGATTCCGTATTTATGCATCAACATATGATATTTGTCTTTCTGTTTATGACTTACTTCACTCTGTATAATAGGCTGTAGGTTTGTCTACCTCACCAGAACTGACTCAAATTCATTGCTTGTCTTCGAGCCCAGTGACCTAAAGGTTACCCTCCAGCTCAGAACCCTTCAACAAGTGAGCTGCTCATCTAACCAATAAGATACGTTGGTGTCCAGGGCCCGGCATCCCTTCCTCCAGCTGGAATGCTTCCTCCCTCCTTCCCTGCCTGATCCACCCTTAAGGCCCATTTGCCATGACGCCTCCTCCTACAGGAAGCTTTCTGAGACCACATTATCGGTCCCCTCTTCCTTCCCAAGGCCCCTTGTTCTTGCTGCCCTCCGGCTCTTCTCAGACATAGTCCTCCAGTACACACTCGCCTTCCCTCCTCGTACATCCACTCCATTTCTTCTCCTCTCCCTACAGTTACCTCTACGGCCGGGTCCTGTCGAGGGTCCCTCAGGGCTGAACGCTGAAGTCCTCTCAAAAACCGCTGAGTCCTTATCCACACTTGACCCGGGAAACCTGGAGAGCTTCCTAACTCACCCAACGTCCTGCAGCTGGTGAGTGATGGATCAGAGACCTGAAGCCAGGCCACGAGCACCGCCAGGGTCCCCTGCTTGACAGTGCACTTCCCCAGCCCCGACCCAGAGTGTGTGTGGCTGAGCACATGGGCAGGCACTCAGGAACAATCATAAGGTTAACCCGACCACTCATCCACATGCTTACCGAGCACCTGGCCCCGTGCTCTGCGCTGTGTGCCTAGTAACCAACGCACTTCTCACAATCGCCATGTGACGTGGGGACCATTTTCCTATGTTTGCTTTTTATTTATTAACTTTTAAATTTTTTCATACGTTTTATCTATCTTATTTATTTTTTTTTTAATTGGGGTATAGCTGCTTTACAATTTCGTGTTAGCTTCTGCTGCACAATGAAATGAATAAGCTACCTGTATCCATCTATCATATATTCCATTCCAAAGCAGGGACAGTTTTTATCCCCATTTTACAGATAAGGAAACTGAGGCACAGAACGTTATGTAACTTGACCAGTGGCAGAGCCGAGATGCAAACCCAGGAAGTCTGGTCCCAGAGCCCATGTGCTTAACCAGTGAGTTGCCTCCTTGCAGGTCTATTTTGAATGAATGGGTTGAAATGCAGAAAAAAATATAGAAAAAGATACATCATTTAATTTAGAGACTTCCCTGGTGGTCCAGTGGGTAAGACTCCATGCTCCCAATGCAGGGGGCCTGGGTTTGACCCTTGATCGGGGAACTAGATCCCACATGTCCCAACTAAGACCCAGGGCAGCCAAATAAATAAGTTGGACTGCAAGGAGATCCAACCAGTCCATCCTAAAGGAGATCAGTCCTGGGTGTTCATTGGAAGGACTGATGTTGAAGCTGAAACTCCAATCCTTTGGCCACCTGGTGGGAAGAGCTGACTCACTGGAAAAGACCCTCATGCTGGGAAAGATTGAAGGCAGCAGAAGAAGGGGATGACAGAGGATGAGTTGGCTGGATGGCATCACCAACTCAATGTACATGAGTTTGAGTAAACTCTGGGAGTTGGTGATGGACAGGGAAGCCTGGAGTGCTGCAGTCCATGGGGTTGCAAAGAGTCAGACACGACTGAGCAATTGAGCGGAACTGAATTTTAAAAAATAGAATTGAATGACCTTGTGCCTTGTAGATATCCTCTAAACCGGAAGACAGGAACTGAGCTAGGATGTTTAGCCCCACGTCCTGCTCTGAGGACAGGCAGGTGAGTGGCCAAGGGCAGGGTGCCAACAGCCATGGAGAAGCTGGTGGAGGGCAAGAAGCGGCCCCCGCCCCCTGCCACAGCTCCCTGCTTCCTCCACCCTCTAGGCCAGGGCACTCCCTCAGGTGGCCCTTGGCTGGTCCTGTTTGACTTCCTTGGGGGGACGTCCAGAAGGCCTGCCGCCCGGCTGCGGCTCTGTGCCGGGAAGGCTGGCGCCCAGCACCGTGGTGATGCTCTGAGGTGCCAGCAGGTCCCCAGAGCAAGTCCCCGTGACTTCCGCACCCTGCCCAAGCTGTGGTGTCATGGCCCCCACTCGGCAGGGCCCACACCTCATTTGGGTCTCATTCGGGAATGGACTGACTGTGGGAATGGAAGGGGAGGGAGGGATGCACAGACACCCTCACTTCCCTGTCTTCTTGATGGTCAGGACTCGATTTGGACAGACAGTCACAGTTCTAGCAGTCTCATCGATATGCATAGCAACTGCTTGCTTTGCTGATAGTGAAGCATCCTGTTCTTTCCTTACAAGGATACTTACCCCTTCGCTGTAACGGCTCTGTAATGGCCATTTACCAGCAAATGGTAAGTGAGCTCCATAAGGCAAGAAGCTTGCCTTTATCCAGGCTCTATACCCCCAGGCTCACCAGCATGCCTGGCAGATGTTTAAATGTCTGCTGAGTAGATGCTCAAGGAAGTAAAAGAGAAAGCGACTGTATAAGCAGAACTAGTCAACAGACCCACTTGCTGAGACCCAATTTTCCTCTTCGAAATTCCTAATCCATCACAGTGTGGTAGGATTCCATGACTCATACATGGGAACAGCAGGTCATTTCTGGTTGGCCCATTAGTTATTCGTATAAGACTCACTCCCTTTTCCTCTGTTATCCATTCCGCGATTGACACGGTGGTTTTTTGTCTCAACCTGGATCCCACAGTTTGAGTAAGAAGTAAACCTTTGTTATCTGAAGCCACGAAGGCTTGGAGGTCATTTGTTATTTCAGCAAAGCCTGGCCTATCCTGACTACTAGATATTCAGCTCACACTAGTTTGTCAGGGACCTACGGAACTAAAGACACTCAGCCAATGATCTCCTAGAACAGCTCAACAAAACCTTCTGCAATGACAGAAATGTTCTATGTCTACTCTATCCAGTACAATAGACACGGGCCACATGAGACTGCTAACTCAAGTGCTTAGCTTGAAATGTGGCCACCGTGACTGAGACTCTGAATTTTTAACTTATTTAAATGTAGCAGGTAGTTACAGTATTGGAGAGCACAGTTCTAGAATGTACTGTGGTAGTCGATGCCAAAATGCAGCCTGCTGAAGCCCCTCGTTCCTTCTGACCCAGTGCAGCCATGGTGGACAGTTCCATGCCTATAAACTCACATCAAGGGCATTAACCCTGACCCTCTGGTCTGCCTTCTCTGAGCCTGTCAAGGACACACAGCTGTGCACAAAAGCCCAAAGCCGCGATGGCGAGGTGATGCTGCCGGAGGCAACCTCCAAACCTTCAGGAGGGCAGAATTCAGTGAGGAAGAGCTCCAGCATCTGCGTCCTCCCAGGGGAAAAATCTAAGACGTGTGTGACACGGGCTTGACATGGTTCCTTAGAGAGACGCCAAAGACAGACCTGCAGAAATGAGGCGGCTCCTTCACACACCTTTCCCTGGGCTTTCTCACTTTGCCTCCCTCCTCCCTGAGTTCTGCTCTCTGGGGTCACCTGCCCCCCAGTCCTGCCTCAGAGTGCCTGCAGCAAGAATCCAAACTAAGATGAAGAAGGGTTCTCCTTCTCTAAGAACTTCACAAGGAAAGCCGCTAAGTCATTCCTTTTGAAAAATCTGTTAAATTCTGACTAACTATCCAACGAAGGCTTGTCTCATTGCGTTTCTGAGCTTGACTCTGTGACAGGGGAGGGTATTGGGGGCTGGCTACCAAAGGCAGCACCCCCCACCCCCAGAGGACTCACAGACAGCACCACCTGCCTTTGGCTTTAAAATGCAAACGAAAGACAGAGCATCCTTATTAAAGCCATCTGTAACGCAGATCTTAGTTTTTGTCAGCTTTGGGGAAAAGAGACAGTTCAGTCTCAATGTAATATTTAGAGGCAGAGATCAACATTTCAAAGCTTCAGATTGCATTTCTCCCAGCCTGAAGTTAAAAAAAAAAAAAGTAACCTAATGATGACACCTGCATTCAGGCCGCTGTCTCCCAGGCCCCTGCAGGAGGGGGCTGTCCCTCGAACCCATGAACTAATTTGCCATATAACAGTGCAGTCTCTCCCCATTAGCAAGCCTCGGCGCTAAGGGAGACCAATTTGTGGTGAGAAAGAAGGTCTGTGCAAGTGGCTGATTCTATGGGAAAGCCCCGGTCAGGAAAAGCTCCCGTGAATATAATTACTACCCAGTTCATCTGTGTTCTTTAAGGGCCCATGACATCCTGCCTGCAGCCACTGGTGTATACAAGCTTATGTCCTTGTGAAAGGAAACTCAGTTGTGAGGGCCCTCCGCTCCACAGCCAGACTCTGTACTCGGTTCATACACAGGATCTCATTTAACCTGAGAGATGGGGATTATAGCAACCATTTTGTACCTGAGGACTGAGGTCCAGAAATGATAAGGCAGGTGGGATTCAGATGTAACTCAACTTGCTCACAGATTTCCTGTGTTGTCTCACTTTTATACAATATTCAGGATGCACACTAAGTTGCTCAGTCGCGTCCGACTCTGTGAACCCATGGACTGCAGCCTGCCAGGCTCCTCTGTCCATGGGATTCTCCAGGCAAGAATACTGGAGGGGGTTGCCATGCCCTTCTCCAGGGGATCTTCCTGACCTATGGATCGAACACGCATCTCCTGTAGCTCCTACATTGCAGGTGGATTCTTTACCACTCACCCTCTGGGGAAGCCCATAACGTTTAGGTTAGTGGCGCTCCTATCAGTCTTTGAACAAAACAGGAAAACCCCAAAATGGCAGTAACTGGAGGGACTTTTGAGTTATGCAGAAAGACTTAGGAAGAGGCACGTGATAGGAGAACAAACCCTGATTTAGGAAACAGAACTTGGTTCCGACTTGGTATTTGCAGGAGCTGACCGGAATGCCTCTTTCCCTCTGGGCTGCGGTTTCTTCTGTAAAATGAAATGGTTTGATGGAGTCATCGCTATGGTTTCCAATACTGCTCAGTATTTCCACCCATCCGGTCAGGCAGTCCTGGAGACTGCCAACATCAACCTTCTTGAAAACTCACCGCAAGTTAGACTTTGTTTAGTCCAGATGCTTTTAGACTAATAAGGTTCAGGCTCAGGGTTGAGGGTGATATAGTCACAACCAGCTTAAGTCAGGTGTGAATTTTATGGCTTCACTGAAGAAATGATTGTTTTTTTCTTAACAAACATTTAACTTCAGTTTTAGATTTAGAGGAAATTTACAAGGATGGTACAGAGAGTTCCCTATGCCCCGCACCCAACCCCCTATTATTGGCATACTGTCTTATTGGGTTGACCGAGAAGTTCCTTCATGTCTTCCGCAGCATCTCATGGAAAAACCCAAAGGAACTTTTTGGCCAACCCAATATTATGGTACATTTGTCACGACTCGTGAACCCATAGTGATTCAATACTGTTAACTAAACTCCACACTTTATTTTTATTTTCTTCATTTCTTCTTATACCCTTTCTCTATTCTGGGATCCTAGGCAGGATACCTCATTTCATTTAGCATCTGTGTTTCCATAGCCTCCTCTGGGCTCTGACAACTGATCTCGTTTTCTTGTTTTTGATGACCATGACAGTTTTGAGGAGCACCCATCAGATACTCTGTAGAATAGCCCTCAGTTTGGCCGGGGTCACAGTTAGACTGTGGTTATCCATTTTGGGGAGGAAGACCACAGAAATAAAGCACCCATCTCATCACAGTGTCTCAAGGATGCCTTCGTCAGCATCACTTATCACTGTTGTAAACCTTGATCCCATGGCCGAGGCAGTGTTTGCTCTGCTTATCTGAAGCAAGGTTACTTCCCTCCTTCCATTCTGCACTCTTTGGAAGGAGGTCACTGGATGCAGCCCATGTGTTCTCCGCTTCCTTATTGGGGGAGCCGGTATTTTTGTAAAGTACAACCGTGCTGGCAATTTCTACTAGCGAACAAATTCAATGCTAAACCGTATTGCTCCCCAGAACAACTGAGCCAAGATGTGGGTGAAATTAGTCCCCGTACCCAGCCTTTCAGTGGAGCATTCCCTAAAAGAATTGGTAAACTGCTCCATCAAAGTGGTAACCATAGGGTGCCTTGCATAAAAAGTACTGCTCAGTAGAGGGTCTATTCCTGTTTCTGTCTCCACAAGGCTTGTTTACTGCTCAGGACAGTCTGTCTCTTACCTACAAATCTAACGTAGCAAAGTATTCCATATAAACAGCTTCCAGGTGGCGCTAGTGATAAAGAACCTGCCTCCCAGTGCAGGGGACATAAGAGACCAGGGTTCGATCCCTGGGTTGGGAAGATCCCCTGGAGAAGGAAATGGCAACCCACTCCAGTATTCTTGCCTGGAGAGCCCCAGGGCCAGAGGAGCCTGGTGGAATACAGTCCATGGGGTCGCAAAGAGCAGGACACGACTGAAGCGACTTAGCACTTAATAATCAGTAAGAAAAAAAAGTACAATTTATTTTTTCAAATGAGCAAAAGAAATGGACAATAAATTCACGTAGGAACTTCCCTGGTGGTCCAGTGGCTAAGACTCCATGCTTCCAAAGCAGGGGGCCCAGGTTCCATCCCCGGTCAGGGCACTGGAGCCCGCATGCCACAACGAAGGGTCCACACACCTCACCTAAAGATCCCGCATGCTGCAGTAAAGACCTGGTGCAGCCAGATGAATAAACAAAATACTAAAAAGCATATGATGAAAATCAAGCTAAAAATTATGTCAAAAGCAAATTCACATAAGAGACACCAAAGGATAATAAATGTATATATACGTGCCAAATGACAAAGAGTCTAAGGTGGATATGAGCATGGAGTACCCTCACTTCCTACTTTATGACTTCTGGGTATTAAACGAAGCATGTTTTGCAATCACTTTGGAAGAGCAATACTATAATTTCCAAGTAGTAACATTCAAATATCAATATATGTGGTGTGTTTTCTTACCTGATACTGGCTATAAAACCTACAATTTGCTTTAGACTGTCTTTCACTTAACTGTGTCTTGTAGGGAAGAAGAATCCACTGGGTTTGAGAACAGATGGCTGGCATTGTGAAACATGATGTGACTATTTATTTGCATCTTTTAATTGGTAATCAAGCATGCAAGGTCACTTCACCTTATATGCTTATGATAAGAAATTACAGATATTTTTCTCTGCTAGGTTTACAAGATTCATTAGTTAAAGCTATGACAGAGGAAGACCATTGTACTAGGCAACTTTAGTTCTACTTGCCATTAATTGGGGGGGGGGAAGCATTGTGCCATTTCTGAGGAAGCATTATTATTATTCTGCATATTCTTGCTTTGGTTACATTATGTTAAGTATGGATGTAGACATCCTTCCATATGAAGAAGGTATTAAACCAAGACCATTCTGATGGTCCAAAGGAATCATATCTGTCATTTCTATTTAACTTGTATTAAGAACAAGAAAAATTAAGAATAATTGTATATAAAACAAATATAAATTTATGTTTCTGAAAACATGATCCCTAAATGAATGCACTGCTATTTGGAGACATCTAAATAAGAGAAAAATGATGTGATATTAAAATTCAACCTGTCACGATGGAGTACTAAGCTTGTGATCTGAGCTCGTGCTTATTAAAACGTTGTAGCAGAAAGAAGTGCGCTTGAGTTCTTGGCCAGGGAAGAGCAACACTATTTCCGCATTATCCCCAGAGAAAGGGCTGAAGATTAATGCAGACAGAGCAAGAGAAATCAATGCCCACTTATTTTAAGGTGTGATTTTTATGTGCAGAAAAGATGCACACAGAAGTACTATGCATTTGTTTGTCTGACAAAGGCTAGAGCCGTGGTCACAAACCTTGACCTGTGAGGGATTGAATTAGCTTTGACAGTATTGTTCTGGGCCTCTGAATACCTTCGAGTCTGCTTTTCAGTGATTAGCTGAAGAAAATACGTTTGCACACATAATGAACCCTCTTCTATCATCAAGTTTCTATTTAACGGTCAGGGTTGAGCAGCCAAAATAACTTGAGAAGCTACTGAGAGTGTGAGGCAACTACGATTATTGAGGCTTAAGGGAGGCATGTGACTTAAGCCATCATGGACATAGCCAGACCTTTTGAAGCATTCCTTCAGGAAATCCTATTGGAAAATAGCTTGAGGTTTTTTGTTTTGTTTTTTGGATTTGGTGTTGACTCCATTTGGAACACTCGCGTAGAAAGAATCAAGATGAAAGAAAGGAGCTCTAAAATTATTTTTACCAATTCCAAACCTTCAAACAACAATGGAATATTTTATTGGAGGTCCACAGGGTGACGTTGCCCAATTTGGTTACAAGCTTTCCACTACAGTGGACTGCCAGGCTGAAAAGCAACCAGGGCGGTGATGGAAATTTTTTTGATCTGGCAGAGACTAAATACAAAATAATACTCTGTAACATGTCTGAATCAGATCTTCAATATCTCTGAAGTTCTGATTCATCATCAGAACCCAGCCCAAGACAAAATCTCACTAATTGTTGGGCAGTTTATTTTGGAGAACAACCTCCTCAGATGTACATTCCACCAAATGTTCCAGTGATTCAATGTTCAATGATTCAATTCAAATGATCCAATGATTTTCCAGTTTCTTGCACCAACTCCTGCCAGAAAATGGTCTTAACATCCCACCAAGCTGATGGGGTTTCTGTTGGTATATCTAATAATGTGGAAAATATTCTCGCTATTGGGATTAAAAAAAAAACAAAGACGTTCTCCCTACACAGATCAAAGTTCTGCCAGCTCTCCGAGTTCCTGATTTGCAATAAACCTGGAAGTCTGTGGTCCCTTGGGCCAAGGAATTTTGATGAATGGATGTATTCAATGGACATCTGACAAGCTGTAGCTCACATCAACTATTTACAGATCACCTCTGTCATCAACAACAAAACAAATGGTCTAAATAAGCATCTTCCATGTTTTGGTCAAACAAAGACACGAAGAAATGAAAACCCCCAGAAGATAAAATACTTCAATTAGACAGTTCCCAAACTTCAGTTATCAGCATGTCATTTTAGAAACCTTCATATTATACTATATATTCTATTATACATATTAGGTTATGTATAAGTCACTCAGTCATGTCCAACTCTTTATGACCCCATGGACTGTAGCCCACCAGGCTCCTCTGTCCATGGGATTCTCCAGGCAAGAATCCTGGATTGGGCTGCTATTTCCTACTCCAGAATTCTATTTAGGTTAAACTATATAAAGCTCCTGAAATCTGGGCACAATCTACAAAATCAGAGATTTCATATGGCTCAATCTAATATTTTTTACCGAATGTTGTTTTAACTGTAAAACCTTAAATTCTGCCTAGCAGTTATGCTCTTTGGTAATGACCCAAATGAGTTGAAAACGTCTGTCCACACAGAAACCTGCACAGATGTTTATAGAAGCTTTATTCGTAATTGCCAACACTTGAAAGCAACTAAGAGGTCCTTCAGTAGCTGGAAGGATAAATAAACTGTGGTACATCCGGACAATGGAAGATTATTCAGCACTAAAAAGAAATGAGGTATCAAGCCATGGAAAGACAGGGAGGAAACTTAAATGCAAATTCCTAACCAAAAGAAGCCAGCCTGAAAAGGTCATGCACCCTGTGATCATAACTATATGGTGTTCTGGAAAAGGAAAAGCTATGAAAACAGTAAGATGATCAGGGACTGCCAGGGGTTAGTGGGAGAGAGGGATGAAGAGGCAGTGCGTGGAGGATTTACGGGGCAGTGAACGTGCTCCATACAATACCATAATGATGGATACATGTCACTGTTCATTCATCCAAACCCATAGAACTGCAGTGAGGGAGCCCTAGTGTCAATTGCTGTCTATGGGTGTTCAAGATGTGTCAGTGTACATTCATCAGTTATAACAAATGTGCCCCTGGGAGGGGAGGGAGCCTTGATAATGGGGGCGGCTTCCCAGGTGGTGCTAGTGGTAAAGAAGTCACCTGTCAATGCAAGAGACATAAGAATCAGGGTTTGATTCCTGAGTTGGGAAGATCCCTGGAGGAGGGCATGGGGAAGTCCAGGGGCACACCGCTGTGCTGTGATTGATCCGAATTCAGAGCCCACAGAGTCAATGAATGGAGAAGAATTCGTGTTGACCTAATTCCTTAAGTTTGCAGACAAATAACTAAAACACTCTGCGTGAGGAGGTCTGCCTGATGATTTAGACCAGATTCAGGAGCCAGGCTGCTCCAGATCCCGGTGTACATTCTTACTAGGGTGAAAAGTGAACGTGGTTCATTCGTGTCCGACTCCTTGCGACCTCATGGACTATACAGTCTCCAGGCCAGAATCCTGGAGTGGGTAGCCTTTCCCTTCTCCAGGGGATCTTCCCAACCCAGGGACTGAACCCCAGAGGACTGCACCTTCCAGGATTCACACCCTTGTGCAGTTCCACCCACACCGACTCTGGACTTGGCCATGTGACTTGCTTGGGCCAATGGGAGCCTAGCTAGTAGGACGTAAGCAGAGTCTTAACAGGCACTTGCACAGTGGGACTTGTCCTTTTGGAAAACCTGGAGCCCCGATCCACCATGCAAAGAAGTCCAGCTGCCTGGCTGAGACAGGCAGAAGGAGAGAGCTTCCCGACCGAGCCCCAGCTGCTCCAGCCAGCCCAGCGCAGATGCCAGACGTGTGAGTGCAGACGGGCATGGCCAGCTGGCCGAGCCTGATCCAGTTCACAGACCCAGATAAATGGCAAAAGTCACCATCGTATGAAGCCACAAAGGTCAAGGGTGGTGTGTAATTAATATATAGAAATAGATAAATAGAAACAATATCCATAAAATCATAAATATAATAAAATTATACTTTTTCTAGCACACATTAAAGCTTTTCAAAAGTCAATCAGTGTACCACTGATAATTATCTTAGGTACTACCAAACAATCCACTTAGACCCTAGGACATACTAGTTTAATGGGACAGTAACGATGATAGGAAATATAATTGCAATCATTACTACTCTTTTCTACATGCTAGGCTAAATGGTTTATACACATACTCTAATTTTTCCTCCCAGAAACCCTAGTGGGTAGGCTAGTTATCATTTCCACTTTGTAGATGAGGAAAGCGAAGCTCAAGAAAGTTAAGGAACTTGCCAAAGTTCACCAGAGACATTTGATGACGTTTACAACTTTTTTTTTTTTAATAGAATAGAAACTTTCCTGATCTGGAAGCAAATGAATGAGCCCTGCACACTATATAAATGTGTTTTCTACCTTTTAAATATGAATTGCTGATATCTTTGTTGTCCATTCAGGGCCTACTTCAGATAGAGCTGCGGTCCTTGAACAGAGCCTGGGCTTCAAAGGGGTTTTCTCCCCTGTCTCCATCCCTGGGGGCGGGAGCTGTCAGGACCAATATTCCATCCTCACCAGAGCCACCCTGGCTCTAAAAACCAGCAGTATTGAGTGGATATTTAGTCTGTGCTCAGTTTGTCTGCTGAGGGTTGAGGTGGGAAGAGAGGGAGGGTTAAGAAGAGATTCAAAGTAAAATATGACTCTAATCCTCAAAGAAAATGAGTTCACACTCCCAAAATAGTCACTAGACAAGTAAGTGAAAGTCACTCAGTTGTGTCCAACTCTTTGCAACCCCATGGACTACACAGTCCGTGGAATTCTCCAGGCCAGAATACTGGAGTGGGTACCTAACCCTTCTCCAAGGGATCTTCCCAACCCAGGGATCGAACCCAGGTTTCCCACACTGGGGGCAGATTCTTTACCAGCTGAGCCACAAGGGAAGTCCATAGTAAGGGCAGTACTCACTGAATAAACATGAGTTGGGGTCCTCTCCATGGGCACAAAGAAACAGTGACCTGTGGAGTGTTTATGGACAGGGGGCTGGATTGGAGAAAGGAAGGCTGTCTGGCAAGGATGGACAGCCAAGGGCTCTGCAAGGAGTGATGCCTCAGCCGTGCCCGTGGTCTTCCAGGAGGGCCGCTGGCAGCCGTGCAAGGAGCCCAGGTGGATCGGAGGCCTGGCAGAGAGCAGCCTCTCCTCCACTGGGACCCGGCCGTCCTAGACAAGTGCTTCCCTGCCTTGTCCCCGCAGTGGTCCAAAACCCAGAGTATCACTCCACCTACAAGAGAGCTCAGTGGGTAAAGTTCTGCCTGCAATGCAGGAGACCCGGGTTCGATTCCTGGGTCGGGAAGATCCCCTGGAGAAGGAAATGGCAGTCCACTCCAGTATTCTTGCCTGGAGACTCCCATGGACAGAGGAGCCTGGCAGGCTACAGTCCATGGAGTCGCAAGAGTCGGACACAACTGAGCGACTAAACCACCTACAAGAGACATGGGAGGCTCCCGGCAGCTTCTGTCATTGGCCTCGCATGGAGCCGAGGACCTGCCCTCTCTCCTCCAAAGCTGACCTCGGGTTCACACCAACCTACTACTTCCCTCCAGCCATGAGCACCTCCTTCACGGTCCCCTCCGTCTTCCTCCCGAGCCTGAGCAGCGGTCACTGCCAGCCTCCAGCCTGAAGGGGCCAGGAGGTCCCAGGCTGCCCCGAGGGGGTTCGGAACACTCACTGCGCTTTGGAGCTCTCCAAGTCTCCCTCAGCCCACGGGGTCTCCATGTCTTCCTCAGAGTCCGCTGCTGTGGCCAGACCACATGCCTCACCCGACGCCTGCCGATTGAGCCCCTTCTGGGGCCAAGTCAGCAAAATCCAGACAAGCTTCCTGACTTCCCGGCCCTCTGAGCCACCCCAGGCACCCGCACCGTGTTCTTACTCTCTGTGTTCTTCAGGGAACAGTGCGCTTTGGTTTGAGGTTACCTCAAAGGAAAAACAATCTGATGTGTGATAAGCCTCTTTGCCCGCCTGCAGAACAAGAAGAGCCTATCAAAGGGACCTGGGTCCCCGGAAACAAAGCCGGGCTTTTCCCTGCGGGTTAAGGCTAAACCATAGCCCTAGTTTCTGGTGAAAAGAAACCAGCCAAAGGCTGACACCTGGGAAACCTCCAAGGAGAATTATAAATGAGCAAAGGAAGTCGTTCTTCAGAATCTGCAGAACTAGAAAACCGATTTCATAAGCGTATACATTTCCAAAAGCACCTCTGCAAAACAGCTCAATCTGAAATATTCATTTGCATTAGAATAGTCATGAATATTCAAAAGTCAGCCAGTGTTTCAGAACCATTGTCTATTCCTGGCACTTTCCTCTTCCCCTTGAAAAGCAGATCATGGGTTTTCAGGAAAGGTGGGTTTGGCAGATCTTTGCACTGCCGTTCTTGGCAGGAAAGGGAATGATTATTTTCTGTTTCTTAATTTTTTTTTTTTAAAGCCTCAGCTGGTGTTAACATCTCTGCTCTTTGTTCTGGCCAGGCTAGGAATCCCGCCACAGACCTCGAATCTGGCCTGGGGTGCATTTTCCAAACTGATAAAGCTTTCTGTTCAGAATTCTGGACATATTTTCCAACATGCAGGTTTCGCAAAGAGAAAATGTTGCCAGGGTCCCGTTCCAGAATGAGGAATGTAGATAGCCCTAAGATCTGGAAGACTCCTGCTCGGAACTCTCTGGGTTACTTTGGCCATGCCACGTACAAACATATCTGCTGCACTTTAACATTCCCATTGGTCAAAAAGAGACCAGTAGGCGTCCACCTCCCCTTCTCTTTTTTTGCCTCATTTTGCAAAGCTAAATAGGATGATACCATGTAAGTGAAAGTGCTTTGAACTCCCTGGAGGAAAATCAAGAGCTGTGGCCAAGTCAGTGGCTGTATGTCAAAACTTTCCGTGCCAGAAAGTGATACACTCTCATGATTCACAAGGGATGATCTAAACAGCTATAATGTTAAGAAAACAAATGCCATTGGGGTCGGGGGGGGGGCGGGGGAACTCACCAGTCCATCGTTTGCTGAGATGATTGACAGTTATTTCTCTCTTTCATGCTAAAATTTGATTTTCCCAACATGTCTTCCTTACTCCCCAAACTGATAGATGGTTCAGTAACAGGTTTAAGGTAGATTATGAGAGAAGGAGATGCAAGCAGGTTGAATCGGCACAGACTTAATTTTCTGAGGATTTATCCCTCTACCCCACCACGGTCCAGTTGAAGTTCATTCTGCTGTCGCCTCAGCTCTGTCTAAATGGTTCAATTTATATGACAAAGTCTCGATGGTATCTCTTGAAGGCTGTCAGCAGAGCCCAGCAGTGTCAACGCAGAAGTGAGTCGCGGTTACAAAGATGCCTTCAGTTGACAATTGACACTGTGGGAAGCCTTACCTGCTCCCCTGCAATTGTTTCCGTGTTCAATTTGCAAGACAAAGGATGGGTGCCTCTGCACCCACCCCCTGCCTCATCAGCCTGTGCTCTTTCCATCTATTGTTCAGCTTCCTCAGGGTTGGCCTTGATTCCCAGGTAGAGTCCTCAAATGTGAGCGCTGGTGAGGACTTTGGAGGTTTCCTAGCCGATCTGCACTAGAGCTGGGGATCCAGGAGATATAATTATTCAAAACAAATACTTGTATTGATCACGCATTAAAAAAAAAAAAGATATGCCTTTCTATTGGAAGACAAAAAGGGATCTGAATCAAGGGAAAAATCTGGGGACGGGCTGAGTCAGGATAGGAGGCTACCCTGCAGCCCTGCCTGAGCACAGTTTGATGGAGGATAAATAACGCGCTTCCCCGCTCCCCGATGGGCCCACTTGTTGGTGCGTCTGCTCAGACCTGGAGGCTCCCACAGACCCTGACCCCTCGCCGCCCAGAGCAGTAACCTGCTCCTCCCTTTCTGACTGACACCCCCAATCTCTCACACTGCTTCTTGAGTTGACCTCCCAAATTAACAACCTGCACACAGTTCTCTGTCTCAAGACTGCCTTTGACAGTGTGGAAGTCCACGTATCCAGAGGGTGCTTTCCCAGTGACTCAGCCGGTAAAGAACCTGCCTGCCAAGCAGGAGACGCAAGAGATGCAGGTTTGATCCCTGGATGGGGAAGATCTGCTGGAGAGAGGAATGGCTACTCACTCCAGTATTCTTGCCTGGAGAATCCCACGGGCAGAGGAGCCTGGTGGGCTACAGTCCATGGGGTCACAAAGAGATGGACACAGCTGAGCATGCCCACAAACACACACATATCCAGAAGCACTCCCCTTGGAGGCTGATTTAGCCCCCATGGACACCTGGCAAAATCTGGACACATCTCTGGTTGTCACACCTGGAGGGAGGGGAGCTATTAGCAGGGAATGGGTAGGATCCAGGGATGCTGCTAAATATCTACAACGCACAGGAAATTTTCCAAAACCAGAATTATCCAGCCCCAAATATCCCCAATGCCAAGGCTGGGGGACCCAGCCTTGGAGAGCTGGCTCCATGTGTCTCATATGATCAGCTCAACTCAGTACCCTACAAATTGTGCATATGCCCACTCTTGGGAGGTGAGCTCATAGAGAGGAAACTTCTAAGTCACATCAGCTCCTCCTCTGCTTGTAACAGTAGAAGGTATTTTCTGAGGGTATGATGATGGTGTCCAGTAGGAGGAAATGGCAACCCACTCCAGCATTCTTGCCTGGAGAATCCCATGGACAGAGGATGCTGGCAGGCTACAGGCCATGAGGTCGCAAAGAGTCAGACACACTGAAGCGACTTGGCATGCATGCGTGATGATGGTGTGGCTTTTGCAGCTACAAAAGTGACAGGGGACAGAGCTGGCGTTTAGTCAGGGCAGTGCAGAGCATAACTGGGGACTTTAGGGATACAGCTGAAGTCTCATAGGCAAGGCGCCAATGTGATGATTCTTCAAAAGTGACTTCACTTCTCTTTTAACTTGTTATTGCTGCTGTTAATTGCCAAGTCATGTCTGACTCTTTATGACCCCATGGACTATAGCCTGCCAGGCTCCTCCGTCCATGGGATGTCCCAGGCAAGAATACTGGAGCACATGCATAGTACATGCTGAAATCATTTGGGGGTTAATTGTGTTATTTTGAACTCAGTTTATCCAAACTCCTAAAATAGCATTAGATGTACCTAAGTAGGTTCCAGACATTCTAGGTAAATATGGTCGAGTGCAGCCCATTGTACAGATGAAGAAGCTGAGGCTTGGACCAAGGAGGGGGTTCATCACACAACTTGCTGGGCGGGAATCAGGACTGGAACATAGACATCTGAACTCCCAGCCCATTGCCTCTTCACCCGGGGCCAGAGAGCAGCATATGGAGAGCCCAGTGTTTTATTGCTGGTGGATTATCTAAGCCCAGCAGATGGCTAACATGGAAGCCAGCAGTTTCTCAAAATCCCCCAATCCTAGTAAACATCAGTCTCATCATGGTAAACTGTGCCCTTCTCATATTGCACCTTCAACTGGGTACACACACACACTCACCCTGTACACACCCTATAAGCCTTAACCTGGAAAACAGTATAGGAAATTCTGACGTAAAAATCTTCTAAATTCCAGGTGAGCATCAAGAGAGAAAAGTACAATCAAACTGATGTGAAAACTCCTGAGGAATTTTGTCCTCGAGGTCTAGAAATCAGCCAACAACCACCAAGAGCTCCTTCAAGGACCTCGCACATGTACATCCAGGGAGGACGTTCGATACTACCTCATGTAATGGTCTCGCTTCACAAAGAAGTAAACCGAACACAGAGAAGGCAAGGAACACGTCCAGCCCCGCTCAGTCTGGGCTAGAACGGCCCCGCCACTACTGTGAAACACTCCTCTGAAGGTGATTTTCTAATATGGTTCTTACTTTAAACAATGATAGTCATCAAACACAGACATAGTTCTAAGCTAGAGAGTTTCTGTGCAATCCAAGAGGCAACAAAAGCAAGAGGTGGAGGGAAATTTGTTGCCTTCCAGGAAATTCTGAATTATTTTCTTCTAGGGTCATCTATAATTTGAAGCTTCTTTATGGTTCCATGAAGAGATAAATTCCTACCAAGTTCTGGATCACAAGCTTAAGACAGCAGCCAGCATTTACCGTAAATGAAACAAATGTGTGGTGTGTCACTGCATAGGCTTTGGTCATATGGGAGATTGCATCTTAATTTTTGCAGCTCTATCACTTTAATTAGAAAATCAACTCAAAGCAACTTTTTTTCTTTTGCTCATTGATTTGTTTTTAATTTAGGAAAAATGATTAGTAAATTCAGATGTTGGGCTTTTGTATAATTTTCTCTTGTAACTAGACTACACAGTACTTGAATGCTAGAAAACATCATATTTGTCTCATTGCAAATATTACTGGGCTTATTAATAGGCACAATGCCTGGCACTTAGTAATTACTCAACAGGTTTGTGTTGAATGAATGAATGTCAGTCATTGCTTTAGAAGGCTTTGTGCCTTGACAGGAATTATTAGTCAATGCAAGTTCTGTTTATTTTTCACAAGTGTGTTTGTTTGAATTTTCCCATTCTCAAACCTCTTATAATCCAAGTCAATCTCAGAACATTCATCTTTTATACAATAATAATTCAAGGAAGGAAGTATTGAAACAGAAGCCTGAATAGGAACGTAGGTCATCGTTTCAAGAATCGTTCCTCCCTTCTTGCAGAAAGTAATCTTTAACTAGGAAATAAACACAGAAAGTAGGAGTTATAAAGCTTGGGTGTTACTTCCCTGTCTCTGTTTATCCTTTGTTATTTTGTCTTGGTTCCTTCTAAGTGCTGGTGGCAGACTTGCCTAGTGGTACAGTGGGTAAAAATCTGCCTGGCAATGCAGGGGATATAGGTTCGATCCCTGGTCTGGAACGATTCCACATGCGGCAGGACAACAAAGCCAGTGCCCCACAAGGACTGAAGCCCGGGGGCCTGGAGCACGTGCTCCGCACCAAGAGAGGCCACCACAGTGAGAAGCCCGTGCGCCACAGCTGGAGAGCAGCCCTCGCTCCCCGCAACTAGAGAAAGCCTGAATGCTGCAACGAAGACCCAGCACAGCCAAAAAACAAACAAATAAATTAATTTTTTTAAAAAAGGTGCGGGTGGCAGTGTGGTGGTGTGGTCTGGATCAAGGTCTTTAGAATCAGACAGAAACAAAGCCATATACATAAGTTGGCTGGTGTGCACTAGATACCCATTAAATGTTAGAAAAATAAACTTTCCATCCACTTGTTACCTAGCTTTTCCACCGTCAGAGTGCATTCAAGACCTTGATTTTATCTATTTCTGTCATCTATTGCAGCATGAAAAACAACACCAAAACTTAGTGGCTCAAAATAAGAAGGATGTATTATTTTTTATGATTCTGGGGGGATTGACAGGATGGTTTCTGCTGGGCTTACTCATGGAAAGTCAGCTGGGGACCAGACCCAGTGGGTACCCTGGGCTGCTGGCCTCTGTCCCCACATGGCCTTTCATCTGGCTCCCCTCGGACGTAGTGGCCCCAGGGCATGGCTCCAGACGCGCAAAGGCAAGAGCTGCAAGGCCTCTTCAGGTGCAGGCTCTGCGGGTGACACACATGCCTTCCAGCACATTCCACTGGTCAGAGCAAGTCACGGGGCCAGACTGGGATTTTTATTCTTTTTTTTTTTTAGTTGAAGTGCTGTTGATTTGGGGGGCTTCCCAGGTGGCACTAGTGGTAAAGAACCCACCTGCCAATGCAGGAGACGTTAGAGATGCAGGTTCGATCCCTGGGTCGGGAAGATCCCCTGGAGAAGGAAATGGCAACTCACTCCAGTATTCTTGCCTGGAGAATCCCATGGACAGAAGAACCTGGTGGGCTACAGTCCATGGGGTTGCAAAGAGTTGGACAGGACTAAAGTGACTTAGCATGCACACACGCACACACTCACACACATAGTTGGTCTACAGTGTTTCAGGTGTAGAATTATAGGTTATTATAAGACATTGAATATAGTGCCCTATGCTATACAGTAGGTCCTTGTTGCTTACCTATTTTATATTTAATAGTGCATATCTATTAATCCCAAACTCCAAACTTATCCCTCTCCCAGCCTGCCCCCTTTGGTAACCATAAGTTTATTCTCTAAATCTGTGAGTCTGCTGCTGTTTTGTAAATAAGTTCATTTGTATTGTATTTTAGATTCCACATATAGGTGATATCATATGCTATTTGTCTTTCTTTGGTTTACTTTACTTAGTATGATAATCTCTAGGCCCATCCATGTTGCTGCAAACAGCATTATTTCATTCTTTGTTTACAGTTGAGTAATATTCCATCATGTATATGTACCACATGTTTTTACCCATTCATCTGTTGATCAACATTTAGGATGCTTCTAGGTCTTGACTATTGTCAATAGTGATGTTATAAACATTGGGCGCACATATCTTTCAAATTAGAGTTTTCTCTGAATATATGCAGATTGCTGGATCATACGGCAACTCTAATTTTAGTTTTTTGAGGAACCTCCATACTGCTCTCCACAATGGCTGCACCGATTTACATCCCCACCCATAGGGTAGGAGGCTTCCAGGGCCAGCTGAGTTTAAGAGGGTGTGGTCTCCATCTCTGGATGGGAGGAAAGTCACGTTGCAAAGAATGTGGGAATGGGGTGACTTTCTGCTCGTAACACTGTCTGCCACACCATCCTTTCAACGAGCCTCGTGTACTTCTTCCTGGACTGTCCCTCCCAACCCTCCACACTTCACAAATCTCCCAGTCATTTCACGAGGCAGAATAGCCTTGTCAAGCAGCCAGTGTCTGCTGGGGAATCATGCAGCAAGTCAGTGAGCAAAGAGCTTGTGCCCCAAAGTACGGTGGAATCGAGGGACATGCAGATCTAGGAACAAATTCAGAAAGAGCCAAGAACCCAGGTGCTGTGATTGGGGTCATCTGTTTTCCCCGAAATAATTCAGACTTGGAATTTTAAAGTTCTTTTACTTACGGAGTCAAACGGTACTAGTGTTATGAAAAGTCACCAGCATAAATATAGTTATTAAAAATAATCTATACACTTGTGGATTGAACTTGACATGGAGGTTTTTAGATATAAAAAGGGAGAAATGCAGTGGTGACAAATAAGGCAGAAATCGCCTTCACAGCCTCCCTTTGAGCAAGATCCAGGCAAGGCACCCAGGCTTCGCCCATCGGAGGCTCCCGTGGAGACGGCAAGGTGAGGCCAGTGCCACAGAGGAGGCAGAACCACCTGGAAGTCTTGCTGGTGAATAGATCCAGCTGACAGAGCCTGCAGGCCTGGAAATTCTAGAAACCAGTGGTGTGGCCTGTGGTATCTATGCCCACTCTGATTTCCACTGGAGCGATCCTCAGGGTCATCTGGGGACTGTCGGGGCTGCGTGACCCCATATTAGACTCTCTAGTCCTCCTAGACATTCCGTGAGCTACGTCCATGTCCTTGAATAAATGCATTTCTACTTCAGTTCATTGCAGTCGCTCAGCTGTGTCCGACTCTTTTTGACCCCATGGACTGCAGCGCACCAGGCCTCCCTGTCCATCACCAACTCCTAGAACTTGGCTCAAACTCATATCCATCGAGTCGGTGATGCCATCCAACCATTTCATCCTCTGTTGTCCCCTTCTCCTCCTGCCCTCAATCTTTCCCAGCATCAGGGTCTTTTCCAGTGAGTCAGTTCTTCACATCTGGTGGCCCAAGTATTGGAGCTTCAGCTTCAGCATGGGTCCTCAGATGCTGTAAAGAGCCATTTCCGCTTAATGGATTTAAAAGGGTTCTGTACTCCATGAAAAACAAAACAAAACAAAACCCTTCCTAGTATATCTGTCTATCAAGGTAGTTTGGTCAGGAGAGGGATGGACTCAGGACAGTTTATTGGATTTTATCGGAGAGTTCAGGTGAAGCCAGGTCATCTTGGCCCTGCTACGAGGCAGCCGTGGGAATGGGCCACTGAGGCCGCCCGGCGGAAAGAATCATGGGATGAACCCGCCACGTGCCTGGGATTCACCACGTGTCCCTACCGGGGCCGCGCTCTCCCGGGGCAGCGCTCTCTCGGGGCCGCGCCCGGCAGAGAGGGAACGCGGACGGAGGGCCGGACACGGGTCGCTCTGGGCCAGGCTCCCCCAGGCCTGGCTGAAATGTCCTCCGAGCTGTCTTCCTCGTGTCCCATTTAAGAAACCATTTCTTACCCTGAAAGTCAGGAGAAAACATTAACCTATATTTCTTGCTAAGAAGTTGAAAGTTTCGCTCCTGTAATTAGAGACTTGAATTCACCTGGAGGTACCCTGGGGTGTGGGATGAGTGGAGGCCAGTTTTATCTTTATACTGTGGACAGCGATGTGTTTAGCTCCGCTGACTCCAGAGTCCCTCCTGGTCCCCCCACCAAGCTGATCCGATCACACATCAGAAGACCCGTAGGGATCCACTGCAGTCCATCGGTCAGTGTACCTACTGCGGGCACAGCCCCACGCTATCTTATTACAGTAGCTGCATAGTAAGTCTGGTTATCTCTAAGGGAAGCCCTCTGCCGGCTTATTCACCTTCTTCAGAAACGCCTTCACTATGTTGGCCCCTTACCCTTCCAGATAACTTTTAGACTCAGCCAGCTGACTCTATGAAAAAAAAACCAAAAAACTGTTAAGGTTTATTTGGATTGGAGTTGCATTGAATCTACGAATCAGTGTGGGGAAATCTGACTTTTTTCCTTTGACTTTCTTGGGAGGGTGGGGAGGGTGGTCCTGAGATTAAATGCCCTGCTGTCTGATGTTCTGCATGGGGTGTGGGGACGCCCTGCCTCCTACATGAACCCTCAATTAACTCTGTGTTTAGCCTCCTTTCTCACTCCCAGGTCATCCAATCCTGAGTTTGGAGACTCCAAATCAGTTTCAGGGACCACGTCTCTTCTTCACTGTACGTTAGAAGCAATTTTAATTTTCTCACTTACATCCTTAGAGTTTTTCTACAATGAATGCGCATTATTACTGTGACAAAACAAACAAAATAATTATCACATTCCTTTGGTGACAACTCCCAAGCCTAGCATTCAACTTTCTCGGTTACTTCCGTGCCAGCAGGGTCAGTGCCCCCACGGCCAGGGTCCCAGGCCGATGGCAGACATTGATAACCAGTCACACCTAAGGCCTGACGCATCCTGTCATCAGAATCCTTCTCAGCACAGCCCCACGGACAGCCACTGCTAATGCATCAAAGTGGCCAGGGGAAACCTGTTTCTTTGTTGCTGTTTAGTCGCTCAATCATGTCCAACTCCTTTGAAACCCCATGGACTGCAGCCCACCAGGCTCCTCTGTCCACGGGACTCTCCAGGCAGGAATACTGGAGTGGGCTGCCGTTTCCTTCTCCAGGGGCTCTTTCTAACCCAGGGATGGAACTCCAGTCTCCGGCATTGGCAGGTGGATTCTTTACCATCTGAGCCACAAGGGAAGACTCTTTGCCATCCTAGGATGTGGTGAAGATTCACTCTTCCTTCGGGATGCACAGTCTGCATAATTCTGAAGGAGACGGTCCAGGGAGGTGGGATGAGCCCTGTGCGTGGAGCCAGGTGCCCTGGTGAGGCTGCCCACCGTGCCGCCTCTGACTGGGGGCTCTTCCCCCTGCAACCGCCACATTCCTCATCCTCTAGCTTCCTCTTCGAGAGGTGGACCTGAGTGCTGGCCGAGGTCCCAATCCGCTGTAACACAACGGGATTCTCAATTCTCTTTTTTTCCCCATAGGTATGTGACACAGGGAAAGACAATAATGGCAACAAAACCATATATCAAGGGCCTCCTTGCCAAACACTGTGCCAAGCAGTTCAGCTGCTTAATAATAATAATATTATTACCATCAACATCTCCTTTACAACTCACAGTGTCTTGTGATGGTATTGTTCTCCATGTCACAGAGGAAGAAACTGGGGATTAGAGAAGGAAGCTAACTTGTCCAAGGTCATCCAGCAAGCGGGTGGATTCTGGTTTGAACCCAGATATGACTGTAGCGTGAGCTGTGCCCCTCTACCTGTATCCCCCAGGGCACTCATTCTGACGCATCTGCTGCAAGAATCGGTCATGCTCCTCTGAGGACTCTCCCTGGCCCCAGTGGCAGAAGTTCCAGACAAATGGAGAAGTCAGTAGTGCTGGAAGCAGCTCCCAAATAGAGAGAGTGGGAGGGTACGCACCCCAGCTCTCTCGCTTCTCGGGCGGGGTACCGAGGCATGTGACCCCCTCCCTGCCCCAATTCCTCTCTCCTAGCTTTGTGGGATTACTCCCCACCCAAGTCAGATTCTGGCGTCAGGGTCTGGTTCCTGGAACTTAAACCAAGCTAGCTTTGCACCAAGTTAGACTGCTGTGAGAACTGAAGGGGAATGTTGGAGAAAAGGACATTCAAAAATTGCTTTTCAGGTCTTCCTGAGTTCCCTTTGAATTCAAATTATATAAACCAGGTGTTTTCAGGTCTGCACCTCTAGAGACAGAGAGGTGAGTTTGGGACACTGAGAGTTTGTAGACCTGTGAAGGCCAGTTGGCTCTTGGGTTCTTGGTTTTGTCCTCAGTCACTTGCGAGTCCTTGGACAAATGTGGGAAACCCCAGAGGTCTGTTTCTTCCTTGGGGATTCCGACTGAGGTTTGGGGTCTGGGACTTGAGGTAGTCCAGTCCAGATTGGCTGATCCACAGTTAGAGGTGGAATGCATCACTTCACACAGCATCCAACTTTGCATAAAGGAAATAAAGGCCCTGGACGCTGGCAGGCAGGAAAAAGCATGATGGTAAACAAGGAAATAAGATGGGCGGAGATAAAGGGCTGGGCAGTCAGTCCCAGGGGAAAATGTTCATTATAATGCAGCCTCTTGGATCAAGTCGGAGTGAAAATCCCACAAACTGCAACGTGCCCAGGGCTAAATGTGCAGCATCATGGTGAGTTTTTCTTTCCCAGGACCATCGTATTAAATTATAGCTCTGAGCTGTTTCTTTTCACTAGCACAATACTTTTAGACATGTAATGACTTCTCTGCAGACCCAATCTCACCCTTCAGGGGCAGTGGCACCCTGCCTTGATGGTGTCTGTGGCATTGGCTGAAATAATTCCTGCTATTTTCTCAGAGGAATTTGTGCAGGGGCAAGATCCCCAGCGGAACTTGAGAATAAAGCGACGAAAGCATCCCACGTGGCTTTTCTCCCCTGAAGTCCTCCGTGGCTCCCTGCCTGCCGTCAAGCTTGGGCTGTGATGTTAATTTTTCCATCTGCTTTGGCTGCAGGTAATTTGGAGACACCGACGTCATCAGACCATCTGTTCAGTGAAACTGCAGCAAGGCTTTCCCCCCGCTGTGTTGTTTATGCCGTGACAAGGACTCGGGGCTCTTCTCGATATCTGCTGGGCAGAGACAAAATTGTGTTCCAAAGAGTCCCTTAGCATCGCATCAAAGGGTAAGGACAGAATACTAATTCCATCTGTAATTATTTGTGTAAGATGCAGGTGTAATCGAGTGACTAAAGCCCATGGCCAGGAAAAGCAGGCAGTTGGCATGTGAGTGGTCACACAACCTGACTTGCTTTCTTCCTGATGATTTCCTGACAGACTGGGTTTGGACAATCTGATCTCTCCAGCCTCGGTGGTTACTGAGAAGCTGTTCTCAAAACGCTATTGCTCAATGCCATGCATGCCTTTCCCCTTCCCACTGTGCCTTTGAGTCTTCTGAATAGTCTGATCCCAGTGACATTTACTGAGCACCTACTATATGCCAGACAGCGTGTTGGGGGTGAGTATCCAGACAGCAGTAGCACAGAGGCTGTGCCCTTCAGGGGCTCACGGTCTGGAGGCAGAGACAAGTGAACACGAAACAGGTTCACCTCTCTGGGACTCATTTTTCCCATTATTAAATGGAAATAGTGATGGTTCCTGCCGCTTGAGCTGTTCTGAGTGTTGAAATGTCAAGCAGAGACAGAAAATGGGATCATAGATGCTAGAAAACAAATAATTCCGGCTGCTACAGAGGGATTCACCGAGCGCCACATGGACCCCGGCATGGGCAGGGTTAGTGGGGGCTGCCAGGTGGTGGATCGGGGCCCATGGGTCCACCTGCCCACGGTGGACATCTGCCCTGCACATGGCGGCATCTCTCCTCAAGCCCCGAGCCCTTCTGCATCTACGCTTGAGCAGGAGCTTCCTGTGGCACCAGGGGGGTCTCACTGAACCTGTGCTGGGGCAACTGGGAAGTGCTGGGACCAACTGCCCTCAGAGTCAACCCTCAACCAAGGAGGGGTGGAGTCAGCAGATGAACATCCAGCCTCCTTAATGCATGGTGGGCCAGCTCCAAGGCACGAGGGACAGCCCCTCACGGGCTCCGGCAGGACAGACCCCAGTGGCCCCAGCCCCCTCCTAGTTCTGTATCCACACCTCCCCACCTCGCCATCTCTACCCCTTTACTTGTGCAAATAAATGACCTGTGCCCTGGTCTTGCCACAAATTTTGTTTTTAAGAACACTCAAGCTTCACAAAATCAGAGATGGGGAAAGAAGTGTGGGAGAAGGAAGCTATGGAAATGAAATGACCTCTGAAGAGGCCTCAAAAGTCCAGCAGGTGGGGATGTGGAAAGGCCTGAACCAGGAACTCAAAGAGGCAGAGGCATGGAGGCCTGTGGGTATCCGGAGTCTCTGGAGCCCCAGGTTCGCAGAGGGCAGCAGGCATCCCTGGGATGTCATCTGGGGACAGCCTGGGTAAAGCCCTGCCTGCAGAGTAGGTCAAGAGTGAAACGCTCCTTCATTGCACAGTAAGGTCTACTCAAGAAATGATACACACGTGAGAAGGCGCTCATCATCACTGATTATCAGGGAACTGCAAATCAAAACCACAGTGAGGAGGTGGCAGAGGACGAGATGGTTAAATAGCACCTCTGATTCAATGGACATAAATTTGAGCAAACTCCGGGAGATAGTGGAAGACAGGGTAACCCGGTGTGCTATAGTCTGTGGGGTGGCAAAGAGTTGGACACAACTTGTCAACTGCACAACAATAACCACCTCACACCAGTCAGAATGGGCATCATTAAAAAGTCTACAAATAATAAGTGCTTGAGAAGGTGTGAGAGAAAGGAACCCTCCTACATTGTCAGTGGAAATGTAAATTGGTATGGCCACTGTGGAAAAGGCTATCAGGTTCCTCAAAAAACTAAAAATAGAGTTGCCATTTGATCCAGCAATCCCACTCCTGGGCATATACCCAGACAAAACTCTAATTTGAAAAGATACATGCACCCCTGCGTTCATAGCAGCACTATTTACAGTAGCCAAGACATGGAAACAACATCAACAGATGAATAAGGAAGATCTATACATATGTACAATGAAATATTAGTCAGAACAAAGAATGAAATAATGACATTTGCAGGACCCTGGATGGACCTAGAGATTATCATAATAAATGAAGTAAGTCAGAAAGAGAAAGACAAATACCATGAGATATCACTTACATGTGACGAAGTGACAGCATGCAGGCATGTACCTTTGTCGGCAGGGCTTCCCAGGTGGTGTTAGTGGTAAAGAACCCGCCTGCCAGTGCAGGAGACATAAGACACACAGGTTCGATTCCTGGGCTGGGAAGATCCCCTGCAGGAGGGCACAGCAACCCACTCCAGTATTCTTGCCTGGAGAATCCCATAGACAGAGAAGCCTGGCAGGCTCTGGTCCTTAAGGTTGCAAAGAGTCGGACACAACTGAAGTGACTTAGCATGCATGCAGGCATCACTTACATGTAGAATTTGAAACATGACACAAACGAACATATCTATGAAACAGACTCATAGACGTGGGGAACAGACTTGTGGTTACAAAGAGTGGGTTGAGGGGAAGGATTGGGAGCTTGGAGGTAGATACAAACTGCTGTATGTAGGATGTATAAGCAACAAGGTCCTAGTGTATCACATAAGGAACCACATTTAGTATCCTCTGATAAATCACAATGAAAATATGAAAAAGAATGTATGTGTATACATACATGTATAACTGAGTTTTCTGTAGAGCAGAAATCAACACAATATTGTAAATCAACTATTACTTCAATACAGTTGCTTTTTAAAAAGAAACACAATGCCTTATCAAACTGCATTCCTTGAGTCCTGCACCCCATTTGAGTAATCAAAGGTGTGGAGTCATTAAACAGAATATGCACTGGGGCAGACCAATTCAGTCCTAGTGATCCCAGGATTCCCAGACATCTTACCTCTCTTAGGGGACTGAACCCAGGATAGGGTAGCAGAGAGCTTTTGGCTTTTTAGTCAACAACCACTGTCTTCTATGGATCACCAGAGATAAAAATGTGCTTATTTCATGTAAATTAAATGCCAGTGCTCTTTACCTTAGCTGAACTCATGGTTCTCCTCTAATTTCACAAGTGGGTCTTTGTAGAATCACTCCCTGGACCAGTGTCCTAACTCTGGGGAGTTACTGATGCTATTCTCCACTTCTGAGGTCTTAGGAAACTCTGAAGATACCAAAGTAGCAGCCAACGAATGCTCAGTGATTCAGTTTCCAGATGAGTCAAGCGCTTCTGCTTTTCTGCCCCTTTTAGTAGTCACTTATAGTTTTACTATCATTTCCAAGAACAGTGGGATCCGAGAACCACAGAACAGCACACCTACAGCAGCTGCTGTCAGTGACTTCCTCACATACCCCAGCCTTGCCGTTGCCATGCACAAGCTTGCCTTCCAACTACCTGAGGAAGCACTGACTTGGATGGTTAAAGGCCCTCTCTGCCCAAACCGAGGAGGCTCCGAGTACAGGGAACCGATGCCCAAGGCCCTGCAGCAGACTTGTCAACAACAAGTGAAAGTAGAAGGATAATTACCCCAGCTTCCTCCCCCCCGCCCCAGGTTGTGATAGCTCTGGGGTGCCTGTTCCTCGCTGACTCCTGGAGGTTCTATTAAGCTCTGGTTACGTGGAAGCCCTGGCTTAATGTGTAGCTTTCATGAGAGCCATCCCCTTCCTCACCTGCTTTCCATCCCCCTACCAACGTTATTGGGATCATTTCTCAAATAAACAGCTTGCATTTGATTTCTGGTCCCAGAGTTTGCTAAGAACCCAGATGCAGACAACTTTCACCAATCATATTTTTCATTTTAGTGCCACTCTCACAATGCTTTGTTTTGCGAGGGCTTTTTATTTTTGCTGTTTCATTGGTTACATTTGAGGGGTTTTTTTTTTTGCCCCTATTTCTATATATTATTACCTTTTCAATAAAAATATGCAGAATCGGTGGATGTCAGCGGGGCAGACAGAGTTCCCACAGGACTGAGTGGGAAGAGAGTACCCAGAATGTGTACAGAAAGACAGATGCAAGGGGAATTCGAAGTGGCTCACTGGCTAGTTAAAACACAGCAGATTAAAGGTGATAGGTAGAGATAAATAAACATAAGATTTTCACTGAGAGAATGGTCTCTCATTTACCCCTTCTCTAGAAGTATGGCAGAAATGTTAGTTCCTTTTCCTTACTGATGAAACTTCATCTTTGTTAGAGGGGTAGATGTGTCCGGCCACAAGTGCTCAATCTTGATTGATATAATCCACTGTGACAATCCTGCTTCCTTATTACTCATCTTGTGCAGCTAAAAGTTGCCACATGACTAGTTCTAGCCAATGACATGTAAGGAAAAGCCTACTGTAGGATTTGAGGAAGGCTTTGTTTTCACTGTCCTAGCTTCCTTTTTTGTGAGTTAAATGCAAATGTGATGCCTGGAACTGCAGCAGGCACCTTGCAACCATGAGGCAACATGCTTAAGAATGACTGAGTGGATAGAAAAAAAAGTCAGAAAGAGCTTGTCTGCCTTAAGCCTTATCCTAAGTTGCTGATATATGCAGTATCTGCTATAGAGAAAAATAAACCTCTATTTGTTTAAGCAATTTATGATTGAGTTTTCTGCTACTTGTAGCCTAAAGCATTCCTAAATCCTAAAAATATTCTCCATCAAATTTAATCCCCAAGTCCTTAAAAAAAAACACCAGTACATGTGATTTTGTGAAAGTGACAACTGATTAGAACTATCATTAGATCAATAAAATCCTGGTTATTTAGAATTTAACTCAGTTTTGAAAAGATCCACTGATCAAAGTTCAGTTAAATTGCAGGAAGTATGGAAATTAGTTGATTCAGTAATTAGGAATAGCTAAACTGCTTATTTAACTTATATGCAGAGTACATTATGAGAAACGCTGGGCTGGAAGAAGCACAAGCTGGAATGAAGATTGCTGGAAGAAATATCAATAACCTCAGATATGCAGACACCACCCTTATGGCAGAAAGTGAAGAGGAACTAAAAAGCCTCTTAATGAAAGTGAAAGAGGAGAGTGAAAAAGTTGGCTTAAAGCTCAACATTCAGAAAACTAAGATCATGGCATCTGGTCCCATCACTTCATGGCAAATAGATGGGAAACAGTGGAAACAGTGGCTGACTTTATTTTTTTGGGCTCCAAAATCACTGCAGATGGTGATTGCAGCCATGAAATTAAAAGACGCTTACTCCTTGGAAGGAAAGTTATGACCAACCTAGACAGCATATTAAAAAACAGAGCCATTACTTTGCCAACAAAGGTCCGTCTAGTCAAGGCTATGGTTTCCCCAGTGGTCATGTATGGATGTGAGAGTTGGACTGTGAAGAAAGCTGAGTGAGCGCCAAAAAATTGATGCTTTTGAACTGTGGTGTTGGAGAAGACTCTTGAGAGTCCCTTGGACTGCAAGGAGATCCACCCAGTCCATCCTGAAGGAGATCAGTCCTGGGTGTTCATTGGAAGGACTGATGTTGAAGCTGAAACTCCAATATTTTGGCCACCTGATGTGAAGAGTTGACTCATACCTGATGCTGGGAGGGATTGGGGACAGGAGGAGAACGGGATGACAGACGATGAGATGGTTGGATGGCATCACTGACTCAATGGACATGAGTTTGAGTAAACTCCAGGAGTTGGTGATGGACAGGGAGGCCCGACGTGCTGCAGTCCATGGGGTTGCAAAGAGTCGGAGACGACTGAGCGACTGAACTGAATTGAAAGGTGAAAGACAGGTATTAGAAGTGGTCATTAATCCAGTATGAAAACAGTCCATTTTCAGGGACTATTTGAAGATTATATTGCATGTATACATATTTTCCCTAGATAACAGAGTATTTTGCACTTTGCTCTTTACCAGTCAAAAATACAGCTTGGATATTACCACACATCAGTTCAGAGGGAGCTTCCTCGTACTTTTTCTTTTTGCAGCTGCATGGTACTCCAGTGTGTGGCTGTCTCACGGTCTACTCAGACAACCTAATGGGTCTAATGGGCTTCATGTGCCCCCCCCCAAACTCATGTGTTGAAGCCATAACCCCCAGGACCTTAGAATGTGACTACATTTGGAGGTAGGGCCTTTAAAGCAGTAATTAAGGTAAAATGAAGTCTTAAGGGTAGGGCCCCAATCCAATAGGACTAGTGTCCTTATAGGAAAAGAAAAACAAACCAGAGAGGTGAGCACCGAGTAAAGGCCCTGTGAGGACGCAGCTCGGATGCGAGCCCAGGAGCTGGCCAGTCTGAGAACCTCCTCCAAAGGGCAGCGTCAGTGAGGGACCCCCTCACACTGGTCAGAACAGCCATCGTTAGTGAGCCTGCAGGTAACAATTGCTGGAGAGGGTGTGGGGAAAGGGAGTCCTCCCACACTGTTGGTGGGAGTGAAAGTCGGTGCAGCCACGGTGAAAAACAGTATGGAGGATCCCGAGAAATCTAAAAATAGAGCTTCCATATGACCCAGCAATCCTGCTCCTGGGCACCTACCCAGACAAAACTCTAATTCAAAAAGATACATGCACCCCAATGCTCACAGCAGCAGTATCTGCAATAACCAAGGCATGGAGGCAAACTAAGTGTCCATCAACAGATGAGTGGGCAGATGTGGTACATGTATATACGGCGGATGTTACTCAGTAATACAAGGAGCAAAATGATGCCCTTTGCAGCAGCATGGCTGCAGCTAGAGGTTATCACACTAACTGAAGTAAGTCAGGAAGAGAAAGGCGAATAACGTATGATATCACTTGTATGTAGAATCTAAAATGTGACCACAGTGGACCCATCTATGAAGCAGAAACAGAATCAAGGACATAGAGAACAGACTCGTGGCTTCCAAGGAGGGGGGAGAAGGGAGAGAGATGGAGTGGGAATTTGGGATCAGCAAGTGCGAACTGGGATATGCAGGATGGATAAACAACGTCTGAACTGTAGAGCACGGGGAACTATATTCAATATCCTGTCATTAACCATACTGGGAAACAATATGAAAAAGAAGGTGTATATATATATGTATATATATATATGTATGTATGTATAACTGAGCCACTCTGCTGTGCTGCGGTAGTTAACACAACATTGTAAGTCAGCGCTACTTCATTTTCTTTACATGGGGAAAGAACGCACCAGCATGCAGGGCCTCGGCTCTGGGCCTCCAGCCCTCCAGCGGGCGAGCCTGCTCCCTCCCCGGGCTGTTCTCGTGGCGGGGTGGCGGACCGTGCCCCCAGGTTTGGCCGGGGACGAACACGTGCTGCTGTCCTACACGTGGGCGAGGGGAGGCCGGACGCCTCTGGGGGTAAAGTGGGGCGGGAACCAGCACAGCCTGCCCCAGGCCGCCTTCCAGTCACCCCCTCCTCAGCGCTGGCCATCACGCCGCCCCTGTGAACGGGACTCGGGGCCCAGCGTTCCCGGGCTCCACGCTGAGCCGCAGTCTTCCTCCCCGCAGCGGCGGCTTCCTCGTCTCTCCCACATGGTGGTGGGGCCCTGTTCTGCCAGCTGACAGTCATGCCTAAGTCTCAGGACATGATACGCTGGCTCCCACCCTCCACGCTGCTGGGGGCTGATTTTCTCTGGAACTTCTGCGTCCCCATTTCCATGGGGGTTGGAGAGAGACGGGGGAGACAGCGGTACGTGGTCCCCTCACCTTGACCTGGACACCTGCGTTATTCGAACATAGTGCAGCGTCGAGGGCCCTTGACTGGGAGGTTAGAGGTGGATCTGATCATCACGCATGTCACTGGGTACTTACACTCCTTTTCTTCATCAGCCCCTTATAGCTCCAACACCCGACATTCTTTAGGGAGCTCAGTCCTGAATGGTGGACACCTGTCAGCTAACTCTGTGAGCCTTACATCCCTGCCATTGCTTCCCATCACTCCAATGTATCATAAGTGAACACGTGTGTCCCTTGCCTTTTCCCCACTGTTCAAGGACCTTGAAAGAGTCCAACCAGAAAGAAAATCAGAAGCAAATTACTCAGTGAGAACCGAAAGCTCAGGAGTCTCAAAATGAGGCAGAATCCTTTTGCCCCTTTCTTATTTTAGAGTCCCCTGCTAGCAGCAGACTCTGCTGTTTCTTAAGCCCTAACCTCTCCAGAAATGAGGAGACGCTTAAAGGGCTTAAGCGAAAAGATTAGGCAAGGGAAGGACCAAAGCTAACAGACACTGCCAGAGTGGCAAGGATACCTTCACTCATCCAAAGAGAAGCTACTGGGACCGAGGGACACTTAAAACACAGCCCTGGCCCTCCAGGAATCTGCAGTTCCATCAATTAGATCGTCCATCATGGAGCCAAATTGGAAAGGAGCTGTCAAGGGTTTGCGGCTCTAGATAAGTGTGAGACTCAATGAGAACTCACTTGGTGGGGCCTGAAGCCTGCAGGGGTGCAGCCTGTTATTGCCAACGAAATGCCAGAGACTGAAATGGAAGATGGAAATCTCACCAAGATGAAGCCTTCGGAGCATATGGCACAGAGATGGGCCAACTCAATGAGAAGGGAGTGACCAGCGTGGCATGGCCAGGGGAGGCCAGGAGAATGGACACATGGGGTTGCAGTCAGCACCTCGCCCACCTTGCACTGCCTGACCGTCCAGAAGAAGCCTGCTGATGCCAGGCAAGGGTGGCATCGATCTTGCATGGAACACTTGTTTGAAGATGGGCTGCTTTTACTTTGGTGACGAATAAGATTAGGATGGTTTATTCAGCTCAGTTTCAACATTCACCTCAGATATCTCAAGCTGCATAACGAACTACCCCAAAATGTAGCATCTTGAGGAAATAACCAATTCATTATTATGCCCTGTGGTTTTGTGGGCCAAGAATTTGAATAGGATTTAGCAGGGCAATTCTCCTGTTCGACATGGCCCCAACTAAGAGTCTTGAGTGTTCATTGGAAGGACTGACGTTGAAGCTGAAACTACAATACTTTGGCTACCTGATGGGAAGAGCTGACTCATTGAAAAAGACCCTGATGCTGGGAAAGACTGAAGGCAGGAGAAGACGGGGACAACAGAGGATGAGATGGTTGGATGGCATCACCGACTCCATGGACATGAGTTTGAGCCAGCTCTGGGAGTTGGTGATGGACAGGGAGGCCTGGCATGCTGCAGTCCATGGGATCGCAAAGAGTCGGACACGACTGAGCGACTGAACTGAAATGAAAAGCCCTTAGTGATTTCAATGGGGGTATTCAGTTGAGCTGGTCTGGAGGATCCAAGACAGTTTCACTTACGTGATAGAAAGAATGCTGTGTCCAGCTGCTGAGGAGAGTGGCCACATGTGACCCTTTCCACACGGTGTCTCAGAGTATTGGGGCTTCCTGCATGCTGGCTTAGTGCTCCAGGAGAAAGTGTTCCAAGAGACAGCAAGTAGGAGCTTCCAGTGTCTTAAAGCCTGAGCTGGGAAACAGGAACAGCATCATTTCCCCAGTATTCTAGATAGTCACAGAGCTGCCTGGGTTCAAGGGTAGGGAATATAGACTTCACTCCTCAATAGGAAGAGAGTGAAAGAATCTGTGGCCATTTTTACTCCACTGCAGCATTGAAGAGGAGACTGGAGAGCAGAAGACTGCAGTATCCTAATCACAGGGTGACCGACCATCAGGTTTTCGCAGGACTGAAGGATTTTCTGGGACTCGCCCAGGCAAATGCAGTCAGACGATCAGCCCACCTACTCAGCTCATTCCTGTCACCATGACCTTGACAGTCAAAGTAGTTTCTTCCCTTCACTGTACGCTACTGTCTTCTTGCAGGAGATTTGTGCTCATGTGGGTTGTGGTTTAAGGAGAGAGTTCAGGCAACAGCTTTCTGAAGTTGCTGAATGTGATTATGCTCAATATCCATAAGGATTGAACAGACTGGAACCATGAGATAATGAGATAAAGTTGAACAGAGAAAATTTCAGTTTGAACTTTGGCTTATTAAAGCCCAACACAAGTATAGAATGAGGATCACAGATTAGTAGCAACACATATGAAATTATTTGGGGGTTTCAGTTGCCTGTAGGCTGAATATGAGTCAACACTACCCTGTGACTATGAAAAATAAAAGCTGATTAAATGGAGTCAGGATCTCAATCAACAGGGATGCTCTTCTTCTAAACTGAAATGGAGAAATCACATCTGGGGTATATATTCATTGATTGGGGATGCCAATACTTTAAAGGAGTTAAAAAAACAACTTAAACTTTTTCAGAGAAGAATATACACGATTGATTGAGACCTCCAAATGTGGAATGGTTTGCCTAAGGGACCAAAAGTCCATGGAGGATTAAATGTTGTTGTTCAGTTGCTCAATTGTGTCCAATTCTTTGCAACTGTAGCATGCCAGTCTTCCCTGTCCTTCTCTCTCTCCTGGAGTTTGCTCAAAATTCACATCCATTGAATCGGTGATGCCATCCAAACATCTCATCCTCTGTCATCTCCTTCTCCTTCTGCCTTCAACCTTTCCCAACATCAGGGTCTTTTCCAATGAGTCAGCTCTTCACTGACCATCAGGTGGCCAAAGTATTAGAGCTTCAGCTTCAGTCCTTCCAATCAATATTCTGGGTTGATTTTCTTTAGGATTGACTGGTATGATCTCCTTGCTGTCCATGAGATTCTCAAGAGTCTTCTCCAGCACCAGAGTTTGAAAGCATCAATTCTTTGGCACTCAACCTTCTTTGTGATCTAACTCTCACATCCATACATGACATCCGTACATATGCCTTGACTACATGGACCTTTGTCAGCAAAATGATGCCTCTGCATTTTAATACGCTGTCTAGATTTGTCATAGCTTTTCTTCCAAGGAGCAAGCGTCTTTTAATTTCATGGCTGCAGTCACCCTCAACAGCGATTTTGAAGCCCAAGAAAATAAAGTCTGTCATTGTTTCCATTTTTCCCCCATCTATTTGCCACAAAGTGATGGGACATCTGCATATCTGAAGTTACCGATATTTCTCTAAGCAATGTTGATTCCAGCTTCAGCTTCATCCAGCCCAGAAATTCACACAATGTAGTCTGCATATAAGTTAGATAAGCAGGGTAACAATATACAGCCTTGATGCAACCCTTTCATAATTTTGAACCAGTTCATTGTTCCATGCCCGGTTCTAACTGTTGCTGCAGATTTGTCAGGAGACAGGTCAGGTGGTCTGGTATTCCCATCTCTTGAAGAATTTTCCACAGTTTGTTGTGATCCACCCAAAGACTTTAGCATAGTCAATGAAGCAGAAGTAGAAATTTTTCTGGAATTCCCTTGCTTGTTCTTTGATCCTACAGATGTTGGCAATTTGATCTCTGGTTCCTCTGCCTTTTCTAAATCCAGCCTGTACATCTGGAAGTTCTTGGTTCACATACTGTTGAAGCCTAGCTTGAAAGATTTTGAGCACTGCCTTGCTAGCATGTGAAATGAGTGTAGTTGTGTGGTAGTTTGAACATTCTTTGGCATTGCTTTTCTTTGGGACTGAAATGAAACTGACCTTTTCCAGTCCTGTGGCCACTGCTGAGTTTTCCAAATTTGCTGGCATATTGAACGGAATACTTTAACAGCACCATCTTTTAGGATCTGAAATAGCTCAGTTGGAATTCCATCTCCTCCACAAGATTTGTCCACAGTAATGCTTCCTAAGGCCCACTAGGTTGGGGTACTGAATAGATTTCTTAAAGCACTGGAATTAATAGACCGCCCCAAGTACAGAGAATTAAAATCTAAGTGTAAGAGTTCCAGGGAAATAGGCTTTGTTCATGACAAAGGAATACTGGCTACAGAATGTATAGCCAGGGATGATGCTGTCTGTGTCAGAGGGATTCCCTGGGGGCAGGGCACAGAAGGACAGCCATTGAGCGCTCAGGAAGATGTGTTTTCCAAAGCCAGTCATGCCAATGCACATCTGATCCCACGTGTTCTTACATCATGGCATTGCCACTCCCTCCAGGGATGGGAACCTGTGTTCTCCCCCCTTGAATACAGGCAGATCTCTGTAACTATCTTGACCAGTAGTGAAAATAATCCCATGTGACTTAAAAGGATAGGTCATCAGAAATATGACTCTTCCGCCTGACTGTCTCTTTTTCCCTGTTTCCTCTCTTCACTCTGGCGCTGGAACCCTGTCACCATGCCATGGGAAAGCAGCCACATAGAAAGGTCACCTGCAAATAAAGTCGTTAACTAACAAGGACCTACTGTATAGTACAGGGGTCTATACAGTGCTCTGTAATGCCCTATACGGGGAAAGAATCTAAAAGAGTGGGTATATGTATCCCTGATTTACCTTGATGTACCCCTGAAATGAACACAACATTGTAAATCGACTATACTCCAATAAAAGTTTAAAAAAGAGAAAGGCCACCTGCAGATGTTCTAAGTATTTTCTAGCCACTTAAGTCTACCCAGCCAAGAGCCGGCATCCACTGGTACACATGTGAGTGAATGAGACTTGAGATGATAATTTCCCATCATTTTAGACTTTTTAGCCAAGGCCCTGGACATTATGGACCAGAGGTCAGTGGTGTCTGAACTCCTGACCCTGAGGATCCATAAGCATATATGATGTTTATGTTGCTATACTTTGGCATAATTTGTTATAGCAACCACTACAAAGAGGGGCCTATCCAAGTACTACCATGGTCCCCTATCCAGGAAGACAAGAGTCTAAAAGATGGTTTGAACTGGAGGGATGGGGTTAGGAGGTGTTAAGAGATAGGCAAGAGGCTGGGAGAGTAAAGTGAAGAACAAGGTGTTGAACAGATGAGATCAAGGGGGTTGGGAACTAAATCTGAGAACTGGGACTCCAGGCACATAGTAAGCAGGCATTTGGGCTTCCCAGGGGGCTCATTGGTAAAGAATCTGCCTGCCAAAGCAGGAAACGCAGGAGACATGAGTTTGATCCCTGGGTCAGGAACATCTCCTGGAGGAGGAAATGGCAGCCCACTCTAGTATTCTTGCCTAAAAAATTCCATGGACAGAGGAGCCTGGCAGGCTACAGTCCATGGGGTCACAGAGTCGGACACGACTGAGCGATTGAGCATGCATGCAAGTAGTTATGTACTATACAAAGGTTTGCTTTCTAGCTCTGAGTGGCTCCAGATCAGGGAAGTGGAGGGGCTGTCTTAGCAGGCAGTAGGTGGGCGTCAGCATATGCTGTAGAGAGGACACCTGGATATCAGACGAGTGGCTGGACTAGATGACGACCTTGAATGCTCCTTTCAATCCTGAAATTCTATGCAGTTCTTAAAGTGAACGAAAGTGAAGTCGCTCAGTCGTGTCCAACTCTTTGTGACACGAAGATCCAGGGGATCTTCTCAACTCAGGGATCGAACTCGGGTCTCCCACATTGCAGCAGACATTTTACCATCTGAGCTACCAGGGAACTCAGGCAGTTCTTAGAAAAGTGTAAAATACTACACAGATGGATGTGTTATTATTACTGCATACTCTACGGGCCCAATAAGAGGCTTAATACGAATTGGTAGGTAGCTGAAAGTTGTTGCGGGAAGCGAAATTATTCTCGAAGTAACAGAGGCACAGCTGGAACCCCCTCTCAGGGCAAGATAAATGCCCATGACACCATCCACCCTGCTAGAACCTTCAGTCATACATTAGATTCTGGGCCTCAAGGAATTAGCTCCATGCAAAGATGAGGAAAAGTGAAGAAGAAGAAATAAATCCATGTGGAAGCAGGTGACAGCATAACCACGCATTTAGCCACAGGGAAGAGGTAACTCCAACTTCTGAAGCCACATTTGTGAACAAAGTATATGTTGTTGGAGAACAGGGGCAAAGGCAACCAGCAGAAGGTACCCCCTCCTGCCAAGTTTTCCAAACAGTTAATACTGTCTCTACTGATCCATTTATTGCAATAGTTTTTACTTATTTTCTCAATTGGACTGACGTGTAACTTCTAAAGGGCAGGGATCAGATCTCTTCATGTCCCCAGTGATTAGCGTAATACCTGAAAGAGAACAGGAATTCAAGAATTGTTCGATGAATGGGTAGATAGAGGGAATGGCTGGCTGACCGGTTTGCTGGCTGGACAGATGGGATATCTGAAGGCTGCCAACCCTAACCACCCAAGTGTGAGCTTGCTGGTCTGGTCCTGACCAACATTGGCCCAGAGCCTTTGAAGATGATTGGTTGAGGCGGACAAGGAAACCTGGACGTTTATCAGTGGTCACCTCTGTATCTACTTCTCCCTTCAAGTGTTCTATAAACTACTGGGGAGCCCTAGGATGGGTCCTTCTCCTTTTAAGCGTATTGTTAATTTATTTAATAAATATTTACTGAGCACCCCAGTCCCTCTGCTAAGCACTGGAGGTAAGGATTTAAATAAGTGTGACCTTGACCTCTCATAACCAAATAAGCAAGCCATACGATTTCATACGTGCAATGATGGTAAAAGAACAGGGCACTGCAGGAACATAATAAGAGTGGACACAAATCTCGATCTAGGGAAGATCAGGGAAGGTTCTCCACAGGAAATGGACTGGGGAGTAGAACCCAGGTACAACAAACAAGGTGAGTATTCCAGGCAGAAAGAAGAGCGTGTTCAAAAGTCCAGAAACAAGCTAAAAGAGTTTTGGAAACCGAGAGACATCCCCTGGAACCACAGGTTGAGGCATCAACAAGTGTGAAGACTCCATGGAAGATCCCTTTTTATTCAAACTGAAAAAAAGGACTATTCACTGAATAATCTTTTTGCTGTCCTGGAAGAACCAAATGACAAGCTCCTGGCCAGTGAGGACTGTGTTTTATTCATGTTGGTGGTTGTAGACGACTAGCTTTCTTGCACAGAGATGGAGACTTTTGCACACCTAAAACTTTCCCTGACACATGAGTATTCTGAATTTCTTCTAGAAGACTGTGCTCCAGGGTGGTCAGACTGAAGGGAACTCCCTTATGATCCTGACTATTACAGCAACTCTGTGTCAGCCTTTGACTCTCCTAATTTCAACTGTGGTGTTGGAGAAGACTCTTGAGAGTCCCTTGGACTGCAAGGAGATCCAACCAGTCCATCCCAAAGGAAATCAGCCCTGAATATTCATTGGGAGGACTGATGCTGAAGCTGAAACTCCAATACTTTGGCCACCTGATGTGAAGAACTGACTCACTGGAAAAGACCCTGATGCTGGGAAAGATTGAAGGCAGAAGGAGAAGAGGACAACAGAGGACGAGATCGTTGGATGGCATCACTGACTCGATGGACACGAGTTTGAGTAAACTCCTGGAGTTGGCAATGGACGGGGAGGCCTGGCGTGCTGTGATTCATGGGGTCGCAAAGAGTCGGACACGACTGAGTGACTGAACTGAACTGAACTGAATGCCTGCATATCCATGTGCCTTTGTCTTCTTTTGAGTTTCCCAAGAGGCAGACCCTAAGACAAAAAACTGGACACTAGTAGTTCATTAGAGAGAGGATCCTAGGAAATGCTTGTAGGGAGGGCAGGAGTAAGACAGACGAGGAATGAAAGCAGGAGAGGACGTGGTGGTGGTGAGTTGACTACTGTGGGAACCGGACTCCAGCCTGCACGAGTCTCCGGGCAAACAACTCAGAGTTGGCTCAGCCAAGGAGACACAGACCCACCTGCTCCCGTCTCGCACTGGTTGGAGGTAGCTCCTGAGAAGTGACCTGCCAGCATCTCTGGCCTGCCCCACATGCAGACAAAGGAAGTGAGGGGTTGGGGGCAGGCGGTGATAACATCTGCTGCAGCTCCCCTCCCACGTAGGCCCTCAGCTCTGCCCATGTGCTCAGGGAGACAGGAGGTCAGGCCCCTGAGCGCCAGACCACCATCTGGCGTTGGGTTGCAGGGGATTTCCTGATGGCAGGCAGGTGAAGTCAGCCTGCAGTCTGTTTGATTTCCTGGGGCACCGAAGAAGTCACGCAACTCTTTGCTGCATCTTTTTAAGCATTATGCTACCTTCTTCCTCACTCACATTGTTCTTACACTGTAGTATTTCATCTTATGTATTGCTATAATTTTTGTTTTCGGTCAAAATGCTGTTCATTCAAATCCTTTCACTCTTGCAAGGTTCATTGTTATCTGCCTCCCTCTTCCACATGGCAGAGACTGAACAGCCCTGGGAGGGTCTGACGGTGATGGAAAACTAGATGGAAAAACTAGAAATCGTTTAGATGAGGCCAAACGCCAGCATAAACAGGGCCAGGACTCAAATTCAAGTCTCTAGTCTTCTAGTTCAAAGGTCGATGAACTTTGATCCTTGGGCCTATTTGGCCTACTATCTAGTGTTACCAATAAGCTTATATTAGGACATTCATTTATATATTATGACACAGTTTCTTTCATGCTACAGTAGCAGAGGTGAATAGCTGTAACAGACACAGTCTCACAATGCCAAAGAATTTACTGTCTGGCCCTTTACATTTTCTGCTGTCCTCACGCCATCCATAATCTCAATACACTCTGTTGTCTGGACTACACCAGAACCCAGAAAAGTGGGGTGTTGTTGTTTAATAGGTACAGAGTTTCAGTTTTGCAAGATGAAGAGAGTTCTGCACCCCAATGTTCATGCTGCACTGTTTACAATAGCCATGACATGGAAGCCACCTAGATGTCCATTGACCAAAAAAAACGGATAAAGAAGTTGCAGTACAGATACACAATTGATTATTACTCAGCCATTAAAAGGAACAAAATTGAGTCAGTTGCAGTGATGTGGATGAACCTAGAGCCTGTCATGCAGAGTGAAGTAAGTCAGAAAGAGAAAAAGAAAAAGAGATATTTTATATTAATGCATTTATATGGAATCTAGAAAAATGGTACTGATTAACCTGTTTGTGGTGTTGGAGAAGACTCTTGAGGGTCCCTTGGACTGCAAGGAGATCCAACCAGTCCATCCTAAAGGAGATCAGTCCTGGGTGTTCATTGGAAGGACTGATGCTGAAGCTGAAACTCCAATACTTTGGCCACCTGATGCGGAGAGCTGACTCATTTGAAAAGACACTGATGCTGGGAAAGATTGAGGGCAGGAGGAGAAGGGGATGACAGAGGATGAGATGGTTGGATGGCATCACTGACCCAATGGACATGAGTTTGAGTAACCTCAGGGAGTTGGTGATGGACAGGGAGTGCTGCGGTCCAGGGTGTCGCAGAGAGTGGGACACGCCTGAGCAACTGCACTGAACTGAACCTATTTGCAGGGCAGGAATAGAGATGTAGATGGAGAATGGACTTGTGGGCACAGGGGGGTCAGGAGAGGGCAGGATGAGTTGGGAGAGTAGCACTGACATGTGTATATAGACAGCTGGGGAGGCTTCTGTGTAACACAGGGGGCTCAGCTTGGCGCTCTGGGATGGCCAGGGGGGCTGAATGGCGGGGCGGGAGGAAGTTCAAGAGCGAGGCGTGTGTGCACACAGGTGGCTGATCGTGTTGTTGTATAGCAGAAACCAACACGACACTGTCAAGCAGTTATATTCCAATTAAAAAAAAAAGGAAAAGAGTTCTGTGGGTAGATGATTGTGGCAGCAGCCAACAGTGTGAGTATTCTTAATGCCAGTGAATGGTGCACCTAAAAATGATTCAGATGATAAATGTCATGTTACATGTATTTCAGCACAATAAAAATAAAAAAGAAACAGGAAAAAAAAAAAAACCCACCAGAAAAGCGTCTCCTGTTTCCCGTTCTATAGATGAGAAAATTAAGGCATGGGGAGGTTAAGTGACTTGCTCAAGATCACTCAGCTGATTGAGAGGCAGAGGCGAGTTTCAAACCGGTAACTCCTGATGGTGTGTTTACATGTTTTTCCTACCCAGCCTCTGCTCCCCGGGGCTCCACCACACTGGTCCCTAGTTTAACTCATAAGTATCCATCCATTCAGACAACAGCCCCCCTCCATAGATGGATAGCTTTCTATTGGGTGTGAGTAGTCTAGGTGTATATTTTCATGTTTTTCTTATTGCCTTCCACCCAAACAACATAGCTCTGGTACAAGATAAGTTATAAGAATCCAGGAACAAGCTATAAATTTTGATAATGAAGGTGGTTTTTTTTTTTTTTTATGGATTGTAATTTGTTGAGGTAGAAATGTAAGCCTTTCAAGTGTAGAGGAAAGATTTGTAGCATAGCCGGTGAGAACTCAGTCTCACGGCTGAAAGAAATACTCCAGAAGGTTCGGCACACCCAGCTGTGGCCATTCTAAGCCATAGAACGATTCCAGTGGGGCCACATGATTCAGATAGCTGTCTGACAAATGTATCAATGATAAAAGAATTACAAAAATTGTACACATGCTTCCTTGGAAATATATGTATAAGTGACTAATATCAAGAATCACCACGATACTCAAATAAATTTTGTTGTCCCATCATAATTCATCTGTACCCATTTTAGCATTTAACCATTTAAATAATAAATTCAGATTATCTTATGATGAAAAATGGGTTCTTGATTTGATACACTTTGGGGTTAAAACTGGCAAACTAATCTATCACACCATGTGTCTTAGTGCGACAATTTGACAATGCTCAGAGTGGCCCAGCCCAGTTCAATGGGACAAGTCTGTTGTCTCTTCTGCCCTCCCCTGTCCCCTTGGGCTCATTCCTACATACCCACCACTCCTCGGGGCTTTCTCTGTCTCCTAAGTGATCTTAGGTGCATGTCTCCCATGTTGTCTTGTGGCCTCCAATCCAAACAGAAAGGCCGCTCTGGTACAAGATAAACAAGAGTCCAGAACCGCAGTTAGATGTTGCAGCAGTTATCAAGGTCTTATCCTCTTTTCTAAATGCTTTTCCCTAAATCTCTGTGTTTCTTACACTGCAGATCAGTAAACCAAGAGTCCGCAGACCAGCGCCAATCCTCAGCAAATCCTCGAGGTCCCACGAGGTCCTTTGCCAAGGGCTGCTGGTCTTCCCTTGGATGTGCCGTGCTGCCTTCCTCTCCCACCCTCTCGGGACTGGCCTTGAGTCTCTCCCTATTTCTAGGCGAGAAGCAGGACTGAGTCTTCGTCAGAGTTACCATTAGAGAGGGTTTGATTTCCCTGATATGCTCTGCCTACCAGAAATACCGGGTCCCTCCCTCTGCCTACCCTCCCGAGATGGCAGCCCCGCACGACCCTCCCTTTGGTGCTGAGCATGCCACCTACGTTTGGCTGGTATCTGCCACTTAGCCGAGGTGCAGGGAGGGGCTGCTTAACATTTCTGTGACAGGAAGCATCAGTTCCTCATGGGCATCCAAGCCGAAAATAGATTTCCCCACAGGGCAGACACACAGCAGGCACCTGCTACCCGTGCCCTGGAAACGCCGTCCCCCACCCCTCCCTCTGCCCCCCGCTGAAGCCCCGTTTGATTGATTGCATCCCTACTTGATCATATCATCCTGAATATTAAGCAGCCAGAACACTCAGTGACTGACAGTTACCCTGCCCAAATCCCCATCCATTCACCCCCGCTCAGAGCTCCTAAGATTAGGTCCAGAGGCATTCTCCTAACTCAGAGAGGTAGGTGCATATTTTAAAGGAAACAACCCCATCTGAAGTGTTAATTGCTGAGATAACTGTGAAGCAGCATTTTTAAACGGGTAACATTTTAGCCTTTACTCCTGGTTTGTGTTTAGACTTTGATGACTACAGCTCTCTAGAAAAATTATTTTGGGAACAGTTTGGGAAGAGAACTGGCTTCTGTTCAAATTAACGTTTGTCACCATCATACACTTTGCTTCCTCACCCTTTCATCTCCTACTTTTAGCTCCTCGATTTGTTAATTATGCCACATTTCACAGGAGAGAGGTGTCAACCTTGAGGAAGGCGGTGATGAGCTGGGGGAAGGAAAGGGGCCTTTGACCTCAGAGCAAAGGAGGTGAGTTATTTTAAATGCAAGGAAGAAAAATGTCCATTTTTTTTAGTTACAGGGAATTAGAGGAAAAGGTTAAAACAACAAACTTTTAAGAATGAAAGACATGCAGCATTAAATTAAAATCTTGGACAAACTCCAAAAACAGACTGTAGTTTGAGGAACCTGTGACAAATGGAAAAGACTCTGTTTCCTCAATCTATCGAAGTCCTGTATCCCAGGACAACTGAGACTCACAGCTTTCAAAACATCTCAACTTCTTAAATCATGACACTCTGAAGATTCTGGGCCATCCCCAGGATTCAGGGCACCCCAAAGATTAGCTTCCTTCTTCCTGGCCTCCCTCCTTTGTGTTGATTCTAGCAGTTGATATTTAAAGATCAGGATGACAAGAAATAATGCCATTTTCCTCCACTGTTTTAAAATAAGAATTGTTGAACTCATACATGACTGTCAAGCACAGCCCCAGTAGGCAACTGACACTTTTTACAAAGTTATTTTTTCCTTCAAAACAAAGGTGAGAATTCCTGCATAAAATAAATCCTCCATCAACTGGGAAGCACAATCACTAGAATTTTTTGGCACACTACTTTTGGGAGAAAGAGGTGATTGAGATGAAGAGAATTGAACGTTGAGCACACTTGTTGAAAGCAACTTTTCAGGCTTGCAGCCCAGAGTCAGCAGATCGCAGGCAGTTTCTTTCTCATTCTGAATCTGTGGTTTTCAGTCAGGACTGATCAATGGTTATCAATGGTGCTGACCCTTGGCCACACTAAGACCCTGACCATCAAAGGAAGAATAAAGACTGTTTGGTGCATTGTCCTTCCTAAGGCAAGAAATTAGGCCAGAACATTTCAGGAAGTTTTTCAACATTAGCTGAAACCTTCATTTTAACCAACTGATTAAAGAAACTAAAATCTAGATTTCTCAATTTGTGTTTAAACTGTTACCTCATCTGTAAAATCAGAAGATTCCATTAGAAAGTTTATGAATTTATTTTAAAAAGATCTATTAAGTGCCTAATCTGTGCCAAATGCTGCTAGGTGCTATAAATAGAGCATGAACAAAGTCCTCGCGCTCAGACGACTTACAGGTTAGCAAGAGAGATGGATATAAAACAATTATATAAATAATTTATAACTGCAGTTGTGGTAGAGTTACCAACAGCTAGTGCAAGATGTTATGAGACAGTATCATGGGGACAGAGAAACCCCATCTAGGATTCCTAGATCCCAATTATGGGAGCATGTGCAAAGGTGCTGAGGTGGAGTGGAGCCCAGTCCTTCTCAAAATGTGAAAGTAGGAAAACAGAGCTGAAACAGTATAAATAACTAACCAGAGAGGAGGCCAGAGACCAAGCAGTGATGATCAGAACGGGCCTCACTGATTAGAATGGTGAGTTGATACTTCATCCAAATAGCAGTGGCGAATTGCGGCCAAGAAACCTATGTGTCCCCCAATATCTGTTCGAGCCTTCTCCATTTAGCGATAGAGCTCTAGAGTTCAGCCAGACACATAGTTGACCAAAATAAAGACCTTATTTATCAGACTCTCACGTGACTGAATTCTGACCAATGAGATATAAGCAGAAGCGGTAAAAGCAACTTCCGGGAAGTCAGTGTCTTTAAAGAAGGGGTGTGGTCTTCTCTCAGGTGGGATTGCTGTCATGATGGCAGGAGGCTGAGCAGCCACCAGGGACCATGAAGTTGGAAGTCCCACACTGAGGATAGCCATGCCACATGATGAAAGAAGCCCAGAGGCCTGTCACTCGAGAGGCCACACTGCTCATAGCTGGGTGCGTCTGGCCTTATACTATGTCAGACAAGAGTACACTGAATAACACACCTATACAGGCTGCTCTGTTTAGACTTCCTGCCAGTCTCTGCCAAGCCTATTCTTAACTGATACAGAACTCATTGCTCAAAGCTGAAGGTTGGAGTTGACATGTACACATGATGATATTTAAAATAGATAACCAACAAGGACCTCTGTATTGCACAGGGAACCCTGCTCAATATTCTGTAATAACCTAAATGGGAAAGGAATTTGAAAAAGAATAAACATAACAAATAAAATTTTAAATATTGAAAAAAGAAAAGTCTTTCTTTCATGGTAGGATTACAAGCTCTTAAATTCACAAATTTCTATGACTTTTACGAGTTATCAGAATATTTAATGTAAGAAATAAAACTGTAACAAAACTTTTGTTTACTTATTCATTCATTGTTTCATTTATACACTTAATCATTTGGCCCCAGATATGTACAAAGTATTTGTCTTAGATGTTATTGAGGACAAAATCACAAATAACTTGATGCCTACCCCAAAAGGATTTATAACTTGGAAATACAGGAAGTATTTACAGGTCACTAGTAAAATGCAGATGACCAAAGAAGACAGTTAAGGAAAAGCTGATGTTAAGAGCATGGATAATTCATAGAGATAAAACTATCACACTATAAGCACTTAGAAAGCTACCACATAGCCCAAGCTTGTTTAATGCCTCTGCTCCAATTCAGAAATCACCTAAACTAATACTCTGAGGCACAAAGTCTCAGAACACCAGGAAACTTTAGAGGAACCAAGTGTTTGTGCAATTGAATAATTAATAGGATTCTGTTGACCTCAGAGCCCACTCAGGCAAAATAAACAGGCAAAAACCATTGCTTCCTCTGAAAGCAGGGATTAACAAAGAAAACAGCCCAACATGGGGCTTCAAACACCTGTTGATAAAAATCTGCTTTATCATTGTCATGGCCAAAGCTAGTCCCCAGTCATACCATAGGTTGCTGAGATCTTACTTAAGAGTTAACACTGCAGACTTTACAGGAGAGAAACCTGACCCCATGATTAAATCCATGGCTGATTCATGTCAATGTATGGCAAAAACCACTACAATATTGTAAAGTAATTAGCCTCCAACTAATAAAAATAAATGGGGGGAAAAAAAAAGAGTTGAAAAGCCAAACACTTCAGTGAGCAGTACTTTTGGACCATTCACGCTAGCTGAAGGAGGAAACCCATGGAAGACCCACGTGCTATGGAGTCTTGGGTAAGTAGGCAATAGAGGGAAGGAAAGGACTATTTCTCAGCACCTTTGTGCCAGGAATCATGTAAAGCAAACATTACATAGGCACTTGTTTACTGTTTATACCATTTTTGCAAGACACGAGTGTTATCTCCTTTTATCTTCAGCTGAAGATCTGATTTACACAGGACATGCACCCAGGTCACAACCAGACTGCAATCCAAATGTTAAGCCAGGCTCCACGAAGCTCAGTGGGAGAGAGTGTCTTTGTTGCCCATGAATTTGAAGTTCTTGCTTTGTTGTGAAAGAATTCGGAGATGAAGTGGTGGGTAAGAAGTGGATTTATTTAGAGAGAAACACACTCCATAGACAGAGTGTGGGCCATCTCAGAAGGTGAGAGAGAGAGAGAGAGCCTCAAAATATGGCATGGTTAGTTTTTAGGGGCTGAGTAGTTTCATAGGTGGGTGTTGGAGAAGAGTCTTGAGAGTCTCTTGGACTGCAAAGACATCCAACCAGTCCATCCTAAAGGAAATCAGTCCTGAATATTCATGAGAAGGACTGATGCTGAAGCTGAAACTCCAACACTTTGGCCACGTGATGCGAAGAGCTGACTCATTTGAAAAGACCCTGATGCTGGGAAAGATTGAAGGTGGGAGGAGAAGGGGACAACAGAGGATGAGATGGTTGGATGGCATCACTGACTCAATGGACATGAGTTTGGGTAAACTCTGGGAGTTGGTGATGTTGTACTGCAGTCCATGGGGTCACAAAGAGTCGGACACGACTGAGAGACTGAACTGAACTGAACTGAGTAAGTGGGAGGGTTATTCCAAATATTTTGAGGAAGGGGCAGGGATTTCTAGGAATTGGGTCACCACCCACACTTTGGCCTTTTATGGTCAGCCTCAGAACTGTCGTGGCACTGGCGGGTGTCTTATTTAGATGCTAGAGTAAAACAATGAGTGAATAATGAGGCTCAAGTCCTGCTGGAAATCAAGTCTCCTGCCATCTTGGATCCAGTAGGTTCTAACCAGTCTTTGTCATGTCCTATGGCTATGTCATTCTTTTAAAGGCGGTGACCTGCCCCCTACCCTCCTGTTTCACCTTCAGCTGTAAGTTGGAAGTGAGGGTTGTTAGCAGATAAACTCCAAGGGCATGTTCCTTGTAAATGTCAACTATAGTTCTCCACCTAATACCCAATAAGACCATTTCTAAACCTTGGGGGTGCCTTCCAGTCCCAGTAAGAGCAGTCTTCCCTTTGTACAAAATTGATAAATCCAGCATAATAAATCAACTCTGTCTATAGCTATTTTTCATCTTAAGACTTGAAAACATCTTAAGATTTATGGCACTTTCAAACTTTTGTGAGAAAAAAAACTGAGAAAAATTTGACCGTATCAACATTTAAAAATTTGGATTCTGTAATTCCACTTGATGCTGGGTTATTTCTCTCTTGAATAAAAGTCTGGAGGTAGCCACTGAAGCTAGTGTAACAGCTCAGCACCATGAAGGCACATAAGATTCTCCAAGGCCAGGGCCTTGTCATCCCTATGATGTGGCCCTTGTCACTGTGGTCCAAGGTATGGGCTAGAGCTCCAGACACAACATCTGTATAAATCACATGGTTATTTTTAAACCTACGCAGTTGCTAAGAGTTGGCATTCCCATGGTGAAATACGTGCTCTCACACAGTCCTGGGGTGGGTGTGGTTATACATTGGTACAACCTTTCTGGGGAAAATTTGATACTTTGTATTATGAATCATACATGTACATAATCTTTCACCCAGTATTTCTATTTCTAGGGGCATATTTATCTCGTCTACCCTTGAATCCGGCTGACTTGCTCTGACTTGGAGAAAGAAGCCGAAGTGATATCCTGGGACATCCAAGCTCAGGCCTTAGGATTTATCAGCCGCATACATTTCTCCTTCTTGGGAGTGAGCCAGCGTGCTATAAAGGAGATCAGGTTTCACTATGGAATGATAAGAGGTCACCTTGGAAAAGGAGACACTTTCCTTTTCTTCTTCTTTTCTAACTGATGTGCAGTTGATTTATAATGGGGTATTAGCTTCAGTTATATAGCACAGTGGTTCAAATAGATAGGTGATAGTCTTTTTCAGATTCTTTTCCCTTATGCTGCTGCTCCTGCTAAGTCACTTCAGTCGTGTTCGACTCTTTGCGACCCCATGGACAGCAGCCCACCAGGCTCCATCGTTCCTGGGATTCTCCAGGCAAGAACACTGGAGTGGGTTGCCATTTCCTTCTCCAATGCATGAAAGTGAAAATTAGGTTATTACAAAATATTTAGTACAGTTCCCCTGCCACAGTAGGTCCTTGTTGGTCATCTATTTTACGTATGGTAGTGTAGATAAGTTAATCCCCAAATTCCTAATTTATGGAGAGACTGTCTTTGATGATACTGCCTCAGTCAAGCTCTCAGCTGAATGCAGCCACAAGTGTGACTTCAACTATAGCACATGGAGCAGAACATCCCAGCTGAGTCCAGTCAATCCACAGAATAGTGAGAAATCAATCACTGTTGCTTTCCCAAGCCATGAAGTTTTGAGGTGGTTTGTCATGCAGCAACAGAAATGAAGCCATATCTTAAAGAAATAATGAGAGATATCAACAAATATTTGTGTATGAGGATGCTCACGTAAGTAGTAAAGAAACATTAGAATTCATTTAAGTGCCTGAGGTGGTCTTCTGCTTTTCACTTCGGCTACTCAGAAACCATTCCCACTTTTATTTCATAAAAGAATGCAGAATTTCCTTTATGAAAACCTCCTCGTCATTTCCAATCAGTGTGGCTCCAGTGAGGTTTCCCCCACGCCAGGAGTGGATATTCTCAGACCCAGCAGCAGATCCCCCTAGGGTTGGTCGAGGGATGGACATGACTCACACATCGTGGTCACCATCAGTAGATCCCAGACTTGCACAGGAGTGACAGGAAAGAGTGCTTTCTTCCTTTGGGGACTGTTGATAGTCAGAGATGATCAGAGATGAGAGTTCCTAAGAGGTTGGGAATTAAATGAACACTCCACAAGGTAGACCTAAAACAGAGAGAGAACCAGTTCTAGATGACATTTTTGAATCCCAAGATCAGGCTACACAGTAGGCTTTCTGGGTATAGGAACCAATAAAAGCCCTTTATTGGCTTAACCCAGTTGAGTGTTTTATCTCTTGCAAATCAAGATTCCTAACTAATAAAAGGCCTGTCTTAGGGAAAGTTTGTTTGCAAAAGAACAGACATCCATTCAAATCAATTCCAGAAAATAGAGGAAGTAAAGGAAGGGAGTAAAGGAAAGAGAGCCCCTTGGACTCAAGGAGATCCAACCAGTCCTTCCTAGAGGAAATCAGTCCTGGGTGTTCATTGCAAGGACTGACGTTGAAGCTGAAACTCTAATACTGGCCACCTGATGTGAAGAACTGACTCATTGGAAAAGACCCTGATGCTGGGAGGGATTGAAGGCAGGAGGAGAAGGGGACAACAGAGGATGAGATGGTTGGATGGCATCACTGACTCAATGGACGTGAGTTTGAGCAAGCTCCGCGAGTTGGTGATAGACAGGGAGGCCTGGTGTGCTGCAGTCCATGGGGTCACAAAGAGTCAGACATGACTGAGCAACTGAACTGAACTGAAAGGAAGGGGAGAATCTTACAGGCTTCATAAAACTAGTTACCCAACCACAAATCTCTCAAGAGAGAACCAGAGTTCTCTCAAAGTCTCAGTTTTAAATATGCCTACACAATTGCTCACTGTTTTTATGGCCAACTTCTGTCCACTTCATACAGACTTCATCATTGTAACCTCAATCCTTATCATTTGTATTACCTTTAAACTCATTTCCACAAATTTGACTGGCATAGTTTTAGTATCCCCAATGTTAAATTCCTAAAGGAAAGATCTGATAGGATCAGCTTTGACTATCTACCTGTGGTCCAATCATGTCCAAAGGCACTGATTATGAGATCTCTAGCAGTTGCTTTTTCTGTGGCTATGAGCTGATACCACTCTAATGGTAGAAAGCAAAGAGGAATTAAAGAGCCTCTTGATGAGGGTGAAAGAGAAGAGTGAAAAATCTGGCTTAAAACTCAACATTCAAAAAATTAAGATCATGGCATCTGGTCCCATCACTTCATGACAAATAGACAGGGAAAAAGTGGAAGCAGTGACATATTTTCTCTTCTTGGGTTCCAAAATCACCACAGATGGTGACTGCAGCCTTGAAATTAAAAGACGCTTGCTCCTTGAAAGGAAAGGTATGACAAACCTAGACAGCATATTAAAAAGCAGAGACATCACTTTGTCAACAAAGGTTTGTGTAGTCAAAGCGATGGTTTTTCCAGTACTCATGTATGGATGTGAGAGTTGGACCATAAAGAAGGCTGAGCACAGAAGTACTGTTGCCTTTAAACTGTGGTTTTGGAGAAGACTCTTGAGAGTCCCTTGGACCGCAAGGAGATCAAACCAGACAATCCTAAAGGAAATCAACTCTGAATATTCATTCATTGAAAGGACTGATGCTGAAGCTCCAATACTTTGGCCACCTGATGCAAAGAGCCAACTCACTGGAAAAAGACCCTGATGTTGGGAAAATTGAGGGCAGGAGGAGAAGGGGGGTGACAGAGGATGAGATGGTTACATAGCGTCACTGACTCAATGGACATTAAATCTGAGCAAACTCCGGTAGATAGTGAAGAACAGGGAAGCCTGGTGTGCTGCAGCCCATGGTGTCACGAAGAGTCCACCATGACTTAGCGACTGAACAACAATAACAATAAAATGAGCTGGATAGATTTTCTAAAGAAAGATGTGAGCAAGGAGTAAATTGTATGTATATCTAGAACATCACAAGGCAACGAAGGAATGAGTAACCAAACAGTAACATATTATGAATATTAAGCAACCACCAGAACTATGTTTTCAAAAAATGGGACAACTGGACCCACATGCAAAAAAAGAAGTTGGATTCTTACCTCATACCATATACAAAACTTAACTCAAAATAGATGAAGGAGCTAAATGTAAGCACTCAAAATTATAAAACCCTTAGAAGAAAATATATATCGCTATGATCTTGGTTTTAGCATTGGTTTTTTAGATATGACACTAAAAGCATAAGTAACAAAAGAAAAAATAGATAAAATGGATTTCACAAAAATTAAAATCTTCTAATGTGTATCAAAGAATACTATCAAGCATGTGATTAAAAGACAACCCATAGAATGAGAGAAAATATTTGCAAATATGTACAAAGGACTCTTGCAACTCCACAATAAAGAGATGAATAACCCATTTTTTTCATGGGCAAAGGATTTCGAGGAATATTTCTCCAAAGAAGACATTAAAATTGGCAAATATTTCACAAACAGATGTTCAACATCATTAATCATTAGAGAAATACAAATCAGAGCCACAGCTAAATACCACCGTAGTCCCATGAAGATGACTAAAATTTTAAAGGATAGGAAATGGGTGTGACCAGGCTGAGGAGAAACTGTGACCCTTACACACTACTGGTGGGGAAGCAAAATGGCATAGCTGCTGTTGAGAAACTTTTTGGCAGTTCCTCAAAAAGTTAAACACTGAATTACCATATGACCCAGTCACTCCACTCCAAGGTACGTACCCAAGAGAACTGAAAACACGTCTGTACAAACACCTCTACACAAAAGTTCATAGTAGCATTACTCATAATAGCCAAAAGTAGAATGAATCGAAATAACCACCAATTGATGAATGGGTAAAAAACAATGTGGTTCATTCACGTAATTGAATGTTAATCAGCAATAAAGAAAGAAATACTGATCCATGCCACCACATGGGTGAACCTCGGAAACACTATTCTAACAAAAGAAGTCAGATAGAAAAGGCCATACATTATTGATTCCATTTGTAGGAAATAACCCAGAATAGGCAATATATAGGAACAGGGAGTGAATTAGTGTTTTCCACATGCTGTGGGGGAAGGGAGAATGGGTAGTGACTGCTAACAGCTTTAGAGTTTCTTTTTGATGTGACAGAATTGCGCTGAAATTAGATAGTGGTGATATTTGTACAACTGGCCACCTCATGCGAAGAGTTGACTCATTGGAAAAGACCCTGATGCTGGGAGGGATTGGGGGCAGGAGGAGAAGGGGATGACAGAGGATGAGATGGCTGGATGGCATCACCGACTCGATGGGCATGAGTTTGAGTAAACTCTGGGAGGTGGTGATGGACAGGGAGGCCTGGCGTGCTGCAATTCACGGGGTTGCAAAGAGTCGGACACAACTGAGCGGCTGAACTGAACTGAACTGAATATGCTAAAAAAAAACACTGAATTGTATACTTCAAAAGGATACATTTATGATATATGGGTTATATCTCAACAAAGTTATTCATTTTTAAATGTCCATATTTATTTTTTTTAATATAAAAATAATACATGTTCATGTAAATGTCATACCTTCAGAGTTGATAACAAAAAAGAATTCAGTAGCAACTGCCCATAAGAGAGCCACTGGTAACAATTTGGGGCAGATGTCAATAGGGTTATTTCTCTAAATATTCATTTTTTACAAAAATCCTACATTTTACATGCTGTTATGATTATTAAATTTACATTTACAACCATTTTACAATCTGCTTTTTCTCTTAACATAGATCAAAGCCACATTCTTAAGTCAGTAAATATAACTGTACCTCCTTTTTTCTTGTTATTTAGTATATATGTGTGTGTGTGTGTATATGCATGCGTGCTAAGTCCCTTCAGTCCTTCAGTCAAGTCTTTGCGACTCCATGGACTTCAGCCCACCAGGCTCCTCCGTCCATGGGATTTCCCAGGCAAGAACACTGGAGTGGGTTGCCACGTCCTCCTCCAGGGGATCTTCCCAACCCAGGCATTGAACACATGTCTCTTCTGTCTCCGGCATTGGCAGGTGGGTTCTTTACCACTAGTGCCACCTGGGAAGCCTATTTAGTATTATGCTGTATAAATATACATTTTACCACTTAATCTCTGTACCTATTTTTTTTTACCTTGTAGTACTGTGTTTCAGGGAAGGCAATGGCACCCCACTCCAGTACTCTTGCCTGGAAAATCCCATGGATGGAGGAGTCTGGTAGGCTGCAGTCTATGGGATTGCTAAGAGTCAGACACGACTGAGCGACTTCACTTTCACTTTTCACTTTCACACATTGGAGAAGGAAATGGCAACCCACTCCAGTGTTCTTGCCTGGAGAATCCCAGGGACGGGGGAGCCTGGTGGGCTGCCGTCTATGGGGTCGCACAGAGTCAGACACGACTGAAGTGACTTAGCAACAGCAGTAGCAGTAGTATTGTGTTTATTTCTATGCAACAAATTACACCACAATTTAGTAGCTTCAAAGAACAAACAGCCACTATCTCCTAGTTTCTCAGATTCGGGAGTTTGGAAGTGGCTTAAGGATTCTGGCTCAGGATTTCTCACAGGAGTGCTATCAGGACGTCAGCCAGAGTCCAGTCGTCTGAAGGTTTGAGCAGGGCTGGGGGTTTTATTTCTAAGGCTGCTGATTTATACACATGGCAAGATGTTGCTGGTTGTCGGTTGGAGGCCTTGTTGCTCACCACGAGGACCTCTCCATGGCTGCTTGAGTACCTTATTTTATGATTGGAGTATAGTTGCTTTATGATGTTGTGTTAGCTTCTGCTATACGATGAAGTGAATCAGCTACACGTGTACACATATCCCCTCCCTCCGGGACCTCCCTCCCAAAGTTCCCAAATGGATAAAAGTCACAGCAAACTCATGGATGTCTTTTCAAGTAATGTGGTGGACATCAGCTTGATCTGCCTACTTCCATTTCCTCAATTTCTTGTAACAGATTCCATATTTCTTTGGGGAAACTGCCTTTCTCTATTCTGTATGGTTCTGGTGGGGTTGTAAATCAGAATATTCTGTTCCTCCGGCCATAGTCATCAGTCCAATGGGAGAGCCTCTGATTGAAGCAGAGCTAATCCGATTCCTTGCATGGGATTTCACACATGGATCATGGGAAAGAGAAGATCTTTCTTTGCTGAAGGTAGCTCCCTGAAAGAGAGGAACCTGGACTTCCCCGAAGCCAGATTACCCCTTCCCTACCACAAGCAGAGAGCCCTGTCCCCCTTTAGGGACAGAAAAATAGGAGAATGAGCCCACTGCACAGAGGGATACGGAGAGTGAGCTAACGACTTCAGTCCAGTCACTGGATCCAGCCCTCCCTGAAGCCAGATCCAGCCCTGGACCACCCAATTATCTAATAAATTCCCTTTGTTGGAACTGGACTTCTGTCTCTAGTCACAGGAAGCCTTACACTGTCCAGCATCTTTTTACACCTGATTTCTGACTGGAGCGCTGGATGCTTCAGTTTTCTGTGTGAATGCATGCTAAGTCACTTCAGGCGTGTCCATAGCCCACCGGGCTCCTCTGTCCGTGGGGTTCTCCAGGCAAGATACTGGAGTGGGTTGCCATGCCCTCCTCCAGGGGATCTTCCCGACCCAGGGATCAAATCCGTATCTCTTCTGTCTCCTGCACCGGCAGGAGGGTTCTTCACCACTAGGGCCACCTGGGAAGCCTCCCCCTGCCCCAGTTTTCTAGTTTGTGCTAAAAGAGAAGTGCCCCCCTCCCCAGCCCCATGCTCACATGCATGTAGTCAGCACAATTCACACAGCCCTTAAACGCCTAGCGGCTGTTGAACTAAACTGGTTCCCTGGTTTCCTAGCAACCAAGCTCCCTTTCTTCTTCCTCACACACTTGTACCCTTTGTGACATCTCCTTCTCAAAGCGGCCCTTAAGGTGTGTGTTTGGGAAAAGGAGAAGGCAAGGCAATACACACATATATTTCACCCTGAAACTCGAGACCCGAGGCCGCAGGTGAGAGGCATCCTGGCTGACAGATTTAGCACGTTCACTGGCAGACTAAAAATAGCAGGAGATGTTGCTTCGCTGTTAATTTCTTGCTCACTTGTACCTAATTACTTTTGTAAAATTAATAGCACCTGTTTTCATCAGCATGGAAAGACATTGGTGAATAGACTGGGTGACTTAAACAACAGACATGTATTTCTCACGGTTCTGTAGGCTGGAAGCCTGGCAGAGGTCGGCGGGCAGCGGGGTCAGGTTCTGGTGAGAACTCTTCCTGGCTTGCAAGCCACGCACAGTGTCCTCACGTGGCCTTTCCAGTGTTCACGTGTGAAGGCAGACAGAGACACACTGCGAGATTTCTCTTCTTCTAAGGCTGCCGATCTCATCATGAGGGCCCCATCCTCATGACTTAATCTAACCCTAACTACTTCTCAAAGGCCTCGTCTCCAAATACCATCACCCTGGGGGTTAAGGCTTCAACATACAAATCTTCATAGGATGCAAACATGCTGTTCGTAACAGAATCTGAATATCATTCAAATATTGTTCATATCTGTAATTCACAAAACATTCACAACAGCCACGTAATAAGACAGGCTATATTTACATCACAACTTGCATAATAGAGGAATCATGAAGGGACTTGTCCAGAGTCACACAGTCAGAAGACCAGAACAGAGTAACCCTCTTGTCTTCAGACAAATTCCATTGTCTTCTGAGTTTCGAGGCTTTTATGATCATTTCTTCAGTGATGTGCTGTGCTCCCCAGGCCCATGATGGTTGGACGGAACAGCGTTTTTGTCACTCTCCTTTGGCAGTGCCCAGGGCCCTTCTCCTGTGTCCCAGCTCCCATACTAGCTTATATTGAAATAGGTTAATAAAGAGGTAAATGTTATAGTACTTGGCTACAGAGGGCACACAGCTTTACAAGAGTAGCAGAATGTCAAAGCTATCGTTAATCCCACTCTGAGACATCGACTGTACTGACACCTCTGTCCATCCCAAGGCTCCCCTGGAGTCTGAGTCAGCCTTGACTCCAGACTGTAGCTCCCATTCACTGCATCAACCCATCATCAGGAGTCCACCTCCCCAACAGGATGGGTATCCACCCCATCACTATAACACACGCAACACCCAGTTAAATGCGGGCCAACAGATAAGCACTAATTTCAGATAAACAACAATTTTTTTTTAAGTATAAGTGAGATCCACTGGAGAAGGGATAGGCTACCCACTCCAGTATTCTTGGGTTTCCCTAGTGGATCAGACAGTAAAGAATCCGCCTGCAATGCAGGAGACCTGGGTTCCATCCCTGGGTTGGGAAAATCCCCTGGAGGAGGGAAAGGCTTCCCACTCCAGTATTCTGACCAGGAGAACTCCATCGACTGTATGGTCAATGGGGTCACAAAGAGTTGGACACGACTAAGCAACTTTCACTCACTCACTCACTCACTCATGTCCCTTATGATATTTGGGACATACTTATTTGTTGCCAATTTGAATTTAAGACTCAACTGGGCATCTTGTAATTTTATTTACTAATTTTGGCAACCCTGTCTCTTATCTGCCTCCAACCCTCTTGGCTGGCAGAATAAGCTTTTGAAAATGCTAAACTGATCTGTCAATCTCCTGCCTAAACTCTTCAATATGTGTGTTTGCTCTTAAGAAAAAACCCAGCTCCTTAACATTAAGCCCCGCAGGATCTAGTCTCTGAAGGTAAATATTTTGGGTTCTGGATCCAAACTGCTTGGGGGCTCGTTTTTAGAGTCCCACTCAAAGGAGCCTTCCTAGTATCCAGATTCTAACTGAGCAATCCTCCTGTACTCATTGATTCCTTTGCTTTTCCTACTGTAGCCCTTGTCTGTATTGGGGGGAGGGGGGCGCGGAGAATCAATTATTTCTCCTGTCTCAGGTTTCCAAGTAAGGGGACCACTACTAGGGGAACACTCCCAACCGCCTGCCCTGTCCCTGCCCAGGGAGCAGCAGCTCCTCTGATTGTGGGTTTGGGAGAAGGAACACCTGGCTGGCCAGTCCCTCCACCCGCAGAGGTGGCTGGTCTAGACCTCTACACCTGCAAGTTAGGCCTGATGAGACAGGGTTAGCCCTCGCAGCCTGAGGTTTTGGGAAGAGGGGTGATAAGTGCAATTCAGGGCATAAACAAGCGCACTTGGCCATACCTCTGTCATAGCTTCTTAGCCATGAAGATGATATTTTTATCTATGTTTCCTTCTATGCCTCTTAAAATTTCTAAACCAAGGGGAGAAGGGGCTGGTGATGAAGGGCAGTGTGTTAATTGTCAGTCTTCCAAACCTTCAATAGCGTTCACTAGAAATTTGTATTTGTATGTTTCAGTTCAGTTCAGTTCAGTCACTCAGTCGTGTCTGACTCTTGGTGACCCCATGGACCACAGCACACCAGGCCTCCCTGTCCATCACCAACTCCCGGAGTCTACCCAAACTCATGGCCACTGAGTCGGTGATGCCATCCAACCATCTCATCCTCTGTCGTCCCTTTTGTATGTTTAGATTTATTTATTTACCGTGTAGGGGCCATGACTGTTTTATTCGCTGTTGCATCCCCAGTGTCTCACCCCAGTGCCAGGCACAGACTTCTACCTTTTCCGTCTTTTCAAATATCAGAGTGACGGAATGAGCAGGACCTCGTCGCCTGCACAGTGCTGTCACCCCCATCGCTCCGAGCAGAGCAAAGCCCAGGCCTGGGGTGGGAACTGAGTGCTGCCTCTGATTACCTGGTGGCAGCTGTTGGGCACTTCTGTGTTGCAAAGCGCCCCGAGGCCGTGCCCAAGCTCATCGTGAAAGTGTGCCGCAATTGATTAGTGATGCCTGCCACGCTTGCCGGCGCGGTCGGTGTAGGGCAGCTGGCACAGGTTTGTCCGCCTTGGCCTAGAAGCACGTGGGGCTGTGACGTCCCCGCCAGATGCACCTCCTCGCAGCAAAGCGAGTCTGGCAGGGCTGACCTGCCCTGGTCCTGTGGCGGTAGGCTTGGGTGGTCGGTTATCTCCTGCTGGGCTTGTCGTATAGCTGCACCATCCTTCAAGAGATCCCTAGTCCCCTTGCCCCTGGCTTCTTCCTCCTTCCCACTGGGTCCAGTGGAGGCCAGCAGGCAGCACCTCTAGAAATCATGAGAGGGTTTCCTGGCCCACACATCTCACTGCAGTGGGAAGAAACTCAGGGCACACTGGCTTCAGCTGACACGAGCTACAAACAGGACCTCTCATGAAATGCTCAATTCGTCTGCAGTCCAAAGACTGCTTTTTTTAAGACTTGGAGTTCTGCCTAAGGGAAGTCTCCTGAGCGTGACCTTGATCTTGAAGTTGGTGATATTCTGGCTAACATGGTCTGCTTTCATCAATTCAAGCCAAGCTATTTGCTTTGGTTTCTGAGATTTTTATCTGTGTTTGTCCATAGCCTTTAGGGGTGTGTCAGCGTCCCTGGTGGCAGTCTTAAGGACAGTATGTATGTAGCTCCCACCCAATATGGTCGCACAATCCTTCATCACCTTTCAGCTGGTCTCTGCTCTCATATGACTTTCCCCCAGGCTCTCCAGGGTCTTAATCATCATCCTCACCACATCTCTTGCTTTAGGTCTGCTTTTCCCATTTGAACTTTATGGGCTTTGCATTTCTAACCATGGCTATCACCTATCCCAGCTGGGGAAACTTCTCCTAGCCCAGTGGTTCTCAACCATGGCTGTACACTAGAATCACCTGGGGAGTCTCAGATGTTAAAGTTAATGCCCAAGTGGCACCCAGACCAACTGGGTTAGAATCCCTGGGGATGTAGCCTGAGGTGCAATACTTTTTAAATCCCCCCAAGTGATTCCAACTACAGGCCAAGGCGAGAACCCCACCCTGTGGTGGACATTTCAGTTCAGTTCAGTTCAGTTGCTAAGTCGAGTCCGACTCTTTGCGACCCCATGAACTGCAGCACCCCAGGCCTCGCTGTCCATCACCTCCCACTCCATCCCAGAGTCCACCCAAACCCATGTCCATCGAGTCGGTGATGCCATCCAACCATCTCATCCTCTGTCATCCCCTTCTCCTCCTGCCCTCAATCTTTCCCAGCATCAGGGTCTTTTCCAATGAGTCAGCTCTTCGCATGAGGTGGCCAAAGTATTGGAGTTTCAGCTTCAGCATCAGTCCTTCCAATGAACACCCAGGACTGATCTTTTTCAAGATGGACTGTTTGGATCTCCTTGCAGTCCAAGAGACTCTCAAGAATCTTCTCCAACACCACAGTTCAAAAGCATCAATTCTTCGGTGCTTAGCTTTCTTTACAGTCCAACTCTCACATCCATACATGACCACTGGAAAAACCATAGCCTTGACTAGATGGACCTTTGTTGGCAAAGTAACATCTCTGCTTTTTAATATGCTGTCTAGGTTGGTCATAATTTTCCTTCCAAGGAGTAAGCATCTTTTAATTTCATGGCTGCAATCACCATCTGCAGTGATTTTTGGAGCCCAGAAAAATGAAGTGAGCCACTGTTTCCACTGTTTCCCCATCTATTTCCCATGAAGTGATGGGACCAGATGCCATGATCTTAGTTTTCTGAATGTTGAGCTATAAGTCAACTTTTTCACTCTCCTCTTTCACTTTCATCAAGAGGCTCTTTAGTTCCTCTTCACTTTCTGCCATAAGGGTGGTGTCATCTGCATATCTGAGGTTATTGATATTTCTCCCGGCAGTCTTGATTCCAGCTTGTGCTTCTTCCAGCCCAGCATTTCTCATGATGTACTCTGAATATAAGTTAAATAAGCAGGGTGACAATACACAGCCTTGATGTATCCTTTTCCTATTTGGAACCAGTCTGTTTTTCCATGTCCAGTTCTAACTGTTGCTTCCTGACCTGCATACAGGTTCCTCAAAAGGCAGGTCAGGTGGTCTGGTATGCCTATCTCTTTCAGAATTTTCCACAGTTTATTGTGATCCACACAGTCAAAGGCTTTGGCATAGTCAATAAAGCAGAAATAGATGTTTTTCTGGAACTCTCTTGCTTTTTTGATGATCCATGGGATGTTGGCAATTTGATCTCTGGTTCCTCTGCCTTTTCTAAAACCAGCTTGAACATCTGGAAGTTCACAGTCCACGTATTGCTGAAGCCTGTGGCTTGGAGAATTTTGAGCATTACTTTACTAGCGTGTGAGATGAGTGCAATTGTGTGGTAGTTTGAGAATTCTTTGGGATTGCCTTTCTTAGGGATTGGAATGAAAACTCACATTTTCCAGTCCTGTGACCACTGCTGAGTTTTCCAAATTTGCCGGCATACTGAGTGCAGCACTTTCACAGCATCATCTTTCAGGATTTGAAATAGCTCAACTGGAATTCCATCACCTCCACTAGCTTTGTTCATAGTGATGATTCCTAAGGCCCACTTGACTTCACATTCCAGGATGTCTGGCTCTAGGTGAGTGATCACACCATCGTGATTATCTGGGTCATGAAGATGTTTTTTGTACAGTTCTTCTGTGTATTCTTGCCACCTCTTCTTAATATCATTTGTTTCTGTTAGGTCCCTACCATTTCTGTTCTTTATTTTGCCCATCTTTGCATGAAATGTTCCCTTGGTATCTCTAATACCAAGACCTACAAGACTTTCTAGAACTAACCCCAAAAAAGATATCCTTTTCATTATAGGGGACTGGAATGCAAACATATGAAGTCAAGAAACACCTGGAGTAACAGGCAAATTTGGCCTTGGAGTACGGAATGAAGCATGGCAAAGGCTAATAGAGTTCTGCCAAAAGAATGCATTGGTCATAGCAAACACCCTCTTCCAACAACACAAGAGAAGACTCTACACATGGACATCACCAGACAGTCGACACCAAAATCAGATTGATTATAGTCTTTGCAGCCAAAGATGGAGAAGCTCTATACAGCCAGCAAAAAAAAAAGGAGGGGAGCTGACTGTGGCTTGGATCATGAAACTCCTTATTGCCACATACAGACTGGAATTGAAAGAAAGTGAGAAAACACTAAGACCCAATTCAGGTATAAACTAAATGCAAATCCCTTATGACTATACGTGGAAGTGGAAATAGATTTAAGGGACTAGATCTGATAGACAGAGTGCCTGATGAACTATGGACAGAGGTTTCACTGACCATTGTACAGGAGAACAGGATAGACCATCCTAGAAAAAGAAAATCAAAAAAGCAAAATGGCTGTCTGAGGAGGCCTTACAAATAGCTGTGAAAAGAAGGGAAGCAAAAAGCAAAGGAGAAAAGGAAAGATATTCCCATTTGAATGCAGAGTTCCAAAGAATAGCAAGGAGAGACAAGAAAGCCTTCCTCAGCAATCAATGCAAAGAAATAGAGGAAAACAATAGAACGTGGACATTTACCAATCACCATTTAGAGATTCAACTATACAGTTTAATATATATAATTACATAGTTAAAAGCAACTTCTGACTTTCATAAAACATGGGTGGGAAGAACCTTGGAGGCATCCAGCATTTATAGAACAATAGTCTTGCAGATGTCCCCCAACAAGGGATAAAAAGAAATTCTGTCCTCAAACAACTTTGGAAAATATGTCATTCTACATATTTGTTCAGAATTGCAACACAAATGAGCTCCAAAGGTTCTGAGAAATGCCACAAGGAGAAAAAAGACAGCAGGAATCTGTTTAACTTGACCTTAGGTTTCCCAAGTTTATTTAAGGAAAGGAATTAACATCTCAAGGACCCACTGCAAAACACTTAGTCCAACTCTCATTTGGTGAAGGTATGAAGGGGTTAAATTATTCAAATCCCTGGGTACTCACTCAGACCACCCTGGGATGAATATTTGCATTATCAAGGATAGGATTCAGTTTTCTTTTAAATATCTCCCATCAAGGAAGGGCTTCCTTGGTGACTCTGACAGTAAAGAATCAGCCTGTAATTCAGGAGAACTGGGTTTAATCTCTGGATTGGGAAGATCCTCTGGAGAAAGGAATGGCTACCCACTCCAATATTCTTGCTAGAGAATTCCATGGACAGAGAAGCCTGTTGGGCTACAGTCCATGGCGTCACAAAAAGTTGGATGGGACTGAGCAACTAACACTTTCACTTTCATCACAGGAAGCTCTTCCTCCAACCTGGGGTGTTTCTCTGCATTTCTTCACCTAAGACAAGGCAATTAAGGTTCAAAAGTGTTGTAGGAAAGCCGACCCCTTCCAGGGCCCAAAACTGGACTCTTGTCTAACACTTGGAAATGAATTTCTGAGGAGACACATGTGCTGACAAAGCAAGAGATTGGGAAAGGGTGCCCAGGCGGAGAGCCGGAGGGTAAGGGAACCCAGGAGAACTGTTCTCTCACATGGCTAGCAGTCTCAGGTTTTATGGTGATGGGATTAGTTTCCGGGTTGTTCTTAGCCAATCATCCTGACTCAGAGTCCTTCCTGGCGGTGCACGCCTTGTTCAGCCAAGATGGATGCCAGAGAGGATTCTGGGAGGTGGTCAGACAGGTGGTGTCTCCTTTTGACCTTTCCCGAACTCCTCTGGTTGGTGGAGGCTTATTAGTTCCCTGTTCCTTACCAGGACATCCTGTCGTAAAACAACTCATGCAAATGGTTACTATGGCGCCTGGCCAGGGTGGGCGGTTTCAGTCCGTGTGCTTCCCCTAACAAGAGTACCAAACATCTAAGGTGATAGTGCTAGGGATGAATGCTGTTTGAATATTTCACCTGACATATAAATACTCTAAATATCAGAATTTATCTATCAATCCAACAACTACATATTGAACACCTTTTGCCTGGGAGTAGCTCCTCCATGCATTTAACAGGAGTTAGTACAGCTATGGAGTAACAACAATCATAACAGCTAACTCTTCTACCGCACTTATCAAGGGCTGGCCACTTACAGGCTTTACCTGTATTAACTCATTGAAGTCTCACCACAACTTCTTCAAGTTTGTTGCCACTATTATCCCCATTTCACAGCTGGAAAACTGAGCCAGAAAGAAAGTAAATAATTTGCCCAAGGTCACAGTGCCAACTAGTCAGGGATGGAGCAGGCCTTCCAACCTGGGCGGTCTGGCTCCAGAGGTCAGGCTCCTAACCACTTCTTTACACCGTAGACTTCAGAGAGTGTGGGTGACTGTTTAAACAGTGAGGACGTTTCTGCCCACCAGTTTATTTAATGAGCTTGAGGTGAGGGGTTCCCTGCGCCTCTCCCAGTAAAAGAACCTTGCTGCACTCAATGTGATCTATTATTCAAGATCCAATTCTTCAAATCCCCAGTTCAAACGAGTTAGCTCATCTGCTGAAACAGTGATCTTTTCCAATGTTGGGGTAAAAATGACAGTGTGAGCTTGTAAAGAGATGGCATGTTGGCCTCCAACACAACAGACTCGCAAGGAAGTGTTCCAGGGTGGTTTTAACTGTATGCAATTTCCACCTTAAATGCTGCTTTAGAACTGAATTCACTTTCAAGGTGTGTGTAGTGCTGAGTACAGGACATAGAAGCCCAGTTGTTATCCTGGTTCACTTACACTTTTAGTGACTCTTTTCTTCCCTGCTGACATCACCCCAGGTTTAGTTCAGGGCAGCAAGGTAACCAGTCACTTCTGATGAATCACTGTTGGTCTCTGAGGAGACAATTCTCTTCCCATCTCCTGCCCCAGCCTCCCTCTGCAGCAAGGTGGCATGAGGTAGGTCTAGCCAATCAGCTATGAAGGAACGTCTGCTGGAGGACTTCTGGAGAAGCTGTGACTTTCCTGAAAAGGGGAGACAGGACCGATACAGCTTGAGTCACACCTTTCCTTTCTTTCTGCCTTGAATGCAAGTATGATGACTGCAACAGTGGTACCCATGAGGGAAGATAACAGTGACACCGTCCCTGATGTCACTGAGCCAATATTAGCAACTACCCACTACTGAACCTCGTATGTGAAAAACACAAACCTCAGATTCTTCACGTTTAGTGTTACTTCCTTTTGCTGTGCTGTGCTTAATCACTCAATCAAGTCTGACTCTTTGCAACTCCACGGACAGTAGCTCACCAGGCTCCTCTGTCCATGGGGATTTTCCAGGCGAGAATACTGGAGTGGGTTGCCATGCCCTCCTCCAGGGGATCTTCCCAACCCAGGGATCAAATCTAGGTCTGCCACATTGCAGGTGGATTCTTTACTTTTGAGTCACCAGGGAAGCCCAAAAATATTGGAGTGGGTAGCCTATCCCTTCTCCAGGGGGATCTTCCTGACCCAGGAATTGAACCAGGGTTTCCTGCATTGCAGGCAGATTCTTTACCAGCTGAGCTACCTCGGAAGTTCCTATTTCCTTTGACTCATAGTTGAAAACATTCCTTTACCCATACACCTGCTCTGATGGAGCTTACCATTCGGTTGAGCAGATAGTCATTAATTATGTAGCACATAGATATATAGAAAGGGCTCTAGCTATATATCTGTTATAATTATATTCAGTTTGCAAACTGAAAAGAAAGAAAGTGAAGTTGTTCAGTCGTGTCCGACTCTTTGCGACCCTGTTGACTACAGCCTACCAGGCTGCTCCATCCATGGGATTTTCCAGGCAAGAGTAACAGAGTGGGTTGCCATTTCCTTCTCCAGGGGATCTTTCTGACCCAGGGAGTGAACCCAGGTCTCCCGCATTGCAGGCGGACCATCTGAGCCATACTTACAAACTGAAGTGTGCAAGATATGTCTCTTCATAGTCTTCATAACTTAACTTTAATTTTTAATTGAGACTTCCTTTGGCCAGGCCTCTTAATTTCATTCATGTAGGTCTCCTGTTTTCCCCTGTGGTTATTTCTAAGACACATGGAGGGAAGGGTGGTCATACGGGGGTTAAAGATGTTGATGGATATGGGCATCTTGTCTCAGCCATCATCTTTCCACACTAGTTTCTATGGAGAAATACTTATCGCATCCAGGCCTCACGTTCTTGACCACGGGCTTCTCTGGGCTCAGCTGTCAGTGTCCTCCAGGGACTTCTTGGGCACAGAGGGACCACCCACAGTTCCCATATGGGGAATACAGGGCCCCAGCGGACAGCAGAGCTGCCTAAATCTCCTACTTCTCCATCCCATCTGGGGACGCTCTACCCCAGTAGAACAGTGCAGTGACCAGTGACCACACGTTTCAGTTCAAATGAGTTGATCCTTTTAATGTGTGGTTTGACTCAGAGTGCCAGGATTCTGAGGCTTTTTGTGTCTGTGTTCATCAGTGATATTGTCCTGATATTGGTTTTTGTATGAGGGTGGTGATGTCCTCATAAGAATGGGTTTGAGAGTGTTCCTTCCTCTGCAATTTAATGAACAGTTTCAGAAGGAGGGGTGTTAACTCTTCTCTAAATGTTTCCTAGGATTTGCCTGTGAAGTCATTTGATCCTGGACTTTTGTTGGGATTTTTAAATCACAGTTTCAACTTCAGTACTTGTGATTGGCCTGCTCATATTTCCCATTTCTTCCTGTTTCAGTCACCTCACATGGGTCAGAATGGCCATCATTAAAACAATCTACAAACAATAAATGCTGGAGAGGGGGTGGAGAGAAGGGAACCCTCTGACAGTGTGGGTAGGAATGTAAATGGTACAACCACTATGGAGAATAGTATGGAGATTCCTTAAGAAAACAAAAAATAGAGTTACCATATGATCCTATAATCTCACTCCTGGGCATATATCTGGAGAAAAACGTGATTCAAATTGACAAAACCCACTGAAATGTTGTGAAGTGATTGGCCTCCAACTAATAAAAAAAAAAAGAAAAAAAAAAAAGGATACATGGACCCCGACATTCATTGCAGGACTGTTTACAATAGCCAAGACAAGGAAGCCACCTAAATATCATTGACAGATGAATGAATAAGGAAGATGTGGTACACGTGTACAATGGAACACTACTCAGTCATCAAAAATAATGAAATAATATCATTTGCAGCAACATGAATGGACCTAGACACTGTCATACTTAGTGAAGTTGGACAGAGAAAGCAGATATTGTATGATATCACTTATATGTGGAATTTTCTGTAAAACAAGAAACAATTTATTTTAAAAACAGAAACAGGTTTATAGACTTAGAGAAAGAACTTAGGGTTACCTCGGGGAAGCATCAGGGGAAAGGATAGTTAGGGAGTTTGGAATTGACATGTACACACAGCTATATTTAAAATGGATAACCAACAAGGACCAACTGGATAGCACAGGGATCTCTGCTCAACATTATGTAACAACCTAAATAGGAAAAGAATTTGAAAAAAGAATAGATACACATGCATGTATAACTGAATCACTTTGCAGTCCACCTGAAATTAACACAACGTTGTTAATCAACTATACTAAAGCATAAAATCAGAAGTTTAAGAAGTTGACAAATTTAATCAAAATCCTTTAAAAATCAAGAATTCAGTTCCTCAGTCACACTGGCTACATTTCAAGGGCTCAAAAGCCACACGTGGCTAGCGGCTTTTCATATTACAGAGATGAAGAACATCTCCATCACACTGTAGACAAATAGGATCCCATGCTGCTCCCAGGCCCAGCCAGGCCATGGTGAGGCCAAAAGGCCTTGTGATCTTGCCCCGGGCCAAGTTTCCAAATGCAGAGTCTGCCCCCTCCCTTGCCCCAGGTCTTGGTTCAGCAGGAAATGGGCACCAGCCTGGTCTAAGAGGCCCACCTAGCCCATCACACCTCCCCACTTCTCTCCTCACCCACAAGCTTGCCACCCTGGGCAGTCCCAGCTTGTTTGGAAGGTGGGAGGCCTTGTTATTCTTCCAAACCTATTGCCTTTGCTAGGCTCTTCCAGGAAGGGCCTAAGCTTTACATCTCAATCAAAAAAAAGAAAAAAGGAACTTACTTATGAAACAGAAATTGACCAACACATAGAAAACAAATTTCCGGTTACCAAAGGGGAAAGGGAGGGGGAGAGATAAATTAGGAATTTGGAATTAACATATATACAATACTATGTATAAAACAGACAAACCAGGACTGGGTAGCTATTGTATAGCATAGGGAATTCTACTCAATATTCTGTCATAACCTATAAGGGAAAGTAATCTGAAAAAGAGTAGATAAATATATATGCTGCTGCTGCTTAGGTGCTTCAATCATGTCCGACTACGTGACCCTATGAACTGTAGTTCTCCAGGCTCCTCTGTCCGTGGGATTCTCCAGGCAAGAATACTGGAGTGGGTTGCCATGCCCTCCTCCACTGAGGCAGATTCTTTACCACTGAACCACCAGGGAAGCCCCTATATGTGTGTGTGTGTGTGTGTGTGTGTGTGTGTGTGTTGTAGCCACGCGTTCCGGGAAACAAACTCACTCAGCAGGACAATGCAGATAGTGGAGTGCAGTTTATTACACCAGCGGGCCAAAGGCAGAGTCTCCTCTTAGCCAAGGACCTCGACCAGTTTTTGTGAAAACCTTACATACCCTAAGTACACGTGCCCAAACCCACCTCCCCAAATTCCCTGAAACTAGTCTGGACAAAGGAAAAGAAAGATACAATCAAAGTTAACCGGAGATTCCTATGTCTTTCACCTAGGTAGTTAAAAGTGGACAGTTATCAATAGGCCTGTGGTCATACCCCAATAAGCATGATAGAATGTATGATTCTATTTGGTTACACAGATAATAGGGTATTCTTTTAGGCTGTGGAGAGTCTAGGCATGAGCCCTGGGGCTCTTCTTTCTGGGTGCCTGGTTTTCCAGTTGGTATGTCGTTTCCACAGACACTGGGCATGGAGCTCAAAGCCCACAGTCCGGCCCAAGATGGAGTCCTGCTTTCAAGATGGCGCCTGTTCTGTTTCCTCCTTCACACACACACGTATGTGTATAGTTGAATCACTGTATAGTTGTACACCTGAAACTAACCTAACATTGTCAATCAAATATACTTCAATTTTTTTAAAAAAAGGAAGAAAATAAATAAACAAGTAAATCTCAAAGTCCAAGAGAAGACTGCTTTTTCTTCAGAGGTGCTCTCTCCCTGAGGCAGAAAGCCTACGTGAAGAGTTCCAAATGTTGTCCTCTACATAATCACAGAGACTACAGAAATACCAACGGGATGAATGCCAGCTAGATGACTCGATAAGAAAATATGACAAGGGGATCTGACCCACCTTGATGGAGGGGTCCAGAGAAGGCAGTCTGATCTCCGTTTGAAATGCATGCAGAATGTGACTTCGCTGCACCCCCAGAACCTCAGCTCCCCGCCCCCCGACCTGAGCTCTTCCCATCGGCTGAGCCCAGAGTCTCCCCACCGGCTCCCAGCTTCCACACAGAAGCCGGGGGATCCTTCAGAAGCTAAAGTCAAACCGTGTGGCTCACCTGTGCACTGCCCTCCCGGGGGCACAGAGCCCCCGCCCCGGCCTGCCAGGCCCCCCGTGACCTGTGGCCCTCGCCCAGCCCGCTGGCTCTCCTGCCCGCTCAGCCTGCCCCAGCCCTGGGGGCTCCTACCTCACCCTTAGACGAGTCAAGGGCACTCCCGCTTCGCAGGCCTCTGCACCTCCTGCTCACGCCCTCGCTTCCTCTGGTCTCCGCTCAGAGGTCCTCTAGCCGAGAACCCTCCCCTCCCACCAGTCCACAGGGAGAACCCCACCCTGTCTCACCTCTCCCCACTTACTGGGCTCAGGTTTCTTCTTAGCACTTCTGTGCTTCCCTGGTGGCTCAGATGGTAAAGAATCTGCCTGCATTGCAGGAGACTGGGGTTTGATCCCTAGGTCAGGAAGATCCCCTGGAGAAGGCAATGGCACCCCACTCCAGTATTCTTGCCTGGAGAATCCCATGGAGGGAGGAGCCTGGTGGGCTACAGTCCATGGGGTCGCAAAGAGTCAGACACGACCGAGTGACTTCACTTTCACTTTTCCCTTTCATGCATTGGAGAAGGAAATGGCAACCCACTCCAGTGTTCTTGCCTGGAGAATCACAGGGACGGGGGAGCCCAGCCGTCTATGGGGTCGCACAGAGTTGGACACAACTGAAGCGACTTAGCAGCAGCAGCAGCTTTATTAATATATTGTTTAAGCACAACTTTCTAAGACACATTTCACAGGCATCCCTGCATTCAGAAACAGAAGATAAGTGTCTACATCAGTATCAGATATCACAGTCATTCTGATAGCAGTGCATTTACACTTTATGAGTAAAACGGTGTCTAAGGGATTCAAATAACTTAAGACACAATATGTTTCACATGAATATATATATTCAAAAAAAGTGCCACACTTTGGGCAAACCCTGACTGGAGATGGGTTTTCTTGATATCCGTACCTTTGACCTTCCAGTTAAAAATGTCTACTCATGCTGACTTCTCAAACTTTGAAAACACATTCATTATCCACAAACACAGACCCTACATTTCTGTATGGTTGGGCATCCCAGGGACAGATTATCTCTGGTAATTCTTGTTACATCTGTCAATTAGATGACCATCAGAACGCTTCCTTTTTCAGATAAAAGATGACTAAGTTGAAAAGGGCATCTGTCTTTCTAAGGGTAAATATTCTATCTTTGGGTTATGGAGAGACATTTGAAAACAGTAACAGTTTTTCAATATTATGTTTTCAAGGTTATGAAATACTAAGACTACTTCATGCACAACTTTTTTTCTTTAGTAAGAAGAGCTATATAGTTGACTCTTGAACAGCGTGGGTTTAAAATGCACAGGTCCTCTTATATGTGGATTTTTTCAGTGGTAAATACTATCATACTACATCGTCCACAGTTGGCTGAATCTGAGGATGCAGACCTGTGGATACAGAGGACCTGCTCTTGGAGTGGGCTGACTGTAAGTTATACATGGGTTTTCCACTGCACGGGAGTGAGCACCCCTCAACCACCCCCACCCATACGAAGAACACCGGTGCCCCTTCTTCTTAGGCTGGGCCCCTACATTCCTCACCTGACAGCACCTTGAACATCTAGTTAACCACTTGTGTTATGTAATTACCTGTGTCCATCTTTTCCACCACACTGAGCCCAGAGCCGAGCTGAGCCCAGCCTAGCACACAGTAGGGCAACAACACAAACTTGTGGCCTGACTGGCTACCCCACCGGCACCTTTCTGTCTCATTTCGCTGGCAACATACTATTGGGTTCCCTGTCTGTTCGTACTGACATTAGCACAATCCCCTCCTCGCAGACTGCTGACACTCAGCCTCTGCCCCTGGCAAGCCATTCTGCACATGTCTGGCAGCCCACCCGGCCAAAATCCCATGTCCATCACATTGCTCACTGAAGGAGATTTAGTGCAGCGGTTAAAGGTGACAGGTAGAACAAACATGATTACCAAGGGGGACGGCGGGGAGGGATAAAGGGGAAGCTGGAATTGACGTATACACACTGTGCTGGGCTTAGTCGCTCAGTCGTGTCCAGCTCTTTGCGACCCCGTGGACTGCAGCCCACCAGGCTCCTCTGTCCATGGGATTCTCCAGGCAAGAATACTGCAGAGGGTTGCCATGCCCTCCTCCAATATACACACTACTATCCATAAAGTAGGTGACTAGTAAGGACTGCTGTAGAGCTTAGCTAAGGGGACTCTGCTCAACACTCTGCATCTGGGAAAAGAATCTGAAAAAGAGCGGATGTATGTGCACGTGTAACTGAGGCACTTTGCTGGACACGTGAAACTAACACAACATTGTATGTCAGCTATATTCCAACAAAAGCCATTTGTTTAAAGTGAGAGGTCTGGAATCAGACTACGTGCATTCAAACCCTGGCTTGCACAGTTGTGTGACCCTGGGCTCGTTACCTGACCTTTCTTTGTCTTATTTCTCTCATCGTTAGCATAAAGATAACATTACAGCCTATGCCATAGAGGGGCTTCCCAGGGGGCAAAGTGGTAAAGAACCCACCTGCCAATGCAGGAGACGCAAGAGACCTGGGTTCAGTCCCTGGGTTGGGAAGACCCCCTGGAGAAGGGAATGGCAACCCACTCCCGTACACTTGCCTGAAAAATTCCATGGACGGAGGAGCCTGGTGGGCTACAGTCCATGGGGTCACAAAGTGTCAGACATGACTGAGCCGCTGAAAATACACACACAAGGTACAGAGTTGCTGTGAAAATTAAGTGAAATAAGACATAAAGCATTTATGAAAAGGTTTTGACATATACTAACTATCTGTAAATGTCAGAAATTATTAATATAATCAGTATAAGAATCAAGTCTAAATTCCTGAACTCTATCCAATGCATTCTACCATCTGATCTTAGTGGATATTTTTAATTTTATCTTTTCAGTTCTACCACATCCCCCAACCTCATGAACCATCTGCTAAGTTTGTCAGGTTCTGTCCCCGTAACTTCAGCTATCCTCCTTCTGGGATTTTGGTCATATCTTTCCTTCCCCCTGGAAAGTCCTCTTACTTCTGTTTATATCATTTCCATCCTTCAGAGGACATGATATTTCGCTTCCATGAAGCCTTCTCTGATCTGATCAGGTCCCACTGGTCTTACCTGGAGCCCGAGGAATATGGCCCCGGGTAAGCAAATACTGCCCAGGGACAACTCATTTTTTTTTTTTTCCTCTCTCTCATACAACTGAACTGAACAAAATCCTCAGTTTATAACATACTACAGTCACTGGTCAAAGGAAGAGCCCTTATTCTATCTTATTGGATTTTATTATTTGTTTGTTTTTCTTAAAAAGTTTCTGTTCTATCCTCTATTCCAATCCCAGTATTCACACATCATTATATTATGCCTCACCCTGCTTCTTGCTTTTCCACCCTAACAATTTCTCTTTAAGATCTATCCACTTGATATACAGATCTTTCTATTATATCTTTTATTCCTTGTAGCATCTGAATAATATTCCACTTCTTTTTTTTTTTTTTTTTTTGCTTAAACTGCATTTTACTCCTCCATTTTCTCACTGAAGGTCAGTGAGGTTGTTTCAAGTTTTTTGTTGTTATGAAAAATTCTGGGATGAAAATCTTCTAGTTCTCAGTTTGTTTGCCTGTTTATTCCTTTATTCAACATGTATTCATCAGGTGTCTACTCTATACTCCATACTAGTAGGTATACTAGTAGGTTCTGGGTATCTGGCATGAACAAAAATAGACAGAATCCTTCCCCTTCTTTTTGTAGGAAATAATAATAGACAAATAAATAATGCTAGGTTATGATAAGTGCAAAGAAGAGACTAATTCAGGAAAAAAAGGAATTTGGCAGAGGCGTGAATGAAGTGAGGGAGTAGGCAGTGCTGACATGTGGAGAAGGAGCATTCAGGCAGAAGGAACAGCAAGTGCAAAGGCCCTGAGGTGACCTTGTGCAGGGCTGCTCCGGGGATAGCAGTGGGTGCAGCTGACGCAGAATGATCAAGGGGAGGATCATCAGTGATGAGGTCACCTGGGGAGGCCAGAGTCAAAGCAGATGGAGTCCTAGGGCCATGGAAAGGACTCCAGCTTCCAGTCTGAGTGAGTGGGGAGGGTCTTGAGGAAAAGAGTAGCAAGATCTCACTGACCTTAGAAAGACGCCCCAGCAGCTGGGTGGAGAATAGACTGGAGTGGAGTGAGGGTAAGAGGGGGACAGTTAGAAACCCATCACAGGGGTCCTGGAAGGAGACCATGGTGCCCAGGTGGGGTGGTGGGTAAGGGGGAGGGGTGGGGATGCCACAGCACATTTAGAAGGTGGAGCAAATAAGATTTGCAAGTGACTTGGATCTGGGGCGTGAGAAGGAGGAAAAGAATCAAGGATAACCCTGAGAGTTCTGACTCGAGTCACCGTTTACTAAGAGGAAGAAGACAGAGGGGAACAGGTTTCAGGGGTAGAGCAATAATCTGGTTTTGAGCACTTTACACCTGACATGCTTATCAGACATCCAAGCGGAGCTGTCAAGTAGGTAGATGGCTTCTGGAGTTTGGGATCAAGGTCTGTGCTGGAGCTAAACTTGGGAAGTCATTCTGGTGTGTATGATCTTTAAAGCCAGGATTCCCTAGGAAGTGAGCATAGACTGAAAAGATAACAGGGCTACAAACACACGGAGTCTGGAAAGGCCATTAGGAAACAGCGAGGGAAAGTGAGAAGGAGCGCCCATGAGTCAGAAGAACCAAGCACGAGGAATCTGTCCCTGGGGCAATGAAGACGGGGCTTGAGAAGCAGGAAACCATCAGCTGAGTCAGAAGACGCTGGTGAGCCCGGTCAAGAGGAAGGCTGCGAATTATAGGCAACGCTTTGGAGAAAATTTGCTCTAGAGGAGAAGATAAAAGTGGAGAATAGTATAGAGGGGAATGTATGAAAGAGGGAAGTTTTCTTTATTTTTTTCCCTCCTTTCTCCTCTCTCTCTCCTTCTCCTCATCTTCCTCTCCTTCTTGTAGGAAGTCCTCCTACAGGACTCATACCTTCATGCGGGCTTCGACGGCTTTCTGATGTGAATGACCCAACAGAGAGGGAAAAGCGGATGATGCAAAAGAAAGAGGGAACGATCCAGGTTCTGGAGGAGGCCAAAGAGATGGGCGGAGTCAGGATCAGAAGGGAGGAAGGCATAGGATCAGAAGATAGATTCGATGATAGGAGTGCATGGAAATGTTTTCTGTTCACTTCTGTTTTCTTGGTTCAGTAAGAAGTGAGGTCATCAGTGGAATGTGAGGAAGGAAAAGAGGGTATTAGAGGAGAGAAATTAAAAAGGACAGAAATGGAGTTAGGGAATGTCACAGGATTAGCAGGAGCACTGCAGACTGATTCGTAGGGCAAGTGGGTTGGGGGTGTGAGAGCCCCCGCGGGGCCCATGCAGAGGAGAGTATTTGTGAGGCTGTAGGGTTTGCAGGTACACAAACCTCCAGGACACCGTGACTCACTCTCCAGAATGCCTGCATCCCTGCTCATTCATTCTTCACATTCTCAGAAGCACTTTATGAAATCCAGAGTTGGTTAGTTCAGTCTCTCAACTGTGTCTGACTCTTTGCAACCCCATGGACTACATGCAGCACGCCAGGCTTCCCTGTCCATCGCCAACTCCCGGAGTTTACTCAAACTCATGTCCATTCAGTCAGTGATGCCATCCAGTCACCTCATTCTCTGTCGTCCCCTTCTCCTCCTGCCTTCAATCTTTCCCAGCATCAGGGTCTTTTCCAATGAGTCAGCTCTTCGCATCAGGTGGCCAAAATATTGGAGCTTCCGCTTCAGCGTCAGTCCTTCCAATGAATATTCAAGGTTGATTTCCTTTAGGATTAACCAGTTTGATCTTGGTGATAGGAACTCTCAAGAGTATCCTCCAACACCACAGCTCAAAAGCATCAATTATTTGGCACTCAACCTTCTTTATGGTCCAACTCTCACATCCATACATGACTACTAGAAAAACCATGGCTTTGACTATATAGACCTTTGTTGGCAAAGTGATGTCTCCGCTTTTTTAATATGCTGTTTAGGTTTGTCCTTGCTTTTCTCCCAAGGAGCAAGAATCTTTTAATTTCGTGGCTGCAGTCACCATCTGCAGTGATTTTGGAGCCCAAGAAAATAAAGTCTGTCACTGCTTCCATTGTTTCCCCATCTATTTGCCATGAAGTGATGGGACCAGATGCCATGATCTTACTTTTCTGATTGTTGAGCTTTAAGTCAACTTTTTCACTCTCCTCTTTCAATTTCATCAAGAGGCTCTTTAGTTCCTCTTCGCTTTCTGCCATAAGGGTGGTGTCATCTGCATATCTGAGGTTATTGGTATTTCTCCCGGGAATCTTGATTCCAGCCAGGAATCATTAAATCTTGTTTCCAGTTTTAACATTTGCCAAAGGTTTGAGGGTAGTCTGGTAGTGCCCTCTACAGTTTTCATTTCTCTGATTCCTGAAGTTGAGCATCTCATCTCATGCTTGGAGCCTTTCTTATTTCCCCTTCTATGAAATGCTTATCATATTTGTCCTAATTTGGGTTCCCCTGAAAGAAGACCCTCAAAGACTTGAGTGCAAGTCATTTATTCAAGCGAGGGAGTAAAGATGGTGAGACAAGGAAACGTGAAAGAAAGTGAATTCGCTCAGTCGTGTCCGACTCTTTGCCATCCCATGGACTGTAGCCTACCAGGTTCCTCCATCCATGGGATTCTCCAGGCAAGAGTACTGGAGTGGGTTGCCATTGCCTTCTCCAGGGTATCTTCCTGACCCAGGGATTGAACCCGGGTCTCCCACATTGCAGGCAAACGGTTTACCCTCTGAGCCAACGGGGAGACAAGGAAAAAGAAAATCAAAACAAACAACAGTGGGAATGAGAAAGTTGCTGCTGTGGGCACCTGAGGCTCCATCCTTCTGGGGACCCTCTGAGGAACCACACTGGATAATTGCCAACACTGTCCCATAAACAAATGGAGAAACTGGGCTATTTGTACTCTACCCCTCATCCTCATTGGCTGAGGGCCACCTGTAGGCAGAGTCAGCCATCAGCCCTTCCAGTTTGCACTGCACCTAAGTTGAACATCTCCCATGGTGCCTGAAAGAACATTCGGACCCAGAGAGAGAGGTCCCCACATGGAGGTGGGAACCAGCTGTCTGTCACAGCTGCTGGTAAAGCCAGAGGAGGGCACAGGGGGGTGGGCAGGATATAGCTACAACATCCTTTTCTTTATCTGATTTCCAGGAGTTCAATGGATTTTCTAAATATTTCTGTGTCAGTTATTACCACTTTGTCATCTCCATCTATCGCCTGTCTGTTCACTTTGTTTATCGTATCAGAAATCTTTAATTTGGTTGCCATTAACTGCATCAGCTGTCTACTTTATGGTTTTCGCTTTTTGGCATCTTAAGAAATCTTTCTCCATTCTGATGTCACAAGAAATATTCCACCCTTTCTTCTAATAGATGTATAGCTTTCCTTTTCATATTTGACGTTTCCCTGCCAAAAAATTTTTGTTGTTGTTGTTTATAGGACAAGGTATAGATCTCATCTTAGTCTTCCCCATGTAGCGAGCCAGTTTTCCAGAGACTATTGAGAAATAATCCATCTTCCCCTCCAGGCTATGATGTCCATACATACAGTGAGCTCTCTTGCACAGAATGGTTAACTAGAGTCTATTCATTTGGTTTCTATTCAGTTCTTCAGGGCTTCCCTGGTGGCTCAGAGAGTAAAGAATCTGTGTGCAATGCAGGGACCTGGGTTCGATCCCTGGGTCAGGAAGATCCCCTGAATGGCTACCCACTCCAGTATTCTTGCCTGGAGAATTCCACGGACAGAGGAGCCTTGAGGGTTATAGTCCATGGGGTCACAAAGAGTCAGACATGATTGAGCAACTAACACTTTCACTTTTTAATTTCTTCAACCCAGTCTTTATTTTGACAATTATATTTTGTATATCCAGTATCTTTGGTTGACTTTCCTTCAAAACCACCAATTCTTGTTTTATACTTTCAGTGTCTTACTTAGAAGGAAGAACTGACTCATTTGAAAAGACCCTGATCACTGGAAAAGATTGAGGGCAGGAGGAGAAGGGGATGACAGAGGGTGAGATGGTTGGATGGCATCACCGACTCAGTGGACATGAGTTTGAGCAAACTCCGGGAGTTGGTGACAGATAGGGAAGCCTGGCGTGCTGCAGTCCATGGGGTTGCAAAGAGTCAGACATGACTGAGTGACTGAACTGAACTGAACTAAAGATTCCCATTCACGTCTGTCAGTAGGTCTCCTCACGCTGCTCCAGATTGTTCTGTTTGTGATTATTCTCTCACAGTACTTGTTTTCTTAAATTGCCCCATGAGTTTTGGCTGGGTTTATCTTCAGTCCTTTGAAACCATGGGCCACCTCCACTTCTGAGGTCTAACTGGGAGAAGTAGCAAAAGCCACGGCCTGGTGGGTGTGGGGAGTGGGTGAGAGACATCTTTCTGTGGATGGCCAAGCTTAATGACACCCGGCGTTCCTTTGCGTGCCTCCCCAAGCACTGCCCTTCCCTCATTCCAGGACCCCCCTGGGACAGCCTCCCGGTTTGGCCTGTAGTGGCCAACCGCATCCCAGCCCAACTGTCTCTTGACCTGGCACCTCTGTCTATCCACACCCCATCCCCACCCAAGATTTTTTTCTAAACAAAACATCCCAAGAGCCTTCAATAATTCCTCATGTCATGGCTTTCAAACTCCTGATTAACAAGAATGGGCATATTTTAATTCATCGCTGTCCTTCTCAAGATGTGGCATCCAGACCAGAATACAATGCCCCAGGGGTTCGTAAGATTTAATATTTGGCCAGGTAAACATCAAGGTAAGGTTGTAAAAAATTCTTTCTTTGTCCTTTCTTTGAACCAGCAAGTTTTCAGTGTCTATTTTAAGTCTTAAGTCTCTGAGGGGAAATTGTAAGATGTGAGAAAATATCCTAGCAAACAAGAATGAGATTGTTCTAATCACAGATTGAACAGCAAGGAAAGAATAAGTGGAGATGGGATGGTTAAGAGAAGAATACGTAGCAGGCTTCACGGGCGTGTGTATCATCACTGACGCCAGCCACCCTGGGGCAGAGAAATCATGAGGATGCCAAGGAGGAGACACGGTGAAATGTAAAGAAAGAACGAAGGGTGTGGGCTTACGAATGGGGAGAAGGAAGATTCTGGGGTTTGGAACACTCCAGAAAGAATTAAATTCAGAAATGTGAAACCTTGAAAACAAAGTGGAAACATTCATGAAATTTTCCCATTCATTCCTGAGGGCAGTTTTGCTTTTTCTTATTTTGTTTGTTAAGTTTTTGGTTAGTCCCGTCTTTCTTTCTTTCCTTATTAGGTCATGTGGCACAGTTTGTGGGATCTTGATTCCCAGACCAGGGATTGAACCCGTGTCCCCTGCTGTGAGAGTGCAGAGTCCTAACCACTAGACCGCTGGGGAATTCTCTGAGGGCAGTTTTAACAATGAAAAGAGAATGGATTATCTTTTTAGCTGAATGAAATTCATCATATAAATTATTTGCCTATTGCCTTCCCAGCTTCTGTTCTCTAAAAATGTCTTTTAAAAACTATATAATAAGGACATTTCCATGTAAAACAGAGGGAAGCCTGTGATTAAATCAGGGACTGTTCTTTTGGCAGATAAAATCAACCTGTTTTGAGATTTACGGATGTTTCCATCTTCATGTGTAGGAGGAGACAAGATGGAAAATTTTATCTAAAAAGGGAAAGAATTTCATTTTGGCTAATTCACGCCACCCTCTTGTAGATTCAGGTTCAAAGATGTGGTGGCTTATGTGTTTGTGGAATGAAAGAGGGAAAAATAAGTAAATAAGTGAAAAATAAGATGAAAGAAGAAAGTAAGAGGAGGAGGAAGGAAGAAGGGAAGCGTGTGAGCAGCACGGTCAGGATTCAGGATGTCTGTGCTGAGGAGACACCATTGGGGCCGCTCTGCTGGGCCGCGTGGTCGGAGCAGCGTCCCACAAGCATGGCAGATGCTTCTGTTATCCTTCCTCTGTTCCTCCACCTGCTAGAGCGCGGGAAAGGAGATGGTCAACATTTGTAAATTAATCAAAATGATGATGGGATGTTTTTCTCTACTCTTTTACCAGGATTCCTTTTTAGAAAGGTATTTGATGTGTTCTCCTCTCCTCTGTCAGGTTCCCTGGGGCTCAGACGGTAAAGAATCCATCCACCTGCTGTGCGGGAGACCCAGGTTCGATCCCTGGGCTGGGAAGATCCCCTGGAGGAGGAAATGGCAACCCCACTCCATTATTCTTGCCCGGAAAATCCCATGAACAGAGGAGCCTGGCGGGCTACAGTCCATGGGGTTGCAAGAGTCGGACACGACTGAACAACTTCACTTTCACTTTTCCTCTCCTCTGTACCCACTTCTGTACCTACTCCAGGTCCTCTCTCTCTCTCCTGAAGCCACTCCAGCCAGACACCCCCCTTCTTTTTAAGGGGAGTGTCCTTAAAAGGGGGTAGAGGGCATCCCCACTACCACACCACCTGGCAGGATACCCAGTGATCTCCACTTTGCTAAGCCCCACCTGTGGTCAAGTCTCACCCCGATCTCTCTGCCCCACTGGCAGCGGTGGTGTCCAGCTGACCATCTGGAATCCCACGTCTGCTGGCTGTTCCTCCTGCGGCTTCTTCACTGGTTCCTGCTCATCTCGCTGACCTCCAACCCTGCCCCGAGACTTGGTCCTTTGTCTTTTCTTCTTGTATCAACATTTGCCTCTATCTACATATTGACTTCCTAATTTTCACTTGACTGTAAGTCTTTAGAGAGTGCTAAAAATCATAAAAGTTATGCTTGCCTGTGGTAGAATAAAGCTCCCCTCTCTGAAAATGTCACGGTCACAATGCTCAAAACCCATAAATATGTTACTGCTTTGAACTGAACTGTATCCAACCCCCTGCTTCCGGGCTTCCCTGGTGGCTCAGAGGGTAAAGAATCTGCCTCCAGTGCAGGAGACCCAGGTTCAATCCCTGGGTGATAAAGATCCGCTGGAGGAGGGAGTGGCAACCCACTCCAGTGTTCTTGCCTGGAGAATCCCATGGACAGAGGAGCCTGGGTGGCCACAATCCATGGGGTTGCAAAGAGTCAAACAGGACTGAGGCGACTTAGCACACATAAGGGGAAGGCAGGATGGCAGGAGTCAGAGAAGATGTGAGGACAGAAACAGAGATCAGAGAGATCTGAAGACGTTATGGTGCTGGCTTTGAAGACAGAGATGCTTCCACAGTGAAAGACAGGTGTCCTGGGCAGGGGGAGGGGCGGAGAGACACTGAGATGTGTGATGAAACCAGGACCCCAAAATGTTAGTGGTAGAATTTAGGGGGTGGGTCAATGGGTGCTAACTTAAAATTCTTTCAACTTTTCTCTGTGTTTGAAATTTTAAAAAAAAATAGCATGTTTTGGAAAAGCAAACAAATAGGTAGTTATAATGATTTTTCCAAAATTTCTGTTATTTAACTTTCAGAAACAACACGTCTTCTCCTTGCCTCTTCCCTCACAAAGGCTTTGAATTTCTGTGTTATTTGTTTCTGCCTATTTCCAATGCGAGGTCCCGCTGGTGCTTGTATTTTAGAAAGGGCCTGAACGCTGAAAGGTAATCAGAGCCTGCAGAGGCTAAAGTCTTAACCTTCACATCAACAGCAATAAGTGGTAATTAGCTGGGTCTGCTAGCCTGAGGATAAAGGTATGTAACCCGTGGAATGCTAAATTCGGGTTTGCCATGAACCAACTTATAAGTTCTTAAGTCAGAAAACTGATCACTATCCTGACTTCAATGGAAAAAAAGCAGAGGGGCGGAGGGAGACAGAAACTGATGTGACCTTTGAGAAGAACTAGATTCCACCCCTATCTTTATGAGAAAATTCCCATTTTCATGGGGAATACTATTGGGCAATGAAGAAAACAAGCGGTGTCTGGGGGCCTTTTCATCCAGTGGGGAGAGAAATCAGGAGAAAATCTGCTGCTGTGACTTCTTGAGTTAGAAGTCTGCCTTTTTGTGTCTCTCGATAGCTGAAGAAGCTGTTGTGGGGAGGATATGGGAAGGATCGGCTTCTCTGGAAAGTTCTCTGATACCAGTGTCGGGGTGGGGTGGTCATACGTTCATACATTAGCTGCTGTTTCCCATACCCCATGATGACTTCTGTCAGTGGAAAAATATAGCCGGCTGTATCAAACAAAGGATGTTACAGCTGCCCCAGTGGGGAGCCCTGAGGAAACTTGGGATGCAAACAGGATGCCCGCCATCTAGCAGTCAGCTGCTGCAGCCACCCCCAAAGACGCACCTGAGGAGATAGAAAAAACAGGATCCGGCCCCAGAGAGCTGACCTGCACATCAAAGGAATGACTGCAATAAGCCCAGACTCTTGCGTCTTCCCATACACATGGTGGTGTTTAGTCCCTACGTTATCCGACTCTGCCACCCCATGGTCTGTAGCCCTCCAGGCTCCTCTGTCCATGGGATTCTCCAGGCAAGGAGTGGGTGACATTCCCTTCTCCAGGGGATCTTTCCGACCCCAGGGATTGACCCCACATCTCCTGCTTGGTGGGTGGATTCTTTACCACTGAGTCAGCAGGGAAGCCCTCCCATATTCATAGAAAAGTGCTAAATTCATTAACCTGTGATGTCTGCTTTTCTTTAACTAGCAGCGATCTTCTGATGTTCTGACTACCTGGTCTTTGTTGCAAAAATGCCTATGTGTCCTGGTTCTTCCCTTACCTCTTTAGAGCAGGCCTTGTCTGAGAGGCTGTGTCCCGGGCTTAAGCTCTCCGTTTTGCCCACCAAACAAAATGTAAGACACAGCTTTTAAGTTGTGTAATTTTTTTCCAGTAGACACCTTCTTACTCTACATCACCATCACGGCCTGGTGAGGGCAGGCTGAGGCCTGTGGGTTTCCTCCTGAGGAGAGAGGCTGCAGAGAATTTCCAGTCCAATTCTGGGCTGTTTGGATTTCTAAGCAGGCCTTTGAGATGGTTGGATGGCATCACCGACTCGATGGACACGAGTTTGAGCAAGCTCGGGGAATTGGTGATGGACAGGGAGGCCTGGCGTGCTGCACTCCATGAGGTCTCAAAGAGTTGGACACAACTGAGCAACTGAACCGAACTGAACTGAAGCAGGCCTTTGAAATTCATGACAGAAAAGCAAAGGTTTTCATTTGCAAAAGCTGTGGTTTTTGAGAAAGAAAAAGAGTTCTGAGGTGCAAAATGTTGCTTGGGGTATCAAAAACAAAGATCTGAGGCACTCAGGGCATGCAGTGTTTTCAAGCCACCCCCATTTTGCCAGGAGCTGAGACTGCCAGCAGCCCTCTTTGTATAAGGTTAAGCCTTCACTACACACTTGCCCTCTCTGCCCCTCGGCTTCCTCAGCAGGAAACGGAATGCAAAACACTTACCTGGCTGCCTGGTTGCCAGCATTAGGGATGTTTCTGGCACAGCCTCTGGCTCCCATTGTTTCCTTCCCTGCATGCCCAGGACGCTTCTGAAAGAAAGAAAAAAGCATACCCCATCTTGGCCATTTCATAGTCTATATGTAATGAAATGAGAAAACCCGGTCACTGGTAACTAGAATTCATCTTGAACATAATTTTATCTTTTTGTTTGAAAAAAAAAATAGTTTAATTAGTACTTGAGGTGTGTGCTATTCACTGATGTTGCTGGTTCTCCTCCTTCTGGCAGATGGTAGGATATGTCCCCCACCTCGAAGTCAGGTGTGGACACGTGAGTGGAAGTGACATGTGGGGGACCTTATGAGCTAGGAAATCATTCTCCACATTCTTCCCCCCCGCCCCCCCGCATGTTGACAGTAACTGGTGGAGTTCTCAGTGGAGGAGTGTCCATCAGCTCACAGCCTTGAAAATCAATGACGCAGAGCAAAGGTCTCTGCTGACCTGTAGTGAACGACGTCACAAACAACCTTTGTTGTTTTAAAGCACTAATTTTGGGGGAGCTGTTTGTTACCACAGCATAACTTAGCCCATCCTAACTACCCCATCCTTAAGGGGTCAGAGGAGACGCCAGGGACTGGGTGTAGATGAGATGGCCCTGCATAGGACAAGAGGGAAGAATGTTTTCCCCGGTGATGGAGGAGAAAGAGCAAGAATACAGAAGTACAACCAACAAATGTGGAAACGCTGTGACACTGGCGTATGCTTTCCATTTTTGCAACATTCTCCACTGAAATGAGACTTCAGCTTGTCCCTCTCAGCAAAGTCCTGCTTTTCTTGGGCAACGCCAGATTAGACTGAGAGGATGACATTACGCAGGAAAACTCAGGGCACTGAAGAGACTTTCAAATTTGAAGACTATTCCATTCTGATATTTAGCCCCATTGATGAAAATTACCCTTTGGTAATTACGAGGGCTTGCATTTTTGTCAAGTTGCCACCATCACGTAATTAAAAAGTCATGAGAGGTGACCCTGGGGTCATACCTCGTAGGTTGATCAGACCTAAGGTGCAGGTAAAAAGAAGCAGAAGGGCTTCCAGGGTCAGCATTCTCCAGCCCCGTCACACCAGGGAGCCGCCTTCCTCGTGACCCTGCCAACTGCCGACCCACAGGTTGTGACTTTCACGGATCACCAGAGACAAAAAGCCCAGGGGTTCAGAGCCTGGATGCTTTGACTCCTTGCCATCAACTAACCGGATGGTTTAGTCCGTGACTTAACCTCTCCGAGTTTCACATTCCTATCTGTAACATATGGAAACCACTGTCCACCTCATAGGGTTGGTATACAGAATAAATGAAATATAGCATATAAATTGCCTACACTTAGTGTTACCTGGCTTATACTAAGCTTTCAATAAATGACAGCAGTCACCTCTTTGAAGAATTACTTTTTATGGCATTTCCTTCTTCTTGTTGATTTTATCACGATATCTTTACTATGGACTTTTATCCATAGAAGATCAACTAATTGAAGTATTAAGTCCATTTTTAAATTGGTATAGGCGACATAAAGTGAGATTTGGAAAGAAAGAAGGAACTGATTTCCTGCAGGTAACAGACCCTCTGCACTATTTAGAAGTATTACTGGTCATCCAGTATCCACTTTCCCCAAGCGTAGGTTAAGGCATGTATATCCTATGTGATCCAGCACCTTCCTAACTATCACCACCTTACCACACACATGCTTCCTCGTGAGCTGTGTTCAGCACACACTGGTATATTTAACACTGACAGGCTTCATACAAAACTTGCTGCTTCCCAGGCCTCTAATTTGTATCTCCAATGTTCTTCCATATTCTCTGTCCTTTGCTAAACCTTCACATCCTCCAGAATGCAGCTTAGCTCCCACCCAGGGCATGTGGATACCCAGAGGCTGACAGATCCAGAGATGAGTGGAGTTGGACGTGTGATGACTATCAAATCACCCAGACTGGTGACCCCCACAGGCCAGTTCCTTACCCTCACTAAGCCTCATTTCCTCATCCACAAGGTATGAAAGTGTTAGTCGCTCAGTCATGTCAGACTCTCTGGGACCCCACAAGGCTCCTCTGCCCGTGGGATTCTCCAGGCTAGGATACTGGAGGGGGTTGCCATGCCCTTCTCCAGGGGATCTTCCCAACTGGGAGACTGAACCCAGGCCTCCTGCATTGGAGGCGGATTCTTTAGCATCTGAGCCACCAGGAGAGCCCCACAAGGTGTGAGGACAATGCATCTGCCTGGAGTCGTTACGAAGATTAAATGAGATCCTGAGAGGGGCAAGCCCCGCAGTGCCCATCACACTGCAGGCCCCTCCCGCTTCTGTCCCCAGAATTCTCCCGTGGGGCTGACACCCTCCCCCCTGAATGCAGGACGGGGGCAGACGCTTCCAAGCAGAAGGGCTCCCGGCCTCATGTGTGGTCTGAGCTCCCGAGGGAAGCCCATTTTCCCAGCTGTTCCTCGCTAAAAGGAACTGGAGCAAAGCATCCTCACGCTCCCTGTCCCCTCTCTGGAGTCCTGTCCTCTCAGATGACCCCCGGCTTCACTACTCACAGTAATTCTCACAGCAGCCGTGAGAAGGGAGCACAGCTAGGCTTCCTGCTGGCCGCAGAGGCACTTCCTGACTCTCTTGACAACTATCTGGTTTTGGCCGTGCCGCTCAGCTGGTAGGAGTCTTAGTTTCCTGACCAGGGACCGAACCCAGGCCCCAGGCAGTGAGAGCTCAGAGTCCGATCCACTGGTTGCTGTTTGGTCACTCGGTCATGCCTGACTCTTTGCGACCCCATGGACTGCAGCCTACCAGGCCCCCCTGTCCACAGGCTTCTCCAGGCAAGAACCCTGGACTGGGTTGCCATTTCCTCCTCCCAAACCACTGGACCACCAGGGAATTCCCTTGACGGCTCTTTTGAGGAACTTCATCAGGGGCTCTCAGGAGAGCAGCACCAGAGTGTGGTTCTTAAACTTAAGTGAGCGTCAGAATCAGCTGGGGAGGGGGCTTGGTAAACCAGACTGCTGGGCCCAGCCCCAACTCAGAAGGTCTGCATTTCCCAGTGGTGCTGATGCAGCTGGTGTAGGGCCGCACCCAGAGACGCAAGCCCACTTCTTCCCGCCCTTCCCGTTCCCCTGAGGGTCCTAGGCAGGGCCCAGGCTGCCCTCCCATGGCTCCTGCTCCTAGGACCTGCCTGGAGCCTTGTACCATCTGCGTTCTCCTCTGGTTCCCTGACGGGAGCGCCCCTCACCCTCCTCCTGCTCTCTTTCCTCTTCGCTTTCTCGACACTCTCTCCCGCTGGGGACCATGTCTGTCTTGCTCACCATGGTAACCCCAGCACTCAATCCAACGCCTGGAGAGAAAGCACTCATAAATAAATGCTGAACCGTCCAGATGACCTCCTTGAGTATGTGATTCTTGTATCTGTCAGGACAGACCAAGTTACACTGCTGTAACAAACAGCACCCGAGTCTCAGTGGCTCAAACATCAGCTAAAGATTTACTTCGTTTGCACCATGTCCGCTGCAGGCTGGCAGGGTGCTGTCCTTGAGCCCACTTCAGGACCTGGTCTAAGACACCTGTACCATTCAGAATGCTGCTGGTGAAGCTCACACCAGCTCTCACAGGCTTCCACCCAGAAGTAAGGCACTTATCTGACTCGGATTTCATTGGCTAATCCTGTTACACTGCCACACCTGACTTCAGAGGGGTAGGAAGTCAGACATCCAGCACTGCTGTGGCCAGCAGGGAAGGATAGCAGGACCCTGGGGGAGCAGTCCTGTGTCTCCCACCCCTTCTTGTAGCCCTCGTTTCTATCCTGGCTTCCAGACTTGTGTTTCCAAATGCCTGCTTGACTTTTACACCTGGTAGATCCTCTAGCATGTTAATTTTAAGACTGAATATACTCCCATCAAGTTCCCTTTTCTTCCTTTGTCTGTATTACTGGGTTTATTCCCAGGAAAAATGTATGGGTTCTATCTCTTGGCCTTGTCTTTTCCCTTGCACAGACAATCAGTTTTCATATCCAGCCAATTATATGCCTCATATATCAGTGCCTGAATCCTATCTTACACCCTGCCCTAAGTTACCATCTCATATTCATTCATCCACTAAGAGGTAAAAATACCCCCCACATGCTAGGAACTGCACTGGTCTCTGGAAGCACAGCACCCGGACAGAGCCCCAGTGCTGGCCTCACGGAGCTTTCAGTCGGAACAGTGACGACCTGACTGTCCAGGGGCCATGTAATTATGGTTGTTACATAAGCTGTGCTTGAGAAAAAGGAGGGCAGGAGACATGTCCCAGGGTAGGCCCGCGCTGCCTCCTGTCCAGAACTGCTGCAGAAGCCTCCTCCATGGTCCTCCTCACCTTCTCCCTCAGTCTGCCCAGCACAGCAAAAGACTAGGAAGACCAGAAGCGATCCTCCTCTGCAAGGACTTACCGTGGAATCCCTCACTCAAGTGTTTTCAGTGAGTCTCCACTGCCTCTAAACAAAGTGACCTACAAGGTCCTCCAGCTTCAGCCTAATCCATCTCTCTGCCACTGCTTCCCACTTTGCTCCCCTCACCAATGGTCGAGCCAAACCACACTGCTGACGGTTCTCCTTATGCACCCTCCATACTTTCCAGCTCCTCATCCTGTTCTCTGACTGGGATGCCTCCAGGTCTTTGGGTCAAGATTCCACCCATTCTTCAGACATCACATCATCACCCATGAAGTTTTTCCTTGTAAACCCATCTGAAATGACTTCCCTCTCGCATTAATGCCGACAACCCCTGGTCTGACTTTCTCTAAGTGTCTTTCCTGAGTTGTGTCACGTGCCTGCCCTATCCTTCGAGGAGACTGTAACTTTATTGAGAAAGAGATCTGGCTGTGTCGGGCTCCTGTTTCACCCCAGACTCATCAACTGCAGCTGGTATGACTGTAGAATCCATCAGTGCCCGCAGGCTCTGGTCTCAGGAATCCAGGGGATTGCTGCCCTCCGCCCCCATTCTCCTTTCTCCTAGCAGGAGTGCCTCAGGATGACTTGAGAGACCCCCTCATTTCTCAGAGGGAGAGCCGTGAGCTGTATTCTACTGCACCTACTCTCTGGAACTTTCTTCAACCTCTCGGTAAACTTTTCTGCTAAGCAAGATACCTGCTCCTTTCTCCTCCTCTGCCTGCTGCTACTGCTAAGTCACTTCAGTCGTGTCAGACTCTGTGCGACCCCATCCCTGGGATTCTCCAGACAAAAACACTGGAGTGGGCTGCCATTTCCTTATCCAATGCATAAAAGTGAAAAGTGAAAGTGAAGTCACTCAGTCATGTCCAACTCTTCACGACCCCATGGACTGCAGCCTACCAGGCTCCTCCGTCTATGGGATTTTCCAGGCAAGAGTACTGGAGTGGGGTGCCATTGCCTTCTCCACCTCCTCTGCCTAGCTCCCCCTAGATTTTTTGTTTCCTTTTGCTGGATTTGAATGGACATATTTCCACTTCTCTGCATGGGTTAAGGGACTAAGAACTGGTGGGTGAGTGGGGCTCATTGTAGCTTTGGAGGCGGCCTGGCTTTGGTTTGAATCCTGGCTCTCCAGCCTAGGGCCTTAAGCTCAGGGAGATGCTTTTCTTTCATCTGAGTAATGGGGATAGCCACGCTCCTGCCCCAGACAGAGTGGGAAAATACACAGGAAGTGCTTTGTGCATTGGTTCCTCCCGCAGACACCTCAATCAATGGGCATCACTATTCTAGTTTGTCTTGCTCCCCTTGCTTTCCTTCCTCCCCACTGCCCACTCTTAACCTCTCTAACCCCAGAAGGAAGCATGTGCCGCAGCGAGAGTGAAATAGACACACGCCAGGGCCGCCTAGCTTCAGACTCAGCCATTTCAGCTTGCGGCATCTCTTGTGCGGAGAGCGGGGTGCTTTAAGTTTAGGGCTCACACGCGTGCTCTTCGGCTCCTCTGGACCACACCTGGTCCAACCATCACTCTCGCCCTGCTGCCTGCTGCCACAGAATGGCCTGCAGTCCTCCCAGCCCGTCTGGGCCTCCTGTTCCAGCCCAGCTTGCTCCGCACAGGGGCCCACAGGAAGGAAGAGCCCCCCTCTCCCTTGCCCACAGTGGTCCAGTCAAAGCTGAAGACTGGCGCCTGGCAGTGTTCCAGGGGGCCGTGCTGCAGACTTCCTGCTAAAATATTGCACAACGACAAGGAGGGTCCCTGGAAAGTTGCAGCAAAGGTTTTAATGGGCGAACTGTAACGGGTTCTACTTGTTCTTGGCCTGATTTTGGAAGGACAGGCTCTGGGACCTCAAATAGCTAGAGCTCCAGGGGCCTGGGTTGGAGCTTCAGGAAATGTTCTCGGGTTCCCCGTGGTACAAACACTCTGGGAGCCTTGAAGAAGGCATAGATTTTATGAAATCTTTAGACCCAAGGTTTCCTGGGTGATTTGCGGACAGGTCAGGACTGTGATCCAACACCAAAGATGCTCTTGAGACTAAGCAGCTGAAAGCACCAGTTACAATCAGTCAAGGGTTTCTAATGGCCAGAATATTAGGAATAATGGGTAATGCATGCCAGCCACTGAGCTCGGGTTTATATGCACAAACCCTTTAATCCCTCTAACAGTCCTAGAAAGCACTTTTACAGAGGAGTATTCATCACAGAGAGGGCCTATTCTGAGTGGATGCCTGGACAGCTCTCCCTCATACCTGGCTCCATAGGGGGATTGACTTTTAAATCCAAGCAGCAGCAGCCAGCTACATTTTATACTATATAAAAATGTTAGGGATCATTGATTTTATTCATCCTTGCTATCTTAGTGGGGGAAGGGGATCATGTGTGTGTGGGGTATGTGTGTGTGTGTGTGTGTATCTGTATTAAGAAGCACACTGTTCCTGTTCTTGATTATCCACATCTAAGCAATGATCCATTCGTTGGTCCTCATGCCTATTAGCCAAGCTATCTGATATAGACTGCTGAGTGCCCTATGCCAAAATAAGTCATTGTGACATTCTGATGTCTGTTAACTACAGACATGCTTATTTGACAGTTTATTCCTTAAAATGGTACCTGATTTTTAGAATTGTAATAATAGCTATTCAACAGTACATGAACCATGAACTTCCAGAAGTTCAAGCTGGATTTAGAAAAGACAGAGGAACCAGAGGTCAAATTGCCAACATTTGTTGGATCATTGAAAAAGCAAGAGAGTTCCAGAAAAATATCTATTTCTGCTTTATTGACTATACCAAAACCTTTGACTGTGTGGACCACAACAAACTCTGGAAAATTCTTAAAGAGACGGGAATACCAGACCACCTGACCTGCCTTTTGAGGAACCTGTATGCAGGTCAGGAAGCAACAGTTAGAACTGGACATGGAACAACAGACTGGTTCCAAATAGGGAAAGGAGTACATCAAGGCTGTATATTGTCAGCCTGCTTATTTAACTTATATGCAGAGTACATCATGAGAAATGCTGGACTGGATGAAGCACAAGCTGGAATCAAGATTGCAGGGAGAAATATCAATAACCTCAGATATGCAGATGACATCACCCTTATGGCAGAAAGTGAAGAGGAACTAAAGAGCCTCTTGATGAAAATGAAAGAGGAGAGTGAAAAAGTTGGCTTCAAACTCAACATTCAGAAAATTAAGATCATGGCATCTGGTCCCATCACTTCATGGCAAATAGATGGGGAAACAGTGGAAACAGTGGCTCACTTCATTTGGGGGAGGGGGCTCCAAAAATCACTGCAGATGGTGATTGCAGCCATGAAATTAAAAGACATTTGCTCCTTGGAAGGAAAGTTATGACCAACCTAGATGGTGTATTAAAAAGCAGAGACATTATTTTGCCAACAAAACTCCGTGTAGTCAAGGCTATGGTTTTTCCAGTGGTCATGTATGGATGTGAGAGTTGGCCTATAAAGAAAGCTGAGTGCCAAAGAATTGATGCTTTTGAACTGTGGTGTTGGAGAAAACTTTGGAGAGTCCCTTGGATAGCAAGGAGATCAAACTAATCAATCCTAAATGAAATCAGTCCTGATTATTCAATGGAAGGACTGATGTTGAAGCTGAAACTCCAATAGTTTGGCCACCTGATATGAAGAGCTGACTCATTTGAAAAGACCCTGATGCTGGTAAAGATTGAAGGCAGGAGGAGAAGGGGATGACAGAGGATGAGGTGGTTGGATGGCATCGCTGACTCGATGGACATGAGTTTGAGTAAACTCTGGGAGTTGGTGATGGACAGGGAGGCCTGGCGTGCTTCAGTCCATGGGGTCGCAAAGAGTCAGACACGACTAAGTGACTGAACTGAACTGACTGATAGCTAACACTTCTGAGCACTGCCCGTGTGCCAGACCCTCACCCCATCACACAAGTGCTACCTCCTCCCTTCCCACAGCCCCCCAAGGTCTTCAGAGACCATCAGCAGAGCTCTCACTTAGAGGAGGAAGGAGGCTAGGGAGTGGGGCTGCTCGCTGAGGTCACACAGGTTGGTCTGCCTCAGGAACCCACAGGCTTAACCACACAGCACCCTGGGGTAAAAGTAGCTGACGTACTTTAAGATGTTGATTTAAAAATACATTTATTTCTGCCCTAATTTTTAAGATTTCTTTCCTTCTACTAACCCTGGGGTTCTTCATTTCTTCCTTCTCTAGTTGCTTTAGGTGTAGAGTTAGGTTATTTATTTGACTTTTTTCTTGTTTCTTGAGGTAAGCCTGTAATGCTGTGAACCTTCCCCTAGCACTGCTTTTACAGTGTCCCATAGGTTTTGGTTGTTGTGGTTTTCATTTTCATTCATTTCTATGCATATTTTTGATTTCTTCTATGATTGTTTGGTTATTCAGAAGCATGTTACTTAGCCTCCATATGTTTGAATTTTTAATAGTTTTTTTTTTCCTGTAATTGAGATCTAATCTTACTGCATTGTGGTCAGAAAAGATGACTGGAATGATTTCAATTTTTTTGAATTTTCCAAGACTAGATTTATGGCCCAGGATGTGATCTATTCTGGAGAAGGTTCCATGTGCACTTGAGAAAAAGGTGAAATTGATTGTTTTGGGGTGAAATGTCCTATAGATATCAATTAGGTCTAGCTGGTCCATTGTGTCATTTAAAAGCAACTAGAGAAGGAAGAAATGAAGAACCCCACGGTTAGTAGAAGGAAAGAAATCTTAAAAATTAGGGCAGAAATAAATGTGTTTCCTTGTTAATTTTCTGTTTAGTTGATCTATCCATAGGTGTGAGTGGGATATTAAAGTCTCCCACTATTATTGTGTTATTGTTAATTTCCCCTTTCATACTTGTTAGCATTTGCCTTACATATTGCAGTGCTCCTATGTTGGGTGCATATATATTTATAATTGTTATATCTTCTTCTTGGATTGATCCTTTGATCATTATGGAGTGTCCTTCTTTGTCTCTTTTCACAGCCTTTATTTTAAAGTCTATTTTATCTGAAATGAGTATTGCGACTCCTGCTTTCTTTTGGTCTCCGTTTGCGTGAAATATTTTTTTCCAGCCCTTCACTTTCAGTCTGTATGTGTCCCTTGTTTTGAGGTGGGTCTCTTGTAGACAGCATATATAGGGGTCTTGCTTTTGTATCCAGTCAGCCAGTCTTTGTCTTTTGGTTGGGGCATTCAACCTATTTACATTTAAGGTAATTATTGATAAGTATGGTCCTGTTGCCATTTACTTCGTTGTTTTGGGTTCACGTTTATACAACCTTTCTGTGTTTCCTGTCTAGAGAAGATCCTTTAGCATTTGTAGAAGAGCTGGTTTGGTGGTGCTGAATTCTCTCAGCTTTTGCTTGTCTGTAAAGCTTTTGAATTCTCCATCATATCTGAATGAGATCTTTGCTGGGTACAGTAATCTAGGTTGTAGGTTATTCTCTTTCATTACCTTAAGTAGGACAGAAATAAATGCAAAAGAAACAAAAGAGACCATAGCAAAAATCAACAAAGCTAAAAGCTGGTTTTTTGAAAAGATAAACAAAATCGACAAACCGTTAGCCAGACTCATCAAGAAACAAAGGGAGAAGAACCAAATCAACAAAATTAGAAATGAAAATGGAGAGATCACAACAGACAACACTGAAATACAAAGGATCATAAGAGACTACTACCAGCAGCTCTATGCCAATAAAATACACAACTTGGAAGAAGTGGACAAATTCTTAGAAAAGCATGACTTTCCAAAACTGAACCAGGAAGAAATAGAAGATCTTAACAGACCCATCACAAGCACGGAAATTGAAACTATAATCAGAAATCTTCCAGCAAACAAAAGCCCAGGACCAGACGGCTTCACAGCTGAATTTTACCAAAAATTTAGAGAAGAGCTAACACCTATCTTACTCAAACTCTTCCAGGAAATTGCAGAAGAAGGTAAACTTCCAAACTCATTCTATGAGGCCACCATCACCCTAATACCAAAACCAGACAAAGATGCCACAAAAAAAGAAAACTACAGGCCAATATCACTGATGAACATAGATGCAAAAATCCTTAACAAAATTCTAGCAAACAGAATCCAACAACATATTAAAAGATCATACATCATGACCAAGTGGGCTTTATCCCAGGAATGCAAGGATTCTTTAATATCCACAAATCAATCAATGTAATACACCACATTAACAAGTTGAAAGATTAAAAACCATATGATTATCTCAATAGATGCAGAAAAAGCCTTTGACAAAATTCAACATCCATTTATGATACAAACTCTCCAGAAAGCAGGAATAGAAGGAACACACCTCAACATAATAAAAGCTATATATGACAAACCCACAGCAAACATTATCCTCTATGGTGAAAAATCAAAAGCATTTCCCCTAAAGTCAGGAACAAGACAACAGTGCCCACTCTCACCACTACTATTCAACATAGTTTTGGAAGTGTTGGTCACAGCAATCAGAGTAGAAAAAGAAGTAAAAGGAATCCAGATAGGAAAAGAAGTAAAACTCTCACTGTTTGCAGATGACATGATCCTCTACATAGAAAACCCTAAAGACTCTACCAGAAAATTACTAGAGCTAATCAATGAATGTAGTAAAGTTGCAGGATATAAAATTAACACACAGAAATCCCTTTCATTCCTATACACTAACAATGAGAAAACAGAAAGAGAAATTAAGGAAACAATAACATTCATCATTGCAACAAAAAGAATAAAATACTTAAGAGTATATCTACCTAAAGAAACAAAAGACCTATATATAGAAAACTATAAAACACTGATGAACGAAATCAGACAGGACACAAATAGATGGAGAAATATACCATGTTCATGGATTGGAAGAATCAATATTGTGAAAATGACTATACTACCCAAAGTAATCTATAGATTCAATGCAATCCCTATCAAGCTACCAACGGTATTCTTCACAGAACTAGAACAAATAATTTCACAATTTGTATGGAAATACAAAAAACCTCGAATAGCCAAAGCAATCTTGAGAAAGAAGAATGGAACTGGAGGAATCAACCTGCCTGACTTCAGGCTCTACTACAAAGCCACAGTCATCAAGACAGTATGATACTGGCACACAGACAGAAATATAGATCAATGGAACAAAATAGAAAGCCCAGAGATAAATACATGTACCTATGGACACCTTATCTTAGACAAAGGAGGCAAGGATATACAATGGAAAAAAGACAACCTCTTTAACAAGTGGTGCTGGGAAAACTGGTCAACCACTTGTAAAAGAATGAAACTAGAACACTTTCTAACACCATACACAAAAATAAACTCAAAATGGATTAAAGATCTAAGTGTAAGACCAGAAAATATAAAACTCCTAGAGGAGAACATAGGCAAAATACTCTGACATAAATCACACCAAGATCCTCTATGACCCACCTCCCAGAATATTGGAAATAAAAACAAAAATAAACAAATGGGACCTAATGAAACTTAAAAGCTTTTGCACTACAAAGGAAACTATAAACAAGGTGAAAAGACAGCCCTCAGAATGGGAGAAAATAATAGCAAATGAAGAAACAGACAAAGGATTAACCTCAAAAATATACAAGCAACTCCTGAAGCTCAATTCAAGAAAAATAAATGACCCAATCAAAAAATGGGCCAAAGAACTAAACAGACATATCTCCAAAGAAGACATACAGATGGCTAACAAACACATGAAAAGATGCTCAACATCACTCATTATCAGAGAAATGCAAATCAAAACCTCAATGAGGTACCATTACACGCCAGTCAGGATGGCTGCTATCCAAAAGTCTACAAGCAATAAATGCTGGAGAGGGTGTGGAGAAAAGGGAACCCTCTTCCACTGTTGGTGGGAATGCAAACTAGTACAGCCGCTATGGAGAACAGGGTGGAGATTCCTTAAAAAACTGGAAATAGAACTGCCATATGACCCAGCAATCCCACCTCTGGGCATACACACCGAGGAAACCAGAACTGAAAGAGACACATGCACCCCAATGTTCATCGCAGCACTGTTTATCATAGCCAGGACATGGAAGCAACCTAGATGCTCATCAGCAGACGAATGGATAAGAAAGCTGTGGTACATATACACCATGGAATATTACTCAGCCATTAAAAAGAATACATTTGAATCAGTTCTAATGAGATGGATAAAACTGGAGCCCATTATACAGACTGAAGTAAGCCAGAAAGATAAACACCAATATGTTAGGGGAAGCACACTGATTGAAACCGCCCACCCTGGCCAGGCACCATAGTAACCATTTGCATGAGTTGTTTTATGGCAGGAGATCCTGATAAGGAATACGGAACTAATAGGCCACCACCAGCCGGAAGAGTTCGGGAAAGATCGAGAGGAGACACTACCTGTCCGTCCACTTCCCAGAATCCCTCTTGCTAGCATCCATCTTGGCTGAGCGATGCGTGCGCCACCAGGAAAGACTGAATTAGAATGATTGGCCAAAGACCACCCGGAAACTAATCCCATCACCATAAAACCCAAGACTGCGAGCCACGCGGCAGAGCAGTTCTCCTGGGTTCCCTTACCTACTGCTCTCCACCCGGGTGCCCTTTCCCAATAAAATCTCTTGCTTTGTCAGCATGTGTCTCCTCGGACAATTCATTTCCGAGTGTTAGACAAGAGCCCAGTTTCGGGCCCTGGAAGGGGTCCCCCTTCCTGCAACAAATGGCGACCCAGATGGGACATCTTCTTCGCTGAGACTGACATCCTGACCACTCGGGGTACTCAGGGGCCAGCTTGCCTGCCAATGGACCAGACCCAGCGGCCGCAACTGGGACCCTTTTGTCCCTGGTCTCCTCCTGACGCGGACAACTGGCCAGAGTGCCCCGACCGGTAAGGAACAAGAGACTTTATTGACCTCCCTCCCCTTCCCTCTCTCTTTCCTCTCCTTAGCCCTTCCTATCCTTCCCGTTTTTCTAGTCCCCCGGTCCTGGACGCAGGAATCTGGTCGAAGGGCCTCAGCTTGAGCTGAGGATTGGAGACTGATCACCTCCTCTTGGCAGAGAACTCGAATTTTCTGGTCTGGTTTCTGGTAGGGCCGAGTTCCAGTCCTCCCTTTTCTGGAAGCCCAGGGAAAAGTCCCGTAACGCCTGGGTGTCTGCAGGTGGCAGGAGACGTCTGTAAGGCCACCCCTTTTGCCCCCCTTTCCCGCCTCCTCCCCCTTCTTTCAACCTGGCTTCCTTTCCTCCTTTTGAAATCTTTGAAGACATCTGAAGTTTTGTGTCTCTATAAAAGGTTTTCTGAAAGACTGTATTCTTGTATTTAAGAGAGTGTCTGATGAGGACTGCCAGGTTTATATGTGTGTGTTTTAACTCTGTTCTGTGTTGTGATTTGTGATGGCCATTTTGCTTTGTTTGGCTACCATTTAGACCTGCCACCATTTTGTTAGAGCTTGATTTTCTTTCCCTGTGCCTTGAGACCAGGGCTCTCAGGAACACTTATCTAGACCATCTCTAACTCCTGAGACTGAGAAAAAAAAAAAAAAGAAAAAAGCCTTTAAAAATGTTATTTATTTCAGCTTTTTTTATAAACTAGTAAATTTTATATTGTAATATCTAATTCATGACCAAACTTAGAAAATGAAGCTAGATCTTGCAGTGTGTCTGTCTAAATATGTCTTGGTATGTTTTTGTCTCTGGGTAATATTTTTTAGGTTAATTTGTAAATGAGCTCTATTTAATTGGCTTAAAAAAAGGTAAGCGCTTACAAATCAAATAATTCTAAATTAAACAATAAATTCCAGGTTCAGGTGAACTGGGAAATATTCAGTACTAAATACCTGATATTAATGTTTTTTGTTGACCTATCTAATATAGACATGTCTTAGAGTAATTAACATCAAGTAGAATATTTTCATTGTACCTAGGTTTAATATAAGTTAAATATTATACCTATTACAAGTTTGTCAACAAAGAAATTACCTCGAGTGAAAAAACTTCTAGAAAATGTAAATGAGGTATGAGTTTATATATAAACTCTATTAAGAATAATTATTCTTTAAAAATATCTGTCTACAATAGTCTCCCCAAATTGGCGTAACTTGAATTTCTAAGGGTTGTGCTAAACTAAGTATTAAAAGTCTATTAAATAATTAGGTCATTTCCAAATGAAATAAGATTTTGAAACATTTACTACTAAACACTGATTTCCTTTTACAGAAAAACGAAAGAGATTTGGGACTATAAATGAATAATGTTTGATGCCATCCTAAAATGTTTTAAGAAAGCAAGGGTTTTAGAAATTATCACTGGTATTTATGCTCACCAATCTATAAAATGCTAATATAAAAGTTAGCTCTTGGTTGCTAAAGGAAAGCAGGAAGAGTGATTTCAGTAAAAAAGTATGAAAAAAATACTAAAAAGAGTTATGCATGATCAGGATTTTCTAAAATTGGATTACAATTAGTTAGGTTAAGTGGATTTTGTCAGGAATGACATGGTTGTAAGAAAACTGCTTAGAGCCAATTAGGTCCAAGATGGCGGAGCTGACTTTCACTAGACCTTGAGCCTTGGTATTTACGACCATTGTGACATATCAACAAGCTAAATGATACAGCCATCAACATTGACTAAATCTGACCAAATGTTCTAAACGCTTTTAATTGATCTTTTCGATAAAAATTCCTAAATCGAATTCTTTTGAAGTTCCTTTGACCTCTAGCTAACTTTGGGGTGTTTCAGAGGGCCCCTGAAACATCCCAAAGAGAGATATTAAACTGTTTATTTGGTTGGTTAAATTACATGAAAAAGATTATCAAATGAGTAATAAATCCGCTCATGTTATAATGTATGGTAAAATTACTAATACAGATATCCTAGAAATTATATAGAGTTCTTAACATTTTGATATGTCTTGGTGTTCTAATGAGAAACCTGATGACTTCACAAAAGTTAACAAAGGACTGAATGAACCAGCGAATATGTTTATAACTTTTATGGTTTCTATCTGAGAAATTACAGGTTTAAATCGTGTGTTTTCTGGGAATAAAAAAAAAAAACCTTCCTCTTAAACTAATTATAAAAATAATTTGGTAAAATTACACGTTATAAACAGAACAATTATATTTTCTCTCTATCTGACTCCTCCAGAAATTTAAAACTCTTAAGTTTCCAGTAAGTTTATCAAATGAGCTAAAAAGGTTATCTCACTAACAGGTACAAAAATCTCAAGGAATTTTTGAGACCTTAAAAGAAAAGAGTTCACCTAGATTTGTTAGGCAAAATCTGTGATAAGCCTTTGGTGTGAGTTTCCCAGTCCTGTTTTATATTAAAAGTTCAGTCTGAGATCCTATAAGTGTTTCAGCAAAATAAAAAGTTTACGATCAACTCTGTTATGTGATATTAATGTAAAAGTTTGTTTCTGAAGCTTATCTCAGTAATCTGTCTTTGGACGAAGATCAGATGCCTCATGACCTGCAATCAGGACTGGAAAAAGACATAATTTAAGAGACTGTCTCCAACCTGGATGGAAAGACTTTTTGTCAGGTACTCTTAACTAGCTCAAGCACAATGAAACTGAAGGGAAAGATTATTTCCCACTTCCAAAGGCCCCTACACTGGATTGGTCTATAGAGAAGACAGCTGACCTGATCTCACCTTAAAATGATGCTCAAACAAGAAAAACTACAGTACACCAGGATGAGAAGACAACGACATCAGAGGTAGACAGCTTGTCCAAGATACTGGACCTGATTTGTATGATCGTTTATAGTGTTCTCTTGACTTCTTAGACCTTTGTATATAAATCAAATGCTTTTCTATCATAGGCCTGATACTATGCTAGTTTTAAAAATCAATCCAATTGTTGGGTTTGTGGCCAATTATCTGTGTGTAGCTCTGGTTTACCTTGGTAAATGTCTCTACTACAAGACTCTAACTGGTTGGCCCTGAGGAAATTTACTTGGAAAAATTATAGTCATATTCAGGTTACTATGATACTACCAGACGGGATCCCCTCACTGGGCCAATTAATAATGCCTACTCTGACTCTGGCTATAAATTTGAGCCTTTTTCTATTCCTCAAGCTCAATCAGAGCAACAAAAAAAAGTTTTAACGAAAGAAAAAGAAATCTCCCACAATTATGAGATAGATTTATATAGATAACACTAGGCTATGGTAATTTAGGTTTAAAGTCTCCTCTGTGTTAAAAACAATTAAATCATACTAAGGATAATCAGTCTAGTAACACTAGAAAACTGGGCTATGTGCCTTATAAGTGGTGGTGCCAATGTATAATTTCCCTGAAAGATAAAGATTCGTACAGAGTAGACTAAGTCAGACGACCTGAGATATACTGGGCTACATCTAATAGAAGCTCTTAGGTCTTACTTGTGACTTTACTAATACTGCTGGCTACGTTCTTTGTATTTCACCTGTTTTACAGAATTGCTATTTCTTACAGTGCCAAATGTGTGACTGAGGCCTCTGATAGAATAATATATAGTTCCTTATGAAATCGATGATGATGACAGTGTAACTCTAGATATGAGAAAAAGCAACAAGAGGGAATGTTTTCCTGGACCAAGAGGCTAGTAAGACAGATGGTCCAGAGAATTTTAGATACTGTTTTATGGCCTAATCCAGTAACAGCACATCGAGAGGCCGGTCGACAAAATCTTTGCCAAACCTGAGAATGGACATTCTCAGCACCATGGGATAAAATGGTCATGAAATGGCCCCCTCAAAGTCGTGGTCAAGTTTGTGAGCAAAAAGGGGCTTTGCCAACTGAAGACTGACACTTGCCATCTACATCTACAGCGATTATATCATGGCCACTGCAACTGCTGACTTTCAACAGTCAACCCTGAAAGGAGTTCAGGGTGAAGATCAAGATTGAGGTGTTCCGTGCTCTGGGAAAAACTGGCAGAACAGGCCTTCAGATAGTTAGATCTTTTCAAGAGATTTTATGAGTCCCAATTCTTGCATCTTCTCATACCTAGAGAAACACTGACATCATTAATGGTGCCATCTGCTTTGGCTATTAAATAAAAAATTTTACAATTAAAAGTCAAAATAGAGTACTCAGCTATGGTTCAGACATCCTGGGAAATAACCAGGTGTTACTATGGGTGTAATTTCAGATTAGACATTGTATTGCTAAACACTTGAGTTTTCTGAGTCGTGTCAGGCTTAGATGCCACCATTCTCAAAACAATGTCTGCTGGAAGCTAGTAACTTCTACCTTACTTTTTATAAAACTAGGCAACTGGCCACCTGGCTACAAGTCTCCCTGAAGTGCCAGGTCCAGACTGGATTTCAGGCCTATTCTTCTAAAAGAAAGATATTTACTTTGTCTATTAAAACTCCAGTTATCCCTTCTCCAGCTACTACTAACTGGGTATGTTACAACAAAATGGCAGACCAAGGGACTGAGATTTTAATCATACAAGGCTCAGATCTAAGACTTGGAACTCAGGAATACTTCCAATTCAGTGTCTCTTCTCCAAGCTGAGGCGGTCCTATGCCCCATTTTGACAAAAAGTTATCACAGTCATAGTTGCCCTGCTCCCTAAATAAAACTGAACAGGACTCTGCAGGGTGGCGACTCTGGAGTACAGATCTGCTGTACTGTAAAATATAGGCTTTATTCAGCCTCCTTGACCTTCCCTGAGTTCCAAAGGGTAGATTCAAACAATTGCCAATCAGAGAAGGAAAAAAAATACAGAAACAGAGGGGAAACAATCAAATGGTGGTACAGCCTTGAGACGGGTCCTGGTTCCTACTCAAAAAAAAAAAAAAAAAAATGCATAACAATCTCTTCTGAGTTCTTCTACAGAACTAGAGCCCCCACCCAGGTGGAAGATGGTAACTTCAGGCTAAACATTAAGATTCTTAGAACACAGCTCTGTTGCTTGACCACCAGCCAATCATCCCAACAGTGCCTCCTGTTTCTGGGGACCAGTGATGACCATCCTGTTAGGTCTCCTGTTTGGCCCTTGTCTATTTTACCTCTGAGAGGCGCTGACAGTTCCAAACTAAGTTGCTGTTATTACAAGAGTAAAAGCTGGTTTCAGATGTAAAACACCCCAACTTAGGTCAGGTATAGAGAGGCTTCTGCTCTGCTAGGCAGGCCTACGCCCAGGCACAGCAGGAAGAAGTTACAGAAGAAAGAGACCTCCGCCCCAATTCCCAAGAAGCATCTTGTGTATGAAGTCTCTCAGGGGGGAGTTGTTAGGGGAAGCACACTGATTGAAACCGCCCACCCTGGCCAGGCACCATAGTAACCATTTGCATGAGTTGTTTTATGGCAGGAGATCCTGATAAGGAATATGGAACTAATAGGCCACCACCAGCTGGAAGAGTTCGGGAAAGATCGAGAGGAGACACTACCTGTCCGTCCACTTCCCAGAATCCCTCTTGCTAGCATCCATCTTGGCTGAGCGATGCGTGCGCCACCAGGAAAGACTCTGAATTAGAATGATTGGCCAAAGACCACCCGGAAACTAATCCCATCACCATAAAACCCAAGACTGCGAGCCACGCGGCAGAGCAGTTCTCCTGGGTTCCCTTACCTACTGCTCTCCACCCGGGTGCCCTTTCCCAATAAAATCTCTTGCTTTGTCAGCATGTGTCTCCTCGGACAATTCATTTCCGAGTGTTAGACAAGAGCCCAGTTTCGGGCCCTGGAAGGGGTCCCCCTTCCTGCAACAAATACAGTATATTAATGCATATATATGGAATTTAGGAAGATGGTAACAATAACCCTATATGCAAGACAGAAAAAGAGACACAGATGTATAGAACAGACTTTTGGACTCTATGGGAGAAGGCAAGGGTGGGATCATCTGATAATATACGTTGAAACATGTATATTATCAAGTGTGAAACAGATCGCCAGTCCAGGTTGGATGCATGAGACAAGTGCTCGGGCCTGGTGCACTGGGAAGACCCAGAGGGATGCGATGGGGAGGGAGGTGGGAGGGGGGTTCAGGATGGGGAACACATGTAAATCCATGGCTGATTCATGTCAATGTATGGCAAAAACCACTACAATATTGTAAAGTAATTAGCTTCCAACTAATAAAAATAAATAAAAATAAAAATACAGAGCATTAGGGGCAGAGAGAGCAAAAAGAAGGAAATTCATGAACTAATGGGGAGCTGGTCTTTCCAGCAGAAATCTGCTCTGGTTTGAATGAAAGGCTCAAGCCACAGGGAAGCTGAGGCCTGAAAGGGCCTTATTTGCAGCCTTATTCGCAGCCTTCATGGGGTGGGGAGAGAGCTTTGGGCCTTACCTCCATGCTTTTCCTTCCCTTCAATTCTCTTGTCTCTCCTGAGCCCAGACCATTCTGTTCCAACAATGCCCATTCTCCCTGTCTCAAAAACCCGCTGTCTGTCCTAGTGGATGATTTTTATTGACACCTTCTTCTCTTTGAGACTCCTGACTAATAGGAATGCATATTAGGAATTCATAAACTTGCTTTCAAAGATGCCCCACAGGAAGCAATACAATTTTTTCACAGGTCGCTTTGTCCCCCTTCTAAGAAAAAAATAAGCCTACAATGGAGTATAGGGAGTAAAGAAAGGGTCTTAAGTGATAGCAATTGATTTTCTGTGAAGTCCTTTCTTAGAAGGCCTTTGAGAGAACAGCAGGGGTGCCCCCCACACTCCCCGGGGGTTCTCTTTCTTCTCATCTTGCAATTCTGAGCTGGCAGGGAGGTGTCAAGCCAACCGCAGAGCTGAGGGCCTGGCCCAGCCTTCAGTATCCATTCAGGGAGGGCAGCACGGGGCTGAGTTGCCTGAAACCAGTTCTTAAGTCACAACCAACAGGAGTCAGACAATGTGGACGTAATCACCGCTTTTCATCTGCTAGTTGCAGGGGGCGGGGTGCAGGGAGAATAGCAATTTAAGACCTTGTAATACAGGTTTTGTACAGGACTGGTTTCAGAGCCTCCAGGAGGATACAGCCCGTGTCACTAATGATTTCTGCGTTCTCTTCTTCACAAGGGAAAAAGCATCACAAACTGCAGGCATATCCAGGTACGCCTGTTCTTTCTTCCTAAGAAAAGCCGTTTGTTTAAAAAAAAATTTAAACCCTAAGAGATGTACTTTAGACTAATGTTGTCCAAGAGATATAATGGAGACCACATCAAAATTTTCTAGTAGTCATTTTTTAAAAGGTAGAAAAAGAAATAACCCAGTAATAGGTACATGATTTTAATAATGCATTTTATTTAAAACAATATACCCAAAACATCCTAACACATAAGTCAATATTTTGAAGATTATTAATGAATTATTCTGCATTCTTTTTTTTCATAGTAATCTCTGACCTCAGATGTGTATCTACCCATCTCAACTGGGCCAGTCATATTTCAAGTGCTCCTTGAGGGGCATGTGGCTCAAGGCAGTCTGACTGAATGAGGCAGATATAGACACTGTTGGATCTATAGGTGTTGATGCATGTGTATGCTGCTTTAAACAGATCTTAATAAAATTCAAGGTTCACATAAAAGCAGGGAGTGCAACTCTGTCCTAATCTCCCCACTTGCTCTCAAACAAACTGCATGCATGTTGGAGGAAAGGATCCAACTAATAGCCTTCATGTATTTCTTTGTTAATGAGTAATGTGGATAATTTATAATGATTAGATTTATCTGATTCTATGGTTACTAATCCAATTCCTAGCCTGTCAAATTTTATCTTATTCTATTTCCAAACACTTGATTTTTTAAAGGGATTTTCACATTCTTATCAACCATCTATATCCAAAGTGAAAGTGAAAGTCACTCAGTCGTGTCCAACTCTTAGAGACCTCATGGGCTATATAGTCCGTGGAATTCACTAGGCCAGAATACTGGAGTGGGTAGCCTTTCCCTTCTCCAATGGATTTTCCTAACCCAGGAATTGAACCCGGGTCTCCCGCATTGCAGGTGGATTCGTCACCAGCTGAGCCACAAGGGAAACCCAAGAATATTGGAGTGAGTAGCCTATCCCTTCTCCAGAGGATCTTCCTGACCCAGGAATTGAACTGGGGTCTCCTGCATTGTAGGCAGATTCTTTACCAACTGAGCTATCAGGGAAGCACTTTGGGTCTATATCCAAAGTGTCCACTTAAAGATCTCAAACTCAACTTGTCCAAAACTGAATTTTTTAAAAAATTTTTATTGAAATGTAGTTGATTAACAATGTTGTGTTAGCCTCAGGTGTTTGGCAAAGTGATTCATTATTTATCTGTTCTTTTTTCATATAATGGAAAAGAATATGAAAAAAGAACAGATATATACAGTAGGTTCTTGTTGTTCATCTATTTTTTATATAGTAGTGTGTAGATTTTAATCCCCAACTCCTAATTTATCCCTCCCCACCTTGTGATTGCCTCTGCTTTGTCTTCTATGTCTATGAGTCTATTTCTTTTGTACATGAGTTCATGTGTATCTTCTTTTAAGATCCCACATATAAGTGACATCGTATGATACATCTTTCTCTTTCTGACTTCACTTAGTATGATAATTTCTATGTCCGCTTATGTTGCTGTATATAGCATTATTTCATTCTTTTTTATTGCTAATATTCCATTGTATGTAAGTACCACATCTTTATCCATTCAAAGGACATTTAGATTGCTTTCATCCATGCCTGGATTTTTGATCCTCCCTTCACCAACAAAACAGAAAACCCTTGCTCCACCTATAGCCTTCGACAACACTTGACAGCAATTCCACCTTTGAAGTTACTCAGGTCGAAAATTTTAGAGTCATCTTGATTACTCTATTTTCTCTCAGACCACACATCCAATTCATCAACCCGTCATGTTGGCTCCACCTTAAAGTTTATCCAGAAAGCACCACGTCTCACCATTACTTCTCTGGTCTAAGCCACCACCCTCTCAACGTGGTCCAGAAGACTCTTTTAAACCTAAGTCAGATCCAGCGGTCTTGCTGTGAAAACTCTCTGATGACTCCCTATTTCACACCCACTAGCGCCCAGGACTAACTGTGCCCTATAAATGAAACATGATCCTCCCGTCCCTATCACCTCTCAGCCCGGTCTCTGCTCCTCCAACCCCTTTCCTCTCTCTGCCTCTTGGATGCTCCAGCGCACCCTGGCCCCAAGACTTGTGCTCTAGCAGACCCTCTTCCTCATCTGCTTCAAGGCTTCTGAGAGTACCTTCTCCAGTCAATCAGTTTACTCCCACCCTCTCTCTCCAGCCTATTCCCTGCCTCCGTGTTCCCAGTCCTCATCCTGGCCGACCTATTACACAGCCCCAGACCCTCTCCTGCAGGTATCCACACGGCTTGCTCCCCGCCTCGCTTGACACAGGGTAGACACTCAACAAATCTGTGATGAACAGGGGTATCTGTGCTATGCAAAATAACGTACTTCAGTAAAACTGTCAAAAGCTTAAAAGTATCCATTACGCTTTCCTTCTCACACCCTCCGCAGACCATTTCTGGGCAGTTTTGTTCGTGTTTATAGTGGTTTTATTACAGCAGAATGCTGGACCAGTTCTTCACAAGTTTATGAACTCGATGAAATTTCTCTTTATCTTCCCACCCTGTCTTTCAATATGGTGTCCCCATCTCTTTGACTTTCTATCTTGGATTTATTGAACACTGATTTAAGCCTGTTAGCAAGGAGACAACAGAACTGTGATGGATATTCTGCATTCTTCACTGCCCGGTGTAGTAATCAGTAGCCACATGTGGTTATTGAGCCCTTGAAATGTGGCTAGCACAAGTAAGGAAATGAATTTTTAATTAAAAGAACAATTGTAATTGATTTAAATCTAAAGAGCCACTTGCGGCTACCTTATTGGAAACTGCAGCTCCGTCTTTAAAGAATCTTTATAAGCTCTTTGAGGAAAATATATCTTCTCTCATTATATAATTATAAAGAAAATCAATATCTCCTCTTTTTATTATTTTGAAGTATAGTTGATTTACAATGTTGTGATAATTTCTGCCGTGGGTGTGTGTACTCGGTCATGTCCAACTCTTTTCGACCCTGTGGACTGTAGCCCAACAGGCTCATCTGTCCACGGGACCTTCCAGGCGAGAAGAATACTGGAGTGGGTTGCCATATCCTTCTCCAAATTTCTGCTGTACCGCAAAGTGATTCATTTATCCATTTATGCACATTCTTTTTTCATACTCTTTTTCATTATGGTTTATCACAGGATATTGAATCCAGTTCCCTGTGCTGCACAGTAAGACCTTGTTGTTCATCCACTCTGTATATACTAGTTTGTACCTGCTAATCCAAAACTCCCAGTCCATCCCTTCCCTGTGAGTCCTCCCCTTTGACAACCACAGGTCTGTTCTCTATGTCTGTGAGTCTGTCTCTGTTTTGTAGATAAATTCATTTGTGTCATATTTTAGATTTCACGCTTAAGTGGTATCAAATGGAATTTGTCTTTCTCTTTCTTCCTTCACTTTATGATAATCTCTAGGTCTAATCATCATGTTGCTGCAAATGGAATTATTTCATTCTTTTTATGGCTGAGTAGTATTCCACTGTATATATGTACCACATCTTTATGCATTCATCTGCCAATAGATATTTAGGTTGTTCCCATGTCTTGGCTATTGTGACTAGTGTTGTTATGGACATAGGGGTGCATGTTATACTGTTTTTTTCCATTATACTGTTTGAATATACTGTTTTTGTCAGACAGTTTTGCCCAGATATATGGCCACGAGTGGGGTTGGTGGATCACATGACAATTCTATAGCTCCTTGAGGACCCTCAATTTGTACCATTTTCCATTGTGGCTATACCAACTTACACTCCCACAAACAGTGTAGGAAGGTTTTCCCTTTTCTCCACAGCCTCTTAAGCATTTGTTATTTGTAGACTTTAAAAAACTTTTTTATTTATTTATTTTTGGCTATACCACACAGCATGTGGGATCTTAGTTCCCCGACCAGGGATTGAACCTGTACCTTCTGCATTGGAAGCTCAGAGTCTTAGCCACTGGGCCTTCAGAGAAGCTCATTTGTAGACTTTTTAATGATGGCCATTCTGACTGGTGTGAGGCAATACCTCATTGCAGTTTTGATGCATATTTCTCTAATAATTAGTGATGCTGAACCTCTTTTCATGTGCCTGTTGGCCATCCGAATGTTTTCTTTGGAGAAATGTCTATTTAGGTACTCTGTCCATTTTTTGATTGGGTTGGGGTTTTCTTTGTTGTTGAGATGTATGAGCTGTTTGTATATTTTGGATATTAAGCCCTTGTTGGTCACATAGTTTGCAAATACTTTCTTCCATTGTGTAGGTTGTCTTCTCATTTTGTTAATGGTTTCCTTTGCTGTGCAAAGTTTGATTAGGTCCCATTTGTTTATTTTTTCTTCTATTTCTATTGCCCAAGAAAACATTGATATGATTTATGTCAGAGAATGTTTTACTTACATTCTCCTCTAGGAATTTTATGATGTCTTGTCTCAGGTTTAAGTCTTTGTTTTGGGTTTAGTTTTGTGCATAGTGTGAGGGTGTGTTCTAACTTTATGAATTTATGTGCTTTCATAAAACCACTTGCTGAACAGACTGTCTTTTCCCCATTGTATGTTTGGGCCTCCTTTTTTGAAGATTAATTTCCCATCAGTGTGTGGGTTTACTTCTGGGTTCTCTGTTCTGTTCCATTGATCTAGGTATCTGTTTTTGTGCCAATGGCATGCCATTTTGATTACTGTAGTTTTGCTGTATTGTTTGAAGTCTGGGAGGGTTATGCTTCCTGCTTTGTTCTTTTTCCTCAGCATTGCTTTGGCAATTCTGGGTCTTTAATGGTTCCTATGCATTTTAGGATTATTTGTTCTAGCTCTGTGAAAAATGTTATTTGGGTAATTTGATAGGAATCACAGTAAATCTGTAGATTGCTTTTGGTAGCATGGCTCTTTTAACAATACTAATTTTTCCAGTCCAGAAATCACATGATATCTCCATTTCTTTGAATCAGGTTGAATTTCCTTTATTCATATTTTATAGTTCTTAGCACATAAGTCTTTCACCTCCTTGGTCAGGCTTATTAGCAAATTTTTTTTGGTGTGATTTTAAAAGTCTTTTTTACATTCCCTTTCTAGTATTTCATTGCCAGTGAAAAGAAATGCATGTGATTTCTGTATGTTAAACTATTTCCCGTACCCTAACTATTTAGTACTTTGACTATTTCCTCTGTATTAACAATTTGGGAAAGTACCTAATGAAACTTAAAAGCTTTTGCACTACAAAGGAAACTATAAGTAAGGTGAAAAGACAGCCGTCAGATTGGAAGAAAATAATAGCAAATGAAGAAACAGACAAAGGATTAACCTCAAAAATATACAAGCAACTCCTGAAGCTCAATTCAAGAAAAATAAATGACCCAATCAAAAAATGGGCCAAAGAACTAAACAGACATATCTCCAAAGAAGACATACAGATGGCTAACAAACACATGAAAAGATGCTCAACATCACTCATTATTAGAGAAATGCAAATCAAAACCACAATGAGGTACCATTACACGCCAGTCAGGATGGCTGCTATCCAAAAGTCTACAAGCAATAAATGCTGAGAGGGTGTGGAGAAAAGGGAACCCTCTTTCCATGTTGGTGGGAATGCAAACTAGTACAGCCGCTATGGAAACAGTGTGGAGATTCCTTAAAAAACTGGAAATAGAACTGCCATATGACCCAGCAATCCCACTTCTGGGCATACACACTGAGGAAACCAGATCTGAAAGAGACACGTGCACCCCAATGTTCATCGCAGCACTGTTTATAATAGCCAGGACATGGAAGCAACCTAGATGCCCATCAGCAGATGAATGGATAAGGAAGCTGTGGTACATATACACCATGGAATATTACTCAGCCATTAAAAAGAATTCATTTGAATCAGTTCTAATGAGATGGATGAAACTGGAGCCCATTATACAGAGTGAAGTAAGCCAGAAAAATAAAGAACATTACAGCATACTACACATATATATGGAATTTAGAAAGATGGTAACGATAACCCTATATGCAAAACAGAAAAAGAGACACAGATACAGAACAGACTTTTGAACTCTGTTGGGGAGAAGGTGAGGGTGGGATGTTTCAAAAGAACAGCATGTACATTATCTATGGTGAAACAGATCACCAGCCCAGGTGGGATGCATGAGACAAGTGCTCGGGCCTGGTGCGCTGGGAAGACCCAGAGGAATCGGGTGGAGAGGGAGGTGGGAGGGGGGATGGGGATGGGGAATGCGTGTAACTCTATGGCTGATTCATATCAATGTATGACAAAACCCACTGAAATGTTGTGAAGTAATTAGCTTCCAACTAATAAAAATAAATAAATAAATAAATCTTAAAAAAAAAAAAGAAAAAAAAAGGGGAAACTATTATAGAAAGAAGTGACTTGAGAGTCAAATTTTAGGTCCATGAAAAGTTGTGAGTTAAACCCAAGATGGCCAGGGTTGGGGGAAAGAGAGTATGGAAATTACTTTTTAAAATCAGTATGCTCATCAAGTTCTCACAATAAGTCAGTGAGGCTGGTTCAACTCTTCCTACTTTCATCACACAGACGGAGAAATGGACCCTCTCAAAGTTCATCTGTGGACAGAGATGCTGTCTGCCTGACCCCGGAGCCTGAGCAGTACACTGTGTGGCCACTCTCTCCTCTCCTAGTACTTTTGTTTAAGCCAAAGCACCGCAGAACAGTAACATAGGATACTAGAGGGAAGGAGCTGGACATTCAGACAGTGCACCTGAGATTTTGTAGGGCTTATATGGAAGCGATAAAGTCAAGGGTATACTTGACTTTATACATATAGCCCTGCGTATGTAGTCGGAGGTAAGACAGTCAAGCCAACAACTGGAAGAACACGCCTCACAGAACAAATTGGTTAAAACCAAAATTTTGTCATGGGTTCTCTGTGTAGGTCAAAACGATGTGGCAAATTGTGAATGCATTGGAAGTTTCTGTTTGTCTTTTTCACTAGCAGGCATACCCAGCAGAAGATGCGGCCCTCCCCTTTCCCGCAGCTGATCTTTATTAGTGTTTACTGCTCACTGGTATAAACTGTGCTACTCAGAATTGGATTAGGGAGAGATCTGGTCTAAATTAAAGCTGTAATAAACGAGCACTGTTTACATTTCCTCACACCCGCCCTTCTCCACACACACATCAAATTACTCTGGAAATGAAATGCAAAGTAAAAACGAGGAAGGACTCTGTTTTTCATTAACGTGTAATTATAAAGTGCTGGGGAGCCCTGCTGGGTGGAGAAGGAAGGCCCATAGTAGGGGCAGTGACGCTGGAGGGTGTGATATTTCTCAGTGCTATTAACTACAGATGGAGTATTATTTCCACATCTCTAAGAAGAGATGAATGACAGTGAGGACTTCGATGGGTCACCCCAGGCCCAAATCAAGACATGCCGGAGCTGTGTTCCTTACTGTGGGCTCTGGGTGGGGGCCACTTCCTGGTCTTTTCCAGCTTCTAGAATTCACCTGCAGTCTTTGGCTCATGTCCACCTTCTGCCACCTTCAAAGCCAGCAAGCAAGTCGGGTCCTTCTTAAGTCATGTCTCCCTGACCTTCTCCACTCGTATCTGCCCTAGCTCGTCTACTACCTGTTTCCATTTTTAAGGACCCTGTGCTTACATTGGCCCCATTCAGACAGTCTTCCTATTTTAAGATAATCTAATTAGCAACCTGATCTATCTAATTCAGATAATCTTCCTATTTTAAGATAATCTAATTAGCAACCTTAATTCTATCTGCAACCTTAATCCCCTTGTGCCAGGTTCCAGGGATCAGGATGTGGGCATCTTGGGTTGGGGCAGATGGGGGTACTGTTCTCTCTACCACATATCCTAACTCCAGGAATCCTTCTATGCTCTGGGACCTAAAATCCATTGTTCCTACAACTTGGAACTTTCTGTCACCTTGCTTCATAGCATCATTTCCGACTTTTCTCCGCCAGAATTCCACAATCAACTATTAAAATTGTGTCTTTCATACACTTGTCATGCCCTTGTCCCCATCTCTTGCTTCACTGTTCTTACCTGGCAAAACCTCAGGGAGTAGAATTGAATTCAGTGCTCTGCCTGCTCTGCGCCTGCATCCATGTGGCTACAGATCTGGCCAGAGGACAGACACTACCAGTAGGACTGTTATGCTGCCCACCGATGTAGGAGAACTCCCAGGCCCATTCGTTCTCCTGCATGACAATTTCACACTTCTTGTCCTTCAACTCTCGGCCCAGCCTCCCCCATCAACACTTTCAGCTAATGACCTTTCTCACTGAGAAAACAGAAGCGATTGGAAGAGACCTTCGGGAGACCCCTGTCATCACATCTAAGCCTGGGTCCCCATGTCCTCCGCCTTCCCTCCCAATGTTCCGATCTATCCAAGGCCAGCACCTCCTCTTGCATCTGTATCCTGGCCCCCTACCCCATCCTTCCCAGTAGCACAAACGCATGCCCGATTTCTCTGATCCTAAAAGCAAACAGCAAAAGAACTCTCTCTTGACCCCACTGACCCTTCCAGCTACAATCCCATTCCTCTTTTACCCCTTAGGGCAAAACTCCTCAGGAGAGTTACCTGATTTGCTGTGTTCAACCCTCTCTAGCAATTCTTCCTTAACCTTCTGCAGTCAAACTTTTGACCCCAGCCCCTAATCTCAGCTGTCCTTGTTGAGGTCATCGAATGACCACCATGCTGGCAAATCCAAGGGTCCCTTTTTAGTCTCTGTCTTACTTTGCATATTAATTGTTTCATTGCCCTTGAAGCACTTTCCTCACTTGGCCGCCAAGGCTCTTCTTATTCTCCACCTACTTTATTGGCCGCTTTTCAGTCTCCTTTGCTAATTCCACCTGGATTAAAGTACCTCATGTCTTTTCTATCCATACTGCCTTCGGAATGAGCTCAGCCACTCTCACGGCTTTAAATATATCTATATAGTGTTGATGCTCAAACGTGTATTTCCAAACCCAACATTCCCCGGGGCCCTACACTCAGAGCCAGCACATCCTGGACAAGGGCCCTTATGGGTCTGACAGACATCCCCAAACCAACCATGTTCAAAACCAGCCAACAATCTCCTCAAAACCTGATCTCCCTGCAGTGTTTCGTATTTCAGTGAACAGCTGATCCATCCCCTTGTTGCTTAGTCAATGTGCAGTTGCAATGCTTGTGGTCCTTCTCAGCTCCCCTCCTTTTCCTATCCACATCCCGACTACCTCAGACCCTTGATGTGGCTTTCAATTTATGTCCAGGCTCTGTGGAATTCTCTCCAGCTCCACTGCTGGCATCCTGGTCCAAGCCACCATAATCTGGACAGAGTCATTTTATGAACCTCCTAACTGTTCTTCCTGCTTCCACCCTGGCCCCACCATTGCGACACAGCAGCCAGAGTAATCCCTGCAAAACCCAAGTCAAAGAGTGTCTCCTGTCTCCTCCGTGGTCACTCATTTTATTCAGAATAAAAGCCAAGGTCCTTAAAGGGCATCTGCTGTGCTATGCTCAGTCATGTCCGACTCTCTGTGACCCCCTGGACCGTAGCCCACAAGGATCCTCTGTCCATGGGATTCTCCAGGCAAGAACACTGGAGTGGGTTGCCATGCTCTCCTCCAGGGGATCTTCCCAACCTGGGGGTCGAACTCAGGTCTCCCACATTGCAGGTGGATTCTTTGCCAGCTGAACCACCAGAGAAGCCCACTTAAGGGGCATTCGTGGCGCCAGACGCTCCGGCTCTCACTCACCTCCACGTCCTCTGATTGCACTCTCCCCTGCACCCACACCGGCCTCCTTGCTGGGCTTCGGGTCTGCTGTTCCCTCTGCCTGGACCCCTGCTTCTGCCTCGCCCTCCACCTCACATGCTTGTATGATGTGTTCTCCTGTTAAAGCCATTTCCCCCAAGGAAATCTTCCTAGTCACTCAAAACCACAGGCCCTCACCCCTCCCTATTCTGCTTCCCCACCTGAATTTTTTCCCATTGGATTTATAGTCTTCAAAAAAGACTATAGAATGTGTTTACTTTGTACATCATCTGCATTCACTAGCATCTAAGTACCAGGAGAATCAGATATGGTCTATTTTTTTTCACTGCTCTATGCCCAATGCTTGGTACATAATAACTGCTAGAAAATATTAGTTGGGTGTGAATGAACGTGTGGCTTGTTTTAAAAAGATCATTCTCAGTGAGAAGTTGGACTGTTAAAAAAAATTCAGGGAATTTCAGCCGATTATACACCTAAGCACATCACTCTTATTTTTTTTTTTATTTAAAGGAATTGTAGTAAATACTATCATTACCTGCAAAAGCCATTCTCCTCTCTCCATCTCTTTCATGCTAATACAATTCTGTTTTGTTTGGGATGTGTGTCCCTACCTCCAGGAGTGGAATTATAAGGGTCTAAGCCAGTTCTGGCAATTCTAGAAACTCACTTTTTTCATCACTTTGCACCTACACATGGCTGAGTGACAGAGTTACTGGATGTGATGACGTTAGCTGGGCACAGCTGGGGAGGATTTTGCCCTCTGGTCGAACGAATGCTCTCTTTGACCTTTTCTGCTCTGAGTCTCCAGATGTCTGGGACAGCAATTAGTGATTGGGAGTTGACAGACGTAAGAAAGGAAGCCCTCACCACGAGGATGGCAGAGCAGAAAGGCACAAAGAGCCCATCTTTGATGATGCTACTGAGCCTTTGGACCAAATCCTGAAGCTACCTACTTTCAGACTTCCTGTTTTGTGGAAGACTTTTATATCTTTTTGCTTAAGCCTCTGCTTGTCGGGTGCTCTGCTGTTTTTAACCAAAAGCATGTCTAATAGGTACACCTAGGTGAACCTTGGGGTGAACTGTGACATCAAGCAACACCATAGCCAACTGAATGTATGCAGATTCACGGAGCTTCTCAAACCTCAGGGGGCATTGGAATGACCTGGCCAGCTTGTTATGACTGGAGCCCTTCAGAGATTCCAATGCAGGAGCCCCAGGGTGGGCAGGGGACACCGGCTGTGGAGCCATAGAGAAGAGCCCCTCCGATTCCTACCAAGAAAAATACTGCCTTTCAGCTGCGAGGAGCACAGTCAGAAGACGGCCTTGAGGAGCTGGCACCTGCAGGATCCACCCTCATTTCTGAGCCACAGCAGTGTGGCTTGGTGAGGGTCTAGGATGTGGTTGCTCCTGCCCATTGTGGGGCTCTCCCGGGAGGTCTTTGCGCTGAAGCTTCCCACTGGCTTGGCTGAGACTTGGCGGACCTGTGTCATGCTCTCATCATTCTCTGCCCAATTCCGCTTCCTTCTCTCACATTCCCAGGTGCCAGGCAAGCACTGGGGTGTGAAGGCTCCATGCTCAGTGCCACAGCTTCTTCTTTCTGCCCCTCGCAGGCATTGCTGCTCAATAAACCTCTGTGCTCCTAATTCCTCCCTAGGAACTGCTTCCTGGAGAACCCAACTAACATAACAAACGTTTGTAAGAAGCCCCTAGGGATGATTCTAATGCAGGTGATCTGTGAGTCACGTGTGGGAAATGCTAGTTTAGGACTTGGAGTAAGGAACAATCCTTACCCCAACTCAGGGGACGGTTAAGAGATGTTGTCCCAGCCTCTTTACTCTTTGGTGATACTTCATTTTTCCCACCGGTGCCTCTAGCATGAACATTGGGCAAATGGGCCCAACCGTAGGACCAGAGAGCAAACCTTGTGGAACAGACCATTTGCTGTTGAGTCATTTTACAAAACTTGTACAAAATGGTGGTGTGTGCAATTTCACCTTGTTCTGGGGTTGTAGCACCGGAACAACTTGGCCATGCCTTTACTTTCCTTTTTCTTTAGCTAGAAGGCCCATCCACGGTTCCATTTTCTTCTGGACACTCTTATTTCCCTCTTTGGGATAACAGGAACTGGATAAGGGAACTGCACACCCTGCGGGGAAGCATATCACGGAGGCCCACGGGAAAGAGGTGCCCCAGTGTGGCGAATGCCACTTGCCCACATTCCCTGGAACCAGATTCACCTGAAGCTCACTTTTCAGGTGTCTACCTTTCAAAACTGACTTTTTACTAAAGTCCATCTTTGGATTAGTGCTGAGAAACCACAACTGACAGATAAAGCCTAAATCGAAATTTTTAAATGCTCATTGAATAGAACCAACCCCTCAAAAGTCAGCAAAGAAAAAGAACAAATGGTTCCCCCATTATTTTTTATATTCTATCCACATCATAAGGTGCCATTTTGTAGAGTGAGTGGTTCAGTACTGAGTTTGGATGAAGTGAAGTGAAAGTCGCTCAGTTGTGTCCAACTCTTTGTGACCCCATGGACGATACAGTCCATGGGATTCTCCAGGCCAGAATACTGGAGTGGGTAGTCTTTCCTTTCTCCAGGGCATCTTCCCGACTCAGGGATCAAACCCAGGACTCCCACATTGCAGGTGGATTCTTTACCAGCTGAGCCACCAGGGAAACCCAAGGACCAGGAGAGCCTTACTCAAATTTGTCTGCACTCCCTGAGGAGGCAGATGGGCTCAAGGGGCCGCTACTGGTACCAAAGCTCCGGGTCCTCGTGGAGCCCAGTTGAAGGAAGGAAGTCCACTCTGGGTCGCTCCGTCAGTTGCCATAACTGTCGACTGAAAAAAGATGTACATCTTGAGAGCTGTGAGTTAAGTTTTATTTGGGGCAAGATGAGGACTGCAGCCTGGGAGGCAGCAAGAGTGCTCATTTTTCCAGCTCTCCTGGTGTCGGTGTCCTGTGATGGCAGCAAGGACGTGAAGCGCACACATCCCTCGCTGGCCCTCCACGCGCTGGGTAGCTAAAGCCAGGAGTCTTCCTGTCATGAATCTCTTACCTTGCAGACCAAGCTCAGATAGGTCCGCCTACTCCCTGATGAGGTCTCCGACCCCGTCAGCGAAACACCTCATCTCCTGCCTTTCTTGTTGGGCCTTGTCACCCCTCCTCTGGACTCCTCTGGACTGTCACACGAGCCCCCGGGCTTGCTGCCTTCTCGTACTTTCTCTGCAGGGCCGTTTCCTAACTCCTAGCTTTCCGATGACTCTGCCTGAAGGCTTGTGGTTGGCCTACAAGTCCTGGAGCAACCCGACCCCTTCCCTCCTCTGCAGCATCATCTCCCTGCTCCCTCCTCCTTGTTCAACATGTTCCAGCCACTCTGGGGTTCTTGCAAATTTTTTTTTCTTTGAGTGGGCCAAGTTCTTTCTCATCCCTGCTTATAACTCTCTTCCATCTACTTCTCATCAGAGTCACCACCGCCTAAGTAAAAGTTCCCCTCCCCAGCCCTGCCATCTATATTTGGCCTCTTCTAGAACTCAATACTGTTTCTTTATAGACGTGACCGTGTGATTATTGTGCAGCGTATGTTTCTTCTGCTCTATTTTAAGCTCCAACATCAGACACAGTGCAGGCTCACAACGTATTAAAAAATGAAGAGGCTTCACTTTATCATAGCACAATCTTACTCTCACCAATTTTTCAAGGAGAATTTTTTTTAATCTGTCTACCAGGAAATAAAGACTTTAATCCTCACTCCTGATAATCTCTATTTTGCTGTATAAAACATTCTAGGCTTTTTGGAACTAGAGAAGAGGTGAACAGTAAATAATTTTTATTGGTTCAAATATACAATATCTTTCATTTTTTTAAAAAAAAAAAGCTTCCCTGCTTTTGAGATACCTTTATTTTATTTATTTAATTTTTTAAAATGTATTCACTTTGGCCATGCTAGGTCCTCGCTGTTGCACGGGCTTTTTCTAGTTGTGGACAGCGGCGTCGGTTTCTCACCGCAGTGAGTGGGCTTCTCATTTCTGCAGCTCCTCCCGTCGCAGAGCACAGGCTCTGGGGCCCAGGCTCAAGTAGTTGCAGCGGGAAAGCTCAGGAGTTGCGGCTCCCGGGCCCTGGAGCACAGCCTCAGCAGCTGTAGTGCACGGGCTTGGTGGCACCATGGGATGTGGAATCGTCCCAGAGCAGGAACCGAACCTACGTCCCCTACACTGGCGGGTGGATTCTTTACCACTGCACCACCAGGCAAGTCTCTCAAATACACACCTCTGTACAAAAAATATTTTGGAAAAATAAATAATCAGAAGGTGCTTGAAGGCTTTCAAAACAAAACCTGTGACTATTCTCTCTAGACTCAGATTCTCAACAAAGCAGTAAATTCTGCTGTGGCTTTCCAGCCCAGCAAGACTCTGCACAGCCTGCCTCAGCTCAGCCAGCTCCTTAGAGTCAGCACCTGCTAACTCAATAAACCTCTGTGCTCCTAATTCCTCCTGAGGGTCTGCTTCCTGGAGGACTCAACTAACATAGGTCAGCACAGAGGTCAGGGCTGACATGTTCCCACAGCAGGGCTACATCTAGATTCTGTGCGGCAGACCTGTTATGAAGCTGACTCTCCACCTTTCAAGGCCATGTTTCCTCACTGGGGTGGAGGAGAAGGAAGGAGTTGGCGTGGGCGGTTGTCTGTATAAGCGGATGAGGAAAAGGAGGGAAGGCGTCCAAGGGGTTCAAGAAGATTCCGCCACTAATCAACCAGTGAGATTTGTCAGAAAAGCTGAACACCAGGAGAGAGAGAAATAATAAGGACTTCATTTAGGGGTATGACCTTCTGCAATTTGTGGATCTGGTTACGCAGTCTCTGTGAGGCTCCGTGTCTGGTGTTAGAACCGGAAGCCACAGCAGGTTTTTGGGAAGAGAAGAGGGAGATAATAAAGTGGTTCTTCATCAGGGCCTACCCCCTTACCACCCCCACGCCTTTGGTCACAGAGCCCACCACGCACTTAGTTCACATGTCAGGAAAGTCAAAGAGCTCCAGGGGCAGGTGGAAACTCTGCAGGCCGAGCTGGGGCTCCAAACCAATCAGGGGGTCCCTCCTATAGCAGAAAAGCACGTGATCTACAACATCAACTTGGACCTCTGCACTCACCCCCCACCCCCACAAAAGCCCCCAGTTCCACCCCCTCCACATAAAAGCAACATGGCCACTGTTTCCAAATCTTGGAAAGAATGTATTTTGGCCCCTCCTTAAATATCTGGGGAAGAAAATTCTGGAAAATGTAGTCCAGCACTGTCAACTTGACATTTTATAAAGCCACCATAGGATATATATGAAAGAGTTATATTAGGGTTCTCCAGAGAAACAGACCTAGTTGGATATGTGGGTGGATGGATAGAGAGTTAGATAGATAGATAGTAAATAAGGAATTGGTTCATGTGATCATGAAGTCTGACAAGTCCCAGGATTTGTCCTCAGCAAGCTGCAGAACCAGGAGAGCCAGTTATGTAGTTCCAGTCTGAAAGCTGCCAAGCTGGAGATCTAAGAAAATCTGTATTTCAGCCCAGGTATGAACACAGGAGTAGACCAGTGTCTCAGCTCTAAGTCAGTCAAGTAGAAGACATTTTCTCTTACTCAGCCTTTTTATTCTATCCAGACCCTCAACTGATAGGATGAAGACCACCCACATTAGGGAGTTCAGTTCAGTTCAGTCACTCAGTTGTTTCCAACACATTGTGACCTCACGAACTGCAGCATGCCAGACTTCCCTGTCCATCACCAACTCCCAGAGTTTACTCAAACTCATGTCCATTGAATCGGTGATGCCATCCAACCATCTCATCCTTTGCCATCCCCTTCTCCTACCACCTTCAATCTTTCTCAGGATCAATGTCTTTTCCAATGAGTCAGTTCTTTGCATCAGGTGGCCAAAGTATTAATGTTTCAGCTTCAGCAGCAGTCCTTCCAATGAATATTCAGAGTTGATTTCATTTAGGACTGACTGGTTTGATCTCCTTGCTGTTCAAGGGACTCTCAAGAGTCTTCTCCAACACCACAGTTTAAAAGCATCAATTTTTTGGCGCTCGGCTTTCTTTATAGTCCAACTCTCACATCCAAACATGACTACTGGGAAAACCATAGCCTTGACTAGATGGACTTTTGTCAGCAAACTAATGTCTCTGCTTTTTAGTATGCTGTCTAGGTTGGTCATAGCTTTTCTTCTAAGGAGCAAGCATCTTTTAATTTCATGGGCACAGTCACCATCTGCAGAGATTTTGGAGCCCCAAAAATAAAGTCTCTCACTGTTTCCATTGTTTCCCATCTATTTGCCATGAAGTGATGGGACCAGATACCATGATCTTAGTTATCTGAATGTTGAGTTTTAAGCCAGATTTTTCACTCTCCTCTTTCACTTTCATCAAGAGGCTCTCCAGTTCCTCTTCACTTTCTGCCATAAGGGTGGTGTCATCTGCATACCTGAAGTTATTGATATTTCTCCCGGCAATCTTGATTCCAGCTTGTGCTTCATCCAGCCTGGCATTTTGCATGATGTACTCTGCATAGAAGTTAAATAAGCAGGGTGACAATATACAGCCTTGACATACTCCTTTCCCGATTTGGAGCCAGTCTGTTGTTCCATGTCCAGTTCTGACTGTTGCTTCTTGACCTGCACACAGATTTCTCAGGAGGTAGGTCAGGTGGTCTGGTATTCCCATCTCTTTAAGAATTTTCCACAGTTTGTTGTGATCTACACAGTCAAAGGCTTTGACATGGTCAATAAAGCAGAAGTAGATGCTTTTCTGGAACTCTCTTGCTTTTTCTATGATCCAACAGATGTTGGCAATTTGATCTCTGATCTCTGGTTCAGCCTTTTCTAAATCCAGCTTGAACTTCTGGAAGTTCATGGTTCACATACTGTTGAAGCCCAGCTTGGAGAATTTTGAGCATTACTTTGCTAGTGTGTGAGATGAGTGGAACTGTGTGGTAGTTTGAACATTCTTTGGCATTTCTTCTCTTTGGGATTGGAATGAAACCTGACCTTTTCCAGTCCTGTGGCCACTGCTGAGTTTTCCACATTTGCTGGCATATTGACTGCTGCACTTTCACAGCATCATCTTTTAGGATTTGAAATAGCTCAACTGGAATTCCATCACCTCCACTAGCTTTTTCTGTGCCCACTTGACTTTGCATTCCAGAATGTCTGGCTCTATGTGAGTGATCACACCATTGTGGTTATCTGGGTCATGAAGATCTTTTTTTGTATAGTTCTTCTGTGTATTCTTTCCACCTCTTCTTAATATCTTCTGCTTCTGTTAGGTCCATACCATTTCTGTCCTTTATTGTGCCCATCTTTGCATCAAATGTTCCCTTGGTATCTCTAAGTTTCTTGAAGAGATCTCTAGTCATCCCCATTCTATTGTTTTCCTCTATTTCTTTGCATTGATCACTGAGGAAGGCTTTCTTATCTCTCCTTGCTATTATTTGGAACTCTGCATTCAAATGGGTGTATCTACTACTAGGGAAGAAATGTTCTCAAATTCAATTTCCATAAGAGCCAGACTAAGTGAACAGGGAAACACCATAATCTTCATTTAAAGGGAATCTGTCATAAGAAGTATCTTATGATGTAATAGGTAAAAAGTCCTGATGGAATTAGTTTCAAAACTATGTGAAATGCCTCTGGTTTTATGGAAAGAATTCAAGGTTTGGAGTTGGAAAACTTGGATTTAATTTCTGGCATTGCCACTTGTGAGCTCCATGACTAAGAAATGGAGAAGGAGTGTTATGGACCCCCAGATTCCTATATGGAAGCCCTAACCCCAGTGTGATGATATTTGGAGATGGGGCTTATGTTAGATGAGGTTTAGATGAGGTCATGAAGGTGGGGCCCTTATAATTCCTTATAAAGGATTAGTGCCCTTATAGAATACACCAGAAATCTTGCTCTAGCTTTCTCTCTCCTTTCCTTCCACTTCCTTCTGTCTCTGCCACATAAGGACACACACAGAAAGACATCTGTTATCTGCAAGCCAGAGAGAACCTCGCCAGAACTTAACCACGCAGACACCTTTATCTCAGACTTACAGCCTTCAGAAGTGTGAGAAAATAAATTTGTTGTTTAAGCCACCTAGTCTATGGCATTTTGTTATGACAGCCTGAGCTGACTGGTACAGGCAGGCATTAAATTTCTCTGAGCTTTAGTTCCTGATTTGTAAAGTGGAGATAATTATACCTAAGCTATAGGGTTATTGAGAGAGTCAATAAAATGATATATAATAATAATTTTTAATAAACTTCAAAAAATAGTACAAATGCATGGCCTTGTTCCATGATGACTTATATAAAAGTAGTTAACATCTCTAGAGTACTTTGTAGTTTATAATATACTTTAATAGACACTTTAATTTGGTGGTTAAAACAACTGTAGTAGGTACAGAAAACAGATAGTATGCTCATCTCGTTGTTGAGGAACTGGAAGCCTGAGGAACTAGAAAACCAGATCTTCTGACACCAAATTCAGCAGTATTCCCACCCTGCTCTTGAGAGTTTTACTCAACTTTAACAAGACACTAATAAAGTGTGATAAAGCCTGTACACAAACATAAGAACTATTCTCCCTGGCTACTGCCCACTCTATCTCCTTCCATTCATTGCTCATATGATGGGTGGTATTGATTTGTTTCTGGCACAAGTAAGAAGTGTGGGTACTCAGATTAAGAAAGAAGGTGAGAGATTCCTAGACTTCAGACAAAGCTCCCATAATCAAAACAGCATGGTACTGGCACAAAATCAGACATACAGATCAACTGAACAGAATAGCGAGCCCAGAAATAAACCCATGCTCTTATGGTAAGTTAATCTATAGCCAAGGAGGTAACCCTATAAATGGAGAAAAGGCAGTCTCTTCAATAAGTGGTGCTGAGAAAACTGGATAGCTACATGTAAAAGGATGAAATTAGAACATTCTTTAAAACCATATGCAAAAATAAACTCAAAATGGATTAAAGACCTAAATGTAAGTTGTCCTTGTTCAATTGCTAAGTCATGTCTGACTCTTTGAGACGCCATATACTGTAGTGTTGACTACACCAAAGCCTTTGACTGTGTGGATCACAACAAACCTCTGGAAAATTCTTCAAGGGATGGGAATACCAGACTACCTTACCTACCTCCTGAGAAATCTGTATGCAGGTCCAGAAGCAACAGTTAGAACTGGACATGGGACAAAAAACTGATCCCAAATTGGGAAAGGAGTACATCAAGGCTGTATATTCTCTCTCTGCTTATTTAACTTCTATGCAGAGTACATTATGCAAAATGCCAGGCTGGATGAAGCACAAGCTGGAATCAAGATTGCCAGGAGAAATATCAATAACCTCAGATATTCAGATGACACCACCCTTATGGCAGAAAGTGAAGAGGAACTGGAGAGCCTCTTGATGAAAGTGAAAGAGGAGAGTGAAAAATCTGGCTTAAAACTCAACATTCAGATAACTAAGATCATGGTATCTGGTCCCATCACTTCATGGCAAATAGATGGGAAAACAGTGAAAACAGTGACAGACTTTATTTTCTTGGGCTCCAAGAAATCACTGCAGATGGTGACTGTGGCCATGAAATTAAAAGATGCTTGCTCCTTGGATTTTCCAGTAGTAAGGTACAGATGTGAGAGTTGGACTATAAAGAAAGCTGAGCGCCAAAAAATTGATGCTTTTGAACTGTGGTGTTAGATAAGACTCTTGAGAGTCCCTTGGACTGCAAGGAGAGCCAACCAGTCCATCCTAAAGGAGATCAGTCCTGGGTGTTCATTGGAAGGACTGATGTTGAAGCTGAAACTCCAATACTTTGGCCACCTGATACGAAGAGCTGACTCATTTGAAAAGATCCTGATGCTGGAAAAGATTGAGGGCAGGAGGAGAAGGGGACGAGAGTGGAGGAGATGGTTGGATGGCATCACCAACTCAATGGACATGAGTTTGGGTAAACTCCAGGAGTTGGTGATAGACAGGGAGGCCTGGCGTGCTGCCGTTCACGGGGTTGCAAAGAGTCGGACATGACTGAGCGACTGAACTCAACTGAACTCCTCCTTGGAAGAAAAGCTATGACCAACCTAGACACTACACTAAAAAGTAGAGACATTACTTGGCTGACAAAAGTCCGTCTAGTCAAAGGCTATGGTTTTCCCAATAGTCATGTATGGATGAGAGAGTTGGATCATAAAGAATGCTGAGCACTGAAGAATTGATGCTTTTGAACTGTGGTGTTCAAGAAGACTCCTAAGAGTCTCTTGGACTGTAAGATCAAAGCAGTCAGTCCTAAAGGAAATCAACTCTGAATATTCATTGGAAGGACTGATGCTGAAGCTGAAACTCCAATACTTTGGCCATCTGATGGGAAGAACTGACTCATTGGAAAGATCCTGATGCTGGGAAAGATTGAAGGCGGGAGGAGAAGGGGATGACAGAGGATGAGATGGTTGGATGGTATCGCCGACTCAGTGAGCATGAGTTTGAGAAAGCTCCAGCCAGAATTTGGTGATGGACAGGGAAGCCTGGTGTGCTGTAGTCCATGGGGTCGCAAAGAGTCGGGCATGACTGAGCAACTGAATTGAACTGAGCTGCACTGTAGCATGCCAGGCTTCCCTTTCTTTCACTAATTTTTATTGTTGTTGTTTTTTTTTTTTCTTTTTAGTTCACTGATTCCTAAAATGTTGATGTTCACTCTTGCCATCTCCTCTTTTAGCACATTCAATTTACCTTGACTCATAGACCTACCATTCCAGGTTCCTATGCAATATTGTTCTTTATATCACTGGTCTCTACCTTCACCACCAGATGCCCACCAAAATTGGGCATCATTTCTACTTTGGCTCAGCCTCTTAATTCTTTCTGGAGCTGTTTCTCTGCTCTTCGCCAGCATATTGGACACCTACTGACATGGGGGGCTCATCTTCCAGTGTCATCTTTTTGCCTTTTTATACTGTTCATGGGGTTCTCAAAGAAAGAATACAGAAGTGGTCTGTCATTCCCTTCTCCAGTGAAATGTAAGACTGGATACTATAAAACTCCTAGAGTAAAACAGGCAGAACATGCTTTGATATAAACTGCAGTAATTTTTTTTTTTTTTGGGGGGGGGGGCGGGTAGGGGCCTGTCTCCTAAAGTAAAGAAAATAAAAGCAAAAAATATACAAATGAGACCTAACTAAACCTAAAAGCTTTTGGACAGCAAAAGAAATCTTCAACAAAACAGAAAGACAACCTATTTAATAGGAGAAAATACTTGCAAATGACCAATAAGAGATTAATATCCAAAAGATATAAGTAGCTTATACAATTCAACATAATAAAAAACAAAACCAAACAACCCAATTTAAAAATGGGCAAAAAAACTGAATATTTGTGTTTCCAAAGAAGACATATAAACAGTCAACAGACACATAAAAAGATGCTCAATATCACTAATCATCAGAGAAATACAAAACCACCAAAAGATATCATCTCACACCTGTTGGAATGGCTATTATTAAGAGTACAAGAGATAAAAAATGCTGTCCAGGATATGGAGAGAAGGAAACCTGTGTATACCGTTGGTGAGAATGTAAATTGGTGCAGCCATTATAGAAAGCAGTACAGAGGCTTCTTAAAACATAAAAATAGAACTATCATATATGACTCAGCAATTCCACTCCTGGGTATATATCTGAAAGAAAGCAAAAGCACCAGTTCTAAAAGATATACACACCCCAATGTTCAGAGCAATATTATTTACAATTGCCAAGATATGGAAGCTACTTAAGTGTCCACCAACAGATGAATGGATAATAAGATGTGGTATGTACACACACACACAATGAAATACTACTCAACCAAAAAAATGAACTTTTGCCATTTGCAGCAACATGGATGGATTTGGAGGGCAATAGGCTGAGTGATTAGAGAAGGAAATGGCAACCCACTCCAGTATTCTTGCCTAGAGAACTCCATGGACAGAGGAGCCTAGCAGGCTGCAGTCCACAGGGTCACAAAGAGTTGGACATGACTGAGTGACTTTCACTTCACTATGCTAAGTGAAATAAATCAAACAGAGAAATACAATACTGTATGATGTCACTTATATGTAGAATATAAAAAAATAACAAACTAGTGAATATAACAAAACAAGAGAATATATCAGAAGCAGACTCACAGATATAGCAAACAAATGGGAAAGGGGATGGGGCGATATATGGGTAGGACATTAAGAAGTTCAAACTATTAGACATAAATTAAGCTTCAGGGATATAGTGTAAACATGGGGAATGTAACCAATATTCTATAGTAACTATAAATGGGATACAACCTTTAAAAATTATTAATCACTATGTTGAACACCTATAACTTATATAATATTATATAACAACTACATAGAAAAATTAAAAGTAAAGTAAAAAAAAGAAAGGGTGAGAGAAGTTACTGGAAATCTGGGCATTTGGCAGGCAAATTTAACCTAAATTGAGCCTCAGTTTCTTCATCTGTAAAATGGGGATAATAACAATACTATGAAAGTGAGTCACTCAGCCACATCTGACTCTCTGTGACCCCACGGACTGTAGCCCACCAGGCTCCTCTGTCCATGGAATTCTCCAGGCAAGAATATTGGGGTAGGTAGTCATTCTCTTCCCGAGGGGATCTTCCCTACCCAGGGATCAAACCCAGGTCTCCTGCATTGTGGGCAGACTCTCTACCCACTGAGCCACTAAGGAGTGACTTAACAATACCATACCTAAGAATGAGATGAGCTGACCCATTTAAAGTGCTTCTGACACAAAGTAAGTGTCAATTTATGGAGCCTCATGAGGAAGGTGACAGGGGCAAGAAAAAGGTGGATGACAAGATGAGAAATGAGGATTCATAGCCCCGTCCTGCCTTCCAGGGAGAGAAGAGCCTGTGTCCCTTTGTAGGCCACTAGTACTAGATTTGCTGGCTGGGGTCGTGGGTAAAGCGATCACAGAATTTATAGCTTTTGTGTGTAAAAGGGATGTGAAAAGAATTCATATTAGGTAATTTTTTGAAATATTTTAAAGTGACCATTTGATTTCACTATATTAATAGATTTATTATAAAAGAGTTTTTACTCAAAAACTATTTTCAAAAATAACATTACTTCCCCCAAATAAGTGCATCATATATTTTGTACATTACAGCAAATTTAAAACTTCTTTATAGTGATTATTTGAGTTTTAAAATATAACCAGGACAGGAAATATAATAGAACAGTTACTCTTGACATATATTCATTTACTTTGATAAGTTTCTTAGCTAAGTCTACTACTACCATTGATATTTTTCAAGGTAGTCTTACTCTTTTCATAAGATAACCTGAAGTCTTCCTTAAAGGTGCATCCTGTGGTTAATAATTTTGAAACTGCTGACACCTTCAATGATCCTTTGCTATAAACCATACCATTTTTAATTGAGAAAATATTCTCTCTATAGACACTGAGGTACCTGGTAAACTCATAGTATATTTTGCTACAAAGAAGATAGTCTCAATTCTTATTTTTAAAATTTGAATATTTAAATATTTCATCCCAAATATTTTTATATGTACTTTCTCCATTCAGAATATCTTTCTTAAACAAAGAATATTATAAAACTTGACAAATAAATGATCTGTTATTGGTCACCATAGATCCTGCAAAATACTGCCTTCTCAATCTCATTGCTTTCTAATGATATAAATTAACCCAATTAAAAATTAGAGCTCAAAAGGAAATGGGGGGCTCCATCCAAAGAGTTAACCCTTCTTCTGGAAAATTCTTACTGGCCCCGAGGTCTCAGCATAACCATCTTCCCCAGATCACCACATTTCCCCTCCTCAGAGGCTAGTACAACCCTTTGTCACATGCTTCCACTCCATCTGGCAATATTCTGCTTAAAGTTTCCTCCAGGGTCCTCAAGGCAGGGGTCGTGTCTGTTGGGTTCACAGTGGGATCCAACATGGAACCGGTCACACAGTGAGTACACAATAACTGAATGAATGAACAGCCCATTCTAAAAGGGAACAGATAATCAGATTTGACACGTGAGAACCCAATAAGATCCCATGAACTCTAATTTAACACATTTTCTTTCCCTAATAGTAACTCAGCAGTGGAGAAGCCTGGCAGAGCTACTTTGGCCACGTGATCAAAATTAACATCGCCAGTAATAAGACATATCAACATCATGTACCCCCTGATAAGATGCACTGAGAAAAGCACATCATCGCTTTTGTGGTGCTCTTATCAAAAAGTCATAACCTCAGTGCAACCAAGAGAAAACATCAATTCAGTTCAGTTCAGTCACTCAGTTATGTCCGACTCTTTGTGACCCCATGAACCGCAGCACACCAGGCCTCCCTGTCCATCACCAACTCCTGGAGTCCACCCAAACCCATGTCCATTGAGTCGGTGATGCCATCCAACCAGCTCATTCTCTGTCGTCCCCATCTCCTCCTGCCCTCAATCTTTCCCAGCATCAGGGTCTTTTCAAATGAGTCAGCTCTTCACATCAGGTAGTCAAAGTATTGGAGTTTCAGCTTCAACATCAGTCCTTCCAATGAACACCCAGGACTGGTTCCTTTAGGATGGACTGGTTGGAACTCCTTGCAGTCCAAGGGACTCTCAAGAGTCTCCTCCAACACCACAGTTCAAAAGCATCAATTCTTCGGTGCTCAGCTTTCTTTATAGTCTAACTCACATCCATACATGACCACTGGAAAAACCATAGCCTTGACTAGATGGACCTTTGTTGACAAAGTGATGTCTCTGCTTTTTAATATGCTGTCTAGGTTGGTCATAACTTTCCTTCCGAGGAGTAAGCATCTTTTAATTTCATTGCTTCAATCACCATCTGCAGTGATTTTGGAGCCCAGAAAAATAAAGTCAGCCACTGTACCATGAGAAAACATCAGACAAGCCCAAATGGAGGGCCATTCCACCAAATAAGTGACCACTGGCCTGGACTGTTCCAACGTGTCACAGTTATGAAGGACAGAGACTAAGCAACTGTCACAGATCAGAGGAGACCATGGGGACATGACCATTATACGCCCCGTGGGGTCCTGCGTTGGGTCCTGACACAGTGCAAAGGGCATTCGTAGGGAAACTGGAAACATCTGAATAATGCCTGTCGATTATATAATAATATTTTACTCATGCTAATTTGGTATGGATAATAGTGCTGTGTCTATGTAACATGTTAATATTAGGAGTAATCAGGTAAAAGCTAAAGTCTCCCCAGGTATTTGTTCAAAGATCAAAAACCTTAAGCACCACGTTTAGAGTGCCTGCTCTTGCCTGAGCACCTGCACTGGTCCATTAGTGCAGATGTAGGAAGCCGATCCACTCTGTCCACCTGTCAAGGCCCCTTCCAGCCTGACTGCCCGTGGGAACAGAATGAAGCGGGTTCTGGGGTCCCCAGCACTCGTCGTATCTGTGTACTTGCTCACCCAGTCTCCTGGGGACAAGGTCTTCACCTCTTCTGCTTCTGCCAAAGGCATGGTCCCTCTCGAGCTTTATGTGGCTCAGAGGTCATGAAGGCCTTCCAGAATTTGCCCTCCCCAGGGCTGATGACTCCTTCTCCTCCCACGGCCTGGCCCTTGGATGAATATGTGTCCCACGGCACAGCTTCCTCATGTGTTGTCCAGTCTTACCTTGTGCGTCTCCTGGGACCCCAAACACACCCTGTCCAGCCCACTCTTGGTTGACTTTTCCATCCTTACTTCCCTTCCCCATTCACGTTATCCAAACTCGAGCCAAATGGGATGCTCATCACGTACTCACCAGGGTCTTATCCAGCGCCCAGCGAGGGATCTCACACACCAAAGGAAAGAACCGCAGTTTCCCTCCCAAGTCTTGGGCAGTGATGCTCTCCCAACTGGAAATCAGTGAAGACTTTTCCTTTGTCTCTTTATACACATTTCCATCTCCTTTATTAAGGCCTAGTTCAAATACAATCTGTCTATTTTGGCTCTGTTGTAGGACATGCTGTGGTACACTGCCCAGATGCCCTCTGCCGGGCCCATGCACCCATGCCCCAGCTTCCCTGAGGGTTGACTGCAAATAGCTCACAGATGCCTCCCTTGTCCTGAGAACAGACCTCAGCTGGCAGGATCTCCTTGTCTCTGGAAGTGACTCCCCCAGTCCAACCAGGGCAGCCGACAGCTAACTGCATGATATGAACTGCAAAGAGCCAACCCCCTTGTCTCAATGGGGAGAGACGGTGGAGCTGTGGATGCTACAGAGCTGCCACAAGTCAGGCCAAGGCTGCTGAGTCCATGTCCCTGTGTGGCTTCTTCCCCTGTCTTATCCGCCTGCACACCCTCCCTTATAGGTTTCTCCTGAAGTACATTTCCTCAATAAAGCACTTTCACGAGAATTCCCATTTCAGGCTCACTTCTTGGAAGCTGGCCTAGAGCAGACATGAAACCACCAACATCCAGCTAAAGGTGGGCACAGGCAGTTATAACGTGTCTGCAATGTGTCATGGATGGCAGCTATTTCACAGGCATCATCTCATTTCATCTTCTCAATAATCCTATGCCTTGGCACTGTTAATCACTCTTCTGCAGAAAGGGTAACTGCAGAAAGGCTTAAAGTTAAAATCAGAGTCATGATTTCAACTTGCATCTGTCCTCTCCACCACACTCAGCGGCTCACTCGCATAACCTCAACTCTCAGAGGGACTCAATACCTGTTCCTGAGCAAATACATGAGCCACGGTTAGGCTGTCTCAACTCCATCTATACAGTTTAAAGTTGCCTGTTACTTTGTCCAGCTCAAAGAAATTGGAGCCAGTACTGTGCTAAGAGTAGGGAGCTAAGAGTTGTAAACTGGGGGAAACTTAGTAAGACCTGCTTTGTCGGATTCCTCTGAGAGTTCCCGTCTTGGAGATAAAGATCTTCGTTTCTCCCAGGTATACGGAGGACACCTCTCACATGAGGGTCTTACGACCTTCTTCAGGGGAAAGTCAAAGAGTTCTCATATTCCTTCAGCTTAAAATATTCAACACACCAAGGTGCCATGTTTGGGGGTGGCATATCCTGAATACCCCCAGCGCCCCTTCCTTTATTAAAACCCTGTAAGAAGTGCTGTGCTAGGGAGAGAAAGACAACGGGTCTGCCTTGAAAGAACAGAGGAGGTGGCAGCTGCCTCTGACAAGGGCGGTGGAGGTGGGAGCGGGGGATCTTAGAAGAGCCTCAGGCGGGTCTTGAGGAACAAGGGAAGAGTCATCTAGCAAGCAAGCGAAAAGGGAGCGGAGGATGAGCTCGGTCCGAGAGGACGTCGAGGGGCGGCGTTGGTGTGAGGAAGCGCTCGGACGGCCGCAGGTGTGAGACGTGCGTAGTGTGCAGGCGAGGCCAGCGGGGAGACACGCAGGAGAGGCAGCTGCGGGTCAGGAGCCCGCGACGGCCCGAGAAGGAGCTCGAAGCCCGGAAGTCCCCTCCACGACGTCAGCCCTATTCCGGCGAAGGAGGGCTGGACAAAGACCCTGTGAGACCGTCTGAGGTTGTGGAGCCAGAGGGAGGGCGGGTCGGCTCGCAGCAAAGGCTCAGCGCGGCGCCCGCCCGCTCAACAGGACTGCGGGCAGACAGAGCCAGAAATAAACACCCAGCTGTAACAGAACCAAGGCACGGGTGTTTTTCAAGTAAACAGCCTCACTTCACCTCACCTGAACTCACACGAATTCTCATTTTGTCCTGCCGGCTGGAAACTGACTCAGGAATGCAGGAATTTACTGATAAGATGTCTCAGTTGGAAGGAAACCTGAGCGGCACCCTCTTTGGTCCTTAATCATGTGTTTTAAAGCACGAGGGCTAGTTCTTAAGGGAAAACTCATCTTGAGTATGAATTTAAGCCCAAAGGGGTAAGAAAACTGTTGAACGTTAGTTTCTGCATAAGCCATCCGGAATCAATGTCCCAGCCCACATTCTGGAGTCCAAATATTCTTTAAGCAGGAAGTTTTTCAGTTCCTGATTTCTTACCTCCTTGAACAATAGGGGACCCAACAGTTTAGAGATTCTCATAAAAACGATGTATACTTTTACATAGGCTTGAGGACACTAGAAAATACTGTCTGCCTTCAATCCCATATGATGAAGAACCATTATTAACATTTCTAAATAAACCGTTTTGCCTGGCATGCAACTAATGAGTTGTATTCAGTAGTCACGTGATTCTAAATCCTTTATTCCCAGAGATGTGTGTGACAGTACATGAACTCTGCTCATTAGCCCTGGTGACCTGTCTGAGAAGAGATGGGAATAATAAGAGGAACTGGAATGTTCCTCGTGAGTGAGCTGGGAGTAGACCGCAGGAAGACACAGTCTGGTGCCGCAGCTGGGACTTGCAGCTGGGACCCAAAGCCCGTGCCTGGTTCCAGCCTTCTCCCCCTGCACTGCGGTCCCTCCACAGTGAACCCGAGGTCAGCACAGCCCAGGGGTCCTGGGGAGTGCAGGCCCCTTTGTCCTCAGCCTAGTTCATTGCCTGCCGGCAAAGCAGGAAGGTTTCGCTCCCCTCCCCTTTACTGTTCAAATAATTACCTGGGCCTCCAAAACCCCTGTGGATCATTAATCGGTTATGGACCCTGGACTTTCTCCCAGCCGTGAGCTGGAATGCCCAGTGGGACTCTAGGGGCAGAGCCAGACGAGGGAATTTGTTACGGGCACCTGCTGTCAGCAAGGTCTTGATTTCAGATCCCTAAACCTAAGGCAAGGCTCAGAAGCCACACAGCCCGGGGGCTGCAGGATTAGCTTTTCCCGAGAGCTGCTCAGTAATGGTAAAGTTTAGATGGATAACCACTGGAGGTAGAAAGAACATGGCCATTTCCTCTTTCAGGAAAGGAGCCCCAAACGGGTTACTCTACAAGCTAGTATACAAAAGGCCAATTTTTCTCTCTTTTCCTTTTTCCTTCTTTATTTTTAATTAAAAAAAAATTTTTTTTGGGGGGGGGGCTGTGCTGTGCATCTCGCAGGATCTTCGCTCCCCGACCAGAGATCGAACACTTGCCCTCCTTGGCAGTGAAAGCATGGAGTCCTGGCAACCCGTGGACTGTCAGGGGAATTCCCCAAGGCCACTTTTTCTTAAAAAAAAGAAAGAAAGAAAATTCAGTCCTTGTCACGATAGTTTGTGTTATCCTAACTAGAATATTAGACTTTGAGGTTTGAAAAAGTGTTTTCAAGGGCTTCTTTTGCGGTCTAGCACTGAGAATTTATCTGTTGATGCAGTGGACACGGGTCCCATCCCTGGATCCCACATGCTGTGGAGCAACTATGCCCACGCGCTAAAACTCGTGAGCCCACGCACGGCAACTCCTGGAGCCCACGCGCCTGCAGCCTATGCTCTGCCCCAAGGGAAACCTTGACAACGAGAGGCCTGCACACGGCAATGAAGAGTAGCCCCACTCGCTGCAACTGCAGAAAGCCCACGGGCAGCAAGACCCGCCCGGCACAGCCAAAAATTAATAAGCAAATACATAAATCTTGTTTTAAAAAATGCTTTCGCGATGATTTCACTTAAACAGGCCGTCTTACAGATGAGGAGACTGAGCTCAGAGAGTCCACACGAGTGGACTCCAGCGAGTCCGTGTTCCCCAAACCTGGATGAGGAATCTCCAGGTCCTGGTCTAGTCCCTCTGGGGTTGAAAGTAACATGCTGGTGTATGTGTACCACAGCTTCCTTACCCATTCATCTGCTGATGGGCATCGAGGTTGCTTCCATGTCCTGGCTATTATAAACAGTGCTGTGATGAACATTGGGGTGCACGTGTCTCTTTCAGTTCTGGTTTCCTCGGTGTGTATGCCCAGCAGTGGGACTGCTGGGTTGTATGGCAGTTCTATTTCCAGTTTTTTAAGGAATCTCCACCCTGTTCTCCATAGTGGCTGTACTAGTTTGCATTCCCACCAACAGTGTAAGAGGGTTCCCTTTTCTCCACACCCTCTCCAGCATTTATCGCTTGTAGACTTTTGGATAGCAGCCATTCTGACTGGCATGTAATGGTACCTCATTGTGGTTTTGATTTGCATTTCTCTGATGATGAGTGATGTTGAGCATCTTTTCATGTGTTTGTTAGCCATCTGTATGTCTTCTTTGGAGAAATGTCTGTTTAGATCTTTGGCCCATTTTTTGATTGGGTCATTTATTTTTCTGGAATTGAGCTACAGGAGTTGCTTGTATATTTTTGAGATTAATCCTTTGTCTATTTCTTCATTTGCTATTATTTCCTCCCATTCTGAAGGCTGTCTTTTCACCTTGCTTATAGTTTCCTTTGTTGTGCAAAAGCTTTTAAGTTTAATTAGACACAATGAAATATTACTCAGCCATTAAAAAGAATACATTTGAATCAGTTGTAATGAGATGGATAAAACTGGAGCCCATTATACAGAGTGAAGTAAGCCAGAAAGATAAACACCAATACAGTATACTAACGCATATATATGGAATTTAAAAAGATGGTAACTATAACCCTATATGCAAGACAGAAGAAGAGACACAGATGTACAGAGCAGACTTTTGGACTCTGTGGGACAAGGTGAGGGTGGGATGATCTGAGAGAACAGCATTGAAACATGTATACTATCAAGGGTGAAACAGATCGCCAGTCCAGGTTGGATGCATGAGACAAGTGCTCAGGGCTGGTGCACTGGGAAGACCCAGAGGGATGCGATGGGGAGGGAGGTGGGAGGGGGGGTTCAGGATGGGGAACACATGTAAATCCATGGCTGATTCATGCCAGTGTATGGCAAAAACCACTACAATATTGTAATTAGCCTCCAACTAATAAAAATAATTGGGAAAAAATTTTTTAAAAGTTTAAAAAGAAAGAAAGTAACATGCTGGCAAGAAACAGAGAGCAAGGGGGTTACCATGGCCCATGCTCCTGAGCAATTTTCATGCAATAATAATTCATTAACACATTGTTTTTATATGAAAATATACATGCTATTTTTAAAATTAAATTCTAAAGATTTAAAACAAGTCTCTTCAAGGAAATTTCACGCTTGTGGTAGTGTTTAAAGCTATGTTCCTGAGCCATAACACTGGTGATACACTGTCAATATGGAAGCCACATGTGGTTATGGAGCATCTAAAATAGGGTTAATAAGAGTTGAGCTAGGCTGTAAGTGAAGACAGACTTCAAAGACGTAGGTCCAAGAAATAATAAAATTTCTCAATAACTTATTGTGGTTACAGGTTGAAATTATAATATTTTAGGTAAATTGGTTTAAATAAAGTACATTATTAGGGCTTCCCAGGTGGCTCAGTGGTAAAGAATCTGCCTGCCAATGCAGGAGACACAGAAGACACAGGTTCGATCCCTAGGTCAGAAGATCCCCTGCAGTTGGAAATAGCAACCCACTCCAGTACTCTTGCCTGGAGAATTCCATGGATAAAGTACATTATTAAAAATAATTTCACCTGCCTTTTTCTCTTTTTAAATTTATTTCATTTTTTATTTCTCTTTGGCTGTGCTGGGTCTTCACTGCTGCACGTGAACTTTGTCTAGTTGCAGCTGAAGTGGGGGCTACTCTTTAGTTGCATGTGAGTTTCTCATCATGGTGACTTCTCTTATTGTGGATGTCGGGCTCTTGAGCGTGGGCATCAGAGTTGTGGTACACGGTGATAGTTGCCCTGCAGCATGGATCTTACTGAACCAGGGATCGAACCCATGTCCCCTGCATTGGCAGGTGTATTCTTAACCACTGGACCACCAGGGAAGTCTTTTTCTTTTAATGTTGTTTAATAAACTGGAAGTTACATTTGGGCTTGTATTATCCTTCTGTTGGACAGTGGCCAGACTAGAGGGTGGCTATTAGGGCTGCTCAATAGCCGGCTTCTCTCCCTTGCAACACACACAAAGATTGCAGCTCCCTGACCCCAGTGATATTAGGTGTGGTCATGTAATTGGTTTTGGTCAATGAAATGTGAGTAAAAAAGACATACATTCTTCTGGGCAGTGTATGTAACTGCCCACACAGAACACTCGAATGTCTTCCAAGGAACTTGTGGACATGAATGTGGAGACTCACCACTGTCAAGCTGCGGTGAGCTGAGGCTCCCACTGACTCACCTAAGATCTGGAATGTGAGCTCAAAATCAACTTTTTAAAAATATACTTTGAGATTTGGGGATCATTCACTCCTGTAACATCACCTAGTGCTAGGAAGTGAAAGTCACTCAGTTGCATCTGACTCTGCAGCTCTATGGACTGTAACCCACCAGGCTCCTCTGTCCATGGAATTCTCGAGGCAAGAATACTGGAGTGGGTTGCCATTCCCTCCTCCAAGCGTTACCTAACACATTCCTAAATATAACTTTCTGGTGTAAAGGTGTGCGGAGAACTATGCCCTAGAGCATCTCCCAAACCTGCTTCACCACAGCACACTTTGAAGGTGTGATTTATTGACAGGAGACTAATTAGTGTTCATGCATACCCAGATTAGCAAAATTTAGAACACACAGATCAGTTAATTGAGCCAAAGATCAGAATTTGACTTGTCTTAGTCAATAAAACCAAAAGTTAATCACTTTTATGTTAAGAATGAACATCAAAATCATTTATTTTACTTTTTAAAATATATTTCATCAAAATTTTTTATAAGAATAATATTTTGTGACTTTTTAAAACTTGAGTACCTGCTCAGTATCAGAAATACTGTTGCTGATCAAGGATAACACCTAGTATGTTCTTAACTTTTGTCTTTACTACATTATGATCTGAAAAAAGATCACCTTTTCCAGAAAATGAAGAACAATATGATCAGTGTGCTCTGCTGTATTTGGGGGTTACTGAAACAGGCTTCTCCAAACTTCAATTATTTCATCCTGAATAGCTCACTTCCTACTTTTTTTTAGAAAACAAAGTCTGCGATTTTTCATTTTCACTTTGAAGGATTTACTTTGTGCTTGTTTTAGACTGACACAATTTGCTAACCACTGAGCCTGCTTTTGGTTTAAAATGTTCTATTTTCAATCTCAGATCCACAGAGAGCAAGGTAATATAAAAATATAGTATATTTTTACATTAACTGAGAACTATTATTACAAATTATTTTTTATTGAAACATAATTGCCACAATCTCTTAAAGTGGTTTTTAATATATTCACAAGTCATGCCACCATCGTGACTAATTTTAGAATATTTTTATCACCCCACAAAAAACCCCATCCCCATGAGTAGCCACTCAGCACGTCCCTCTCCCCCCAGCTCCTAGCCACCACTAGTTAATTTTTGTCTCTATGTATTTGCTCTTTCTGGATATTTCTTACAAATGAAATTATACAAGATGTGGTCTTCTGTCTGGCTCCTTCACTTAGCCTAACGTTTTCAAGGTTCATCCATGTTGTAGCATGAATCAGTACTTTATTCCTTTCCATGAATGAATAATATTCCAATGTATGGAGAATAAGAATTATCACATTTTGTTTATCCATTCATTAGTTGATGGACATTTGGGTAGTTTTCACTTTGGGGTCTTATGAATAATACTGCTAGAAGCATTCCTATACGAGCCTTTACATGAAAGTATGTTTTTAATTATCTTGGGTCAAATTACAATTTTAAGATGAAAAATTATTTTTATGACAAAATGCATTACATAGATGTGGGTGTTCTTTCAGCAAAATGGGGCTTCCAGGGTGGCTCAGATAGGAAAGAATCTGCCTGCAATGTGGGAGACCTGGGTTTAATCCCTGGGTCAGGAAGATCCTCTGGATGAGGGAATAGCAACTCACTCCAGTATTCTTGTCTGGAGAATTCCATGGACAGAGGAGCCTGGCGGGCTTAGTCCACGTGGTCTCAAAGGGTCAGACATGACTGAGCAACTAACACTCACTTCTTTTCACAGCAAAATGCAGACTAAACATCCTGCATCCATGCATCAGGCCGGGTGACCTCCTGGGGAGCAAGGGCATGCGGGAAGACTTTTATAGGGTCTGTTTTAGACCCAGTTGTTAGTTTAGGCAGGAGCTTTTTCTTCAAGCCCCCATGACCACCACCACCCTCGACTAGGATCCACCCGACTCTGCATGCCAGCGGGCTCCTGAACATCCTGGCTGTCATCCTCCTGTGATGAGATGGAGAGGGGGCCCTGAACAAGATCTCAGAACACAGAGGGCCGTCACTTTTGCCAGAGGCTTGAAGAGCATGGTGCCCTCCTCTCTGGACCGCAACAGGAGGCACGGACAGGCCTGTACTTGGCTTTGAGAGGGCCTCCTGGGGTGGAAGACATGCCGTACTCATTCTGGTGGGAACTCATGGTCTCTCCCAGGTACGCTGCACCCCACTCGAGTGCTTCCTCCAAATCCTTCCCAATGTATTTCTTCCATCCCCAGGGTTCTTTAAAAGTATCCTGCTCTTCACCATCTTAGCAATTGTCTACCTTTTGCCAGCACATGTTGAATTCAAGAAATAAAGTATGTATTTTCTTGTCTTGGGGGCCTCTGTCCACCCAGAGGAGAGGGTGACCCACATCTGGCTACCTGGGTTGGGGGAAGGAGGAGGTGAAAAGCCCCCCCAAAAGGAACTGATTTTCATAATGATGTTATCCCACATAGCAGGGAGCTCAGAAATGCCATACCATTTCTTAATGATAAATTATCCCATGAAACTAAGAACCACCACAGACTGGATGTTTTTCTTAGACATTTAAGATGAAAGGACATTGACTAGTATCCTGTGAGTTTTCCCCCACCTGGCACAAACTTAGCCCTCTAGAGCACCCTGTTTTGGAGATGAGGCCACCCAGAGCATTCAGCCACACTAAGGCTCTATCTTGAGCTTTAGATGTCTTCAGCTGTCCCAACTGAGGAGTCAGGATAGCTAGGTATGTTGCAGAAACAAAAGACCCCAAACATGAGTTGGCTTACAATAGCAAAGTTTTATTTCTCATGTCGCTATCCACCCACGTGGCCTGCCGCAGCTCTGTCCTGCCTCATCCTCACTCCAGGATTCCCAGGACAGCAGGTCCTCTCTGGGACACTGCACAGACGGAGAGACACAGCGGGCTGAACCAGACACTGGCTCTTTGCCTCGCCCAGAAGTAACACACATCACTCCCTCCTATATGTCATTGGCCAAAGCAAGTCAAGTCTCAGAGCCACGGCCGAATTCATGAGGTGGGGATGCACCTCTTGTTTGGAGGGGCACCACAATGAGGAGCCCTGAATTTTGGTGAGCAGTAAGTGAGTCAACTACAGGACCGGAGCCAGAAAGCCCCATAAGATACGGAACCATGTGTGGGTCCTAAGTCACCCAGTGGTACCTTCTCCTCCCCTCCGTCTTTGAGATTATTCGGGTCCTTCCATACTGGGATCACATCTCCTGGTCAAAGCCACCCCATTCCATTGCATCATCTTCCTCTGACTTTGAACCTCACACAGTAGGAGTCGGGGTCTCAGACTCTTCCCTCTGAGAATGCCCTCAGCTTCCTTCCTTGGCAGGGAGCACAGTGCTCTGCTGTCTCCCTGTTCTACTTCCTACCCAGAGGCAACATCAAGGGCAGGGGAGCCATCTCAGGAGGGGGCCACATGGCGAGCTTCAACCCCAGGCCAAGTCGTGGAGGGCCCCAGAAGGCTGAGCCACCGATTTTCTCTGCTCAAGATTTCCTCCATACACTGATGTTGACTCGTTATATTAAATAAAGTACCACATCTTGGATATAAAACCATACAATCAATCAACTAAAGTCAGCAGGGGATGTATTAATAATACATTGAAATGACTCAACAAGTTCTCTCAAACATGCACGCTTTTGTTTATTATCTTAAATCTAAAGCCCTCCGTTTCTCTGATTGCTATATTAGTTAACATTGCGTGCATGGTAAGTCACTTCAGTTGTGTCCGACTCTTTGAGACCCTATGGACCAGAGCCCACCAGGCTCCTCTGTCTGTGGGGATTCTCCAGGCAAGAATTAAGATGGCATTCACTTGCAAATAACAGTGTGTGTATGTGTTCAGTCACTCAGTTGTGTCTGACTCTCTGCAACTCTATGGACTTCAGCTCTCCAGGCTCCTCTGTCCATGAGATTTCCCAGGGAAAGATACTGGAGTGAGTTCCATTTCCTCTTCCAAGGGATCTTCCTGACCCAGGGATCAAACTCATGTCTCCTGCTTTGGCAAGCAGGTTAGGCAGGCAGGAAGTAGGCAAATAACAGAACCCTCCCCCACCCCCACCCCCTCAACTGGTGACTTAAATGACTAGGTGTTCAAGGGAGTATGTTGGTTTTTTTATTTAACACGACCTTCTAAGTTAAGCAGAGCTAGTACTGAAGTTCCATGATGCTATCAGAGACCCAGGCATTTTCTCTTTTTCTACTCCTCCATCTTTAATAACCTGGAGAAGGAAATGGGAAACCACTCCAGTGTTCTTGCCTGGAGAATCCCATGGACAGAGGAACCTGGCGGGCTGCAGTGTATGGGGTCACAGGAGTTGGACACGACTTACTGACTAAACCACCACTGTCTTTAATGATGATTTTCACGTCGCGCTTATCAGTTCACAGTCCTCAGATGGCTGCTACCCCTCCAAGCCTCATGACTGTGTGGAAGGAAAAGAGAAAGAATGATGGGCAAGGGGCTTCTCTTCAGGAGGCTGTGCCTTTTCTTCAGGAGGTGACACAGTCAGGGCTGCCCCCTCAAGACTTTCTGCCTGAATCTCACTGACCCGAAGTATGTCGTGTGTTCCACTCACCATAATAGAGGATAGAAAAGAAACATTTCAGCTTTTACCACCTTTGCAATTGAGACAGGTAAGGGAGATGGGGGTTAGAGGTTGAGTTTGAGTCAGCCAGCCTACAGTGTCTGCCATGATCCTTCTTTTGTGGGGTTTCAGCTAGTTATACTACTCTTGGTCTGGTCTGTCCAATCCCCACAATGCCACCTACTTCTGTGCTCAAATGAGGTATCTGATTAGATTACACATATCTCCTGTGAAACCTCATGATTGTACTCTTGGGAGTGGTAGCTATCCCAGCTTCCTTGTTTGATACCTCTGTAGTCCTCCCTTGGTAAATACCCTAATGCCAGCTGGTTTTCATCCAGGTGTGTAACCATATTAATCTTAGGTGATCAAAATTATACAAAGAAATAGACGCTTGCTTTCTATTATACATTAGAGACACTAGTTAATATTAATCTGATCTGATTTTTCACTGTCCTTGTATTTTTAATTCTATTCTTGGTTCAAGCTCATTTTTCCTCAGAAAAAAACTCCTTTTTTCTTTATATGAGGCTACTAATTTTTAAAATACTAATTGTACCTGATCACACTTAAATATCTTATTCTCAGTTTAACTCCTCATGATTTGACTCCCTAATGTGTACCAATATAGCCCATGTTAAAGGCCTGATATTAACAGGGCAGAAAAGAATTTCTTTGTACTGTTTCCCTAGAGAAGTGGGAATCTCCAGTTAGATAAGGAAGGAAGACCATTTTAAGTGGTTCTTCCCTAAATAAAAAATTTGCTTTAAAATAATTTGCTGTGTCTTATCTAGTAGAGTTACAAGTTGTATAACAATTTATTTGTAAAAGTAGTACCACACTTTCAAAAATGGGTTGGACAAATAGAACCTGCAAATTCAAACAGTCTGTGTGTTAAAGCCAATAGTAAACAAAGGTTAAGAAGGAAAGGCAAAGTCAAATATAATCATGTCAAACATGTATGACAGTGTTATTCTTTCGATTTAGTGAGATGCAGGAAAATATAGAGAAAGAAGAAATGGACTCATATTTCAGTCTCAAACACAAATCTACATACACAATTAAATCTGAGTGTTCCATCGGTTCCATGTAACAGCATCATCTGCGGTATGTCTGTCCTCACCTAATTCCTGCAGCAGCAGCATGCCCCTTTGAACTTCCAGGTGGCCTACAACAAATACGCTGATGGTCGTGCTGAAGACAGCACAGACAGTGCTTCAGCATGTCCCACAGGGACCTCTGCAAGCTTCTTTCCAAGCTGGCTGGCATTCACCTGTTGCTCCTTATCTTCTCTTCTCTCTCTTCTCTGGCCAGAGTGCAGACATGATGGATGGAACTGGAGCCTCTATCTCGGACCACAAGGTGCCCTTGAGACTAGATGTCACACATGGCGGACTTCCCAGACCCAAGCAACCCTGAGTCAAGGGGGACTTCCTGGAGCCATATCTGCCCTGGACTCCCCACCTCCAGGTGTTTATATGATGAAAAAGGCAACTTCAATCTTATTTATGCCACTGTTGTTTTGTGCACATACTCTAGACAAGCCTGACCGAGATACACTCAAGGAATAGTTAGACTATGTAAACGCTTCCTCTGTATTTTCATGTTCCCTTCATGGGTGATCTGGCTCTCCTCCACTCCCATTGCCTCTGCAGGAAAGGGCGACAGAGCCTCTGAAAACTGGCAAGACGGAGAAAAGTTTCCCCCGGTTGCTCAGGAGCCCTGTGGGGAGAAGAAAGGGGAGCACGGGCTGTGAGACCTGTGTATCCTGCCACCCCACTCGAGGTCAAAGCCCCAGAGGGCCGGGATATACCGGAAGAAGGGAGGGAAAGCCCCAGGCTGAGCGGTAAGCTGGTGGGCACGCAGAGTGATGGGGCCGGGCTGGGCTGGGCAAGGTCTAGGGCTGGGCCAGCCCCAAGTGCCCCCAGCCCCCATACACTTGCTGTGCTTTATAATGTGGGCTGTGGTGAGGCTCGCAGCATGGTTTCAGGGTGGGTGCTGCCCAGACCCACCCCTACAGGAGTATCAGGCCATAAAGCTAGGGAGTTACCCATGTCCAGGGACCCAGGCAGGCCCCCCAGGGGTCATCGGCACAGAGAGCCCTCCCCCACACCCCCCCCCCAGACCCCCACTCTACAGCTCCAACCAGTGAGGAACCAGCCTGGATCAGAGGCCCTTCTCCCCCATCCAACAAGAGGCCTCAGAAAATCTCCATCTGCCAGCTGCCATTTTTGAGAGAAATGGGAAGGAAAGAAAGCTTCCCTGGAAAGAAATCTGATCCCAAGACCCAAATGAAATGAGTTCACCCTAAAGGGGACTGCTAAGAGAAACAGAAATGTTACCCACAGGAGCTCGCTCCGCCTCATTCACACCCTCCTCTGTCCCTGTTACTCCTGGGGACCCCATAGAAGAAAGTTAAATTTACAGAAGCCACCTTTTCTCTGCATGTCTGAAGGTAGCCTGGGTGAACACTGGCCCCTGATGATCCTTGAAACATCAACAGCGGCGGATTGTTAAAGATGAGGAGTCTGTGTATCTGCTGCCAATGCTGTGATAGGAAGGTGTGGGCCTGATATAACATCATGTCTTGAAGCGCTTTGCTGAAACAATAGCATTTACTGAGAACAAGAGTATGGTTTTTCGCCGCCCTAATGTGAATTCATAAGTGGAGACTGTTTCTACTTGGAATCAAAACAACAAAAAAATGTACTCCCCTCATTGTTATTGTGGATACATCTGTGGTCCAGTCCTGACATCTGGAACCTGTTGGATCCAGCTCTCTTTACAAACAGAAAGAATTTTAGTATTAATTCTGTTTTTTGAAGACATGGATATATACTTTTCACTGGGGCTGTTTGATATAAAATGTTCAGAGTGTTAGGAGAAAAACAGATTTGTCTAATTTGTAGCTTGAAACAAAAGCTTTTGTGATACTGGATTCTGAAGAAATCTTGTTTTTACTTGTCAGGCTTTTGCAGAAATGCCCATTAAACATTTGGATGATCTGTTAACAAAGTAGCATTCCTTTTAAACAATAGTGAGATGTCAAGAAAACTCAAATGATTTTAGGCTTAAAATATAGCCAAGCAATCTTTTGTTCATTTTTTAAATTGTTTTCAATTAAATAGACCTTTTTTTAAAGTTCCTTAAGGGAAAACTTGTGATTTGGTATCATGTGTGCTTAAAATTGGGTTAAACTTTCCTATGAGATTAACATTGCATGGACGCATGCTCAGTCACTTCAGTCATGCCCGACTCTTTGCAATCCTACAGACTACAGCCTGCCAGGCTCCTCTATCCATGGAATTCTCCAGGCAAGAGTATTGGAGTGTGCTGCCATGTCAACCCCCAGGGGATCTTTCCAACTCAGGGGTCAAACCCTCATCTCCTGTGTCTCCTGCATTGAAGGCAGATTCTTTACCCACTGAGCCACCTGGGAAGCCTGACATTAATATTATTCTGGACTTAAAAGTCAAAATTCAAATTTAACACAGTTCTATGAAGGCCAAAGTGTCTCTAATGTTAAAGTTTATTTGTAGCATACCCTTAGAAAAAAGAAGGAAATTAAGGAACTTGTACTAAGTGGCCAAATACATTTTTCCCTGATTGCCTCTTATGAACTTATTTCTTTTCAAATTCTGAAAGTAATTTCATGGCCTATGTAGAAAATTTGAAAGATTAGTATGATGATAATAAATCCATAATACTACCTGTTAGACCATAATACAACTGTTTTTATATTGGTTTATGTCTCTTTGTTCTTTTGTCAATTTGCTATCTTTTAAATTATCAAACCAGCAATCTGGAACTGCATTTTGCTAATCTGATAGATAATATATCACCATGTTTTTATTTTTATCTACTTCTGGAAGTCTTAAAAATATTAACTAGAAAAGAGTAGCAACCAACCATTCAAACAGTTATTCAAAAAGTATTAAGGGAACTCTTCATTCTTTGTGGCCAATACTACGGGAAATAAGTACACAGCTGATTTCTGCCTTGAGGGATGTGCAAAATGAGACAAACATGCATGAAAGCATTAAAACACAAAATAGGGCATTTAATATCATAATAGTTATTATCTTAGTGATTATTAATTGAGGCCATTTAAGTGAGTCTCAGGCTCAATCAGGCTCTCTGATTTCAAGCAACAGAAACCCCCTGAAGGAGACTTACTGGAAAGATGTGAGCTCTATCACAGAATGTCAGGCGCTGGAATCAGGAACTACTGACTCCTGAGCTCTTAACTCATATTCTAATGGGAGAGAACCTGATTGACCCAGGTTAAGTCAATGTTCATTCTGATACAACCGGTCATGGCTGGAAGAACCCAGTTGGCATCTCAAGTTGCCCAGAGGGCAGTCATGGTTGACACCCACATTATAGCCACCCACTAGCCCCCTTCTGGTATCAAGCGGGAATGTGCCTGAACCCAGAGGAAGAATCATGACTAGTTCAGGCTGATTACTATAAATGCATTTCCCTTTGGCCAGAGACACACTTACCCAGACTCCCTTTGAGGTGGAAGTGCATACATCACAGAGTTCTGGCCAACAAGGTATAAAAGGAAGTCTACTAGGAAAGATTTTCTTCCCAAATAAAAGAGAGATGTAAAAAGAGATTTCTTTTCTTCCTTCCATGAGGATAAGTCATGCTTTCTAGTACTAACCAAAGTGACTCAGAGGTACTGATTCAGAGCCCTGACATAATGAGCCTCAATACCAGAGCTGGCATTGCTTACCCCCAGACGTTACATTTATCAGGTGTTTTTCCTTAATTAGTTTTACTTAATCACTTTTTACCAGGCACTTTTTTTAAACCTGTATCCAAAAAGCATCCAAAACAGTAGGCATCAGTCTGGAGCTGCGGTAAGAAGAGGTTCTCTCAGAAGGGGATGGTAACAGGAAGCAACATATTGCCTTATCTGGGGTGTCTTCTTTGTGGGCCCAGTGTGATGTTAAGTACCAGACACCTATCTTTCCACCTACCTTCTTCTTCCACTGACTCTCTAAGGTCAAACAGCATTTCCCCCATTTACAGGCAAGAAACCAGAGCTCCAGAGAGGGTGAACAGCTTTGCCATCCCTCCTCACCACGAAGTGCTGGAGACAATGCAAACCCGATGCAAATCCAAAGACTTACTATACTTTTTCCCCACGTTCAGAGGTGTTGCCACCAAATACTGCACATTACACAACCTGGGCTCTGAAACGTCAATGAGAGGGGAAGATAAAGGTGGAATAGACAGAAGATTTCACAGAGAAGGGGAGACTTGACTGTCCTTCAAGAACAAACAGAATTCAGGAAGGAAATGCCCAGCTGGAACGGTGTTCTAAAAGGCAGGAACACAAAAGGCAGAATGAGAAGGGAATGTCGGCAAGACAGTCTGGTTAGAGCAATGCCGGTGAGATCACATAGTAAAGGCAACTAAGAGTCAGGCTGAAAGGTAAAATTTAATATGATGAAGCTAGAACCAGGAAATGCTGGAAGGCTTGTGAGCAGAGCGAGAGAGCGATACTCTGACAGCAGTGTCCGATGCAGATTTAGGTGACGTGGATCCCAGTCACAGAGGTATCGGGATCATCCAGGCACAAGAAGAAGAGAATATGACCTGGCTTTTATTTTAACCCAGGGTATGTCCTATAGTCTAAAAGAAAGTGGTATGAACAGAAAGGAAGCTCTGTTAGAGAATCAAAAAGTCCTGGGTATTCATTGGAAGGACTGATGTTGAAGCTGAAACTCCAATACTTTGGCCACCTGATGCGAAGAGCTGACTGATTTGAAAAGACCCTGATGCTGGGAAAGATTGAGGGCAGGAGGAGAAGGGGACGACAGAGGATGAGATGGGTGGATGGCATCATCGATTATATGGACATGGGTTTGGGTGGACCTTGGGAGTTGGTGATGGACAGGGAGGCCTGGCGTGCTGCGGTTCATGGGGTCACAAAGAGTTGGACATGACTGAGCAACTGAACTGAACTGAACTGATAAAGGATAACAGACAGAACTTGTTGACAGAACATATTTTCCAGATATGGAAAATGACAAAAGAATGCTTCCCTCAACTATCTTTCTTTCTTCTTTTTTTGAAGTATGTGTATTCTCTTCTTTACTATGTCTTTTCTTTATTTTCTGATTTTCCTTCAACTTGTGTTCTGTCCTTTTGACCTTTCACTTCCTTTTCCTTGTCCAGGCTGGCTGAAATGCTAGCAGCAGCTATAAAATACAAAATGTTTACCAGAAGGGAAGCCACAATAGTTCTAAAAACAGATTAAATTAAAGACAGATTCATTTCAGTCAGTTCCACAGAGAACACAGGAAAAATCCTTAGTAGGGAAAAGGAAACAGCTTCTCCTTTTTAGGGTGATCAGAGATTAATTTTTATTTGTGTTCATCAAGTTGTTTTCTGAGCCCATCCTGCTAGGCTCTAAATGCTGGTCCTGTGAATGTTGTATTTATTCATCTCAAGTCTCACCTCTTTTCTCTACAGGTATTCTCTCTCTAAACAGAGGGGATCAACAGCAAGAACAGAACTTCAAAAGTTGTTGGATCTTAGCATTGTTGCCCTGAGCAGATTTCTCTGGGTTTTTAGGCACTTTCTTTGACAGTGAGGGGCTGTTTGATTTAAAAAAGAGTTCTTGTTGGTTTTTTAGGAGGATGTCTAGGAATGGGTTGATGTTCAAAGGTTCAACAGTTGATCTTTACACCAGAGATTTCCTTTCCTCTCATTTGTGGCTTACATCTCTTCAAGTTAGGGAAAGAAATTCTTGATAATGAAGGTAAGCAATTCATCACCTTGGATTAGAACTTTAGAGAGGTACCAATACCACCGCACCCTTTGCCAAAGGGGCTGAGGAAGTCAGACTCCCATGAGACAATATACAAAAGACAAGCAACTCAAAAGTGGCCAAAGGCTAAGAACAGGCCGGAAGAAGAAACTGAACAGTCAACAGACAGCAAAAAGAGACTCGATTCCACCAGCAATCAGGGAAATGAAAAGTAAAATGAAAATGAGATGCTGTTTCTTGCCTATTGGGCTGGCAAATTCAAGTGTAATAATATCAATATTAGGTAAGTGAATACACAAACTCACAGCTGTAAACTGGTATATAATGGTACAGCACTTAAAGGGCAGTTTCCTGCCGTCTACCAAAATTTGAAAGTGCATATCCCGTGACCCAATAGTTACACTTTTTGGTATTCACTGCAGAAAAACACTCACGTGGCTCTAATTAGACAGGCTCGCTGTCTATATTTGTAGCAATGAAAAAGTGAAAACAACCTAAAGGTCCCTTTAACAGGGAATAGCTAAGTAACTATGACATATCCATATTATGCAAAATTATGCCAGTTAAAAGGTATTAGATACTGATATTAGAAGTCTCTTAATCATATTGTTAAAGGAAGAAAACCAAGTTTCAAGATGCATACAGTATGATATCATTTATGTTAAAAACATACAAAGTATTAAATATAAATATATATAATCTACAGTGTGTTAAAAAGCAGAGACATCAGTTTGCTGACAAAGGTCTGCATAGTCAAAGCTATGGTTTTTCCAGTAATCATGTATGGATGTGAGAGCTGGACCATAAAGAAGGCTGAGCACTGAAGAATTGATGCTTTTGAACTGTGGTGCTGGAGAAAACTCTTGAGAGTCCTTGGACAGCAAGGAGATAGTCAATCCTAAAAGAAATCAACCGTGAACATTCATTGGAAGGACTGATGCTGAAGCTGAAGCCCCAGTACTTTGGCCATCTGATGTGAAGAGCTGACTCATTGGAAAAGACCCTGATGCTGGGAAAGATTGAAGGCAAAAGGAGAAGGAGGTGACAGAGAATGAGATGGTTAGATAGCATCACCAACTCGACGGACATGAATTTGAGTAAGCTCCAGGAGATAGTGAAGGACAGGGAAGCCTGGCATGCTGCAGTCCCTGGGGTCACAGAGTTGGACATAACTTAACAACTGAACAACAAACAGCATGTGCTATATTAACTATATATAGTATATCTAGCATAAGTATCCATAGTACATATTTTAACAAGTATACTAAAAGGAGTACATATTTTCCCTTAGCACAAGGACTTTCTATAAATACAAGCCACAAACACCACATATAAGTATCCAAAAGAGAAAGCCTAGAAAAAAGTCTGCAAGGATTCATACCAAACTGCCAACAGTGGTTACCTGTGCGGAGGGATCTGGGATGCAGAGCTGGTGGTCAGAGGGGATTTAAACTTTACCCTTAATATTTTTAATTTCTTTAGAGAGGGGAATGCATTCTTGAGGTATCAAAAATGCATAAGGAAAATAAAACATTTCAATGTGGAAAGAGCAAAACTACAGACATGAAGGTGAGGGTGACTAGGGCAGAGGAAAGGGATCTGAGCGAGTTCCACCAGCCTTTTCTCCTCGCTCCTTCACAGTGTGAAACAGCTTCTGCCTCTCTGATTCGCAAACTTCTGCTCAGTGATGCCTCTTCACTCCAAAAAACACAGTTTCAAAGCAATTGGGAGGAGTACAAGCGTGAGTAGGGAGCCAGCAGTGAGAGCCCAGCCTGAAGATGAGGCTGTTGAACAGTTTAGATGTGATCCCAACACTTGTGGAAAGGACTGGAAGACTTTCCAACAGGCAAAATTCAGAGGGAAACTTCTGTTCATCAGGTAGCCTCCTCAGGGGCCAATTGTGTTGGAGCAATTCACTGGTTAGGTTGGTTTAAGGGTAGATTCGGAGGGGTTTCCTTCATTTTGCTCATATGTCTGAAGTCTTGGTCCTGGCCCTATTTTTTAATGTGACTATATCAGAAATACTGATCAGACTAAACACTCTTTTCTTTTTTTTTTTTTTTTAAATAAGAAAAGCCTCCCAGCCTTCCTTCCTTGGCCGCTCTCATGGAAACTAGGGATTTAATTTGTTCCACTATATTAGCCCTTTCTTCTTCCACGGAGTTTGCTAAAACAGCATAATGGTTAAGAACTCAGACTCGGAAGCCAGACTGGATTAAAACTGCCTCTCTGGTATTTTCCAGCTGTGCAATCTTGGGCAAGCAATTTGACCTCTCTGTGCCTCTGTCTCCTCCTCTACAAAATTGGGATGATAATAAAAGTACCTATTATTATTATAAAGACTGGATGACCTAACGGAAGTAAAATGGTTAGAATAGTTATGTAGTTAAATGGTTAAATGGTACGTGGTAAGCACCGTATTAGCAGCAGGGGTTTTTGTTATCGTTGTTATTTTGAATAAGTCAATCAGTTTCATGATTATCTGTTTGGGCAGGTCTTATGAAGCCCCTGTGAAGATTAGCCCAGCTTGGTTCAGATCAACAACCAAATTCAGGCAAACTGCTTACAAGGTTAAGAGTTGAATGAAAAACGTGATGCAGGTACCAGGGTAAAAGGTGAAAAAGCAGGCCTTAAGCAACACGGCTCACTGGAGAGACATCTCTGCAAGCATGCACAGCGCCCTCAGGAGGTTTGTGCTCTGCTGGCCTTGGGAATGCAGGCCCCACAGAAGCGAAGTTATCATACATTGGCTCAAACTCTAGTGTGCAGCTGGAATAGCACAAGTGACTCTTCCTGTCTCTCTGGGAATGCTGAGTGCATGACTTATGGTTTCCAGGTCACTTCTGACTCCAAGCTTTAGTTCCTACTGAATTATTTCATCTGTGGATTGTCTTGTTGCAGACTGTGCCATCCCTATCTATACTATGTTACTCCAGAGCAGGAAAAAAGACCCTCTCTTGACAACCCTCACAAAATGCCACTGGCACAAAGCCTTTATGTATGTAGCAGAACCTTACTAAAGGTTTGAAGCAATAGAGGGGCATCATGTTATGGAGTCCGAGCAAAGAGCCATAAATCTTTTAGCTGTTAACCCTCTTCTTAAAAGTACTTTGGGTGACCTCAGTTCAGTTCAGCTCAGTCGTTCAGGCGTGTCTGACTCCTTGCAGCCCCATGAACTGCAGCACGCCAGGCCTCCCTGTCCATCACCAACTCCCGGAGTCCACCCAAACTCACGTCCATCGAGTCGGTGATGCCATCCAACCAACTCCTCTGTCATCCCCTTCTCCTCCTGCCCTCAATCTTTCCCAGTATCAGGGTCTTTTCAAATGAGTCAGCTCTTTGCATCAGGTGACCAAAGTATTGGAGTTTCAGCTTCAGCATCAGTCCTTCCAATGAACACCCAGGACTGATCTCATTTAGGATGGACTGGTTGGATCTCCTTGCAGTCCAAGGGACTCTCATGAGTCTTCTTCAACACCACAGTTCAAAAGCATCAATTTTTGTGCACTCAGCCTTCTTTATGGTCCAACTCTCACATCCATACATGACCACTGGTAAAACCATAGCCTTGACTAGAGGGACCTTTGTTGGCAAAGTGATGTCTCTGCTTTTTAATATGCTTTCTAGATTTTCCTTCCAAGGAGTAAGCATCTTTTAATTTCATGGCTGCAATCACCATCTGCAGTGATTTTGGAGCCCCCCAAAATAAAGTCTGACACTGTTTCCACTGTTTCCCCATCTATTTGCCATGAAGTGATGGAACCGGATGCCATGATCTTACTTTTCTGAATGTTGTGCTTTAAGCCAACATCTTCACTCTCCTCTTTCACTTTCATTAAGAGGCTTTTTAGTTCTTCTTCACTTTCTGTCATAAGGGTGATGTCATCTGCATATCTGAGGTTATTGATATTTCTGCTGGCAATCTTGATTCCAGCTTGTGCTTCATCCAGCCCAGCGTTTCTCATGATGTACTCTGCATATAAGTTAAATAAGCAGGGTGACAATATACAGCCTTGACGTACTCCTTTTCCTATTTGCCACCAGTCTGTTGTTCCATGTCCAGTTCTAACTGTTGCTTCCTGACCTGGATACAGGTTTCTCAAGAGGCAGGTCAGGTGGTCTGGTATCCCCATCTCTTTCAAAATTTTCCACAGTTTATTGTGATCCACACAGTCAAAGGCTTTGGCATAGTCAATAAAGCATAAGCAGATGTTTTTCTGGAACTCTCTTGCTTTTTCAATGATCCAGTGGATGTTGGCAATTTGATCTCTGGTTCTTCTGCCTTTTCTAAAACCAGCTTGAACATCTGGAAGTTCACAGTTCACGTATTGCTGAGGCCTGGCGTGGAGAATTTTGGGTGACCTCACTCACCACCTAATTCAGTCAAGGTTTCTTGTTGCAAGCAATAACCACAGTACTTTTGGCTTATTTAAACAGGAAAGGAATCTCAAAAAGGACTGAAGAGTCAGGTTGGAAATCTGTGTCTCCAGGGACGACACGTAGAACCATGCTGGACAACTAGTACAGTGAAGATGCTTCAGACACTACCTCTGGGCACTGAACAGCCTCACAGCTTGCACAACTGACCGCAGCGGACACTGATGCTCTAACTGATGAAGGGCTTACTGCTGCTGTGGCCACCCTTCCAGAAAGTATTCTCTGCAGGCTCTGCTTTGTGGCATCTTTAGTCCCCTAGGGTGGATGAATCTCATTGGTGTTCTTCAGGTCACAGGCCCAGGTGCAGTGACAAGAGAGGCTGGAAAAGCAGTCTCTCCCTATAAAGTGAGGGATTCTTAGATCTAAGAATGTAGGTTGTTTATGGCAAACATTCTCTATGTGTGTACTTCCTGAACGTTTTGTTTGTGAGTCATCTGGAGATCTTGTCAAGGTGCAGATTCTGATTCAGTAAGTGTAGGTGGTGCCTGAGATTGCACAGCAATGCTGCTGGTCTGAGGACCATACTTTGAGTAGCAAAGCTTTATACCAATGATTTTCAAATTTAGTTGCATATTAGAGTCACTTGAGAAACATTAAAAAAAAAAAAAAACAACATCTGGGTGTCATCCTCAGCTGACTTAACTGGTCTGAGGGAAGGCCTCGTAATGCAAACTTTTAAAGCTCCAGATGATTGCAGTGACCTCAGATACCATCTTTCACTGCAGGTTCCAGCTGTTTGTCACTTTGCAAGGTTATTTCTTTTTTCCAAAAGCCCAGGTTGCCACTTTTCCAGTCTTGCTTGGTTCCCCCTTCAAACTGAATAATTCTTATTTATTATGCAGAACAATTTGACACTCCACCCTCTAGTTCCTGAGACCTAACTCTGTAAATCCAAAGACTGGATAGAGTTCTCCTAATCCAGGATTTTCCTGTTGCCCTGGGAGAGTGTGATCTAAAGTGATCCATGGACAATATTGTTAGGAATGTTAACAGTTCTATATTTTAACATGCATTGCCAAAAGATGTAACTAACACAATAAACATAATTTCATAAATATTTTTCTTTAGGACAAGTCAGTATTTTTAAAAAATAGGTAAATAATGAAATAGAGATTCTTAGCAGATACAACTTAAATTATGAAAACGGTTTGCAAATGAATGAGAGTGTTTATACTGCTAATTTTAAGCTTTCTATCCAAAGTCATGGGCTTTGGGAGCACAAAAGAACTGGCAGAAAAATTTTATTGGTCTTTTTTCTTCTCTCTTCCCTATCCGTCTCTGGAGGACAGGAAGCAATACAGAGATTTATTTCTGAATTTATGTGAATTATACTATCAATCTTAGCACTCTGAAATAGTTACAGTCAATCTTGATCTTAAATCACAACTGTTTTTCTCTATATTACATGGAGATTTTATAAGGTTTTAAGAAAATATGATCAACCTTTGAAAAGTCATGAGCTAAACAAAAATAACCGTTAAGAATTGCTTATGGAATATGAAAAATAAGTGAAATTCCCTAACCAGTTAATCTTTGACAAGAAAATGGGTGAAAATTTTTAGAATCCTTGAAAGTTAATCTACAATTCCAGACAGTCCAAAAACTCCTGAGGAGAAAATTTTAAAACTCTTCACCTTGCCACATCATTGTGAAATTTCAGAACACCTAAGAAAAACAGCAATTACATTGACAGCAGGTTTCTCCAGCAACAGAAACCAGAAGATAACAGAACAATATGTTCAGTATTCTGAGGAAAAAGACAGTGGCTAACCTAGTATTACATATCCGGTAGAATTATCTTAAATGAACAAGGGCAAAATAAACGTGTTTCGGGTGAAAAACTTGAGTTTGCCACATATCACACTTATTAAAGGAAATTCTATAGAATTTACTTCAGGCAAAAGGAAAACCACGCAGAAACAAGATCTGAGATATGCAAAGAAATGGTAATCAAACTATTTTTACACATGCAGATGGGTCTAGAAAAAAAAAGATGTCTAATTTACAGAAGGAAAACAGGATAGAACTAAAGTAGGGATTAATAATAGCTTCTAAATTAGTAGGGGTGTGCCAAGTTAAAACATCCTAAGACCTTTGAATTATTCAGGATGTAAGTAAAGATATTTAGTGGCTTGAGACTTTGTTTACAAGCTATAAAACGGTAGAAAAATCACCTTACAATATACAAGGTGAATGACTCCAAATAGAGAAAAAGACACATGCCCAAGTGCATGCACTCACATAGGTGCGTGCACACACACGCATGCGCGCGCACACGCACACGCACACACACACACTCCAAAAGAAATTTCTTTTGCAATTTCTTGACATTTTAGTCTTCATTGTCTGCCATTCTTATTCATGGTAGATAGTATAATTTTTCATTCTGAGCTTAACTTTAAAGGGTTCTTTTATTCTGAGAATCCCTTTCACCCTTTTATGGAAGCATCCCTACAGGTTGGTTTTGTTTGTTTTTGCCAGGCATTCCAGTTGCACCTTGTCTGGGAACTTTTTGCCGGGAGGAGGCAAAGGTTAAGAGGAATTAATTTGTAGGTTTTGAAATCCCAACACCAGCCCAAGTGCTATAAACTCCAAACTCATGAAATGCAAGCTTAGGATTTTTAAATTTCATCAGTTAAAGAATTTTCATTTTCATCCAGAAAGAGGACACCGGCTTGTCTCCTGGGTGTTTTCCATTTGCCCTAGTCTGCCCCTTTCCTGAGTTGATGTCTCATGGCCAAGGCCTTTTGTAGTGTACTCGGACCAGCGCCCACCCTGCGCCACTCCACACCCTTACCTCTGCCCCTGCACTTTCAGGCCTCAAGTTACAAAGACCAACGTTTTGCCCACACCTAAGATGACACAGCTGTTCTCGTCCGCCTCTGACCTGGTTTCCAAGGATGTAGCGGTTTTTCAGTTCCAAAACCAGGAAGGTTCAGGGCAAAGCAGCAGATTAATCACTATACACCCCAGCCCTCATACCAACAACGGTCAGAGAACAATCAGTTCAACAAGTCACTGCTCTGATTTTCAGTTTATTTGATTTCTGACATCTTGGTATTTGCCTTCATTTTTATGAGTTTAGCAGCACATTCAAAATAAGGTTAATTATTATACTATCCAGTGATGTTAGGTGTTTGTGGCCAGTTTTCTGGTTACTGAAAAAAATAACATTTTCTTGTTTCTCATCGGTACAGAAGTGAGATCTGAGGATAAAAGCCACGGGTACTCCTTGTGGAACAGCGTGCTGGAAGTAGTTTCCAACGTTCTGTGCTTTGCTGCCCCAGCTGCCCTGCAGTTCACCCTTGCTCTAGGCCTTGTTTCTCTGACCTTGAGAAGGTTTTAGAACTCTCTAGTCAGGCCTGGCTTCCTTCTGTGAGGCCTAGAAGGAAAATTCTCCCCCTCACAATGTGAACTCCCCAAACAAAGGAATGTTTGACTGTTTTGTTCCCTCCTACACCTTGGGTTTCTGGCAACCGCAGGCCTCGAAGACTGTTTCTTCAAAGAAGGAACATCTTGAACGCCAAGCTGGCCTGCCCTAGCTGGTGTTTCTTCCAATCCAACCCCATCTTCCTCAGAGTCAAAAGGAATTCGCCCAAGTTTTTGTACTTTTGACGCCTCCGTGCCTGTTCTCCATATCCGTACTTCTATTTTCTATTTCTGTTGGCGTTTCCATCGATTTTGGTGGCGAGGGTAGGGGTGACCATGATCGGGCTAATCCTGTGCCTTCAGGACGCCATTTTGAAACTAGCGCCTGGACATATTCAAGTTTGTTTTTCACTTTAATGTATATGTGGGTGTGTCTACTTAGTTCAGGCGTGCCTCCACAGCACTTTCGGGGTAACAGGGCTTTCGGTGGGTCGGCCAGCCTCCTCATCTGGGGGCGGCGCTTGTGGGAGGGTGGGATGACCGCCTTCACGCGCCCCCTGCGTACCCTCGGCCTGCGCAGTCATGCTCCGAGAGCCTCCCACCCACCCCCACCCCCACCCCCGCCCCCGCTGCGGGGGGGGGGGGGGGACAGCGCGGCCGCCCATTGGCTGAGGCGTCTCTCCGACGAGCCCCCGGCACCTTGCGCAGGAGCCACCTCCCGGTGCCCCGCTGGCCACGCCTCAGTCCTCCGGCGCCCCTCGGCCTCGCCACCCGCCTCTGACTCTCTGCCCGGTCTGCTGCCGCTCCCTCTGCCCAGTCCGGCCGGGCAGCGGGCACGAGCAGACCCAACAGCAGCTCCGAGGGCGGTGCCCGAAGCCAGCCTCTGCTTCATCCTCGAGCCCATCGGAGGGAACACTGGCTGTCGCCATCATGGTGAGTGGAGGAGGCCCAAGGGAGCTCCTTGGGGTGGCCAGGACGCTGAAGAGGGCGTGGGGTGGGACCCAGAGCGGGGCTGCTGGGCTTGACTGTCCTGGGGACCCAGTCTGAGGGCGGACTAGGCGGTCTGGCGCGGCCTCCGCGGCACCGAGGGCGGGCGGAGGGGATGAGGCCGGGCTGTCGGAGCGCTGGGGCCCGCTGCCCAGCACGTGCAAGGCCTGTGGCCTTCGGGCGGCAGCTGCCGGGGTATGGAGGGGCGCCTGGCAGTCCGCCGGCCATACTCCGAGCGGGGCCCGCGCTCCCACGCCACCCTAGAAGTCTCGTTTCCCGCGCTTACCGAGGCAGACGGGCGGCCTGGCCTCCGCGAGATGGCGTCGGGCCTGGCGAGGCGCACGCGGGCGGGACGCCAGGGGGCGGGGGGCACCGAGAGGCCTCTGGAGGCGGGGGCCCCACGGGCCGGAGCGAGGCTGGGGCCGGGGTCTGGGGGCCTGTGGGAGTGTGTCCATGCGGGAGGTTGCGGGCGCCGGCAAGCCCGAGCCCCTGGGGTGACCTCGTGCGTGTGCGGTGGCAGCCGCTGCAGCGACCTCAGGTAGGGACGCCATCATCTCCTCATGAGGTTGGCGCTGCCCTCGCCTCGGAGCGGTCGTGGAGTGGAAAGGTCGAGGAATTTTTAACTTGGGAAATACTTTCCATTAAACCAGAAACCTTCCAACAGAGCGTCCCTCAAGTATTAACGTGGTCTGTTGGGTGACATTTGTGAGCGTTTTGTTAAATGCATTAGAGTTGACTTACCACCTCAAGGGGCAACTCTTGAGAACACTTTTAACCAATTATCAAGCCTCGGATGATGTCCATAGCATCAAATACTGTAGTGTAGTATCGTCTGTAGTGTAACATACACTAGTATACACTATTTTTAGAAGTAAAGGGAGAAATTTCATATACAATTTATTAGTACTCACAAAGTTTAAAAGTTTACAAGTGTATGCAACTGTTTGTAATAATCGTGTCTTGTACTTATCCACATCAGTAATTACTTAATAAGCTGAGTTACTGTGAATGTTTACAGTTTTGTCCTCTTTTTTTAAGAGAGCGAGGGAAGAAATGCATATGTTTTTTGATTTTTTTCTTATATAAAAGTAGCATATTAACTCATTAGAAAGTAATCAGTGTAAGGAAGTAGAGGTCCATCTTAAACTAGGTATGTAAACCACTCTGAAGCTTTGATGTATGTCCTTCAAGATTGCTTTCCTGTATGGATAGCAAATAGGTATATTTTATAAAAATTGTACAGTACTTTGTAATATTATATTACAACCTGTATCTTTCACTTAATATAGTGGGCCTTATTCCAAAGAGAAATTTAAAATAATTTTGAATATATAATTGCTTACTTTACCAAAAATTGTATACATAAATATTACCATTACTTATTTTACTTAATTCCTTTATAATGAATAATTTGTGTACATTAAAACAATACAGTAATGGGTATCTTTGTGAAAATGTTTTGGCCTGTTTATTCTATTAATAGCTTGAAATAAATTGCCAGGAGTAGAGTCACTGGTTGAAAGCGTTATGACCATATTTTAACAGTTTTGAACTATGATAATTTTTTCCTAGTAACTCTTGGTAAAGGATATACTAGTATATATTCCCACTGATGGTGTGTAATATGACCCGCTTTCCATGCACTTCCCAGTAAAAGGTAGTATATGTTTTAAAGTTGCCAGTCTAATTGGAAAATATTCCACTTGTGTTGATGTACTTTTTTTTTATCATTAGTGAAGTTAAAGTTTGTCATTAACGTTTTCCATTTTTCTTTTTTCCATTCTTGATCCACCTTTCTATTTGTATTTGTCTTTTCATGGTGATTTATAAGAACTCTATATTAATGTTTACATGTCATATATAATGAAAAAAATTTATAGTGATGATAAGGAGAGACCCTTATTTCTAGTTTCAGCATAAATTACTGTCATGTTTTACTTTGAACTTAATGATAATCTAGAATTAGACTGATAGAAAATAAGATTCTTTCATTTTACTTGAGTTTTTTTTTTTTAATTAAGAAATACTGTATTTTATCAAATGATTTTTCTGTGGTGAATTACAGTAACAGATTTCCTAATGACCATACTTGAATTTACAATAAACTGTTCTTAATTGTATATTTTTTTGTATGCTGCTAGACTTTCCCATCTCTGTGTTGGGTGCAGGAGTGGACCATCTTAACCAGGTTTTGGGATAGTAGTCATATCCCATTTTTTCAAGACTAATGTGTATTTTTTGTATTCTTGCGTTTTCCTTGCTTAGTTTTCCCAGGATTGTATGTTTATTGTTTGGATTCCACCCCCCTCCCCTGAGAGTTTACTCTTGAATTTACTTAAAAGGCTTTATTCTGATTTTCATGTACAGTATCCTTAATAGAATTTCCTTTTCTCTTTAATAACTACTTCCTTCTGTGATGTAACACTGATGACTGCAAATTAGAGACTGTTAGTTTGACCTAGTCAGTATACATAGATTTCAGTTTGCTTGCATGTAGACATTAATAGTTGAATGAAATGTTGTCAAAGAGCTGACATCCCAGATGCTTTAGTGATGATAAGTTTTATTTCCAGCTTTTAGTTATCTTTGTCACTTGCTCATTCAAATATAAAAGGGACTCCATTACTGAAAATAGTAGTGATGAGAATTGTGTATATAATGGCCTCCAAGTTCACCCCTACTTAATATTCCAGAATTACTCATTTTAGAACCCATCAACTCAGGTGAAGGTGTAATTAAGAAAAATAATTACTTCTGTCATCTAATTTACATGTAATTTATTTTCTGCATGCTATTGATTAGTTATGATTAATTCTTTAACACCAAACTTTTAGCTTTAAACTAAAATAGCATCACTAGCTCAGTGGACATGAGTTTGAGCAAAATTCAGGAGATAGTGAAGGACACGGAAGCCGGGCGTACTGCAGTCCATGGAGTAGCAAATAATCAGACACAACTTAGCAGCTGAACAAAAACAAGAATTCATTTGTAGAGTATTTTTGGCAATAGTTTAAAAGTAATGAAAGATTATCTATTGGTTGTGGATTTGTATGCATAAATTGTGCTGATAATGCTAAGTTGCTTTAGTTGTGTCCAACTCTTTGTGACCCAATGGACTGTAGCCTGCCAGGCTCCTCTGTCCATGGGATTCTCCAGGCAAGAATACTGGAATAGGTTGCCATGCCCTACTCCAGGGGATCTTCCCCACCCAGGAATCAAACCCACGTCTCCTGCAGGTGGATTCTTTACCCACTGAGCCATCTAGGAAGCTCATATATAAGTTAATAATTGTATAGAAATACACACACAGGCAAAGTTTTAAAATCCCTGTTGTTTAGGCCTCTTAAAAGGAGTATGTTCCTTAGTTTAGCTTTTAGCACCATCTGCTGGCTAATAAGATGGACAGAATGGTGCCTTCTTTAAGACCTGACCATAGTGAAATGATTAGATGAATTTTATACTTAATATCTCAATTTGTACAACCCAAAGGATACTGTCTATAGCATCTAATGGATTTTTCTTTTTCTCAGATTACTGTTTTGTTGTCTCAAATATCCATTTCACTTTGTAAACAGAACATGAGATTTAGAACTTTACTCTTCAATTCTGGCAACAACATCACCGGGTTTTTCAACTGTCAGTTCAGTTCAGTCACTCAGTCGTGTCCGACTCTTTGCGACCCCGTGAATCGCAGCACGACAGGCCTCCTTGTCCAACACCAACTCCCGGAGTCTGCTCAGACCCATGTCCATCGAGTCAATGATGCCATCCAACCATCTCATCCTCTGTCATCCCCTTCTCCTCCTGCCCCCAATCCCTCCCAGCATCAGGGTCTTTCCCAATGAGTCAACTCTTCACATGAGGTGGCCAAAGTATTGGAGTTTCAGCTTCAGCATCCGTCCTTCTAATGAACACCCAGGACTGACCTCCTTTAGGATGGACTGGTTGGATCTCCTTGCAGTCTAAGGGTCTCAAGAGTCTTCTCCAACACCACAGTTCAAAAGCATCAATTCTTCGGCACTCAGCCTTCTTTATGGTCCAGCTCTCACATCCGTACGTGATTACTGGAAAAACCATAGCTTTGACTATATAGACCTTTGTTGGTAAAGTGATGCCTCTCCTTTTTAATATATTGGCTAGGTTTGTCATAGCTTTTCTTTGAAGGAGCAGGCTACCTTTAACTTCATGGCTGCAGTTACTGTCCAGAGTGATTCTGGAGCTCAAGAAAATAAAGCCTGTCACTGTTTCCATTTTCCCCCATCTGTTTGCCATGAAGTGATGGGACCAGATGCCATGATCTTAATTTTTTGAATGCTGAGTTTTAAGCCAACTTTTTCACTCTCCCCTTTCACCTTCATCAAGAAACTCTTTAGTTCCTCTTCATTTTCTGCCATTAGGGTGGTGTCATCTGTGTATCTGAGGGTGATATTTCTCCCAGCAGTCTTAATTGCAGTTTGTGATTCATCCATCCCGGCATAAGGAAATGGCAACCCACTCCAGTATTCTTAACTGGAAAATCCCATGGACAGAGGAGCCTGGAGGCTATAGTCAGTCCTTGGGGTCGCAAAGAGTTGGACACGACTGAGCGACTTCACTTTCACTTCAGAGTGAAACTTATAGAAGTTTAACTTATAGAAGTTAAATAATCAGGGTTACAATATACAGCCTTGCCATACTCCTTTCCCAAATTTGAACCAGTCTGTTGTTCCATGTCCGGTTCTAACTGTTGCATCTTGACCTGCATACAGGTTTCTCAGGAGGCGGGTAAGGTGGTCTGGTATTCCTATCTTTTGAAGAATTTTCCGGTTTGTTGTGATTCACACAGTCAAAGTCTTTAGCATAGTTAATGAATCAGAAGTAGTTGTTTTTCTGGAATTCTCTTGCTTTCTCTATGATCCGAAAGATGTTAGCAGTTTGATCTCTGGTGCCTCTGCCTTTTCTAAATCCAGCTTAAACATCTGGAAGTTCACGGTTCATGTTTTGTTGAAATCTAGCCTGAAGGATTTTTAACATAATCTTCCTTATGTGAAACAAGCACAATTGTATGTTGGTTTGAACATTCTTTGGCATTATTCATCTTTGGGATTGTAATGAAAACTGACCTTTTCCAGTGCTGTGGCCACTTCTGAGTTTTCCAGATTTGCTGGCCTACTGAGTGCAGCACTTTAACAGCATCATCTCATAGGATTTGAAATAGCTCAGCTGGAATACCACCACCTCCACTAGCTTTGTTTGTAGTAATGCGTCCTAAAGCCCACCTGACTTTACACTCCAGGATGTCTGGCTCTAGGTTAGTGACCACACCATTGTGGTTCTCCAGGTCATTAAGACTTTTTTGTACAATTCTTCTGTGTATTCTTGCCACCTCTTCTGAATCAGTTCTGCTTCTGTTAGGTCCTTACTTACTGTTTTTGCCCTTTATTGTGCCCATCTTTGCATGAAATGTTCCCTTGGTATTTCCGGTTTTCTTGAAGAGATCTCTAGTCTTTGCCATTCTGTTGTTTTCCTCTACCAGGTACACCCCTCAGTTGAGAAAACCAAAAAGTGCCCCAGGGGCACAAAATCTTCCCCAGGTTGAGAATCAATGTATTATCATAACCCTTTTTACTCCAGCAGTTTCCTGGGCAAATACTATACCTCTCAACTGAAATACATCTATCCATTGTGGTTTATCCATAAAGTTTATCAAATAAAAAGATATTGAAAATTCATCCACAAATGAAGGGGAAATTGAAGAGAAAGTCTTTAAGAATTTTAGAACTGCCTTGGGTGTTTGAATGTGAGTTAATTGAAAGAGATTAGTAAATTTTCTATCATGGAAAAAAATCTAGTCAAATTTCTCTATAGTTCAAGGTATATGACTTAACGTAACATAGTCCCATTTAGAAAAAAGTTATAAAACATTTTAAAATGGAAAAGCTTTAAAATAGTTTTTATTCTCTCTGACTTCATTGTCATGAAACATCACTGTAACATAGTTAAAGGAAAGAGTTAGGAGATATTCAGATAGGAACACAAAGTATGTTAGAACATTAGTATGAGCATGAATTAATAGAGAAAAGCCCAAATACTCCAGTTTGGTAATTCAGCAATTTTTATTTCATCTCTATAGCAGTTTGTAGAAATCTTAAATTTATCATAATTTTTGGCATCTAACAAAATAGGAACTCTTAATTTCCATTATTTTAACTAATTTCAATAACATTCTGCTAATACTTTGAAAAATATCTATCAGTTTCTTTTGTCCTTGTTCCTGTTTTCCTTCATAAGCTAAGGTATAATAGCTTCATCTTTATTTTGCATTCTTTTGTACTTAACTGTTATTGTTGTTCAGTCACTCAGTCCTGTCTGACTCTCTGTGACCACACGGACTGCAGCATGCCAGGGTTCCCTGTCCTTTACTGTCTCCCTGAGTTTGCTTAAACTCATGTCCATTGAATCAGTGATGCCATCCAACTATCTCATCCTCTGCCACGCTCTTATCCTTTTGCCTTCAGTGTTTCCCAGGGTCAGGGTTTTTCCAGTGAGTTGGCTCTTCACATGAGGTGACCAGGGTTTTGTAGCTTCAGCCTCAGTCTTTCCAATGAATACCAGGGTTGGTTTTCTTTAAGATTTGGTTGGTTTTCTTTCCAATGAATACCAGGGTTGGTTTTCTTTAAGATTGACTGGTTGGATCTCCTTGATGTCCAAGGGACTCGCAAGAGTCTTCTCCAGCACCACCGCTCAGAAGCATCAATTCTTCGGCGCTCAGTGTTCTTTATGGTCCAACTCTAACATCCATTCATAACTATTGGAAAAACCACAGCAGTGGACCTTTGTCAGCAAAGTGATGTGTCTGCTTTTTAATACACTGTCTAGGTTTGTCATAGCTTTTCTTCCAAGGAGCAAGCGTCTTTTAACTTCATGGCTACAGTCACCATCCACAGTGATTTTGGAGCCCAAGAAAATAAAGTCTGTCGCTGTTTCCATTTTTCCCTGTCTGTTTGCCATTAAGTGATGGGATCAGATGCCAGGATCTTAGTTTTTTGAATGTTGAGTTTCAAGCTAGCTTTTTCGCTCTCCTCTTTCACCTTCATCAAGAGGCTCTTTAGTTCCTCTTCACTTTCTTCCGTTAGGGTGGTGTCATGTGCATATCTGAGGCTGGTGATATTTCTCCCAACAGTCTTTGATTCCAGCTTGTGATTCATCCAGCCCAGCATTTTGCATGATGTACTCTGCGTAGAAGTTAAACGGGCAGGGTGACAATATGCAGCCTTAAAAACAAATTATATTTCATAGCATCTATCATTTTAGCCTGCGAATCTAGTGATGACATCTGCTTTTCAAATTACAGTCTGCTGCAAATCCTGAGACTCCAAACTCAACCATCTCCAGAGAGGCCAGCACCCAGTCTTCTTCAGCTACCACCAGCCAAGGCTATGTTTTACCAGAAGGCAAAATCATGCCGAACACTGTTTTTGTTGGTGGAATTGATGTTAGGGTAATGTATTCATGTTTTCATTTATTGAAAGTATTTTGTGAATAGTGGGATTTGGGTACTGTTGCAAACATAAGACTTTTTTTTTTTTAAGTACTTCATGCAGGTTTGGAATTGTTTTTATGTGTAACCTTTAGGGGCTAAAAATATCTTTGATATAGATACGTAGTTTGGGGATACTTGGAGGAGATATTTCCACATCACCAAATCTTCTTTATGGTATAATTGAAATTTTTTAATGTTGAATTTTTACTTTTAAAAATCAAATTCTTCTGCATAGATGGATGAAACAGAAATTAGAAGTTTCTTTGCTAGATATGGTTCAGTAAAAGAAGTGAAGATAATCACGGATCGAACTGGTGTGTCCAAAGGGTGAGTAAAACATATGTTCAATATAAATTATAATAAATACCTGAACTATAGCATGTATAGAATTTCAGAAAAGAAAAATTGAAAACTGGTATTCTAACATTTGTGTAAATGAAATTTATTACTTTGTAACTTCTTTCATGTAGAGGATAAGTTTTGCTGACAGCTCTTTTATTTAATCATTTGCCTAGTGTTTGTATTTAAATATTTCTTGTCTTCATTTCACATAAGAGGATTAGTCAGTTTTATCAAAGAATTTTTTTCTTTGTACGTTTCACAGTATCTTAAATTTTAATGATTTTGCCATAGATAATAAGTTAAACTCAGATTCATAGGTATGAATTTTTTTTGTTAAGTTCCTACACTGCCTTAATCTTTGTGAATTCTGACACAGATCTGTAGATCAGGGTAGGAAAGTAAAACAGTAGTATTTATAGAGAATCTATCATGTACATCTTAGTTATTTATCTCAGTATATTTTTTATCCTTTTTCATTATTTAGTCAGCTATAGAACACTAGTTTTAAAGTATGTACTGATACGGTGGTGATTTTATACTTCATCTATCTGACTTTCTAGCTATGGATTTGTTTCATTTTATAATGACGTGGATGTGCAGAAGATAGTAGAAGTAAGTAATCATCTTTTGGAAAAAATGTCTATTACGTTATGGATGTGGTGTTTAGTATTGTTCGCGTCCTGAATATATATTCATTCTTTTATAAGATATAGAAATAAATATATTTCCTGTTTGAAATTCAGGCTTGGAATAATTTCTATAACTTATCAGAACCTCTGTATTTTTGATTGAGCATCCAGCTTCATGAACTAGAGATAGGAAAGATTAGAGACAGAATAAAGGTTTTTTTTTTTAAATCAAATTTCATAACTTCTCAAAATTTGATTAGAGTGAAGGTAAGTAAGGTGGTTTCATGCTGATAAGTTTTGATTTGGTATATTCTTACCACTGATCTTATCTGATAGTAGTAACTTTAGAGAACTTGGGTATTTATCAAAGTCTTGGAAGTAAAGACTTGGACATTAATTCTAGTTTTGATACTGTTTTATTTTCAGTCACAGATAAATTTCCATGGTAAAAAGCTGAAACTGGGCCCTGCAATCAGGAAACAAAATTTATGTGAGTAAAGAAAGGAATTGTTCTTGTTGACACATGTATGGCTTTTCAGAGAACTGAAAATAGGCTTTGTTTTCTTTTTACTCTTTAAAAAGGTGCTTATCATATGCAGCCACGTCCTTTGGTTTTTAATCCTCCTCCTCCACCACAGTTTCAGAGTGTCTGGAGTAATCCAAACACTGAAACTTACATGCAGCCTCCGACCATGATGAATCCTATAACTCAGTATGTTCAGGTAAGAAGTACTGCGTTCCTTTTTTATTTTTCTTGGTGTGTGTGTAATATTAGAGATCTTACTATTGATGGGAGCACCTTAAAAGTTAAGCCAGTCTTAGTTCTTACCCTCTGTGGAATCATGTCAACAATTTCCATTATAGGTGACAATCCTAGCGCTGTTTGAATACTTTTGAATGATGGGACATCTTGTGAGAAATGTCATTCTTGGTGTTGCTTGTTCTTGTTATTGTTCAGTTGCTAAGTCCTGTCCAACTCTTTGCAACCCCATGGACTGCAGGATGCCAGGCTTCCCTGTCCTTCAGTATCTCCTGGAGTTTTCTCAAACACACATCCATTACTTCAGTGTACCATCCAACCATTTCATTCTCTGTTGTCCCCTTCTCCTCCCATCCTCAATCTTTCCCAGCATCAGGGTCTTTTCCAGTGAGTTGGCTCTTTGCATCAGGTGGTCATATTGGAGCTTCTGCTTCAATATCAGTCCTTCAATGAATAATCAGGGTTGATTTCCTTTAGGATTGACTGGTTTGATGTCTTTACTGTCCAGGAGACTCTCAAGAGTCTTCTCCAGCACCACAGTTCAAAAGCATCAGTTCTTAAGTGCTCACACTTTATGGTCCAACTCTCACATCCATACATGACTACTGGAAAAACCATAGCTTTGATTATACAGACCTTTGTCAGCAAAGTGATGTCTCCGCTTTTTAATATGCTGTCTAAGTTTGTCATAATTTTTCTTCCAAGGAGCAAGCATCTTTTAATGTCATGGCTGCATTCACCGTCCACAGTGATTTTGGAGCCCAAGAAAATAAAGTCTACCACTGTTTCCATTTTCTTCTATTTGCCTTTAAGTGATGGGACCAGATGCCAGGATCTTAGTTTTTTGAATGTTGAGTTCTAAGCCAGTTTTTCCACTTGCCTCTTTCACCTTCATCAGGGGGCTTTTTAGTTCTTCGCTTTCTGCCAGTAAGATGGTATCATCTGCATATCTGAGGTTGGTGATAATTCTTCCAGCAATCTTCATTCCAGCTTGTGATTCATCCAGCCCAGCATTTAGGATGATGTACTCTGCATAGAAGTTTATTTATCAGGGTTACCATGTACAGCCTTACAGTACTCCTTTCTCAATTTTGAACTAGTCCATTGTTCTTTGTCTGGTTCTAACTGTTGCTTCCTGAGCTGCATACAGGTTTCTCAGGAGGCAGGTAAGGTGGTCTAGCATTCCCATGTTTTGAAGAATTTTGCATAATTTTTTGTGATCCATACTTTCAAAGGCTTTAGTGTAGTCAATGAAGCAGAAGTAGTTGTTTTTCTTGGAATTCTCTTGCTTTCTCTATGATCCAAAAGATGTTAGCAATTTGACCTCTGGTTCCTCTGCCTTTTCTAAATCCAGCTTGTACATCTGGAATTTCTTGGTTGACATGCTGTTGAACCCTAACTTGAAGGATTTTGAGCATTATCTTGCTAGCATGTGAAACAAGCTCAATTGTATGGTAATTCAAACATTCTTTGGCATTGCCCTTCTTTGGGATTTTTCAGTCCTGTGGCCACTGCTGAGCTTTCCAAATTTTCTGGTATATTGAGTGCAACACTTTAACAGCATCATCTTTTAGGATTTGAAATAGCCCAGCTGGAAATTCATCACCTCCACTAGCTTTGTTTGTAGTGATGCTTCCTAAGGCCCACTTGACTTCACACTCCAGGATGTCTGGCTCTAGGTGAGTGACCACATCCTCGTGGTTATCTGGTTCATTAAGACCTTTGTTGTACAGTTCTTCTGTGTATTCTTGCCACCCCTTCTGAATCTCTTCTACTTCTGGTAAGTCCTTGGCGTTTCTGTCCTTTATTTTGCCCATCTTTGCATGAAATGTTCCCTTGGTGTTACTTAAAGCTTGAATCTGCTTCTATATAGTTCGTAAGTCTTTATCTGAGAACTGATCACTGTGGCCACATAGAATATATCTCTTCTCTATTTTTCCCCCAGATAATTCCTAAAATGCTTAAAGACAGTTTTCTTCATGTGTTTACCTGGTTTATTCTTTCCTAGAGTCAACTAGTCTTTATTTGTAATGATTTCCAGGTGCCTCTTCATACAGATTGTTGATTTCTAGATGTATTATGGTTCTAACATGGATAAATTTCTGATGATTTAATTATATTTGTAAGTTCTATGAGTTTCTGGCATATAATTTGTCTTGTCTTGATTTGATATTTGAAGTGAAATTTGGAGTACATGTCTCCTATTGATAATAAATAACATTTATTTTATTCCTCCCTCGGTTTACCTTCTTCAGTTCAAAAGACATTTTATTCTTAGGGAAAGAAAATAATAGTGAAAAGGCTCTGCAGTGTCTCTCATTTGTTTGCATTTTTCATCTGCCTGAGGTATAGAATATATCTTTTCTTTTTTTTTTTTTTTAATTTTTTTATTAGTTGGAGGCTAATTACTTCACAACATTTCAGTGGGTTTTGTCATACATTGATATGAATCAGCCATAGATTTACACTTATTCCCCATCCCGATCCCCCCTCCCACCTCCCTCTCCACCCGATTCCTCTGGGTCTTCCCAGTGTACCAGGCCCGAGCACTTGTCTCATGCATCCCACCTGGGCTGGTGATCTGTTTCACCATAGATAGTATACATGCTGTTCTTTTGAAACATCCCACCCTCACCTTCTCCCACAGAGTTCAAAAGTCTGTTCTGTATTTCTGTGTCTCTTTTTCTGTTTTGCATATAGGGTTATCGTTACCATCTTTCTAAATTCCATATATATGTGTTAGTATGCTGTAATGTTCTTTATCTTTCTGGCTTACTTCACTCTGTATAAGGGGCTCCAGTTTCATCCATCTCATTAGGACTGGTTCAAATGAATTCTTTTTGATGGCTGAGTAATATTCCATGGTGTATATCTTTTCTTAAAAAAAAAAAAAAAAACACAGAAAAAAAGCCCTACTTGTTCATAAAATTTACCATGAGGTATTACTACCTATTATGGTATATTTTTGTATGGTACTACCTAGATATTTTCAGTCAGTAAATATTTATTGAAATATATAATACATTGTAGTATCTCTTTTCCAGTTTGGGGTTGTACATTGCCCTTAACTTTTAGAAGCAAAACACAGAAAGAGCCAGAATGTCTGTGGGGAGTTTTCCATGTTACCCCAAAATGCTGTCAAAGGAATACAAAACTGCCTAAAAATATTCTTACAAAAAAAGCACATGTATTAATATAATGCTAATATGGAAAACTATTCTAATAGAGCTTCATCATGATTAAGAAAGAACTTCTGGGTGGGAATAAATATACAAAAAAGATAAACGTGGGCTTGCAAAATTAGTCACTTCCTTTATTTATCTCTTCCTTCTCCCAGCCCAAAAGGCTAACGTTTGACACAGAATACTTACTTCTTCATGAAAGCTGTCACTCAGATAGCATTTTGGATTGGATATAAAAAAATGAAGATTTCCTTATTTTCATGTTTTTATTGCATTGGGAATGATACTCCTTTGTGATTTTTAAAAATGTACGTTATTCATTCATTCATTCTGTAAACTTTGTTTTCAGGCTTATCCTCCTTATCCAAGTTCACCAGTTCAGGTTATCACTGGATATCAGCTGCCTGTTTATAATTATCAGGTAATTTAATAGGGATCAAAATTATTTATTTTGGAATATTATTTAGGCCTTTATGTAAATTTTCCTAATAGTTTGTCACTTAAAGTAGTTGAGTGTGCCTAAAATTTAAGAAAAACAGAATTAGTCTAGAATTAGGGCTTCTCTATTATTTAGAATAAGAGAGTAATATTTTGACAGAAATGAGCTTGGCAAGCTTTCTCTTGTACTGTCTTAAACATTTTGGTGTCCTCTTCTGTATTTCAACTTGTAGTCTTCATCTTTGCTGTCTAATAGCTAAAACATACAGGCCGACTCTTAGGAGTCTTTATAGAGGCATAGATTGAGATAAAATGATTACTCAGTTCTTAGAACACTGAATTCCAGTTACGTTTGATAATGTTTATTTTAGCTGGCTACTAGAATTTCTGTCTGTAGATAGGACCATATCTGTGACACTGACTATGGTAATAATTTCAAAGAGCTACTGTCTCTTGAGTTTTCCTGAAAACCAACTCCAGAAAATTGAGAAAAAGATGGAGTTTATATATGAAAGTAACAATAAAATCATACATATCACAAAGTACTTTTCTCTTCCATTTTCTTTTGTTATAACAAGCTCAAGGAAGCCAGCACCGGCACCTCAGCATTGTCTATTTCAGGTCCTTGTGACAGTGTAAAGGAATGTTTATTTAAGTGTTATTTCCTTTTTTTTTTTTTAAGATGCCACCACAGTGGCCTGCTGGGGAACAAAGGAGTTATGTTATTCCTCCGGTAAGGTGAAGTAGCCAAGCATGTACTTCCTATTCTGTATTTTAAAAGTATTTTACTGTTACATATTTTTAGACCTTTGTGATATCAAGTATGCCTAGAAATATTTTAAATGCCCTTTTACTTTATGTATTACATTTCTTTGTAACTCATGTGTGTGTGTGTGTATATCTATATCTATATCTATCTATCTATATATATATATATATACTCCCATAGGAGAAACTATGCTTTTTGTTTCTCAGATTATTTTGTATGTACATAAGCAATGGCTGCCCTGCGTACAATGGTGCTCAGTTACTTACTGATAGAATATGTCACCAAGAAAGGTAGTACTAATAACCTGTGCTATTTCTAACTCCAAGGATTTATAATTAATATTGAATCTGCCTCGAGTTTTCTAGCCAAAAAAAAATCTGTTGAGAGAAGCAAAAATGTTTTCCTCTTAACACTGTTATATAAGAAAATGAATAAAACAAAAGAGGAAGCTACCTCTAAAATATCTGAGCCTTTGTTACCTTCTGTCTTTCATCAGGATTGGATATTTGAAGGACATAATATGAGCAAAAATTCTGAGGCACTGGGAAATTCTCTTTCCATTCCCATACTACATGTTAAAGTTCCTTAGAGAAATTCTCCTTCTGATTATGTTGACATTTCAAAATATAAGACTCCCATATTGCATTTCAACTATTTAGTTTAAAATAGTTTCTGAAATAATGTAATTGAACTTCAGAACAATGCACATTTAAACTTTCAGTACAAGCTCACTATTTTGAAGAGTATCTAATGTACATCTCTTTAATTACACTTTTATCCTTTGCAATGTAGGCTTATACAACCATTAACTACCACTGTAATGAAGTTGATACAGGAGCTGAAGTTTTGCCAAGTGAATGCTCAGTTCATGAAGCTACTCCATCCTCTGGAAATGGCCCACAAAAGGCAAACATTGAATTTTGTTCATTAATGTTTATATTTCTATATGTGCTTTTTGCAAGTTTTAATAATAGCGCTTTGATAAACAGATATCTTTGCTCAGATTTAAATGTAATATAGAGCTTGAGTTATTGACTTAAAAGCCTCACAATTTACATAAAAGTAAATGAAATTCTAGGTACCTGCAAACCAGTTACTGATTCAATTGTCCTTCCCTTTCTTCCATTTTCATTGGGTTTTTTTGGTTTGTTTTTTAACCATAGTTTAATAAATATTAACATGGTTTGACAGAGTCCAATGGGTAGTTAAGAATCCTACTCTTCAAAAGAGGGATTAGTATGACTTGTATCTGCCTGTCTTTTACCAATTTAAACATTTACTTAGATAAATAATAATATACAATTATTTATGGTATCTCACCATAACATATCTGGTGGCAGTTCTCAAAAGTGGTGGACTCATTAGTAATTGAAATACTTAAATAGAGGTATTTCTTTTTTATCATTTTAGAGCAAATCCCTGTAATAATAATACTCTCATCCTTGAATTTTATGTTTTTTGAATGGGTGAAGATGTGAAAAGTAATTGATCTGATTGGAATATGCATAACACTGAACAATTCCCATAACAGTAAACAGTTTCCATTGGAGTATGTGTACTTCCTTCATGTATTTCTCAGTGGAAAATTTTTAAAATGACTGAGCTGTGCAGTGAAAATAATCCCAGATTTGTTATACAACTTAAAATTTGAAAAAGAAACACCAAAATAACTTGCAGTTATATTATCAGAGTTTAACCTGAATAAATGTTTCTTGAAATATTGAGACTATTTCCCATCTAACAGGAAAAATTAAAGAGACTTAAAAACAGCTATCTTAAAGCTTGACTAATTGAGCTTTCTAAACCAGTACTCTATCACTAAGTTTCTGAAATAATTCTTAAATTTGGTATAAAAGTTACATACTACATGACATGGTAAAAATTTAAAAATTGCAGAAGAATTCTTTAGAAATAAGTATATGTATTCATTCAGCTTTTCCAAAAGCTTGTTACCAGTGAGTAAAAGAGTGAATAGTCTACTGAAAACTTCTGTGTTTCAGAAATCTGTGGACAGAAGCATACAGACGGTGGTGTCTTGTCTGTTTAATCCAGAGAATAGACTGAGAAACTCCCTTGTCACTCAGGATGACTACTTCAAGGTATGAGAAGAATAATATGGAGGATAAAAAGCACACTTGTCACCCATATAGCATCTTTTTTTCCTGTGGTATACATATATATATACTGAGCTTACATAGAGCATATAATTGAACTCTTAGCTTTTGACTGTAACCCGAGAATGAGTTTTAAGTAGCAGTGTATCTGCTTAAATCTTGCTTGGTATAGTGTAGGTTACCCGTAGGGAAGAAATCTTTAGCAGAAGCACATGATTTAGGGACTAAACAACAACAATAACACTGTAATTCAAAGGGTTCTTGAAAGAAAATATTGTCTTGACTAAATAGGAAAAGAAAATTTTAAATACAGAAAACAAAACTTAGAGTACGTGGATATTGGACTAAGAAGAAGAAAGAATTGAATACTCAGATGATGCACTTAAACCTTTGTGGAAGATGTAAGTGAAGTAGTAAAAAGAGCTGAGTAGAAAGAAACAAAAGTTGTTTCAGGGTTGCTAAAGTGGAGGAGAATGTGGGTGTTTGAATTTAAGAAAGTGTCTATAGTTTCTGATCCTAGTGCTATCATCTTGGACAAATAACTTAATTCTTACTAAGGCTCTAGTTTTTACAATTCTGAAATGAGGAGTCTCTAGGATCCCTTTAGTTCTCAGTCTCTGAATATGGAAAGAAACTTGTTACCTCACCAAAAGAAGAGTATTGTGCTTATTATTAGTAAAGGGAAGTTTTTTGTTGTTTTTCTACAGCAGTCTTACTGAGATACAATTTTCATGCCCCGCAATTCACCCATTTAAAGTGTACAAGTTAATGCTTCATAGGACATGCACAGAGTTGTACGGTCATAAGTACAGTAAATTTTAGAGTGTTTTAATCACCTCCAGAATAACGCTCCCTCCCCATTACTCACTCTCTATTCTCCCCAGGTCTCTAGCCTTAGGCCACCTCTCATCTCTGTTTAAGAATTTGCTTGTTCTGAATGTTTCATGTCAATAGGGTCACAATACCTTTTGTGACTGACTTCCACCGACTGAAATATTTTTGAGGCTCATCAATATTACAGCATGTATTAGTTCTTCATTTTCTGTTTGTTTATGGATCTGCCAGTTTGTGTTTATCAATTCATCACTTACTTGATAGACATTTGAGTTGTTTTCCCCTTTGAGGCCCTGATGAGTAATGGTATGAACATTTGTGTACTAATTTTTGTGTCGACATACGTTTTTATTTCTCTTGGGTATATACCTAAGAATGAAATTGCTGAGTTAAATAGTAGCGGTGTTTAACTTTTCAAGGAGCTGCCAGAATTTTTCCAAAATGCAGCATTTTACATCCAAAGGGAAATTTTAAACCGTTGCTTTGTATCTTAAAACAGGGAAAGGAGAATAGCTTTTTTCCATCAATGAATGGAAATAGGATAAAACTTAAGCATTTTCAGAAGAAGTACTTAGGGCTTCCTTTAATACAAAAGACTAGAGCTGTAGCACAATTGAGTTCTTAGCCATCTTCTCAATAGGGAGTAGACTTAGTCATTTAAAGTTGACTTTTGTTTTCTTGTTTTTCACTGTACATAGATAGTAAATTTAAAAGGAAAGAATTGGGGACTGTGTGACAGCTTACTTTGCCCAGGGTTCTGAAGGTTAAATAGGCAGTAATACCGGATTTGTTTGTAAAGCAGAAAATGTTTAACCAGCGAGTCTTTAAACTTGATTTTTTACCTGGTATTAAGCAAAAGTCTACCTTTGAACCTTCCAAAGTTTTCTGCTCCTCTGAGCTAAGAGTTAGAAGTTGTCTAACATCTAGACCTGTTTATTTTGATTAGCTAAATGTTGTTATTGTTGTTTTAATTGAATTTAAATGCACTAAGGCAGGATATGGAGAAGGAAATGGCAGCCCACTCCAGTTATTCTTGCCTGGCAAATCCAGTGGACACAGGAGCCAGGTGGGCTATAGTCCACGTCGTCGCAAAGAGTCGGACACAACTGAGCACTCACACAGCGCAGGATATACCCTCGTTCCATGATAAATCCCACTCTTAATTCCAGCCCCTTCATAATCTTTCATACCCTATCTGATTTTTTAAAATACTTGAATTTGTGACCACTTTTCTGGACTTTAATCTAAATAGGATATTACCCTGTTAACACGTTACATAATTTCCAGAAGCTACCCTTTATATGATAGCAGAATTTAATTCCTAGGAAAAGGGCACAATTAAGCTAAAAGCATAGAGGAGAAAATACTTTTATTATGTTATTACTGGTTCTCAGCTCCATGCCTCTTTGTAAGGCCTCATTTCTTCTATCTGCACATCTGCTGGCAACAAAGTGAAAGGAAATTTTTGCATATACTTTAATTTTTCTATTCATTTCCTTAAAAATTACATATCTTCTTTATAGCTTAAGGATATGCCTTTAAAGATGCCAAAACCTGTATCTTTTAACCTAAAAGCATAGGGTTTCAGATTGAAATGGAGTGCTGTTCTCAAGCCATCATTGAGAAGCCGTGATTTCTGTTAGATGTATTTTAGTGAAAATACGACTGTTGAAATTTCATGTTTTTCACCTGCTCTCTTTGGGACATCAGTGCAGAGTCATGAATTAATAAGAATCTGCATATTAGAAAACTGTGTTGATTTCTAAGTCCTCGTTTTCTGAGTCACCAAGCTTTGTTTTTTAACTGAATTGTTGAATAAAACTGATCATTGGTACATTTGTTATCTGAAAGTTCAGGAATGCTTTCACAGAAGGATCACTTTTCTCTCATTATTTATAGTTTTAAATATAAAAAATGCTTTCTTTAAGTAATTTTCAAGTCTCTTAGGTCATAATGGTAATAGGAATTTTCAGTGAAATTAAAATGGACTATTTCTGTCTTTTCTAGGATAAAAGAGTTCATCACTTTAGAAGAAGTCGGGCAGTGCTTAAGTCTGTTTGATCCTTTCTGCTAACTTTCTAGTCTCATAGGAAGTCACAGGTTTTGAATAGTAAGAGACTGAAAGTTTTCCACTATTATAGAAATTTAATTCTGAATTTTGATAAATCACACTCAGACTTTATATGTAGGTTATATTAGATTGCCTAGTTTTATTTTACGTTGAAAGCTTTTCATTAGACATTTACTTAGAAACTGGTTCTGTGTTGAATATATAGTTAAAAAAGTGAAAAAATAATTGAGACTGAAAATAACTTTAAGATATATCTGTAAGGATTTTTACTTGACATTTTAAGAGTTTAAAAACAAATGCTGATTTTTCAAAAAAAAAATTGTTTTAGAAAACCTATTTTGAAAGGTCAGAATTTTGATGGTTTAAATACAAGCACTTCACTTCTCCAACAAGTACCTATGAACAGTACAATATCTGCAATATTGTGCTTTTATGATTTATCTAGAAATTTACCACAAAAGCAGAGTTTTTAAAACTGTATTTTTAATCAGTGAAACTCAATATATAGTTAGCTTTATTGAAGTTTTCCTTATCTAAACCCAGTAAAACAGATTCTGTACAAACAGTCCAATCAGTGGGTCTTATATTTATTACTTCAAAATACTTTCTCTTTTATCTGGAATCCACACATAGAGATATCCGATTGGGATGGTAATTAGGATAACTAAAATTCTGGACCAATTTTTTTTAAAAAGAATCTAAAACAAACTTAACTTTTCTAGGTACATAAACTTCTTAGTTGAATTACCATTCTCCTTTTTTCTTTTACTTTTTTTCCCCTTGAAATGCTAAACTCAATGGCTGTATCTTAAATTGTGCAAAATATTGGTATTAAAGAAGGCTGAAACTTTATGTCACTTAAAAGTTAATCAGAGTATCTGAAAGGAATTGTTTTTATAAGAAACATTAAAATATTATTTGTTAAAGAACAGAAATATTTTTATTTTGTTTTTTAGCCTGTTATGTTTCTTTTTTTTTTTAAGTAAACTATGTCCAGGAGAGTCAGAGCAGTTTTGATGTTTCTAAACCACAAAAGATGTTTAGTAATAAGCATATCCCAAAAATACACTTGAGTTAGTTAACAATCCATTTTTAGATTAGGTAGGCTCCTCGTTAGACATTGCAAATCGTGACAGATAACCAGAGATCCAGAGCCCCTTTGCTATACCCACGGTCTTGCCTTTCCAGTCTCCAGCGTTCTTGCAGGAGGTTTGCTCCTGGAACAGGTGATGTGAAGGAAAGAAGTAGTTGTATAAGCAGTGTGAGAGTTAAGCCTTGGAAAGGGTAGCAGTGGGATAATCCCTTTCTAAGGGAATCACTTGTAGCAGCATCATTTGACCTGCCATGGGTTTAGAGGAGCTTCCTGGCTTTTCTTTCTTGGGCCAGTCCCTTCATTAACACGTGGAAACTCCATATAGCCCTGTCCTAATGAAGCTTTCATGGGCCATGCCATCAGTGCCCATTGTCTTATCATTCCTGATATTTTTCATTCTGAATCTGAAGGGAAGAATCTTTTAAGGATACCCAAGAGGGCTTTCTTATGCCTCAGAATTTCAAAGTGCCCTGAAATTTGTTCTTTTTAAAGTTCTCTGTACTTTTTTGTGTGTGTGCTATAACATTCTTACATGTATTATTCTGTGATTAAATCTCCAGGTTACTATAAATGATACCTAAATTCTAAAGAGCCAATTCTAATTATTCCAATATGACCTTATTCCCTTAAGAAAAAGGGAATAAACATTTTGTCTGCTATTTTGTTGGACTGAAGTATTTAAAAGAGTAAGGTAGAAAGTAGAGACAAAATCCTGAACCTTTCAAAATGGAGAATTAATTTTAAACTTAAAAATGTGTTCCTATTACCTATGCTGATACTATCTTTGCATAAATGAATAAATAGAAATAAAGAAACTTTTTTCCCAAAAGTGTTTTGACCTGCTTACTCATCTCATGTTATCTTTAAAAAATGGTGACAATTTGGGTGGGTAGTATGTGACAAGATTTAGTGAGATCCTTGAAATTCAGAAGTGTAAATATTGTTCAGTTTCTTAAATCTTTCCAAGTTTATAAAAGCACATTTTGGTACATTGTAGTTTTGTTGCTTTATCTTATGAAGCTGAGATATTTTCGTGAGGAAATAATTTCTTTTTTTGATTCTTTATTTGGTTCTAACGAAGCTAAATTAGTTTATAACATTTTGGGACCCTAAAACTAGACTGTGTATATATCTTAAAACTGTTGTTTTAAATATGCTTGATAATTTAAGCATATTTGCAGTTAAGGATTACCAGAAAATTCACAACAAAGAGCCAAGCCATTAGGATGGAAAAAAATTTTATACCATGCTTTTTTTTTTTTTAAAGTTGCAAATTATGGCAAAAATCAACTCCATAAAGTTTGGTCACCTCTGTAAGAAACTTATTCTGCCTACTTTCTTTTTTTTCTAATAAGAACATGTTATCCTTGTGATTGTTCAGAATAACTATTCAATATTGATTAGCACCCTTGAATTGCAAGGAAGTCATTGGGTTTAGTTTATAAAACCTTGTACCCACCTCTCTGAAATTCTCTTGGTTGTCTTTAAAGGTAAACTCATAAAACTGGGCTGCCACATTGCTTAATTGTTTTACCTCCTTTCATTGGTTGGTTGGGGGTAATAAGGAGCAGCAGTGATAAGATAGCATGCCACTCTGCTTTCACGAAGAAACACTAGAGAGGGTGGGAGACTGTAAGACAGAGAAAAGCTTTGCATTGACCGAGTCTTACAGATAGGCCCAGCTGTTGAGTATGATCATTTGGAATCCTCAGAACACTTCTAGATGAAGATTGCTCCTGTACATATTTTGATAACTGTGTAATCTAGCTCTTCCCAATGTTATGTGTAATATGTTTCTCTGTGTGTAACAATATTTTTGAGCAATTCCTCACCACCCATCATCAAAGACTCTGAGTTTTCCATCTGTAGATGGTACATTTGGTAGTAGAACACAATAAACATAAGAAGTTGAAACTATAAACATGCGTTTTTGAATGCTCATACAGAATATTCAGTCTGCATAGCAAAGAAATGATAGGTAATTCTGCATTACATTTAGAATTAAAAACATCTGTCGAATATGGCTATAGCTGTGGGCAAATATCACGAAAATGCAAAAAAAAAAATTGTCTCAATAGAGAAACTGAAGCTACCACTGTACAATTAGCTCTCTGTGGTGGCTATATTTTATGTTTTTAACTGGTCTGAAAAGTTTTCCAGTTGAGTCTCCAGTTCATTTTCCCAAGACACATGGGGGCTTTGTATCTTATATTCACCTCTATTAAGGCTGTGTGCTAAGAATATGCCTTTTCTCACATAATGAAATCCTAGATCCCAGTTCGCTAGGTCCTTAACAGTAGAACAAGTGCTTGCATTACTGGGATGTTGGGATCATGAAAGCTCTTTATGAATTTGAAGCGATAGTAACATTTCAAGCAGTTCAGGAAGTTGAAGGTATTAAGCCTTAATCAGTTCTTTTTTTTTTAATACAAAAACACTAGCAAAAACGCGTTAAGGCTGTAGTTATATATTGTCTTTCCCCAGAATGAAATAAATAGAGATACACTATATTCTAGTTCACCATCGGGTGAAGCTGTTTACTGTAGAAGAAAGTCAGGGCAGACACGCAACTATAGGTGCTGGAAAAGCCAAATCAGCTGTTTCCAGTGGGCTAGTCCCCTCTGCCATGCACACATGTTGAACATAGTTCATTATTACCAACCTATACCCATCCCCTAGAATAAATCTGACTGGACCAGTGAGAATAGGAGGAGTGATTTAAAATACAGAGACCATTTTCTCTTCATTTTTACCTAAGCTAGACCTCCTTCAGAGTGTCAGTAAAGTTTGAGCAATATTAAAATAGCATAACTGCTATTGAGGGCAGGAAGAGAAGGGGGCAACAGAGGATGCGATGGTTGGATGGCATCGTTGGCACAATAGACATGAATTTGAGAGAGTGAAGATAGACAGTGAAGGACAGGGAAACCTGGCGTGCTGCAGTCCATGGGGTCACAAAGAGTTGGACACAACTTAGTGTCTGAACAACAACATTGAGTAAAGTTCAACTGCACTTTTTTCCTGAATGTGGCGTGGTTGCAGCTCATTATTTTGGTTGGTGATATGTCTGTCTTTGATGAAAAACCTATATACTGCCATGCAAGGTTTTATCCATGATTAGATCAGCCTCGTAGGATGTCAGAGGACATTGAAACCATCACCCAGTGTGCTCTTCAGAGATTCAGACTCCTGGGCCCCAGGCTCAGATATACTTACTCTGTAGACACAGGTGGGGTCAGTAACATGCATGTTTGTGAAAGTTGCTTGGGATTGATCTCTGTGACATTCACTTTGAGAAGTATTGCCCCAGGTGGGGATAGCTCAGTTAGCATCTCAGGCTACTTCTAGTTGGAGGATAGCTGAATTTGGAGAACAGCTCTGTCGAGTCCATTCTGATTCCTTCATAAGAAATTTTATTGGCTTCATCTTTCCCTACCAAGCCTGTGCCCAGGAGTGCCGGTTGTCCAGGGGTGACTCATGAATAGGCAGAAGAGTGAACCGAATGAAGTCTGAAAGTCAAGACTTGGGACCAAAAGTGAATGGTGAGAGTGACCAGGAGAAAGCTGAACGTTGAGGCCAGGTGTATGTCAGGGTGAGGGACTGGCCTCAGCGAGGAGAGGGCAGAGTGGACTCTGGAGGCCGAGATACCGTGTGTGCTTCCTGGAGGAAGGACTGATGTCTTTGGTCCACTTGGCCAATTTTAGTAACACATAACTGAAGTTTAAAAAAATACGGCCTTAACTCTTTGAGAGTCCCTTGGACTGCAAGGAGATCAAACCAGTCCATCCTAAAGGAAATCAGTCCTGAATGTTCATTGGAAGGACTGATGCTGAAGCTGAAACTCCCCAATACTTTGGCCACCTGATGCGAAGAACTGACTCATTTGAAAAGACCCTGATGCTGGGAAAGATTGAAGGCAGGAAGAGAAGGGGATGACAGAGGATGAGATGGTTGGATGGCATCACCGACACAATGGACATGAGTTTGGGTAGACTCCAGGAGTTGGTGATGGACAGAGAGGCCTGGCGTGCTGCAGTCCATGGGGTTGCGAAGAGTTGGACATGACTGAGCGACTGAACTGAGCTGAAATAATAGCCTGTTGTTTCTCGTTCCTTCCTTGGAATGAACTAATATGTCTCATCCTTAACAAGATTACTAGTAACTTCAATATTGGAAATAATATGTTAAAAAATCAAGTTCCAGAAACAGTTTTGAGCATAATGAAATCCAAATTGTGTTTATGTGTGTGTGTGTTTAAAAATTCACCCATAATTCATGTTGAGTGTAGGAATAAGTATACCTTTAAAGAATAATAAATACCCTAATTAGCTTAAGAAATATCTACCAATAAACAGCAATTCCCTCAAAAAATAAAATATTCTATTAATTTAAAAATTCCCTATATGCCTTCCCTGACCATAGCCTTTTTCTCCTTAACAAGAGTTAGCCAGTAAATTGAATTTTGGTTTAATTATCCACTAACTCATTTGTTTCTTCTCACGTGTTTTTAGATGCTTTTAAATTATTTCACTTTTGGGGGGATTTTATTTATTTAAAGACTTCATATTTTTTTAGAGGAGTTTTAGGTTCATAGCAAAACTGAGGGGAAGGTACACAGATTTCTCATATACCCCCGACCCCACACATGCACAGCCTTCCCCATTCTCACCATCCCCCGACAGAATGTGACGGTTGTTACAACTGATGAACCTGCACTGACACGTCAGAATCACCCCAAATCCATGGCTTACTTCAGGGTGCACTCTTGGTATTGTGCGTTCTATAGGTTTGGACAAATGTATGACATAACTCCACCATATAGAGCATTTTCACTGGCCTATAAATCTGTTCTCTGCCTGTTTATGCCTCCAACCTTACCCCCACTCCCAACCCCTGGCAACCACTGTTCTTTCTCTCTGCAGAGTTTTGGCTTTTCTGGAATTTCACATAATTGGAATCTTACAGTGTGTAGTCTTTGCAGACTGGCTTCTTTCACTTACTGACACGCACTTCTTTCCTTCATGTCTTTTTATGTCTTGATAGTGTATTTCTTTTTAGCACTGATGAATAATATCCTGCTGTCTAGATGTACCGTGGTTTATCCTTGCACCACTAAAAGCATCTTGGTCACTTAACAAGTTTTGACAATAAAGCCACTCTAAGCATCTGTGTGCAGGTTTCCGTGCACGGGGAAGTTTTCAAACCGCTCAGATAAATACCCAGAGTGCAGTTGCTGAGTCACATGGTAAGCATAGGTTCAGTTTTCTACGAGACCGCCGAACTGCCTTCCAGAGCGGCTGCACCGTTTTGCATTCCCGCACCAGCACGTGGTGGTGTCAGCATTGCGGATCCCGGTCCTTCCGACAAGTGTGCACTGTTATCTTACTGTTGTTTTAGTTTGCGTTTCCTGGATGACACATGACGTGGAGCACCTTTTCATATACTCTTTTGCCATCCATGTATTTTCTTTGGAGAAGTGTCTGTTAAGGTCTTTGGCACATTTTTTTTAATTGAGTTGTTTTCTTATTGAGTTTTAAGAGTTCTTCATATTTGTGGGAAACAGTTGTTTATCAGAATTACCTTTTATTTTTACTTTCTCCTCCAGGATATTTCAGATGTACCTTTAGAGAATAGGCTCTACAAGTCTGTGACATGTCTTCTCATTTCCTTGAAAGTATCTTTTGCAGAGCAGATGCTTTTAATTTTAACAAAGTCTAACTTATTGATTATTTCTTTCATGGGTCATGATGTTGCATATAAAAAGTCGTCACCATACCCAGGGCCATCTAGGTTTTCTCCTATGTCATCTTTTAGGGTTTTTCTAGTTTTGCATTCTACATTTAGATATGTGATCCATTTTGAGTTAATTTTTGTGAAGGGTGTATAGGTTCTTTTTTTATATACATGTGGATGTCCAGTTGTTCCAGCATCATTTGTTGAAAAGACCAGCTTTGCTCCTTTACATTGCCTTTGCCACCTTTGTTAAAAACTAGTTGACCACACTTTTTTGATCTTTTTCTGTGCTATTTTGTTCCATTGATTTTGTTTTTCCTTTTCTTTCTTTCCATTCTTCCCCCTTCCTTCCTTCCTTTCTCTTTCTTTCTTTCAACAGCGGTATTAAAGTTGTATAATTAGTGTGCATTAAGTTACATATATTTAAGGTGAACAATTTGATGAGTTTTGACATATGCACAAGCGTACACCGCCCCACCCCCCATCACAGCAATCAAGACAAGTAGCATTGCCATCACCTCTTTGTAACTCATTCTCCACGGGCCCCCAACTACTAGCTTGCTTTTTATCACCGTAGATTTGTTTTACACTTTCTAGAATTCTATATAATGGAATTATACAGAGTATTCTTTTGCATCTGGCTTCTTTCAGCATGATTATTTTTAGATTCAACCCTGGTGTTGCATGTATCAGTAGCTTCTTCCTTTTTGTTGCTGTGTTGTATTCCATAATGTGAGGCTTCCCAGGTGGCTTAGTGGTAAAGAATCCACCTGCCAGTCTGAGATGGAGGTTTGATCACTGGGTCAGGAAGATCCCCTGGAGGAGGGCATGGAAACCCACTCCAGTATTCTTGCCTGGAGACTCTCATGGACAGAGGAGCCTGGTGGGCTACAGTTCATGGGGTCGTGAAAGAGTCAAGACACAACTTAGTGACTAAACAACAATTCCATGATATAAATTTACCACAATTTGTGTATCCATTCTTCTGTTGATGGATACTTGGATTGTTTCCTATTTGGGGCTCTTAACAATAAAGCTGCTATGAACATCTGTATACAAGTCTTTGTATGGACATATGATTTTCTTTCTTTTCTGTGAACACCTGGGATCAGCTGGGGCCATGAGAGGTTCATTTTAAATTTGTAGGGAAACTTCGAGACTGTTTTCCAGAAACACAAGGGTCAGGTAGCATCATCATGTCTCCTGTCACATTTGTGCTACTATATTGTTTAAAGTTTCTTATAAACTTAAATGTGGGCATCTGCTTCAGCTGCACTTCTGACTGCCTGGAGACAATGTCTTCCCTTTTTTTGCTTACCATTTTATTGTCTTGCAATAGTTTCCTTGTTTTTAATTTTTTATTTATTTAGCTTTGGCTGTGCTGGGTCTTCATCGCTGAACAGGCTTTTCTCCAGTCGTGGCGAGCGGGGCCGTCCTCTCGTTGCTGTGTGCAGGCTTCTCCTTCTGGAGGCTTCTCTTGCTGTGGAGCTCAGGCTCGAAGGGGTATAAGCTTCAGTAGTTTAGGAGTGTGACCCACGGGCTCAGCGGCTCAGGAGTGTGACCCGCGGGCTCAGTAGTTCAATAGTCAGCTCCACAGCATGTGGGAACTTCTCTAATCAGAGATGGAACGTCTCCTACACTGGCAGGCATATTCTTTACCACTGAGCCACCAGAGAAGCCCAGCAGTTTTCTTTTAAATCAACTTTTTTGCAGTGTAATTAGCAAAGAATAAACTGCACCTATTTTAGCTGAACAGATAGAGCTTTGGCAAATGTAGGTCCCCCTGTAAGCACTAATCAAGTGTAGAGCATTTCTGTCATCCCCAAACGCCCCTGTCCCATCCCCAGGTGACCACTGACCTGACTGGGCACTGTGGTTGGGAGTCCGTAAGCAGTAGAATTTCGTGTAAAAGGGATTGAGCAGTCTGCTTTCTTGGATGGCGTCGTGTTTAGGAGAGTCATCTCGTCACTACATGTTTCAGTGGTTCATTCTTTTTTTCCCGCTAATTAGTATTTCATTGTGTAGAGGCACCACGCTTTGTCTACTCACCTGTTGTTGATGGATAGCTGGGCTGTTTCCAGTTTATGGATGGTTATGAATAAGGCTTCTGTCAACATTCATGTAAAGATTTTGTGTGGATATGTATTTTCATTCTCTTGGGGAAACACCTAGAAATGGAATTTCTGTTCATATGCTAAGTATCTGTGTAACATTTTATAAGAAACTTCCAAGCTGTTTCTCAAGATAGTTGTATTATTTGCATCTGCACTAGCAACATCTGTGACTGCTCACTTGATCTGTTTTGTTCACAACGCGAGGTATTGTCAGTGTTCTTGATTTTAACCACTGCCGTGCATAGCAGTTTTTAAAAGCCCCCCCGAATACATATACTTTTCTGTATATAATAAATCAATTAAAAAAATTAAGAAAAAGGGGCTTCCCTCATGGTCCAGTGGTTAAGACTCTGCACTTCTGGTGCAGAGGACATGGGTTTGATCCCTAGTTGGGGATCTAAGATCCCACATGCTGTTCAGTGTGGCAAAAAAAAATGAAAAAAAAAGTCAAAAAACAACTCCCTAAATGTTTGGAATGTGCAGCCAAGGTTGAAAACTGCCAAGCCAGACTAGATAGATTCCAAATGTTTAAATAAGGGCAGGTATTTTTACTTACGCATTCATGGTTTTCTTTTCCCCATTCATCCCCTCATCTACCCCAAAAGAACTGTTTCAGCTCTTTACTGAGCATTAAAAATACAGAGACAATACCACACTCCTGCCTGCCCTCAAGATATTTGGTGTCAAGTTTTTGTTTTTTTTTTCCCTCTCCTAAGGAAACCAATTTCACATGTTATGACCACAGTCATTTCAGAGTTTGGTTTCTTACTGACCATGGAATTTTGCAGCTCTGGCCTACGTTTAGTCCTGATGGTGGTAGGAGTAGGCAATGGGGTGCTTCGTAATGTCGAGATCCTGCTTTTTGGTTTTGTACTTTTCCTTCCCTGCCTCCTTACATACTGGTACTTTCTTAACGTACATATTTAACTTTGGGGACCATGTTTTTTGTTTTTTGGGGTTTTTTTTACCGCACTGCTCAGCATGTGGGATCCTAGTTCCATGAGCAGGGATCAAACCCGTGCACCCCTCAGTGGAAGCGTGCAGTTCCAACCACTAGAGCAATGTCTTTATATGATGTGGCAGGGGTTGAACAATAAATATAAAATGGACATATTTTATCCTGGTAATCGCACTGGTGCCTGCACACAGCATCATGGCTGGCTTCTGATCTTTGTATCTTATTTCTTTCCCTGTTTATTTAATATAGAAAACAATGAACAGAATATTCTTAGAAAAATAAGACAAATTGGCATGATATTATAAAAACAAGAGACTAGGGTTCCATCCCTGGGTTGGGAAGATCCCCTGGGGGAAGGCATGGCAACCCACTGCAGTATTCCTGCCTGGAGAATCCCACGGACAGAGGAGCCTGGCGGGCTACAGTCCATGAGGTCGCCAAGAGTGGAACACGACTGAAGCGACTTAGCACACACACCTGGGGTTCAGAGAGGTTGAGGGGCTCACCCAAGGCTCTGTAACTAATTGGAGACAGACGTAAAACTTGAAGGCAACGTCTCACCTGGCACAGAAATCTGCATGAACCGTATTTGCCGCGACACGCTGCTTTTGTGTTCGCTGCACCTTGGGTGCAAGCTGGTGGGACAGCCCTGTGTAATCTTCCATGCGCCCATTAGGTGGCGCCCGAAGCCAATAAAGCTTTCCAGGACAATGCCTTTGTGGAAATTGGTTTTCTTCCATTATTAACTGAATTTTAAGCCAGAATGGTTTTTCCTTTCTTCAAAAAAAAAAAAGAAAAAAAGGTCTTTCAGCACAAAATAGAGCGTGTCTTTCGTGCCAGGCGTAAAATGAAATTTGCCTTAATCCATCGCCTGGGGAGAAAGTGTTTATGTGTCACAACTGACATCTGTTAAATTTTAAATGAAGTAAGTAAGCAATAAGAAGGTCTGAACCACATTCTTTGTTCAAGAAGTCATGCAGACACTGCTCAGCTGCTCTGTACAATGAGGAAGAAAACAAGCACCTTTTCTTTCCTGACAAGCGTGGCTGAAAGCCCTAGAGAGGAGAACGACAGAGGGTGGCTGGAGCTGGGCTCTGAGACGTTAACCCGTGGGTTCAGGCCCAGCAGGGACGACCTGCTTCCGCCCAGAGGGCCTTCCCCCCCGCTCACCTGCTCCCCTCTTTTTTTCTTTTTTGCAAAATGTAAGACAGTGTGAGGAACTTCAGAGCAGCCAGATCAGTTTTAACCACTAGCATATTTGATGATGAAAGCTATTCTTAAACCAATAAGCATTTGTTCTTTTGTATTTCACCCTGGCAAGGAAGCTGGAATCAATACCTCTAAAGTTAGCTCTTCCTCCCTGTTATGCAGCTTCATTATTAAAAAGAATGAGTGCAGACACAATTCCAATATGCAGCTTAAGTATCTGTTCACAGTCTGGGCCTTTTGAAGATGTACTAAGATCATCAACCCTGGAGAAGGGAATGGCTACCCACTCCAGTATTCTTGCCTAAAGAATCCCATGGACAGAGGAGCCTGGTGGGCTACAGCCCATGGGATCACAAAGAGTCGGACGTGACTGAGCGACTTAGCACACTCAAGATCATCAAATGTGAAAGGGAGGCCTTGCCTAGAAAACCAAATATTATAGTTGTTGAATGGTGTATTTGGGTATTGGAATTTTTTGATTAATGGGGGGAATAGGAAGCAAAGCTCCCTTCATTGGCTGTGAGTGAAAGTGAAAATATTAGTTGCTTAGTCATGCCTGACTCTTTGTGACCCCATGAACTGTGGCCTGCCAGGCTCCTCTGTCCATGGGATTCTCCAGGCAAGAATACTGGAGTGGGTTGCCAGTCCCTTCTCCAGGGGATCTTCCTGACCCAGGGATTGAACCCAGGTCTCCTGCATTACAGGAAGAATGTTTTTACCACCAGGGAAGGCATCATTGACTGTATTGGACATGAAATAAGATGGATAAATACTTTCTTTGTGTGTTAAGCCATTGAGATTAATTCATTACAGCAGCATAACCTGTTGCATCCAAGAAGGTAGGACTGCACCTTAGCTCACTGGAAACTGAACACTTGGCAAGGACTCCTCAAGAAATGCTTGTTGAACACATGACCCATTTTCACAGTCTTCCCTTAGATCATATGAAATACTTCAGTACCCACGAATAAACTCTAATAATTTTTTGTTCATATGTTTGTTCTATTTTTCTGTTAAGGTATTACTATTTTGTTATTGACTTATAAGGGCTCTTTACATATTTTAGAGATTAATTCCTTACTATCATGCATATTGCAATTATCTCCCCAACTTTTCATTTGTCTTTTCATTTCTTATATACAGTCAAACGTATCTAGCAATTTTTTTTTTAGTAATCTCTGCCCTGGAGTCATGCTTAGCCAGGCCTTCCCCATCCAAATATGGTGTAAATGCATGCTTGCATTTTCTCCTAGTTCTATTGTGGTCTCCTCTCTCCATGTGAACAGTTAATCCCTTTGAATTTATTTCTGCATGTTAGTTTTCATCCACATGTTCCCAGATCATGCAATTAGTCTATCTTTCTCCTACTTTTTTCCATTGGCTGTCTCAGGTGTGTGCTCATTTGTTCAGTTGTGTCTGGCTCTTTTGCGACCCCACGGACTGTATAGTCTGCCAGGCCCTTTGTGGGATTTTCCAGGCAAGAATACTGCAGTGGCTTGTCATTTCTTCCTCCAGGGGATCTTCCTGACCCAGGGATCGAACCTGAGTCTTCTGCATTTCCTGCATTGGCAGGCAGTTTGTTTACCACTGGTGCCACCTGGGAAGCAATCTAGTATATGATAAATTCTCATTTCTAGATTTCTGGTCTCGTAATCTACTTCTTCATTCCTACATTGATAAATTTCCTAAATTATAGTGCTTGGAAATATGTCTTACCATAGGGTAGGGCTTGTCCCCTTTAATTTTAAAATATTATGTTAATTCCTCACGAACAGATTCCTCCAGTGGAATTTAGAACTCAATTTGGCAAGTTAAAAAAGTAAAGTCCTATTAAACATGCAGGTTAATTGGGAACTAGGTTGTATCTTAGCAGCCTTGAGCCTTCTCATTCAGAGGCATGGTGTTTCTCTGCACTACTCAGCTTTCTTTCTGTCCAGGTTGTATGTTTCTGTTGTATTTGGTCCCACATATAGTATCATTTTGTTGCTTCTGTGAATGTGATATTCGCCTCATCCCATTTTCCAGTATGTATGATTGAACACTATTCCATTGTATGCATGCCTCGTGTTTATCCACTCACTCTGGGTGGACATTTGGACATTCGCACCTTTTGTGAAAAGTGCTGCTGTGAGCATGTGTGTCCCGGGGCTTGCGTGAGCCCTGCCTTCAGTTCCTCTGGGTGAGCACCGGGACAGGGATGGCAGCTCACACACTAACTCTGTAGTCACTCTTTGAGGATCTCGAAACTGGTTTCCACAGCAGCTGAGCCATTTTGCACTCCCACCAGTAATGTACAAACGCCAGTTTCTCCACATCCTCACCAATGCTGGTCATAATTTTTAAATGACCATCTTAGTGGGTATTGAGGTGGTATCTCATTGTCGTTTTAGCTTGCATTTCCTTAATGACTAATGACGCTGAACATTTTTTCATGTGTTTATGGGCTATTCTCTATCTTCTTTGGAGAAATGTCTGTTGAAATCCATGTCCATTTTGTAAGGACTTGTTTATCTTTTTGTTGTTTCCTAGCTTTTTGACAGGAAAAACAGCTAATTGAAAGTTGCCATTTTATACAAAACACTTTCAAAATCAAAAGCTGAAAGATTCAACATAAAATGACTTAAATGATAGAAAATTTTTAAATGTTTGAGTGGTTACTATATGCCAGGTATTGCTCTAACATTTTCCATGTATTAATTTTTTTTAATTTTAACAACACTAATGAGGAGATGGAGCCAAAATGAAAAAACACGCCCAGGTGTAGATGTGACTGGTGATGAAAGTAAAGTCTGATGCTATAAGAACAATATTGCGTAGGAACCTGGAATGTTAGGTTCATGAATCAAGGTAAATTGGAAGTGGTCAAGCAGGAGATGGCAAGAGTGAACATTGACATTTTAGGAATCAGTGAGCTAAAATGGACTGGAATGGGTGAATTTAATTCAGATGACCATTATATCTACTACTGTGGGCAAGAATCCCTTAGAAGAAATGGAGTAGCCCACATAGTCAACAAAAGAGTCTGAAACGCAGTACTTGGGTGCAATCTCAAAAATGACAAAATGATTTCTGTTCGATTCGGAGGCAAACCATTGAACATCACAGTAATTCAAGTCTATGACCCAACCAGTAATGTGGAAGAAGCTGAAGCTGAACGGTTCTAAGAGGACCTACAAGACCTCCTAGAAGCAACACCAAAAAAAAGATGTCCTTTTCATCATCAGGAACTAGAATGCAAAAGTACAAAGTTAACAGATATCTGGAGTAACAGGCAAGTTTAGCCTTGGAGTACAAAATGAAACAAGGCAAAGAGTAACAGAGGTTTGTCGAGAGAACGCACTGGTCATAGCACACACCCTCTTCCAACAACACACAAAACGACTCTACACATGGACATCACCAGATGGTCAACACCAAAATCAGATTAATTACCTTATTTGAAGCCAAAGATGGAAAAAACGCTATGCAGTCAGCAAAAACAAGTCTGGAAGCTGACTGTGGCTCAGATCATGAACTCCTTATTGCAAAATTCAGCTTGCAAAATTAAATTGAAGAAAGTAGGGAAAACCACTAGACCATTCATGTATGACCTAAATCAAATCCCTTATGATTATACAGTGGAAGTGACAAACAGATTCAAGGGATTAGATCTGTTAGACAGAGTGCCTGAAGAACTATGATGGAGGTTCGTGACATTATACAGGAGACAGTGATCAAGACCATCCCCAAGGAAAAAAAAAGTGCAAAAAGGCAAAACGGTTGATTGAGGAGGACTTACAAATAGCTGAGAAAAAGCTAAAGGCAAAGGAGAAAAGGAAAGATATACTCATCTGAATGCAGAGTTTCAAAGAACAGCAAGGAGAGATAAAAAAAAAAAAGCCTTCCTCAGCAATCAATGCAAAGAAATAGAGGAAAACAATAGAATGGGAAAGACTAGAGATATCTTCAAGAAAATTAGAGATACCAAGGGAACATTTCATGCAAAGATGGGCTCAATAAAGGACAGGAAAGATACGGACATAACAGAAGCAGAAGATATTAAGAAGAGGCGGCAAGAATACACAGAACTATTAAAAAAAGATTTTAACGACCCAGATAACAATGATGGTGTGATCACTCACCTAGACACATTCTAGGTAACTAGACATTCCAGATATCCTGGATGAAGTCAAGTGGGCCTTAGGAAGCATCACTACGAACAAAGCTAGTGGAGGTGACAGAATTCCAGTTGAGCTATTTCAAATCCTAAAAGATGATGCTGTGAAAGTGCTGCATTCAATATGCCAGCAAACTTGGAAAACTCAGAAGTGACCACAGGACTGGAGAGGTCAGTTTTCATTCCAATCCCAAAGAAGGGAAATGCCAAAGAATGTTCAAACTATTGCACAATTGTATTTATCTCACATGCTAGCAAAATAATGCTCAAAATTCTCCAAGCCAGGCTTCAGCAATACATGAACTAAGAACTTCCAGATGTTCAAGCTGGATTTAGAAAAGGCAGAGGAACCAGAGATCAAATTGTCAATCTCTGTTGGATCATAAAAAAAGTAAGAGAATTCCAGAAAAACATCTACTTCTGCTTTATTGACTACACCAAAGCCTTTGTGTGGATCACAACAAACTGGAAAATTCTTCAAGAGATGGGAATACCAGGCCACCTTACCTGCCTCCTGAGAAATCTGTATGCAGGTCAGAAAGCAACAGTTAAAACTGGACATGGAACAACAGACTGGTTCCAAATAGGATAAGGAGTATGTCAAGTCTATATATTGTCACCCTGCTTATTTAACTTATATGCAGAGTACATCATGAGAAATGCTGGGCTGGATGAAGCACAAGCTGGAATCAAGATTGACAGAAGAAATATCAATAACCTCAGATATGCAGATGACACCCTAATGGCAGAAAGTGAAGAGGAACTAAAGAGCCCCTTGATGAAACTGAAAGAAGAAAATGAAAAAGCTGGCTTAAAACTCAACATTCAGAAAACTAAGATCATGGTATCTGGTCCCATCACTTCATGGCAAATAGATGGGGAAACAATGGAAACAGTGACAGATTTTAATTTCTTGGGCTCCAAAATCACTGCAGGTGGTGACTGCAGCCATGAAATGAAAAGTTGCTTGCTGCTTAGACGAAAAGCTATAATGAACCTAGACAGCATGTTAAAAAGCGGAGACATTACTTTGCCAACAAAGGTCCCTCTTGTCAAACCTATAGTTTTTCCAGTAGTCATGTATGGATGTGAGAAACTGTGATGTTGGAGAAGACTCTTGAGAGTCCCTTGGACTGCAAGGAGATCCAACCAGTTCATCCTAAAGGAGATCAGTCCTGAGTGTTCATTGGAAGGACTGATGCTGAAGCTGAAGCTCCAATACTTTGGGCACCTGATGTGAAGAACTGACTCACTGGAAAAGACCCTGATGCTAGGAAAGACTGAAAGCTGGAGGAGAAGGGGTCAACAGAGGATGAGATGGTTGGATGGCAACACTGACTCGATGGACATGAGTTTGAGCAAGCTCCTGGAGTTGGTGATGGACAGGGAAGCCTGGTGTGCTGCAGCCCATGGGGTTGTAAAGAGTCGGACACGACTGAGTGACTGAACTGAAGTGATAGGGTAGGTACTCCAATTAGTATCCCCACTTCACAATTCAGAAATATTAATAAGCGGTTCAGAGAAGTTTAAATTCACACAATTGGTAAGGTTAGAATTTGATCCTGAGAACTATATTCAGCATCTTGTGATAAAATAGTGGAGAAGAATAGAAAAAATATATTGTACATAGAGTATGTATAACTGAATCACTTTGTATACAGCATAAATTAGCACATTGTAAATTAGCTATACTTCAGTAAAATAAATTGAAAGAAAAGAATTTGAATCTTGCATAGTATTGAGTTGCATGATAATAAGTTCTTGTATAATAATAAGTTTTTAGGGAGCGATACCAGCATTGATTGGGTTAGGAGTGAAACAGTATTCAGGAATCAGGATTTTGCTATCTTTTTTGTCTATCTATTTTTCTATCTTCTAATCATCCTACGATTGCTGCTTTTACTTTCAGATTGTTCCCTCATGGTCAGAAAATGGCTACAACAGCTCCAAACATCACATTCTTTCCCAGAAACATCCAAATGCCAAAAACAGAAGGCCTCTTGGATTTCTTCTTCTTTAAGAAATGAGCAAAACCTTCCTAGCAGTCTTTCTGGCCAACTTCTCATTGGTCAGAATTGTGTCACATGCCCCATCTTCAACCAGTCACTGACAAGCTGTACAGAGCTACAGTCTGGGACTGGGACGAATCGAGATTTGCACCCTGACACCCCCACTGGGCCACCCTCCCAGAACCACTTGCTGCTCAATTCCTGAGCAGAATCAGTTTTCTGGGGTTTCTTTTTAAGATTTTCTTTTTTAATATGGACCATTTTTAACATCTTTATTGAATTTGTTATAATGCTGCTTTTGTTTTATCTTTTGGTTTTTTCGTCACGAGACATATGAGATCTCAGCTCCCCAACCAGGGATCAAGCCCACACTTCCTGCATTGGAAGGCAAAGTCATAACCACTGGACCACCAGGGAAGTCCCTATCTGTTAACCAAGGACTAGGAAATGGCTACTGGGTTGGTGACCAACAGCTTCTGCAGAATTCCCATTAGCCTCTGTGAAGCTTAAGGTCAGTGATATTTCCTTTCCTGGAGATCCCACACTCTTGAGATTTCTCCTAAGCCTTCTCTTTGATTCCTTTTAGGCCACGCATGCAGTGCATACAGGAGATTTTGAAATTCTGTTGCACAGCTATTTGCAAAACCCCGTCCTCCAACTTCTCTCCTGCCTCTGTTTCCCTCTGTGGATCACAGGGGCACGTGTGCCTATAGCCTGACCTTGGCGTGTTCACAGTGATTACAGATTTAAACTGTAAGCCCCAACACTCATAAAATCCTAGTCTCCCTACATAAAAATCCCCCAAAGTGGTGCTTAATTTCACATGCTTGACAAATCCTAAATCCCAAAGAAAAAGCTGATTTACCTTTGTGCTGAAACCTTAGCTCAACAAAGCTCTTGACTTTGGGAACACACTGGTGTCCTGGGCAGCACCTCATAGCAGCAATTTATGTTAGGGCTCTCCCTGATTTTTTAAGTGCCATCGAACTGTCCTGGCTAAAGAGAAATGGACACAGCTTTCTACCAAAGTGTCTCAGGCAGGCTTTCCAAGTGACTGAAGTGAAGTAATCTCAGGACAGACCATTTTACTCCATGTTCAGACAGTGGGTTTACTGCCTGGGACTTCGTGAATTTTCCTTTCATCTTTCTACACCCTGCCCCCAACCCATTTTAATGTATTTCTGATAATGAAAACAAAAACGCACACACTTAACCTCCTAAAAGGCAGATGAAAGCCATTCACTTTGGAATCTGAGATGCATCTCTGTAAGCACCTGGTCACTGAATCAGGAGAAGGGGATGACAGAGGATGAGATGGTTGGATGGCGTCACTGACTCAATGGACATGAGTTTGAGCAGATTCCGGGAGTTGGTGATGGACACGGAGGCCTGGCGTGCTGCAGTCCATGGGGTCGCAGAGTCGGACACAACTGAGCAACTGAACTGAACTGAACTGGTCACTGAATCTACATGATGATCGTTCTGCAATGACTCTGGAACTTCTGTGAGCTGACTGCGGTTTCACAAAAAACCAGCTTTACTCAGAAAGCTTGTGGGAGTGAATTTCTTGTTAGAGAAAGGTAGGGAGTTTCCCAACACAGGAAGGATTCAAGCAGAGGGTAGTTGACCTTGTGTCCAGGATTCCTGATTTCAGAGAGGCTGAAGGTAAAGAATTTAAGATCTCCTCCAAAGGATCCTAAGATGAATCAGAAAACACTCTTTATTCACATGGTGTTTTACAAATCATAAAACTGTTAGACACACGTTTTATCTCACTGAACCTTCAAAACAGCTCTCGGGTGGATGGGTTTATTATTTTCACTTTAGAGATGGAGAAAGGTTTAGATAGAGGTGAAGGGATTTCTCCAGACTCACATCTTTGGGAAGTGGAGGGTCTTAGGACATCGAGGTCAGAAACAGGGCCACATTCAGGATGAGGGGTCAGCCTGAAGCCGGCCCATCACTGAGGCATCCTCTCTGGGGCCCAGAGAAATGTCTGTTCTGGCCATCCCTCCCTCCCGCGTCCTCAGGCCGGGCCTGGGCGAAGCTGCGTGTCCTCAGGGCCCCTTACGGATGCTCAGTTACTAGAGCTCAGCGCTTCCTGTCTCCGCAGAGGTGGGGTGTGCAGAGCCCGTGGTTTAAACCTGCGCCATGTTTCAGCCCATTCCTGGAGTATTTCCTCTTTAAAAGGACCACGGGCAGAGGCGCCCTAAGATGGGGGCGTCAGGTGGGCATTCGGAGTGGAAGCTGGGCTATTTCTGCTCGGGGGCTCCTTCCAGCCACACTACCCTGACCGCCCCACCTAGTCCGGCCGTGAGAGCACAAAGGACAATGCCTCGGCCCCGGGGTGGGGTGGGGAGGTGCTGGCGGGGCAGGACGTCCGCTTCCAGCCCTCAGCCCCTGGCCTGCTGCTCGGGGGACGGCCCCTCGTGTGAGGGCCTGGGAAGCAGGCTTTCTTCCACGCTGGCTGTCCTATCAGATTTTGCCCTATTTTGGTAATTCAATGGGAAATGAATCCACCCAGGAGTATGGGCTGGCCTCCGAAAGGAAGGTAAACATAACAAAGAGAAAGTCGTTGCCAGTTTTAGAGACCATGCGTTCGCAGGAATAAACAGGAATGCAGCCCAGTGGGAAAGCAGGCGTCTCACCACACCTGCAGTCCAAAGAGGCAGGAGTCCAGCCACAAAATCTGCTTTCATTCGGGTTGGTCAGTGGGGATGAAGGAGGGAGAAAAAAGGACAAACAGATGGTTTCAAATATAACAGTGCTGGAGTAAACACATATATTTATTTTATACAAATTCTATTTACATTTGATATAATTTACGTGTGTATATTTACTTCCAGTCTTGTTAACTCCTAATGCACCAGGAAGGAGGTCCATTTTCAAAGAATCTGCAAAGAACTTTTTCCCTCTGGGTAAATATCTTTGACAGAGTATGAGCTCTGGGTCTGTTGGCGGTAGGTTTTCTGACTCCGAGGGCCTGAGGAAACTGATGTTCAGAGAGAGGCTGAGCGACTTGCCCAGGGATGCACAGCTTGGGAATGTGAATCCAGACTCTTGCTCAGAGTCTCCTGACCCACTGACAGGGATTTTTCTGTGCGCCCGGATAAGGCAAGGCATGAGGGGGCTAGGCACCCAGCAGGGTACATACATCCGCACAAACATGTGATTATTTCCCCCCGAGGGCATCCTCTTGCTCAGACTGCCCTGGGCGCACCTGCTGGCTCAGAGGAGGGATGCTCAGAAATAAAAGTAGACACAGATGTTTTCTGTCTCCCACACCAGGGCATTAGGGATATCGGAGCTTAAAAAGCAGAACTCTCTGGGACTTCCTGGCAGTCCACTGGTTAATACTCCCTGCTTCAGTGCAGCGGGTGTGGGCACCATCCCCAACAGGAAACTGAATTGGAGCTCTAAAGAATGAAAGCCCTAAGTTTATGCCAGAAACAAGAAGCTTGGAAGGATAACTGAGATTGCAGAAATCAGGGAGGAAAGAGGCTTGCTCACGGCTTACGCTCAGTTATGCTTTAGTCTTTGCAAGACTATAGTGTAGCCTGGAGCCCCCCAGGCTCCCCTGGCCTTGGGATTCTCCAGGCAAGTATATTGGAGTGGGTTGCCATTTCCTCCTCTTCCAACCCAGGGATCGAACCTGCATCTCCTGCGTTGCAGGCAGATTCTTTACCCGCTGAGCCATCGAGAAAGACAAAGAGAAGGGCTCAGGGTCCAGGAGAGTCTGGGTGTTCATACATCCTGCTGAGTAAGGGGGCTTGGCACATATATTTCACATGTACCCAAGGGGCATGGGGGACCACAAACCTCTCATCAGCCTTGGAGACGGAGCTCTGCATGGATCAGGGATGGACAGCCTAGGCCAGCGAGGCCATCTCAGGGGCCTGGCAGAGTGCACACTGGCCGGGGACCAGGCGGCCCCTGCCTATGGTCCCCACAGTGACTTGGACCCTTCCCCGCATGCGTTGTCGCTGTGTGAGCCCCTGGAGTGTAGAGACAGCCCTGGGAACCAAAAAACACTAGAACCATACACAATCGCCATTTTTTTGTTTAGAAATGATCAAATAGCTGTAATTACATCTCGTTCAGTGTGATGTCATAGGAATCCCAGAACTGGATGCAATTTCCTTTCCATCACCCAGCAGGGGGTGGGGAATGAAACGGAAATCAAGTTCAGTCACAGTCAAGCAAAGACATTGGACTTGCACCCCCACACCACCTCCCTTGTTCAGGGGCTGCACAGCTCATACCAACACCAAGCAGTTCTTGGGATGCCCAGTGGCTCCGATCTCCTTCTCCCGGAGAGCCCGGGATGTCTTTCCAAGACATTTCGGCTCTAATTAGAATGGATTCTCCTCCACAACCTGCCATTTCCGACATATACATTGTTTCCTGTTTTGGATGGAGCACAGGTGAAGCGGAGAGGACTCATTCTCTCCTTATAATTCAGTCCAGCTGACAATCTTCTCTGCGTCACACATGAGGACGGGACGGAGGATGCAGGTCATTTTAGAGTGTAAGCAGGCCCCTAGAAATCGACACTATGAATTTGTAAACGGGGTCAGTTTTGCTGTAGGCTTCTTACCAGGGGAAGGCAGGCAGGTGGGGAAGCTTGGTCCCCGCAGCAGAGGAACGGCAGCAAGGACAGTGCCAGGAAACTCATCAGCACTCACTCCTGGTGTGACCCTTAGGATGAAGTGTCATATGAGGAGTCTGGAAGCCATTGCCAGAGAGGTTGGAGGGCGTTGCCCCTCCAGAAGAAGCCATATATAGGTGCAGTGCATGACTCATATGGCCAGGGGGACAAGGACAAGTCTCTAAGGCAGTGGTTCTCAAATTGTGTACCTCAGTGCATACATGGCAGTACCAGATAGTTTGGATTTTTTAGGGAAATGTGTTAACTTCTCAGACTTACCTGGTGGCTCAGATGGTAAGTCATCTGTCTACAATGTGGGAGACCCAGGTTCGATCCCTGGGTTGGGAAGATCCCCAGGGAAGGAAATGGCAACCCACTCCAGTACTCTTGCCTGGAAAATTCCATGGATGGAGGAGCTTGGTGGGCTACAGTCCATGGGATCGCAAAGAGTCGGACATGACTGAGCAACTTCACTGGTTAAATAATCGAGGTTTTTCTGTGTGTGTGTGTGTGTGTGTGTGTGTGTGTGTGTGTGTGTGTGTAACTTGTCTTTACTGAAATAGAGAAAAGAGACAACAGGAATCACACTTGATGCTGGCAGTTCTAGGTCCCCTGCTCCGAGCCCTCTCAGCCCCGAGGCCTGGGTGGGCTGCCCGCCCCCAGGGGGCTCTCCCACTTGTCTGAACCAGGAGAGGCCTCCCCGCTGGAAAACTGCGTGGGGTGGGCACTTTCAATATGCATTTCACTGCCAGCTTGGTGATGAGCAGCCAGTGCCCACCGTGACAGCAATGACAAGACTAGACTTGACATCTCGGCAGAGGACCCGTGAAAGAGTAACGCAGACCCAGGGCGCACACGTTAACAGCAGACCCAGGACAGAAGACAGGACACTGGTGCACCCCGCCACACAGCAGTAGGGGGGCGGGCAACAGGTCTGCGGGGGGCGGGGGGGGGGGGGTGGGCTGGCGCCTTCACCCCCAAGATTAGAAAGAGCCAACTGAACGCCCATGTTCACATTCTCTGGGAGGACAGTCAAAAGAAGGTACTGAAAGAGAAAACATTTTGAGAACAGCAAAGCCTTCCCGGCCCTGGGCGGACACTGGGCCAGACACTGCGGGCAGAAAGGACCAGCTGCCACCCAGGTGAGCCTCCGCTGTGAGCTCCACGGGGCCGCTCCTGGCCACACAAGGCCTCCCACTGATGGGCCAACAGCGAGATGGGCCTCGCTGGGCTCTCGGCCCTGGAGACAAACACCGGACCTCACGGCCCTGACCGCCTCTGGCCGGGCCACCCTGCGCCTCCCCTCAGTGGTCCAGGGTGACGTGGTCCCCGGGGTGGTGGCCCTGCACACCGTCAAACACCAGGGGTGACGGCCGGCGGATGCGTCTGGTAGCTCACGAGCACACGGCCGAGGCCCCGGGGGCGGCGGCCATCTTGTAGCCAGTACCAGCCCCTCTGAGGCGGCTCTGAGGCGAGCTCGGACAGTAGGTAGAGGACCATGTCTTCTTCCAGCAGGAGGATCTGGGCGCCAGGGAGCAGGAGGGAGCGTTTAGGGGCGCAGCAAGCCCCTGTAGTGCCTGGCTGCGGCGAGCCCACCTTGCAGGCCTGCACGTTCAGCGGGAGGCCCAGCGCCGACGCCTTCTCGGGCTCAGCCCTCCTCTGGGCCGCAGTCAGCGTCGGGTCCCCGACCTCCTCCTCACGGGGCTAGGGCAACTTGACGCGGCTTGAGGGGATCAGCTCATAGTTCTCCATCTCCCCTGTGGTCCTGTTTCCAGACTCAGAATAGAAGGCTTTGTGGACAGGCTCAGGAGAGGGCGTGCCTTTCAGCGAGGAAAGCGCCACCATGAGGTGCTGGGGGAAGCAGTGTGTCAGGTTGCCGCTCCGTGTCCAGCAGGTAACCACCTGTGCTGGGGAGGAGCCACTCAGCTGGAAATACTGGTCAAGAAGCCCAGCGTTTCGTTTTGTTTTTTAAACCAAGCTTTATTTGCTCAAAAGCAGGTAAGTGCTGCCATTTACAGGCTCGGTTTTAACATACAAAGAATCAGTTACTCCAGCCCCAATAGCTTATCTACTTATGTGGTATGTTCAGTTCAGTTCAGTCGCTCAGTCGTGTCCGACTCCTTGCGAATCATGAATCACTCCCCATGAATCACAGCACCCCAGGCCTCCCTGTCCATCACCAACTCCCGGAGTCCCCCCAAACCCATGTCCTTCGAGTCAGTGATGCCATCCAGCCATCTCATCCTCTGTCGTCCCCTTCTCCTCCTGCCCCCAATCCTTCCCAGCATTAGGGTCTTTTCCAATGAGTCAACTCTTCGCATGAGGTGGCCAAAGTATTGGAGTTTCAGCTTCAGCATCAGTCCTTCCAATGAACACCCCAGGACTGATCTCCTTTAGGATGGGCTGGGTGGATCTCCTTGCAGTCCAAGGGACTCTCAAGAGTCTTCTCCAACACCACAGTTCAAAAGCATCAATTCTTCTGAGCTCAGCTTTCTTTATAGTCCAACTCTCACATTCATACATGACTACTGGAAAAACCATAGCCTTGACTAGACAGACCTTTGTTGGCAAAGTAATGTCTCTGCTTTTTAATACGCTGTCTAGGTTGGTCATAACTTTCCTTCCAAGGAGCAAGCATCTTTTAATTTCATGGCTGCAGTCACCATCTGCAGTGATTTTGGAGCCCCAAAAAATAAAGTCTGACACTGTTTCCAATGTTTCCCCATCTATTTCCCATGAAGTGATGGGACCAGATGCCATGATCTTAGTTTTCTGAATGTTGAACTTTAAGCCAACTTTTTCACTCTCCTCTTTCACTTTCATCAAGAGGCTTTTTAGTTCCTCTTCACTTTTTGCCATAAGGGTGGTATCATCTGCATATCTGAGGTTATTGATATGTGATATGACTACCAATAAATTCATCAGGGTTCCAAAACACTGAATTCTCTTAAATAGTTAAACAGTCTTAGTGTCAAACTGAAGATGTTAGTCACTCAGTTGTGTCTGACTCTTCAGGATTTCCCAGGCAAGAATACTGGAAAGTGAAGTGAAAGTCGCTCAGTCATGTCCGACTGTTGGAGACCCTGTGGACTATACAGCCCATGGAATTCTTCAGGCCAGTATACTGCAGTGGGTAGCCTTTCCCATCTCCAGGGGATCTTCCCAACCCAGGGATCAAACCTGGGTCTCCCACATTGAGGGAGGATTCTTTACCAACTGAGCTATCAGGGAAGTCCAAGAATACTGGAGTGGGTTGCAGTTTCCTTCTCCATGGGATTTTTCCTGACCTGGGGATCAAACCCAGGTCTCCTGCATTGCAGGCAGACTCTTTACCATCTGAGCCACCAGGGAAGCCTCTAAGTAGATAAGCAATCTTCCATTTTATTGATAGTTTTATTTATTAGAAATCTTTCATGTCTTTGTCAGTGTCGTTGTTAATCTCCACTGCAACCCCCCTGCCCCCGCCCCATATGGGTTCTTATAATAACAAATTAGTAAGATCTGATTTTATAACAGTTTGGGGTAAATTCGTCAGATCCAAGGAACCTAGGAAAGAATGATCTGAGAGGTGACCCTAGAGGGGCGCCTGGACCAGACAGAGGCTGTCTGGCATCCACGCCCCTCTGGGACTGCCTCCTTTGAGGGGTCTTCCGTCTTGTGGGGCCTTGGGGTAGGAACTTGGGCTCAGTGGCCCTTCCAGGCTCTGAAGCCTGAAAACCATGGGGCAGCAGTGGCCTTGGTGCTTCACAGGCTAAGGAGGGGTGTGCAGGTCATTCCTGGGACCCTGTGCTTTTCATAACCCCCTTGGTTCTGGGGCCCTAACCTACCGTCACATCAGCCAGCCCCAGCATCCTTCCAATCACAGCCTACTCTGTCCAAGACACCCAGAGTCAGGTTTGTTTTTTTGTTGTTTATTTATTTGCTGCTCAGGTTCTTAGTTGCAACACCTGGGATCATCTATCTACATTGTGTCATGCGGGGTCTTGAGGTGTACCTTATGGCCTGTGAACTCCTTAGCTGCGGCATGTGGGATCTAGTTCCCTGACCAGGAGTCAGTTCTTTGTAAAAAAAAAAAAAAAAAAAAAGTACAGATGGCCTGCTACCATGCCCTTTTCCAAAGAGTTTTTGATCCACAAACACTTTCCAAGCCAATCGACTGTGTTATTGATGTTAAGTGTTTAACAAGAAGGAAATCAGAGTGATTTTAGAAACAAGAGCACTCAATCCTCTCTTGATTGGGAATTCCTGAGTTGAAGATTTAAGATGTATCTGGAAAAAGCCTGTGGGCTCTTAAAATGTAGCCATGTTTCCATAATTGATATATTATGCCTTTTTCATATTCTTCATCTGTGTGTGGCTGCAAAAATCATAAAGAAAACTTTCTCTTCCCAAAGGAGTACTCCTTTATGGAAAAGTGTTGATTTTTTTTTTTTAAGCCACAATCGTGCTTCTGAGAATGTTTATCTCACTTTACTAAAACCTCATGGGCGTTCTTTATTCTGACACTTAAGACTCTGAGTAAGAACACCATCCATCTTGGGAGAAAAAACATAAAGAGAATGTTTCTTTCTAAATATTCTTGCTGTTCAATTTCAAGTGTGTTTATAGTGGAGAAGGGGGAGGATGGATTTTTCTTGAAACTTTGGAGAGGCTAGTTATTCAACATTGTCTATTCTAAATTACCTTTATCATTAAAATTATTTAGAATTTAGGTCTTTGAAGGTTGATCTTCTTATTTTCAAAAGAAATGGATGTGACACCAATGACTATGTTTGGTCTGTGATATTTGTTCTGAAGGAGAGTCAGTAATTAGGAATGTAATCTTGCCTTTCTGTGTATGGAATTTTTTATCTTACTTTTTAAAAAAAATTTTTTTTGGCTGTACCTGGTGGCATGTGGGATCTTGGTTCCCAGACCAGGGATTGATCCCACACCCCTTGTATTAGAAGAGAGAATCTTAACCCCTGGACCACCAGGGAATTCCCATTTACCTTACCTTCTTAATGTTTGATTCAGCTTTCTCTCTGCTGATCACCTAGTTTGATCACTTCCCTGGTCACCTGCTTCTCTCCAACTCCACTGTCGCCATTTGGTTCAGGCTGCTGCTGCCTTCCGCCCATATTAACACCTTTTATCTGTTGGAGAAGACTCTTGAGAGTCCCTTGGACTGCAAGGAGATCCAACCAGTCCATCCTAAAGCAGATCAGTCCTGGGTGTTCACTGGAAGGACTGATGCTGAAGCTGAAACTCCAATACTTTGGCCACCTGATGCAAAGAACTGACTCATTGGAAAAGACCCTGATGCTGGAAAAGATTGAGGGCCGGAGGAGAAGGGGACGACAGAGGATGAGATGGTTGGATGGCATCACCGACACAATGGATATGGGTTTGGGTAGACTCCAGGAATTGGCGATGGACAGGGAGGCCTGGTGTGCTGCGATTCATGGGGTCACAAAGAGTCGGACACGACTTAGCGACTGAACTGAACTGATCTGCTTTCACTGCCTCTCTTCTCACCTTTCACTCCCAATTTCCAATCCATTTTCAATAGCTAGCAAAATCTGCTAAACACACAAATCCGGTCATTTTATCATCTGTCAAATATCATTCAGTGTCTTCTCATTGTTCTTAGGGTGAAAAAATCCTTAACTGACTGAGAAGGCCAACATTATCACTTTGTTTTTAGCATTAAAAAGTGCTGAAAGATGAAAGGGTCATTATTGCAAACAGATTCACCAGAGTTGGATTTTTAAATTTCATAACTTGCAATGACTTCATTTTTCAATAACTCTTTATCAGTAAATTATTTCTGTCAAATTTCATACTTTTGAGAAGGGGAAAAAACCCTGAAATGGTGAAGCAATAGAAATAATGCATTCAATGGAAAAAAGATGTTGAAACTAAGCAAAAATGTTTAAGTTGGCAAAAATTAGAGCCAAGAAAAAGTAGAGAAAACAGCCAAAACCCATCCATCAGGAAGTGCCTGGGAAGTGCCCACATCCAAACTGGAATAGGCAATCCCCAAAGTTGCAAAATATGTGGGCAAAATGTATCTTTGACCTAGCGTCACTTATTTTTTTAAGAGAAATGGATCTCTGTGTGTGTGTGCGCGCACGCGCGCACGTGTGTGTGTACATCAGTGGGAAATAAAACAATATTTATGTAAATAAAACAAGATTTGGGGATTAGATTGTTTAGCAACTTCCTAGGTGAGCATACATTATAAGAATGCTCATAATGAGGGAGCCAGAGGCAGACACTTAATGCCAGAAATGAACAACTCTCATAGTCCGGGACTTCAGATGCATCAGCCATTGAGTGGCTTCCTCAATATCAGCCCCAGTTGGCCTACAAGAAAGGACTCATGTAAAACTGTTTTTTATTCCTCTGGCGAGAAGTGATGGATCAAGGTGCATCACTGTCTGCTGTAACTTGAGGTTCAGGAAATCTCCAAAATGGCGGGATTGGCCATGAAAATTCTTCCATCTGAGCTGGGGGTACATTCTTTAGCGAGACAGTGACAACACCTTTATTTTCTGGAGGAAAGATTTGGAGACTATCACAGGTTACGCCCTTCCTGGGAACCACACAAGGGTCTGTGTTTCACAGTGTAGTCCATCTATTCCACATCAAAGAGGAAGAGATGGAGTCTTGGAAAGAAAGTAGACATTTCCTCTGTGCTCAGCATCCTTCCACTTTGTCTCTGGTTTTCGTTTTGAGGGTCGTGCCTTCCTCAGTCTTGGTAGGGATTAGGGGGACGCTACTACTCATGGTCTCCTGCTCTCTTCTAGCCAAGCCTGTGCACTTCCGAAAGAATCCCAATCTTGGTAAAATACCTCATGGATGGAAACTGGTTGGAGCTTTCCTAAAGTATCAGTTCCCAGGAGCTTCCTTCTAGTCTTTCTAAAGCTGGATTCTTCAGCTTTTCATCTGATACTTCTTTTCTGATCTCATTAGTCCAGAGTCAATGTCTGTTGCTTGCAATCAGATGTCCTTGGCTGAGACAACGGTCAGTAACTCATCTGCACACTTTCCCACTGCTAGGCCCAGTCCTTTTGCTTTCTTTCCTTACTGCTTGTGGTTATGATTTCCATGTACTGGGTGTGTGATGCATGTGGATCTCACCCTCTTTTCCACATCAGGAGAGTGAAGAAGGGGGTGTGTGCTATGCTGCCTGGGCATAGCTGCCCCAGTTCAAGTCCATGGATTTGTGTTTCTCAGTAAAGCCACACTGCACATGAGCTGAGCTCCCATCTCAATGTGATTTGAAGGTGACCAGATAGACTGGTAGCCTTCACTTATTCATCTCCTGAGCTGCTTCTGTGTCTGAAACTCCACCATGAGAATCACTAGCTATGGGGCTCTTTCTGAAAGTTTTTGTTGAGTACCATTAAGCTAGGGGTTCAGTTCTCATGTGATAGTAGGTGTGTATTTAGCATCTATTGATTGATTGTTGTTGTTCAGTCACTAAGTGGTGTCCAACTCTTTGTGACCCCATGGACTGCAGCACTCCAGGCTTCCGTGTCCTTCACTATCTATTGGAGTTTGCTCAAATTTATGTCCATTGAGATATTTATCTCATCCTCTGTTGCCCCCTTCTCCTTTTTCCTTCAATCTTTCCCAGTATTAGAATCTTTTCCAATGAGTCGTTTCTTCGCATCAGGTGGCCAAAGTATTGGAGCTTCAGTTCCACCATCCGTCCCTCCAATGAATATTCAGGGTTGAATTCCTTTAGGATTGAATGGTTTGATCTACTTGCAGTCCAAGGGACTCTCGGGAATCTTCTCCAGAACCACAATTCTAATGTATCAATTCTTTGGCACTCACCCTTTTTTATGGTCCAACTCTCACATCCATACATGACTACTGGAAAAACCATGGCTTTGACTAGATGGATATTTGTTGGCAAAGTGATGTCTTTGCTTTTTAATATGCTGTCTAGGTTTGTCATAGCTTTCCTTCCAAGGAGCAAGCATCTTTTAATTTCATGGCTACAGTCACCATCTGCAGTGATATTGGAGCCCAAGAAAAGAAAATTTGTCACTGCTTAAACTTTTTCCCTATTTGCCATGAAATGATGGGACTGGATGCCATGATCTTAGTTTTTTGAATATTGACTTTTTTCACTCTCCTCTTTCACCTTCATCAAGAGGCTCTTCAGTTCCTCTTCATTTTCTGCGATTAGAGTGGTATCATCTGAATATCTGAGGTTGTTGATATTTCTCCCAGCAGTCTTGATTCTGGCTTGTGATTCATCCAGCCCAGCATTTTGCATGATGTACTCTGAATATAAGTTAAATAAGCAGCCTGAATATACAGCCTTATCATATTCCTTTCCCAATTTAGAATAACTGTTTCTTCGTGACCCACATACAGGCTTCTCAGGAAACAGATTAGGTGGTCTGATACTCCCATCACTTTAAGAATTTTCCACAGTTTTTTGTGATCCACACAGTCAAAGGCTTTATCCTAGTCAATGAAGCAGAAGTCAATGTTTTTCTAGAATTCTCTTGTCTTCCATGATCTAATGAATGTCTGCAATTTGATCTCTGATTCCTCTGCCTTTTCTAAACTCACTTTTACATCTGGAAGTTCTTGATTCATGTACTGCTGAAGGCTCAGCATAAACTTGCTAGCATGTGAAATGAGTACAACTGTACAGTAGCTGGAACATTCTTTGGCTTTGACCTTCTTTGGAATTGGAATGAAAACTGGCCTTTTCTAGTTCTGTGGCCACTGCTGTTTTCCAAATTTGCTGGCATATTGAGTGCAGCACTTTCACAGCATCATCTTTTAGGATTTTAAATAGCTCAGTTGGAATTCCATCACCTCCACCAGCTTTATTCATAGTGATGCTTCTAAGGCCCACTTGACTTCATACTCTATGATGTACGACTCTAGGTGAGTGACCACACCATCGTGGTAATCCGGATCATTAAGACCTTTTTGTATAGTTCTTCTATATATTCTTGCCACCTTTTCTTAACCTCTTCTGCTTGTGTTAGAGCCTTACCACTTCTGTCCTTTATTTTGCCCATCCTTGCATATCTCCAATTTTCTTGAAGAGATCGCTAGTCTTTTGCATTGTTTTCCTCTGTTTCTTTGCATTGTTCATGTAAGAAGGCCTTCTTATCTCTCCTTGCTATTCTCTGGAACTCTGAATTCAGTTGGGTATATCTTTCCCTTTCTTCCTTGCATTGGTTACCTAATGCTTATACAATTCTTTTAAGTTAAATATTATTCATCACAATAGGACATGTATACATCTGAATAATAGTGGTATAACCCTGTGGGAGACACCTAAGAGATTGAGTTTATGGACAGTAAAGCAGGCAGATGGATTTGAGGGTCTCCTTGCACAAACTGTGTGCCCCTAACTGCCAAAGCCTCATGTCCTACAGGTGGGGAACCAGTGTAATTATCCCTGCAGTATTCATTATCACATCAGAAGGATTCACTCATCAGAGAGCAGGGGTCACGAGGAACAGCACCCAGACAGAGAAGTTAGGCTGGTATCACCCTGCTAGAGGATATGCATTCCGCAGGCACCTCTGAGAGTGTGTGTGACTTCCGGGGTGGTTCCAAAGACAAGTTTTGATGCCTTATGGTTTATTTGGGTTTCTTGGAGGCAACTTCTTTGAGAATGAGCACTGGAAATGTAGTAAGTACAAGCTCTGATTTTAGGAAGACCAAATTTCTTGCTAAAACTGCCTTGTGCTTGATAACTTGGGTCCACAGCTGGGGTTTGGCAACCTGTGTGTTTCAGTACTGGCTGAGTCTAAAGTGCATAGATTGTATGAGAGATTTGCGTGGGTGGGGGTTAGTGGAGGGTGGGGAACTCAGTCTGCAAGGAGAAAAGGCATGTTTGTTTAATCTTGTTTGAGGATTGACCCTGTGGAACTGATTAAAGAAACTCAGCTAAAGTTGGAGTCAGCCAGGCCCATAAGGGGAGCTCTCCTGCCCCACCATGCATCATCAATTACTCCAAACAGGAAGAGGTTTAGATCTAGGACTCCATCAGGAAGGTACTTCTTACTATCCAGCAGGAAGAAAACTTTCTTCTGTCCCAGGGCAGTCCAGCCGATTGGGGACTGTAGCAGCTCAACCAATGGAGAAGTCTCCATACTTTGGAACCCCAGCTCTTCCAATGGGCTCTTTGGTTATCACAGTTCTGCCAACTCCCAAAAGCAGGTTCCCGTTCCTGGTTTTCTGGATTTGCCTATGGTCTGACATATTTCTCCCATCCTGAATTGCAATTACTCTGGCTATTCCATAATAAATTCACTTTTTCTGGTAACATATTAACAGCTATTATAGTATTTAACTTATATGCAGAGTACATCATTTGAAATGCTGGGCTGGATGAAGCACAAGCTGGAATCAAGATTGTTGGGAGAAATATCAATAACCTCAGATACACAGATGACACCACCCTTATGGCAGAAAGTGAAAAGGAACTAAAGAGCCTCTTGATGAAAGTGAAAGAGGATAATGAAAAAGTTGGTTTAAAACTCAACATTCAGAAAACTAAGATGGTGGCATTTGGTCCCATCACTTCATGGCAAATAGATGGGGTAACAATGAAAACAATGACAGACTTTTTTTTGGAGCTCCAAAATCACTGCAGATGGTGACTGTAGCCATGAAATTAAAAGATGTTTGCTGCTTGGAAGAAAAGCTATGACCGATCTAGATAGCATATTAAAAAGCAGAGACAATACCAACAAAGGTCCATCTAGTCAAAGCTATGGTTTTTCTAGTAGTCATGTATGGATGTGAGAGTTGGACCATAAAGAAAGCTGAGCACCAAAGAATTGATGCTTTTGAACTGTGGTGCTAGAGAAAAGTCTTCAGAGTCCCTTATACAGCAAGGAGATCCAACCAGTCAGTCCTAAAGGAAATCAGTCCTGAACACTCACTGGAAGAACTGATGCTGAAGCTGAAACTCCAATACTTTGACCACCTGATGGGAAGAGCTGACTCATTGGAAAAGACTCTGATGCTAGGAAAGATTGAAGGCGAGAGGAGAAGGGGACAACAGAGGATGAGATGGTTGGATGGCATCACCGACTTGATGGACATGAGGTTAAGCAAGCTTCAGGAGTTGGTGATGGACAGGGAGGCCTGGTGTGCTGCAGTCCAAGGGGTCGCAAAGAGTCAGACACGACTGAGCAACTGAACTGAGCTGATAGTGTTTGAACTGACAGCCCCAAAATGGAAGAAAGGGAGATATGGAAAAAGAAATACTTAGCATGTGATTTCAGCCCAGCCCCAGGAACTAATAATAAAAGCCAGAATTTATTGATAGCTTAGTTAGTGGCAGACAGCATATCCACTCACTTAGCCCTCCCAGTGACTCTGTCACAGAAACAGTTACCATCATCTCCATCTTAGAAGAAATGAGCTTTGCGATATTAAGGGACCTTCTCAGAATCACATGCCCAGGTCTGTTGCTCTTAGAGATCCAGCCTCACCCCCACAGTGATTGGAAGCTTCTCCAGGGCTAACCGTTAAGGAAGGTGTGGCCTGCTGCGTGTATTTGTGGGCACAGGTCCTGGCTCCAGTGAGTGAAACCCAAAGAAGATATTTTTGGCATCTCTATGTTATCAGCTTTGGGAGTCAGGCAATCAACCAACCTCAAGGGTGAGGCATCATTCTCAAGGAACCAGCGTGAATCTCAGCTGTGTAAACTGGAGACTCAGTCTGTTCATCTGTAAAATGGGGAGAGCAACATTTCCTATTTTAGAATTATATTCAGTTAGAATGCTAGAAAACGCAGACTAACAGTAGCTTTAGCAAAAGAAGTGTGTGTTTCTCTCATATAAACAAACTCTAGAGATGTACAGTCCAGGACTCATATGCTGGTTCCCTGGAAATCAAATACCCAGGCTTTCTTCATATTTGTTCTGCCATCCCCACCACATTTCTTCTACCTCATAGTTCTAAATGGCTTCTCTATCTCCAGCCATTATATCTGCTTCCATTAATCTGGAAGGAGGAAGGAGCAAAGGTCACTCCCTTTAAGGTCACTCTCTTCCTGGAAGTTACACATGCCCTTTCCATTTATATCCCACTGGTCAGAACTCAGCAAATGCCAAATCTAGTTGCAAAAGAAGCTGAGAAATGTTTTCCTCCTGTGAGGCCACTTATCTAGCTAAAAGTCAGGAGTTCCATTACTAAGAAAGAAGGTGAGAATGGGTATTGAGGTCACTGGGAGGATAAAATGAGTTAAACGTAGGTAAGTTATCCAGCAGAGGATCTTCCTAGCACTCAGGGTACACTGGACAAACACCAATTGTAAATCTTTCTTTCCTTCCTTCACAGGTTCGCTATTAAACATCCCTTTAAAACATTCCAACGTGGTCATATCAGCTTATTATGAACAAAGGGCCAATCAAACACGTATCTTTTGGAGCTCTTATTCTTTTATAAATTTTGTAATTTTGTTGTAGGAAAGATTAATTTTTTAATTTTGTAATTTTTTAAATTCCCTGTTGTTCTTGAAGATTTGTTAGTAAGGAATCCTCTTTCTTCCTAATGCTGTAATCCTTGGCTCTCTGCTTTCCCTTAAGGTAATTAAGGCCCATCATAGAAGGCAAATAAAAATGATGTCAGTGTCACAATAAAGTGTGATAACTGAAAAAGTAAAGCACCACAGTCATCTTTTCTCAGCCTTGAAGTCATTATTGATATTCATGCTGTATTCCAAAAGGTGAGTAAGGTCTGCCCTGTATGAGCTACTAGGACTTGAGCGAATCAGTTCCCACTCTAAGCCTCAGTTCTACTCCAGAAGACAAGACTGTGAGGGTGTAATGGAAGGACCGATGGAAGGAAAACCTCTCCACAGACTCCTTGGCATCTGGCACACCCACCTCAAGGGATAGCTCTTTTATTTTTCTATCCAGAAGACTATCAGGCTTAGTTGGAGATTTTTATTGAGGTTTCAAGTTCAGGACATTTTCTGTAATAGTAAAAAGCAAGTACTTAACAATTTCTTCAGGATAGCCACAAACTGGAGATAGCCCAGTCCTTCAACAAAAGAGTGGATAAACAAAGTCTGCCTGTTCTTACAAAGGCACACTGCTCAGCAATCAAAAGGAAGGAGCAGCTCATGTCCATAGCCACAGGGATGAATCCCAAACCATTGTGCTGAGTGAAAAGAAGCCAGCCCCCAAAAAGTACATAATGTATGATTCCACATATTTGTGGCAAAATTAATCTGTGGCGGAAAAGAAAAACAGAACAGTGGTTGCCTCTGGGGGGGTGGCAGCAGGGAGTGACTGAGACAGGATCTGAGCGAATGTTCTGGAATGTTCCAGGGTCCTCCACTCGGGAGCATTTCTGACGGTGGTTATTCTGCATGTCTGGCGGAATTCTTTCCTCACATATGTGGCTCCATCAGACTGTGGGTTCCAGGAGCCAGGGTCAGGAGGTTTGGCTCACCACGTCTCTCCAGACCCCAGCACAGTAGCTGGCTGGGAGCAGAGACCACTTATCATTCACTGAAGGAAGGAGAAGGAGGGGGCGGCAGTCCCGAGGGTGTACCCAGCTGCCCCTCCAGGCACCGGGAGCACAGATGCCCAGGGCCCCGTCGCTCTGCCCTGAGCTGGAGGCCCAGCTCCAGGTCGGTGTGGAGGCCGCCCCGCGGCCCGGAACGGAGCACAGCAGGACCCGGAGGCAGTCCTGCTCCTGAGGGAACTTGGGACCCCCGCGTGGCCTGCTTTTTCTCAAGGACTCTCTCACAGAAGCAGCCAAACCTGTGGACCCCAGAGCAGCCTCGCACGCTCCCACCCAGTATTCCTACCCTGCCTCCCGCCCCGTGGTCTGACCGGCTCCCCACGGGCCGCTCTCCAAGTCCTTCCCAGTCCATCTCTCCTGCGGGAATGTCCGCTGATAAAAACCTGTGCAAAGCGCACCCTGTCTTGGCGTCTGCTTCCTAGAAGGTCCAAGCTCCCGGAGCGGGAGGGAATGCACGTGTGACGAAGGGAGGCAGCTCGGGCTCAGCCCCCATCACAGCGTGACAGCCGGGGGCGGGACGGGGCCCCGCCCTGACCGCCGGGGGATAGGACAGGGGCCCCGCGCTGACCGCCGGGGCGGGACGGGGCCCTGGGCCGACTTACGTTGCTCTGTGTTGCAGGTCAGTTTCCTGACCTCCGTGCCTCGCCTCCATGATCAGCTTCCTGAAGCGGGGAGGATTGGCCGGTGTGCTTCCTGTAGTTTTTGCCTTTTCCAGAATAGGAAAGCAGTACACGGAGGAAGCAAAGTTCTAGACCCTCAATTTTAGCCACGCAAAGGATGAGAAGCACCGTTTTCTAAACTAAGCCATTGCAAGTCAGCTGAGTGAGTCTCAACCACCATTTAAGAAAAAAAATTTAAAGTCACTCAGTCTGACTTTTTGCGATCCCATGGACTATACCATGGAATTCTCCAGGCCAGAATACTGGAGTGGGTAGCCTTTCCCTTCTCCAGGGGATCTTCCCAACCCTGGGGTTGAACCCAGATCTTCCGCATTGCAGGTGGATTCTTTACCAGCTGAGCCATAAGGGAAACCCAAGAATACTGGGGTGGGTAGCTTCTCCCTTCTCCAGCAGATCTTCGCAACCCAGGAATTGAACCAGGGTCTCCCGCATTGCAGGTGGATTCTCTACCAACTAAACTATCAGGGAAGCCCTAAGAAAAAAAGGAACCGATTAAACAGATAGAACAGAGCAAGGTGTAAGACTCAGGATCCATCACAGAAAGAAGGGTCCAGTATTGCGTCCTGAATGTTGTTTTTACAGACAGGTGTGTTTGTAGCAGATCGGGGGTGAAATGTGTTTCTTAACGGTGGTGAGTCGTGGTCCAAAATGTTTAGAAAACTCTGATCTCCTGGCATCATCTCGTTCAGCATTGCTCCAGGACACATTTCTCCACCAAAGTGCTCCTTTCTAAAGGGATTTCCTAGGCAAACTGATACGACAGCTCAGAGCCGACAGCTGACTCACTGGAAGAAAATCTCCCGGGGTGGTCTCAGCCCACGTGCAGGCTCACAGGAGTTAAGGATGTTAAAGACTGCATCTGCATCATCAATGTCACTGAATGTGTAGGACTTTCCAAACCTGTCTAACTTCTAAATGCCTCCTCCCTCTTATATTTTTAATCACCCCGGAGCACCTATATTTCTCTCCCTAGACATGACCGTGGAAAGAGACTGACCCAGCTCACATCCGCTCCGAGGATTCCTCACCACGCTGTCCTTGTTGGTGGGATGAGGGGAGAGGGAGGGGGGCTGAGCCCCACCCCTTGGCCTCTGACTCCCACTCAGATGATAATTTTGTACACAGCTGCTTCTTGTACTCAGAGCCCCACTCAGGAGTGGTGAGCACCTACAGGCTTTTCCCGTTATTCCCCCAAATGCCCCCAGGATGTATTTAGGCTTTTCTGTGCAAAGTGCATGCATTTGCAGGACAGTGGCCTGTCACTGGTGTGGCCCCTGGGCCATGGCTCACCTGGGGACCCAGCTGTGACCTGCACCTCATTCCGCATGCTTGGCAAGACAGAGTTCAACAGTCAGGTACTCTCCAACAAGTGAAAGTCATGCCCATCGCCCATCATCCCCTGCCACCCTTTCATAGCTGGCAAGAAGGCTGGTCTGACTTTGAGGACAGTCTGGGAGTTGGGAGGTCCTGGTTCTAGACTATGTCTTTGCTGTAGGGCCTGGGCAAGCCCCTGGGTCTATGGGTAAAATCAGGTGTCAGGCTCAGTGGTCACACCGACAGAGCAGGAGAGGCAAAGTGGGCCTCAGAAGGCCTTAGTTCGTGTCTTTGGTTGAACAGACAAACAAGCTCAGGGAGGCCAAGGAATTTTACTAGACCACACAGCACAGGTGGGAACTCAGACATCTAAATCCTGTTTCAGTCCATTCCCATCTGACCAGGCTGTTATCCTAAGGTCCCTTCCAAGTATTTTCCAACATATAAAGTAATCAGAGAAGAGGGACAGATAGTACACACAGCTCACCTGAGAGGTCTTTAAACGGCCTCTAAAGAAAACTGAGGAGATAGTTACAGAAACCATAATTGTTTAATAGCAGTGTATTTGCATACATGATATTTCTAAGTGCTTTTAAAAATCTCCTAAGCTCAATATAAGTAAATGAAGATTTCTCTCATTTCCCTTCGGTAAACTTCTTAATTCCAAATAAATGGCATTTACCTTGTTGGGTGTTTGTCTAACCTCTTAATCAAGAATCTCAGGTACAGTGTAGGGAAATCCAACTAAGATAGTTTGAAGAAAAAGAAGATCTATGACTAACATAAGTGGAAACCCACTTACAAATAGAGTCAGAGACTGAAGGTTGTAGTCTTGCTCTCACAGGAGTTCCAAACTCTGCGTGCATCGCTGTATGGTTGAGGCATCCTTTTCTCCTTCTAAAGATGTACTTTCTCTTTTTGGGGAAGATGTTTGCCAGCAGCCTGTTTCCAGCTCTTTCACCAAAAATGATGACTTCTTTTTCTCTACCTCTAAATAAACAATCCTAGGGAATAAGTCTGATTGGTCCTGCTCGGATCACATGACCCCTCTAAACTGTAGACCAATCACTGGGGCCAGGTGGTAGGGTTATGATAAATGGCTGGGCCCAGGTCATGTGCCTACACACCTGTGGCCAGGATATCTTTCTCCTGGGCACACACTAAGATAAAGAGCCAAATGTGAATGGCTAGTTGACTTAGAAAGTTGAGATGGTGTATGAGAGACAAGTGGGCTGCCTAAATTGCAGGAATGAACTCCTTGCTTGGAACGAATATTTACTTGTCCACACCGTTCTCACAGGTATGTATTTGTAAAAATAATGCAACACAATGGATCAGGTTGATCTAACTCCCATTCTCAAGCCTTTACCTCTAGCTACTTTTTAGCTGGAGATGGCCAAGGTATATAATTCTGATCAATAAGACACAAGTTTGTGTTTACTCTGTGAGTCTTGGAAAAGCACACACTTTCCCCAGATAGGTGTTGTTTCTTCCTCCATCCTTTTTTCTTATGGAAGATGGGTGTAATACTTGGAGTTGTGGCAGCCTTCTTGGAAATATGAGGTAAAGGCCAAAAGAATTATAAGCTGCAAACCAGAGCCAGCAAGCTGTTGCCTTGAGACTTTTTGTTAAGTAAGAGAAACAATCCCCTATTTGTTTAAAACACTAAAGTCACGTTTTTGGATACTTGCAACCAAAATATTCCTAACTGATAAAATGGATAAATGACATTCCTTGGTAGCCATAAATAAAATCTTAGAAGTTGTAGAATCTGGTATAGGTCTATATATCTCTTTGTTTTACTCTTTTTTTCAGTTATTCACCCTTTCAACCTTTGGGGGAGATGAAGAAGACACAGTTCTTTTACCCAGAGGAAGCTTACAATTAAATAGAGCTTAAAATTTAGGCCAGTGTTGAACAAAGAATTCCTTATCATGCTTAATTCCCCAATGCTGCAATTAAGCCCATTTGCTTTTTATCTCATCCTCAGTAGAGCTCAAGAATGGCTAGTTACCATCTTTTTAAATAAGGAAGACAACTTAATTAAAAATACACTTCAATCTCTGTGATGTGTGTGTGTGTGTGTGTGTGTGTGTGTGTGGTGTGTGTGCATGCATGTATTTCCTTTGTTTTCCCTGGTTAATTAACACCAATTTTTTTTACTTTCTTCACAGATTTTATTTTTCAAACCTCTAATCTTTATGCGATATTTGATCAAACAAAAGCTACAGTTAACAGTTTTTAAAAGTTAGTGTGGTCACTTAGAATCTCTGGTTTCTCTGAAAAATTGTAAAGACTTTTTGGCCTCCTGCTTTCAAGTTTCTTCAGTCCTGAAGCTGGAGCCACAAAGCCTCTCCCGGGTGATTAAACCTTCATGTTCATGACTCTGGCTCCAAATCCTGTAATCAAGATTGTCCCTGGAGAGAGGAATCAGATGCAACCTAGGCTGAAGGACATCTGACTCTAAATGAGGTCTAAGGACCTCTCATAATCATTTAACCTGGTCCTAGCTCACCAGTGACTGGATTCTCCAATTGTGCTCAGTTTTGTCTGACTCCTTGCGACCCCACGGACTGTAGCCCACCAGGCTCCTCTGTCCACGGAATTCTCCCGGCAAGAATACTGGAGTGGGTTGCCATTTCCTTCTCCAGGGGATCTTCCCAACCCAGGGATTAAACTAGTCTCTTGCATCTCCTGCACTGGCAGGTGGATTCTTTACCAACTGCACCTCCTGGGCTCTCCACGTGCTCTTTAATTTCCTCTGTGGAGGGTATTTCCCAGTTTTGTCTAATCCTCTTCTTCTACCACCTGTCGCCTGGTCTTCCTGTAGCACTGCCCCTCCTTTATTTCTGATCCTTGTGCTTCCAGGGAAATTAATGCCATCTTTTGCTCAAGGGCGAGCATGTGACTCAGGCTGACCAGTCAGAGCATCATATCACCTTGGCCACGGTAATTAGTTCAGGATGCCCACATGAACCAAGTCGGGCTCCTCAAAGCTAATGATTTTGTTGTAAGAATGATTGATAAAGAAAAGCCCTTTCCCCACAAGGGTTACTGAGAGGAGAGGCTATGGGCCTGGCATTATTGGCAGCCATCATGTCACCAGATAGGACACATCTCCTGAGAAGACAACCCAAAAAAGGCAGGAAGAATGGAAAGACAGAGAGCCACATCTTGAAAATATCTCGGAGTCCCAGATCCAGCCTGGAACGGCACTTTCTACTGACTTTCTCATTTCATCATCCAAAACCTTTTCTTTTTAGCTTAAGCCAATTTAAGTAGATTTCCTACCCTGAAATCTGCATGTCTTCTGAGCAGGTCCCCAAATCCTGTTTGGATTCCACACCATGAATGTGGCATGAATGCACCTCCCACTCAACCCTTTAGCATCTCCCATCCTAAGGGTGGACCTCCTGGACTTACTTGAGACTCAGGCTTGTCCTGCTGGTCCCGATAGACGTTAGCCGCTGAATATGCCCTCAGAGGCCCTTACACCTTGTTCAGATTCCTAGTGATTCTTCTACTAACGTCTCCCATGGCAATCCTTACCTGAGAAGTGCCCTTGGGCAGCTGGAGCTGATTCTTGCTGAGGTTCCTGGGAGTTACAACCCCACAGCCGCAACTTCTTTGAGCTAGCAGGTGACTGGAGTGGGTGTGCTTCTTCGCTTCAGTGTGGGCCAGACGGTACAGAGCAATGTCGGCTCCAGAGCTCCTCCCGAGACGAGGCAGAGGCTAGAGCTCATGCGAAACCACGTCTTACCTGGTGTCTCCTTCCCTGTTCCTTCATAAGTGATTGCACAAGAATCCTTATTTCCAGCTCTGCTCCTAAAGAACCTGGTCTCTCAGTCCAGTTCAGTTCAGTCACTCAGTTGTGTCCGACTCTTTGCGACCCCATGAACCACAGCACGCCAGGCCTCCCTGTCCATCACCAACTCCCGGTGTCCACCCAAACCCATGTCCATTGAGTCTGTAATGCCATCCAACCATCTCATCCTCTGTCGTCCCCTTCTCCTCCTGCCTTCAATCTTTCCCAGCATCAGGGTCTTTTCCAATGAGTCAATTTGTCGCATCAGGTGGCCCTAGTATCGGAGCTTCAGCTTCAGCATCAGTCCTTCCAATGAACACCCAGGACTGATCTCCTTCAGGATGGACTGGTTGGATCTCCTTGCAGTCCAAGAGACTCTCAAGATCTTCTCCAACACCACAGTTCAAAAGCATCAATTCTCCAGTGCTCAGCTTTCTTTATAGTCCAACTCTCACATCCATATATGACCACTGGAAAAACCATAGCTTTGGCTAGATGGACCTTTGTTGGCAAAGTAATGTCTCTGCTTTTTAATATGCTGTCTAGGTTTGTCATAGCTTTTCTTCCAAGGAGCAATCATCTTTTAATTTCATGGCTGCAGTCACCATCTGCAGTGATTTTGGAGCCCTCTGGCAACTTGTAATTTCCAAAGATGATGACCACAATATCTCTCACTTCACATGTTCTTCTTACAACTCAACTTACCTCATTGTGGGCGGGGGGGAGGGGGGGGGTGGTCTATGTCCCTCCTCTTGAATCTGAGTGCACATGCGATCGTTTTGAGTGACAGAGTATGGTGAAAATATTACCCTGTGATTCCCAGCTGAGCATCAGCATTTGGGTGTGGTTCGTTGTTCGGTGACAGAGTCAGGAGCCCTGAGACATCTCAGTCCTTGGCCTTTATCCAAGTGTGCGTGATGGCCTGATCCTCCCTGGTCCTGTTGGGCAGTTCAGACAAACCAAGTTCTGGCAACATCTGTTGGTAGTCCCCCTGGCAAGCATGCCTGGAAAAGCTGTGGCTCTCCAGGATTCTACCATCTGGAAATGGGACAACGCTGTCATTTGTGGGTTAGCATTGTCATTCCAACACCCAGGAGGGTTTATGTTTCAGGAATAGATGATGCGCTACTCATTGTGTGGTCAGGCAGATGAGTCAGGGGCTGTATTTTCCCTTCTGAAGACATTTCACTTGTAATATTAATAATGCTTTTTCTGGGAAACTCCCAGACGTCAAGGTTTGAACATCCTGAAACAGCTGTTCATTCTGTCTCGGTTTTGCTTAAGTAAAAATGCTAATGAAAGTTTCTTTCGAGTGTTATAATAAGAACTAAAAATAAGAACTCGTGGGTGAGGTAAGCTAGAAGTTCTCAAAAAGTAACAAGAGTGCTTATTGTCATTGTCCCTTTGTGAGCCAAAGGGCTGTCTATTCAAATGATCTGCAGGTTGAATGAAACAATATGCAAGTCTCACAAGGTATGCATGTGTGTGTTTTAAAAGCTTATTGATCGTTTTCTTGCATATTCTAACCAATGTTGTTAAAATAGGAAAATGAGCATCTAAAAAATGTAGCTTCAGTTTTAAAAAGAAAATGGGCTTTCCTTGTGGCTCAGCTGGTAAGGAATCTGCCTGGAATGCAGGAGACCTGGGTTTGATCCCTGGATTGGGAAGATCCCCTGGAGAAGGGAAAGGCTACCCACTCCAGTATTCTAGCCAGGGGAATTCCATTGATTGTATGGTCCATGGGGTCACAAAGAGTTGGACACAACTGAGCGACTTTCACTTTAAAAAGAATGTAGAGTCACAAAAAAATGAGTGCCTCCCCAGACAAAACACCACCTGACATCTTTGGCTGAGTTGTGTTTTGTAGTAGGGAAAGACGCGGGAAGGCATGAGGGTGATGAGGAAACTGTGGCGGGGGGACGTGGTTTCCTTCAGGTTATTAACGTTACACTTAAGAAAACAATCCATATGCCATTGAAATTCTAAGATTTCCATTCACTCATTGCCCATTTTCGCATATATTTCTACAGCACCAGGAACTTGGCAGCATAAAGTCTAGAAGGAGGTGGAGGAAAAATCTGGTGAGAGGGTCTCGTTTCTGATCCTTTTCTTATACCCCTTTGCCCCTGACTGTTTTGGTTATCTACTGCTACATAACAAATAACCCCCAAACCTGTGACAAAAGAGTGTTCAGTTTTCATCATGACTTTTGTGACTGAAGAGGCACAGTCACAGGTGGGTGGTCCTGGGGGTGTGCAGTGAGGGCCTGGAGTGGCCTGGGCCCGGCTGGGCGTCCCCTCCTCACTTTCTGTGCTCTCAGAGCCTCTCCGCAATTGCACGACTTGCCTGGGGGCTTCGTGGTTTGTGAGGGAACTGAGCTTCTAGCTATCGAAGTCACAGGGCTCCACCTATGCCACACTCGACTGGTTACTAATGTGTCATCAATTGCTCAGAGTAAGCGGAGGGAAATTAGACCCCTCGTTTGATGGGGGAATGGCAAGGTTCTGGAAGAGAACAAGAGGCAGGAGGTATTGTTGCGGGCCGCCTTGGGGAAATACAACTAGCTACACTGCTCAGGCCTGGTTCCTCGGGGCTCCGATGGGCTCTGTGAGCTGCCCCAAAGCCTTTTCCTGATTTTCTTTTCACTTGAGGTCATCAGAGCCCAGGTCTCTGGCATGCAACAGGAACCCTGCCTGGCACCCTTGCAATGATGTACAATGTTTACTTAAAGATTCTTGGCTAGAACCTCTAACTGGCATTTAGAGCAAAGATAGAGCAGAGGGGGCTGTAGGAGCCATTTTCCCTCCCTAAGATGATCAGATCTCTATAATGGTCTTGAGAGGAGTGGACAGGTGAGACCAAGACCTTGCCTGTTGTGTCTTGACCACTGAGGTCTTGTCTGTGTGACTTTACTAGCTGTGTTTTTAGGTGTTTACAGGTGATAACACCTGTAAAATTTGATAATTCCTTAATAATAGCATTAGCACAGAAACTAATGCTTGGACAAGAAGGCAGATGTCTGATGCTGGCTTATTGCTGGCCAGCTGTTGCTTAACTGAGGTTGCAGACCAAAACCAGGATTTACACCTGTTGGAAAGCCTCTCATGCTCTCAGCCCAAAGTGCCAGGGCTGTCAACCTGACTTCCAATACTTGGTCTTGGAAGTGCTAGGGCTGAGAAAATAGGTTCAGTGGTGACTAATAGAGAGCTCTGTTCCAAAACTCCCATCTCAGCTTAGTACAGAGACAACAGACAGTAAGAAGCAGGAGACTGGGCATTTAAACCCTCTACATGTGTTTCCAAAAGGGACAGTGAAAACAGAATGAATTATCAGGAGTAAAAACAAGGGCTTTTCAAGAAACATTGTTAATCTAACACAGAAGTACATGCTAGCTCCTGGAATGAATGGAGCTGTGGTCTGAAGCTGTGCATCCACTCAAAATTCCTATGCTGAAACCCTAACCCCCAAGATGATGGTAATAGAAGGTGGGGACTTTGGGAGGTGATTAGGTCATGAAGGTGGAGCCCTCATGAATGGGATTAATGCCCTTATAAAAGAGGCCCCAGGGAGCTCCCTGATCATTTCCACCATGCGAGGATATATTAAGAAGGTGGGTTTTTAGAAAGTGCCCCTCATCAGACAGTGAATTTTGTGGGGGGGTGGGGAACGATCAAGGACTTCTCACTCCCTGAACCATGAGAAACCAGTGTTGTTTATAAGCTACCAGATCTATGGTATTTAATTACAGCAGCCTAGATAGACTCAGACAAATGGTATTCATCTGTTTATCCTATTCATTCAGTTATTCACTCATCATATGATTTCATAAGCCAGAGAATGCCAGGAAATGGAGAAATGACTAGTTAAGAACCAGGAGACCCCTTGTGCGGTTGGGGAAATGGGAGAGGAATAAATGGCTACGTGTCAGGCAAGGCACTTAAATTTCTGTTAACAAAACCTCTTGAAGGAAACCCCTTTAAAAGAAATCCTATTTGGAAATGTTTTCTAAAAAGCATACATCTTGAGAAGCTGTGCTTCACAGCATACAGCCTGAGCCATATGCTAATGGTTAAGTGTTTCTCTCTATACAGCAGAGGGAGAAGTCAGAGGAGGACCTTATGTTTGTTTGCTAATCATCAGTCTCAGCCTTCAAGTGTCTAATCCCCCCTCCATATCACACACACTTCTACTATCATAGTAGGCATTCAGATATGCTAAAATAAAACTTGAGCTTCTATAACAACATTTCTGGGGGCAGACGTGGTGGAAATTTATTCCCAATCAGTTTCAGAATTGGCTCAGCTCCCTAGACTTGCACAGGGGTCCTGGGGGGCTCACATTGTGCCAAAGCCTGAGCAGGGTTAGTAAACCTGGTCCGTGTCATCTACTTCCAGAATGGCTTCTGTTGGGATGTTTTCACATCCTCCAGTTGCCTATTGTTTTGTACTGCTCTCTGCTGTATTAGGGCTTCCCAGGCGGTGCTAGTGGTAAAGAACCCACCTGCCAATACAGGAGACCTAAGAGACTTGGGTTCAATACATGGATCAGGAAGATCCCCTGGAGGAGGACACGGCAACTCACTCCAGTATTCTTGCTTGGAGAATCCCATGGACAGAGGAGCCTGGCAGGCTACGGTCCATAGTGTTGAAAAGAGTCGGACACGACTGAGGCAACTTAGCACAACTGCTGTATTATACCTAAGATTTGTTGCTTCTGTTGGTCCGGGTCTCTCAAATTCTTTTAGTACATAGAAGCATTTTTGCTGCTCTGTGCCTTCACTCACTGAAGCAATCTTTGTGGGGCTTTTTAATCACTTCGGTGCTTCCCTTGGGTCTCAGAGTCATTCTGTTTCTTTCACAGAATGGTATGTTCATGGTTTTCCTCAGATCCATCTGCCCAGACATACCATGCAGGCCACCACCCTGAGCTCAAGCTGGGGAAGGAGCTTTGGCAGTACTGGAGTTCTGCCAAACACAACTCAGGTTTCTATTACACCACCCACCATTTTTATTTCAGATATTCAGCTTTAGAATTTTCATTTGGTTCCTTTTTGTAGTTTCTGTTTCTTTGCTGAGAGTTCCTATTCGTTCCTTCATTGCAACCATATTTTCCTTTATATAGTTATAATAGCTGTGGTATACTTGTAATGGGGCTTCCCGGGTGGCAGTGTGATGAAGAATCTACCAGCCAATGCAGGAGACACAGGTTTGATCCCTGGGTAAGGAAGATCCCCTAGAGTAGGAAATGGCAACCCAGCTCAGTAGCCTTGCCTGGGAAATTGCAAGGACAGAGGGGCCTGGTGGGCTATGGTCCATGGATTGCAAAAAGTCGGACATAGCTGTGTGACGGAGCATGCCACACCCACACTGATAGTTATAAGCTGCTTTCACATCTTACTTCAACACGGGGCTCATCTTTGGGTTGGTCTTCATTGATTAACTTTCATCTTGGATATGGATACGTTTTCCTTTTCTAAAAATGTCCAGTAGTTTTGGATTGTATTGTGGACCTTTGTGAATGATACATTGCCAAGACTCTGGATTCTGCTATATTACTCTCAAGAATATTATTATTTTTTTAAATGTTAGCAAGCAGTTAACTTTGCTGAACTGAAATTCCAAACTCAGTCACCTTTGCAATGAGTACTGCTTGGAGTCTTGTTTAGGGGTCAGCCAGGAGTTATGCACAGTTTGCTGCTCCCCAATCTGTGGCAGAGTACATCATGAGAAACGCTGGGCTGGATGAAGCACAAGCTGGAATCAAGATTGCCGGGAGAAATATCAATAACCTCAGATATGCAGATGACACCACCCTTATGGCAGAAAGCAAAGAAGACCTAAAGAGCCTCTTGATGAAAGTGAAAGAGAGAGTGAAAAAGTTGGCTTAAAACTCAGCATCCAGAAAGCTAAGATCATGGCATCTGGTCCCATCACTTCATGGGAAATAGATGGGGAAACAGTGGAAACAGTGAGAGACTTTATTTTGGGGGACTCCAAAATCACTGCAGATGGTGACTGCAGCCATGAAATTAAAAGATGCTTGCTGCTTGGAAGGAAAGTTATGACCAACCTAGATAACATATTAAAAAGCAGAGACATTACTTTGCCAACAAAGGTCCATCTAGTCAAGGCTATGGTTTTTCCAGTGGTCATGTATGGATGTGAGAGTTGGACTATAAAGAAAGTTGAGTGCTGAAGAGTTGATACTTTTGAACTGTGGTGTTGGAGAAGACTCTTGAGAGTTCCTTGGATTGCAAGGAGATCCAACCAGTCCATCCTGAAGGAGATCAGTCCTGGGTGTTCACTGGAAGGACTGATGTTGAAGCTGAAACTCCAATACTTTGGCCACCTCATGCGAAGAGTTGACTCATTGGAAAAGACCCTGATGCTGGGAGGATTGGGGGCAGGAGGAGAAGGGGATGACAGAAGATGAGATGGTTGGATGGCATCACCAACTCGATGGACATGAGTCTGAGTAAACTCCGACTGGTGATGGACAGGGAGGCCTGGCGTGCTGCAGTCCATGGGGTCACAGAGAATCAGACACGACTGAGGGACTGAACTGAACTGAACCTGTTGCTCTCTTACTTCTGCGATTCTGCCTCTCACATTCCAGCTACTCTGATCACTCTGAACTCTGTCCTCTGATTCCTTAGCTGGTTAAGAGTGGGTGTCTGTCCAAGTTTTGGCTGCCTTGTAGGGGGGCCTGGCCTCCGGTGAAAAGCAAGAAAAGAATGGAAACCCACCCATGGGTGATTCTGCCTATTTTCAGTTGCTTTCTACTGCCTCCGCAGAGTTACTTTTTGAGTTTATTTAGAGTTTCTATAGGAGAGTTGGTTCAGTACAAGCTACTGCACCATGCTGGAGTAGAATTTGCTGCCTTCCTTTTGAATAAACTGTGAAAAGTGAAAGTGAAAATTGCTAAGTCCTGTCTGACTCTTTGTGACCCCGTGACTGTAGCCCGTCAAGTTCCTCTGTCCATGAAATTCCCATGAAGAATACTGGGGTTGGTAGCCATTCCCTTCTCCTGGGGATCTTCTCAACCCAGGGATCAAACCTGGTCTCCTGAATTATAAGCGGATTCTTTACTGTCTGAGCCGCCATGGATCCCAAGTAAACTGCAGGGGCAGGACATTTGGTCTCCCTTTCTCAGGTATTTACAATGTCCATTCATTCCCACTTCTCCTCACATTTTTGTCCCTGCCTGCAGCCTAGGGTTATGCTATATAGTTTGAGAAGCTGGGAAGGTTTTTTTCTGCCTAAATTTTTTTCCCCTAAATTTTGAGTCGCTTTGGATAACTGAAACTTAGAAGTCAAAATTTTCAAGACCTCAAAAGCTTTTCTTTGCCACTTTGGTAAAACCACCATTCCCTGGCTATAGATGCCTTATAATATATACATTATACAGTGTGTGTCCTCAGTTGCCCAGTCATGTCCAGCTCTTTGTGATCCTATGGACTGTATCTGCCAGGCTCCTCTGTGCATGGGATTTTTCAGGCAGGAATACTGGACTGGGTTGCCGTTTCCTTCTCCAGGGGATCTCCCCAACCCAGGGATCAAATCCATGTCTCATGTGTCTCCTGCTTGGCAGGGGAATTCTTTACCACTGAGACACCTGGGAAGCCCATATTATACAGCATCTATATATAGATATATAAAAATACAAATATGTATAAATAGGGAAGAGATAACAGGAAGTATTGGGATTGAAAAGAGCATCAGTATTTCATAAAACATTATTCCTCCATATCAGGAATGACACCTATGCTTGGTGGTGGTTTAGTACATGTGAGACTGAGTGTATCTGATATTTAAATCAATAGTTTTAAGTATTTAAGCCTTCTTAGTTTATTTATTCATTTAAACATGCTTCACACACACACAAAAAAACCATTTGAGAGTGCCTATTATTTGTTAGGCTTTGTGCTAGGTACTAATTATGCAATAAAAAGTGGTATTTATTTAAAAAATTTCAGATCTCAGCAAACATTAGGAGGGAGGCATAAGGTAAGGCAGCCTAGAATTAAATCTCACCTGCTCTATCAAGCAGACGTGAAGCAATACAGATGCTGTTATTTTAAAGTCATTTGGGATAATGAAGATAGCACAAAATTTGGATTAAAAAAGCCTAAGTTTAACTCCCAGTTCACCGTTTATTTAAACTACTACCTTGGGCCAATCTCTCAACTGCTCTGGGCTCTACTTTCATTTTCAATTAACTGTTGAATGTTGCTAGACTGAAAGCTTTCTGACAACAGGCCCTGTTCCTTCCCTACTGTATCCTAGCCTAGTGTTGGCACATACTAGGATCTCAATAAGTGCTTTAACATTAAATGAACAAGCAAAGAAGAGCTCTTATTGCTTTTTCAACATGGACTTCTCCAGCTGGAAATCTTGAGAATTACCAGGATTCCAGGTTAATGTAGGAAACAGTCCTCTAATTGGATTCCTCCTTTGTTCTTTTAGCTCCCACATATACTCATGATGGCTTCCAGAGCATCTGATGGATTCTAATAGGTAATAATTAGGATACTGTGCTGTAGAAACAAAGGACTTGTAGTCCATTTGTGGACTAGACTGAGGAGCAGCCACCATACGGAACGTTGCCAGTGGCCTGTGAGAGGAAGGCAGGCGAGAGCTCTGGAAAGTCTCGTCCTAACAATTAAGTAATTGCTGTGGAGTGACATACGTCACCTCTGCTCACAACTCATCGACCAGAACTACCCATATAGCCTCTCCCAGCCTCAAGGAGCCGGGAAAAGCAATTCCACCACGAGCGCAGAAGAGGACCAGAAATGTTTGGGGAACCGCACTGATGGTGATCATAGTCCTGCTTGTAAGGGAGACCCTGAGCTGGTCCACTCAGGTCCATCGAAGTACAAGTCTGATGGGAAGCTAGCAGGTGCATTTTCACACTCTTGGATCTCCTAACTCCCCACAGGCGTGGGGCAGGCGGAGCCCCACTCTCCATCTCAAGGGCTTTACGGCATCATAGGCCTTCAGGTGAGGACTGAACTGAACTCAAGATTGAACTTGCTCCAGGTGCGCCCTGGCTGTTGATGGAAGTTCACTGCCAAATGTCTAGTTCTACGGATTGTTGTCCAGTTGTATACAGGGTTCTCAAGTGGTTGTGGATGGATGATTCTCCTTTGAGTGGAGGAGCTGGGTTTCTGATTTCTGACTCCGATCGGTCCATGAGTCCTACAGATTGCACACTATGGACACAGCCCTTCGATTTCTGCTCCCTGTGCCCCAGCCTGACAACTTCAATCTGTTTCTGGAAGGCGTGTGTGTGTGTGTACATGGGGGGTGGGGGATGGTGGTGGGTAGTGGGGAAGGAAAGGAAATATGATGGGGACAATGGTTCCATCTGGTTTCATATTTTTGCAGAGTTTTTCATTTCATGTTTGGACCTTGACTTTGGAAACCCCAAACCCAATACTCTGGCTTTTTTTTCCCTGGTGTTTTCATGATAACTTTCCTTGGTGGCCAATGATGCTTTCTCTGAGCTTCTCTGGTGGCTGAGACAGTGAAGAATCCACCTGCAATGCAGGAGACCCAGGTTCAATCCCTGGGTTGAGAAGATCCCCTGGAGGAGGGAATGGCTACCCACTCCAGTATTCTTGACTTAAGAATTCCACGGACAGAGGAGCCTGGTGGGCTACAGTCCATGGGGTCACAAAGAGTTGGACGCGGGTGAGTGACTAACACTCACTGTCTTTCTAGCTGTCTAAATCAGTAAGAATAAGGTTGGTAAAGCATAACAAGAGATACAGTGCAGCCCAATGCAGTATTACCCAGCCATAAAAAGAATGAAATGTTGGCATTTTCAGCAATATGGATGGGCCTAGAGATTATCATACTAAGTGAAGTAAGTCAGACAGAGAAAGACACATATCATATGATATCGCTTACACATGGAATCTAAAAACAAGATACAAGGAACTTACCTACAAAACAGAAACAGGCTCACAGACATGAAGAACAGATTTATGGCCATCAAGGGGGAGAGAGGATGGGAAGGGATAAAATCAGGGGGTTGGGATGAATATGTACACACTACCATATACAAACTAGATAAATAGCTATCCTCAGTGTCTTCTTATAACCTAAGGGGAAAAAAACCTGAAAAAGAATATAAACATATATATATAATGGAATTACTGCCATACATTTGAAACTAACATGACATTATAAAGCAACTATACTTCAATTTAAAAAAAAAAAAGAAAAAGGGGGAAAGGTTTTTAAAAAAGAAATACAGTGGGGAAAGGGAAATCAAATCAATTAATATATCAAAATATTACATCATTTATTTAATGAGCTATTTCCACAATCTCCTTTATTTTCTTACTCTGTGGAACATACAGACTTCCTACATATTTCCATATATATATACATATATGAATATATGAAATATATATAATATATATATGTGAAATGTATGTATATACATTTCAACAGAGGATGGCATCACCAACTTGATGGACATGAGTTTGAGAAGCTCCGGGAGCTGGTGATGGACAAGGAGGCCTGGTGTGCTGCAGTCCACGGGGTCGCAAAGAGTCAGACAGGACTGAGCAACTGAACTGATATATTTCTATCTCTGGTAATAAAGTTTGTTCCCAAATGCAAGTAAATAGGTGTGTCCCACCAGTGGAATGACCAGTGCAGAGGCGTGGCTCTTGCTAAGGGCCAGCAGTAGCAGTGCGCCTCACACTATATTCCTGCATTGAGTCTCGCGCTGCTCCTTGCTCCAGAGAGCAAGTTCTATCTCAGCCACAGGAGGGCCCCTGCTTCCCTGAACTGCCTGTCTGACAGATTGAGAATTCAGAGATAAAAGGAGGAGTGGATGCAGGGGCAGAATAACAATCTTTTTTTTTTTTTTTTAAATACTGGGGTGAATGGAACATTTGGCAATCATTCAAACATTTCCTGAAACTGGTGGTGTCTGCGGGTGGCATTTGCAAAGTAATAGTTTGACTACACTTTGGACAAAAGTCCCCGGCCTTGGCCATCAATGCAAACATACAAAACATCCTGACAAGCTCCCCACCCCGCCCCAGTGCACACTCCCACGTGGCTAAGCGGCTGCAGGGCACGTCTGGACGCCGGCCTGAAGGGACCCTGCTCTGCAGGGCCCAGGGGCGCCATGGACTGGCTTGGGGTGTGTCTGCAAGCGTGTGCCCATCGCAGTGAACACAGGGGAGGGGGCTCCTGTGAAAACCACTGGCTCTGGTGCGCCGTAGAGAAACTCCTTATGTGAAGGCGCATTGCCCTAGGCGGGGCCAGCTTTCTGCAACCATTCAGTATGGAGCAGCCAACCAAACTGTGATCTCACTGTGGCTGCAAACCCACTTAAAATACTAACAGTGATGATAAAGATGAATAATCCCTGCACCTCCGGGCATATATGAGTTTATGCTTATCTCTCCTGTCAGCCCTGAAAGGTTGCTATTCAGCTGCCCTGGAGAAGATCTGGTTTTGGTGGTCCTGCAAATGAACAATTAGGTCAGTAACTCTTCAGGCTCTGTAGCTTCTGATGGCTCTGCTTTCTGCAGAAGTTGCTGTTGCTCTCCACAGGATGGGAACCGAGGGTTTTTAAGCGAAGTTGGTTGAGAGGGGATGGGTGCAGTGGGGGGTGGGGGAGAAATCACGGGCTGGGGGTGGGGTGGGGGAGGGAAGGAGGTGGGCAGGACTGAAGGTTAGCTGGGATTTTCCCTCTCAGCAAGGCTCAGTGGAGCTGCAATGCATCACAAGTGCTCCGGCGGCTGGTACCCATGGCCTTAATCATCTCCAGAGTGGGGCGATACTGCTGAGGCTGAGGGAGAGAATTGCTCCAGCGGGGGGGGGCTCCGGGAACCAAGCTTTTACAGGAATTGCACAGTCTGGCCACGACTGCTTCTTACGCTTGCCTAGGCTCGCTTAACTCCTCTCCTTTCCACAGCGGGTGTGAGGAGAACCAGTTTCCCCATTAACTTGGGGCCTGCACTTTATCGACTGCAAACGCTCAGGATCCCAGCGCTGGGGCCATCTGCGACCTGTCGGGCTGTAATAGCTTGGTTTTCCCTGTGTTCGGCTCCCTCCTTGAATACTTAGTGTTAAATCATAGGGGAAGGAAGTGTGAGCAGAGGAAAAACAGCACCATTACATGACCCCCGATGAGACCGCTGTGATAGAATTAAAAGCTGCCGCCCTAGGACATTCTAACAGATGACACTGTGAGGTTGCCAAGGTAACCCACCAGGATACAGCTCCAGCATCTTTGGGGTTGATGCTAGGTGGATGAGGTCAGTCAGAGGTGAGGCCTAGCTGCCCAGGGTACATCCCTTGGCTGGCCAGTCCATGGCAGTCAAGAGGAAAATCAAGGCTGACCTCTACACAATACAAATGAACTCAACCTCGTCCCCTCATTGGCTATTCCAGGTGAAAGAGAAGCATCATACTCCAGGTCACTTGATCAGTGTATGTTACACAGGGCTGAAAAAGGTCTGGATATGAATGACTCACCCATTCACTCCATGTATGTGGATTAAATACCTGCTGTGTACATTCGCTCCATGTATGTGGATTAAACACCTGCTGTGTACCAAAGAGAAGCATCAGAATATCTAGGGGGAAAGGTGAGTTCTAGAAAACCCTGAAAAAAAATGCAGGTCCAATCAGGGAAACAAGATCATTTAAGACATTTACACACTGTCAGTAGTCAGGAAAAGGTTGAGTGGAAGAAAATGAAAAACAGAGTAACTTATTAACCCCAAGGACCTAGTGTTAAAAAAAAAAAATACATGCAAAAATTGTACAGAGTGGAAATGATTTGCTTAAAAGAAATCAACTTTCTCCCCCAAACACATCAAGTTATGCTGCATTCCCCTTTTTTCCCTTTATCTTTTAAATACTCCGTGTTTGCTCTGAACTACTGGTTAACACCTAGAAATGTTGTTTTCTTTCTCCCATGTAAGGACCAGAAAGATTTCAGACGGACCCTGCCTTGCAATAACTCTAGGCCTCGGGCATATAAATAACAAAGATTCCTCATTTTGGCCTCGAAGGTGGGTGTTCAAAAACCATTACTGCGGCCAGAGGACACGCTTTCCCACATGATACTGCCTGAATCTGGACCTGGGCTGTCATCTGATCCCGTTTTCTCCCAGATGGCAAGTCAGGTGGGGGAGAGTGGGAGAGCCTGGAGGGGGTGGTAGTGAGCACAACAACCAGCAGGCGTGGAAAGGGCAAGGGGAAAAAAAACACGCCAAGTGGGGGGTGGCGGGAACACAGAACTGGGGTGGCTAGGGAAAAGCAAAGGAGAGAGAAAGGCTGTGAGAAACTGTTTACAGGAATCCCTGAAAACAAAATAGGGCTTCCTTACCCCCGGGGGTGTTATTAGCACCAGAAGGACACCATTAAAACACTCTGGGGCCTACACTGGCCCTCCATCCTGTGGGCTCCAACGCTTAAAGCCCCCTCTTTGCCCAATCAGAAAATGTAGACAATTAATCAGATTATGTCAGTTGGTGATGGACAGGGAGGCCTGGCTTGTTGCAGTCCACCCGGTTGCGAAGAGTTGGACGCGATTGAGCGCCAGAACTGAACTGAAGGGCTGTCTTACTGCAGCCCCCATATAACAAGAGGATAACAGCTAAGCTATAGGGTGCTTTCCTAAACACTTTACTTCTAAAACCCACGAGAAAGTGCTACCTAACAAAGGAGAAAACAGGCTCAGAACCGGTGAGTCACTTACCCACATCACACAGAAGGCAAATAAGGATGGAGGCCCAAGGCCCACCTGAACCCTGGCTCTAGGGCCCTGGTAGTAACCCTGGCGTTTTTAATTCTGCTTTGTTTAAAACGCTCCACGAACAAAGACAACAGGCTCACTGCCTCCCATCTCGGCTTCACTAACGCAGCCTGACGTTTTATGCATCCAACCGCCTCCTCGGGCGGCCTTAAGTTGGTTCCCTAGATTTTCTCACACCTTCTGGGCACCTGCACTAGGTGGGCGAGAGGGCGGCAAGCGGACAGTGGCACTAGCCGGCTTCCTAGGCACTAAATACCCAGTAAATAACTCAAGCGCCCGGGGAAGGGCCTACCTGCGGCATGGGTAGGCGGGAGGGTCTCAACCTTCCTCCCCGCCCCGCTGCACCTCGGCGCCCAGCGCCCTCCAACACCCGGTCCGGAGCGAGGAGGGGGGCGGGCTCCGCACCCCCGACGCGTGCTCCTGACCTCGTGACCTCGGTTACCAGGGGTCGGGAAGGGGGGCGGGGGAGCCACGGGGCTCCCTGCGGAGGCGCGGCGAGGGTCTGTGGCTCCGGGGCCCGTGGGTAGCGCGCGGATCGCGGGGGCGCGGGGCGGGCGCGGGTCGCGGGGGCGCGGTTGGCGCGGGACGCGGATCGCGGGGGCGCGGTGGGGGGCGCGGGGCGTGGTGGGGGCACCGGCGCTGGGGCGCGGACTGGGAGCGCGCGGTGGGCGCGGGGTGCGCCGGCGGCTCCCCCGAAGATGCCGCGCGGCGTCTGTTGCCCGTGAGTTCAGAGGAAGAGGAAGTATAGGCGGCGGACGCGCGGCGGCGACGGGGGCGCGTCGGGGCTGCGGGCGGAGCGCGCCGGGCTCTGGGAGCCGCGAGCGGGAGCGCGGCGGCCGCGGGCTCTCGGGCAGGACGCACGCACCGCTCGCCGGGGGGCACGGACGCGCGGGCCAGCCTCGCCGCCCGCCCCGCGCCCACCCCTCGTCGCCCACGCCTTCCCCCGCGCCGCCCCCTCTGCATGGCACAAACTTTCCTCCCGGGACGGAACACGCTGTCTCCGGGAGCCCCAGCGCGCGCCCTCTCGCCGGCTGGCCCCAAGCGGTAGGTGGGCGCCTGCGGGACTCGGGGCGGAGGTGGGTGCAGCGGCGCGGGGATCCCGGCGGGCGGGGAGAGCCCCGCGCGGGGCGCCTCCCTGCAGGTTGCGGGGGCCTGGGCGTGCTGCTCGGGCGCGCTGGGGCCCCCTCGTCCTCTGCGCCCGGGCTCGGGTTGGATGGGGCCGGGGGCCGGCTCCGTGGGACGCGGCGATCTTGGGCCAACTTTTCTGAAAAAAAAAAAAAAAAGAAATCAGCCCTGGCGCGCTAGGGGGAGAGGCACCCCCAGAGCGGTCTGCGGGGGGTTGTGGGCTCCGCCGGCCCCGGGGCGCCCGAGGAGGAAGCGGAGGAGAGGCTTCGAGGCTACAGGTGGGTCTGGGACACTCTGCACGGCGCCCTCTGCGAAGGGCGGGCGGGCGCTGGCCCCGGAATCCGGGTTCAGGAGGGCTCGAGGCGGCGGGGAGCTGGGGCGGGGTGCGTGCGCCCCCGAGGCGCGTCCGTCCCCGGGCGGGGCTGCCGGCCGCGCGGCCCCCGGAGGCGCTGAGACTCCCGGGAATTCCCGGCACCGAAAACTGCTGTCTCGTCTTCCGTAAGGGATTTCTTCCCTCGTCCTCGCAGCTTTCTTAGGCCCCAGGGTGGACCCGGGTCAGGGCAGGGTGGCGGCGGCGGTGTTTATTTCAGGAAGCCCCGCTGGCGGGCATGCCCACCCCCCTCCCCGGCCGGGTGCCCTTCACCTGCACGGTCGCTGCTTTGGCAGCGAGGGCCGCGTAGAGGCCGCCGGGCTGTAACCCGGGGCGCTGCCTCCTGGCTCCCCTGTGTGGCTGCGGGTGGTCCCCGGGGACGCTGGGTGGTGTCACCGAGTTTGTTAGGGGTTTTCAAAACAAAAAGTTAAAAAAAAAACCCAACAGTCTGGCACGGGTCCCTGTGTTTGAGTGACTGCCCTGGCTTCCAGCAACAGTCCCTTCTTGTAACTGGTGGTACAGCTGTTTTCAGATGCTGGGCACAGTCGGGCCATAGGGTGTCATCTCAGGATAAGTGAGGCCCTGGCCAGGAAGGAAGGCGGGTGTGGTGTCAGCGACCTCTGCGCCTGTGGGGAGGGTGTGCGCTGCACTCCACGTGTCCTCAACCCCGGGTACCTCTGAAGGCTGAATTCCCTACCAAGTTCAAGTGACCCCTGATGTCACCAAACCCCGCAGAGGGGTTAAAGCAGCAAGCTGTTTGGGACTCCTCCGTGCCTGTGTGTGCTAACCTCAGTGAAATCACTTTAACCTCAGAGGGAGCTCTGCTTCCTTTTTTGCCTGCAGTGGGGTTTCTGGTCTGAGAGGCAGCCCCTCATCCCTCTGTCGCTGGGTTGGTTTTTCTTTGTTTGTCTTTTGGCTGTTTGGACCGTGGGGCAAATGGAAAGGGGGGTGTTGTGCAGTTAGCTAATTGATCTGGTGCAGGAAGCAAAAGAGAGTAAATTGGGAATACAAGTCAGTGAGTCCTTTTTCTCCCTCTGGAGCAGGAATTTTTGGCTTCCATTCAAATAATTGCTTTGTCTGTAGGGAAACAGGCAGAAAATCTTTGGCATGAGTGATGTGAGTTCCTGTAAAGCTACTTGCATTCTTCCAACCTTAACTTTTCAGCAGAACTGAAATTATGTGGGCACCTGGTTTGGTGGGCATGGGTGTCTTGCTAGATTGCTGAGTTGGTGGGCTAGGGAGATGGTCCTGGGGCTCATCCAATGTCTATCTCCTTCTAAAAAATACAGAAAAGTTGCAAGAACAGTTACCACCCAAACAGCCATATCTAGAGGCTGTAATTTTGCATTACTTTATTGGCTTTATTATACATCTGTCCATCCATTCATCCTCTGTCCATCCATCAGTTCTACTTACTGTTTTATGCATTTTAAATTAAATTTCAAACATTGGTACGGGTCACCTCTAAAAGTTTTGTTAGAGTTCAGTATATGTTCATGACTTTCTTAAGGTGAAATTTATACATATGGTGAATTTATACATACATACCTATCTACATATAGTGAAATGCACAGATCTTGAGGGTAGCATTTGCATCATGTTTTGACAGATGCCTACACCTGTATAACCCGCATCTATAATCAAGGTAGAGAATGTTGCTCTCGCCCCCAGGAAGTTCCCGCATCCCCATTCCCAGTCAGTCTGTGGCCCCAACCATTTTTTAACAATCACTCAAAGCTACTTTATCCTGTTCTTGAACTTCAGTTATTGTAGAAATCCACAATACTGTGTAAAGCTTCCTAAACTCAGCATGTTTTTGAGATTCACTCATGTTTTATGTATCAGTAATTTGGTCTTTTTTTTAAATTGCTGGGTTATAGTCCAGGATCAGTTTACACCACGGTTTATGTATTTCCCTGTTAATGGACACAAGAGTTATTCCCAGGTTTTGGGAATGAAGCTGCTGTGAATATTTGTTTATAAGTCTTCCTAGGGACATGTGCTTCATGTTTCGTGGGTAAATGGAGTGAAATTGCTGGGTCATAAAAGAGATGTATGTGAACTTTATAAGAAATTGCCGAACTTTCTCCCAACGTGATTAGACCATTTTACACTCCCATCAGCAAGGAATACATATATGAGATTCCAGATACCACAGCTCATTTCCCAGGGAGCTCAGAGTCAAGAACATGGTTGACCAGGGTTCTTCTGGGGTCAAAAGGTGCCAAAAATCGGGACCACTAGAGACAGTCTGGAGCGTGTTGTTTTTGTAGATGGAGGAGCTAAGGGAAATCCCTAACTCTGCAGGTAAATGGGTTTATCCTTAACTTATTGTGGATGATCAGACACATATTTTATTTTTAGAGGTCTTCAGAGAAGGGATTTCTGTAGGGGAACGTCCCCTTGGTTGTGAAAGAAGATTGAGTACTTTCTAAATAAAGGAAAATACCCGCCCCCCCACCCCCAACCTCGCAGAATTCCACTAAACTTCTGCTTTGAAACTCCTGGGGGATTTCTGGTGCGTTGGTCTGGTTGCTGGGAATCTGGTGTAGATTCCCGCTGGATTTCTCTGACTGGGGCAGCTGGCTGTTGAAAGGCATTTTGTTTGCTCTTTGAGACAGGTCAGATTTGACTTTTTGAAGGCTCCGAGAACACCGCTTTTCTGTTAGAGTGATTCGGCCTGTCAGTGAGAAACGCGGCCTGTCAGCGCTATTCTTCTTGTCCTGGCCGAGAGAACGGGCCGTTCCCTCTCAGGTCTCCTCTCGAATTCAGCCCTTAACGAAACTTGGTCTTCGCAGATCCAGCAGTGGGGCATCCTGCTGGCGTGGGCCCCAGGAAGAAGCCTTTACATCTCGCCAAGGTGTGTCAGTGGGGTCAGCGGGCGTGTAAGAGATCGTGAGACATTGGACTATGTTTGGGGACTGTTGCCCTCTTCTGCCAGCCTAGTACAGTGCCTGCCACAGGGCAGAGGCCGTGAATAACCCTCATGGTACCCATCTGGGTGATTACTCTCTGGAGGTTGACAGGGATCACCAAGATGTCAGGACCCCAAGATGTGTTTTGACTGGAAGTCACTTTCCTCCCGCCTGGGAAACAGGTTCAGACTATTAGGAAAACTTTGCCAATGGTAAACTTCCATTCTAAGTAGCACGGTCCTTATTTTATTATAGATTTTACTGTTGTTATTAACAGAATACTAATTACAGCTCCCCTGGGCCAGGTGCCCACTTCGAATCCAACTCTCATGAGAGGTGGGTGCTAATCTTATCTGCACTTCGGCTCTGAGGAAACTGAAGCTCAGTGAGGTTAAAGAACTTGTCCCAAGTTCACATTTTCGTTTTTCCTGGACATTGAGGAAAGGGACTCTGACGTTCTGGTTTCACAGATGCAGATTCCGTCTACACGCATAGGTTTCCAAACGCAGGAAGCCCTTGTAGAATAGAATGTAAACTGGAGTGGGGACGAAGTTGCAAGAAACGACACCCTGAACCCGCTTCCTCAAGTCTTTTGTCTGTTTCTTTTGGCGCACCTGGGGCCTGAATGGAGGTACTTGTTTTGATGCCGGTTTAAGGTATTATTAGTTATCTGATTATAATTTATTGTGGGAAAAGAAAGACATTGCCAGATGTTTAGTTGGAGTGTCTGTCACTGAGCCACCCAGTGCTGTAGCCATGGTCTACAGGCGGCTATTTACATCTGAATATCAAGGAATAACAATGAAATAAAATGAAAAGTGCAGTTCCGCAGTCCCACCGGCCACCTTTCAAGGGCTCTGGAGCCACATGTGGTTATTTGCTACCGTACTGGACAGAGGAGATGTGGAGTATTTCCAGCCTTGCTGAAAGTTTGGTTCGATGGTGCGGCTCTGGAGTGAGCGGTTCTCTTTTGTCCCTCGGGTAAGAATTGGCAACACTCTTGGCTAAAGCTTAGGCTATTTTTCACTGACAAAGAGATAAATTTAGCCAGACATTTCTTTTATGTTTACCTTTTAAAGGTTTGTGTGTGTGTGTATGAGATCTTTCCTCCCATTCACATTCAGTTTTTGACATAAATTTTGAGCTTCCCTTTTCTCCTGGGCCCCCAGAGGGGTTAGCCAGAGGGGCTTACGTTATTATCATTGTGTATTTTACCAAGAGACTTTCTCTGAAAAGATCAGTACAGCGGGCAAGTGATGGCCACTGCTTGAAGCCCTGTTAATTCCTTGCTCTCCAAAGAAGAATTCTGTTCTGCTTTTAAATATGCATTTGTGTTACTTACTCCCTACCTGGGCTGAATTCATGAAGAAAAAGCGTTCTCAGCAGGGCCAGGACCAAAGAGCTAGAAAATCAGGTCACATTCTACATGTGATGGCTGCCTGCCAGGCCTGAGGTGGAGGAGATGCCCTCTGGGGTACCTGAGGGCTCTGTGTGGGGGTTCTCCTGGGTCGGGCCTGCCCCCGTCGGGTAATGGGTGCTGGAGGGGCCGCAGGTTGTAGCTGGTGGTGTGGGGTGATGGGGAGGGGGCCTGGCTGTCCCCCTTAGGGGTGTCCATCACTCAGGCTGGGTTCAGAGGAGTGGGCACCAGCCCCTGGGTGTCAGCAGGAAACCCAGACCCTCCAGGGCCGGGCCATCATCTGTGAGTGCCCATCTTGTCCAGTGTTCCCCAAGTCTCATGCCGCTTTATGAAGCTGCGTTGGTTGTTTTCACACTGTTCAACCAGGAAGCCAGAGGCACTTCACTGACTGTGGTTCTTGGGCTTTTAAAACTAAACTGTCCCTAAACTGTGTTGTTCCGTAGGTGGACCCCGCGAATGGGCAGTGTTTATTCTTTGCAAAGGATTATCAGCTTCCGCTTGTGTGTGTGTTTGTGCAGGTGGGTTTGTGTGTGTTTGTGTGTGTGTGTGTGTGTGTTAAAATTCCCTACTTTGTATTTCACCCCCAGGGAAATTCTTCTGTGGAAGCCTTCAAGTTTTATGGAGTAACTCCCAAATTCTTCAGATTTGGAGAAATTTTTGTAATAGACCTTATCTGTAAAGGTGAATGAGAAGAAATTAGGTTAATCGCAGACTTTGGTTAAGAGAACGTGATCATATCGTGTTTTACAAAATTTTGAGAAGGCAGAGTACAGGGAATCAGACTATCCATTTAAATACTTCTTTAATTTGGAGAGGTCTTTGGGGATTTTTTCCAGTGTCTTGGGACACTTTATAAGCATCCTTTCAGAGTGGTTTAATTATGGCAGGTTGACAGGGATCTTTATCATGGATAACAAGTAATATCCATGATAACAACTAGTAGCAACTAATTATTAGATAACAACTAATAATGATTAACATTCAGACAGTTGTTTCTAGATGCCTCAGTTCAGTTCAGTTCAGTTGCTCAGTCGTGTCCGACTCTTTGCGACCCCATGAATCACAGCACACCAGGCCTCCCTGTCCATGACCAACTCCCGGAGTTTACTCAAACTCATGTCCATCGAGTTGGTGATGCCATCCAACCATCTCATCCTCTGTCATCCATCCCCTTCTCCTCCTGCCCCCAATCCCTCCCAGCATCAGGGTCTTTTCCAATGAGTCAACTCTTCGCATCAGGTGGCCAGAGTATTGGAGTTTCAGCTTCAGCATCAGTCCTTCCAATGAGAACCCAGGACTGATCTCCTTTAGGATGAACTGGTTGGATCTCCTTGCAGTCCAAGGGACTCTCAAGAGTCTTCTCCAACACCACAGTTCAAAAGCATCAATTTTTCGGTGCTCAGCTTTCTTCACAGTCTAACTCTCACATCCATACATGACCACTGGAAAAACCATAGCCTTGACTAGACAGACCTTTGTTGGCAAAGTAATGTCTCTGCTTTTTCATATGCTATCTAGGTTGGTCATAACTTTCCTTCCAAGGAGTAAGTGTCTTTTAATTTCGTGACTGCAGTCACCATCTGCAGTGATTTTGGAGCCCCCCAAAATAAAGTCTGACATTGTTTCCACTGTTTCCCCATCTATTTCCCATGAAGTGATGGGACCAAGATGCCATGATCTTAGTTTTCTGAATGTTGAGCTTTAAGCCAACTTTTTCACTCTCCTCTTTCACTTTCATCAAGAGGCTTTTTAGTTCCTCTTCACTTTCTGTCATAAGGGTGGTGTCATCTGCATATCTGAGGTTATTGATATTTCTCCCGGCAATCTTGATTCCAGCTTGTGCACATATTGCTGAAGCCTGGCTTGGAGAATTTTGAACTTTACTAGCATGTGAGATGCGTGCAATTGTGCTGCAGTTTGAACATTCTTTGGGATTGCCTTTCTTTGGGATTGGAATGAAAACTGACCTTTTCCAGTCCTGTGGCCACTGCTGAGTTTTCCAAATTTGCTGGCATAATGAGCGCAGCACTTTCACAGCATCATCTTTCAGGATTTACAATAGCTCAGCTGGAATTCCATCACCTCCACTAGCTTTGTTTGCAGTGATGCTTTCTAAGGCCAACTTGACTTCACATTCCAGGATGTCTGGCTCTAGGTGAGTGATCACACTATCGTGATTATCTGGGTAATGAAGATCTTTTTTGTACAGTTCTTCTGTGTATTCTTGCCGCCTCAGTTCAGTTCAGTCGCTCAGTCGTGTCCGACTCTTTGCGACCCCATGAATCGCAGCACTCTTGCCGCCTAGGGCCTCACAGTTGTTAACGTATTTAATCCTCACCATGCCAGTGGATTCTGCAGCCCTCCCCCACTTTATGATTGAGATCCCTGAGGTTAAACAGCTTCCTTGAGGTCCCTCAACTAAGAAGTTGGGCCCTGGGACCTGAATCCAGGCGGTCTGACTCGAGCCTCACCCAGCGCCTGTGCTGTGCTTTCAGAAAGGTGGACTTGGCAGCAATGGGCAGGTATTCCCAAGCCCCGTCTCCCTCCTTTCCCAGATGGCAGGCATCCTCGCTGCTCTTGAAGACTGTGAGTCATGTTTCTCGTGCACCTGTTGGGGCAGGGCCCTGGGGTAGCCGTTCTCGGGACAAGGCAGCGGCTGCCCTCGGGAGGTTGGTGCTCCCGTGGGAAGACGGGGCAGTCCCAGGAGCGTCGGGGCTCAGCCCCGGACAAATCCATCCCACTGCTCACCCTGCTGCCCTTGGCTGGAGTTAGCGCAGCCAGAACAGACTCCCTCCTCCCTTGGCTCCATCCAGCAAGAGAGGTGCCGCTGCAAGATGCTGAGAGCGCACACCCTGGAGGTGTCTTGGATGCCCCGTCTCCATACCCACGAGAAATCCCACTGGCTACCTCCCAGACATATCCAGAATTTGACTGCTTCTCATCCCTGGTCAACACTTGGTTTCCGCCTTCCCCTGGGCTCAGAACCCTCTGCGGCTTCCCACCTGCCTTGAGGCAGCTAGGGGGCGTCTTGCCCACGACCATCAGCTCGCTCCTCCCGGGAGTCCACTGCTGCCCAGGCCGCCCTGCCTCCCGGCAGGTCCTGGAGACCCCAGCCTGTTTGCACGTGAGGCCGCCGTGAAGGCTGTGTCCACCCACTTCTCCCAGGGCTCCCCTTCCTCGAATTCTGCTCATTGTCACCTTCTGCTGGAGGCCTGCCCTCATCACCTTGTTTTTTTTTTTAAATCCCTGCCTTCCTTGTCTTTATGCGACATTCTTTTAAGCTTGAACTTCATTCATTATTTTTGTGTCTAACGTCTGTTTCTCTGCTCCTGAAAGTAAGGTCTGTAAGGCTGGCGAGGTTCTTGTTTGGTTTTTTGTCCCTGTTTCACCTCGGTATCCCCAGCGTTAGGAACCGTGTATTAGATTGTACTGTTAGTCGCTGAGTCGTGAGTCGTGTGTAACTCTTTGCGATCCCATGGACTATAGCCCACCAGGCTCCTCTGTCCATGGGATTCTCCAGGCCAGAATACTGGAGTGGGTTGCCATTCCCTTCTCCAGAGGATCTTCCCGACCCAGGGGTCAAACTGGGTCTCCTGCATTGCAGGTGGATTCATGACCATCTGAGCTACATGAATAGTGCCTTGCATGTAATAAGTGCTCAGTGAAGAAGTGTGTGATGGTTATTTTACGTATCAAGTTGGCTACACAACGGTGCCCAGGTTTTGGTCAAGTAGCAGTCTAGGTGTTGCCCTGCAGTATTTTTTAAAGATGTGATTGACATTTGAATCAGTAAAAGCAGACCAGTCTCCACAGTATGAGTGGGCATCGTCCGGCCAGTTCAGGGACTGACCGAAATCTCCGAGGATGGGCCTTCAGCCTCTGGGGCTCAGGGCTGCTCCATCCCCTGTTCCCTGGGTCTTTGGCCTCCTGGTCTACTCTGTAGATTTCAGACTTGCCAGCCTCCAAGTCCAAAGACAAGTCCTCTAAAACAACTCTGCCCCAACTTCTGTCTGTAGATGTCTATATGTGGAAACACATGTATACACACACAAGAAACCCAGGAGGAAGAGCTGGCTTTGGGGGCAGGACATTGAGTCCTGTTTGGGGCATATCCTTCTGGAAGTGCCGGGAAAGAAAGTTCTAGGGGGAGATGTTGAAATGGGTAGGTGGGCCTGTGAGCTGGAGTTGAAAAGCAGTCAGGTTGAGAGGGGGTCTGACAGCTAAGGGGAGAGGAGATAGTTAGGGAACTTTCTTGAGCGACAAGTCTAGTCCTATATTGGAGGGCCCCAGACTCTGTGCTGAGAACTGCAGCAAGCTTGTTGGATGTCTTTCACTGCCAGCCGGAGGTGGTTCACAGTACCAACATCAAAGGGCACCACTTCCTTTTGATGATGTCATCTCTTTGCGAAGCTGGATTTGGGGTGGTTGCTACGATCGTTGTGGAACAGGAGATGGTGGGGGGGTGGGGTGGGGCTGTCTAGTGTGTCTGAGGTTTGAGAAGTTGCCCAGTGCACACGTCCCAGAAGTAAGCAATAATGGTGACTGAAAGGTGCAGTGAAAGATTTTTTTCTTTCAGTTTATGTAGTCTATTCTTTCCAAAGACTGCTAAGTTGTTTGGATGTAATTATTTGTTTGGACCCGACTACTTAATTAATCAAACTTCGCAGCCTGGGGGTGCTGTGAAAAAACATACATGGACACTGGGGGTCGTACACGCCGTGACCTGAAAAGCATCAGGGCCTTTGCCCTGTATTGTTCTGGGTATTATATGTAATGTGCTCAGGCGTGAGGAGCAGGGACTGCAAGATATGGGACAAAGGGACTGGCATGAAGGCTGCACCCCAAAAGTATTTCTGCAAAAATAAGATCTGAGAACAAATAAAATGCAAGCATTTGTTAAATCGCGATAGTGGGTGCAGAGATGTCTCATTTTTTCATCCTGATCCATGTGTTTGCAGGGGTTAATAGTGAAAGCAGTTTGAAGAGAGAGAAGGACAGAAGGAGACCAGGGTAGAAATTTGGGGTGCACTTGTGCAGGAGGAAAGCAGACAGGCTGGAGAGGTAGGACATGAGGTCCCAAGAGGTTCAGGAGAAACGGGGGTGAAACCCCTAGGAGGTCTGCAGAACCCCCCTCCTCTAGACTGCGGTCTCCAGCCCCTGGCTACGCGCTTCAGACTCAGGGCCCGGGAGGCCCGGGTGTTGGGAGGCTGGAGAGGTAAGGAGCAGGAAGGGACGGGGTTTGCTCTGAGGGCGTCGGTGCTTAACCCTGGATCTCAGTTCCTGTCAGTCTTAAGAAGGGATGCTTGGCCCATCCGAACGGCCTGGGCGTCTGGACCCTCCCAACAGCCGTCAGTGATCCAGTGGGCAGCCAAGATGAAGAGCCACCTCCGTGGTCCAGGGTCTCTGGAGCTTTCCTGTGGTGTAGACGTTGCTGAACCACACGTGGCAGTGTGGACTCGGACGGCAGGCCTGGGTGGGCCGTTCCCACGGGTGGCGGCGCTGCTGGTCTGAGGACCGCACTTTGAGTGGCGGCCTCTTGAGAGGGGGGCTGTTTTCAGCTAAGTGTGGTTGTGGTGGACGCTCGTTGGAGAGCAGAAAGGAAGTCTGGATCCGTCTCCGCCGGGTGTTTTCTTTTGATAAATACCCCTCTTATCTTTCTTTCTTTTTTTTTTTTTTTCATCTTTTTTTTTTCCCCTTATCTTTTGCTGTGTAACATTTTACCCCCAAACTTGGCAACTGGAAACAGCAGTGAACGTTTCTCGTTTCTCGGGGCTCCTGTGAGTCAGGAATCCAGAGGCGGCTGAGCTGGGTGGTTCTGACCGGGGGGCCTCTCCTGAGGTTCTGGCCAGGACGCCGGCTGGCCTGAAGGCTGCTGAGCGCTGCTGACACTTGGGTATTGGGTTTGTCGTGGCTGTTGAGTGGTGGCCTCAGTGCCCGCCCGGGGGCTTCTCTATGCGGTTAATAGCGTGTCTTCCCCATATGGCTGGGCTTCCCCGGGGGCTCAGTGGTGAAGAACTCCCCTGCACTGCAGGAGATGTGGGTTCGATCCCTGGGTGGGGAAGATGCCCTGGAGGAGGACATGGCACCCCACTCCTGTACTCTTTCCTGGGATGTCCCATGGACAGAGGAGCCTGGCGGGCTACAGTCCGTGGGGTCGCAGAGTCAGACGTGACTCGGCGGCTGAGCGCAAGCACCCAGAATGGCAGCGGGCTTCCCCCAGGCACGCGTGCCCTCCTGCTGCTTCCCGATGGCCGCGCCGGCCAGCCCCATTGAGTGCGGGGGGTGTCCCCTGGTGAGCAGGAGAACTACTGAGGCCCATCTTGGAGGCTGGCTGTGATACACCTTGATGTCTTCAACTAGAACAGGAATGCCCGTCCAACACGGAAAACTTGAAAAATACGAAAAGCTATAAAGTGAATGCCTCCCATCACCTCAGACCCAGACGAAAGTTCTGTGAATGCTGTGGTCCCTGTCCTGTCAGTTAAGGAAAAAAAAACAAAAACACATGGATTTTCATATGCAGATGCACACATAGACACTAAAAAACAGCACTGTAAAATAGTCCCTTTCATACAGATTGTTCTTTTCCTTGGCATCAAGTCAGGCACACTGTCAGTGGGTCCGTTTCAGTTTTGCTTGGGTTTCTCTCGTAGACAGTTTGTAGGATATCAAGATTTGACAGCATCCAAATAGCTGGTTGGGTTTTCAAATTTTCATACATTTCTGAGTGAAGAGAAGTGTTCTCATCATGTAAAAACTTCTTAATTTGGATCATCAGTTCTTGCTTTGGGTGCCTGAATGATGTAATAAACACGCTCGAGTCGTCAAATGTAGGATTTGAGTGAAGAAATAAAGAATGAGTTTGCCAGCTGATCCGGCATCATTGCATATAATTGCACCATCTCTGGTCGCTTGTCATGAGCTGTTGGCAGTTGTTAAAATTAGCTTTACAGTCTGCCTCAGATTAGCAGCAAATGTGGTAAATGAAAGCTCACTCTTAATGAAACTAATTTGTATTTGAAAATATAACTACATTTATTGCCCCCATTATTGAAATACATGCATGCTAGTTGGTAGTAAAAATGAACTTTAAACTGAGGTTTGTTTTTTTTTTTAATCCCAGCTGAAAAATAATCTTTTCAGAAAGTGATCCTTTTCGAAGTGATTTTCCAGTGTTGTGTGGGCATCTGGGCTTCCCTGATAGCTCAGTTGGTAAAGAATCCGCCTGCAATGCAGGAGACCCCTGTTCCATCCCTGGGTTGGGAAGATCCCCTGGAGAAGGGAAAGGCTACCCACTCCAGTATTCTGGCCTGGAGAATTCCATGGACTGTATCGTCTATGGGGTCTCCAAGAGTCGGACATGACTGAGCGGCTTTCATGGGCATCTGGGGAGATATTTAAAAAACAAATTAGAAATACTTCAAAAATAAAAATTTCTAACATTTGAAATGACACAGTGGAACTTCTGTGGCGGTCCCGCGATTGAGACTTCGCCTTCCAGTGAGGTCAGTGCAAGTTCAGTCCCTAGTTGGGAAGCTGGGATCCTGCATGCCTTGTCACCAAGAAGCCAGGGCATAGAAATGGAATCAGTGTTGTAGCAAATTTGATGAGGGCTTTGGAAGTGGTTCACGTTAAAAAAAAACTCAACAAATAAATAAAGAAGTAAAATGGCACAGGATATTGTGTCCTGTTGCTGATGCGTTTTTTCTGGAAGCAGGTCTCTGGGGACGTGCCATCTGTTTGATTTCACAGTGGTTTTCTCTGAACGCCCTGCGCCCCACCCAGACTTCTAGAACAACCAGCCTCCCCGTATCATGTGCATCCCTTCATTTTCTGTCTCCTCCTTTACCTCTGGTCCCCTTGAGCCTATGACCTGATCTTTCCATTTTTATGTTTCCTAATTCAGGGCAGGACTCAAAGCAGGTTATAATAAGTTTGCATTGAATGAATGAATGGGTGAACTTGAAACATAAATTCTCTCCCTCATGGAGCTGACAATTCCTGGACGAAGCTGGTCCCCATAAACACCAAAGACACACTTCCTTCTGGGCTTGATTCAGAAAGAGTCGCTTTTCCAGAATGTCACCAGTTGAAGGGTCTTTGCTTCTGGGTCATTTGCAGTGTCTAACGTCCTGTCTTTGCAGTTGGGTCTCAGAACCCCTGGTGATTATCTTACTCTCCTCCCCAGTTAGCATCCAGTTCCTAATGACGTTCAGCCAGTTTCTAGTAGAGAACTGGAAGGATATTTTTTTTTCATTTATTTTTATTAGTTAGAGGCTAATGAGATGGATGAAACTAGAGCCCATTATACCGAGTGAAGTAAGCCAGAAAGATAAAGAACCTTACAGCATACTAACACCTATATATGGAAGGATATTTTGTCTCTTTCCTCGCTGTATAACCGTAGGAGTGGGGAAAGGCTTTCTCTTTCTTCTGCCTTTGAAGACCTCTTGGATGGGTTTTCTTGGTGCCATTAGAGTGGTATCGTCTGCATACATGAGGTTGTTGATATTTCCTCCCAGCAGTCTTGATTCCAGCTTGTGATTCATCCAGCCGAGCATCTCACATGATGTACTCTGCATGGAAGTTAAATAAGCAGGGTGACAATATATAGCTTTGACATACTCCTTTCCCAGCTGTGAACCAGTCCATTGTTCCATGTCTAGTTCTAACTTTTGCTTCTTGACCCACGTACAGGTAAGGTGGTTTGGTACTCCCATCTCTTTAGTAATTTTCCATAGTTGATTATGACCTACACAGCCAGAGGTTTTAGCATAGTCAGTGAAGCAGAAGTAGATGTTTTTCTGGAACTCTCCTGCATTCTGCATGATCCAGTGAATGTTGTCAATTTGATCTCTGGTTCCTCTGTCTCTTCAAAACACAGCTTGTGCATCTGGAGGTCCTCAGTTCATGTGCTGTTGAAGCCTAGCTTGAAGGATTTTGAGTGTGTGCAAGTGTGTGAGGCCTTCCTTGGTGGCTCAGATGGTAAAGAATCCACCTGCAATGCAAGAGACCTGGGTTTGATCCCTGCGTTGGGAAGATCCCTTGGAGGAGGGCATGGCAACCCACTCCAGTATTCTTTTCTGGAGAATCCCCATGGACAGAGGAGCCTGGTAGGCTATAGTCCCTGGGATTGCACAGAGTCTGACATGACTGAAGTGACTGAGCAGCATGTGAAATAAGCGCAATTTTTACAGTAGTTGGAACATTCTTTGGGATTGCCTTTCTTTGGGATTGGGATGAAAACCGACCTTTTATAGTCCTATGGCCACTGCTGAGTTTTCCAAATGTGCTGGCATATTGAGTGCAACATTTTAACAGCATCATCTTTTAGGATTTGAAATAGCTCAGCTGGAATTCCATCACCTCCACTAGCTTTGTTTGTAGCAATGCTTCCCAAGGCCCGCTTTGCTTCACATCCCAGGGTGTCTGGCTGTAGGTGAGTGACCACACCATCACACAAGAAGGCAAAATGGTTGTTTGAGGAGGCTTTACACATAGCTGGGGAAAGAAGAGAAAGGAAAGGCAAAAGAGAAAGGGGATGGTATACCCACCTGAATGCAAAGTTTCAGAGAATAACAAGGAGAGATAAGAAGGCCTTCTTAAATGAAAAAGAAATAGAGGAAAACAACAGAATGGGAAAGACTGGAGATCTCTTCAAGAAAAGTGGAGGTATCAAGGGAATATTTCATGCAAGGATGGGCATGATAAAGGACAGAAACTGTAAGGACCTAAAAGAAGCAGAAGAGATTAAGAAGAGGTGGCAAGAATACACAGAGGGACCATACAAAACAGGCCTCGATGACCTGGATAACCACGATGGTGTGGTCACTCACCTAGATAGCACCCTAGAGAAATGGAAGCTTCTGTCCACAGAAGAACTTCTCCATGCATGTCTGCAGCCACTTTGTTTAGCATTGACCCAGACTGGAGAGACTCCAGATGTCCTCCCGGCATGAGTGACTGAAGCAGGCTCGTGACTGCAGACCAGCGCTCGGCCCTGGAGGCGGCTGGCCAGGATCGTTTGGCCCAGACTCATGTATAGGTTACCTCTGGCCTGACGCATCATACCCAAACTGAGAGGCCTGAGACAGCCACAGTGGCATATTTTGCCCAGGAACCTGCTGATCTGACAGGTCTTAGGGGAAACAGCTCATTTCTGCTCCGTGGTTTCAGCAGCTTGACTGAGGCAGAGGCTCGCCTTCCAGGGTGGCTCCCTGGCCTGCAAGTTGGTGCTGGCTATGGGTTCCTCCCCACATGGGCCTCTCTTCAAGGCTGCTTGAGCTTCCTCCTGGCATGGTGGCTGGGTTCCAAGAGCAAGTTTCCTAAGAGTCGGGCAATGGATGTTCCCAGTTTCTTAAGATTTGGGTCCAGAAGCTGGTACTGCATCATTTGACACTTTCTATGGCAAGCAGACTACAAGGATATCCAACCAGTCCATCCTAAAGGAAATCAGCCCTGGATGTCCATTGGAAGGACTGATGCTGAAGCTCCAATACTTTGGCCACCTGATGTGAACAGTTGGCTCATTTGAAAAGACCCTGATGCTGGGAAAGATTGAAGGCAGGAGGAGAAGAGGACATCAGAGTAGGAGATGGCTGGATGGCATCACCAATTCAATGGACATGAACTTGGGCAAACTCCAGGAGATGGTGAGGGACAGGGAGGTCGGGTGTGCTGCAGTCCATGGGGTCCCAAAGAGTTGGACTTGACTTGGTGCCTGAACAACAACAACAAATGGCAAGCCAACTGCAAGGAGATGCAACCAGTCCATCCTAAAGGAAAGCAACCCTGAATGTTCACTGAAAGGACTGATGCTGAAGCTTCAGTACTTTGGCCACCGGATGCAAAGAACCAACTCATTGGAAAGGAGACTCATGCTGGGAAAGATTGAAGGTGGGAGGAGAAGGGGATGACAGAGGATGAGATGGTTGGATGGCGTCACGGACTGAATGGACGTGAATCTGAGCAAACTCCGAGAGGTAGTGATGGACAGGGAAGCCTGGTGTGCTGCAGTCTGTGGGGTCACAAAGAGTCGGACATGACTGGGTGACTGACGGACAGCACCAGTGGCAAGCAGTCACGAGCCCAGATTCAGGGGAGGTGACGGAAGCCCCATCTCTCGATGGCAGGAATGTCGGAAGGGCCAGATGTGAAAAGAGTCACCCCATTTACCTTCTGTCCTGCCGGAGACCTTGAGCCCCGAGGGAGACAGACTCTGGCTGAGACCCTCGCGTGCAGCCCCGCGGACCCCGTCCGCCCGAATCCGGCAGGGCTCTGCCCTTCTGTTCCCTCCTCCTGCAGCCTCACTGCCCCGCGAGGCCCAGAGCCAGCCTTGGCCCAGCTCCCTGTGAGGTTCTAGTGCAAGGGGACCTCGCATGGTAAATAGTGAAATCTACCAAACGTGGATGATCACGTAAGGTGCTGCCACGTCTTCATTCTCCTTCTTTCCGTAAGCTAGGTTTCATGACTTGCTTCAGCACAGTAGGGACTGTAGTAGCCATTTGTGGGGCGCTGTCCAAGTCTTTCCTATTTTGACAGGGGTCGGGTGAGTGGGAGGACACAGGAAGGAGCTGGGAGGAAAGCAGCAACGCCAGGAGCCGGCAAGGAAGGGCTCTAACACGACCGCGTCAGAGGAACAAATTCACACTGTGCGCTTTTGATGGCGGTGGCTTGGCAGGGTCTCCCTTCCCAGAGAGAACTGTGCTTTAGAAGCAGTTTCTTAACTGGGGTTGCCTGTGCCCCCAAAGAAATGAATGCCTAGAATTTGTGACCTCGAGGATTCACTGAAGCTACAGTTCTGCTCCTGGCTGGTCCAGTGTCTGATCACATAGGCGCTTCATTTGCCCAGAGGCTCATCGCATCCTGTGAGTCCAGCACAGTGCCCTTCCGGGGGAACTTGGGGGCTTAAGTTTGGATGGTATGATTGAAGCTGAAAATTCACAGCTTGTGAAATGGGACTTTTTCTAATAGTTTCTGGCACCCCCCTCCCCTCAATGTCAGATTTATCTATCTTGACTCATCCTGATAATCCTCTCCTCCTTTTTTTTCATGCTGTCAGGAACCTGTCCTGGAGAAAAGAAATTAAATCATACTGAAGTGTTAGGGTCTACCAGGAGCTTGGTTTGATGTCCTTCCCGGGGAGAACGTAATGGTGGTTTCAGAGGCTGCTGAGGCAGCGTGTTCTCAAAGGAAGGAATCTCTAGTGCTAGAATTTACCTGGTAGGATAGCAAGAATGGAAAGACTTTTGAGGAAAGGTTTCTTTGTCTCTTGCCTGTGTGTTAAGTCGCTTCAGATGTGTCTGACTCTTTGCAACCCTGTGGATCATAGCTCAGCAGGCTCCTCTGTCCATGAGATTCTCCAGGCAAGAAAACTGACACGGGCTGCCATGTTCTTCTCCGTGGATTCTTCCCGACCCAGGGATCGAACCCACGTCTCTTACGTCTTTCCATTGGCAGGCAGGTTATTACCATTAGCACCAGTTGGGAAGCGCCTTTTTGTTTTTTTTTACTTTCTTGGAGGCCCCCAAACATTCAGGCTTTTGTAGGAAGGAAGGTGAGTGAGTGACTGGTAAGACTTCAGGTGTTTCCAACTCTGTTCTGGGGGTGATAGCGCTTATCTGCCTAGCTTACCTGTTCCCCAGCACTTAGGGGCCTCCCTGTCCACTTCTGCATTGCCCCAGCGGATGCCCGTCGACTTGCTTTCTAGCAGTTAAATATACAGCCTCGGTGCATATCAGCTATTCTATCAGCAGAACTGCAGAGTATTTTACAAGTAATCAGTTCATGCAGATGGCACATAAATCATGTCTGCTCTGGCCCTTTGGACACTAATGTTCCCTTATTAAGGCATAAGTAAGCCTTCCTGTTCTCATCCATCCTCCCAGGCTTTTTTTAATTACTGACAAGTATTGCCTGCTGGTTGCTCCGCCAGCCCCATCATCCCTCCCCAGCTAAGTTGCTTTTGTGAGGTTCGTCTTGTTTTTCCAGACCTGCCCAAGTTGCTGTAGGAAGCTGGGTACCTTGCGAATGGCCTGAGCCCAGGGAGACCCTTATCTCTGAGAGGAAGTGGCCGCCGCATTTGTGTTTGTGATAGTCGTGACCAGTTCGTGTTTTTGTGAAACGTGTCCCGATGACAGCAACAGTGCTCCAGGGAGGAGGGACAGATTGGCCAGGCTTGGTCACCAGGGGTAACTGAAGTCGCCGCTGAAGTCTGGGGAGTGGACGCAGAGCCGTTTCGTGGATGCCGTTCTGCCTAAAGAAACAGAACGGTCACTGTTTTTCAGCCCCCGGAAGGCCGGATGCCCAGTCCGCCCTTGTGTGCGCTCCGTTTCAACATCTCCTCCTTTTGCATCCAAACCGTAGCTGCGGATCTTTGCTGTGAATCTTTGCTGTGACACACGTGGATTTCTGCTTCCAGATTCTCCTGCCCTGCTGTTCGTGTTCAGCCAGTTTTCATTTTGGTCTGAAATGACTCTCAGAGTCTGGAAGAACCCCTGGGTTCTTGTGGTTTGGTCTCAGAGAGAGTAAACAACTTTTAGACAAGGCCTGTAAAAATACCACGGTCTACCTTGAGAGATGTTTTTTGAATGTGAAATCTGTCTAAATAGTTACTGTGGAGGGTGGAAAGGGCTTTGGAAATTGTAACAACTTCTTATCCCCTTTTAGAGACTGCCGCGAAGTGATGGACCATCTTGTCTCTTTTTCAGATGGGCCAACACCGTCACGCGGGGTGTTGCTTTTTAGATCTCCTTTTTTAAGATCACGCATACAGAGTAGAGCGGGATTGAGGCACTCCGAGGCGTTGTTTTCCTCAGATGGGGAGAGAAATGATATAAAACAGGCATGTTTGAGGTGTCAGTTCAGAACCCCAGGCTTGCCAGCCAGAGATGCCAGCCTGAGCAGAGAGCCTCCGGGGTGCAGGTCATGGATTTCAGCCAGCCCGGGGTCCTTTATGTGGGCTTCCGGGACGTGACGGTCTTGCACACGACGGTGTGTAAGGACAGCGTCTCAGAACAGAGATCATTCTCTTTCTCTCCTTCTGCTGGCAGCTGCTGAGATGGGGTGCGGGTTGAACAAGCTGGAGAAACGTGATGACCGACGACCTGGAAATATCTACTCGACATTGAAGAGGCCCCAAGTGGAGACCAAGATAGATGTGTCCTATGAGTACCGCTTCCTGGAGTTCACCACGCTGAGTGCCGGTGAGCCTGGGCGCTCGGCCCAGCGGGCTCGGGGGGCCTGGGGGCCTGGGGACAGGCTTGGGGGTCGGGGGGTCTTGGGGGGACAGGCTGGGGGCCCTGGGGGGCCTAGGGGGGATGGGCTTGGGGGGCAGGCTAAGGGGCCTGGGGACAGGCTAGGGGGCCTGGGGGAACAGGCTGAGGGACTTGGGGGCGCCTGGGGGGTCTGGGGGGATGGGTTGGGGGGTGGGAGTCTGGGGGCCGGGTTGGGGGCCGACTGACAGGGGGTTTTGTCAAGAAGGGACTGCTCTCAGGAAGCCAGATGTCTGGGTAAAAATCTCTCACTTTCTGCAAACTAGCAACTGATTTAAATGGTAACGAATTAAAACCAGGTGGGCCAACTGGTACCCGGGGGAGCGTTGAATGGGCCTACCATGGGTCTACCTGCTCGCGGAGCGTTTCATGGCAGGCCGGGCGAAGGAGGTGGCGGCTGTGTCTGCTCGTGGCCGTCTGTCCGTCCTCCCAGCTCCCCCTGCCCCTTGTCCATCACGCTTGGCCCTGCATCCCAGAGGCCCCGGGGTGACTGATGAGTGAGGCTCAGCGTTCCCATCTGGAGCATTTGCCGAGCGCCGGCTGGATGCGGAGATGCGGGTGGTGCTGCAGGGAAATCGCGTGGCCCGTCCTGGTGTCTCTCGTCCCCATGGAAGAACTCGACAGGCCGTGCCCGCAAGGTGGAAGCATGTAAATTAGGCTTTTGGAAGAGGGACCAGGGCTTTCTTCCTTGTAGGGGGGGAGGTCCCTTGAAGTGGGGAACCCTCAGTGGGCACTTGCTGACACAGGCATCTGAAGACGGACTTTCTCCTCCCTGTGACCATGATAAGAGAGGAGAATTTGTGGCTAGAGCCCTCCTAGGGGTGGGTTTGAGTCCTGGCTCCGCTGTGGACCTGCGTCTGAGCAGCGGGCGCTGGCAGGGCAGCCCTGGGGGCAGCAGGGGGCACGCGTCCGGCCCCAGGTGGGCGGCTGGCCCCACTGACCACTCCCCTCCTCCCCGCCGCTGCCTGACCACCTCCATCCGGGGCTAATGCCGCTCCCTGAGCCCCGGGCGGGGTGGGCGGCTGGGCGGCTGGGCCTCTCTAGGGGCGGCCTGAGCACCCCTCACAGCCCCCCAGACAGACCCCTGGCTGTCCCAGCCCACTGCTTCCTGCCGGCACCTCTGATGAATACCGCCACCCCCGTCCTCAGCAGCCAGACCCGACACCTCACTCACTGTGAACCACGCCTTCCCTTCCTCACCCACAGCTTCCAAGCCTCTTAAAGCGTCTTCCGAAAATGCTTGTGATGTCGCTGACGCAACGTGAACAGATCTGAACCCGAAAGCATTCGGAGCATTTCATCAACCAGTATTTGCTCAGTGAGCACTTGAGTGCTTTCGACGTGCTGAGCCTGGTAGAGGGGTGAAGGAAAGGCCAGAGTGTGTGCAGGAGAAAAGACCAAAAGGAAACATAGCAAGGTGTTAAACACGGATTGTTAGGGTGCTGAGACGAGGGGGCAGTTCTTTTCCTCTTTTTCATAGTTTTGTGCATCGTGGTTTTATTCCTTTCATCACCAAGAGGAGTGACGTTTTGCTTTTCATGGTGATCACTTCCAGGAACATAGCAGGTGCCTCCCCACCCCCGACCCCTGCACCCCCTGATTCTTGGCTCATCGCCTGAACTACCTTCCCGACCTGCTGGCCTGTTTCCGGGCTGCCCTGTGCCCCAGGCGCAGCACCTACACGGCTGTCTGCGGTTGGATCACGTTTTGTTGTCTGATTATAAAATGGGGATGTATCCACTGAAAAAGTTAGGAAAACCCCGGAGCGACCCTCGCTGGTCTCCCTGCTTCTCTCCTTTCCCCCTGCCCTCGGATCACATCCCTGCTGTGGCTCCTGGCCCTGGGGCACCAGCTTCCCTCTGCCTCATCCTCCCGCTGTCTGTCCTGCGTGTTCTGCCGCTTCGGCCTTGCTGTTTCTCAGCAACCCTCCCCGGCCCCGGCCTCCTCAGGGCCTTTGCACTGCCTGTTGCCTCTGCCTGGAACTCCTCCCAGATACACTCTGGGCTCAAACCCTCAACCCCCTTCTCTGTGAAACCTCCCTGACCCCCTGTTTAAAATGTCTGCCTCCCCCGACTCCCCACCCCCTTCCTCTCTTGGTTATCCTCCTGGGGAACCCTGCCATCCACGTGCTCTATATTTCACTCGTAATCCATTTCCTTGTTTGTCGTCTGCCTTCCTTTATTAGCAAGTGGAATCCCTTCTAACAGGAGCAGGACTGTGTCTCTATTTCTTCTCTGCTATATCGTCAGTATTTAGAACAGTGCCCGGCACATAGTAATCATGTTGAATGAATCCTCAGTGTATATTTTTGTGTTCTGCTTTTATGCAGCTTACAGTGAGGCACCTGCTGTGGCTGCACGTGTTCCTAAAATATGGTTCAGTGGCCCTAAGTGCTTGAATCAATTAGGGTGCCATAATTTATTTTGGGCTCCCCTTTATGGACGTTTAAGTTATTTTGAGCTTTGGGCTCTTCTAAATAATGTTGTGATCAGCAGCATTGTACGTACATCTCTGGATGCGTTTCTGATTATTTCCTCAGGAATGGCTGGGATGAGAGATATGGGTGTCGGGACCCTTAGTAGATTGGCACCTTGCCCCCTGGGTGGGACCTGTGGGTGTGCAGCTCAAATCCCGCCACACTGAGCCCTTTAGCTGGTTCCCTGGGTGATGACAGGGGGGCTCCCGCTGCTGCCCAGACTGTGCGGGCCCCCTCCCTCATCTCTGCAGGATCACGTGCCGGGGCCCTCAGCCTTGCCCGCTGTCCCCACTAGGACCCGCCCCCCCCCGCCCCCCGCCCAGCCTCCGTGTTCTGGCGCCGTCGGACCACCCTCTGCACAGGCCCTGCCCCGCCCCCTCCCCTGTTGCCAGCATCCCACCCTGAAGTCCTTCCTGAAATCCTTCCTTCTGGACACCCGTCCCGTCAGAATCACACTTTTCTGCATAGGGGTTGCTTGTCCCCACTGTCTTTACGATCCTTTTATTCCATCGTATGTTAAACTCTGTGTGTTTGCTTCAGGGCAGAGACTAAGCCTTGCCCACCTTTCTGTTCATCCTTCTGGCTCGCGCCTTCTGGCCGACAACAGATAGCCATTCTGGATAGTTGGGCTCCAGGAAGCCTGCAGGGCGGGGCTTACATCTGCTGATGCCTTTCCAGGCCGCCTGTCAAGGTCCTTTTCCAGAAAGTCTCATGGGGTTGTCTGCCACTGCTCTGTAACGGAGACTTCTATGTGCCAGGTCCCACGATGGGGCCTTCGACCCCTGATCTCATGTTTTAAACCCTTTTCAACTTTGCTGACATGTAACTTTAGCACACCACACTGCACGTCTTTAAAATGTCCAGACTCAGGAAACCGTCACCTCAAGACGTGGGGCATCTTCATTGTCCCCCAAGTGTCCTCCTCCTCCTTTAGTCCAGCCCTCTGTCCCCTGACGATATGCTTTCTATCACTGATTTCATTTTTCTAGAATTTTCTATAAAAGAAATTGTGAAATTGGATTTTTCCACTCCGTTTCCTTATTTTGAGATCATTTATGTTGTATGGTGTTCCAGTGGTTCATTTCTGTTCCGTCGCTGAGTGATCTTCCAGCGTGTGGATTGACCACAGTGTATTTTTCTCTTCACCTGTTGATGGACATCTGGGTCATTTTCAGTTTGGCGTTCTTACGAATTAAGTTGCTATGAACAGTTGTCTTTGTGGGCTGCTTTGGTGGTTTTATCACCGCTGTAACCTAGGGAGGTGTATGGGTACACTTGTTTTTATTTTTTATTTTTGGCAGAAGAGGAAATGGACGTTCAGAGAGGTCAAGTACGTTTTCTAAAGATGCGGTGCTGGGAAGTGATCAGGGCAGAAACTGAATGTGGGTCTCTTGGGCATCCTAGCTCTGGTGCCGTATAAGCTGCAAGGTCCCAGATGAACAGGCGTGAACGGCAGTCGGCACGTTCTTGCCATAAAGCTTGTGTTGCCAAGCAGAGGGCTGAGCTGTTCCTCTTCCGTGTGGGGTTGCCATAGGAGGTTTTTGAGGAGCACTTGATGTGTTTATTTTTTCATAGAGAAGATGCTCGTCCGACTCACATATTCCAAGTTGGGGATAGGGTGTTGTCCACTTCCACCTGCTGCCTTAGGAAGGGGACCCCACACCCTTTAAAAAACCAGAGAACACGCACTTTCAAGATCAGAGTCCACCCTGGTTTTTCTGCCCCTCACTCAGAGCCTGGTGCTTCTGTGGATGATTGTGGAACTTGCAACCTCGCTTGTAGCGCTGATGGAGGCGAAAAGCAGCAGGAAACTCACCGCGAAGCGCATAGGCTGCCAAAAATCTCAGCTCTGGGTGATTTGATTGGGCCTTCAATTTTCAATTAACTCTGGTCACCGAGGGCTGAACCTGCCCTTGGACGGGTCTCCTCGCAGGTGGAGGCCCATAAAGCATCACGATTCCTGTGGCACGGTGCCTCGTTAGCCCTTTTATGCGTGCGGCTTGCCAGCTTCTCGATGCCAGGCCACTGACACCACTCAAAAGCTACCTGTGGGAATCCGTGGTGTTTGTCACAGGAGCAGTTGGCACAGTCTGCGGCCCGTAGGGCGACAGTGATGCCTCGGGCATGACCCTTGCCTGACTGTCTGGCCCCGCGCTGTCCAGGACAGGAGCCGCCAGCCACGCGGCTGTTTGGTATAATAATTAACATTGAATGAAATAAATGTATGAATACAGATGAATGAAAGATACGATAAAACATGAACCGAAGTAAAAATCCGTTGCTCTGCCACCCCTGGCACCCGTCACATGCTCAGCAGACGCATGCGGCTCGTGGCCACCATACTGGGCGTTGTAGGCAGAGGATGTGCCCACTGTGGGCAGTGCTCTCCCAGTCGGTTTTCGATGGGGGAAGACTCGATTCCAGGTCTGACTCTGCATCCCTAATCAGGTTAACGTACCGTTGGTGTTATGAAAGCTTGCTCCTGGCTTCACTAGGGGCCGCAGGATGACAGTTCATCGATGTCACACACATTTACCGAGTGTGGACTGGACCCAGGTGTTCTGTCCGGAGCACGTGAGGGTGAACCAGACAGGAGGTGCCCACCCGCCCAGGTCACAGTCAGCTGGGCTGCTGCAGCAAAGTGCTCCAGGTGATGTTTATTTTTAATCACAGATTTGGAGGCTGAAAGTCCATGATGGGGGGGCCCCCACGATGGGGCGTTCTGGTGGGAACTGTCTTCCTGGCCTGTGGACAGCCACCTTCCTGCCGCGTCTTCACACCTGAGTGAGACAGAGCGACCCCTTCCTGTCTCTTCTTAGAAGGACGTTGGTCTTATGGGAACAGAGTCCATGCTTATGACCTCATTTCCTTAGTTACTTGTGTCCTGGCCAGCTCAGTCGTGTCTAATTCTTTGCAACCTCAAGGACTGTAGCTCACCAGTCTCCTCTGTCCATGGAGTTTTCCAGGCAAGAATACTGGAGTGCGTTGCCATTTGTTTTTCTCCAGGGGAACTTTCTGACCCAGGGATTGAACCCATGTCTCCCGTGGCGCGTGCGTTAACAGGCGGATTCTTCACCGTTGAGCCGCCTGGGAAGCCCCAGTACATGTCACCTTAGTTACTGCCTTACCCTCAATACTCTCGCCCTGGGAGCTGGGCTTCAGCATTTGGATTTCAAAGGGACACCATTCAGTCCATACCACGGGTCTAGCCTGCGGTCTCCATTGCTTCAGCATCTTCCAGATGAATAACCACGTGACTAGGGTGCTGGTGATGGAGGGAATGTGGTGAAAGGTTCCCTTGTTGGAGGATGTGTGTGTCAAGGAAGGTTTGAGGCTTGCAGGGGGATTTGGAGTTAGCCAGGTGGAGAATGCTGTGGTGCTGGAGAAGGCTCTTGAGAGTTGCTTGGACTGCAAGATCAACCAGTCCATCCTAAAGGAAATCAGTCCTGAATATTAACTGGAAGGACTGATGCTGAAGCTGAAACTACAATACCTTGGCCACCTGATGTGAAGACCTGACTCATTGGAAAAGACCCTGATGCTCAGAAAGATTGAGGGCAGGAGGAGAAGGGGATGACAGAGGATGAGGTGGTTGGATGGCATCACCAACTCGATGGACATGAGTTTGAGTGAGCTCCGGGAGTTGGTGAAGGACAGAGAGGCCAGGTGTGCTGTGGTCCATGGGGTCACAAAGAATCGGACACGACTGAGCAACTGAACAATAAGGTGGGGAATGAGGCTGGGAACAGGTGATCTTTTCAGGCAAAGGGGACAGAGCATACAGACAACACTGCATATTTGAGAAGCCGTGGGTGGTTCAAGTTGATTGGCTTGTGTCCTTTTTGGGGCCAGATGACTGAAGGTCTTAGGTCTTGGACTGAGGAGTCTAGGCTCTCTCAAGAGCTCTCAAGGCTGTTAAGGTGGGGCTAGGGTAGGTGACATGATCAGATTTGTGTTCTGGAAAGCTTGCTGTGGGTTTAGAAAGAAGGGATGGAAGGGGTAAAACTGGGGGAGAGGAGAACATTTTGAAGCCGTTGCGGTCTTGAGCAGGGAGTGAAGGGGACCTCAGCGAATGGAGTGGCTGTCGGGACTAGAGGGTGGGTGGGTTGAGAGAAGTCAGCGGGTGGCCCCGGGGCCTGACTGGCTGGTGAGGGGGTGGGGGGTAGGGGGGCGGAGGTGGCTTAGCTGGGCACCTGGACGTCTGGCATGGGGGCACAGCGCGATGCTCTGATTCTGCTTTAAAGCATTGACTATTTTTAAAATTCGAATAGAGTTGCTTTACAATGCTGTTAGTTTCAGCTGTACGCAGCGTGAATCAGCCGTATTCTTACACATCTCCCTCCCTCTTGCGCCTCCCTCCCGCCATCCCACCCCCTGGGTCATCACAGAGGACTGAGCTGAGTCCCCTGTGCACACAGCGGCTGCCCACCAGCCGTCTATTTCACACATGACGGTGTGCATGTCAACACAGCGTTTCCTTTTTTAAAAGCAGTTTGTCTATTATTTATTTTGCGTGGGCTGGGTCTCTGTTGCAGCGTGTGGTTGTCCCTGGTGGTCCAGTGGAGAAGACTCCACGCTCCCAACGCCGGGGGGCCCAGGTTCTAACTCGGATCGGGAGCTCAGATCCTACATACCACACCTGGGCCCGTGCACCGCAATGAGAGATGCCTGTGCTGCTCGGCAACTAAAGCGTTTTCAGATAATGCCCGCAAGGAGCCTGAGAGCCAGAGGGAAGGCCCTCTCTCTCTCTCTTCTTCAGACGAGGAGATTGCCTTGACAGGTAGTAGTACTAAGTGGGACCAGAATCCAATATTCGAACCCCCCTCACATAGGACCTTTCTACTGCATGAAAGAGAGCGCTCAGACCTCTTGAATGATGCCTCAGTCTAAAAAAGAACTTCACTGGGGTCTAACTTACCTGCAGTAAAATGCACCTATGTGAGGTGCATGGCTTGCTGAGTTTTGGTAACTGACACACCCTTGTGATTACCACCACATAATCACACCGCCCCCGAGGGTTCCCTATCCCGGACCGCCACTGATTGGCCTTCGGTCACTGTAGATTCACCTGCTCCTTCCAGAATAGTGTAGCACTGTCGTCATACAGCGTGCAGGCTTTGGTGTCTGACTTCCTTAACTCGGTGTAATTCTTCGGGGATTCATCCATGCCGTTGTACGAATCGAGAGCTCATTCCCTTCTGTTTCTGGGTAGTATTCCGTTGTTTGGATGTGCCCAGTGTTTCTAGTCATTTCCTGTTGAATACTTGGGCTGTTTCCACTTTGGGGCTGGTCTCAAATAAGCTGCTGTGGACGTCTGTGGACAAGCCTTGTGTGGACCTGTTTTCTTTCCTGCTGTGTAAATAGGAGGGGTGGGATTTCCGGGTGGTGTGGTAAGTGTATCGTTTACCTCTATGAGAAGCTGCGCAACTGCTCTCCAGAGTAGCTATACTATTTGACATTTCAAACAATACATGAGGGGTGGTGGGGCTTTCCCAGCTCAGTGGTGAAGAATCCACCTGCCAAAGGGGGAGACGCAGGAGATGTGGGTTTGATCCTTGAGTCGGGAAGATCCCCTGGAGGAGGAAATGGCAACCTGCTCCAGTATTCTTGCCTGGGAAATCCCATGGACGGAGGAGCCTGGCGGATACGGTCCGTGGGGTCGCACAGAGTCGGACACGACTGAAGTGACCTAGCAGCAGCAGCAGCAGCAGATTCACTTTTTTACGTGTGATAATTACAGATGCTGTGTATTCAGTACCTGTGTGTGTGTGCTCAATCTCATCCGACTCTTTGCAACCCCATGGATTGTAGCCCGCCAGGCTCCTCTGTCCAGCGGACTTCCCAGGCAAGAATACTGGAATGGGTTGCCATTTTCTCCTCCAGGGGGATCTTCCCAGAGATGGAACCAGTGTCTCCTACATTGGCAGCCTGATTCTTTTACCGCTGTGCCACCTGGGAAGCCCAATTCAGCACCTAGTGTGTGTTAATCAATTTTAAACGAAGTAACAACAGTCTTACGAGGTAGGTGAAGTTTCCTCCAGGATATAGGAGGACAAATTGAGGTCTCGAGTATGGATGGGGTCGTTGCCCTAGGCCACCAAGCTGCTGGGTGTTTGTAGCCAATTCCATCGTCTTACCGAGCAGCAGAGCCTTCGCTTTGGTCTGCTTTTGATTCCTGCATTGCCTGCACGCTGTGGTGGTTTTGGCTAAACTGAAGGGCTTCACCGTGAAAACGCTGAGAAGCACCTCGTGCTCCACCGCACGTCTTCTTCAAGCTCGTCTCCTGTTTCTCCGCTTAAATTCCTGCTTGTAAAACATTCCCATGGCACACGTTACAACTTCTAGGATCAGTTCACATTGCCACATTTCTAAAATTCCCGTCTTTGTGGGTTTCCGGTCTCAGAGGTCTTGAAGAGCTGACCTTTGGGGTTTTTTGCTTCAACATTTATGCTGACCAGGCTCATACTTGCATTTTGACTGCCAGCATTTCAGCCTTAAGCCCTGTGGATAAATTTTGGGTGGTCATGAGAATAACACAGGGTCACATTCATTATTCAAAACATGTGTATTGTGCAATGAATCATGTAAGGGTCCAATTTTTATTTCACTTCCAGTCTGGGTAACCTTACCCTAAGCACGACTGCAGAAGCAGCTGATAATCATTGTCTCTTTAAGTTGTTCTTTTAATCTCTCCTCCCAACTGGGATAGAGATTTCGCCTAAAAAGATGGATCACAGTTTACTTTAAAGTCTAAAAACTAACAGGTTAAAGTGTTTTGGGGCCAAGACCCTGGGTACTGAGTGACTTGTCATAAATCTTGGTGCTGCTAGCCTGTCGGATTTCATGGGTTGTCAAGGGACGTGATAAGAAAATTCTAAAATGTCATCAAACATGATGTTAACCTCCAGAGAAAGACTCCAGGCCTTAAGAACGAATCATTTCACTAAAGGCATGGTTCGCTAACTTGATAGTGAGTCAGAGTCACCTGAAAAGCCCTTTGAAACCCAGACTCCTGGGCCTCAGAATTTCTGATTCATTAGGTCTGGGGCCAAGCCTGGGAATGGTGTTGTCACAAGTTCCCAGGTGATGCTGATACCACTCATCTGGGGACCACGCTGAGAACCTTCCAAGACCAAGTGGGCTGCGAGTTTCTTTGATCTGAGTGGAGAAGGACGAGAGAAATGATACTGGTGTGACTTTTTAAAGTATGAAATAAAGTTTAGTAAATGTTTGCATACATAACTATATATCATGACCAGTTCAGATTTTATTTCCTTGAAGTAGCTTGCCATATATTTGGAAGGACAGGCCATACTCCTCAAATGAAAATGCTGCCAGTGGAACACAGTGATTCTCCAACTTTGGTTAAAAGGTTCCCATGCCAGGCTGCACCCTGGGCCCCTGAAGTCCGTCTTGGGAGAAGCAGCCAGGCCTTGGTGCTTTTTGAGACTGTGGGTGAAGCCGTGGGCAGCCGTGGTGGAGGGTGAGTGGGCGGCATTGGTGAAGTGCCAGGCGGTCTTTCCCAGCCTGGGTATCCCAGCTGGTCACCATCAGGTAGGCCACCTGTCCTGAGATTTTGTTTCCCTTCAGCCCTCAGAGAGGTTTGTAATTCCTGCAGGTCACCTCCAGTTCCCTGAAGCCTGGGTTCTTTCCCCAGAGTGCCGAGCAGGAGACGTGGTGTAGCTTGGAAACGGCACAAACAGTTCTCCAACTTTAGCAATGACAGAATCAGCGGTGGGCTTGTGGGTTCAGATTACGGAGCCCCAGTCCGTGGCGTTTGTCATCCGGACGTCTGGGGAGAGGCCCAGGATTTTGCACCTCTCGCAAGTTCCCAGGCGATGCTGCCGTTTGCCATTGCTGCTGCGGGGACCACCTCGGAACCCACTGGACTGGCCCATGGGCAGTCGGTTCCCCCCAGCAGCCGCAGTCGTTCTGCTGGCCTGAGTCCCCACATCTCCGTTGTCACCGAAACCCAGCCTCCCCAGGGCCCCTCGCAGACTTCAGGGGTTGGCCGTCATGAAAGCCAGTGCTTCTAACCTGGCTTCCTCCTCTCTGAGCAGACTCCGGGCACCATCTCACTGGTCCTGAGGTGGACCTCACATTTCGCCCCTCTGCCTCGGCGTGAACCATCCACCTGTGGAGCACTCCCCCCCACCCACACACAGCCTCAAGGCCCCCCGGGGTCCCTGCCCTCCTTCACAGTGCTGGAAAAGCTCCACCTCTTCCCTGAGAAGTCAGCCCTCGGGGGTGACCGGCCGCTGTGCAGGCAGATGGGAGCGCGTGGGTTTGGGGATGAGAGGCTGTGTGGTTGGAAATGAGTGTTTGCAGGGAGGTTGCTGGGCTCAGCTGAAGGCCGAGGAGTGAGAGGTGGGTCTCAGTCCAGTCGCTCAGGCGTGTCCGACTCTTTGCGACCCCATGAATCGCAGCACGCCCGGCCTCCCTGTCCATCACCAATTCCCGGAGTTTACTCAAACTCATGCCCATCAAGTCGGTGATGCCATCCAGCCATCTCATCCTCTGTCGTCCCCTTCTCCTCCCACCTTCAATCTTTCCCAGCGTCAGGGTCTTTTCCAATGAGTCAACTATTCGCATGAGGTGGTCAAAGTATTGGAGTTTCAGCTTTAGCATCAGTCCTTCCAATGAGCACCCAGGACTGATCTCCTTTAGGATGGATTGGTTGGACCTCCTTGCAGTCCAAGGGACTCTCAAGAGTCTTCTCCAACACCACAGTTCAAAAGCATCAATTCTTCGGTGCTCAGCTTTCTTCTCAGTCCAACTCTCACATTCATACATGACCACTGAAAAAACCATAGCTTTGACTAGACGGACCTTTGTTGGCAAAGTAATGTCTGTGCTTTTTAATAACCTATCTAGGTTGGTCATAACTTTTCTTCCAAGAAGCAAGAGGTGGGGGCCTAGGGAACAATTTTGTGCTGGCTAACAGATGTGTTGCCAGTGGTCTGGGGTCTGCGGACCATTCTTGGACCAGGGGCCTTGACTCCTGAGTGTCTGTGCCCTTCTGGCTTATCCAGGGTGGAGGGGGAGCGTAGGCCAGCGGGGGGACAGTCAGTGTACTGTGGCTTGACCAGAACATGCCGGGCATATTAGGGGCCCAGTTATACCCACAACATCTAAGCAGACCTTGGTTTTCATTTACACAGCTCATCACGTCTAGCTGGAAACACTGGACCTTGGCAGGTTTGTAAGATGTACTTGGGCCTCAGGGGTCACGTGGTCCAGCCTCCTCCTGGTCTTTTTCTAGAAGCCTTTGCTTTGGTTAGGTCTCTACTATCTCTGTCCCCTGCACCCCGTTTCTACTCCTTTCCCACCCTCGCCAGTGTGACCAGACCCATAGAGATAACCTCGATCCTGGGCATATATTCAGGGAAAGCTTTAATTCTGAAAGATACATGCACCTCTTTGTTCGTGGCAGCACTATTGACAGTAACCAAGATGGGAGAGCAACTTAAGGTGTCTGTCGACAGATAGATGGTTAAAGATGTCTCACACTCACACACACACACACACACACACACACACAGGAATACTACTCAGCCAGGAAAAGAATGAAATAATGCCATTTGCAGCAATGTGGATGGACCCTGAAATGATCATACTAAGTGAAGTAAGCCAGCCAAAGACAAATGTCATATGATATCACTGGTATGTGGAATCTTAAGAAAGAAAAGGACACAAATAAACTTACTTACAAAACAAAGAGACTCACAGACAAGACGAACTTCTGGTCACCAAAGGTGAAAGAGCGTGGCGGGGGTTGGGGGGGGATGAATTGGTAATTTGGGATGAACATGTCCACACTACTGTGTGTAAAACAAATAACAACAAAGACCTACTTGTGTGGACAGGGGACTATACTCAATATTTTGTCATAACCTGTAAGGGAAAAGAATCTGAAAAAGTATATGTATATATATACACACACATACATACATATGCATGTATGTATATACAACTGAATCACTATGCTGAATACCTAAAACTAACATGATACTGTACATCAGCTATACATAAGTAGAAAAATAAAATGAGAAATGACCCAGAGGCGACAGCACAGACCGGAGCTCATGGACTGAGCTTGAGTGGAGTGGGTCCGGGCGCTGCCCGGGAGGCCTGGCCGCCTGGCCGTCTGACCCCTGACTGCCGTTGCCTGCGCTGCACGCGTGAGCCCCCCTTTTTCAGGGAAGCCTTCAGCTCAGGGAAGGAAGGAAGAGCCCTGGGGGATGGGGGGTTATTTGCATTACAGGAGGAGTCTCGGTTTAAAGTGGCTTTCGCCATGGGGTTCCTTTCCTGGAGCCTCGAGTGCCCTGAAGTGTTTATTTTGCCATCCATAACGAGGTATTTATTACCGCTCTAAATATGATACCTGCAGCTTTAGAACATAACAAATTCATCTGTAACATTTGCTGCTCTTCCGCAGAACCGAACATGGAGGCTCTGATGTTGATGGTGTGTGTTTTTTTTTTTTCAGGGAAAACAAACAAACAGATCTTGAAGTAAAATGTCAGAAGCCAGGAAGGAGGGTAAAGAGAAGCTGCTCTTGAGGCTGTGGCATAAGGCAGGGGTCCCTTGTCTGTTGGGGGGATGGCTTTTCGTATCTCCCAGACGTGAAGCTCATCCCTGAGGGGAGGGTCCTCCTGCCACAGCCCTGAATCTCTGTGTCAGAAGGCCTGGCTGCGTCTGTGCCCTCCGTGGTTGGCTGAGGTTGTCCGTAGGTGATGAGGTGTGGACAGGAGCTTCCTGTGATGATAAGGGTATTATTACTGTTGGTAGCAGTAACAGCGGTGACGACTGCCAGTGAGTCACGCACCATGCCTGGGCTGAGTTCATCCTCAGGGCATCCTGACTTGGGAGATGAGGAAATGGGGCTCAGAGAGGTTATCCAGCATGCCCACGGCCACACAGCACATACGTGGTGGGGCAGGCATCGGAGCTCAGACGAATGCTTTGCTTGTAAGCAGAGCTGGCTGTTGGGCAGGCCTCCTGGGCCCAGCCCTGAGGCTCGGCAGGCCCCGATCTGTGACCCCCAAGACCCCAGCAGCCAGGGCTCTGCCTGTGCCGGGCGGGTCCTGCTCTAGGGAGAGCGTGCTCACGTGGCTTGGTGACTTATAGGCAGTAGGGGTGAAAATAGCCGCTGAGTGTGACGCCACGTGGGTCTTCATCGTCTTCATCGTCTTCGTCTCAAGTAACTGGTAACAGCCCTGGCGGTGCCTTTCAGTCCCGGTATGTGCAGGGAGGCTCAGGCCCAGGGCGATTCCGTGCCAAAGCGCCAGTCTCCCTGCTGCCCGGGGCCCTCAAGACCTGGGGATGGGCAACCACGTCAAGATCACACTGCCCATGACCCGCTGAGAACCACCGGTGTTCGCGTTTGCCAAGATTGCGAATGTCAGTGCCTGACCCGCTGTAGCAGAGCGTGGCCTTCCGTATGTTGCTGGTGTTAAATCGGGCTGTTTGACCTCCAGCTCAGGTTTGGAGGCCAAGTGTGAAGCGGGTGCGTGTGGAAGGCTGCCACGCAGTCCTGGTTTTGTCAGCGGGCCAGGCTCGGAACTTGTCCTGTGCTGAATATAGACTCCTCCTTTGCTGAAAATAGTACGGGCAGTAGGTAGGGAAACATTTTTCTTTCCTAGAAAATCGCTCCCTGCGCCTCTGGGTTGCTTTGACTTCTGTGAAACCATCTGTTCCTTCCGATGTAATTTCCAGACTATTAGATTAAACGGTTTCTCCTGTCCCACTTTTCAGCTTCTGCTTCCTTTCACTGTTCATTAATAAATTGCATGGCGGAGTTTTCATGGTGAGGGGGTGGGGGTGGCGTGTCTATATTTACTCAATTTCAGCTTGGGCAATGGCAATTGTTGGGGCCTGTGAATTTCTTTGATTTCCTGCATATGTTTCATTTTTGTTTTTAGTTTCTATAATTGCTAAGAGTTGGTTGCATTTTGTTGTTGTTGTTTTTGAGACTCATGAAAGGAAGTCAGTTGCATGAGTTAGGAGCTGAGGTTCTGGTGGGGAGGCGCGCTAAACACAGATCTGTCTTTAAACAGAAGATACGAAGAATTGGTAAGGAAATCGGCTCCCATAAAACCTGTCTCACCGTAGATGAATACACTTGTACGGAGTCTTCAGGGATTTTTAAAGATAAATGAGATAATATGTGTGACGTGGCTTCAAGCTTTTCTGAGCACAGCTACTACATTCATCTTCTGTATGGTTGTTGCTTTTGAGAATGCAACCAAGCCTGCTGTTAGTATTAATGTTATTGTTAGATATTCACTAATGGAGGTAGTAAGATTTAAGAGGGAAGAGGGCATTCTTTGAATTCCTTTCTTAATGTAAAAACTCTTCTTGCTGTTTCCCCAGTGTCTCTGTATCCATACCAGGAATCAGCACTCAGTCATGTGTGAAAATGGGCTCAGAGGTCTGTGTGTATGTGTGTGTGTGTGTGTGTGTGTGTGTGTGTGTGTGTGTGTGTGTACAAGCAGTAAATTCCAGCAACTTAAGCCTGCCTTTAGTAAAATGAAATTCCTTGGTGATGACCGTGATGTGTCAAAGCAAAATCAAATTCTTTTTCTGTAGGGAGTCATAAAAATGGCACTGTGGTCATGATAATAATTTTTATCTCCTTTGGTTAAAACAGAACAGAAAATAAGTTTATGTGCTATGCATCCTGTTAATTATGGTTATTAGCTATATTGCTTCAAATAATTTTTATAGAAATGCTTTAGACAATGCTTGGACCAGATTTCACGCGTGCTTCGGAAGAAAGGTGGCCTGTTGAATTTTATCTATGAAGTATTTTCAAATAGTGTGAAAGTGTAGGTGATTCTGCCGTCAGGTCACTTGTCACTGTCGTTAATTCTGGAGAGTCATTTTCTCAGTTCTGTGTTTCAGACATGTCTTAAGCTGTTCTTTGTTTATAGGTCAGATCTCCTGATAAATAAAAATGAGGTAGGCAGTTGGTACTTGCTCGAGTCATCAGCCGCTGGGGTTTATTTCTATTCTGTTGCATAAACATGCTTTTCAGGTGCATATACATGATTCATACGGAGGAGGATACCTTCTTTTGACAGCCTTATTGGGCCTTCCTAAAAGAGGAAGGGGGTTATTTCAGTTGGGCATCTTGGGTGTAGATTCTGAGTTGCTTGTTAAGCGTAAGGACGGTATGGAGCCATATGGAATGTGTGTTGCCTTTGATGGTGATCTGTTCCTTAGGGAGCTGGCATACTTGGTGGGTGGACTTTCTTTAATGGAGAAGGCAGCCCTGTCTGACAGGGTTATTCAACAACATGAATTCATTGGATATTTATTGATTACCTGCCCTTTCTCTGGCTCCAGGCTGGGCCTGCACAAGTGAACAAGATGGCGAGGCCTCCTATCATAGGAACCAGCGTCTGAACCCTCCCTGTCCAATTCAACCTTATTGATGCCCCAGCCTGGTGCCCATTTTCCCATATCCGGAAACCAGTCCCCTGGGGCCACAGCCTTAACAGAGTCTGTGTGTTATCCCGGGAAAGCATCGTCCTTGATTTCCCATGATATGTCTTTGACCTGGTGGGCCCTGCATGGCTGATGGCTGGAGACTTGTCTCGTCTTGGGTGGGAGCAGGAAAGCCCTGGAAGTCTTAGACCAGGCGGGATCCCTTGTCTCGCCCCCTCCCCCCCGCTTGGAAAAAACCCCTGGATTAGTGGCTCAAGTCATACCAACTTCCTGGGGCTGGAGGACTCATCAGGGCTGTTTGTGCCCACAGACTGAACTTTGGGGGGCTTAAAAGAAGCACCCAGCATGCTCTGGGAGCATGCTGCAGGCTTCCAGACCGCCGTGGCTCTCTTGATGAGACACGGTGTGTTGGTCTAGAGTGAGATAAACCTTGGAGAAGCGGCACTGCTGGTTCCTCCAACAGCCTGGGCTGAGATGGTGCTGGAGAGCTGACGGGCGGGAGGAGGGCGCCGGCGTTTGCCGGATCTGTGCTTTATCCTCTAGCCCAGTGGCCCAGCTTTGCTTGTCTAAAACCACTGTTTTCTGACAATCTGGAAACTGTAAATTAGAGCAGAAACTTGCTCTTTTTTTCTACCTGGTGATTTATTACCATGGACTTCATACAAATGGCTTAGACTAAAATAGCTAAAATCCAAGACAGCTTTTGTCCAAGAGCCTTAACTTTCTTTGCTGTAAGTGAGAAGCCAGAGGTGGCTTAGTCAGGTGATGGGGGCCAGTGCCCCCAGAGAGGTGGACTAGCCAAGGTTGTGTGCTGGGAACTGGGGCAGAATCGTAGAGTCCTGGGCAGAGCTTGGGGTTGACAGCCAAGTTAATGAAGGTGCAAACAACTTTAAACTCAACTTTTCTGCGTATTGGGCTTCCCTGGTGCCTCAGAAGGTAGAGAATCCGCCTGCAGTGAGAGAGATCCGGGTTCATTTCCTGAGTCAGAAGATCCCCTGGAGGAGGGAATGGCCACCCAATCCAATATTCTTGCCTTAAAATTTGCACTCCAAATTCCGTGGACGGAGGAGCCTGAAGGGCTGCAGTCCATGGGGTCCCAGAGTCAGACAGCTAAGCCTGTGTGCTCAAGAGCCTGTGCTCTGAAACAAGAGAAGCCACTGCGATGGGTAGCCCACCCACCACAACGAAGAGTAGACCCCACTCAGAGCAACTGGAGAAAGTCCATATGCAGCCTTGCAGACTCAGCACGGCCAAAAATAAATAAAGAAACAGATAGTATTTTTTTTTTTAAAGAGGTCTTGCTTCTCTATGAGAGGCAGTGTTGTGAGTAGTTGAGGGTGCAGACTCTTGAGCCAGACTTCAAATTCTGATTCTGCCACCGATTAGCTATGTGACTTTGAGAAAGTCACTTAACCTCTCTGTTACAGGGTCATCATCTGTAAAGGGGGCATGTATTTTTGGGCTTCTAGCTTCTATATTCTAGGAAAACTACTTTGAAGACTGTGGGTGGGTTTTTTTTTTTTTTTCTTTTTTATAGGTTCCCCTGTTCATGGGATTCTTCAGGCAAGAATACTGGAGTGGGTTGCCATTTCCTTCTCCATGTGGGTGGGTTTTAACAGACACAGTCCACTCTTTCTGCCACGATGAGTAGAAAGAGGGGCCACTTGAATAGCTTTTGTGACTCTTCCAGACTCTCAGGTGCCTATCCTTGGACTGAGGGCAGTTTTCCAGGGGAAGGGGCAGCCGACACCTAGCCCCTGGGGGAGGGGTGCTCGAGTCCCTTAAATGACAGCCGTCAGCAGGGACGATCCCTACCCTGGGTGATCTTCCAGTCCAAAAGCAGAGGACCACCACTTGCTTTTCCATCCTTGTCTTGTCTTTGATGCCGTGAGCTGTGTCCATAGAATCTCTAATTTCACATCGTAGGCCTTGCTGAGTGGAGTGCGTCTTTTCTCGAGACTAAATTCTGTGTTTTAGAAAAGCTTTCTGCTTTGCCACGGTTATTCTTTGGCCTGTATGTAAATCAGTCGCTAAGCCCGGCTTCCAGCTGTGAAAGTCAGGATTTGTGACATCTTAGCCTGTTGATGAAATGCAGATGCCCTGTGTTTACCCTTCCACAGGGCCCTAGCACCTGCAGAAATTCATGACCAGGAGGAGTTGGAAGACTTGGGTTTCTAGAGCCATGAGCTTGAGAACTCTTCCTCACTCATACCGGCATCTGGCCCCCCAATGGCCACGCCTGCCAGTCAGTTGTAATGAGCATCACTGTTCCCACAGGTCCCTGGTCCAGGGCAGGCTGCTTAATGGTGGCTCCAACGTGATTTTCCCTCCTTTCCTCTTCTCTTTCCTCTCTTCTTCCCCTCTTCCCTGCTTCCTCCTTCATGCCTCCCTCCTTTCCTTTCTTCTGTCTTCCTTCATCCCTGCTCTAAAAATAAATACCAAAATTTCGCCTCGGAAAAGACAGAAAAATATATAAATGAGACTCGCCCTCCTCAGTGTCTGGGTCGATCGTGCCTTCTTGCTGTTTTCACTTTCTCTGCCCTCTAGCAGGAAAATGAAATTGCATTCGATGGACGCGCTCTCCTGCGGGGAACCCAGGGTTCTATCACGCCCTTTCTGTGAGCTCCTGGTTGTGATGAAATGGGGGAAATCTCTGGCAACCTTAGCGCTGGCAGTTTATCCACTGTCAGGAAGGAATATAATAATTTGCTCATTTTTACCCCATTAAAGAAACACCAGAAGTGCTAAAGCAGCTGATGCCTTCGGAAGACGGGTGTGCTTTAATGGAGACGCCATTAATAATTTACTTTTATAATGTAATAGTTGCCATTTTTGTGACCAAAAATTTGTTTCAACTCTGGCTTTATGGATGAAAGTAGGATCAATTAATATTGAGTGATGACAGCCTCCCTGCAGAGAGAAAATGGGAAATCTTGGTGTCGTCATCCGCCTTGTGACTAAGAAATAGCTTTTCTTAATTGTATGGAACGGAGAAGCCCACGGGGATGTAATTCATTTCTCTCCAGCTTGCGATGTAAATTGAAAGTAAGGAGGAATAACCGCAGGCTGATGTGGGCATGTGGACGCAGCCACTGAACTGGGTCTGACTTCGGGGGGTTTGCTGGAAAGGAGAGGAGAGGACCGCTTCCCCCGTGATGGACCGCCTCGGTTCATGGCTCCCGTATGTTGGTGGTGTTCTGGAGCTTTCTGCTGGAAGGCTGGCTTGCATGTCTTGGGGCTCATCACTTCTCTTCATCCCAGTCTCTTCTAAATGCCTTCTCCTCAGGGGGACCTTCTCTCACCTTCCTGCCTGAAATGGTCCCTCTGTTCACCCCGTTCACTTGGAGCCTCCATCACCCACTTACCTCCTCCAAGCAACTTGCCGTCATCTGAAGTCATAGTTTTGTATGTTTGTTGTTACTTGTGGGGGCCCCCCACTAATGTAGGCTCCCCAACAGCATGCCTTTACTCGTTGCTAAGCCTTCCTGATGAGTGCACTGTTGAATGAATGAATGAATGATTAATGTAAGAATTCCAGGGTTGCAGAATAATTTAAGTCTCTTGAATGTACAGCAGCCTCCCTGAAGGGCGTGTTGGCTCTGGGCAGGTAACACAGTCGGAGCTGTGGCTCTGAGTGTGCTCTGGTGCCAATATTCATGTGTATCTGAGCAGGTAGCCAGCAGTCCCAGGGTGTAGCCACGCCACTGACATCCGTCCCCGGACCTCCTGTGATGCGCTCTCCGAGGAGCCTGGACGTCCTGGCGGCAGCGATTACAGTGCCTGCTTTGTTCAGCGGCTTCTTCTTGCTGGGTTTTAAGTGCCTGGAGGATCGTGGCTGTTCGTATCTCATTAGCTGCGCCATCTTCAGCACCTACTGCTGAGCTCCATGAGGCTGCTTCGGGGAGTAGGGAGAGACGCCAGGTGGGAGGCTGGAGCCGGCTGCCGCCCCCAGGATGAGGCGTCACGAGCAGAAGACGGAGGTCCCTTCTCCCCTCGCCTGCCGTCCAGTGTCCACCTAGAGCCTCCCCCGCAGACTTGATAGGAAGTTGGCCGGCAGAGGAGGAATGCTGTTTGCAGACTTTTAGTTCACAGCAAAGATTGGGGTCTTGAAGGGAGTTTGGGAACTGAGAGGCAGCGATGAAATGACCAACACAGTCCACCCCTTTGCGTTTTCCACGTTCACACGTCCTTCTCCACTTTTAACTCAACATAATGATAGAACAGCTCCATTTCTACCTAACAAGTGACAACTATGCTTCACACAAGTGATCCAGCTTGCTCTTTCGTGTGAAAGAGGAGCCACAAGGCCCCAGGGGCACATGTCCTCCTCTGGGTGATGGGGATTATTTTTCTGGTTCAGTCTGCAGGATAGGGCATATTCAGCTGCGACTGGGGGAACCGGGGGAGAAGTCAGCATTGCCGCCATGACTGCGGGGACTTGGCTTTGCATTCGGCCAACACCTCACCTGGCTGGGGTTATTTGCCTGCTGGGGTAATCTAGGAATCAGAATTCTTACTGCTCCTCCCCTCCCCCCATCTCCCCAACTGCTTTAGTTTTCCATTAATACGTACTCCTAGACAAGAGAAGCTCCAGAGACTCCCCTGGGTTCCATTTTTGATGGCATCCAGTTTCCCCTTGAAAATCAGGATCGCTCACCCCAGTCACTACAGGGGCCACTTCTTGGCCTCTGGTTTCTGCGGCGTTGGTCATCCAGAACGGCCAAGGGGTGCTGTCAACTTCCGGCTCAGTGATGCCAGGGCTGTGTGGTCTGGTGGCAGTTTTTCTCTCTTGGGAACCCCGACCTCAACACCAGCAGATAGAAGCTGTGGGACCAGGAAGCACCAATTCCCCATCTGTATATACTGGGTTTAAAAGAGGCAAGGCACCATCCTGGCTCCACCGGTGGTTGCTAGAAATAGAGCTGATTCAGTTTACAGTCCTCGTCCTGCAGGAAAGAACTCCAGCTTGCCTGGATGTCTCCCACCTGGCTCCGCAGGGAATGCTGGACCAATACATGGTGTGTGTGTGTGTTTTAACAATGTATAGGATTTTGCAAACACAGTGTGGCTGAGGTTCTTTTGATAACACGGCCCTGCATGGTGAATTGGTGGTTTAAAAACGGCATTGGATGGAAGCCTATTTCTTCCCTCACTTCTCATTGAGTGCTTTGACGAGGCCATCAGACACCCGTCGATGTCCAGGCCGGCGTCGCTCAGCGCCGCAGGGCTGGCTGCCTTTCTGAGGGTGTGCTGGCCTCTTTCTCACAGCCCCAGGATCAGCCTGTGTTTATCTGGGAGAAAAGGGGGCAAATAGCAGCAGCATTAACTGATTAATCAGAGGCTGTTTATCAGTCCATCAGCCTGGATGTCGGGGAGTCACCCTGGTGGAGTGATTTAAAAGCATGGGCTTTTGGGGGAGCACAGATCTGGGCGTGAGGCTGCAGAGCTGGTGGAGAGCTGTCTCTCATTTGCTCTGTGACCTGAGTGAGGTTCTTAGCCCCTCAGAGTCTCGGTTTCATATCTGTAAAATGCCAGCGTATTCCCCAGGGCCTTGGGTAGCGCCATGGTCAAGGCTCAGAAGACGGTGGCCATTTTCATCACATCAGTGTAGAGTCCGTTAAGAACAGTGTCCAGGAGAGCCCAGCAGGGGTTGCTGCCCAGGAATGGAAGTGATTGAAATGATTCTTTGACCTTGCTTCCCTTCTCTGCAAAACGAGGCTGTCTGTCCTTGCTGACCCCTGTCCAGGGACCCCTTCGCCTGTAGGATGGTGGCAGGCAGGGGTTGGCCACCTAGGGTGGGACTCTGCAAGGCAGAGCCGCGGGGGTGTGGTCCAGCTCCAGGCCTCGAGGACCGCAGGCGTCTGACGAGAAGCACCTCCTCTGAGGGAGAAGCCTCTGGGTGGGAGAGATGCGTGATGCCTGACTGAGTGGAGAGCTTGCAGGAAAACGGAGCGCCTCTGTGGACCTCATCTCAGGCAGTTGTTGGGTCCTTAGCCGCTTGAGTCTTACTTTATCAGCAGGTGTGATACGCAGGTGGCCGACCTTTGGAAGTCTGGTGTCCCACGGGACGCTGGGTGCCTCAGCATCACGGCTCATGGCCAGTTTGGGAGCTGAGGTCTTTGACTCTGGCCAGCAGTGTTGAACTAGCTCGGCTGAAGGGTCTGACTGGGGAACTGTGTTTCAAGTTATTATGTGTGCATGTGCACACAGGTGATGGGAAGCGGGTGTTATAGATAAAGATGTTCATGGCCGATGGTGATTTTGGCCATTTAGGAGGGAGGGAGGTTTCTGAGGTCCTTGCAGTTCCAGAACCTTCCAGCCAAGTCCCCTTTGCGCCTCCCACCGTAGCCTTATCAGAAGTTCCTGGAACTTTGGGTTCCTCTAGCCTTGTCAGGAGTTCCTGGAAGCTTTGGGTTCCTCTGGGTTCTCCCCCTCCTCTTTCTGGCGTCAGTTGCCTGGGCACTTGTGCTGAGGAATTTTTAAGGCTGTGACTTCTTCTCACGAGATGAGGGTGAGGAGTAGGCTCCTGGCTCTGGCTTGAACCCGCCCACGTAGACCTTCTCCACTGCTTCCTTGTGGCCAGTGTGTAGTGAATTCCTGGTTTTCATTTCTTGCTCACAGGGAGACGGAGGTCTCTGTGGGGAAGGATATCACTTCTCTCTGTGGCTCCCTGTCCCAACATTTGTTGGTTTTCTTTTTTTTAAGGCAAAATCTTGAGTTTCATAAACAGTGATAATATTGGTTATGGCAGGCAAAAAAATAAAAGTGACTTTCCCTCCTCAATTCCTAGGCAGTTTTTTTTTTTTTTACAGCTTAAACTTCTTAATGCTGTGTCAGCTGTTAGGAAAATGGGAAGGAAAAGAAGAGAAAAACAGTGAGTGCAGGAACTATGAGCAGGCAGTCCTTGCTCTGCTCAGACCAGAGTCTGCAGTGGGGTCCTAGCAGAGATATGGTGGGCCGTCACCCGTGAGGCGAGTTCTGAGGCTGGGGTCCCTGCAGAGACGTGCTAGGCCAACTCTCTGAGGCTGGGGTCCCTGCAGAGACATGCTGGGCAGACTCTCTGAGGCTGGGGTCCTCGCAGAGACGTGCTGGGCCAACTCTCTGAGGCTGGGGTCCTGCAGACACGTGCTGGGCCATCCCTTTGAGCTTGGGGTCCCTGCAGAGATGTGCTGGGCCGACTCTGAGGCTGGGTCCCTGCAGAGACATGCTGGGCTGACTCTCTGAGGTTGGGGTCCTGGCAGAGACGTGTTGGGCGGACTCCCTGAGGTTGGGGTCCCTGCAGACACGTGCTGGGCAGACTCTCTGAGGCTGGGGTCCCTGCAGAGACATGCTGGGCCGATTCTCTGAGGCGGGGTCCCTGCAGAGACGTGCTGGGCTGTCGCGTGTGAGATGAGTTCTGAGGCTCTGGGTGGCCCTGGAGAAGAGGGCTGGGAGGAAGGCACTCTCAAACTGCCGTATGTGAAGCAGAGAAGCAGTAAGGTTGTGCTGGATGGCACAGGGAACTCTCTTCAGTATCCTGTAATAAACCATGAGGGCGTCCCTGCTGGCTCAGTGGTAAAGAACGGCCTGCCAGTGCAAGAGATGTGAGTTTGATCCCTGGGTCGGGAAGATTCCCCTGGAGGAGGAAATGGCAGCCCACCCCAGTATTCCTACCTGGGAAATCCCATGGACAGAGGAGTCTGGTGGGCTACAGTCCATGCGGTTGCAGAATCATCAGACCTGACTTATTTAGAGACTGAACAACAACAGCAACAATAAACCATGAAGGGAAAGAATACGAAAAAGGATGGGTATAGGTATAGCTGAATCACTTTGCTGTGCATCAGAAACTAACACAACATTGTAAATCCACTTTATCCTAATGAAAAATTTAAAAGACATTCATATAGATTCCCCAGGATCACCTTTTTGAAAGGATGGTTTCCTTCTAAACCACATCTGAAGACCTTTCAAATTCAAAGGAAGAAAAAGAGGATGTTTAAAAGTCAAACATTGTACTTTTAGATTTAATTTTTGGATCAAATATGTGACATGGCAGGGTTGGCTTTCTGTGTATTTTTCACATTTTGGAGTTCTTCAGGAACTTGGAATAACCCATTTACGGTGTGTTTGTGCCCGTTTGAAGAACGTTTGTGAAGAAGTGGTTGGAAACGGGAGCTCGGATCCAGGAGTTACTCCCAGCTCCTGGGCAGACTCGTCAGGTCACCTCCCCTCTCGCAACTCCTGTTTACTGAGCACTTGACTCTGAGCCACACAGGCCCTGAATGTGAATTATCACCCGAATCCTGTGAGGCTGATACTATGATGATCAACAGTTTCCAGTAGGAAACTGAGGTGCAAAGAGGCTCCGTGACTCGTGGAGGGAGACCCAGCTTCTATGTTGTGAGGCTGACATTTGAGCCCAGGCTGTGTGGCTTCTTAAGCCCACAGTGATAACCCTGTGCACACTGCCCCTTCCTTCTGCACAAAACAGGCTCTGCCACCTGGCTCAATTTTGTTTTCTAAAAAGATGTGTGGGAAAAAAAAAAAAAGATTTTTGGTGGTATCTGGGCATTACAGGCTTTGATTTATCATAACACATTATTATTTGTGTTCTGAAGAGTCTCAAGACTCTTGAGAGTCCCTTGGACTGCAAGGAAATCAAACCAGTCAGTCCTAAAGGAAATCACTCCTGAATATTCATTGGAAGGGCTGATGCTGAAGCTGAAACTCCTGAAACTCCAATACCGACTCGACGGACATGAGTTTCAGCAAGCTCTGGGAGTTGGTGGTGGACAGGGAAGCCTGGTGTGCTGCAATCCATGGGGTTGCAGAGAGTCGGACAAGATTGAGCGACTGAACTGAACTGATGTGAAGAACTGACTCATTGGAAAAGACCCTGATGTTGGGAAAGATTGAAGGCAGGAGAAGGGGATGACAGAGGATGAGATGGTTGGATGGCATCACCGACTCGATGGACATGGGTTTGGGTGGACTCTGGGAGTTGGTGATGGACAGGGAGGCCTGGCGTGCTGAGATTCATGGGGTCGCAAAGAGTCGGACACGACTGAGCGACTGAACTGAACTGATGATTATTTGTCTTTGTGATTTATTTAAAAACAAGATTTTGATCATAAATTCAGTCCTTGAGTATAACTTGTTCTTTGAAAAAAAGTTATGTATATTAAAATGGTTTCTTTTAATGTATGGTTTCTGGAAACGTGAGAAGCGGAGGCCACCTAAATTCTTATGTCAGGTAGAGCATATGTGAAACTTTTCAAAGCTCCTTTTTTTACCTGACCTTACTTCAGCTTTGAACAACTCTTTGACCTTGGTTGGACGGGTACTGAGTATAGTTCTAAAGGAGCTGCTTTAAAATTCTTGTCTAACTTCCAGGTGAGTGTGGGTTGAGTTTTCTCTGAGTGGCTTTTTGTTTCTTGAGTGTGAGCCACATATTCACTTGATTTTGGAATAATTCTGGATGGTGTCCTGGACATTGTACCTGTTACATCACGGAGACTGTAGATTCTGCTATGTTCGTCTGGTGAGGATTGGTTTTTCTGTCTGTTTCAGCCTGCGGTTTACTTGATTGGACTCCAGCTATGAACTCTGCTTCTGAGGTGGGGGCTTTCAGGGCTCTGTCCTTCCAGACTTGACGGGGCTGTTTGGAGAGTGCTTCGTGCATGCGTGGTCCAGGGGTCAATCGGAGATGTGGACACAGTTTATACTCAGAATTTGAGACGTCCTCTCTCTGGCTCCCTCTCTGGGATTTCCCCCTTCATAGTCCAGCAGCAGAAGCACCCCAGGATTCTGTCTTCAGTTTCTCCAAGCCAGTAAAACTGAGTTTCTGGGTTTTAGATGCCCCTGTGGCATAGACCGGGAATTGACCTTGGCCAAGAGCTGTAAATAATAGGAACTCCGTGTACCAGCTTTCCTCCAAGCATCAACTCTGCTTCAGTACCTACCTGCCTTGGCTCACTCTCCAGAGCCCTCAGATAGATTTTCTTTCTTCTTTTGGTTTTGTCCTGTGTTTAGTTATCGTTTGTGGGAGACTTGTTCCACTAGGGGCTTCCTCAGCCTGTATACAGAAGTAGAGCTGGAAGGACAAATATCAATATTCACATTTTACAGCTGGACAGATGAAGCACTGAGGAATCCACCTCAGAGCTTGTTAGTAAGGACTGAACACAAGTTTCTGGGGCTGTGGACCTGTCTCACCCACCTCTGTCCTCACGAGGACTGGCTCAGCAGTTGTCCAGGGGAAATTTCCCTTTCTGCTTCAGTGTCATTGGAAAGACACATGAGGGCTTCCTGCTGATTCTGATAAATTGATCATCTGTGGAGGGCCAGAGCTCCGGTGTGTGCTGGATGGGGCATGCTTTGGGGTCTCTGATTGATCCAGTTCATGATTACAGTTCATGCTGCTTGCTGCTAACTCCATGACCTCACCTCTCTGAGCCCTCAGCGACAAGGGGTCTCCACCAGGGTGAAATGAGATGCCGTAGCCGGAGGGCCTAGTACAGAGCAGACCTTCAGGAGGTATCTCTGAGTGGACAGGAGGGGTCCTTGGGCTGTCTTCTGTGATTCAAATCCCCATCTCCCGTGGGGCTGGCCTTGGCTCTGCGTCCAGGCATTGGTATTATGGGAGGAAAGAAAGAAAGAAAGTCACTTAGTCGTGTCTGACTCTTGTGACCTCATGGACTGTAGCCCACCAGGCTCTTCTGTCCATGGGATTCTCCAAGCAAGAATACTGGAGTGGGTTGCCATTTCCTTCTCCAAGGGGTCTTCCCGGCCCAGGGATTGAACCCAGACCTCCTGCATTGCAGGCAGACGCTTTACCCTCTGAGCTACCAGGGAAGCTGATGTGGGAGGCAGGGAGAAGGGAAACGTCCTATTCAAGGTGAGCAGGCGTCTGCAGGGCCCAGGGTCTTTCTCCCTGGAAGTCTTGGGGGCCCGGACCTGGGTGTCTGTGCTGAGCTCCCCTCTGTTCCCCTGTCCCCCCACTCTCCGTCCCTGGCCCAGGCTTGTGCTGAGGGCTGTAGGCCTGCCTTTCTAAGGCCTCTCAGCTCTGGCATGTCCTACTGTTCCCATGACTGGTGCCCAGTGTTTATCCTGTCCCGATAACTGCACCTGGCTGCTGCTGGCAGCTCCTGCCATTGTGGAAGCCTAATAAAAACCATCAGTTCAGCTCAGTTCAGTCGCTCAGACGTGTCCAACTCTTTGGGACCCCATGAACCTTAGCACGCCAGGCCTCCCTGTCCATCACCAACTCCCGGAGTCCACCCAAACCCATGTCCATCAAGTCGGTGATACCATCCAACCATCTCTTTCTTTGTCGTCCCCTTCTCCTCCTGCCCTCAATCTTTCCCAGCATCAGGGTCTTTTCAAATGAGTCAGCTCTTCGCATCAGGTGACCAAAGTATTGAAGTTTCAGCTTCAGCATCAGTCCTTCCAATGAACACCCAGGACTGATCTCCTTTAGGATGGACTGGTTGGATCTTCTTGCAGTCCTAGGGACTCTCAAGAGTCTTCTCCAACACCACAGTTCAAAAGCATCAATTCTTCATTGCCCAGCTTTCTTTATGGTCCAACTGTCACATCCATACATGACCACTGGAAAAACCATAGCCTTGACTAGACGGACCTTTGTTGGCAAAGTAATGTCTCTGCTTTTTAATATGCTGTCTAGGTGATAGACACTGTTGTGGAATACTTACCAACAGCATCCCAGCAGCCACCGGCAGCTCGGTCGGCATTTTACTACATGCCAGGCCCCGGTTGAAGCCTTTCACTTATATTGACTGCTTTATTCCTCATAACACTCCAGCAGGCTTGTACTATGATCATGCCCATTTTACAGATGGGAAAACTGCTAGGGACTTGGGCCCAGGTACCTAACTCCGGGAGTTGTGCCCTTGGCCACTTTGCTGAACAGATTTTATTTATTTTTTTACATGCATCTGGGTGGGCACCTGTGGCGTAGGGACCCTGTTACTCTATTACTTACTTAGACCTGGAGTAGGCAAAACTCAAGGACCGTGAGGGGCCTGTGGCCAAAGGAAACCGCCCCCCCTGGGGGCCTGCTATCGGATCTGGTTCAGGCCGGCCGTGCAGGGGAGGACGGGCCGGCCTCCTTCCCGGGGAGGGATGGCCACATGCTGCCCTCGCGGGCCAGCTGCAGGAAGGGGAAGCGCGTGTGCCCCTTTCTGGCTGGGTCTGATTTTGTGGCATTCACTGTCTCCCTTATAAAGATTTAATTGGTCCATTGTCCTGGGGCGTTGGGGCCTAAGTCATCTTTTACGACTGGTAAAAATTGGCTCAGCTGGAATTGGCCTCAGCTCATCCCAGTTTCCTTACCATTTTCAATCCGAGATCTTATTTTAGCCTTATCTTTGTTCAAAGTTAAGTTTTGTTTTGTTTTGCAGCTCCATGCTCTAGGTTTAGTGAAGCAATGCCTCAGCCTTTTTCTCCACCCCATTGCTCTGCTTGGCAGACTCTGACATTGAACATCTAGTCGAAAGATAGTAGACATACGAAAAACATCTGCAAAGGTCTTAACGGGGAAGACAAAAGACTGTGATGGGGGGTAAGGGCTGCATTCCACAGCCATGGGGTGGAGACAGTCAGCAGAAAAGGAGCCCTGCTAGTCCACAAGAACTCCGGACAGACCCCGGTGCCTCAGAAGTTAGCAGCGCAGGTTTGGAAAGTCGCAAAAATAAGTTTCCAAATGAAAAAGATAAAAAGCCTTGTCGCCTGAAAAGGAATGAGGTGTGAGCCACATAAACTACGCTGACAGGATTTCTGGAAAGCGGGAAGCGTGCTGAGGCATGGCCCAGTGTGGTGGAGAAATACGTCTCAGCCGGCTGCCCTTCCAGGGCCTGGGGTCTCCGTATGGACGTTTCCCCGTGTTTCGAGTGAGCGCCTGCTGAACGCTCTGGTCTCTGAGTTTATGAAGAGGTTTGATTTATGAAGGGCCTGGTTTATGAAGAAAAGATGGTGATCATGCATGCGGATGGTCTGCTGAGGAATTAATTTGGGGTTTTAGGAGTGAGCCTGCTTCTCCCAGCCTCCTTCCCCACAGGGCAGTTCGCAGGCTGCCGTTGCTGACCTCAGGAGACGAGGGGACCGGGGCCAAGGAGCTTTACAGCCTCTTCCTGCACGTCCGCCCCACTCTTTGCTGTGACCAGCGCACATCCTCCCCTCTAGAGAGAAGGTCGGCGTTTAGTTGAAAATCAGAACTGGCCTTGAGGTCTGGCTCTGAAGGACATGAGGGGACCACTGGTCCCCGAGAAGTTGCCTTCTTGTAAAAAAAATTCTTATTTTTTTGGCTGCACCACACGGCCTGTGGGATCTTCCTTCCCCAACCAGAGATCGAACATACTGCTCCTGGAGTGGGAGTGTGTAGAGTCTTCATCGCTGGACTGCCAGGAAGTCCTGAAACTGCTCTCTTGATGGAGTTTATCAGTGAGGAGAGAGGGATATTCCACTGCATTCTACCGTGGGCTTCCTGAACCACCGACTGGGAAAATGAGAGTCGATGATGTCAGGGGTCTCTTCAGATTTTGTGATTCAGTACTTCTGTTTTCCTAAGTGAATGACTGTAAGGCTTTTTATTGCTAGTACATCTACCAGTTCAGTTCAGTTCAGTTGCTCAGTCGAGTCCGCCTTTTTGCAACCCCATGGACTGCAGCACGCCAGGCCTCCCTGTCCATCACCAACTCCTGGAGTTTACTCAAACTCATGTCCATCAAGTTGGTGATACCATCCAACCATCTCATCCTCTGTCGTCCCCTTCTCCTCCTGCCCTCAATCTTTCCCAGCATCAGAGTCTTTCAAATGAGTCAGCTCTTCCCATCAGGTGGCCCAAGTATTGGAGCTTCAGCTTCAGCATCAGTCCTTCCAATGAACACCCAGGACTGATCTCCTTTAGGATGGACTGGTTGGATCTCCTTGCAGTCCAAGGGGTTCTCAAGAGTCTTCTCCAACACCACAGTTCAAAAGCATCAATTCTTCAGTGCTCAGCTTTCTTTATGGTCCAACTCTCACATCTATACATGACCACTAGGAAAACCATAGCTTTGACTAGATGGATGTTTGTTGGCAAAGTACATCTTTAGAATAAAATAATTTTTCGTGGCAAAGTCAGAAGGAGGAATGTGTTCCTCGAGTAGCGCTTCATTGCTTTGCAGGTTGGGAAGGCGGGATGGTGTGCTTTAAAGGGACTCTTTATTGCAGAAGCGGAGGGGCAAGGAGGAGAGGCTGGAAGGTGCATTTGGGGGAGTCCCAGGGTTGTGGAGCCCCACGGACGCTGCCCTTGGGGCTGGGCCTGCGGGCCTGGCGCAGGGCAGCCACTGAAGGGCCCAGGGCGTGAGGGTCGCGGGGCGCTGAGCTTGCCCGGGAAACGCGGGTGGGTCCTGCCCTCGCCTGTGTGTCTCGGGCTCAGTCGAAGCACCGGGAGAATTTGGGGGGCTGTCAGCGTGGCCTTGAGGGCCCTTCCCTTCACCGCGTCCGCCTTCCTCACCACAAAGAGGAGTTGATGCTTTTTTGTGAGGCCGTGATTCCATTACTTTGATGTATTCATCTTTCTCCGCGCTTACCCTGGGCTTTGCACTCTGGAGCCCTACGTGTGTTCTTCCTGGGAAAACTGGGCTTCATAGTTGGCAGGATGGAGACAAGCTCAGCTCAGGCTTCTGCACAAGATGCAGTGAAACAGAACAGGCTAACTGTGCCCGTCAGGGGGTGTGTGTGTATAGGCATGTGTGTGTGCACGCGTATGTGTGGGTGTGTGTGTATGTATGGGTGTATGTATGTGTGGGGCTGTGTGTATGTGTATAGGGGTGTGTGTGTGCACGCATATGTGTGGGGGTGTGTGTGTGTGTGGGTGTGTGTATGTGTGGGGGTATGTGTATGCGTGTACGTGTATAGGTATATGTGTGGGTGTGTGTAGGTGCATATGTGTAGGGGTGTGTGTGTATGTGTGTGTACATGTGTAGGTATGTGTGTAGGTGTGTGTGTGTGTGTACGTGTATAGGTATGTGTGTGGGTATGTGCCTGTGTGTATATGTATGGGGGGGGGGTGTGTGTACATGTATAGGTATGTGTGGGGTGTGTGTAGGTATATACCTGTAGGTATGTAGGTATATGTGTGTAGGTGTATGTGCATGTAGGTGTGTACGTGTATAGGTATGTGTGTGGGTGTGTGTAGGTGCATATGTGTAGGGGTGTGTGTATGTGTGTGTATATGTATAGGTATGTGGGGGGGTATGTATGTGTGTGTACATGTGTAGGTATGTATATAGGTGTGTGTGGGTGTGTATGTGTATAGGGGTGCGTGTGGGTGTGTGCACATGTATGTGTATAGGTATGTGTGGGGGTGTATGTGTATGTATGTGTATAGGTATGTGTGTGGGTGTGTGTAGGTATATACATGTAGGTATGTAGGTATATGTGTGTAGGTGTATATGTGTAGGTGTATGTGCATGTAGGTGTGTACATGTATAGGTATGTGTGGGGGTGTGTGTAGGTATATACGTGTAGGTATGTAGGTATATGTGTGTAGGTGTATATGTGTAGGCATATGTGCATGTAGGTGTGTACGTGTATAGGTATGTGTGTGGGTGTGTGTAGGTGTATATGTGTAGGGGTGTGTGTGCATGTGTGTATATGTATGGGTGTGTGTGTGTGTGTGTACATGTATAGGTATGTGTGGGGGTGTGTGTAGGTATATATGTGTAGGTATGTAGGTATATGTGTGTAGGTGTATATGTGTAGGTGTATGTGCATGTAGGTGTGTAGTGTGTGTTGTGTGTGTGAGATAATTTTGGAGATCTTATGATCCGAAATTTTTAGCATCCGCAATTGACGTGGGGTGCTAAATTGCACCACTCATTAGATTGTACAATTTATTAACAAGAAGCGAATTACCATGTACTTGTATTAAGCAAAGGAGGAGAAAAGGAAGATGGCCTTTCTTTTAAGGCCTTAAGTTTGAAACGGCATCGGATTTTTTCCGCTGTGTTTTGTTTAGTCACATATTGCGTGCGTGCATGTGTTTGTGTCCTTCTGAGTTGCCATCCTCTGTTAGGGATATTTTTTCCTCTGCTCAGGGAGTGCCTTGATGAAAGCTCTCAGCAATCAAATGGATACGGATTGAACACACTCATCAGGATTCCTTTCATTGTTCTGCCTTACATGTTTATTTTCTGAACAGCAACAATAAAAAAAGACTTTCCTACCTTAGAGTGGCATCCTTGACTACTTGTCACCCGTTATTTGTTTCAGCAGATTTCCAAGGTGACGGCTGAAATTCCCCAAATATTCCAAAGATAGATGAGTCCTTCCCTGTGTTTGCCGGGACTCCTTCTTTTACCATATTGGGACTATCTGGTTGAAAATCATCACTCTCTCGTTGTTGTGTTTGTCTTTAAAAATGATTATAATAAATCACTGTGATAGGAGGCAACTTGTGACTAATGGGGAGGCAGCTGGACTAGAAACCAGGTCCCTTGGATGCGGTCTTCTCTCTGAAGCTGGCTTGTAAGTCGCAAAACCAACGCCCGTTCCCTGCGTGCTCCGTGCTGTGCTCGGCCACGTCTGACTCTTTGCGACCCTTTAGACTGTAGGCAGCCAGGTTCCTCTGTCCATGGCATTTCCCAGGCAAGAATGCTGGAGTGGGTTGCCATTTCCTTCTCCAAAGTTCCCTGGACCCGTATAAAATAGGCTGACAAACTTTTTCTGTGAAGGGGAAGACATGTAGTTCGGGTTTGGAGGGCAGTATGGTCTCTCTCACAGCTATTCAGCTCTGCCCTTGCAGGGCTGCCAAATGCAAAAGCAGCCCCCCGCAGTATGTGAACAGTCATGACTGTGTGCAGACCTGGCCACGCACTCGGCCTGACCTGCGGGCCGTGGTTCGCCAACCTCTGGTTTCAGATATCCATGTAACAAACATTGCTCCCTTTTTTTCTTATGGGTTTATAAGTTCAGTTCAGTTCAGTCAGCTCTTCGCATCAGGTGGCCAAAGTATTGGAGTTTTAGCTTCAGCATCAGTCCTTCCAATGAACACCCAGGACTGATCTCCTTTAGGATGAACTGGTTGGCTCTCCTTGCTGTCCAAGGGACTCTCAAGTGTCTTCTCCAACACCACAGTTCAAAAGCATCAATTCTTCAGCGCTCAGCTTTCTTTATGGTCCAACTCTCACATCCATACATGACTACTGGAAAAACCATAGCCTTGACTAGATGGACCTTTGTTGGCAAAGTAATGTTGACCACAGCCTTGTCTAACTCAATGAAACTAAGCCACGCTGTGTGGGGCCACCCAAGATGGACGGGTCATGGTGGAGAAGTCTGACCGATTGTGGTCCACTGGAGAAGGGAATGGCAAACCACGTCAGTATTCTTGCCTCAAGAACCCCATGAACAGTATGAAAAGGCAAAAAGATAGGACACCGAAAGATAGGTTTACAAGGGGAAGGTTAAATGTTGTAATGAAAGCACTTTGAGAAATTTAAGGGAGGGTTTTCTGTTTCTGGGTGAGACTGAGTAGTTTGGGGCAAACTAGTGATCCCGACAACCAAAGAAAAGCCGTATGAGGTACTTTTTAAAAGGCATTCTGTTTAAAGGCCTCTGAGAGGTGTTGAGACAGTGAGGGCTTGGGAGGGGGGAAGGGGCTGAGGTAAAGACTGGGGCGCAGGGCCCGTTTGGGGAGATTGGAGGATGCAGGAGCCATCCAGCTGAGAGCTGGGTCCTCAGAGAGGGGGACCAGCTCTCTCCAGATCAGGGCGCCAGGCCCCCCACCTCTGCTCCATCTGCTCAGCGCGAGGGAAGGACAGCCGTCTCCTGAGGAGGCACCCTCATCACAAGTCCCTTTAACTTTTAGTACCAGATGCTGGTATCAGTCAGAAGTTGTCATGCCTTTGTGACTAAAAAAACAGATAACAGAAACAGACTCACAGGTGAACCAGAATTAACTGATGTGATTTAGCGAAAAAAATAAGTTTACAAAAAACTATGATTCATATGCTCAAGATAAAAGGTTTTAATGGAGAAAAGGGGAAAAGATGGAAAATTTCTTAAGAGAATTGGAATCTGTAATGAATCAAGTGGAATCAAAGGATCAAAAAAATCTATAAAGAATCTATCTGTGGGAAAGCGCCTGAAATAAAAGCTCTCGACAGAATGCGGAATCACAGAAGATCATATGTGGCAGAAGACAAGGAAGAGTGGATTGGGAAAAGGTTAATGGAAATTGTTCAAACTGAAGTGCAGAGAGTTAACAGTGGAACAAACAGAAAAGAGATAAGTGGGTCACGATGAGAAAGTCTAAGATATGTGTAATTGGAGTCTCGGGAGAAGACAGGGACAGATGGGACAGAAGCAGTATTTGAAGAGAGAACGGCTAAGAATTTCCCCCACACTTATGAGCCGTATCAGCTCAGAAAGTCAAGAAGCTATGCCAACTCCAAGCATAATAAAGACAGAACACATAGTGCTGAATGGATGAAGATGTTATTATAAGCACAGAACACGCTGGCACTTTAGATTTCTGTTACCAGTGGGTGAGAGTATCGCAGCCTCATGTTCATGTGTTTACCTCATATTTATCTATTTGCCACTCAAGTATTCTTGCCTGGGAAATCCCGTGGACAGAGGAGCCTGGCAGGCTACAGCCCCCAGGGTTGCAAGAGTCGGACACGACTGAGCGACTAAACCAAACCAATGCCATTTTCAGCAATGTGGATGGATCTAGAGATTGTCATACTAAGCAAAGTAAGTCAGAAAGGGAAAGACACATACCGTATGATACCACTTAATGTGGAATCTAAAATGTGACACAAATGAACTTACAGACCAGAAACGGATTCACAGACGTAGAGAACGGATTTGTGTTTGCCGAGGGAATGGGGAGGAATGGCTCGGGAGTTTGGGATTAACAGATGCAGACTATTATATGGAGAATGGACAGACAACAAGGTCCTACTGTAGAGCAGAGGGAAGTATATTCAATGTCCTGTGATAAACCATAATGGAAAAGAACATGAAAAATATGTATATGCATGTGTATATGTGTGTGTGTATATATATATATAAAACTGAATCACATTACTGGACACTGGGAACTACCCCAACATGGTAAATCAACTATACTTCAGTAATTTTTTAAAATGTATTTACTTTTAATTGAAGGATAATTGCTTTACAATATTGTGCTGGTTTCCACCAAACATCGACATGAACCAGCCATGTGTATTCATGTGTCCCCTCCATCTTGAGCCTCCCTCCCGCCTCCCTCCCCATCCCACCCCTCCAGGTTGTTACCGATCCCGGTTTGGGTTCCCTGAGTCAGACAGCAGATTCCCACTGGCTGTCTATCTTACACATGGTCGTGTATGTTTCCGTGTTACAATCTCCATGCATCTTTTAAAAGGCAGGATGTGCCTGGAGCTACACTAAGTGCATCACACGTGTCCTCTCATTTTTCTCAAACACCTAAGACACATGCCATGATTCCCACCTTCGTCCGGATGAAAACTCTTAGGTCCGGAGAGCTCAGCACTGGCCGAGGTCACCGTGCAGCCCATGAGAGGTAGAGCCAGGACTGGATGCCAGCATCTGGGCTTTGGCGCGCCCTCCCTGGTTTCTGGTCGGACTGCTACCGGCAGCTGGCTTTTAGACTTTGGGCCCTAAAGTTCTATGGCCCTGTGAGTTTTTGTCAGGGGAAAAAAAAAAAACCTTCAAGCCTGGATTATTAAGAATATGACTCCCTGGGACTTCCCTGGTAGCCCAGTGGTTACGACGCCACACTCCTAATGCAGGGGGCATGGGTTCGATCCCTGGTCGGGGCACAAAGATCTCACAAGCTGCACTGTGCACTCAAGAAAAAAAAAAAAAAAAACAGTGATGAGAGTAACGTGTTAATCTGCCAGGCAATGGAGGCAGTTTGCTTACACTGCTTACAGACAAGGCTGGCGTGGGCTTACTGCTGCGCACTGTGCTATTTGCTGATGGTGGAGGCGTTCTGGAAGGAAAAACTACCTCTGGATTCACTGGCCAAACCTATACCGTCTGAGTAAATTTGAGGTAATGACTCTCATTATTTAGACCCTGCCTGCCAGATAATGGAGGAAAATGGTGTTATTAATTTGAAGTAGCTAGGTAATTGGGTCTGCCTCCCTTTGATAATGTAAACATGGTCATCGTGTGTAATTGTGTAATTGCCTGAAAGGGCCCTATTCTTTCTCTTGAATCGTCTGTTACTGTCTCTGGTCTGGCCATTGGGTTATAGCACATTAGATTATTACAGACAAACTCCAGTACTTAGCTTGGCTTTCCTAGTGAGACATACATACATATATGTGTACGTGTTTATATACAGGTGTGGAGCTGCATGTATATGTTTTAATTAAAAATGAAAATATAGAGGGGTATTTTAAAGTTTGATTATTGCTGATAATTTGTATAAGTTTTAAAGAAGTATTTGCCTCCAAGGCAAGCCACCTTCGAGTCTATTTGAGATTGACCCCTCTTTATAAGAGGATTTTCACTGAACCCCACCCCTTACCAGAAAGTCTGTATTTGAATGTAGCAGAGATTATTCCTTGTCGAAGATGGTCAGAGGAAAATTAGGTTAGGTTTGTTAGCAGCGACCTAATCTTTGCCTAATGAGGTCTGTGTTGTGGTTTTGATGTTGAAAGAAAAGTGAAAGTAAAGTGTTAGTCGCTCAGTCATGTCTGACTCTCTGCAATCCCATGGACTGTAGCCCGCCAGGCTCCTCTGTCCATGGGATTCTCCAGGCAACAATACGGGCGTGGGTTGCCATACTCTCGTCCAGGGTGTCTTCCTGACCCAGGGATCGAACCCAGGTCTCCTGCATTGCAGGCAGATCCTTCACTGACTGAGCCACCAGGGAAGCCCTTCGCTGTTGAGGCACGTACGTTTCTCTCCATCTTTCCTGAGCCTGGCACTGGCCCCTGCCTCAGGGGCCTCCGTGGGCTTTTCCATCTCCCTTTCCAGAATGACTGCTGTCTTCTGAGATCTCTCCATTTGACTCTCGGGCTGATCCTCCTTTGCCTGTTGTTTTGTTTCAGAAGTCTGGCCAATCGAGGGTAGGGGCTGCCTTACGAAGGTGAATTTCTGGGCGTGGGGGAGCAGGTGGAGGGGGAGTGAGTGGATCACGTCACAGCCTCAGAGACGGCGCTCAGAGGTTCTGACGTCATCAGGGTCTAAAAGATTCTTCCTGGTTTCAGACCTTCCACTCTGAACTTTGGCTTGGAAAAGGAGGCTCATGGTTCATGTCTCTTTTTGCGTAACAGGTCTCTGCTGTGATACTTCTACCTTAGCAAAAAAGAAGAAAACTGGGAAGATGAAAACTGGGAAAGATGAGAACTAGGAAGTCAGTTAAGATGAAATATTCCCCACCCCACCTCTGATTGAAATGTGCGGCTCCGGTCCCGGCTGGTGGTGTGGGTGGTTGACCCCGCTGATCCGAATATTCTGTTTCCTGCTTCAATTTGCTTGCCCAGGTGCGGTCAGGCGGTTAAGAGGGCTTTTCAGACAAAATGGGCTCAGCACATTCTGACGCGATGTCCACCTGGGCTTCCTGAGGTCTTCTCTCTGGGCTGTGGGTTTATTTATAACATGATGGGCCTTGGGGGAAGGAGAAAGGAGAAGACGGTTTCTAGAAAACCAAATATGGTTACTTAAATCTGTCCATGTGCAACTCACCACTAGCCTCCAATAAACCTGCAAATATAAAAATACACGTAATAGAAAAAAAAATCACATTGCAAAAGGGGAGTTGAGACAGTTTTGGTATTTTACTGGGTGAGAAAATTCCACATAATTTTTGCCTTCTGCAGTGTGTATTATTTTGCATTGCATGTGTGCTCAATCGTATCCCACTCTTTGAGACCCCAGGGACTGTAGTCTGTCAGGCTTGCTTCTCTGTCCATGGGATTTCCCAGGCAAGAATACTGGACTGCATTGCCATTTCCTCCTCCAGGAGACCTTCCTGACCCAGGGATGGAACCTGGGTCTCCTGCATTGGCAGGTGGATTCTTTACCACAGAGCCACCTGGGAAGCCCAGTGTATATTTTGCATACTACTTATCGGATTGTGTCTGATATTCATGTGGATCTGGATCACTGTTAAGCCTCAGAAAAATTCAAACCAAAGCTATGTCCACATGCATTGTTGAAATCAGCCAATCACCTGAAAAATTCATGCTTTCAAAAGCATCTTGGTTTTGGTTATCTGAGAAGAAAATATCACATTTAATTTTCTTAGTTTTTTGTTTTGGTCTGCAAATGTCAAATAGCTCCAAGTTATAGACACAAAAAAGATAAACATAATGTATATAAATATGAGAGTTTACTTTTTTCTAACATTTAAACAAATAGTCATGGTCAACATTCTACAATAACATGTTCATTTTTAATCTTTTTCTATATCATGATGATACTGACTAGGTCCTTAAAGATATGAGTGATAGCTAGTTAAGTAAGTGAATTCTAGTAAAACTAGAATTTTTAAGAAAATTTTGAGTGTAGATTTGAGTTTGGTTTTTAGTTTTTAGTCTTTTGACATATGGGAAATGAAAAATTGTCTTTCACTATGGCAAAGGACTTTTCATGTCTGAGTTTAGACGTCTGAAATACTTTGTGAACATCACTTAGCACTTTTTGGTTCTATTAAGACTAATTTCATTCAGCAAAAACCAGGGTGTACTGGTTTGTAACTTTAGAGAATTCCTAAAGGCGAGTATCATATTTTTTATTTACTCTTCAGATTTTTATACTTTTAATCTGGTAGAAAAAAAAGATGAACAAGCTCTCTATGTGTATAAAATAAGAGTAACTATAGCTTGAGACACTCTTCAAAAGGGGCTGAAGTTTATGGAACGTGGCTATGGTTTTGAGAATTATTTTGACTTCTTTGTGCTTTGGGTTTGTTTTGTATGCATTTGAGTTTTTAGTTGCTGAAATTTGACATCTAAATAAGAGGCTGTTACTGTGCTATGTAAATAGAACGTATGGGTCGAATGCTTCTCATTGTGGATGTTGAAAGGACAGTTTATGATTTACAAAGACGGAAAAGCTCAATAAAGATCTGTACTGAAGAGCTGGTGCAATAGAAAGCTATAGACAGACAGGCTTCTTGCAAATGAACAGAATTAATGACATGAGGGGAAGAATTGACTTCTCTGGTAGGAAGATGTTTTCCAAATGTCAGCAAGGACAATATTGTCACCTTTCCTCTGCCCTCAAGAGGCTAAGGACACTACGACCTGAGGTCCCAGGACCCAGCCTGAGCTTAACTGGACCGTGCTAGTAACACAGACATGCCCTGTTGATCCACTTCTAGCCCGCTAGACTGCATAGGCTAGACACCTTGTCTGGTTTCTTTTTATCTCCTTGGCACCTAGTACAAACCTGACACATAGTAAAGTGCTCAGTTCAGTTCAGTTTGGTTCAGTCGCTCAGTCGTGTCCAACTCTTTGTGACCCCATGGACCGCAGCACGCCAGGCCTCCCTGTCCATCACCAACTCCCGGAGTTTACTCAAACTCATGTCCATCGAGTCAGTGATGCCATCCAACCATCTCATCCTCTGTCGTCCCCTTCTCCTCCTGCCCTCAATCTTTCCCAGCATCAGGGTCTTTTCAAATGAATCAGTTCTTCGCATCAGGTGGCCAGAGTATTGGAGTTTTAGCTTCAACATCTGTCCCTTCAATGAATAATCAGATTGATTTCCTTTAGGATGGACTGGTTGGATCTCCTTGCAGTTCAAGGGACTCTCAAGAGTCTTCTCCAACACCACTGTTCAAAAGCATCAATTCTTCCACACTCAGCTTTGTTTATACTCCAACTCTCACATCCATACATGACCGCTGGAAAAACCATAGCTTTGACTAGACGGACCTTTGTTGGCAAAGTAATGTCTCTGCTTTTTAACATGCTGTCTAGGTTGGTCATAACTTTGCTTTGAAGGAGCAAGCATCTTTTAATTTCATGGCTGCAATCACCATCTGCAGTGATTTTGGAGCCCAAGAAAATAAAGTCTGTCACTGTTTTCACTGTTTCCCCAACTATTTGCCGTGAAGTGATGGGACCAGATGCCATGATCTTAGTTTTCTGAATATTGAGCTGTAAGCCAACTTTTTCACTATCCTCTTTCACTTTCATCAAGAAGCTCTTTAGTTCTTCTTCACTTTCTGCCATAAGGGTGGTGTCATCTGCATATCTGAGGTTATTGATATTTCTTCTGGTAATCTTGATTCCAGCTTGTGCTTCACCCAGCTCAGCATTTCTCATGATGTACTCTACATATAAGTTAAATAAGCAGGGCGACAAGATACAGCCTTGACGTACTCCTTTTCCTATTTGGAACCAGTCTGCTGTTCCATGTCCAGTTCTAACTGTTGCTTCTTGACCTGCATACAGATTTCTCAGGAGGCAGGTAAGGTGGTCTGGTATTCCCATCTCTTGAAGAATTTTCCACAGTTTGCTGTGATCCACACAGTCAAAGGCTCTGGCGTAGTCAATAAAGCAGAAATAGATGTTTTTCTGGAACTCTCTTGCTTTTTTGATGATCCAAGGGATGTTGGCCGTTTGATCTCTGGTTCCTCTGCCTTTTCTAAAACCAGCTTGAACATCTGGAAGTTCATGGTTCATGTATTGCTGAAGCCTGGCTTGGAGAATTTTGAGCATTACTTTGTTAGCGTGTGAGATGAGTGCAATTGTGCAGTAGTTTGAGCATTCTTTGGCATTGCCTTTCTTTGGGCCTGGAGTGAAAAACTGACCTTTTCCAGTCCTGTGGCCACTGCTGAGTTTTCCATATTTGCTGGCATATTGAGTGCAGCACTCTCACAGCATCATCTTTTAGGATTTGAAATAGCTCAACTGGAATTCCATCACCTCCACTAGCTTTGTTCATGCTTCCTAAGGCCCACTTGACTTCACATTCCAGGATGTCTGGCTCTAGGTGAGTGATCACACCATCATGATTATCTGGGTTGTGAAGATCTTTTTTGTACAGTTCTTCTGTGTATTCTTGCCACCTCTTCTTAATATCTTCTGTTAAGTCCATACCATTTTGTCCTTTATTGTGCCCATCTTTGCATGAAATGTTCCCTTGGTATCTCTAATTCTCTTGAAGAAATCTCTATAGTCTTTCCTGTTCTATTGTAGGTGCTCAATAAATGTCTATTAAATTAACATGTCTTTTTTTTTTTTTTAAATATTTATTTATTTGGCTGCACTGAGTCTTGGTTGCCGCACGTGGGATCTTTAGTTGTGGCATGTGGGATCCTGTTCCCTGACCAGGTATCGAACCCAGGCCCCCTGCATTGGCAGTGTGGAGTCTTAGCCACTGGGCCACCAGGGAATTCCCTAAATTAACATGTCTTAATGATAAAAAAAAAAAATCTTTTTGTAAGGATCATTTATATATTCATCTTATTCCCCACCTCACGATGACAGTTGTAGTTAAATTTTTGTTTCAGGTAGCATTCTCCATTTTCAGTCAGAGGAACTGAAACAAGAAATGGAAATTTTATTATTTAAAATTCACAGAATTCAACAACTTGTTTGGTAAGTTTGTGTTGCTTGTACTTCTAAAGTTTGAGCTTAAAACTGCATTGAGACTTTTGGGGTACCTTGTATATTGTCAAAGAAAGTACACTAACAGCTGATGTTTATGAAGTACTTACTATGTCTTAGGTGGCTAACCCTCTTGATTTCTGTAAATATCCTGAGAGGTAAATACTGTTATTGGCCCTTTTTATATTTGGGGAAGCGAAGGCATTGAGAGGTTAAGTAACTCACCCAATACCAGCCAGCAAGTGGCCGAGCCAGGATTCAAACCCAGGATATCCCACTGTAGAGGCTGCACCTTTGACCACTAGGTTCACCCGCCTCTGGGAATGACTGGATTGAATAAGGTATTTGTTGATGGGATCGCATTTACCCAGGCAGGCCCGTCCCTTAGTGAAGACATTGCCCAGCCCTGTGTGGAAGCAGCAAGTCATCTGTATCAGCAGAGGCCATAAATCAAACGTGGTGAGCTGTAGGAGACTCAAGAGCCCATTCTCTTGTCATCGAAAGTTGCACACATACTTTCTGAAGTTCTCCTAGTGCTGGCATCTGTTAGCTTGTAAGCATTTTATGGACGTGTTGAACACAGGGGGTGTTTAGATTTTATGGCAGAAGTGACTCTCGAAGCTGTTGTCATCTCTGCATCAGCCAGAGCCCAGCAGGTCTCAGAGTGTGGTCCCTGGGAGTCCCTGAGGACAGAGCTGTTTTCAAAATAATACTATTTTTTTCCCCCACTTTTGCCTTCTTTTCCACTCTTACTCTTTTACGAGCCCATGGTGGAATTTTCTAAAGGTTACGTGATGTGTAATGACATCATCACTAATTCATGTGTGCTCAGATACTCTTGTTTTTGAATTTTTCTAATATTATAAATATCACTAGATATAATTCATATAAACAAAAACTCTTAGGGAATCTCCCAGAATTTAAAAACACAATTTTTTTTTTGGCTATGCTGGGTTTGCTCTGAGGTGCACGGCTTTCTTTTGTTGCATTGCATGGGTTTAGCTCCCTGACGCGTGTGGGAGATTTTAGTTCCCTGACCAGGGATCAAACCTGGGTACCCTGCATTAGAAGGCAAATTCTTAACCACTGGAACACCTGGGAAGTCCCTCCCAGAATTTTTAAGACTGAAAAAGATTCCTTTTTTCTTAGATTTCCTTTTTTCTCAGTGGAGGTTGGTTATTGCTTCTTATAATAAACTTATTCCAAATCTAGGTCTGCAATCCTTTTCCAGGGTGTAAGCAGTTCGGCAAAGTGAAATTTCTCTTCGGAAGACAAAACCATTCTTCCCTTTGAGCTGCCTGCATCTTTTAGGAGAATCCCTAAGCCCTGAGCAACATATTTCCTAAAAGGAAGGGTGTTCTTTCTCTCTTGGTTCTCTGAAGATTGGGTCCTCTTTCTAACTTGCAGCGCGCATGACCCTCGTTACTGTAATTGTTAACAGGGCAGCCTGCTGAGCGCCAGAACCCATTTTTCTGCGTGATCAAAACTAAGCGGCATCCCTCCTTCCTGACCTCTCCTCCACTCCACTTGGAGGCTTTGAGAATTAGCTGCTCGTAGATTAAGTGCCCTTAATCAGCTCATCTTACATTACAATGGGAAGTTTCTCTCCTGTTCCGCAGAGGGCTTGATTTTCATTTGATATCTGCGATCGTAAGAATAGTAAGTGGATTCCCAGGAAATTTCATGAAGAGGAATAATAATGCAGAGACGGAGTGAAGATAGTGGGGATGTGGAGCTAATTGATTAGTTTAGAATCTTCTAATTTCCATGAGGAGTGGAGGAGCCCAATTTGTCTTTCTTCTCCTTGGCATGGCATTCTCACAGATTGATGTTTCATTAGCATCTCGACAGAACAGCTGATGTCTAATTCTGTTGAGTAGGACTATCCGTTGTGTTTTTGCCATGTGCATTTATTACTTGGTGATTAGATTATTTGGGCTCTATTAGCTGATTATCTGAGAGCTGGGGAGTGAACTCAGAGGCGAGAAGACCTCTCGGGGTCCTAAATTTTCAGTGTCACTGGGCCTTTGAACACAGTGGACAGCTCCTGCCCCGGTGCTAACAGATTGGACTTTGGGGACCATGAATGCTTGGTGTGAATGCCGTCTCCTAATAAAACTTTGGGGCGGAATGCTCCCTTGCTCAGAATTTTCCTCGCCCTGACGTGCCGTCAGCTTCAGTTTCCTGTCCGCCATTCCTGGCTTCTCGCCTGGTTCCAGGGTTAATTTGCACGCTTGTCATCCTGGGGTGTTTATTTTCCCGCCCCTGACCTGTGTGTGGAGACTCTTCCCGGTGGATTTGAGAACCACCACCTTCACACCCGCACGCAGAGCCCAGGCGAACAAATGGTGTTCTTTAGCCAAATACGCCTCTTCAGCGTCCCCCACCCCCTAAAAACAACATCCTTCCTCCAAGTGACACTGGCAGGAAATCATCACAGGGCAAGTTCGCCTCACGGCCTCTCAGCAGCCGAACAAACCTGGGTGACCAAACAGCCAAACCGAACCGAACCGAACCGAGCCACAGGAGTGGCCCCCGTGGGCGCGTCTGCGCCTGCTCCCCAAGCCCGGTGGTACCCGGTCCCAGCCTGGAGCCTCCATCACACGCCCAGACCAGGCTGGTCCTGGGGCGGGACTGTGCCCACCAGCCTCGGTCTGTCAGCCAGGCTTACCTCATCTCCGGAGGCCCCGGGTCTCGGGAGGCCGCGTGGTGCCGGGGAAGAGGCGGGCTCATCCATTTGTCCTTCGCAGTGACGGATGTGTTCGCTGCATCCTGTTCATTGCGTATCTGTCTGCTGAGTACTGTTGAGTTCTGCTTGGTAGCTGGGCAGACGGGAGATGGTTGAGGGGACCGAATGGGCAGGATGAGGTCCAGGCCTCTTGGGAGACGCCCTAGCAGCTGCGGGGGCGCCAGGTGGGGTCTGGAGGGAGACGGGCCGTGGGGGGAGGCTGAGGAAGCATCTTCTAGAGAGAGCCATGAGGGCGGATTCTCCGGGCAGATGGGACGGGGGAGGGGAAGGGCGGGAGGCTGGGCCTTGTCCACCTGCATGGATTCCGGTTCTGCCACTGCAGATGTCACCCATCCCCATTGACCAGGAACTGTTTCCTGTGAGCTCAGCCTTGGCCCCACAGTCCTTTCCAGAACACGACTCCTGAAGCCTCATACAGAATCCTCCTCGAACAGAGGGAGCCAGGGAAGCCGGTGGCCCTCGCTGTTGAGATGCAGGTCTGACCTGGTGCATGGTGAGGGGCCTGGGGATCTACCCCACCCCCGGGCCGGGAAATAGGCCTTGACCACCCAGGAGGCAGCGTCCCTGACAGCTCAGCTGGTAAAGAATCCGCCTGCAATGCGGGAGACCTGAGTTTGATCCCCGGGTGGGGAAGATCTGCTGGAGAAGGGATAGGCTACCCACTCCATTATTCTGGGGCTTCCCTGGTGGCTCAGCTGCTAAAGAATTTGCCTGCAATGTGGGAGACCTGGGTGCGATCCCTGGGCTGGGAAGATCCCCCGGAGAAGGGAAAGGCTACCCATTGCAGTATTCTGGTCTGGAAAATTCCATGGACAGCCCATGGGGTTGCAGAGTTGGACACGACTGAGTGACTTTCACTTTCACCCTTGAGGTACTCAGGACTACTTCCTGGAAGGTTCAGTGTACCATAAACTTCATGCGCTTACTTTTGTTTCTATGCGGAGTGAAATTCTAGGCTTCGATAATTAGAGCCAGGCTTTTCCTCTACAAAGAATGTCCAGTAGTATAGATGATCTTATTTGCAAAACAGAAATAGAGACACAGACATAGAAAAGAAAGGTAGGAGGGGAGAAGAGGTGCGATGAGCTGGGAGATGGGGATTTACGTGCACATAAGTGCACATAGGTGTATAGAACAGGTAAGTAGTGAGAACCTGCTGTAGGGTTCGGGGAGCTCTCCTGCGTGCTCTGGGGTGACCGAAGTGGGAAGGACACCCCAAAAGGAGGGGCTGTATTGTGCACATATAACTGATGCACTTTCCTGTATAGCAGAAACCAGCACAACATTGAAAAGCAAAACTACTGGAATAAAAATTAAATAGAAGTAAATTTTTATAAATGTATATTTTTGATGTACAAAAGAATAAAGCACATACTCTGGGTTATTCTATTATTTAAAAAATAAATAAAAGAAGACTGTCCAGTAGGATTTTCAAAAATTGTGCAGTGGTCGGGAGAGTCCTTAGTGTCTACCCTGTGCATCCTAGCCGTCCAGCTGGCCTGGGCTCCCCCCAAAGTGGTGATGAGTCCCCCATCCCTGTGGTAACTAAGAGTACCCCCATCTCTAAAATGTTCCCTCGGAGACAGCCATCCCTCCTGAGAACCACTGGACCGAAGGGTGGGGCCCTGGGTTTGGGGCCGGCGGGGGCGGGGGAGTGTGCAAGCCTACACTTTAGCCGGATTGTCAATGTAGACGGAGGGCAGCCCGCAGGCAGCCTGGAGAGCAGGAAAGCTGAGGCGTGGCCGTGCAAAGGAAGGAACCTCATAACGGAGAGTTCACAGGAGGCTTGGCAGGAGACAGGGCCGGTTGGATGCAGAGAAGAGCGAGAGGCGGAGGAAGCGTCCGTGCGTTTCCGGTTTCGGGCGGTGTCTCCCTTGGCTGTGATGTTGCAAAGCGTGCGGAGGCGCGGGAGGCAGGGCAGGTGCAGGGGCCGTGAACGGGTTTGTTTTGAACATGGTAAGTTTCGATCGCCTGTGGGACTTGCCAGGGGGATTTTTCTGAACCAGCTTCAGATGGAGACTTAGGAGTGTGGGCCACGTGGAATCGTCAGGAAGGTAATGGTGCCTGCAGCGGCGGCACGGACGAGGCGTGCTTCGGTGTGTGATTCCTCCGGGCCAGTTGGGGGCGGGGGTCACAGGGACACTGGCAGTGGTGGCCCTCCGGTATTGGAGACCCTGACTCTGTTGTAACTATCTTCAGCAGTCCCCAAATAGGGGAGCTCTGGGAGGAGAAGCTTCAGTTTCCCTTTTTGCAAAACCAGAGTCTTTTTCTGTTAGAGTTGGAACTCTATATAAGTTCCAAAAGCATGTGTGTTTTTTGAATTGTCAAGAAAAATATTTTATTAGGCATTAACACAAGGAATCTGCAATCTAAAGTTATATAGATTTGACCTGGCAGATAAGATTATCTCAGTAGCTTTACAAGAAAGAGGGCTCCTAGATGTTTAATTCATCCTCTTTTGGGGCTCTCCACCCTGTTCAGACACCCTCTATTCCTGGCCCTCAGCATACAAGTGCAGGACTGTTCTGGGGGCCATGCGCTACTTGGCACCATAGCGGAAACCCAGTTCAAAGCACTCACTTATCTTAGGGGTTAGTGGTGCCACTTTTAACTCTAAGTGGGGTTTTATAGGAGCCCAGGCTTTGCATTTAGAAAGGATGCCATGTAACCCAGAATCCTCAGAGTTTCAGAAATTTTTATCACTTACACTTTTAAAACTTCAATGTTAAAAAAAAGACAAAATTGCAGTACAAGCATACCTCAGAGAAATTGCAGTTCAGTTCCAGACACCACAGTAAAGCGAGTCACACAAACGTTTTGTTTTCCCAGTGTGGATAAAAGTTATGATTGAAGAAGCACAAGCTGGAATCGAGATTGCTTGGAGAAATATCAATAACCTCAGATATGCAGGTGACACCATCCTTATGGCAGAAAGTGAAGAGGAACTAAAAAGCCTCTTGATGAAAGTGAAAGAGGAGAGTGAAAAAGTTGGCTTAAAGCTCAACATTCAGAAAACTAAAATCATGGCATCTGGTCCTATCACTTCATGGGAAATAGATGGGGAGACAGTGGAAACAGTGTCAGACTTTATTTTTTTGGGCTGCAAAATCACTGCAGATGGTGACTGCAGCCATGAAATTAAAAGATGCTTACTCCTTGGAAGGAAAGTTATGACCAACCTAGACAGCATGTTAAAAAGCAGAGACATTACTTGACCAACAAAGGTCCGTCTAGTCAAGGCTATGTTTTTTCCAGTGGTCATGTATGGATGTGAGAGTTGGACAGTGAAGAAAGCTGAGCGCCGAAGAATTGATGGTTTTGAACTGTGGTGTTGGAGAAGACTCTTGAGAATCCCTTGGACAGCAAGGAGAGCCAACCAGTCCATCCTAAAGGAGATCAGTCCTGGGTGTTCATTGGAAGGACTGATGCTGAAGCTGAGACCCCAATACTTTGGCCACCTCATGCAAAGAGTTGACTCATTGGAAAAAACCCTGATGCTGGGAGGGATTGGGGGCAGGAGGAGAAGGGGACAACAGAGGATGAGATGGCTGGATGGCATCACTGACCCAATGGACATGAGTTTGAGTAAACTCCGGGAGTTGGTGATGGACAGGGAGGCCTGGTGTGCTGCGATTCATGGGGTCGCAAAGAGTCGGACACGACTGAGTGACTGAACTGAACTGAACTGAGTCTGTTAATTGTGCAAAAAGCATTGTATTTAAAAACAATATACATTTCTTAATTAAAAAGTACTTTATTGCTGAGAATCCCCTGGCAGTACAGTGGTTAAGACAGAGTTTTCACTGCTGTACGCCCTGGTTAGATCCCTGGTTGGGGAACTAAGATCCTGCAAGCTGGAGAGCGAAGCAAAAACAAAACAAAACAAAAAAACAAACTTTGCTGTGAAAAAAGGGCTAACGCTCATCTGACAATATGGGGTTGCCACAAACCTTCAATTTGTAAAAAACGTAGTGTCTGCGAAGCACAGTAAAAAGAGGTATGCCCATATGCATATCAGACGAAGGACTAGTATCCATCTTAAAAAGCAGAGACATCACTTTGCCAACGAAGGACCATCTAGTTAAAGCTATGGTTTTCCCAGGAGTCATGTATGGATGTGAGAGGTTGGATCATAAAGAAGGCTGAGCACCGAAGAATTGATGCTTTCGAATTGTGGTGCTGAAGACTCTTGAGAGTCCCTTGGACTGCAAGGAGATCCAACCAGTCCATCCTAAAGGAGATCAGTCCTGAATATTCATTGGAAGGACTGATGCTGAAGCTGAAGCTCCAGTACTTTGGCCACCTGATGCAAAGAGCTGACTCATTGGAAAAGACCCTGATGTTGGGAAAGATGGAGGGCAAGAGAAGAAGGGGATGACAGAGGATGAGATGGTTAGATAGAATCACTGACTCAGTGGACATGAATTTGAGCAAACTCTGGGAGATAGTGGAGGAAAGAGGAGCCTGGTGTGCTACAGTCCATGGGGTCACAAAGAGTCAGATACAACTTAGCAACAATAACAACAACATCATAGAGAAAATCTTACTACAATCGATAAGAAAAAGATAAGCTGAGTTATAGAAAGATGGGCAGCAGGATTGTTAACTGAAGAATCAGACGTATATAACTGTACATTATATATAAAGATTCTAAACTTACTATCAATTATAGAAATTCAGAACAAAGTGACACAATAATTTTCACCTATTGGATGAGTAACATAGGGAAACAGGCATAGATTGGACTGAGTGGTCAGACTGATGCATAGGGCAATTTGGGAATTCCTATCAAATCTTGAACCTGTAAAGATATGTGAACATGGGTGTTTGGGAATGTGTTAATAATGACACAAGGAGAGTGGAGGTGAATGAAGAAACTTTGTTACAGCGACACTTGTCCTGTCCCCCCAGTACCAGGAGATGCTCAAACCAGATACGGGTCAGACTCTGTAGAGGTCCACCAAGGCACCTGTCACTCCCCGGCCTTGACCTTTGTCCTGTGCCTCCCCTTCTGCACTGTGGGCAGAAGTCCAGGGACATGGAGAAGGTCAGCAACGTGTTATTTGCGTTTGCTCACCTGAATTCCATCAGTCCTCACTTTATAAATAAGTCCTCACTTCGAATGTCACTGTGAAAATTTAACTTTGCCAACTGGATTTGCTTTTTTAAACAGTTGCTTTATTTTTGCTTGCCATACCCTGAAATGAGGCAAGTCTGGTTTCTGATGGTTATTTATAAGCACTAGCTAGCTATTCTTATTTTTCTGGTTCCCAAATTGTAGATTTCCTGGCTCTGAATGTGGTGCACACATCCACGCTGTACTTTTTTTTTTTTTTCTATCATGATTACACTGCCAAATTCGTTGAAGAAATCAACGTTGCATTTCAAGGAAGGGCTTTGTTGTGCTCAGCCTTTCAAGGAAAACAGTGATCCAAGCAGTTGGCTATTGCTGGATCAGAAACAAACTGCGGAGCCTGGGAAGGGAGCCACAGTTGTGCAGAAGCAGGAGACAGTGCCCATCGGTTTCCTGGAGCCTTTTGTTCTAATCCTGCTGCGCCCGCCACACTTCTGTGGTGTAGTGGGAGAGCCGTGATGTGTGGTCCAGGGGTCTCGAAGAGTCTTGATTCTGCTGCTAGCTATGTCTATAAGCCAGTTGTTTAATACCTTGGGGGCATCATGTTACGATCTGTAAAATGAGGGGTGGCTTGGGCAGTTAGAGAAACTTCATAGTATCGAGGTTAAAGGCTTTGGCTCTGAATGCCTGAGTTTGAATCTTAGGCCACCACTTACCAGCTGTACAACCTTGGGAAAGTTACTCAACCTCTCTGATCCAGAGTCTTCTCATTTTTAAAGTGGAGATAGTAATAATGCATCCCTCAGGGGTGGTTTGGTAATTAAATGAGGATTCGTGTGGAATACATGAGACAATGTCTGGCATGAAATGTATGATCAGAGGAAGTTAGTGTCATTGTTATCGCTGTTAGCATTATTTCTGAAATAACTTCTGTCATTGTCTCATCATCATCATCATCATCTTTAAGGGCTCTTTCAGCTAAAAAAAATCCTTTGAAACTGTTCTCAGAAAAGCAGGTTAAAAGTAGTGTTTAAATTGTAAAACACCCAGTGGGAAAGGTTTTGATAGCTGGGGAAGGACAGGCCGCAGGCTGGCCAGATGACAGCTGACTTGTCCTCAGCCTGACTTCAGCTGAGTTCCTCACTCACAGCTGTCTCTCTCCCCCGGGGTATTTTCTGTTCCCGTCTTACTGAATGGCTTGGCCACTCCCTCATTATCACTGTTGAGTCCATAATTGGTCAGTAAATCAAAAAAGTTGGTTTGTCCAGGGACTCATCTTTCAGGTGTATATACATGCTGCTGTTGGTTAGTCGCTAAGTTGTGTCCGACTCTTTGGCGACCCCGGGGACCGTAGCCCTCCTCTGTCCACGGGATTTTCCAGGCAGGAATACTGGAGTGGGTTGCCATGCCCTCCTCCGGGGGGGCTGTTAATCTCTTGCATTGGCAGACAGGTTCTTTACTGTGAGCGCCGCCATGAAGTCTCCCTAATTGCCCAAACCACAGTCCCTTTGCTTTACAGATCGTTACGTGATATCCTCAGGGATCTGGCTGAGGACACAGAGCTAACAGCAGAATCAGGACTCTAAAAGACCCCTGGACTGCATACACACCACGGGTCTTTTCACGGTACCACGCAAATGCATCCTCGGTCACTGCACCACCCATCTCTGCCTTCGCCAGCTTGGAGACATCACCAGCTTTCCACCCTGTAATTCAGTTGCAGGTGTCTGTTCTCTTTCTGCCTACGTTGTTTAGAGTTAAGACACTGATCTGTAGTGATAACGAAGTACTAATGATACTCCCTTTTTACTGGTATATGGGAACTGAACGTCATGAAGTTCTCATCCCACTCCCAAAGGAGCCAGACGGAAGCCCAGGAAGGGAGGCGGCTCTGTTAAATAGGAGTGTGACCCGCAGCGATGTGTTAAGTGAGTGAGGGAGAATTCACGTTTCTGGAATGTAACATAAATCACCCAGAAAAGTCCAGTCCAGAGCACTTGCATGGACTTAACAAAACAGACTGTAGGGATCTATTGGTATTTCTGATGTGAATAATCTCAGCCGTGATGCTGGCTGGCTGGCGGACTCCGAGGCTATTTCCAGTTTTGCCAGAGCAGTGCTTTGCAGGAGAGATGCTCACTTTGAGGTTCGCTGCCCGGCGGGGTGAGACTCAGGAGGGTGTGTGGGCTGCAGACAGAGTAAGGGCAGAAAAAGTTTGCGAACCCACCTGCTCCAGAGAGGTGAACACCTTAGGAGCTGGTGTGATGGTGTTACTAGGAATCCCCAAAAGCGGATATTTAAGGGCTCAGGGACCAAACGTCAGATGTGAGGGCTTCCCTGATAGCTCAGTTGGTGAAGAATCTGCCTGCGATGCAGGAGACCCTGGTTTGATTCCTGGATCAGGAAGATCTGCAGGAGAAGGGATAGACTATCCACTCCAGTATTCTGGGGCTTCCCTTGTGGCTCAGCTGGTAAAGAATCCCCCTGCAATGCGGGAGACCTGGGTTCGATCCCTGGGTTGAGAAGATCCCCTGGAGAAGGGAAAGGCTACCCACTCCAGTATTCTGGCCTGAAGAGTTCCACGGAATCACAGAGTTGGACACGACTGAGCTCCTTTCACTATCAGATGTGAAGACTGTAAGAAGTTTTGCTTTTCCGCTCCAATTTGGAGTAGTGACAACGAGTAAGAAGAAAAGATTTAATATACTTGAAGACAGATGACTCACTGATCCCATACTGTAAATATTTCAGCAGCTTTGCCCCATTTCTCTGTGTTACAGGTTTATTTTTGGAAGAGAAGTGACTGTACTGATGTCTGTGGCTAACGGGATGCTTAGTAAGGAGCTAAATCGGCAGCTTAATGAAAGTAGAGACAGGATCATGTTTTTCTTTTTTTGACTGAAATCAGCTTAAATAATTAAAACAAAAGGTTCTAGAACAAATCTATCCAATAGAAATATAATGTGAGCCATGGATCTTATTTAAAATACAAGTAGAGGAGGGATAATGTTTTTTGGATTGAAATAAGTTTAAAATAAAAAATTTAAGTAACTAAATTTAAAACAAAAGGTTCTAGAACAGACCTTGTCTGATAGAAATATAAGGTGAGCCATGAGTCTATTTTAAAATTTTCTAGTAGCGACATTAAAAAAAATTAAAATAGGTAAATCAATTTTAACATTGTATTTTATTTAACCCAGTATATTCGGAATATTATCAATTCAGCATGTGATCAGTAAAACACTCTGAGATATTTTACATTCTTTTTCTTTTTTCCACAAAGTCTTTGAAATCGTGTGTATTTCTCACACTTCCAGTGTATCTCAGTTCACACTAGCTGCATGTCAGATGAAAAAGGAAAGTGGCAAGGGAGGGAAGGAATGTTAGAGAAAACTTTTAAGATGCCTTATGAGCACAGAGATGCCTGTCAGGGCCTCACTGGCAGTCTCAAAGGCCATGCTTCCTGGTCCATTTCAATAAATAACATTGGCTGAATCAGGGAAGTCCTTTTCCTGTCTGGTTAATATCCATCTTTCTCTTCTTACGCAAACTGTCATTGATAGATGGCGTTTTTCTGGGTGAAAACACGATTTTTTGCCATGTTTCTTCTTTGTTCTATTACTTGTTCTATATCCGTTACCCATTATTCTACTTCTCATTCTCAGGCTTTTCCGCTCTTCCACTGAAATGCGTGAGAAGGCAGCTGGGAAGGATTTTATATGCGTGTGTAGACCCAGACATCATCAGGGACCCCCCTTTTTAATAGTGGGAACCAAAATGCCTCCTAAAAATCAGTCTCCTGAGGCATCATTGACTGCCCCCAGCCCATATCTTACATGGCAAAAAATAAACCAGAGAATGCCGATGACAGTTTTGCATGCAAATTGGTGAGTGGGGCCCATGTGTACGATTTTCTATTTCCATGCACCAATTTGGGAGTTTGCACGTGAATGCGGTAATTGTTCATGCAAAGCTGAAAATGCAGGTGTGACGCCTTTTTTAGAGCTTGGGAGCTGTCTGGTCCTATCCTCATCTGAGTGCTGTTGAATCTTTTGTGATGTCATATACATAAGAATTTTATTTATTAAAAGGCGTTCGCATATATGGTACTTTGGTAAATCTTGCAAGTGGTTTATTGACTGCGCTGCTGACTGTGTGTCTCCACTGCAGCAAGAGGGGGGACCCACTGGTGTGCATCGCTGGTGTGTCTGGGAACAGTGCCTTTGAAACCACAAGTGGGCTTCCTTTGAGGGTAGACGTGGTACTAAGCCTGCAGAGAGAGAATGGGATTTATTCTGTCATAAACTCTTCTTTTTTTTCATGACTGAAGTACTGACATCCTATTTTTTCCAAATTTTGGTAAAGTTGCTCATTCGTGTCTGACTCTTTGCGACCCCATGGACTGTAGCCTGCCATGCTCCTCGGTCCATGGAGTTTTCCAGGCAAGAGTACTGCAGTGGGTTGCCATTTCCTCCAGGGGATCTTCCCGACCCAGGGGTCGAACCCAGGTCTCCCACGTTGCAAGAAGACGCTTTACCGTCTGAGCCACCAGGAAAGTTTTGGTAACGCACACAGCTAACATAAAACTTGACCCTTTGATCTATTTTTCTGTGTACAGTGTCATTAAGTACATTCGAATTGTTGGGCAACCATCACCACCATCCATCTCCAGATCTTATCTTCCTCAACTGAAATCCTATATCTGTTAAACACCAGTTCCCCGTTCTTCCCTTCCCCAAACCCTGGAAACCATCATTTACTTCCTGTCTTTATGAATCTATTCCAGGAATGACTCTACAACTTTATTTGTGTAGTGACTGAATTTTAGACATTTCTGTACGGAGCGTCTGTTGTTGTGGCACCGTTTGTAGGAAAGTTCACCTTTAGTGTATTGATTTTTATTTATTTTTTGCCCCGTGGCGGGTGGGATCTTAGTTCCCCAACCAGGGATCAGACACACGTCCCCTGTACTGGAAGTGTGAAGCCTTAACCTCTGGGCCACCGGGGAGGTCCCTAACTGTCATAAACTCTCAAAACTAGTCTGTGTGCCTGGAGAATTTTTATGCTTTTTGATAGTTTCCATAGTGTATTATTTTATATTATTATATGCTGAAATGTAAGGAAAAAAAAACTCTCCTAAGTAAAGACTTCATTGACATATTAACATAAAGCCCTGTTGCAGAGTGGAGTCCCATTATGGTAATGACTCAGGATAAAAAGAAATAGTAATATGCTCTTATGTCCCATGGAAATGCCAAACTGAAGTGCACTTATGCCCCTGGGGCACCACGCTTTTTGGGAAATTTCTCCTCCCCCCCCATTTTATCCTGCTTGCGACTAGGATGCTGAGTCTCGGTGCCGTCTTTCGGCCACGACTGCAAAGTGAGATTCTTGCATTCTTCCTTTGCTTCTGTTGTCGCTCAACCTTTGGTTCTTTCCCAGTGGCGGGTTTTTCATGTTTGGGAATTCCTGTGAGTCAGAGCAGCTTCTTTTTTTCTCCCTGCTGCTCTTGCATCTCCTGCTCCTGCTGGAGCGGGCAGAGGAAACAGGGCTGGGGGATGGAGGCGCAGTCCTCTCTGCTTGGGCGGCTGAGGGGCGGCTGCAGCCGGCGCTGTTGGTTGAGAGAAGGTTTCCTGGAGAGGCCCGGTGGTGATGGTCACGCAGCAGCGTTAGTGTACTTGGAACTGTTGAACTGTACACTGAAATAGGGTTACAGTGGTAAATTTTTATGTATGTTTTACCATGATTAAGAAAAAAATAAACTCCCTCTGGGTTTTACCCTGGGTGATGGTTTTTTAGGACTTATTATGGTTTCTTTCATCGTGTTTGTGGTTGTTCAGTTAATCAGTCGTGTCCGACTCTTTGGGATCCCATGAGCTGTAGCACGCCAGGTTTCTCTGTCCTTCACTGTCTCCTGGAGTTTGCTCAAACTCATGTCATCTTGGTATCATCTTGGCTAATTTACTTGGAGCCCAGAGTGTGCGGCACCTCCGAGTGGCTGCAGGGGGCAGTTTGCCTTGGCCTTCCTTTGGTAGAAAAAGTCTGGTGTGGTCATGACGGGGGTGGTGACCGGATCAGCCAGTGGAGGAATTCTTCATTTAGTGATGACTGTTAATGAGCCTTCTCCAGGCCAGCTTGTTGGCGAACAAACCCAGCCTTGCCTGGCAGAACTCTTGCCTGGCAGAACTTATTTATTGGGAAGGACAGAAAAAGATTAAATGAATAATTTGTTTAATTGAAACAGTGATAAATGTTAAGCAAATGCTTAATAAGTAATTATAAGGGCAGTGCCATCCCGCTCATATGTGAGCTCAATATGTAAGTTTACATTTTCCAGTAGCCACATTTAAAACAGGTAGAAACAGGTGAGATTCACTTTAATATATTTTATTTAATCCTCATATATTCCAAATATTGTCATTTCAGTATGTTAGCAGTAAAAAACAACTTCTTAGCCTAGGTGTCTTGCATTCTTATTTTCATGCTAAGTCATTGAAATCTCATGGACATTTTACACGTGTGGCACATTCAATTCAGACCAGCCACATTTTCAGCCTTGAAGATTTTCTGTGCTGATTACTTTTATACCAGGTCTTGAGACTTCTATCATAGAAATCCATATAGGGTCTCATTTACATTCTAAATAGTTTCATTTCCATATTGTTTGTACATATTCATTAGAGGCTGGTCTTTGATGCAATCAGTTTATTGTAGTCTCAGAATCAAAAGAGGACTTCCAGGAGTGTCAGCTATAGAGTTATCACGCTCAATTAGGAAAAGGGGCATAAAATACTGATAATTAGGTTCCTTCTGACTCATGCTAAGCTGTTTTTGGGTCTGGTGTGAATGAGTTTGGTTAAAAGTTTGAAGACTTGGTAATCCTTTGTGTCTTCTCTATACAAAGTACATTTAAGTGTGTGAAATATTTTATTAATACTGTGGGTTCAGCGTCTAGCTGGTTGCTTTTGATATATGAGCACCCCCACTGTGAGATCTAAGCTGCACCGTGCCTGGTATTGTTTTGTTTTTAATTATTTATTTTATATTGGAGTATAGGCGATTAGCAATGTTTAAGTGGAGAGCAAAGGGACTCAGCCATACGTAAACATGTATCCATTCTCCCCCAAACTCCCCTCCCATCCAGGCTGCTCCTGTGGTCTGTGGGATCCTCCCGGACCAGGGGTCGAATCCATGCCTCCCGCATGGGGGATTTGTCACCACTTGTGGACTGGTGACCCCATCTCAGAACTCCTTGGATGCGCATCTGTTGTTCTGTCAGTTATTGCTGCTTGACCTGTAGAAGCCTAGGTTCCTGAAAGCTTGAAGAAGTGCTTTTAGTCCTACTGAGATTTCCCTCTTGAGTTTATCTGTGATGTAGTTAAGGTGTTAAGAACTGTGTTTTAGGAAAGCAGGTTGCTGATTGCCTGGGGCCAGGGGAGAGAGGAATGGTGAATAAGTGCTTAATGGACTTGCAGTTGCCTCATTTCAGAACTAGATACAGGCGATGGTCGTATAACATTGTAAATATATGTAAATGCCCCGACTCTTTCACTTTAAATGAATGACTTTATGTTAAGTGGATTTCAGTCCAATTAACAGAACATAAAAGAATAAATAGTGTTTTGATGGTGTGGTCTTCTGAGTCTGGAGTGTGTGTTTCTTTTTGTTTTGCTTTGTTTCAGAAACACGAATTTGTTGATAAAAAGTTGACAAAACTTTGAATTTGAAGACCCTAAGATGGACGTTTGATGCCCCAGATTTAGAAATGATACCAAAGACATGGACTGCAAACCTTGTCTTAAAACGCAAATGTGTGAAAAACCCCGCATCGAGCATTAATTGACTTTTGTGTTTTGCTGAATTGGTTCTACTGCGAAGCCAGGCAGATTAATATTACAGAAATGGTGGCCTTCAAGGAACTTAGAGGGAAAAAAAGGATTTGGTTGAACAGTATCCTTATCAGCCTCACCTGAGCGGGTGCTGACCCTCCGGAGATGGTGTCTGTCTCTCGTTGGGCTCCTGATACTGACAGATACTGACAGATCCATTAGTGGATGTAATTAGAAAAGCAAAGTCAGACTTGGAGTAATCGGGTTAAAGCACAAAGATCGCCGGGCACGATCGTGGGGGCTGTTGCAGCTGGGCGTGGCTGGCCTGCTGCGGAGACTTAAGTCAGATGTGAGGTCATTGGTCATTGTGCACACGCTTTCTTTCTTGTGTTGGAAGCTGGTGTGTGTGTGTGTGTGTGTGTGCTGAGTCACTTCAGTCGTGTTCAACTCTTTGCGACCCCATGGACTGTAGCCCGCCAGGCTCCTCTGTCCGTGGGATTCTCCAGGCAAGAACACTGGAGTGGGTGGCCGTCCTCCTCCAGGGGATCTTTCCTTCCCCATAAGGAAATTTGAAGCAGCAGCAACATCGCTTTGGCTCTTCTGCAGATGTCTGAAAGGCCTCGTTTCCAGGGAGTCAGTGGGGCTGCAGAATGTTTTTGTTAAACAAACATAGTCATAGCAAAAGCAATCTACTTTATCCCAGGAGTGTTAAGAAATATGTGGTTTTGTGGATTATGCTTTTCCCCCTGTTTCATTCCTTTCTTTAAAAAAAAAAAAAGAAAAAAACTTCTGGAATAATGGTGTATTTATTCATACGGAATTATGTTCTAAACACTGAAGAGCAAAACAGTATTTCAAAAGACCTTTGGACTCTCATGTTACCCAAAATACCTTTCCAGCAGTTTTGATTTTTAAAAAAGCCTCTTATTGGTAATTGAATGAGGACAAAGCAAAGGTTTCCAAGGGATTTGAAATGTAGTTATATGGTCCTAATCTCTTTGTTCACATCTACATCAGTATAGAAAAGGGAGGAATTGGGGATTAACATATACACACTACTACATATAAAATAGCTTACCAACAAGGACCTACTATATAGCACAGGGAAGTATACTCAATACTTTGTAATAACCTATAAGATAAAAGTGAAGTCGCTCAGTCGTGTCCGACTCTTTGCGACCCCATGCCTGTAGCCTACCAGGCTCCTCCGTCCATGGGATTTTCCAGGCAAGAGTACTGGAGTGGATTGCCATTTCCTTCTCCAGGGGATCTTCCTGACCCAGGGATTGGACCCGTGGTCACCCCTCGGCAGTGTCACCGTTTGGGATGAGAAGGAGGAGGGGGCATCTGTCCTCCTATGTTCATCAAGTGCCCCAGCCAGCCTCCACAACCTACCAGGTCTTGGCTCTGGGCCATGTGTGTTAGTCACTCAGTCTTGTCTGACTCTATGTGACCCCGTGGCCTGTAGCTCACCAGGCTCCTCTATCCCTGGAAATCTCCAGGCAAGAATACTGGAGTGGGTGACCATTTACTTCTCCGGGGGATGCTCCCAACCCAGGGATTGAACCTGGGTCTCCTGCCTTGCATGGAGATCCTTTACCGTTTGAGCCACCAGGCAAGCTGTGTGGGTTTGAAAATGAAATGGGACTTACTTGCCAAAGCTGAGTATTAGGAGAGTTTCTACAAAGGTCAAGAATTTTGAGTTCTTGGGGGTAAGAATTAGAGAAGTTCTGGCACCATTGGACCCCCCGAACCCCTTGGTAACAATCTGACTGGGAGGACAGGTGGGATTCCCTCTCCTGGTGAGGTGGGACTTCCACCTCCTTGTCCATCCCTAGCTCTGTCTCTTGCTTACCCTATCCATTGGGCCCTGGGGGCCTCAGATCCTGGCCTTGGGTCTGTCCCAGGCCCACTGCAGGTAACAGGATGAGACCCAGCCCCTGCTCGGGCTGGAGAACTGGGCTTTTGCACGGCGGCGGGACGATGCCCCATGTGGCATGGAGTTGGCTTCCCGAGCATGGGACCCCGGCTTGCAGACCGATCGCTGTTGGTGAAGTCTGTGAAACAGGGCAGTTTAGAAAGTGGGGAGGAAAGTCTGACCTTCGAGTGGGTGTCGGGCCCTAGCCCGGAGAGTCACACTGGCCAAGACGGTCCCATTGGGGCTCTCTCCTTCAGCAGTGAGGTTTTTGGATAAGTGCATCCCCATATCTCGGGCTGTGCTGAGTCTCCGTGGCTGTGCGTGGGCCTCCTCCAGGGGTGGCAAGCAGGGCTCCTCTGGCGTTGTGGTGCGTGGCTTCTTGTTGCAGTGACTCGGCGTGTTGCAGAGCGCCAGCTCTGGGGTGCTTGGGTTTCGGTGGTCGCAGCTGGTTAGGGTTAGGGTTAGGGTTTTGCTGGAGGGCGCAGGCTCGGTAGTTGGGACATGCGGGCTTAGTTGCTCCGACGTATGGGGGATCTTCCCAGAGCAGGGATGGAGCCCGTGTCCCCTGCATGGGCCCATGGACCCTTAACCACCAGGCCACCAGGGAAGACCTTCAGTGGTGAGTTTCACCCGGCCACACCAGCGACAGGTTCTTTTCCCCCATCTTTCCGTCTCTCCACCTGCCCGCCCGCCCGTGTGGTTGTTCCTTCTCCTTTTGGCTCTGGTCGGGAGGACCCTTTCAGTTCACATTGGAAATATTTATTCTATTCTCCAATGTCACTTTCTAGTTAGAAACTTACAGCTTAGTCTCCAGCTTGAAATAATGATATCGTTGCATTTGAAAGTTGGACACTCTGAAAGGAATGGCCTGTCAGGGGTCTTTGTTTTCAAAAGGAAGAACCCAAGAGACAGGATGGGAATTACATGAGTCGCCCGAGGTTATGTAATTTGTAAACGAAATCAGGCAAATATTACAAAACAAAAATAGTGGAGAGGTTATTCTGGTGGGAGGGGTGAGAAAAATAGACCAAGAGGCCACGTTTGGTATGTTCATCCAAACACATAAGTCAGTCTTTCATTTGTTTTCCCAGAAATAATATTGGGGAATTGGTCACTTTATAGGAACAGGGCTTTTTTTTTTTTTTTTTTTTAAGGTTAAGGTTCAAAAAGAAACATGGAATTAAGGCCTTTAACCGTATTTACAATAGGGCCTTTTTTTATTGCCATAAGATGGTTTAGATTCATTTTTATTTGTTTTTTAACCATGAAGATCAACTTACTTTGACAGCATGCATACCAAAAATTAAAACCATAAAATCCCTGAGTTTTGACAGGAGATGCATCTTTAGATTTGGAGATAAAAATTTAAAAGGTGTTATGTTTTATTCAGGAGGCATTTAGCTGTAAAGTGGTTGATTGACTAATATTTTTAGTGCCCTGGTTCGGAGGGTGGAGATGAAGGGGTGTGGGGGGGTGGGGAGGTTCAGGGTCCCAGGGCTGAACCGTCCTCAACGTCTGCAGCCAACCAGGCCCCATGGCCAGCTGTCTGTCCACCGCTCCCCACGCTACTGGGCTCGGCCGTTTTGAGCTTCATCAATTACATGTGCGTCATCCCATGTGATTCTTACATTGATTCTGTGATAGAAGTGATCTCTGTTTTATAAGCAGAAACTGACCATTCACACGTCTGGGGTTGAGGCCAGTGAGGAACGTAGCTGATCCTAGCATCCCAAGGCTTCTAAGTGCATCAACTGCTTTTATTTATTTATTTTTTAATTATAGGATGATGTGTAAGAGGAAACACATACATATTATTAACATTTTGGTACAGGCTTACTTTATCATTGCAGAAAGAGTCTGAGATACTTGAAACATTTACCAAATACCAACCTGTAGAGCCTGACTTTAAGGTCTCATCTTGGATGACTCACAGATGCTCTTTATGTACAGTTTCTTCAAAGAGGAGGGTGGTCTCCTTGCTGTATGGTATTTTTAGGTTTGATGGTTATTATAAAATTACCCTCCAGAAAGGTGGCTCAGAAGGTGAAGAATCTGCCTGCAATGTAGGAGACCCCACTTCGATTCCTGGGTTGGGAAGATCCCTTTGGAGGAGGAAATGGCAGCCCACTCCAGTATCCTTGCCTGGAGAATCCCATGGACAGAGGAGCCTGGCGGGCTACGGTCCACGGGGTTGCAGAGAGTCCGACATGACTTCTTCCGAGGTGCTACCATCCAGGAAGGCTTACTCCAGCCAAAAGTCCATTCAGGTTTTTTAAATGAAACACGCAATGTCTGTGTGTCACACGCACGCTTCTGTTGCTTCGTCATCTGACAGCGGGGGAAACACACCCCTGCTTCCCTATACGCAGGCCCACTCCCGTCGTTTGCAGGGCCCCAGACAAGAATGCGAGAGAGGCGGAACTGGGCCGGCACTCGGGTGAGGCAGGCGAGGCAACGTGTTTTAGAAAGAGGCGATCCGGAACAGTACCCTCCCGAGCTGTATTGGAGCTTGAGGCAAAAGGAAAATCGATAATACTGATCCTATCTTTATTAACGTTTCTGATAGTGTGTTCAGGGTGGACTGCGGGCATTAACTTTCACTTTTTAGCATATTGCATTCAATGTTGATTTGTCTTGGTTGCTGAGTTTTTGGCTCCCCTTGAATTTTGCACCTGCAGCAGTGTCTCCTCACCTGCTCTCTGCTGGTTTCTCTGCCGCCCTGGGCCTGGGGCGTGCGTAGATTGGGGAGGGGGCCTGTGGCTTCCAGGGGCAGGGACTGCCAGGGTCTCGGCTGTGTGGGGTTGGAGCGCGAGTCACAGGGTCACAGGGGGGTGTGTGCCCTCAGACCCAAAGGGTCTCTGTCCCGTGGAGGAACGCCAAAGGGAAACTATCTGGAATATCACTCCTGTTGTTCAGCTACTGAGTCATGTCTGACTCTTTGCGACTCCATGGACTGCAGCACGCCAGGCTCCTCTGTCCTGCACTGTCTCCCTGAGTTTGCTCAGATCCATGTCCATTGAATTGGTGATGCTGTCTAACCCTCTCATCCTCTGCCACCTCCTTCTCCTTTTGCCTTCAGTCTTTCCCAGCATCAGTGTCTTTTCCAGTGAGCCAACTCTTCACATCAGGTGGGCACAGTATTGGACTTAGGCTTCAATCTCCTGAAGGGATTGTGAATACATGGGGGAAAAAAAAAGTGAAAGTGTTAGTCACTCAGTGAGTCCAACTCTTTGCAACCCCTGAGTGACTGAGTTAGGGACTCAGTCGTATCCAACTCTTTGCAACCCCATGGACTGTAGCCCACCAGGCTCCTGTGTCTATGAATTTCCAAGCAAGACTACAGGAGTGGGTGGCCGTCTCCTTCTCCAGGAGATCTTCCCAAGCCAGGGATGGAACCCAGGTCTCCTGCATTGCAGGATTCTTCACCAGCTGGGCCACCAGGGAAGATGTATGAGGCTCCAGTTCTGATGCAGTAGGTCTGGGGTGAGGCTTGAGAGTCTCCATTTGTAGTGACTCTGGGTGCAGCCTCTGTTGCCGCACAGAGGGGCGGGCGTACACGAACCCTGCTCCAAAGCTAGGGTCCCGGGCAGGGGCACCCTTGGCCCACTGGGCTTCTGTGCCTGGGAGCACATTCTTTCCAGACTTACCTTCAAGTCTTGTTTTGTTCTGTTTTTTTAATAAATCTGACAGCGTATCTAGAACTACTCTTAAAGGGAAACATTGCATTCTTTCCAACTCTCTCCATCAGCCTTATCTTTGTTAGTGTCATCATGGCAGTTTCTCCAGGATGACGGTCATTTGCTTTAGCATAAACCATTGCTGTAGATTTTCTTTTCCTATAAATTTCGTGTGTGATGTGTGGAATGAGAACTATAGTGTCTGACTTTAAGTGCATTCTTAAGTACCCTTAGATTTCATCTTTATTCTGTTTTTAAAGTAACACATTATTTTTTAAAATACATAAAATTTGTAAATAATATTTTTCATCTTTAGTTTGTTTTTTTAAGTAACATTATTTTTTAAAATTCATAAAATTTTTAAATAATATTTTTATGTATAAAGAAGAAAATTAAAATGTCTCCTCAGCCCTCCACCCAAACAATTGCTGTGGACGGTAATAGTGTTGAAAGTACAAAATAAAGTAAAATCTACCTTTCCATCCTCCCCTCCCTACTCCAGTCTCTCCAATATTGATGCTTTTGTGGTTTCTTCCAGAAAAAGAGATTTTTATTCATCTCTATCTATTCTCCCATTTTTTTATATGTTAGTATCCTGTGATAAATACTGCTAGACCCCTTGTCTCTTAACTTAGTCATGGATCTCGGACACATTTTCATTAGCATGTAATCCTCTTAACGGCTCATAGGATTCATCACTGGGGTGTCCCCAGTGTTGAGCTCACCCTACAATGAAGAGCGCTTTGGCTCTTAGTTTCTGCAGTAATCCCGTGGTGAACATCTTTGCCCGTGCATCTTGAGACACATTTATGTGTCCAGCATAGGCATCATACCCAGTGGTGAGGCTGTTGGACGAAGGGTGAATGCACTTTTAAGATTGAAGGCAGATACCACATGACCCTCCACACAGGTTCTCCCATCAGCCACGATGAGCGAGACTGTTTCCCCAACATTCTTGCCCACGATGAATATCACAGAATGAAAAGGAGGAAAAAAATCTATTCAAATAGCAATAAAATATAAAATAACTAGAAGAGACTTCATAACTATGCGGTATCTATGTGAAAAAAAATTGTAATATGCATCTGAGGGACCCCCAAAAAGTCTTGAATAAATGAAAGTCATGCCGGGTTCTTGGATGGAAACTTGTAGCATGATGAAAATATCCATTCTCGGGATGTTGACATTGTTAACTTTCTGTAAAATATTGGTTGGCTTCAATTTCCAATTCCTATGGATTAAAAAGAAAATCAAATAGTCTGAGGGGAGAGTGATAGGAATTTGAGATTAATATATCAAACTGCTATATGTAAAATACATCAACAGGGACCTACTCTGCGGCACAGGGAACTGTATTCAGGATCGTGTAATAACCTGTAATGAGACAGAATTTGAAAAAGAACAGATATATAGAGATATGTATAACTGAATCACTTTTCTATACACCTGAAACTAACAAAATGTTGTAAATTAACTGTTTTTCAATTAAAAATGAATAAAAAGAAGAAAGTCCATTCTCTGTCAGCTGTAATGTGAACATGATCTGATAAAAATAGCAGCAAGATTTTTTTTGAGGGGTAATTTGATGAGCTTATTTTAAAGACCACTTGGAAAAACAAATAAACAGAAAGATTCAGAAAACAAACAGGGAGATAGGAAAATTCAGAAAATAATGTGACCAGAGTTTAAAACATAATATAAAATTTTTAAAACGTGTATAACATTTATATAAAACATAATATAAAAATTATTAGAATAGATTAATGGATCACAGGTATAGATTTAAATATACTTAGGAATATAATATATGATAAAGACAACATCTCAAATCAGGAAAAAATGGATAAACTGGGAGTGGATGGGAAACGTTGAATTCATATTTCACAAATTCCTAATGGAGCAAAGATTCACATGTAAGAAATGAAATATTACTGTAGGAATTCAGCAGAGAATTGTTTTATAATACAGGTTTGTTCTGTGACCTAAAACTTAGAAGCTCCTGAAGGCAAGATTGACAAATTCAACTCCATTAAAAAAAATTCTTCATGGCAAAACTCATGTTATGCAAAGTCAAAAGACAAACGAATTGAGAGGTATTTGCAACTGTTATCACATATAAGAACTGGATTTCTTAATATATTAAGAATTACAAACCAATAGATCAATAACCCAGTTGACAACTAGGCAAAAATTATGAATTAACAGAAAAGACAACATAAATAGCATTTAAACGTGAAATGTTTAATGTTAAAGTACAAATTACATAACAAGAGAAATATAAATTACCACCTTCTAGGAATCATTTTTTCACTGTGACAATAGCCAGGGCACGGGGGAAAGAAATGGGCTTCCCAGGTGGCACTAATGGTCAGGGACCCCCCTACAAAAGCAGGAGACGTAGGAGATGCAGCTCTGATCCCTGGGTCGGGAAGGTCCCCTGGAGGAGGGCATGGCAGCCCACTCCAGTGTTCTTTCCTGGAGAATCCCCGTGGACAGAGGAGCCTGGCGGGCTACAGTCCTTGGGGTCACAAAGAGTCAGGCAGGACTGAGCGGCTAGCACAGTTGATAAAAATGGATAAAAAGTTGGATTGTAAACATTATTCTACCGTTTGTGTAAAAAAATGAGATACGTAAACTTATTTACTTGTGTACAAATTTAGCGATTGTTAACATGTATACCAAAAAATGGATAGTATTGATTGTCTCTAGAGAAAAAAAAAATCTAAGTCATGGGGATTGGGCAGGGATGTACACTTTTCACTTGAATCTGTTAACTTTTGAATGTTGTCTGCCCTTCTCAAAAAGACTTTAAAATCATTCAGTAGGTGAAAAACACTTATTTTGATATGCAGAACTCTAATCTTGAGTTAATTTGAGTGTCCTTTCAAATAGTGATTACCCTTTTATGCTTTTTAGACAATTACCTTTGCCCATTTTTCTTTTCTTTCCTTTTTTTATTGTTTGTTTTTCAGATTAAGGAAATAACCCCTTTATATTAAGTGGCTTATCAGTGTTGTTCCAGTTTGTCTTTGGACTTTGTTTTGCTCCTGCTTTTTGCTACACAGCAGTTTTATATTTGTATGCAGCTGTCATCGTCTTCTGATCCTCCTCCTCCTTCTTTTCCTTCTTTCTTATGTTTTGAGGGGTGGAAGTGACTTTTCCAGTGTGATCTCTGGGAAGTTTGGCTCTAGATTCAGTTCAGTTCAGTCACTCAGTCGTGTCCGACTCTTTGCGACCCCATGGACTGCAGCACGCCAGGCCTCCCTGTCCATCACCAACTCCTGGAATTTACTCAAACTCATGCCCACTGAGTCAGTGATGCCATCCAACCATCTCATCCTCTGTCGTCCCCTTCTCCTCGCACCTTCAATGTTTCCCAGCATCAGGGTCTTTTCCAGTGAGTCAGCTCTTCGCATCAGGTGGCCAAAGTATTGGAGTTTCAGCTTCAACATCAGTCCTTCCAATGAATATTCAGGATTGATTTCCTTTAGGATGGACTGGTTGGATCTCCTTGCAGTCCAAGGGACTCTCAAGAGTCTTCTCCAACAACACAGTTCAAAAGCACCAATTCTTCGGAGCTCAGCTTTCCTCACAGTCCAACTCTCACATCCACACACAACCACTGGAAGAGCCATAGCCTTGACTAGACGGACCTTTGTTGGCAAAGAAATGTCTCTGGTTTTTAATATGCTGTCTAGGTTGGTCATAGGTTTTCTTCCAAGGAGTAAGGCTCTAGATTGAAACTATCCAGTAGTCAGTGCCTATGGGTGAGTTTGAAATGAACCAGCTGTTTGTAGGTTTCCCTGAAGATGGTAGTTGAGAAGGGGACAGGCTCTTGAGTGGGAGGTGACCTGGAGATTTTCTGCTGGGCTGAGTGGCACGGGGTGTGGGTGGGGCAGGGTGGCCAGATCGGTGGGTCTCTGATGGGCCTCCCCCCTCTCTTTCCTGCAGCTGAGCTCCCGAGGGCCTCCGCCGTGAGGCTGGCCTCCCTCCTCGACCTGCCCGCCCAGCTGCTGGAGCTGTACCAGCAGGGCTTCTCGCTGGCGGCCCTGCACCCCTTCGTGCAGCCGACCCCCGAGAGGGAGAAGACGCCCCTTGAGCACATCTTCAGGGCCATCTTGATCAAGAAGACCGACAGGTAAGGCCCCTGAGGGAGGGTGCTCACCATAGCATCACCAGGTGCTTGGGAGTGCGTTGGATGGAGGAGGGGATGGGAAAGGGTTAGGGTGGGGGCGTGTGTGTTTGGGCGGCTGCCCTAGTGCCTGAGACAGTAAAGAATCCGCCTGCAATGTGGGAGACCCAGGTTCAATGCCTGGATCTGGAAGATCCCCTGGAGGAGGGCATGGCAGCCCACTCCAGTATTCTTGCCTGGAGAATCCCATGGACAGAGAAGCCTGGTGGGCTACAGTCCATGGGGTTGCAAAGAGTCAGACACAACTAAGTGACTAAGCCCCACACGTGTCTGTTTAGAGTTTACCTCTGTTTCCAGGGCCTCTGCCCTCTGATGGGTTAAGGCCAAACATTAGACAACTGAAGAGTTTCATAGTGTCCTGCAGCTGTCCACACCAGGAGACATAAGTAGAGAATTCATTTTACAGCCTTTTCTCCTTTTAATTTACTGGATTACACTCAGCTAGAAAAGTGTCTCCTTGAGGATGTGTACTCCCAAAATGAAGCAGCTAGTAAAAGTATAATACTGTTAATCTGAAAAGCATGGCTGGAGAACACACTAATTTTGGTTAAAGGCTGTATGCAAATTTTATGTCTTCCCCCAAACTCTAAAAATACTTGAACATTCTGTCAGTACATTCTATCAGTCCCTTGGGAGGAAACACAAAATTCACTTGAATTAAATGCTGTGATTGATTTGGTCTTGATTTGGATTTTCAAGACTCGGACCGATGTTTTTCAATATGGCTTGTCCAGTAATGCTTGCTCTTATACTCTTATTGGGTCTAATTAGGAAATGAAGAGGTGGAGATTTTTTTTTCAAAAGGAGCTGTATGAATTTTAAATGCTTTTAAAAAAATGATGAAGGGGCACGGAGGGATAAGTTAGGAGTTTAGGGTTAACATGTACATACTTCTGTATATAAAATATGGCTTCCTGCATTGCTGTAACAGTAAAGAATCTGCCTGCAATGCAGGACCCTGGGTTTGATCCCTCGGTCAGGCATGGCAACCCACTCCAGACTTCTCGCCTGGAGAATTCCATGGACAGAGGAGCCCGGTGGGCTACAGTCCATGGGGTCACAAAGAGTCAGCCACTACTGAGCGACTGGCACTTTCACTTTCACATATAAAATAGACAGCCAACAAGGGCCTACTGTATAGCACAGGGAACTCTACTGAAGCTTTTATAATTACTTATAAAGGAAGAAATCTGAGAAAGAATATACAAAGAATCTATGTATACGTGTATATGTAAAACTGCTGTAGGCTTGGCACTAATACAACATTGTAAATCAACTTTACTTCAGTTTAAAATGAATAAATCAAAACAGTGAAGATGGGCTCGAAAACGCATTATACTTCTGCTGCTTTCGTGAAAGTAAAAATGAAAAGCTTGGCAAAGGAGATCGGATCTGACTTTTGGCCAGTTATTAGGCGGGGAGTGACAGCTTGTGCTGTGTTTTTAAAAAAGAAACAGTAGGACAGCTGTCCGTCTTTCTCTCTTGCTTTGCCTGCTGAGCAGACGTTTGGCTGGTGATCTCAGGAGGGCCAGCTGGGAGACCAGAGGCTGTGTGACAGAGATCCACCCCTCTTTCCTGGCCAGCAGAGTTCTTCAGCTTCTCACAGCTGATGGAGCCCTGTGTCAGTGTGTGTTAGAATCTGAAGTGAAAGGGGACGTCCGCCTCTGCTCCTGCCCAGAATTACCATGGTTTCTGCAGAGCGAAACGTGTCTCAGCATCTGCTCTTTTTGCGTGTTGCTTGCTTCGTGTTGAATGGCAGTGGGTCAATATCTGGTCAGTCACAAGATGGAATTGTTCTGGGAGCCCTAGTGGTTTTAAGGCCCTCTGACACACAGGGCGTGCATGGTAACAGTAGGTCGCATTCATTGGGCGCTCACTCTGTGCCAGGCTTTGTAAGCATCGAGCATCCTCACAGTCAGTCTATGAAGTAGTACCTGTTCTCAGGTACCAGTGAGGCAGCTACAGTTTGCATATGCGGAAGCTGAGGCTCAGGCCTGGAGGTAGCTATCAAGGAGGCAGAGACGGCAGCCAGCACCCTGCCAGGCTCTTAGCCCTGACGTGAGGCGCCTGCTGCGTCCCCGCACCCAGGATTCCTGTGGCTGACCTCTTCATGAAAAAAGCGGAAGGGGGCATCTTTGAATTTTAGATGAGGTGGTAATTTTAATGCTCTACCTTTTCTCCGTATCAGAATTTCAGAAAAGAGACAAAATAAGAGCAACTTATCTTGTGTCTTCCTGGTTACCTAAGGCATTCACTGGGCTCCAGGGTTTCTGATCCTTGGGCCATTGCGTTGGTCTTGATGTGTGAAGGGGACAAGTCCACTTCGGTCAGGACACAGGACTGCCCCTCCCTGTAATTCTGCCACAGGTACTGCTCATACGGGACTTGCCATGAAGTCAGCAGATCAGAAATGGACTTGTTTCTAATGTGAAGGTGTCTGCTTTTTTTTTTTCCCCTCTGCTATGCAGCAGCACTTCTCAAACTTCGACGCCTTTCCCGTGAGTCTCCCACAGATACTGTTCAGATGCAGAGTGTGAGTCAGAAGGCCTGGGGTGGGGCCTGGGGCCCATCTCTAACACGCACCCAGGTGGTGCGGATGCTCTTGGTCTGTGGACCACACTGAGAGTAGCTGGGGCCTGAGGACCTGACTCCTCCTCGCCTGGCTCCATACCTGACACTCGTCAACACCTCCTGACTCCCTGGAGAGTATTGGGCCCCAGAAAAGAGGAGAAAGAGCCCTGGGTTCCTGGTCGGAGCAACTGTGTTCCGCGCTGCACTCGGCTCCTCGTAGGAGGTGTTGTGTGCAGGACACATCAGTAGATTTTTCTGAGCCCCCATTTTCTAGCGGGTACAATGTGGGGTTTGATTTGCAAGACCGGAGCCAACTCTAAATTTTAGTGTGACTGGATGAGGTGGGCAAGAAGGCTGCTCTGTAAGAATAAGAAATAAATGATCTCTCTTTGTGAGCAGTTCGTTACCAGCCAGTAGTAAAGCTGGGCATTCGGTAGGAGTTCTTTCCTCCTCTTGAGGGCAGGCCCTGAGCTAATGCGCTTACTTTTCAGAAGAGAAAATGGGTCAAGCTATTAAGAAGGAGACACGGAAGATTTTCAAAAAAGAGTTGGTGTGCTCCTTGGTGTGAGTTCACTCCAGTCCGGAGTGTCTGGACCACCTGCCTGGGTGGCTTTAATGAACACTTCAGCTCCTTAATAAGCAGATACAGAGAGAGAATTGCTTGGATATCTTGGTGCCAGATCTTTGCAAGTGCTCCTCCCCCTTTAAAGGAAGTTGCAGAAGCTTGGTAATTTGCCAGGTTCGGTAACAGCCATGGTAATTTGCCATTCTCCTGGAAAACATGACCCAGAGAATTTCCCCTACTTCCACTTCGTATTGGTGGGAAGCAGTCATTATACTATTTTAAAGGCTAGGCATTTTCTGCCCTAGCAAATGCAATAACTCCATGTTTTTGCATCATGAGGAAAAAGACCCCATGCTATGAAAAATAAACAAAACCCAGCTGCACATTTTCCATATCAGTTGGGAGTTTAAGTAGTAAAAATGAAGCAAAGTAGATCTTATGTAATTAATTTTTAATATGGGCAGTTAATGGTATTTTTTCACCAAGTCTGCCAAAGTCCTGACGGCTATAGATGCAGATCAATGAAATTATAAGCTCTCAAAGAGCAGGTGAATGCCTAATATTTTCCAAGTGGACTTCATTGAAAGAGTGTGTGTAAACTTTCTAGATTACTCTCTGCTTAAATCAACTTTGTTGGCAAGAATCATCATGATATGACTACTTGGAATATCAACCTTAATGTGTTGAAGTGAAAGTCGCTCAGTCATATCTGACTCTTTGTGACCCCATGGACTACATGGAATTCTCTAGGCTAGAATAGTGGAGTGGGAAGCCTTTCTCTTCTCTGGGGGATCTTCCTGAACCCAGGGATTGAACCCAGGTCTCCCAAGTTGCAGGCGGATTCTTTACCAGCTGAGCCACAAGGGAAGCCCTAATGTGTTGAAAGGTGAACATAAAGTTTGTAGCAAATAACTGGCCTTTGGAATCTGCAGTAAGACAGGGGGAAAAAAAAACCAGAACCATTCAAGCTTGCATTCACCCATTCACTCCCTCATGGATTCATTTGCAAGCATTTAGCTTCTGCTCTCTGCAGGGTATCATAGAAGGGACTTTGCTTGGTGAGAAAGGGGAGGATGCAGATGCAGAAGTCAGCCGCATGTGAGACCTGCTAGCCAGGTATGTGTGTGCCTGCTCGCTCAGTCATGTCTGACTCTTTGCGATCCCATGGACTGTAGCCCACCAGGCTCCTCTGTCCATGGGATTCTCCAGGCAAGAATACTGGAGTGGGTATCCTTTCCCTTCTCCAGGGGATCTTCCCAACCCAGGGATCGAACCCAGGTCTCCCTCATTGCAGGTGGATTTTTTATCGTCTGAGCCACCAGGGAAGCCTTCCAGGTGCCTGCAGTTTAACTGAGAAAATAAGATGCCCCTCATGCATGGGGGTTTGGAAAAGGGGGAAGTCACCTCCTGCTAGAAAGAAAACTACAGAAATGTTTCAGGAGGAAATATTTCTTTTGGATAGTAATATGAATGAAGAGGGAAGAGTTTATTTAAGACTTATAATGAAATATTTTCAGGTGAGGTTTGAGCAAATTGAGAGCATCATTGACAGCCTAACTGTATTATTCAGTTCAGTCGCTCAGTCGTGTCCAACTCTTCGCTACCCCATGGACTGCAGCACACCAGGCCTCCCTGTCCATCACCAACTCCAGGAATTTACCCAAACTCATGTCTGTTGAGTCAGTGATGCCATCCAACCATCTCATCCTCTGTCATCCCCTTCTCCTCTTGCCTTCAATCTTTCCCCGCTTCAGAGTCTGTTCCAGTGAGTCGGCTATTTACACCATGTGGCCAAAGTATTGGAGTTTCAGCTTCAACATCAGTCCTTCCAATGAACACCCAGGACTGATCTCCTTTAGGATGGACTGGTTGGATCTCCTTGCAGTCCAAGGGTCTCTCAAGAGTCTTCTCCAACACCACAGTTCAAAAGCATGATTCTTCGGCGCTCAGCTTTCTTTATAATCCAACTCTCACATCCATACATGACTACTGGAAAAGCCATAGCTTTGACTAGATGGACCTTTGTTGGCAAAGTAATGTCTCTGCTTTTTAATATGCTGTCTAGGTTAGTCATAGCTTTTCTTGCTAGGAGCAAGCATCTTTTAGAACCCCATGAACTGTATTATTAGTTGTTCCCAAAGCGTAGTGCAGTAATGTTCCTCCAAGCCCTCTGCCACTTTGACAAGTATAACTTCAATCCATGAAAAACTGTATGATCGTTTCTTCTGAAGATTTTGATAACTGCCATTTCATTTGAAGATGACGGGTCAAACCACACATCTGACTCAGTTGTTCTGATCCTGAGTGTGTTGAATTGAGTCTGTCAGTGACTTTGGAAAGTGACTTGAGGAGGAGTAGCTGACTATGAGATCCCTGATAAGTAAGTGTCTGCACTTCCTTCTCCCAGCTCTTTCTTGGGAACAGTGGGTGGTCTGTAACAGACAATATAGTTGCATTCAGTTTGATTTTGAAGTACATTTTAAGTTGTCCTTCATTTTTTCCCGGGCAGTTTTCCTCCGAACAAGTTGCCAAAGATCTCAAAACTTGATGGCTGAGGGCAGTCAGTTATTAAAATGTCACCCTGAGGTTTCGTGCGTGTGGGTTTAATTCTAGGTCGTTTCATGGCTGTGGACGTTAAGTACAGAATTGCCTTGTGCTGCGCCGTCTTTCAGCCATTGAACTGTCGTTTTTCACACGCGGAACTAGTTCAGGGTGTCATCCATGTGTTTTTTTCATTGCTAATGGGTTGAAGCCATTTGGGTCCGGGTCCCCTGGAATAACGCCTTATATGGTGCGGGGAAGTGGGACACGTGTGCCCTCTCGACTTTCATCAGCTGCCTTCTGGCTTCGGGCCACGGAGCGGGGCACGCAGAGGAGCCGCAGCTAATGCGGGGGTGGGATTCTGAAGCCTCGGCGGAGGGTGAAAAACGCATATAATCAAAGCTGCCCTTGAAAATCTCTTTAATTGCCCATGAAATGTAATCCTGTAGCATCTCTCTGCCCAACGAGGCAAGTTTCCCGTCAGGACTAGATCGTTTTGGTGTTTCCAGCAGTGAGCCCCGTGGGGAGAAAATCAGTTGGTTTGGGTTTATGGTGAGCATTGGGTCACACCCAGGGTGGTGAGATGCTCACGCCCAGAGGGGCGTTTGTGGGAACTGAGATGGGGGAGCCGCCTCTCCCCGCCCCCACTCCTGCTCAGGTCCTCTCTGAAGCACACCTGCCTGTTGGCTGGAATAACCGGCACTGTTTTAAGTGGTAAATGTTTCTGCCCTTTCGGTTAGATTTTCCTAAGGTGAATGTGCAGGGAAAACTCTAGCAGAGCTCCCAGCTCTCAAGAATCTTCTCTGCTAGGAGGATGAAAGTCTCCATGCCAGTTGTGTGGGTGCCCAGCTCCATCTGTGGGTCTTGATTTCTTACCTCTGCCCTGGAATTTGTTAACACAAGGGTTTTAGCAAAGGAGGCCCCGTGGCTCCCGCATGCTCTGGGTCTGGACGGATGGGCAGATTGGAGCAGGGGCCCCAGTGCTGGGAAGGGCCTTCGGGGGTCTGGGGGAGCCTGGAGAAGCGGACCCCGGGGGTTGATGATGAGGGGTGACTGGAATACGAGGTCTGCAGGGAAACGTGGGGCCTGGGCAGGGGGCCTCTGGAGGCCGGGCTAAGGAATTCGAACTTCATGCTGCGGTCAGTGGGGATCCACTGCAGTGTCTTTGTTTTGTTTTAGAGGCACAGCCACTAGAAGTGCTGCGCTTTCAAAAGTCTGAAGGAGGGGAAGCCTGGAAGGGGAAGAAAATGGGGGCTGAGAGAGCAGAGCGCCCGTGATGGTGGGAGGTGATGGGTGGTTAAAGTCGGTCGTGCTAAGGTGAGGGTTCGTGTCCCATAGGAGGAAATACTGGATTTAACATTTAGGGAGAAAGGGACAGCCTGGAGGGAGAGGAAGAATTGAAGTCTGAGTGAGCTTTCTTTCTTTGTAATTAATTAATGTATTTTAATCGGAGGCCGATTCCTTTACAATATTTTGGTGTTTTTGGCCATCCATCGACGTGGATCAGCCACGGGTGCACACGTGTCCCCTTCACGAACCCCCTCCCACCTCCCTCCCCACCCCATCCCTCAGGGTGGTCCCAGAGCACTGGCCCTGAGCGCCCGCTTCCTCTGAGTAAGCCCTTGGCCCTGAGCGCCTGCTTCATCTGAGTGCGCCCTTGGCTGCGGGTGGCTGGAGGAGGAGCTGGGAGGGCGCGGTTGGCAGGGGAGGGGCCGTGTCTGGTGGGGTTTCCCAGCTGCAGACCCCAGAGGGGGCTCCGCGTGCAAGTGGCAATTAAGGCAGTGCTTCCAGGAGGAGTCCCTCTGGGATGGGGACCCAGGCAGGGAAGGGACAGGAGCTGGTGAGCGTGGCTGGGCCTCTGGGGAGTGGTGAGTCCACGGGAGGCGGGGGCGCTGGTTCTCCTGCCCCTGCATCTGGGAGCTATTGTCCGGGAGCTCCTCAGGTATCCCGGGATACCCTGCAGGCCTGGGGCGCAGCCAGCCGAAGCAGAGCCAGTAGTGAAGCCTGCAGAAGCTGGGGGACACCCAGAACCGGGAGGAGGGTGGAGGGGACCTGGTTGGGAAATGGAGCGCATCCTTCCCGGGAGGAGATGAACACATCAGTTGGTTGCATCCTATTTGTGGCTGTTGCTGGACACACACCCGCTGGGAGGTGTCCCCTGGGCAGCCAGGAGCCAGGAGAGAAGTCCGAGCTGGGGGCAGTCTGCGGGGGAGCTCAGGGAGGCTGGGGTGAGGACCTGCCCACTCCTGGGATGTTCACGGAGCCCCTGCTGCTGACCGTCTGACCAGAGGCTTCCAGCGGTACTTAGGAGGGACTTGGTGACTCACGAGGACTTGCCTTGTGGCTCAGCTGGTAAAGAATCCGCCTGCAATGCGGCAGACCTGGTTTCGATACCTGGGTTGGGAAGACCCCCTGGGGAAGGGAAAGACTACCCACTCCAGTATTCTGGCCTGGAGAATTCCATGTACTGTACAGTCCATGGGGTCCCAAAAGAGGCGAACATGACTGAGTGACTCCTGAGTGGCTCGCCGAGAGCTGTGCGGAGCTGCTGTCTTCCACACCGCCCGTGTGCGTGGAGCCTGGGGAGGCTCTCCTGTCCAACCCCACCAGCAGGCCGTTCTCCCAAGTACTTGTGAGCAGCAGACAAGCGGGATGGAGCCAGCTCTGGCCGCCGAGTGTCAGGAGTTGCAGACAGAGACAGTCCTTTGGGCTTTTTGCTATTTTGTTTCTAGGAAAGCAAGCCTCAAGAGCGTTCAGCTTTCCTCCTTGCTTCCCCTTCTTGGGTCAGGACTCTAAAATCTTGACGACTCTGCCTTTGTTCCAAGACAGGGCTTAAAATTGCCGGTGCCTACAGGGGCCCGGCTCCTTGCATGGGGACCCCTGGGTGAGCCCGAGCCTAACTCTGCTCCGTTGTTGCCCAGAGTTCCAGATCTTGCAGCTTTCTGCAGGAAAGCCAGAAGTCTGGATTCTTATGTGAAAACTTCTCCTTTTAAACTGTTGCCTGACTCTTTCTAAATAACATCGTGTGTCCCTGACCCACCCCGCTGGCTGCCTTGTCGCTGCCTTGAAGATTTCTGTGTGTCGGGGGGGGGGGGGCTCATTGCTCACCCTTGGAGTTGCGTGTTCTTTCACACTCAGCAGTCATCACCCTTCCAAGTCCTTTATTACTCTTTTTCATACGTCTGCCCGCCGCCCCTCCTCCTGGCTGTCTTCTTTCGTCGTTGGATTCTCTTTGTTTACTTACTAGAGTGCCAGGTGCTGAGTAGGTTTGGCCCCAGTAGAATTTTTCTGAATCAAGTGGAATAAAACCATGCTTCTATCTTTCACTGAACAACCATAAGTTCACTGAAAGATGAATTTGTCTTTGGTTTACATATTTAACCGGTACCAGAAGTGCATCTTGTTAACATAGCCACACAGCGTGGACCCCAAATAATGGAACCACATACAGACACACAGACACACACACACAAGATCCTTTTATTGCCCAAATAGCAGTGGTTTGCCACAAAGGTATGTATATGTTATTTTTCACACTTTTTTTGTTTGTTTTTAAAAAACAACCGAAGCGTGGCCTTCAAAGGAAGGGCAGTCTTTGCAGACCTTAAGTGGAGTACAGATGCCTTCCGTCGCTATAGGAGCAGGCCCTCAGGATGCGGTTCTCCCCTTCCTGACCCGTGCCTGCCTCACGGGACTGACCTTTCCACACCCTAACTTCTTCCCGGGGCCGTGATGGTCTCCCTCAGAGGGGCAGCGAGGCTCCCGCCCCACTGCCGGTTCCCCTGGTAACCAAGTTCAGGCCGTCTGCCGTGATGCCCCCCTGACTGGCAACCCCCTCCCTGGCCCTGGGTGCAGAGCCTCACCCCTCGTGCTGCCTGCCTTCAGCCGCACGTGGTGGGGTTTCCTCCAGGACTCTGCTGCAGACGGATGAGCCCCGCCCCCCCGCACCCATGAAGCCATTTCTGTCTCCGTGGCCCCCTCTGTGGTCTGTCTTTGGCCGTAAGGTCTTAAAGGCAGGCAAGCGCTGGCCTTGCCGGCCTGCAGGCTGCAGCCCAGTGGTGGCCTTTATTCGTAGCCCACAAGAAAACGTGAACGTTTTCATTGGCTTTTGAAAAGGGCAGAATTGGGAAAGTACAGAATCCTGTTGGGACAGAACAGAAAATTCTTTTAAAAATTACAGCCGACAGTGTCCTCTTTAAGTGGCCCTGTGTCTCTTCGTGTCTAATTTCTACCAATTACTCTGACTCTTGGGAGAATTACAGGGCTTCTAGAAAGAGGTTTCATAATGAAATGGAATACACAGGAGGGAAGGATGCCTTTTGGGAGGCGCCCTAGAAAACGCTCACACGCGAGCTGGGCTTCAGCCTGGAGCGTCTGACTGTCAGAATCACACGTGGGGAGGGTGCGTAGCGCTGGGCTGGGGGTGATTGACACGTACTGCTGTGGGGGGGGGTACCACAGCAGCTGGTTTATTCCCAGAGAGCAGAAATGCAGGAAGGGGGACTCGGAGTTCTTCTCCTAACTCTGGTGGGGGGAGGAGGTCTTTGTTTGGTGCGGAGGTCATCGTTTGGGATTCCGATTTGGGAAGGACCCCGCTCTTTGCTCACAGTGCTCCCCCCCGGCCCCCCATTGCTGGCGTGGGAGCATCCTCATCAGCTTTCTCTGGCTTCCTGAGGTGTCGGGAACTTGATTAGTTCTCGGGGGCTGCTGCCTTGCTCCCCACAGAGCTGTCCGGCCGCTCCGCAAACCTCCTTAATGTATTCCTCCTGTTTCCTCCTCTCACTCCAGGCTGACACCCTTCTCCGGCGTGTGGAAGTTTCAGGATTCACTGTTAATTACTGTGTTTGCACTTTCCAATCTAATATGTCGGCATATAGCCACACTCTCTTGGGGAAAGAGAGGTTCCCCCCCCCAATCCACACCCCTAACTGGCTTGCCTGCTTATTCTTCTGTCTCTCCACATGTCGGATTTTATCCCAGGTTGGGATAAAACTGTCTGATCGCTGTCCTGGATTGCCTGTGTCTTTCCCCACGTGTTCTACGATATTTATTTTTTTGCCTCCTCTGAGAGACAATTAGCATACTAGCGGTTTCCAGTGTTTCTCGGAAGTCGTTTGGAATGGCGGAGAATGGCAAGCAAGGTACCCAAAACACAAATAGCACAAGCAACTCCGTTTCTTTGAAAATTCCTGTTGATCGTATACCCTGTGCCAATTCGGCAGTACTGTGACATGCCTGTGTTTGTTTTAGAATAAAGTAGAGAGAAGTCCTCCCCTCCCACATGCGCACACAACCTTTAAATTACAGTGGACTCTAGGAAGCTGTGTTCTGTGGCTGGGTGCCTTGTGAACACAGTGTGGGTGATTTGGTGCAAACAGTTTTATTCAGATGTTGGGTTTTTGTGTTTGTATGCTTATTCCATATTAAATTTAGGAACTCAGAGTGTCTTCCTGGCAAAGTCTTTTTTTTTGTCGTTAGTCTTGCTTGTCAGTTAGTAGTAACTTAGATGGTGTGTATTGCTCCAGCTAAGAAGGATACCGTGGGCCTTACACGTGTTGGGGCCTGGAAAAGGCTAGTACTCGTTTAGTTTTGCATTTTTAGCCATGAATGCAGCAGCAGGTGAGAAATAACTCCCAGATCCACATAAGTGCATTATTAGTGATGGCAACGTTCTTGAGATTGTGATGTAATGATTATCTCTATGATCTATCCAAGCTGTTTTCTGTAATGTTTTAAATGGTGGAAAAATGGAACCATTTTATAAAGAGGTAAATGCTGTAATGTGATTTAGTGGAGTACATCATTTCATTTGCTTCCTATTCAGCCACCATGAGATGAAACTTGAAATGGCTACAGAGACTTTAAAAACCAAATTAGTAACTGGTATTCACATCACACCTGTTTCCGAGGGCCTGGGAGTGCTTTCCCTTCATTCCTGTGTGTGTTAAGTGTTACAATCTAGTCTCACCACGTCCTCATGAGGGTTGTTTTTGTTGTCCTTGTTTGTGGAAAACACTCATGCATTCAGCAGAGGTTTTAGACTCTATTTTATAGCTAAAAAATAGAGGAAGTCTTGCGTTATCCCTCACTTCTATTTTATGTCCTAAGAAGATGAGGCTGGAGAAGTCACTGATGACCTCTGAGGACCGGAGTGCAGGCTGGGTGAGCGGGAGGGTTGGTGGAGGTGAGGCTCACAGCCTGTCTTGGGGCTCATGGCTCAGAAACACATCCTGTTTGGTTTAAGGACCCAGAGCTTATAGGAGGGCCCTCTGAGAATCCCCAGATTCCTCTGGGCTGTACAGTACCTGTCCAGGCGGTGGAACCACGAGCCTGGTCACCCCCATGCTGGTTTCAGGACATGGGCTGCTGCTGTGAACCATCGGGAGACCCTCAGATGCCTCCATTCAGCAGACTGCCCGGGCCTTGTCAGTTTCTGCATTGAACGGCGCTGTACCGGGGATGGGTCTAAGGCCATCAGTACCTTGCTTCCCTCTGTGCCCTAAAAGCAAAAGCAGCATGAATCTACGTGTCTGTGTTTCTAAGGCAGTGACCCTTGTAAGGTAAGAGAGAATGAAGTGAGAGCAGTCTGTGCTCTGGGGGGATTTATAACAGACCCGATTTGTCGAAGTTTTCATGATTTTCATCCTCAGCTTCTACAGGTTAAGTCCCCAGAATTGCTCTGCCAGGCAACCTCAATCTTAACAAACAGGAACAAAAAGCCCACTTTTATTGTGAAGAACGTTTATATACGTTTGCTGCTGCTGCTAAGTCGCTTCAGTCGAGTCCAACTCTGTGCGACCCCATAGGCGGCAGCCCACCAGGCTCCCCCATCCCTGGGATTCTCCAGGCAGGAACACTGGAGTGGGTTGCCCTTTCCTTCTCCAGTGCATGAAAGCGAAAAGTGAAAGTGAAGTCGCTCAATTGTGTCAGACTCTTTGCGACCCCATGGACTGCAGCCCACCAGGCTCCTCCGTCCATGGGATTTTCCAGGCAAGAATACTGGAGTGGGGTGCCATCATTGCCTTCTCCCATATATGTTTGCAGGCACTTTTTAAAAAATTATTTTATTCAAGTGTCATTGATTCACATGTTGTATTAAATTTTGCTACACAGTAAAGTGATTCAGCTATACATATATGTATTTTATGTATATACATTCTTTTTCATATTCTTTGCTGTGGTGGTTTTATCCCAGGATATTGAGTATAGTTCCCTGTGCTCTAAGCAGGATCTTGTTGTTTATCCATCCTGTATATAATATGTTTGCCTCTGATAATCCCAGGCTCCCGACTTATCCTTCTGCTGCCCTGTCCCCCCGGCAACCACAGGTCTGTTCCCTGTGTCTGTGAGCCTGTTCTGTTTCGTAGAGAAGTTCCCTTGTGTCATATCTTAGATTCAAAGGCACTTCTTAACGTGATTTGCCATTTATTGGCCATGACGCTGATCATGTATTTATTGCCAGAGCCAGAGTCCTTTCTCTTTGCTTTGTGATATGCCTTGTCTTTCCTCTGGGAATCCAAGATGTAGAAAACAGTGCTCAGAATGGTAACTGTCACAGTCACCCTTCTGATGGCATGGAGGAGCCGAGACTCCCCCCAGGATCTTTCTGCATCTAACACTTTAACTTTATAACCATTAGGGTTAGGGTAGGATTTTTCAACCTTCATAGCTTTTCAGCCGTTGACCTTCTGGGCCAGAAGCCATCCTGTGAGATGTAGGGTATTTGGCATCATGCCCGCCTCTACCCACTGGGCATCGGTAGCAAACACCTCCCTTCCTGCCCTTGTAGTTATGATGATCAGAAATGTTTCCAGACGTTACCAAATGTCCCTGACCCACAAAACTACCCCCATTGAGAACCCCTGGATTAGTGTAAGGGCATGAGGTGGAGAGTCTTAACTGTATTTCCTTGTCCTTTTGTCAACAGCATTGATTGTGCTAACCTAACTTAGCCATGGAATGAAATGCCGCCTTTATCATAGGTTGGATTTCTGCATATACCCTAATTTACTCCTGATTCTCTATTGTTCCTTTGATCTGTTGATTGATTTTTGTGCTAACACCATGCTCTTTTGATTACAATAAATTTGTAGTGTGTATTAATATCTAGTCAGGCACTCTTCTTCTCCTGCAGGATCTTGGCAACTTTTGCATATTGATTTTTCCATATATAGTCTATGGTTGTTTCCTTCAGTTCCTAGTAAACCCTGTTGAAATTGTAATTTCATTTACATACTAATCTGAGAAGAATTTCTCCCTTGTGTTTTTAAGACCATAAGTGTAAGCGTAGTTGCTCAGTTGTGTCCAGCTCTTTGCAACCCCATGGACTATAGCGAACCAGCCTCCTCTGTCCATGGAATTCTCCAGGCAAGAATACTGGAGTGGGTTGCCATTCCCTTCTCCAGGGGATCTTCCCATCCTAGGGATTGAATCTGGGTCTCCCACACTATAGCCAGATTCTTTACTGTCTGAGCTACAAGGGAAGCCCACTTTAAGACCATGGCATTCAGTATTATTGTCAGAAGTTAATTTTTTATTTTAGAGCTTTCTGATTGTTCTGAAAATTCTACACAGTTTAGACCAGTCATTACCAAAGGTGGGCACCCATGTTAAAAGATCACTGAGACTTATGCTTATCTATATTGAAAATGAGGAGAGGCATTATGCATTAGTAACATCGATGTTTAGCATTCAGGTTGCAGGTAGTGGCCTGGCTGGGTGCAGACCTCAGAGGGGCCCTGTCCTCGCAAAGCAGGTTGTGGATTCCTGGAGGGGCCTGGGTTCAGGGAGCTGTTTCAATTGAGAACCTGGAAAAGTGGATTTGTGGATTCTTTTTTGTAGTTTTAACTAAGTTAGCTCTCATGACATATATACATGGTTAAAAATTCCTGTTAAGTGATTGCAGATTGAGGAGAATACAGAATACCAGTAATGTAAATGTGAAATTCTCTTTCACACACACAGACACACGAAACCGCCACATTGACCCTTCTCTTTACTGTGTATAAGAGCTTTCTTAGTGACATAAAAAAAGCCAATGCCTACCTACTTCGATCTGATAGAAGGTGACCAAAGAAATTTTAACTTCAAGGTGACATTTTGCAATGTGGATTTACTTCCACTATTGTTAGCAGTGAATCTCATTTCCAGTGTATATTATGCCTTGGAATATTAATTATTAATAAACAGTAACCTATTGTGATTATAGGATTCCCTGGTGGGTTCAAACAGTAAAGAGTCTGCCTGCAATGCAGGAGACCTGGGTTCGATCCCTGGGTGGGAAGAAGGAAATGGCAACTCACTCCAGTGTTCTGGACTGGAGAATCCCATGGACAGAGGAGCTGGGGGGTAACAAAGAATAAGACACGATTGAGTGACTTCACATGTATCGTGATTATACTTTTTAAATACTGCTCATTTCATCTGTGTCTCATCTTCTAAATGTTGAGTGCTGTGTGTATTGTTTTCTAACATACGTAAGATGCTGGTACTATAGTACTCAGGAGACTGTTACTGATGGATTGTGTGATTAAAAAGCTTTGGAGACCGCCGATTGGTGAAGTTTCCGGGTCACACCAGTGGTTCCGGAAGCAGTTTTGAGTCTGCGTGGTGCTGCATGCACAGTATCTCCTGGGAGTTCCTTAGAAATGCGGATCCAGCCCGACCCAGAGCGGCTGACTCCGAATCTGCATTTTAACAGGATCCCAGGGGTCTCTATACACATCAAAGTCTGAGAAAGGCGATAAACTGTACTTTCCTCTTAGGGAGCCACTAGCACCCACACACGCACGCACGCACTGCCACGTATATCAACTAAAGTTAAATAAAACTAAACGCTCATTTCCTCAGTGGCACTGGCCACATTTTAGATGCTCAGCAGCAGCGTGTGGGTTGCTACTGGTAGCTCAGAGATGGAGCACGTGCCCTGTGTAACTCAGCAGGTTAAAGGGTGCCAGCAGGAAGACCCAGAAAATAAGGAAACCATAAGCAAACTTGATCTGGGATGTGAGCATTATCTGTAAATGAAAAAGAGACTTCCTGTTGCTTCACCGGACGTGGCCTGTGAGAGTCTTAGGAAGGGCATTCATGTGTGGAGCTGCGGCTGTTATTTTTGTTTGCAGATATTGTGACTTTTCTGAGCCAATCAGTACCGAGCAGACCTGCCTGCCTTTATTCAGTGTTATGTTAAGTAATAAATATGCATTATAAAAATAATATTGATGCATCAGTACTACTGTTCATCATTTCCATATCTTTCAAAGCCAGGGAGGAGCCTTGCAGAGTTCGTGAGAAAGTAGGACTCTGCCCCAAGTCCCATTTCGTGCAGTGGGGGTTCTCTTAGCTGTCGTCCAGTGCGGTGGAAATTGAATTTCTTTCGCAGCAACGTTATACAGGGACCCCTGGGGTAGAGCTTGTTTGTTAGCTTTTTTCCTTGCCTTTAAGGTTAAAGGTGAACTCTTTATGTCTTGCGCTCGCTGATGGCTTATCAACCAGAGAACACACAGAGCAAGGCAGGATGTGGCAAGGTTTCTGTAGAATAAATAGCAGGCTTGTCTGGTTAGGCACCCAAGATGCCTTGCACCCACTGGAAGCGCACAGCTCCCTGGGAGAGCGTGTGGTTAGGGTACCACTTGCACCCCTCCCCCCATCCTTTCTGAGATGTTCCTGGGGATACCAAACCTGTATCCGCAGCTGGGGTGCATGTCTGTTGGTGAAAAAAGAAGGGAGAAGGCAGGGCAGTGACCCCCTGAGGAGTTCTTTCTTTCCCTTCTACTTCAGCACTCCCCTGATAAACTCCATAATGAGGTGCTTTATTGAAAAATTCACTTGGGTTTGTTCACTTGGCTTTTTTCTTCCTCAAGTATTTCTTGTTTTTCAATAAGGTAGGTTTAAGTTTATTTGTTTACTTACGTGTTTCCTGGCCCCCCTTCTCAGCCTGCGGCAGGCAGGACCTTCGCTCCCCGAGCAGGGATGGGACTGGCACCGCTGCGGTGGAAGCACAGGGTCTCAAGCACTGGGTGGCGGGAAGCCCCTGCAAGCCTTTCTCAAGCGTCCCTGTTAGAAAAAACTGTGGGCTCCAGCAGCCTTTTTTTTTTTTCTTTTGTAGATTTGGTTCATTTTGCAAAGAGGAGTTCATGGGAATTGTCAGTACTCTTTTCCCTGTTGAACTAGAGCATCTTTGGGGAGCGGCAGTCTGTCCCCCTCCTCCGACCCCAGCCACCACCAACTGCAGAGATAAGAAATACCTCTTCATCTCTCTCCCATCCAGTCACTCCTTCTGCAAAAAGATCTTAGCTCTCATTTCTGCTCTCCTAAAATATTCTTTCACCTCCTCCTCCATCGTACCCAATGATGCTTGCTTAATCTTCTTAGAATCTGTACTTTCCTATCTTCTTTTGTCTAAGATGATTCATGACTCCTCTTTTCCTCAAATTGAAGGCCAGGCCTGTCCTGTTGCAACCCCCTCCGGTTCTTTCCATCCGCCTTTCTCCCTTTCTGCTCCAGCCAGCACTACAGAGCCCTCATCTCATCCGTTCCAACAGCAGATTCACCCGTTCATTTGTCAGGCTTCTGTTTACTGATCCAGCTGAATTATAATAAACAAACCTTGCCTTCCTGTATCTTTTACCAGATTGACCTATTTATTATTTCCATCATGTAACTCATGCTTTTTTTTCATCTAGATCCTTACTGACTTCCGTTCTCAGTGCCTGGAATGTCTTTTTACCCATGGTCTCATGACTAATGTTCACACAGCTTCAGAGACTCAGCTGACATGCTCCTGGCTTTTTAAAACTTTCCCTGATCCCTGACTCTAGAAGCAACTGAACTTTCATAGCTCTTCTCTATGGTTGGAGAAGGAAATGGCAACCCACTCCAGTATTCTTGCCTGAAAAATCCCATGGACAGAGAAGCCTGGCAGGCTACAGTCCATGGGGTCACAAAGAGTTGGACATGACTGAGTGACTGTACTTTTCTCTATGGTTAGAATAAATAGCAGTATTGGGTAGATAGATGCCTGTAGACGCTAAGTTTCCTTTTTAAATGATCGAAGTGTGGTTGATTTACAGAATTATATAAGTTCCAGTGTACAACATAGTGACTCACAATTTTTAAGGATTACACACCGTTTATAGTTATTGTAAAATGTTGGCTATGTTCCCCATGTTGTACAGTTTATTCTTATAGCTTATTTTATGCACAATAATTTGTCTCTGAAACCCCTCCCCCAAGTCTCCCCTCCCCATTCCCCTCCCCCCAGACGCAGTTAAAGTTAACCACTAGTTTCTTCTCCCTCTGAGTCTGTTTCTACTTTGTCATATTGACTAATTTGTTTTGTTTTGTAGATTCCACATTTAACTGATAACATGCAGTATTTGTCTTTCCCTGTCTGACATTTCACTAAGCAAAATGCTGGACTGTAAGTTTCCTGAGAGTGGGACCTAACTCCAGCCCTACATGTGGTCAGTGGTCAAGCAGACGATGAAGAAAGAGACGATAAATGAGCAGATGTCTTTATTGTCATTAATTTTACATAAGCTCATGAAGCTAGAAGAAGCTTTCTTTTTCTTTCACTCATAGATCTTTTTCAGATCTGTAGTTCATTTTCCTCCCTATTACTCCTTAAAAACACACACACACACACGAGAACACCATTCTGATCATTTTACTTGAACCTAGCATTGCCTTGAGGGAAATAGTTTAAAATTCCTTCCTGTTCCCAGAGATAGAGAATTTGTTTCTGTCAACTGACATTTAATGCTTTTTTTTTCCCTCATTGGAGAAGTGCCTAGTGATCTAAGTTTGTGTTTGTCACCATTTCTTTATGACTGTTCCTAAAAGAGGCAAAAATAGCCCTATTGATGAACTGTACATTCTCCCTCATTTCTTTTCATAACTCAAGTTCAAACTGTGCTTTCTGTCCTGGGAAAAAGAAGATGACGCTTCAGCTCATGGTCTTGAAAGCTGTCTAAGGGATTAATGAGTTGGAGTGAGATCTATTACATGTTTATTATTTAAAAGACGTGTGTATGATAGATTTTATTAACATGTTTATTGTTGAAACGGATAGTTTACAATAGTTTTTTGACGGGCATCTGCTTTTTAGTGGCCTGATTTCAGATCTGTCCGTGAGACCAAAATAGGTATTCAACTTACTGCTTGGCATTTCATGGGAATAACTTGAGGATTAACCCTTTTGCCCATGATCATGTTGAATGTTTAAAGCACTCAAAAGTGTTGCAATCATGGACAGAAAAGGGTTCTTTCCCAGCCGCCGTGAGATCAGGCAGGTCGGAGTCAAGTCCTGATCCCGGTCGCGGGGAGTGGGGCAGGGAAGAGTCGGCCGGGTCATCCCTAGGGGTGAAACGCCGGGCTTGGGTTTCTGGGTCAGCGGTCCCGATGCTGAGCCCGTGAGACAGTCTGTTCCTTCTTATCTTTCGCCTGGCCTCCAGCCTCCGTGACTCACAGCGGGGCCCTGTGTATGGATCCCAGGGGTCAGGGCCTGGTGGCCAAGAGGTCAGAGTCAATCCCAAGGACGTTGGCTTATGTGCTATTTATAAACATTGCTTAGAGCCAAAATTGGACATTTGTGGCCAACATAAAAACACAACATAGTAGCCTCTTTAGAAGAATTAGAAGATCTGGCAGCGCTGGCCTGGAGTTTCGAGTGATGGCTTGGCTTGAGCTGCCCGCCTCATGGAGCTTTTCCGCCATCCTGGCCGGCTCCTCAGTGGGACCGTGGTGGCTCGGCCTGGCCGCTGACCTCACCCGGGCACTGGGGCTTTCCCTGGCCGGTCAAGTTCGTCTGCAGCCATGTTGCTCCCAGAAATGGTGATGTGGAAGGGAGCCAGGCTGGACCCTGTGTGTGCAGAAAGGCAGGAGGGAGCATGTTTCTTGGCGGACGTGAAGACCGATTCTCTATCCTTTATGTGAGAACAAAGCGATTAGATTATGCACTCTGGTCAAAAAAATACCGTCTTGCACTCATCGTCTGTGGTGTGACCTTCTGACCCTCCCCGGGGAACGGCCACGGCAGTTGTGATGGCGGTGCTGTGAGTGAGCCTGCGTCTGTGTGTGAGGGCAGCGTCTCGCGGAGTGAGTTATCGTTTACATGGTTTCAAACAACCCTACTGGGTTCACCTCTCAGGGGCTCCATCAGCGTGTAGATGACTCTTTGCCGCCCTGCCTTACCTTTAGGAAAGGTCTGCACACACACACTCAGTGTCCGAATCTGGTTTCACGGGTTTGTTTGACTAGCATTTATACGAATTTTCTTACATGGCCATGTTCAGTGTTGGCCCAAGTCCCGTTTATGCAGTTTGGGGTGATGAGAAAGTTCTGGAAATGATCGTGGTGACAGCTGCCCAGCATTGTGAACAAACTTAATGGCACTGAATGTTCCTGAGAAATGGCAGAAATGGTCAGTGTTTTATGTGTGTTCTGCCACAGTAAAAAATAAGAAGAGTACGGACAGCAACGAGTGGGAAGTATTTTTGAGTTTTTCTAATGGAAAGAGGCACAGATAGCATTATGCATTCATATATTTCCTCAAGGTCGGGTCCTTTTTCTGGGAGCTTGGTCTTCTGAGCAGACTGGAGTGGACACGGCTGGTCTCTCCAGGTCCCTCTTTCTGCATTTCCTCTTTCCTACGGATTCGTTCCGTTGTCGCCAAGGAAAGCCTCCAGGAAAGGGGCGGCTGGAACACAGGCCGTCAGTTCCTGCGCTGGCTGCCCGCCAGCATCACTGGGGTGTTTGCAGAGCCCTGTGGCCCAGGCTGCACCTCACACCAGATAAACCACAGTCTGTGCGAGCTCCCGAGGTGAGCCCGAGGTTGGGTGTGGCCGGGGGGGGGGGGGGACACCTGCCCGAGGGGACACGCCATCTGAGTCACTGAGCCTGGTGTTTGCCTGCTGACTTGCTCCCGTGTCTAAAGTCAGAGCACATCAAGGAAGATTATTCTTCCTTTTCCCTCAGACCCAGTTGTTTCACTCAGTGTCTTCTTGTGATTTGAGGAGCATCTTAAAAAAACTTTATGTATTTATTTGGCTGTGCTGGGCCTCACTTGCAGGATCAGATTCTTTTCGCTGTGGCCTGTGGGGTCTTGTTCCTCGACCAGGGATCAAACCTGGGCCCTCATGTTGGGAGTAGAGTCTTAGCCTCTTAACCTCAGGGAAGTCCCTCGAGGAGCTCCTTATATGGAAAGGATGGCCAGGCAGGGGCCTAGGTGCAATTTAGGACAAGAAACACTGACTTTAAAAATAAACATTGCAGAATCAAAACAAACAAGGGTCCTCACCCCCAGCATAGCTGATGGCTTTCTTCCTTTTTTGAAAAAAAGTAAATTACTATTTGGAATAATTTCAGGCTTAAGAGAACAGTTTCAAAGAAATTAAAGAGAATTCCCTTATACCCTTCACTGAGTTTCCTGCCATCATTAATATCTTACATCACTGAGGTACATTTGTCAAAACTAGGAAATTGACATCGGTACGCTGCTGGTAACTAAAGCGTGGATTTTATTTGGATTTCATCGGTTTTTCTGTTAATGTCCTTTTCTGGTTGTGGGCCCCTGTCCAGGATACCACAGCATTTAGTTGTGATTTTAAGGATTTAAAAAGCAAAAACTCAGCAGGGCTGTGAAGTCTTAGTTGCTTCTCCAGTGTCTTAAGTGGTTGGGGGTGCTGGATTTATGGTGCCTTGTTGACGCTTTCCTGCTGTGCTCTGAGAATCTGAACTCGTCTTGTCTCATTCATTCTTGACTTTCAGGACCTTACATCTGTGCTGTGTGTGTGCACGCGCATGCGCGCGCTCAGTTGTATCCGACTATCTCTGACCCCCGGGAATGTAGCCCGCCAGGCTCCTCTGTCCATGGGATTTTCCAGGCAAGAATACCGGAGCGGTTTGCCATTTTCTTCTGCAGGGGATCTTCCCGACCCGGGGATGGAACCCGGGTCTCCTGCATTTCGGGCAGATTCTTTCCCATCTGAGCCACCAGGGAAGCCCTCTATGCTCTATATGTTTTTATTCCCTCTTCCTTTCAGAAACTCCCTTTGGAGTGGCTGGAAATAACCCCCTCCCAACTCTGCAGTGTGTTTAGTTGGGGCCCCAGGACACGACATGGATCAGAGGCCCTGTTTAGTTAATGTTCCCTCCAGGCTGGTTCTGAGAAATGACCCAACAGCACAAGAATGGTGTTTTTTTTTCAAAAAGCCAAGATATTTGGAACCCATGTCTTAGATTAATTTCACCATCAGCCCATTTAACAGGATAGTCATATATTAAAGGTGAACAGATTTCTTGGCAAAGCCTTTTTGCCATAGGGTGTATCAAATCTAGTTTCTCTCTTGGGCTTTAAAGAGGATAAGTCAATTGAAGAGGATGTGGTAAATATGTTAATGAAGCCGTGAACCCGGTGGCTCCTCCCCTCCCCTGGATGTGCCTCCTTGACTTGATCCCAGGCAGTATGTTCTCTCAGTTCTCTCTCTTCCTCTGTGGTTGCTCTTTCTTTGTCTCCTTGGCTGCTTTCTCTTCTTTCCTTCCCAACTTCTTCAGGGTGGAGGGTCCCCAGGCTCAGTCCTGATTCCCCTCCCTCTCTTAATTAAGATCTCATCCAGTCTTGTGCTTTGACTAGCATCCGGAAGTGGCTAACTTGCAAATTGACCTCCCTAGCCCTGTCTCTTGAAATCCAGACTCGAACATGAGTTCAGTTCTCTACTAGACATCTCGGCTTGGCTGTCTGCTGGATGTGTCAAGTTCGGGACGTGGCAAACCAAATTCTTCCTGGGACACTGCTCCCGCAGCCTTCCTGCCTCATCACAGTCCTGGCTGCATCATCCATTCTCTGCCGCTGGGGCAGAAACCCTTGGAGTCATCCTCACGTGCTTGCTTGCTTTCACACAAACTGTTCATAAGGAAGTCCTGAAGATTCCACCTTGAAAATTTACCCAGAATCTAGCACTTCCCACCATTGTCACACTGCTACCAGCCCACTTTGGGCCGCCATCACCTCCCACCTGGATCACTGGGTTCGTCTCTTAGTGCCCTCTGAAGCCAGAAGGATCCTTTTTTGTAATATTTATTTTTATTCATTCATTTATTTGGCTGAGCCGGGTCCTAGTTAAGGCACTCGGGATATTTACTTGCAGCATGCAAACTCTTAGTTGTGGCATATGGGCCCTAGTTCCTTAACCAGGGATTGAACCCAGGCCCCCTGCATGGGGAACGTGGAGTCTCAGTCACTAGACCCGTGGGGAAGTCCCCAGAAGGATCCTTTTAGAATAAATCAGATCATATCACTTCTCTGTTCAACATCCTCCAAGGACTTCCCCTGTCGTTCTGAGTAAACGCCGCTGTCGTCACTGTGGCCTGTGAGGTCTGTGCTCTCGGGCTCCTCACTGGCTGCCTGATCTTGTCTCTTCTTCCTCTTCTGTCCCTTGTTTGCTGAGCTGCAGCCGCAAGGCCTTTTCGTACCATCTCACCCCAGGGCCTTTGCACTGGCCGGTCCTCTGCCTGGAAGCTTGTTTCCCGGCTGTCAGCACGGTCAACTGCCTCACCTCCCAGAGACCTTTATCCAGGTGCCGCCTTCTCAAGGAGACTGCCCTGAGCCCCTCATAGAAACTGCATAACCCAACCCACCCCCCGATTCTCCTTACTTTGCTGTTTCTTTATTCTCTAGTGCTTGCCACTGCGGGACATACTGTAGGTGCTCATGTGTATTTCTTATTAACTGCCTGTCCCCTTCCACCCGACTGTGAGCTCAGTGGGGGCAGAGGTTCCGTCTCCCTTGTCTGTTGGTCTGTGCTAAAGAAGAGTGTCTGCCACACGGTCGTAGCGTGGTCGGTATTCATTGTGTGCATGAGTAATCAGGAACCATGGTAAAGGCCAGGAATGCAGATGATAGGAGTAGATCGGCAGCTGCTCATGTGTGAGGAGCCCAGACTTCTAGCCTTGCCTTGTGCCCAGGGCTGGACGTGTTTTTGTCTTATTTAATCTTTACAGGGATGCCAAGAGATGGCTACTCGTTGAACAGTGATAGAGACTAACCATAAAACGTTTAAATCAATTCTCCAAAGGCACACCTCTGGGAGATGACCCACCTCCAATTAGCTTTAAGTACTGTAGCCTCTAATAAACCTAGAGGAAATTGTGGAGGGGAGGGGTGGAGGGAGGTGGGGAGGTATATTTCTTTGTTAGCAATGCTCTTCTGTGAGTGTCCACATTTAATCTCAGCGTATTTGGTGGTAATTTCCAGATAAGAGAGGCTTTGAAGTGAAGTGAGGTGAAAGTCGCTCAGTCATGTCCAACTGTTTGCGACCCCATGGCCTATAGGGTCCATGGGATCCTCCAGAATACTGGAGTGGGTTGCCTTTCCCTTCTCCATGGGATCTCCCCAACCACGGATGGAACTCAGGTCTCCCGCATTGCAGGCAGATTCTTTACCAGCGAGCCACAAGGGAAGCCGCAGAGAGGCTTTGGCTGGTAGTTAATCCTGCATCTCCAGAAATGCAGCCTGGGTCCCGCTTTTTTCTTACTGTTTAGACCCAGATCTTTCTGTCCCTTTGGGAGGTGGAAGCCTGAATCGGGGCATCAGTCTAGGGGGAAGTTTGGTGGTTTCCAGTAGCCTTTTCCAGGACAACACAAGGACGTGGCCTTTGGGGAATGTAGGTAGAGTTCTCCTCCCACACGGGAGGGAGGCAGATGCTGCTGAGCCAGTGATGCATCTTTGGGATTCTTAGGAACTCAGCTGAGTGCAGGACACCCCCTCTGCCGTGCTGGGGTCCCTTGGGGGCCAGCCCATGCTTCCTGGATTCTTAGCAACTCAGCTGAATGCAGGACCCCCCCTCCGCCGTGCTGGGGTCCCTTGGAGGCCAGCCCATGGCTCCTGGATTCTTAGCAACTCAGCTGAATGCAGGACACCCCCTCTGCCATGCTGGGGTCCCTTGGGGGCCAGCCCGTGGTTCCTGGACCCACTTCTAGGGCGTGTCTGCTTCTTGATGCTAGGGTGGTCCTTGTCCTCTGAGACTTGAGGCCCTCATCACCTGGCAGAGGCTGTTCTCAGGTGTCTGGCTGGATCTTGGGGCCTAGACTTGGCCCCCCAGGAGGAGGCCTGGTCTGAGCACGAAGCTGCTGTGTCTTCCCGCTCGGCCACTGAGTGAGTTTTCTTTGCTCTGTGATAAGTCACCACCAGCCTAGTGGCTCAGACAGCATGTGTTGATGACCTCAGTTTCTCCAGCTGTTCTGGGTTCTTGGCCGTGGGCCTCGTGGGGCTGCCGCAGAGGTGTGGGCTGGGGCTGCGGTCTCATCAGGGGCTTGGCTGGGGAAGGCTGTGTGTCCAGGCTCCCTCTGGTGGTGGGCAGAATTTCATCTCCTAGGGCCGAGATGCCTGCTTCGTGCTGGCTGTTTGTTGCCCACACGGCACTCTCACTGCCCGGCAGCCAGCACAAGCGGTGTGTGGCTCACCACTGCTAAGATGGAGTTGTACAATGTCACGTCATCACGGGAGGGAACTTCCGTCCCTTTGCCTAGCTCTGTTTATTAGAAACAAGCCACAGGTCCTGCCCACTTGGAGGGATTGTAGGAAGGCATGAACGCCAGAAGGGGGGGTCACTGGGGTCACCTTAGGGCACATTCACTCAGGCAACCAGGTTACTGCCCCCCCTCCCGCCTGACCCCCAGAAGGAGCCCAGAAGTGCCCGCTGCCAGCGCTTTAGGCAAACGTCACACTTTTGTGGATTTGATGCTCATTTTCATAGGACTGGTGGCAAGGAGGGGGACTCTGCTGCCCATGCGGGCTTCCCAGGTGGCATGGCAGCAAAGAGTCCGCTGCCAATGCAGGAGACGCGAGAGATGCAGGCTCCATCCCTGGGTCGGGAAGATGCCCTGGAGGAGGGCATGGCACCCCACTCCAGTATCCTTGCCTGGAGAACCCCAGGGACAGAGGAGCCTGGCGAGCTGCAGTCCCTGGGGTCGCAGAGAGTCGGGCATGACTGAGCACACACCTGTCTCGGGCCGGCACCTCCCCAAGTGTGACTTGAGAGCCGGGGTAGCCAGCATCGTTCCTCAGAGCCCTCAAGGGCCCTTGCCACCTCCCCTGCCCTGCAGCCACGCTTCAGAGTTCCGACCCTTTCATTTAAACTGTGGAGTTATTCCTCAAGGCAGGGGTGGGGGGCCTCTGAGCTACTCCCCTACTCCTCTGAAATGCATGGATTTGCTTCAAGTGACCAAAGACCAAGATGGGAGTTTTCATCTTTCATCTAGAATATTTGTAACAGTGCCGACTTTCGTCCCTCTTTTGTGCTTCTTTCAGTTCAGATGTAACTGAGTTAAGGCTCTGATGAAATGAACCAGAGCTGCCTTCCTCCTCAGAGTACTCTTGTTCCAGAACAAAAACTGGTAGCTAGTAGAGCCTGTACGAATGAATATTCCCTGGGACTGGGCCCTGAGTTGCTGAAAGAGGGACCCAGCTTCCCTCCTTTCATTCTGTGGCTGTTCTACAAACTGGAAACAATGTTGACTTTCTTGTTTTTTTGCTTTCTCACTGGAAGACTCTTTTTATCCTAGTTGATTTACAATGTTGTGTTGGTTCCAACAGGCACCAAAGTGATTTAGTTATTTCCTTAGATTCTTTTCCCTTATAGATTAGAACAAAATATTGAATATTTACATTTTGTATACAGTAGTATGTGTCTGTTAATCACAAACTGCTAGTTTATCCCTCCTCATTCTATCCCTTGCTTTCCCCTTTGGTAACTATAGTTCCTTGTTTGTGAGGCTGTCTCTGTTTTCTAAGGAAGATCGTTTGTATGATTTTTTAATATTTCACACATGAGCGATAGTAACAATATTTATCTTTGTCTAATTTACTTTACCAAATATGATAATCCCTATGACACCACCCTTATGGCAGAAAGTGAAGCAGAACTGAAGAGCCTCTTGATGAAAGTGAAAGAGGAGAGTGAAAAAGTTGGCTTAAAGCTCAACATTCAGAAAACTAAGATCATGGCATCTGGTCCCATCACTTCATGGCAAATAGATGGGGAAACAGTGGAAACAGTGGCTGGCTTTATTTTGGGGGGCTCCAAAGTCACTGCAGATCATGATTGCAGTCATGAAATTAAAAGATGCTTACTCCTTGGAAGAAAAGTTATGACCAACCTGGACAGCATATTAAAAAGCAGAGACATTACTTTGTCAGCAAAGGTCCATCTAGTGAAGGCTATGGTTTTTCCAGTAATCATGTATGGATGTGAGAGTTGGACTATAAAGAAAGCTGAGCACCGGGGAATTGATGCTTTTGAACTGTGGTGTTGGAAAAGACTCTTGAGAGTCCCTTGGACTGCAAGGAGATCCAACCAGTCCATCCTAAAGCAGATCAGTCCTGGGTGTTCATTGGAAGGACTGATGCTGAAGCTGCAACTTCAATACTTTGGCCACCTGATGGGAAGAGTTGACTCATTTGAAAAGACCCTGATGCTGGGAAAGATTGAAGGCAGGAGGAGAAGGGGACGACAGAGGTTGAGATGGTTGGATAGCATCACCGACTCAATGGCCGTGGGTTTGGGTAAACTCCAGCAGTTGGTGATGGACAAGGTGGCCTGGTGTGCTGCAGTCCATGGGGTCGCAAAGAGTCGGACACGACTGAGCAACTAAACTAACTAATAATTAGTGATGTTGAGTATCTTTTCATGTACCTGTTGGCCATATGGATGTCACCTTAAGAGAAACGCCTATTTGACTTATGTTCAGTGATCACTGTTTTCCACTCTAGTCATTTAAAATGTCAGTGGGTATTTGTAAATATTCTTGTACCAGATGATGTCCCCATGTGACAGCAACTGGAATCTCACATCCAAGGACTTTCCTTCTCCGATTCCTGTCTTTGTTGTCTGAGACCCCCACAGGATGCACATGACCGTGTGTTGACCAAGTCTTCTCTTTTAAAAGTCTGTAATCTTCTGCTTTAGTTCCTCTTAGCCTGTCTTTTGTTCAGAGCACAGTGAGAATAACCCTGGGGAGAAGAACACGGGGGGAAAAAGGAACATGAATCTAACCTCTGGTGAAGTTTTAAGGTGAGAAGGGAGGGGGTTCAGAATTGGTTGATTCTTTCATAATTAGTTTATTCCAGCGTAGCCAGTTTGGAATCATCTGATTGTTTTATGTATCAGAAGTACGACTCTCAGTCTGTCCCCCAAAAGGATTTGTTAATGGGGAAATTAAAATCAAAATAAGTTATTGACACTTGCTTACCTAATCACAGTTGCACATGTGGGGAAATCCAAATCCTCTTTAACTTTTCCACTTTTGAATTTAGAGTTTTTAAAATTTTGGTTTTATTTTTTTTTAATCATTTATCTATTTGTGGCCATGCTGGGTCTTTGTCGCTGCATGGGCTTCTCTGGGGTTGCGTTTCTCTGGCTGTGGAGGGCGGGGCTGCTCTCCAGGCACAGTGCAGGGGCTCCTCTTGTGGAGCGTGGCTTCTAGGGCTCGCGGACTTCAGTAATTGCCACACGTGGGCTCAGGACTTGAGGCTCCCGGGCTCTGGGGCATGAACTCAGTAGTTGTAACTCATCGGTTTAGTTGCTCTGAGGCACGTGGGATCTTCCCAGACTAGGGATCGATCCCGTGTCTCCTGCATTGGCAGGCAGAATCCACTCAGCCACCAGGGAGGTCCTGAGTTTAATTGTTCATGGCAGCATAAATCGCTTTGAATGATATGTAAGACTCCTAGAAACTCGTCTTAAAATAGTGTAGCCAATAGGCATGCAGAAATCGTTTGCTTGTGGGTTATGTGTGTCGCAGGAGTTCAGCGTGGAGGTGCCTGTCGGGGTACCCCGGCTCTCACGGGGCGGCCACAGCCCCTCCGTGGTAGGGACCCTCCTGAGTGGGCGAGGAGGGCCCTGCCCTGCCCTTGGCCTTGGAGAGGCGCTATGCACGTGGCGTGAGCCCTGGGGAGCCTGGCCCTGGTCTCCCAGTCCTGCTCCCCCCGAGGAGAGGGCCCAGTCCGTGGACCTGTGGCTGCCGTCCACTTCCTGTGGTCTGCTGTCCCGCTGGGCCCACCAGTCCACTTCCATTTCTGACCACCACGTGGCTCCCAGGAGTCCCTCGCCCCTGAGTGTCATCCTGGGGTCCCTCAAAGGAGCGGCGTGAGTGATGGGGTTTCCCTCTGGTGGCCGCTTGCTGCTGAGTGTGCCGAGTGTTGGGTCACGTGTGTGTGTGAGTGGTGGGGACAGGGAAGCAGCCTGCCGTCCGCAGGGCATGTGGCTGCCTCTGTCTTGATGCAGGGCTGAAGGTGTTTGCCGCAGGCAGCCTTCACGTCCGCTCTTGCCCTCAGATGCCTGCTTCAGTCGCCTTGGAGTCTCTCTGTTTTTCTGAATTGAAGTGTGGTTGATTTACAGCATCACGTTAGTTTCAGGTGTATAGCAAGGTGATTCAGCTATATATATATATTCTTTATTGCACATGCATGCACATGGGAGACTCATTTGTGGTACACAGCCGTACATGTATGTGTCATGCATGTACAAAGTGCCCTTTTCTTTTCTGTGAGGTGGCCCCATGTGTCGCCCTGGCCTCCTGAGCTGAGGACTTCTCTGGGCCCTTCCGCTGAGGATACGGGGGGCTTCCGGAGAAGACCCGCTCTGGGAGGAGGCTGGCTGCAGCCCCCCACATCCACTGCACCCAGGGAGGCCAGTCTGAGGCCCCGGTGCCTGGCCCCCCACCTGTCAGAGCCATGGAGAGCCAAGAGTGTTCTCAGTGAGAGGGCTTTGGGAGGAGAGAACCAGGAAAGAACACGAAGCCGAACGTTTCCCGGAAGAAAAGCAAAGTCACGCAGACCTGCCCGCCCCATCGCCTGTCCTGCACAGAGCAAGCTCAGCCCCGGTGGCAGAGACTAGGCGGCTCACGCGGCCCACATTGCTGCCCTGACAGCCCGTTACACACGGGCTGTGTGTGCATATATGTGTGTGTGTGCATATATGTGTGTGTGTGCATAGTATGGGCTTCGCTGGTGGCTCAGGCATAGAGGATCTGCCTGCAACGTGGGAGACCTGAGTTCAATCCCTGGGTTGGGAAGATCCCCTGGAGGAGGGCCTGGCAACCGCCTCCAGTATTCTTGCCTGGAGAATCCCCATAGACAGAGGGGCCTGGTGGGCTACAGTCCAGAGGGTTACAAAGAGTCAGACATGTGTATATGTGTATACATACATACGTGTTCTTTTTCAGATTCTTTTCCTCTGTGGATTATTGCAAGATGTTGAGTCGAGTTCTCTGTGCTGTGCAGTAGGTCCTTGTTGGTTATCTGTTATATAGATGTGTATATGTTAATCCCAAACTCCTAATTTACTAATTTACAACCCTCCCCGCACGCCTTATAGTCTTTCTTTAATGCATTTTTAGTTTTGATAGATTTTGCCAGATTGCCCTCTGGAGGGGTTGAACTCTTTAAAAAATCTTTTCCAAATTATTTTTAAAATTTCTGAGTGACACATGAATATTTTCTCTTCCAAAAAAAAGTGAAAAAATTAGCGATCCAGCCAGAGTCCCTTTGGGTCGCCAGTGGCGTCCACACCCAGCTCCCTCCCAGGCCGTCCGCGTCCTCCAGGGTCACTGCTGTCCGCGGGTGTGGGTTCGCCTGCATCTTAGTGGTTCTGTTTCTGTGCCCTGCGGGCGGAAGCCAGCAACAGGAAACAAACGTGACTGGAGTGTGCGTGAGTGAGGGTGCGTGTGAGTGCGTGAGTGTGCGTGAGTGCATGTGAGTGTGCGTGTGTGAGTGCGTGAGTGCGTGTGAGTGAGACAGTGTGTGAGTGCACGTGAGTGCATGTGAGTGTGTGTGAGTGTGTGTGAGTGCGTGAGTGTGCGTGAGTGCATGTGAGTGCATGAGTGCGTGAGTGTGTGAGTGCGTGTGAGTGAGTGCATGTGAGTGCATGACTGCGTGTGAGTGCGTGAATGCATGTGAGTGTGTGTGAGTGTGAGTGCGTGTGAATGTGTGTGAGTGCATGAATGCGTGTGTGTGAGTGCGCATGAGTGCATGTGTGCTTGTTTAACAGACAAGCCAGGCTGTACTGAACTCGTCGTTCCATAATGATGCGTTTTCGTCATAGAGGTTTTTCCGTGATGTAGACCCCTCTCCCTCTATATTATTTGAGTTTTTTACCATCAGTTATTTTTTGGAAACTGCCTTTTCGGTGATTCGTTGAAGGGAAAAAATTAGGATTTCATTGAACATCCCAGTGATTTTTAAGAAATACATATATATATATATATATATAGTGCAAAATCTTGATGTGTGTATGTATTTCTCTTTTCAGATCTCAGAACGCTGATCTTCACAATGAAGGCTACATCTTGGAATTAGATTGCTGTTCTTCCCTAGACCACCTGACGGACCAGAAAATCCTCCCAGAGTTCATTAAGAAGGTCAGTGCTGCAGTCGATGGACCGTGGGGTGGGTTGGCTGGGCGTTTGCCCGGGTGAACTGCGGGTGGGCCTCGGTCCCGGGCCTGCTCTAACCTGGGGCTTCGGGAGGCCTCGCAGGGGCCGCCCCTTCCTGCTCAGGCTGCCCCTGACCCTGAAGCAAGGTGGCTTCCTGCCCCCCAGGATGCCAGACCCTGCCTTTTTAAGGCTGGAGTGGTGTTAATAGCTGGCAGGCCTGCTGGCCCCATGACCAGGAAGCCCTTCAAATCCTCAGGGCGGTGTGAGCCCCCAGCTCCCAGCTCCCGCTCACCCTGTTGGTCTTCACTGCCACGAGCCTCCTTCCGTCCCTAGAGTGAGCAGGAACGTGCCACCGTCCAGCAACCACGAGCGTGCGATCATCCTGGGGAAAACTGCCTCGTTGCAGGGGCTTCATTTCCTGCCCAGAATCGTGTCTGGTTTTGCACTTCTGTTTGGGCCGTGTGAGGTTTCCTGCTTAATTGCAGGGTGCACTCAGTTTCCGTATGCTGACATCTACATAGGAGGAATGTCCTTGCCCAAACTGGGGTAAAGTTCATCGCTTAATGCTCACCTTCTCCTCCCTACCCAGTCTTCCAAGATGATTGGCAGTTCCCCATCCTGTTGAGGGGATTAGGATTTGTTTGAGATACAATTAGTCAATTGTTGTTGATGTTCAGTCGCTCAGTCATGTCTGACTTTCTGCGACCCCATGAACCACAGCACACCATGCCTCCCTGTTCATCACCAACACCCGGAGTTTCCTCAAACTCATGTCCATTGAGTCGGTGATGCCATCCAACCATCTCATCCTCTGTCGTCCCCTTCTCCTCCTGCCCTCAATCTTTCCCAGCATCAGGTTCAGGGTCTTTTCCAGTGAGTCAGTTCTTTGCATCACATGGCCAAAGTACTGGAGTTTCAGCTTCAGCATCAGTCTCTCCAATGAATATTCAGGACTGATCTCCTTTAGGATGGACTGGTTTGATCTCCTTGTACTCCAAGGGACTCTCAAGAGTCTTCTCCAATACCACGGTTCAATCAAAAGCATCAGTTCTTCGGGGCTCAGCCTTCTCTGTGGTCTCACATCCATACACGACTACTGGAAAAACCATAGCTTTGACTAGATGGACCTTTGTCGGCCAAGTAATGTGTCTGCTTTGTAATACACTGTCCAGGAGCAAGCGTCTTTTAATTTCATGGCTGCAGTCGCGATCTGCAGTGATTTTGGAGCCCAGAAAGATAGTCTGTCATTGTTTCTCTCATTTCCCCATCTGTCTGCCAGTTGATTGGTGAATTAGTGAATTAGTCAACTAGTGAATTTATTAGTAAATATCGTAGTCGGTCAGCATTGGGCCAGAAATGGTACGGTGTGCTGGGATGCAGAGGATAAAATTGTCATGGTTTCTGCCCTCACGTCCTCACAAGGGGGGAAGCCCTTCTGAATACGAGTGATGAGCCTGAGCAGCAGGGAAGCGGCAGAGACCCAGAGTGGTGTGGGGTCAGGGCAGTGCGTCAGGTGGAGAGGGCAGGATGAGGTCTGATGGGGCTGCAGAGGGCTGGGGCGGGGCGGGAAGCGGGGCGAGGCTGGCAGGGGGCCTCCCAGCAACGCGAGCAGCTGGTGTGAGGGTCAGAGCAGAATGAAAGGAAGATCGGGGCCTTCTGCAAGAAAGGGGCCGTGAGAGGTGGGAGGACAGGCTAGGACTCAGCTGTGAAAGCAGCGAGAGTCGTGGAGAGTTCGGCAGAAGAGGGAAAGGATTGGGTGGTTCCTTTCCACAGCCAGTGACTCTGGGTTTTTTATTCGGGGGGGTCACTCCCTGCCTCCCTCCCTTCAGCCTTGTTGAGTGTTCAGGCTCCTCAAGCCCAGGGAATCATCACTCAGGTGTGGTGGGAGCCAAGACCTACAGCCCAGGAATCAGATGACCTCTTTGGTCAGACATTTGGGTAATTTTACTTGGACAATGGAAAATTTCTTCTGCTCTGCTTAGAATTTTGATCATTACTTAAGAAATGGGAGGAAGAGCAGTTTTTGTTCACACGTGCATAAGCCTGAGAACACGGGTGCTTTTGTAACTCTGGGAGATGTCCGTATAAATAGAGCCATCTTCTTTGGATTTGCTGTGAATGATTTGTCCTCATAAACTTGGTGGGGACCTTCTAGAGGTGGAATTTCCCCATCATCTGAGTCCTGGGGAAAAACGGTTGTGGAAATGGTTTTGTAATGAGGACTCAGATGCTTAAGAGTATTTGAGGGCAAGTTGGTAGGATGGGGCATACGTTCTGGCCATACCATACAACAGGCTCTTTTAAAAACGCGTGGTTTGGCACTTTTGTCTCAACCCAGCCAGACCCTTGCAGGACGGACCCTCTGCCTCATGGCCATACCAGCTGCCGAGCATTGTGGCGGGCGGGCACCCAGCTGCCATGTGTCTCTAGTGCCCGCAGGTGGGCATCTGTCCAACAGGATAGAACCTCAGAGTTATGACTGGTATGCCCCGGAAGACGTCGGCTACTCGTGGCTTAATTTTTACTTTCGTCCCACCGTTCTGTCCCCTCCAACTGACTGCGTGTGGGGAACAGTATCTCCTGGTTTGATCAGTATTCAGTTAGATCAGTCATTGACTCCTGCTCCTTCTGTGTTTTCATAAGAATTCTGTTATTAGCATGTAAAATTTTTTTAATTTATTTTTTTAATGAAGTATAGTTGATTTGCCATATCATGTTAGTTTCAGGTGTACAATGCAGTGATTCGGTTATACATATATATACTTACTTACATACGTGTATGTATATGTCTATATATTCTTTTTCAGATTCTTTTCCCTTACAGGTTTTTACAAAAAATTCAGTATAGTTCCCTGTGCTACACAGTAGGCCCTTATTGTTTAGGTATTTTATATATAGTCGTGTGTATATGTTAATCCCCAAATCCTAAGTTATCCCTCCCCTTCTCCCCGCTTTCCCCTCTGGTAGCCCTAAGTTTGTTTTCTGTGTCTGAGGGTCTCTTTCTGTGTTGGAAATAAGCTCGTCTGTATCTTTCTCTAGATTCCACATGTAAGTGATGTCGTATGATGTCTTGTCTGTCTGTCTGACCTCACTTAGTGTGACAATCTCCGTACCCTTCTTTTTTAACACTTTGCAGATGATACACTCTCGAAGCCCACTGGGCCGTCATGCCCCTGCCTTCCCAGTACCCCTGGTTTTTTCAAATAAACCTGCCCGGGTTCAGGCAGACTGGACCAACGTGCACGCTTGGGAGGCATGAGGTTTCCCGTAACTGGTCTCCAGCTGTGTCCCGGAGTCCCTGGCCCCTGTTTCTCTCAATGGAGACGCAGTCCGGGGTCGTGGTCAGCACAGTGAGGGGAAGCCCCCAGCCCACCCTGGACTGCCAGGTGTGGAGGTGGCCTCGCCGACTGTCCCTGCCCCGTCTGTGGCTAGGGGCTCCCCCGGGAGGGTCCGGCCCATCTTGCTGTCGGTAGCGGCTGCGGCTCTGGTTTTTAGGCCTGTGACCATGGCAACCAGGAGGAGCAGGACGAGACGATGGGACTGGGCCCCACCTTCTGCTCCTGTTTCATGTTGCTGGACGTGATTTCTCAGGAAAACACCGCCTCTGGTGCAGCAAAGAGACGGGCGTGGGGGCTCTCTGCGGGGCCAACAGCTGTTCCATCTGATGGCAGGATTTCACACGGGCGTGAAATTTGTCTGTCATCACACGGGAGGAAGACCACAGGAGTTCCCTGGGAAGAAAGGTAGTAAAAAAAAAAAAGTATTTGTGTGTTTTCAGTAAATATTTGATGAATGGCTTGGTACACACACACACACACACACACACACACACACACACACACACACACACACACACACACACACACACACACACACACACACACACACACACACACACACACACACACACACACACACACACACACACACACACTGAAGACACTTGTTAATTGCCATTCACTTAGGCCAAGATGAAGCTGTGTCTCTGGCGGCTACTGCCTACAGCCGTTCCTTTTTATCTGGGTCATTATTTTGTGTGAAATAATGGCTTCTGTTCTCATGACAAGTAGATCCATCTTGCGATGAGATGGTAATTAACTCATTTTTGTCGCTGTGCCATCACCCAGGAGAAGCTCATCTCCTTCTCCGCACAGTAGGATTAAACTCAGAACGACTCGAATTTTTTCTTTAAGAACAATGCCTCAGTATTGTTTTTCCATTGTAAATGAGCAGCACCTTTGGATAGAGGACATAGATAGAGGGAGGTGAAGGACAGCTCATTATTTTCCACAATTAGGGCAAATAAAGCCATTTGTACCTGCGTCGTGTGAAATGAGCTGAAGGTGCCAGGATTCACAGCCCCCCTCGCCACGATTTTGCACAGGGGGTGAAGCGAGCAGGTGTAAAGATGACTCTTCCTTTCCGTGTGGCCTAATGGCGTTCTGGGCACTTTGGCTGATGGAATTAAATCTGGGCTACAGGGTTGTGTTCTTCCTCTCGTATTCCGCTGTGCTCCATGCAACCGGCCCCTTATGTGAATTATTTATTATGGACCGCAGAACATTTAAGATGCAGATTTATGGGCAGACTTGGAGAAAATGTGTTTTCCAAGTCCTAGAACCAAGTGCTTGAGAGACAGGGCTGTGGAGCTGGGAGAGCGTCAGCGCTGCCTCCTTCCTTTGAAACCAGGGCTCAGCTCGCCAGGTCATCCCGGGGCCTGTTCTGTGTGGCGGGCGGGTCTGCGGGACCCTTCGGGGACTCCCTGTCCTTGAGTTCCCCGAGGATTGTAGAGCAGATGGGGTGATGTAGAACGAGGCGCCCACGGCTTCATCTTCAGAGGACTTTGCATTCTTCGGGGCTTCCTGGGAAAGTGCCTGGGTGTTTGGAAAGCACTTGAAATGTTGCAGAGTTGTTGTGCATAGTTTCTAGCTTGGGTTGCATGGTATTTGCATCCCAGGGGCCACACTGGCAGGGATGTCTCCTTTCTTGATGGAGCTGGAGAGGGCGGGGCTTCGTCTCAAGCTGGGACTGCAGAGATGAGCCTGGTTATCGTCTGTGGTGGGGAGTGCGGGGTGTTCGGGGCTCCAGCCGGGGGCCTGGGGGCTGGGATTGACGACGGCTCTGAGTGGTGAGTGAGGAACGCTTGCAGAGGGGAGCGGCCAGGTGGACAATGCTGTTGCTGGTGTGGACGGAGGTGTGGAAGGAAGGCTCAAGGCTGAAAACGGGCCACGACCGGCCTGGCCAGAGTGTAGGATGGACAGGGGGGAAGAAGCCTGTTCTGTGCGTGGTGCTCTTGGTTATGGGGAAGGGACCCTGCTCACTGCCCAGTGTGGGGTGGGGTGGGGAGGGCGGTCCTTGCTCTGAAGGTGCAGGAAGGGCCTGGAGGCTCGGGCCCAGGAGCAGGGACTCCCCTGGGGATGGAATAAGGGGGAAAGAGGAAACGGTCTCTGCATTCCGTGCTGCTGGCGTCTACCTATGTGTCTGTAGGTTGACTGAGTTTTACCTGAGGCTTGACTCCGCAGAGGGAAGCCCCCAGATGCAGACCCCGTGCTGAAGGGCTGTGACCAGCACGCTCTCAGTTCCCGTCTCTTCTGTCTGAAGGCCTGTCCCCACCTTATGGGAAAGAAACAAAGGCATAGTTTGCTTGGAGTTACCCCAAAAAGGAGTGGGCTGGGACTCAGTCTGGTCCAGGGGCCGCACTGCAAGCCCTGGGCCCTGCTGCCTCCTCTGGGGAGCCCTTGGGGCCCGAGAGGGTGCCGTCTGAGCCCCGAGTGGGGGTGGACTTGGGGGCAGCTGGGTGTCCCTGTGTCTGGTACATGGGGATAGACTTTGGAGCAACTTGAGGGCGTCTCCTCGGGCAAGGCTGGGGTTCTATGCTTGGCTACCTTGGGGAAACAGTCTCACCCCTGCCCTTGACCCCCACCAGATGTCAGGGCCTCACCCCTAGGCCTCAGCTTCCGCCTCTCTTTCCCAGATTCACTCCTTTTATGATGAACCTGCAGGATCTAGTGATTGATGCTCAGAACAGGGTGTTGGTTCTCACTGAACCACGGAGCCTTTAGAACCTCGACACGGGGGAAAGGGAGGCGGGCCCTGCCAGGTCCTGGGGGGCACACCTCAAGGTCGGAAACCAGGGAGCAGGGGGCACCTCGGGGTCAGAACCCAGGGGGTGGGGGGCCCTGGGGGTGGGGAACCAGGGACCTGGATTAAACTGCAGGCGTTGTCCTTTGGCGAATGTGCTACTTCCGTCTTGTTCTAGAGAAGTCGACAGACGCTTCAGATCTCAGTGGTTCCTTTTAATGAAGCGTGGTATGCCAGATCCCCGGGACTATGAAACTTCGCCTGTGGTATCTAAGTGACTCACCGTTTCTTCTGAGTGATTGTTGAGTATTCCAGGCTTCATTTCTCCAAGTGCTGCGCGGCATCTAATTTTAATTAGTGCGAGATGCCGACCCAGAGTGAAAGGGAAATTATGTTAAAAAGCTGCCGTGTCCTCACCGTTCCCCTACCTGCTCTGAAACCTGGGGAATCATGACGTTTTTCGAAGGCTGCCTTGGCAGGATGGGGTGTGTGGTTCGAGCCACGAGGGTACCCTCGGCGTGGAGGGAGGTTGGCCGGGGACGGGGTGTCCTGTTCACCATTGTGTCTCCAAAACATAGTGCGTATTTGTCATGCGATCAAACCAATGTGAAGCGGGCAGCAGAGCTGTATCATCGAGACTCTGTGTCGTAGAAGGGGTGGAGGCTGACGTGATGCTAGGTGACTGGAGAGGTCTTGGGGGGGGTCTTCCGTGATGATGAGGGCCACGCGGCCCCAAGGAGCCGTTCGGGACAGGAGGCAACAAGGTTGGCGATGGGTGTGCGGCCGCCGAGGGGCCGGGGAGCCCGGGACCCTCATGGGAACGTTCCAGAAGGCAGCTGGAGCTCGGGAAAAGGCGGCAAACGGGGATCTGGCCAACCAAGGGCAGGTGAGTCACGGGGGAAGCGGTTCGGGGGGTCATCCGGGGGCACGTGCCCCCCTCCCGTGGGCCCGCACCTTGCCACCTCAGCGCACAGCTACCTCGTGGAGGAGACAGAGCCAGGATCTCCTGAGGTTTCCTGTGGCATGGCTGGCTGGTGGGTTGGCTTTACTTTAGAGACGTGGGTGAGGGTTTTGATTTTCTGATTGGGAAGTCTCTTGGTTTCTCCATGTGAGGAGGTAGATCCGTCAAAGAACTACAAGAAGATCCTGGCCCAGGATTTCTCGGATCCTCTGTGGTGGAGGGCCGGGTTTTCTTTCTGTGTTCGGTTTTCTCCAGTCTGTTGACGCGCGACGCCTCTGTGGGATGCAGCGGCGGTGAGGAGCTGGAGAAGGGTCTTGACGCTCCCTCTGGTTTCCTGTTCCCGTCTCGACTCAGGCTGGCAGCAGACAGTTGTGCGGTGCGAGTTCGCTCGTCTTGGCAGAGGAAAGAGGGGAGAGCTCCGGGGAGGAGCCAGAGGAGAAGGAAAAGGAGCTTTTAGAAGAAGCAGGGGCAGGAAGGGAAGGGACCGGGGGCACCGCAGCGGCAGGAGAGGGGTCCCGTTGGAACTCACTTCGGGGGCCGGCCCACGGGCTCCGGCCACTGGAGGCCACTCCTAAATCGTACACGAGCAGTTCTGAAGGATGCACCAGGCAGAGGCCCCTCTGCCGTGGGTTTACAAGTAAGTTTAGAGGACCTCCCTGGCAGTCCAGTGCCTAAGACTCTTCACTTCCAACGCAGGGGGCGCAGCTGCGATCCCCGGTCAGGGAGCAAGGATCCCACTTCCTGAGGGGTGTGGCCAAAAAATAAATACATAAAAATAAAATAACAGCCCCCCCCACCGAAAAGGGGGCTTCCCTTGTGGCTCAGACTGTTAAGAATCTGCCTGCTAAGCGGGAGACTTGGGTTCAATCCCTGGGTGGGGAAGATCCCCTGGAAGAGGGCATGGCAACCCACTCCAGTATATTGGCCTGGAGAAGTCCATGGACAGAGGAGCCTGGAAGGCTACAGTCCATGGGGTTGCAAAGAGTCGGACATGACTGAGCGACTAAGCACATAGCCAAAAAGAGTAAGTTTGGAAGGAGAGAAAGAGTGGTCAAGATAGGGCCCAGCTCTAAGATATTCTTGTTAGGTTGTTTCTAATAGGTGGTTTGAGCATCTGTAAAAGCTGAGAGGTAGAGAAAAGTTGATGAAGTCGCAGGTGATAGAGGGAAGGCAGGTCCGAGGTGAGCTGAGCAGCACGTGGGACACCCTGTGTTAGGTGTTAGGGGGCTGGGAGGCCAGCCCGGGGGCTCCTGCAGGTGAAGCCTGGCTCCCATAGCTGCCGAAACAGGTCCCAGAGGGAGTCTGCGATAGACAGGTTGGGATGACCACCAGGTGTGGGCTTCCAGTGCCTCTGAACCATGCTTACAACAGACGGCCCTGTTCCTCTGGGCTGGTGGGGGGGACCAAAAACACTGAAGATCTGAGCAACTTCCTGCTAGGCCATCACTTCTTGATGCATGCTCCTCCTGCAACATCCATTGGAAAAAGAGGTTCTTCAGTCCAGAGGGTTTGGGAAACAGGCCTGGTGTAAGCCCTCCTGCGGGTTCTGATGCTCCTTAGGAAGAGTCAAGGCTCTGACAAGGTCTGCAATACTTAGCTTAACCTGCTTACTTAGCTTAATTGGGTATTTCTCAAAGGTCATTTAAGAACTTTACCCTTGCTTCTCTTTCTCCCCAAATACCTCCTTATATCATGGTGCATGCTGGCAAAACTGTTCCAAGTCAACAAGGAACTCATGGAGCACTTACAGACCATGGAATGGATGGTTAATGGGTGGTTATAGGTGGTCAGCAGGTGGCAGGTGTGGTCTCCTCTCTTTTTACAGTGACTCCTAATACTAATTGTCTCCTTTGCATAGAACTGTCCTAAGACCACTGTAGAAAATTCTGAAAGAGATGGACATACCAGACCACCTGACCTGCCTCTTGAGAAACCTGTATGCAGGTCAGGAAGCAACAGTTAGAACTGAACATGGAACAACAGACTGGTTCCAACTAGGAAAAGGAGTACGTCAAGGCTGTATATTGTCACCCTGCTTATTTAACTTAGATGCAGAGTACATCATGAGAAACGCTGGGCTGGAGGAAGCACAAGCTGTAATCAAGATTGCTGGGAGAAATATCAATAACCTCAGATATGCAGATGATACCACCCTTATGGCAGAAAGTGAAGAAGAACTAAAGAGCCTCTTGATGAAAGTGAAAGAGGAGAGTGAAAAAGTTGGCTTAAAGCTCAACATTCAGAAAACTGAGATCGTGGCATCTGGTCCCATCACTTCATGGGAAATAGATGGGGAAACAGTGGAAACAGTGTCAGACTTTATTTTTCTGGACTCCAAAATCATGGCAGATGGTGACTGCAGCCATGACATTAAAAGACGCTTACTCCTTGGAAGGAAAGTTATGACCAACCTAGACAGCATAAAAAGCAGAGACATTACTTTGTCAGCAAAGGTCCATCTATCTAGTCAAGGCTATGGCTTTTCCAGTAGTCATGTATGGATGTGAGAGTTGAACTATAAAGAAAGCTGAGCGCCGAAGAATTGGTGCTTTTGAACTGTGGTGTTGGAGAAGACTCTTGAGTCCCTTGGACTGCAAGGAGATCCAACCAGTCCATCCTAAAGGAAATCAGTAATGGGTGTTCATTGGAAGGACTGATGCTGAAGCTGAAACTTCAATACTTTGTCCACCTGATGTGAAGAGCTGACTCCTTGGAAAAGACCCTGATGCTGGGAAAGATTGAGGGCAGGAGGAGAAGCGGACGACAGAGGATGAGATGGTTGGATGGCATCACCGACTCAATGGACACGAGTTTGGGTGGATTCCGGGAGTTGGTGATGGACAGGGAGGCCTGGCGTGCTGTGGTTCATGGGGTCGCAGAGAGTCGGACACGACTGAGCAACTGAACTGAACTTCAGTTCACTGAAGGCCACAAGAGTGGAGTACATGACTGTATTTTCTTTTGTTCTACTAAAATAAGTCTTTCCTCCTAGACTCTTGGTGGAACTTTTTGCTAATCCCCGTCCAGACCTCCAGCGGAGGGGAGATTTGAATCTGGGCAATGAAGCACTCCCCTTCTGTCTTCTGTTCCCCCAGAAAGACACACGCTTGGTGCCTCTGTCATCCTTCTCGTTCTTTAATAACAGACACAGCAACCTTCTAACACCTGATCAGCACACACTGGGTCCTGGGGTCTGCTGACAGCTGTGGGATTGTAGACGGCGTTTGCTCTGCCCTCTGGGTTGGTCCCCGCTTATCTGACTTTGGTCTTCGGACTTTTTCCTCCCCTTTTCTGCCTTCTCCCTGCCCTCACCCCACCCCTCTGGACTTCTTCTATCATAGTTGTGCATCAGATCTTCAAGTATATTGGTTTTTCCAGCTTTGATTTTCGTTCTTTTATCTCTCCCCTATAGTGTTTATCAAAAGTGGCATTTTCAAGTTATTATATATAGAATGGATAAGCAACAAGGTCCTACGGAACACCACAGAGACCTATACTCAGTATCCTGTGATAAACCACGGTGGAACAGAATATGAACAAGAATATATGTAAAACTGGATCACTTTGCTGTACCGCAGAAATTAACACAACATTGTAAATCAGCTAGACTTCAGTCACATTTGTTTAAGAACTGGCATTTTATTCCTTAGCTGTGCTGGCCAGTAGAAATATAATTTGAGCCCCCTGCATCATTTGGGCTTCCCTGGTGGGCTCAGACGGTAAAGAATCTGCCAGCAGTGTGGGAGATGCAGGTTCGATCCCTGGGTCAGGAAGATCCCCTGGAGAAGGGACTAGCTACCCACTGAAGGAAGTGGCAACCCATTCTGGTACTCTGGCCTGGAAAATCCCATGGACAGAGAAGCCTGGTAGGCTACAGTCCATGTGGTTGCAAAGAGTCGGACACAACTGATCGACTTCACTTTCACTTTCCAGTACTCTCGCCTGGAGAATCCCATGGACAGAGGAGCCTCGCGGGCTATAGTGCGTGGCATAGCAAAGAGTCGGACACAACTGAGCAAATAGCACTTTCACTTTCGAATTTTCTAGTAGCCCTGTTAAAAAAGTAAAAACAAAGGTGAAATTAATTTTAGTAATATATTTAGTTTAGCTCAGTATATCCGTAATACTGTGTTTTCAGCATCCAATGGGACGCTTTATGTTCTTTAAAGAAACAAAATAAAACTGGAATGTGGTATATATTTTACACTTATATCATGTCTCAATTTGGATGCTAAATTTTCAGTGAAGTGAAATGGCCTACAAAATAAAGTTGTGTTTAGCAGAAAAGTAGTTTATATAGCTTAAGTTTTTAAATTTAAGTTCATTAAAATTCAATAAAATTAAGAATTCGGCTCCTTAGTCACACCAGCCACATTGCCCATGTTCAAAGGCCAGGTGTGGCTGGTGGGTACTATCTAGGACAGCATCGTTTGAAGGGCTCATTTATTTAAACAGCTTTCCGTTCTCCATGTTTTTTAAATTGACACATAATATTTGCAATCATGAGTCTCATCAGCCCCAAGGAGAAGAAGTGTTTATTAGATAACTGAAGAAAATTTTGCTCATGGAAAGATCCAAAGAAAGTAAGTTGGGTCATTACTATATAACGTTTGAGGAATATATTTGAAATAATTAAATTTCCTTTTAGAATATTAATTATTATTTTAGTTTTCATGCATATTTTATATTATCTAAAAATACATAAATTTGGGAATAGTACTCCGCCACCCCCGTGTCTTACGAAAGTGTTAGTCGCTCAGTCGTCTCTGAACTGGTCCATAGCTTGGATGGTAAAGAATCCGCCTGCAATGCAGGAGACTTGGATATGATCCATGGGTCAGGAAGATCCCCTGGAGAAGGGCTCGGCAACCCAGTCCAACGTTCTTGCCTGGAGAATCCCGTGCACAGAGGAGCCTGGCGGGCTACAGTCCATGGGGTTGCAAAGAGTGGGACACGACGGAGCGACTAACATTTCCACTTTCCCCATCTTTACATTTCGTGAAACAGTATTTTTCACACACTTTTCATGCATCTTTGCTCTCAGTGTCTCTGTCATCGCCAGAGGGACTTCTGGGAGCTTCTGACACAAGTTTCAAGCTCATCATTTTTACTTTCAACCAAATCATGTGGAATTCGGCCCTTTTCAAATTCAAGAACAATCTAAGTCCTAAGAGCCCATCCTTTTAACATGAGGATGGTTGCTTTTTCTTATCTAGCTCATAAATGAATGAGAAATCTCTGGAATGCAGCTGTTTAATCTGGGTTTCTCTGTTTTAAGTCTCTTTATTAAAAATAACAAATATAAGAAATAAGAACAAATACAGGAGGAAGCATAAATGGTAAGTGGACAGCTCAGTGAATGTACACTAAATGTATGCACCTGGGTAACCAGCACGCAGGTCAAGAGAGCGAAAAGCTTAGGGGCCTCCCATGGGAACTCCCATCACTCCCCTTCCTCTCCTCCCCAAAGGTAGCTCTGTCTAGCTTTTAACACCGAAGGTTACTTTGCTTCGTTTTGGACTTGATATAAGAGTAGCCTTTATAAATCACATCTTTTGCTCAACACTCTGTGAGATTTGTCCGTGTCCCAATAGTTCATTTGCACTTGTGTATAGAATTCTTTGCATTGCTTTGAAAAGTGATCTTTAAGAAGCATGCTTAGCACAGCTCCTCACATTTTTTTTTAATGCTGTAGGAATTACTTAAAGTTGTTGTTGAACGTATTTCCCTCAAGTCCCTCAACGTATTTCATCAAGTCCATCAGATGACTTCAGTAAATGCCCCCAACCAGCTTGAACTATTGTGCTACTCCCCAGTCAGTATTTGTTGTTCAAAATAAAGTGACAGAGTCGTTGTGTTGTGAGAGACTTTGTAAAAGTCTGTGAATGTATAAGTAATTCCCTCTCTTCTGAGAAGTGACTCTTGGGGAGTAAAACCCAGGGACTCCCCAAGTTGCATCCAGGAGATGCAGCATGTGACTCACTGTGGACTGTGTATTTTCCCTTTTGGCTCGCTGTGAATTGGACCATCGAGTTGTGGTTATTGAATCTGGTCTAACTCTTGGAAAGGGACGTTGCTTTTATGGACCTCTTTTCCTGCTAGATACCTGCTTGGCTGACTCCTTCCTTTCCTTCCAATCTCTGTTCAAGTTCACCTTCTCAGCCCCCTGACCATCATTTTATTTGTTGTTAATTGAAGTGTAGTTGATTTACAGTGTTTTGTTACTTTCACGTGTATAGCCGAGTGATTCAGTTACACACACACATGTGCTTTTCAGATTCTTTTCCCTATAGCTTATGCAAGATATTGAGTAGAGTTTCACGTGCTCTACAGTAGATCCTTCAGGTCAGTTCAGTTCAGTCACACAGTCGTGTCCGACTCTCTGTGACCCATGGACTGCAGCACACTCGGCCTCCCTCTCCATCACCAACTCCCGGAGTCCACCCAAACTCATGTCCATTGAGTCGGTGATGCCATAACCATCTCATCCTCTGTCATCCCCTTCTCCTCCTGCCCTCAATCTTTGCCAGCATCAGGGTCTTTTCCAAGGAGTCAGCTCTTCACATCAGGTGGCCAAGTATTAGAGTTTCAACTTCAGCATCACGCCTTCCAATGAATATTCAGGACTGATTTCCTTTAGGATTGACTGCTTTGGTCTCTTTGCTGTCCAAGGGACTCTCAAGAGTCTTTCCAGCAATACAGTTCAGAAGCATCAATTTTTCGGCACTCAGCTTTCTTTATAGTTCAACTTTCACGTCAATACATGACTACTGGAAAAACTATAGCTTTGAGTAGATGGACCTTTGTTGGCAAAGAAATGTCTCTGTTTTTTAGTATGCTGTCTAGGTTGGTCATAGCTTTTCTTCCAAGGAACAGGCATCTTTTAATTTCATGGCTGCAGTCACCATCTGTAGTGATTCTGGAGCCCAAAAAAATAAAGTCTCTCACTGTTTCCATTGTGTCCTCATCCATTTGCCATGAAGTGATGGGACCCGATGCCATGATCTTAGTTTTTTCAATGTTAAGTTTTAAGCTAACTTTTTCACTCTCCTCTTTCACTTTCATCAAGAGGCTCTTTAGTTCCTCTTCACTTTCTGCTATAAGGGTGGTGTCATCTGCATATCTGAGGTTATTGATATTTCTCCCAGCAATGTTGATTCCAGCTTGTGCTTCTTCCAGCCCAGCGTTTCTCATGATGTACTCTGCATATAAGTTAAATAAGCAGGGTGACAATACACAGCTTTGATGTACTCCTTTTCCTAGTTGGAACCAGTCTGTTGTTCCATGTCCAGTTCTAACTGTTGCTTCTTGACCTGAGTACTGATTTCTCAGGAGGCAGGTCAGGTGGTCTGGTATTCCCATCTCTTAAAGAATTCTCTACAGTTTGTCGTGATCCGCATAGTCAATAAAGCAGAAATAGATGTTTTTCTGGAACTCTCTTGCTTTTTCAATGATCCAACGGATATTGGCAGTTTGATCTCTGGTTCCTCTGCCTTTTCTAAATCCAACTTGAACATTTGGAAATTCTCAGTTCACATACTATATCTATTTTCTTTAGAGTAGTGTGTATCCCTGATAGCTCAGTTGGTAAAGAATCCGCCTGCAATGCAGGAGACCCTGGTTCAATTCCTGGGTTGGGAAGATCCGCTGGAGAAGGGATAGGCTATTCACTCCAGTATTCTTGGGCTTCCCTTGTGGCTCAGCCGGTAAAGAATCCACCTGCAATGCAGGAGACCTTCTTTCAATCCCTGGGTTGGGAAGATCTCCTGGAGAAGGGAAAGGCTGCTCACTCCTGGCCTGGAGAATTCCATGGACTGCGTAGTCCATGGGGTCGCAAAGAATAAGACACGACTGAGTGACTTTCACTCTCACTTTCGAGTGTGCATCTGTTAGAAGAGGACCATAGCGCCTCCCTCCCCACCGGAGGGATTCCCTTCATTCTACTCTATTTCTCTGGTATCTCTTTCACCTCCTAAGATACTTTGCCATTTTTACTGAATTATTGTATTACTTCCTGTCTCTCTTTTTTCCATGCCATGAAGAGTATGGGTCATAGAATAGATGCTCAACGGATATTTATGGAATGACAGAGTGAAAGCCTTGGATTCCCGAGGCTTTGAAAGGTGTTAGAATTGTATATAGAGAGATGCTTTCCGGGGCTTTCTTGGTGGCTTAGTCATAAATAATCTGCCTGCAACACAGGAGACGCAGGTTCGATCCCGGGATTGGGAAGATCCCCTGGAGGAGGTCATGGCAACCCACTCCAGTACTCTTGCCTGGACACTCCCATGGACAGAGGAGCCTGGCGGGCTACAGTCCTTGAGTCGCAAAGAGTCGGACACGACTGAGCGACGAAGCAGGAGCTCGAGCAGGCGGTTTCGGACGTGAGGCAGGATGCCGAGGAAATGAACGTGCGCGTGTTTTCGGCTTCCTATCCCTCGCTTTGGGGGTGCTTGAAGTGTGTTGAGCCAGCCCTCCCTCAGAGTGACTTGGGAGGGTTACAGTGTCACCGACTTGCCGGCCTTCTTCCCGCCGGGCCTGTTTACAAATACGGAATTGGCTGTTCTTGCCACAGAAGTCTCTAAAGTGACACGCGTGGCATGCAAAGTCTGTTTTCTGGGAGGGGCCCTGGTGTGAGCGCTGATCATGCAGTGTCAGTGACACACGTGGTCGCCGGCGGGCTGAACTTCCCCATCTGGGTTGCTGGGAGGTGCCGAGCCGCCTTGCACAGCGCAACCTCCTGTCTGCCGGATTTGTGTGCAATCCAGCACGGATCACAAGTGTGGGAATTTGGACAAACCTCGAGGCACGTGGAGGGTGGGACATCTCATCTGAGGGCTGGGACTTTATCCCGGCAGGCGATTTCTTTCCCCCCAGCTGGAAGGTTTCAGTTTTATTGCTTGAGATTGTGTGGAATCTTTTCGGAGGGCTTCGAGAGCCGGCGTGACAGGTTTATAGCCCATGTACGTTTTTCTCCTCCTCTGTCTTTGGGAAAATTCCCCCTCAGAGAGCTGGGTCCCCTTAGGACCCGTCAGCGGTGCTGAGGCTGGCTTGGGGAGGAAGAGGCACTTTGCATGCTAAGTACCCAATTCCTGAACCTGATGAGCTGCCTCCAGGAGAAATCTGGAACTTAAAAGTCTGGTTCCAGAATTTTCTCCCGACTCCAGTAAAGCAAACCTGTTGCTGAATGAATCAGGGACATGTTGGTGGCACACAGTATTTTCTCAGATTCTTGTTTTTCTTCTCTATGTAACGGAGACAAACGTTTCCCCTCCCCCGCCTCCCCAGTCCCATGTGACCAGCATTCTACTCTGTGTTTCTGTGAGTCTGACTTTTTCAGATTCCACATGTCAGGGATATTTGCTTTTCTTTGTCTGGCTTATTTCACTTAGCATGATGCCCTCCAGGTTCATCCAGGTTGCTGCAAATGGCAGGTTTGTTCTTTTTAATGGTTGGATTATGTTCCATGTACACACGTAACACTTTTCCTTTAAGTAGGGGCATTATTGGTGGCAGTGTACATGTTATGGATGGGGATAGTAAGCATGTTACTGGTGGGGTGATAAGGATGTTACTGAATTGAAGGATGTAAAACAAGTTTTATGAAGAAAACTCTTTCCAAGAGAAAAAGATTGGGGTGTGGTGGATACAAGGAGTAGATGTCAAAAGAAATATACCTGAAGAGATGGAAAAGCATTAAAAGCAAGTGTTTAAATATATTGCTGGTAAAAAGTAAAGTTAGCTTTTGATGGAACTTTTCATTGTTCAGTTGGCATATAAACTTCATTTCAAAGACTTCGCGCTTTAAATGCGAGATGCAGTTGCCACTCCAACTTCTGAGACACTCCCCAGAGGGCAAGGAACGAGTCTCTTTAGGATGCCTTAAGAATACAGATGGATTTTTTTCCAAAGCCTCAAGAACAGGGTTTCCCTGTGACTTTTTCCGAGTCTGATGGGGCCTGGGAATGTGGGCAGCGTTCTGTGTGGTTCCTAAGTAGTGAAACATCATCACTAATTCATGGGCTGCGTGTTTGTATCTTGTAATAAACAAGAACCAGGCCTCCCTATGCCTGCAGTTTTGCTCAGCCAGTTAATAATGTAAGGCGCGCTGCAGGGGCCACGCTTGCCACCCCACCCCCCCGCCTGCCCCCAACCCCCGACCTGCTTGTGCCAGCCGTTCAGATGGATCATCACAAACAGAGAGGCTAATTACAAACGGCTCTTACCTCTTTATTAAAGCGGATCCCTGGAGGCCCACGCCTTGGAAGACTTTGTGTTATCCTTGTTTACGTTTCTGCATGTTTGCAAATGCTCCTAACTGCCTGCTTTATAAAGGACTGTGGATTTTACTTTAAGAAATTACTGCAGTCTGCTGTCCTCCCATGGGTATGAATTAGTGAGGATTACTGTATTTTAAGAGGATGTCTATTGCTGTGTAACCACCACCTCAAAACCTAGTGGCTTACAGCCACATTCATTCGCTTTGCTCACAGATGTGCACCTTGGACAGGACTTGGCAAGGCTGCTAATCTCTGCTCTGCCTGGTACCTACTGGTCAGTGGCTGGGGAATCCACTTTCAAGATGGTGCACTCACACCACTGGCAAGTAGTTGCTAGGCTACAGGCCTCTCCATAGACGACTTGGGTTTCCTCAAAACATATGGCTGAGTTCTTCCCAAAAAACAAGGTGGAAGTTCTTGGAAATTTTATGACCAGGCCTCAAAAGTCACATAGCATCCTTTTAACTTTACTCACTGGTGGAGAGCGATACTGGTCCAAGGAGATGGAGATAGACTCTGCCTCTTGACGGGGGAGTGACAAGGTTCTAGCAGGTCATGGGGGGGTGAGAGAGATGTTTGGAACATATAGCCTGCCACAGATGTGAATTCAGACATCTGTGTTCATTTACAGTTCATTCTACTAGGAGAGAACTTTGAGATCATTTAGGGCTCATAGAATTAAAAAATATGAAGGCAGGAAGTGGAAATAAGGAGTTGAGTATTTATTTATTTATTTATTTATTTATTTATTTTTTTTTTAAGGAGTTGAGTATTTAATATGAAGGTTATTGGGTGTTGGAAATCATCTTTAAGTGTAATCCTCAACAGTTGTAAATGGAAAATCAGCCCCTTAAAAAAAAAAAAACCCTATTTGTTACTCAAAGAGATCACATATCTTCATGAGATCTGAAACTCTCAGATCATTTTCATCTTCTAGAAAAGCCATCCCAGGGTTCTTCAGGGTATTTACGAAAAGAACAACAAAACATTCATTTCTTTAGCATTGTAATGAAAACCATCCCCAAGTACTTAGTTTCACTGTTCTGTTAACCATGGGAGTTTCAAATGCCATTCAGACTGACTTATATTTTTGTTGGTCTGGAGTCATGGTGACCGAAAAGGGTTTTTAACCAAGGGTTAAACCTGGGACAGCATCGGTCCCACCATACCATCTCAATATTTTGTTCAAGGGCCCTTCATGAATGCTTTGGAAGCCTGTGTAAATCAGGGAATGATGGGGAAAAGTCACGAATTCTTGATGTTAAAACAGCAGCGTACTGTGAAGGAAAACATCTGCTCCTGGTTAAACGTCTTTAGACTCAGGTTCTTTTGCCTCACTCGCTTAGCTGTGTTGCTGAGATTTGAGTTCCATGAAGACTCTCAAACTGGTTGTCCAGAACATTCCCAGGAGGGTTGATAAGCCCTTGAGGTTCTTTGTCCCAAGCTAATAATTCCAGGGCCACTGCTGTTACCAAGGAATAAAGTTGGGGTTGTCAGTGTCAGCCGATCCAGGATTCTAGATTCCAGCTGGTTCTTTCTTTGCTTTTCTGGAAATGCACTATCTTATCTTGGGCAGTGCCTGGGGAAAGAAGGCCCAGTGGAATGCCCAGCTTGGAGGCATTTTTTTGTTTGTTTGTTTTTAACCTTGATGAGAATTACTGAGACACAGGTGACCCTGTGTCTGTCTGGGTTTGCTTGGACAGTTCTGGCTCATGCCTCTTGTCACAGCATACCTTTTGCTTTCAAAAGTGTCAGACTGTTCAAAAGTTTGGACAGTAGGTCACCGATGATTTGACACATCGCATCCCATCGCATCTCGTGGTATGTCACCTCGTAGTCAGTACTGCCGTCTCTGCTCTGGGTCTCCATCTCCCTGTCCGTCCTTTCCCACGGCAAGTGTAGCCTCTTCTGACCTCTCCCACGAGCTCTGCAGTGACTTCTGGGCCCCATTCCTCTCTCTGCCTCTCCCCCCCAGCCCCCTCCCCATCCGTACCACATCCTGCGGAAACATCGGTCCTCCTTGGGAAAGGCCTGATTACGTCCCTGGGCCAGAAATGGTGATGGCATCTCATTGCCTACAGGGTAAAAACCCAGACTCTAGAGACTCAGTACTCTTGAAGATCTTGCCCTGATTTTCACAATATGGCTTAAAGGGTAGGGCGTCCTGTTGCAGACACATGCTGAGCAGTGTAAGAGGTGGGAATATGGAGCCTGAAGCCAGGTTGACTAGGTTTGAATCCTCCCTGCGATTTTCTAGCTGTGTGCCCTTCGGCAAGCTGGGCAGCCTGTCTGTGTCTGTTTCCTAATCTGCAACATGAGAATATATTTTTTTAAATCTGTTTTTTAAAAAATTTTATTGGAGTACAATTGCTTTACAATGTTGTGTTAGTATATATAGGGCTTCCCTGGGGACTCAGTGGTAAAGAATCCACCTGTAATGCAGGAGACTCAGGTTCGATCCCTGGGTCAGGAAGATGGAGGACGGCATGGCAACCCTCTCCAGTATTCTTGCCTGGAGAATCCCATGGACAGAGGAGCCTGATGGGTACAGTGCATAGGATTGCAGAGTCGGACACGACTGAAGTGACAGCACGCACCACACACACACACGCACATTTCCACTCCCTCTGGGACCTTCCCACTCCACCCCCTTCCCACCCCTCTAGGCGGTCGCAGAGTACTGAGCTGAGTCCCTGTGCTCACCTCCCACTAGCCGTCTGCTTTACACATGGCTGTGTGTACGCGTCATCGTTACCTAAGGATGAAAGGAGGTAATCCACGTAAAGCCCTTGCAACAGCTTTGGGCGCAGGGTGAGCGCTCCGTAAACGGAAGCTACTGTGATGACGGCTTTTTGGTGCAGGATGTTTGTCCTGCCCCGCCTCACTGAGCGCCCTTTCTTACCTCTTCACTTTGCTGGCCTTGTTCCTTCTTGGATTCCGTCCCCCAGACCATGCCTGTGTGCACACATTCCACCTGCGGGTCAGGTCATTTTACCAGCCGTGGACTCTGGCAGCCACACAACTGGCAAGCGGCAAAGTCTGGTGCATATCCTTTGACTTTCCCATGCGACTCTGATGAAAGTCTATTTAAATGCTTGCTAACGTGAGATTTTGGGGATTTGATGGCTCCATTGTCTTTGTGCGCATGCCCATGCCTGTGGAAGCCTGAGTTGGGGGTCTTGTAGCCGAGGCAAGAGATGCAGACCCTCCTGAGGTCCTGTGACTTGGAGGTCCCTCAGTGTTCCTGCCTGGATGATGCCAACGTCTTTGCTTTTGCTCTGAGATCCTGGTCTGAGCTCATGCATGCAAAATGCTGCTTATGGGTAGACGTCGGGGGAGATCAGGGCTTTGCAGGGCCCGTGCAGCTCTGCCAGAGGGGACCCCGTCCGCCCCAGTCCCTGCCCTCCTGATCTGGATGCCCCTGCCATGGTAGACTACTCTGGGAAGGGGAGAGCTCAGGTTTGGACACTGACTCCAGAAAGTACTCTTAGAAAACAATCTTCAGTTATTCTGCAATAAAGCTGAGAAAAGAAATCTAGAACAGAGCTGAGAAGAACATAGCCCAAGAGAAGGAGACAAATGCTGTGTCCACGCAGACAAAATAACCTAGAGTGCTGGCCCGGGGTCCACTTTGATCAAAATGTATCAACATTATTGTGATCGGTATGGTCTTAACTTGCTCAGTTTCGTCTGGTTTAAATATCAGTTGCCTTATATTCTCTTCTTCACTCATACATGTGGGTCAGTCAGTCAGTCAGTTCAGTCGCTCAGTCGTGTCTGACTCTTTGCGACCCCATGGACTGCAGCACGCCAGGCCTCCCTGTCCATCACCAACTCCCGGAGTTTACTCAAACTCATGTCCATCGAGTCGGTGATGCCATCCAGCCACCTCATCCTCTGTCGAACCCTTCTCCTCCTTCCCTCAGTCTTTCCCAGCATCAGGGTCTTTTCCAAGGAGTCAGTTCTTCACATCAGGTGGACAAAGGATTGGAGTTTCAGCTTCAGCATCAGTCCTTCCAATGAACACCCAGGACTGATCTCCTTCAGGATGGACTGATTGGATCTCCTTGCAGTCCAAGGGACTCTCAAGAGTCTTCTCCAGCACCACAGTTCAAAAGCATCAATTCTTCAGCGCTCAGCTTTCTTCACAGTCTAACTCTCACATCCATACATGACCACTGGAAAAAGCATAGCCTTGACTATGGACCTTTGTTGGCAAAGTAATGTCTCTGCTTTTCAATATGCTGTCTAGGTTGGTTATAACTTTCCTTCCAAGGAGTAAGCGTCTTTTAATTTCATGGCCACAATCACCATCTGCAGTGATTTTGGAGCCCAAAAAAATAAAGTCTGTCACTGTTTCCACTCTTCCCCCATCTATTTGCCATGAAGTAATGGTGGGTACTGAACAAATTTCAAATTTTATTTCCCATGAGATGATGTATCTACATGACAGACATTGCCTATTTTTTTCTGCCCTGAGATTCCTTTTCCCCCAGTCTAGCTGTGTGATTTCTGCAGGAGCCACCCTAACGCTGGCCAGAGCTGATTGGCCCTGAAATGAACACCTGACCCAAGCTGAGCCAATCAGAGCCCTTCCGTGAGATCTTTTACTTCTGTGGACCCGGGACATTTAGATAGTCTATCTCCAATGGCTAAGCCACGAGCAGAGAAACTCAGAAGTTGGGAATGGCCATGTTTTCTGCCCCATGGAGAAAATTGGTCCTACCAGAGAAAGAAGAAGAATGCTAACAAATTTTTTAAAAAGACGTAGGGAGAAAACCTGGAACTGTTTTCCTGACGGTGGTGGACATGCTGGTCCTAAGATTCTACTCTGGCTGTACCCTGCTGGCCACTTGGGTCACCGTTAGATCCTTCCCCAGAGATAGGCCTTTCCTTGGTCCCTTTCCATCTCTGATTTAGACTTTTGACATCAGGTTGGGATCTTCTGGTGGGTTGGTTTTCACAGGGCATTTAGAGCTAGTTAAAGAGACTTCCCTGGTGGTCCAGTGGCTAAGACTCCACAGTCCCAGTGCAGGGGGCCCAGGTTTGATCCTCAGTCAGGGAACTATATCCCACATGCTGCAACTAAGACCCAGCACAGCCAAATAAGTAAATAAATAATTTTTTCTTTTTTTTAAAAAAGAGCTAGTTGAAGATTTTTGAGAGTTGAGAGCTTAACAGCATATTCCCTCTTGGGTCTACTGATTTCCCAGGAATGACATTTTCAGTGAACAGTGAAATGATAGGCACAATGTAAGTGAAAGCACCCAGCCAGTTAATAAAGATAATGAAGGCCAATAAAACTCCTTTTGTCAGAAATACTTGCCCTGAACAGTGCCACCAGAGGATGAATCTTTTCTCTGCTTCTGTCCCAGCGCTGGACTCTTATCTCTTCCTTTTGTCTTTAAGGGAGTTTACGGTTTTCTAGGTTATTCCATCATTTCTCAAGTGTCCCACCAGATCACTGCTAGTAGCTGAGGAGAACCAAACCTCTTCTCCCAACTTTAGCCCTGCCAGGGACTTAAGAGTTAGGAAGCAGTGGTCCTTCAGACTAAGTGCAGGCAGGTTGAGAAGGGGATCAGATGGACTCTTCAGAGTCTCTGAGTTGCCCCTAGACTGAGACCAAAAATTATTGAATCCAGGAAGTCAAGGATCGTGCCTGTTTGCTTCCCCAGGACCTCGTGCTCAACACATAGTAAGTAACTGAATAAGTAATATCTTACTCAGTAAGATACTGAGTAAGTAATTAGTGAGTGAATTAATCCTTAGTATTATCCCCATTTTACAGGTTAGGAAACAAGCTCAGATAAATCAACTGGGTCGACCAGTGACATAGCCAAGGGAGTGGCAGGGCTGAGTCCAGAGCTTTAAGCCTCAGACTCCTCGTCTCAGGCTCATTCTGAGACCTCTCAGTCACTGAAGGAGAAAACCACAACCCCAGAAGGGCTGTGCGATCTTTCCGTGTGGCCTCATGACGGAGCTGAATACACAGCAGCACTTGGTAAAAGTTTCAGTTCCTGAAGCTACATGTTAACACGTCAGAGCTAAAGGCCGCTTCAGACTTGAGCTAAAGCCTGTGTTATTTTTGAACCTCCATTTTCGGAAAGCTGTACCAGAGCTCAGGCGACAGAAGATGAGAAGGGCTGTGTGTGTGTGTGTGTGTGTGCGTGTGATAAAATATTCACCGTAAAGACTCATGTGTAACTGTGCAACCAGAACGGCTTTTTTGTGTCTGTTCTTGACATATGGTTCATGCCTCTGTTTGTAGGTTCCCTTTGTATATGTCACGGGTCCCCAGAGACTTTAAAAATGTCAGCTCCCACAGAATGGTGGCCGCTGAGTGACAGAGGGGGGTCAGAGTGGTCAGTGGTCCAGTTTAGGGTCCATTTGGGATGTTTTTATGTGTGAGTCTTGGTCTTTACCCTGTGTTATATATATGCCTGTGCAGGCACTGTTGAAAACCCTGCTTCTGTTGCCTGTTATTTTATATGGTTTATTATGCTCTGTATGGGCAGTGTCCAGTAGGACTGTCTGTGATGATGGAAGTATTCTGTATTTGCACCAGACATTCTATATTTGCATTCAGTAGGGCAGTCACCAGCCACTGGGGCCGTCAAACGCTTGCAATGTGGCTGGTGTGACTGAGGAATTGAATTTTTTTTTTTTCATTTGTTTTTTTTTTTTTTTAATTTATTTTTTCAGTGGGTTTTGTCATACATTGACATGAATCAGCAATAGATTTACACGTATTCCCCATCCTGATCCCCCCTCCCACCTCCCTCTTTTAATTTTATTTTATTTGAAGTAATTTAAATTTAAATATTAATAGTCACACTTGGCTAGTGGCTACTATCAGATTGGATGACGCATCTTTGTATTTTCAAAAAGTCAGTACGTTTGTGATTCCCAGCCTTAGTTAGCATGTTAGTTATAGGGATTCCACTAAGTTCATCTGAAAGTTAGAAATTGTGTATAGACATTAAATCTGCCAGTTAAAGATTGAATTCCTTTACCGTCAAACATGGCCGGGAGACTTCTCTCACCTGGGCAAGAGTAAGTGTGGTCCACCTTCTTGTGCACCTCAGCCTGTCCTCTGGGACCTTTGATCGTCACCAGACTGAGTCCTTTTCTTTGCTCCTGTTCAGGGCCCACTTCTCTCCCTGCCTTTGGGGACCTCTTAAGAAGCCCTTCCTTTCCCGCTCGGCCTGTTTAGGTTTGGAGATGATCCATCAACCTGCTGCTGCAGTTCTCTTCCCCTCATTCGCTTCATCTGCCCTTCTCCTGTGTGACGTTTCTCCAGAGAAACAGCTCATAGTGTTATCTATCCGTCTGTCTGTCTGTAGTAGGAGACTGAGATTGAGATGGACTTTCATTACTGGCCCAAGTGACTGTGGGAGCTGAGCAGTCCCAAACCTCCAGGGCCATGTGGTAGACTAGAGGTTTTGGGTAAGAGTGATGTCTCAGTCTCAACTCTGAAGGCCGAAAACTCGGGCAGGTTGTCTGGAGGCAGAATTCCTTCTTTGCCGGGGTCCAGCCCCAGCGGAGTCCAGGGGTTCCCTTCGGATGAGCAGTGTCGGCGAAGAAAAGAAAGCGAGTCTTGGTTGAGTGCAGGATCAAGACTACTTTATTCTTTTACATCAGTGCTTATATACCCTAAAACCAATAATCCTTTAAAGAGGCTTAAGGAGGGGGGAATGATAAGATTGTACCAGGTGCATAATCATGGGTTACATCATAAATAACTTTCCAGAACAGTCAATACCTACACATAACTTTTAAACAATTCAATGGCAGCAGCTAGTCAACTGTGAAAAGCTGTCTACAAACCTTATCTTGGGAAGCTCAGTCCCCAAGGTCTTAGCTCTGGTATGTAATCCTAAGGGTCTGAGGTCTCATAATTCCCTCCTGATCACACCCTAAGGAATCTTCTCAATCTCATAATGGACTCTATCTACTTTTGCTTATGGGATAGATAGGCCTGTTTATTGGGACCCATGTGCCCCCAGGGGCTGTGCTGCTGCCATGCAAAGCTTTCAAGGAGGAATTTTAGGTGAGAGTCAGAATAGTTTTTAGGGAACATAGAAGAACGCCAAGCATCAGAAGATGAAAGGACAAAGGCCTGGGAGTAGATGGAGGGGCGATCCCGAGAAACCCCCGGAGGTCCGGACGCCTTTGCATGCCAGTTCCTTGAACCCAGACCTTGTCACGGGTGGGGTTTCTCTCGATGGCTCCGACACTTCTTCTTTGGAAAACCTTGCTCTTTGCTTTTAAGGAAGGCCTTCACCTGATTGCCAGAGGCCTGTCCCCATTAGAGAGGGTGACTTGCTTTACTGAAAGCCAGTGGACTGTAGATGTCAACTGCATCTAAAAGTATCTTCACAGCAGTATCTGGGCTAGTGTTGACAGTTAGTCGCTGTAGTTTTTTGCAGGGTGACACATACAGTGAACCATGATACCGTCTTCATTAGATTCAGACTGAACGGTCCTAGACTGTCTCTGGCCCTTCGCCTGTGCCATCTCATGTGGCCGGTGGGTACTCAAGTCCTGCTGACCTGTTATCAGGAGTCTTTTCTGCTGCCTTTCCTCTATTACATATGGCTTCCTTTTTACCAAACCCAATCAGGACCCCATTTCCCCCTGACTGGTTTTACCCTCATTGCTAAATGTACTCTAAACAAGTGTGTGTTTAAGACAAGATAGTATGTATTTACACTCAGCAGCAGCTGCATGGCATTCATTTTGAAAGTAGAATAACAGACAATATGTCCTAGATTTTCAGGGACTATCCCAACATCATGTTGTTACTTTTAGTAAAAATGATTCTTGAAATATATAACCAAAGATGACATCATTTTCTGATGCATTGAGACTTTTTATAGAAACAAATTTTTTTCAATAGAAAAAAGAAACCAAAGAAATAAGAAACCTTTTTTCACATTATTATGTCTGGTTTTACGTCAGGAGAATGTAATTATTGCCATTTGTTCTTACTCATCAGAGTTGAACGAAGTCTTGGGTCAGTTGAAAACCGTCTTGTTTAATTTTTGGTGCTTAAACCAGCAGTTGTTACTCTTTTAAGTGTTGGGGGTGGGATTGTTCTTAAATGCAGCCGATGTGATGAAAAGGTGGATGAGGTGTATTTCAGTTAAATCTTGTATTGAGTGGGCATCTTGGGACAGTTTGGGTTGTATAATGTGATGGAGTTCTGTCATTTAGGAGCACTGATGTGCATTAAGATACTCAAGAGTCGGATCCAGGCTTTGCCATGATCTAATTGCAGTTGTTAGAGAAATTACTTGGGCTTGTGTGTGACAGTCTGTGGGGAACTCCTTCCCCAAGGTGGCTTGAATATTCAGGGTTTGATCTTCTGTATGGATTCGATTCCATGCTCTTGAAGACCTGCCATAGCTTGATGTCATGGTGGTGTCCAGTAGCATCTGGCAAGTCCCTGAAAGTAAAGTGACCTGGATGTCTGGAGGACGGGCGTGGGACTCCAGAAACATCGCAGGATGGTCTGGCAGGACATGGTGAGTGGATACACAGGTTACAGAAAGGAAGGAACCGAAGAAGAGGCACCTTGACCCCAGTTTGAGACCCATGGTGGACCCATCAGCTGTGATCATTGGCCATGGAGGTCTGAGCCCCAGAGGAAAGGCAGGGCTGGGTAGTCCAAACTTGGGAGTAATGAACACATGACTAGTGGCTAAATCTGAGTGAGTATCTCCTAAATCTGAGGAGGTTCCCATGGGGGTGAGGAGAGCTGGTGGTCAGAAGTGAACCCTGATGAACACTGTCTCATGCCTGCCTTTCTGAGGTTTGTGAGACTTGCTTAACGAAGGTTATAAATGAAGGAATGAGTGAATGAGTAACAAATAGAGTTTGGTTTGACACCTCTAGAGCAATCAAAGGTGTCACAGCCCCTAGGGTCTGGCCAAATATTGATCTTTATAAAATCTAAATGTGGGTTTTCTGGTTAAAAAAGACTGCTCACCCTTCCTGGGAAACAATTTGGCAGCCTGCACCCAGCCTTTGAAGAGCTGATATCCCTTGGCCCGTCCATTCCACTTTCAGGAATCCACCCCAAGGAGGTAAACAGAACTGCAAAGATGTGTGCACAAGGATGTTGCATATTCTTGAAATATATGTTCCCTGGAAGGTTTGCCATGGGGAGAGGGAGTGTCTTTACCATTTACCCTGAGCATCTTTTTAAGAGTTTTGATTATTAAACAATAGGTATAGGATACAGCACTTTCATTAATGTCTAAGATAAAAGATGAACATTCAAAGAAATCTGTGCTTTGCCCTTGGACACTACCCACCCCACCCCCACCCCCACCCCCTGGGCACCATCTGCTCTCCAGAGTTGCTATGTTGGGTAAGTTAGAGACCTGTTGCTGCTGAGTGAAGTCTGAGCCTTTGTTGTCTTGTTATTTGGTGATATCCATGCTATGGCCCTTGTGATTTCTGGTCCAGCCTCATTTCTGGGCGCTCCTGGCTTCTCATGTCATGTTCCAGAAATATTTCTAGAAATTTCTTCAATACCCAGACTGTTGCACACCATCAGGCCTTTGACCATGATGATCCATCTTACCTTCACTGCCCTATCCCTTTCTTTCATCTATCTGGTGAACTCCTATTCATCCTTCAAAGCCTCCGGCAGGTTGAGTCCCCAAATAGGTTTTGTTTAGCATGATATTTGGGGAAAAATTTGAATCTGAGTGTTGTAGGGGCGGCTCACACACTCCAGCTCTGCCGTGGCCTTCGCCTCCTCCAGCTGTGTTACCCTATTTCATTTGTAATAGCCCTGACCTACTGTGAGAAAGGTCTCCGTGTCCCATTCAGGCAGAAATAATCAGTTTCTACACCTTTATATCCATTACTGCACTTAGCTTCTCTATGAAAATTTTCTGAAATGTGTACTTATTTTCAGTTGTAAAGGTAATATGTATGCTTGTTAGATAAATTTTGAAAAATTACACATAAAGCTATCATAATGCTGTGTTTTAAAAGTTTAGAATCTTTATTTTTTATCATCATAACATAGACATTATTGTGCTACAGTAGTATAATTATTTTTAAAATATTTTTACCATAATCAGCTGAATCTTTTGACAGTTAAGACTCCTATTTTATAGCCCCAGCACCTAAGTGTGATGCTGTTTTGAGCCACTGTAGGAACTTAATAAATGTTTGTTAGTTTGTTGGATTCTAGAGCTGAAAAATCAATCAGTCTCCATCCCTACCTTCCAGGAGTCGTTCTGGAAGAAGAGACACAGATCCACTCAGTATTTAATGTGTTCATTCACTCATTCATTCAACAGATCCTTATTGATCACCTACTATATGTTAGACAAATCACTAGCAAATTATGCTTCTCTCTTATTGACCATGAGTTAATCCATTGCGTTTCTCTTTTGCCTGTGCTGCCAGGAACCTCGGCGCTTAGCCTCCCTCAACCTCAGGCTGTTTGGTACAATTACCTCCTCATTGTTCTCTTTTTAAAAAGTTTATGGCCTGTGTCTTCTTTTAGAAGCTTTCTAACACAGTTTCTAAAAATAGGTAGATATCACAGATTAAAGGGTAAAAAATGAATTTTCAGAATGGAAATGATGACTTCCAGGTTTTTTTTTAAAAAACGTTTGAAGTGTGAATTGCGCCAGCCGTGGGCACTTGTGTGGACACGTGCATATCCGAGAACTTGATGCTTTGACATGTGTCCACTTGGCCTTGTACTTAAGAGAATGAGCTTGGACCTGAGCCAAACCTGACTGCCCACAGCTCGCCTTATGACTTTAATGTCTCTGGGCTTCAGTATCCTCATCTGAAATGAAGGTCGTGATACCATGTAGGGTCGTTGGAGGATTAAGCCAAACCGTTGATATAAAATGCATGGTGCAGGGTTTGACACATAGTAGATCCTTGGTAATCATTATATCTAGCACAGGCTAGACTTTGGAAGGACTGATGCTGAAGCTGAAACTCCAATCCTTTGGCCACCTGGTGCGAAGAACTGACTCATTTGAAAAGACCGTGATGCTGGGAAAGACCGAAGGTGGGAGGAGAAGGGGACAACAGAGGATGAGACGGTTGGATGGCATCACCGACTCAATGGACATGAGTTTGAGTAAACTCCGGGAGTTGGTGATGGACAGGGAGGCCTGGCGTGCTGCAGTCCATGGGGTCGCAAAGAGTTGGACACGACTAAGCGACTGAACTGAACTGAACTGGGCTGTACTTTTGTATCACTGCTCCAGATCATGTTCCAGAACAGCCAGGGCTGAACTAAAACGACCTTCTGCCTTAAGTTCGGGTGGGTCATCCGCAGAGGGCGGCTGAGGCTTGCTTCTCCTTTGGAGAGGTGCTCGTGCTGGTGTTTCTTACTCCTTCTCAAAAGACAGGAGCGGGTTGCTGCTGACGCCTGCCGGCTTTCGGAGGTCATCCACTCGGGGGTTGGTGACTGAGCCTCCCAGGGCTCCGAAGTCTCCCCCTCCTGCTGCATTTGTAAAGAGACTTGAGCACCCTTGCCCAACAAGTCCCCTAGAGCCTGTCTTCAAATTTTGGCCGGCTCTGCTTTTGTTTAGCTTTGACTTTCTGTTTGTCTTTCACTTATGACAGTTACATTCAGTTGCCTGTGGGGGGGACGGGGTTGCTTTTTTAGGGAGGGGAGGGTTCACGTGGCCCAAAACTCTTGCAGCCATGTGTCCCCCGTCTTGAGGCTCAAGAGGTGAGAAGGTGCCACCTGTTACCTGGACTGGATGGGGGGTGGAGAGCCGTGGGTCTGCCTGTGCAGTGCCCACGGCCTGGGCATGGCCTTTGGGCATCCTTGCTTCCCCATGGGCTGCTGTCCTCAGAGGTCCCCTCTCTCGGGGAGTGCCATCAGCTTTTGCACGCGGGTGATTCCTGCCACCTTTGCCCTTCTCTGCCAGAGCAGTTGTTTCAGAGAGGAAGCTCTTTGGGTCATAAAATGTCATTTGGTAGTTAGTATGTGGTTATATAAATGTATTGAGTTATACAGTAGCCTGATTAGCAGGAAGTAGGTGATTCATCAGGAAAAAAAAATCACACAAAAAAATAAACTCTTACCAAAATGAGCTTCCTCTTTCAGCCTCTTTTTGTTCCAGCTCATCCTTTATAGAACCTTTTTTCAGCTTCTTAGAAAAAAAAAAAATTACTAATTGGGACTAACATAGTGTTTCACAGAGAGGCCATCCCAGCCCTTCACAGTCAAATGCTTTATTTTTTTTACAGTTTAAGAAAACAAGTCCCATGCTGTCTGTTCCCAGTCAGGCCAGAGTTGGGGTGTGGGCACCGCCCTGAGGAGGTGGAGCCTTGGCCAGCTTGAGAGATTTCACGTTCAAACAGGAACATCCAGACTTCCCCGGTGCTCCATTGGTTAAGACTCAGTGCAATTGGGTGTGGGTTCGATCCCTGCTTGGAGAACTCAGTTCAGTCGCTCAGTCGTGTCCGACTCTTTGCGACCCCATGGACGCCAGGCCTCCCTGCCCATCACCAGCTACCGGAGTTTACTCAGACCCATGTCTGTCGAGTCAGTAATGCCATCCAACCTTCTCATCTGTCGTCCCCTTCTCCTCCTGCCTTCAGTCCTTCCCAGCATCAGGGTCTTTTCAAATGAGCCAGTTCTTCGCATCAGGTGGCCAAAGGACTGGAGTTTCAGCTTCAGTGTCAGAGAACTAAGATCCCATTTTCCGTGTGCTGCAGCCACACACACACACACACACCCGGAAACACCCCCGAGGCCTCCCTGAGGTGCCGCGTGTGCCCCTGCTCTGATAGAACATCCAGTTTACCCGTTTCCCTTGGTTTGGTTTGCCTCGCAGATCCAGGAGGCTGCGAGTCGCGGCCTGAAGTTCGTCGGGGTCGTGCCTCAGTACCGCTGCCCTGGGAGCCCAACGGGCGGCTGCCCCTCAGCAGATGCCCAGGACGCGACACAGGAGCCTGGTGGTCGTGGGGCTGCGGAGGAGCTGGGGGCTGCAGACGCTGCAGCGGGGACCGACGGAAGCCCAGAGCCTGGCCAGGACCCCCGAGGGGAGACGCCCGCCGCCCAGCAGCCCAGCTTGCTCCCGGGAGAGGGGGACGGTGCAGGGTCTCCTGCTCGAGGGACTCGGGAGGGACCAGATGCTGATCTGCCATCGGAAGGGCCTGGAGAGCCGCCCGCTGCCAGTAAGTATGTCAGCGCCGGGACTCTGAGCCACTTGGAGTGCGGCTGCTAGCTTTTCAGTAATCGCCAGGGGCCTTTTAGGAAAAATGAATGGAATCTGAGCGTAGAGATGGCAGTCCATCAAACGGGAGAAGCTGTCAGGCAGTTTTCCGGGCCTCCTGACTCTTTTCCTTCCTGAGGCTGTGCCTTCTGGGGGTGGAGGTGGGCAGACCACGTGATGCTGACTTGTCGCAGCTCCAGAATGTCACATGTGCAGCAGGTTCTAGAATGTAAGGTGTTTTCTCCCCCACGCCCACGCATTGCCCCCAAATGACCCCGTGTGACCCCAGGAAGCGTGGTGATGGCTGGGCACCGGTGCAGAAAGCACCTTCCACGTCTGGTCCTCTTGTTTTGAATTTCTGCCTAAAGAAGGAAATCCAGAGCACCAGCTGAGGACAAGGTGTGCAGGAAGCTGGTGATTCAGCCCTTGTGGCTGTAAACAGCCAGGCTTCGGGGGGTCTGTCTCGTGGACAGACCAGCACCGTGGAACACACGTGGCCAGGGAGAGGCCGCCAGGAAGCGAGTGTTCTGAGTCACGGTGTTTAACGGCCGCTGGGGCACGGACTTTAGGTTGGAGATTTCAAATAACGATGCAGGAAGGAGGCTGGCAGCCAGTGTTAACAAATGCTTCCTTCTTCCTGTGATGTGGATGGCCGCTTTGCATCGTCACCCCGTTTACAGCTGAGCAGACTGAGGTTCAGAGGGCCCATCCGTCGCCCAAGCTGGAAACAGATCTGCTGGGTGAGCCCAGGCCGGCTCCCCACCTGGTCCTTCCTGTGTGATGCTCAGACAGCCGATCAGGGTTTATTGAGGCCCTCAGACTGCAGATAGTGACGTTTCTCTTCGTTTCCGTGTGATTCTGTTTCACTTTCCTGCTCCAAGAAATCTCACGTCCTGCCGTTTCCTGGAAGCCAGGCCCTTGTATGAGCTGTCTACCCTTTGGAAGGTGACGAGTGACAAGACGGATGGAAGGAAGCCCAGGTCTTAGGAAGACTTTCTCTTTAGGCCTTTCTGGATCATCTCCCTGGTTAATGTTATTGGTGGTGGTGGTTTAGTTGCCAAGTTGTGTCTGACTCTTGCAGTCCCATGGACTGGCCCTCCATCCATGAGATTCTCCAGGCAAGAATACTGCAGTGACTTGCCATGTCCTCCTCCAGGGGATCTTCCCCACCCAGAAATCGAACCCAGGTCTCCTGCATTGCAGGCAGATTCTTTACCAACTGAGCTATGAGGGAATCCCCTGGTTAATGTTATTATTTATGTACTAATTCTTGAGGTTAGCTTCTTATAAATGAGGAGAAACTGCTTATGCTTTGAGAATAGAAAAGTGTGAGGGACTTCCCTAGAGGTCGAGTGGTTAAGACTCTGCACTTCCACTGCAGGGCTCACAGGTTCAATCCTTGGTCAGGGAACTAAGATGCCGCATGCCACACGGCGCAGCCAGAAAAAAAGAGAGGGTAAAAGAGCTTTTCTTGTTATGTTGTAGATCCCGAAAAGAGAATTGTGGGATGGTTAATTCTGGGGCTTGTCTGCAAGGATGACTTAGAAGGGGAGATGGTAGCCACCTCACTTCTCAGAGAGATTAGGGCTAGTGTTTCATCAGGGCCTTGATTTGTGGTGGCTCAGATGGTAAAGAATCTGCGTACAATGAAGGAGATGAGGGCTTGATCCCTGGGTCAGGAAGATCCCCTGGAGGAGGGCATGGCAACCCACTCCAGTACCCTTGCCTGGAGAATCTCAGGGACTAAGGAGCCTGGTGGGCTACAGTCCATGGGATTGCAGAGAGCTGGGCATGACTGAGCAACAGAGCATGCATGCCAGATGAGATGTCCACTTAAAGCATTCCGAAGTAGGAGCCCTTACCACTGGGGTGCAGGCCCCATCATCCTGACCATTGCCGCCAGCTCTGCACGGAGCCCTGGCTTTGGGAAAGGAGGCCGTCGATACTGAAGGGCCCCTCAGGAGTTTCAGACTTTCCCTGTTCTGGAGTGCACCTTCCTCCAGGACTCCCTCCAGACCACCTGCCCCCTGGGGCTAAGTAACTTGTCCCAGGACATCCCCCCAGGACCCCCCTGCTGTATGTGACTGTTCCTTCCCTCAGGCCCTTCCCCCATTGCTGGGCGCACAGAGGCCCCCCCCGCAACACCCAAGTGTCTTGGCCTGCACCTCATTTCCTCAAGCCCCTGCTCTCTACCGGAAAACCAGAACCTTCTGAGGGATGCACGGTTCAAGTGCGTCTGGAGGCGGTCAGCCTGAGCGCATGTGAGAACTGCAGCTGTGAGGGGTGACGGTGCCCCCAACCCCCAGTCCTGCTTGGTAGGCGGCTGTCTGTCTGTCTGTCGTCTGCTCATGCACCTGCTCTCAGCTCTTCTCGTAGGAGGCCACAGCTCTCCGAGACTTCGGTAGCTCACTGTGGCCCTTATGTCTCTTCCAGTGGAATCAATAAATCTTTGGCTCTTTCTCACCAGCCCGTGAACACACAGCGGGTACTGGTGCCCAGGCTTGGCCTCCAGGGGACAGACAGAGGATGGTCATCATGGTGACAGCCCTCCGGTAGCCGGTTCTCAGCTTGCCTGGGTGACCATGCGTCACAGTAGCTTTGACAGAAGATGCTCTTACTACGCCTGTGTCACAGATAGAGGAAGTGGCCTGTGCGCCCTCATAGAGTTACACTTTATCTCATAGTTTGAGCGTTAGTGCTTCCCTGGGGGCTTAGCTGGTAAAGAATCCGGCTGCAATGCAGGAGACCTGGGTTCAGTCCCTGGGTTTGGAAGATTCCCTGGAGGAGGGCGAGGCTACCCACTCCAGTCTTCTGGCCTGGAGAATCTCATGGACTGTGTAGTCCATGGGGTTGCAGAGTTGGACACGACTGAGTGAGTTTGACTTGAGCATCAGTTGAGCATAGTTTCCGCCCCCTCGAAGGCTGGCCAGGGACGCTGTCCCCGCTGGTCAGCTGACCCGGCCCTCAGCTCAGCCCAGCTTCTGTCCTGGTTGTTTTCCTGTTCCAGGGCATCCCCCAGCGCCCCCTCCCCACTCTCAGCCCCCCTCCTCTCAGGGCCCCCTAAGGAGGGCCAAGTGCTTTAACTCTGCTTCCTGCCAGGTGGGTTTAAATAGGCAATCACAGCAAGACAATTAAAAAAGATTGGAAGGGCGTCTCCCTGCTCCCCCTGCCGCTCTGCCTTTAATTCATCTGCTGTATAGGCGCTGGGGGGCTCTGTCCGTCCGGGCGGCCCCCCACCCCCGGGCTGCGGGGGCCCTCAGGTCCAGGGGTTCGCTCCCCATGTCCACCCGGGCTCTGGTCGTCCGGGGAGCGTCCTGTTGGTTCAACGTCCGCTGGGCGGGCCTCCCTCCACACCTGCCTCGTTCCCGGCCGCGCGTGGACGCAGGGCCCCTGGGAAGAGCCGGCCCACCCCGGAGCTGGGTTCCCGGTCCATTTCTGTGCAGGGGTGGAGTGGGACAGCTTCCTTCATTGACTGTAAGCAGGCCAGGGGGCAAGGCCTGGGCTCGTGAAGCTTAGAGCGGCGTCTCTGGATAGGTGTTCCCCGGCCTTCTCATCTGGCCTCTGGCATCCCTGTCTGGTCTCGGGTGCTGCAGCGTTAGTAGGAGAAACGAGGGGGCTGCCCTGGTTCATGCAGATTCAGCTTGTTCTCTCTGTCACCCGAGTTATAAGGCAGCGTCATCCCCGAGTTGCCCTTCCTACCTGCACCAGCTCACTTGAAATGTCCAGAATGCAGAAGCCTGAGCCGGATCTCTGTGTCCTCCAGGGCCTTCTGTGAGCAAGCCTCCTGGCAGGCAACTCCTTCTGGGGGGACGCCCCCCGAGTCTGCCCTCCCTTACCGGACCTGGTCCTCACCTCCCGGAGCCCCCCGGACAGCTCTGCCCTGGGGTCCGTGCGCCCCCCGCCTGCCACCGTTGGCCTGGCGGTTTGCACTCAGTCTGTTTACAGCAGCCGCTGAGCACCTCCCCCGCCCGCCCACGGGCGTCAGCTCCCGCTCTTTCTGCTGAGGAAACCGGCCTCTCGTGAGGTTTGGGAAACAGCCCGGGGTTGGGAGATTTGGAAGAGTCTTGATGTTGAAGCTGAAACTCCAATCCTTTGGCCACTTGATGCGAAGAGCTGACTCATTGGAGAAGATCCTGATGCTGGGAAAGATTGATGGCGGGAGGAGAAGGGGACGACAGAGGATGAGATGGTTGGATGGCATCACTAGTCAATGGACATGAGTCTGAGCAAGCTCCGGGAGTTGGTGATGGACAGGGAGATCTGGCGTGCTGCAGTCCATGGGGCCACAAAGAGTCAGACACAACTGAACGACTCAACTGAATTGGCTTTGCCACTTGCCGGCATGTGATTCTGGGGAATCCATTTAAGGCTTCCAGGGCGTAGAAGGGACACGGTTTCCCCGTGGAGGTGGGCATCGCAGGAGATGGTGGCAGTGACGACCCTCACTGACACACTCGCGTCCCGCAACTGCTGTCCAGACGGTGGGTCCCACACTCTTCCTGGCGAGCCGACCTACCCCAGACCCGGAGGCGCCCCACGCTGAACCCACACGGGAAGCGGCGTCTCCCCGCCCCCAGCACCTGGCTGGGCCCGAGGCCCCTCCTCCCTCTCGCGCTGTGGTGCCCACCACCCCGTCCTCCCAGCGTAACCTTTGGCCCCAGCCCTTCTGCAGTGACCTCAGCTGACCAGGGCCCCCGCCCAGCCTGGCTCCCAGGCCGAGTCTGGTGCCCACTTGTCCCTCCACCCCGGCTGACGTGCCAGCCGGCTCCTTCTCCCTGTCCAGCCCGGGGAGCTCGTGCTTTCAGCCCGGCTCTGAGCCCCCCTCCCTCCTGCCGCCTGGAGGTCCCCCGGGGTGCTAGGACCGCGGCAGCTCAACCTGCGGGTCACCATCTCCCGGGGGCCCCAGCTGCAGACAGACTGCAGGCGTCCGTCCCCGTGCCTACGTCCCTACTGCCCGGCACCCGCCTCGGACCTGCGCGTCTGCCTTCTTCCTGCTCGTTCCTGGGGAGCCTGACAAGGCCTGGCTGGCTGACCCCAGCTGTGGGCACCCCGTGCCCCCCGCCCCGGCTGCTTGCGCTTCTCTGGCTGAGGTCAGTCCAGCGAACGCACATGCAGCCCCGGACGTGTTTTCTAGACTGCCGCTTTTTCTGGACACCGAGGGTCTAGATGGCACCAGACCAGGCTCCCCGCCCCTGTGTGCAAGGGGGTCAGAGGAGACGAGACAGAAATAGAAATACAAGACAGAACCGTCTGGAAGCTGCTTGGGTGCCCTGCCAGGCCCGGCCCGCAGCCATCCTCGGAACATTCTCAGCAACAACGCCTTCCCCTCCTTGGGGACTCTGTCCCGTGTCTGCAAAAATCTTCCAGCTGGGGTCAGGGCAGAGTCAACGGAGCAGCTGAGAAAATGTAAACACACTTGGTCTTCTTTGTGGAATCCCTGGTGACCGCTCCCGTGAGGATGTGTACTGGAGAGCTAGAACATTAAAGCATCAAAGGGTGTCGTCTGGGGACAGTTTCTCTTGGCTGGTTTCCGGGTGAAGACCGTGACCGGGGAGCCGGCGGGACAGAGTTTACTGCAGGGCTGGGCATCTGCAAGCAGGTTTCTTCTCATGCTTTGGAGGCTGTTGATTCCAATAGCTTTCCCCTTTTCCTTCCCGAAAAGTTTTATTTCTGTCTCTGGCTCTGGCCCCGCTCCCCCGGGAGGACCCAGATGGAGAGCTGGGCGCGCTGGCAGCACCCTGCCGCCGGCCGGGTCTGCAGGCTCTGTCTTCGCAGCCCCGGGCCTGCACCCGCCTTCTCCTTCGGCCTTCCCCTTTTCTGTTTCGTTATGCATGTGGGAAAGTCATGGTTCTGTCTTGCCGTGTGACTGGGGGTCCTTCTGTGTGATCAGGTGTTGGGCCGCTTCTCAGTTCCCCTTGCGGAGGCTGTGGTTTCTTTTTCTTCTTAGTTTGCGTGCCCTTGGGCTTGCTTGATCGTCACCGAGCGCGGTGATGGATGCTTTGGCCCACCGTGGGGGTCACCTGAGGACAGCTTCCCTAGCCTCTGCCTGCGGTGTTCTCTGGAATAATGGGCAGGTGCCCCAGGCATTAATGCCCCAGGAATGGCCTCAATCCCTGAGGACAGATGCCCGCCTTCCTTGCCCCTCATAGGGCAACACGCGGCATCTCCGGTCCCCAGGAACCTGCTTGTGGAAGCCTGCCTTGGCTTTCGTCTCCCCCTTGTTTCTTATCCCTGCTCCCCCACTCTTATTGTCTGGGATGACTCCCCAGAGAAACAGCTTGCACCCCGAAGCTTAGTCAAGCCCTCCCTAAAGCCTGCTTCCCACTCTTCCCTTTTAGCAGCTGCAGCTCTTACTTGAACCCCCGACTCCTCGGACTGGAAAAGGGCACTTCCTGTCCCACCCCCCAGCCCTAATCCCCTTGCTTGATTCTCTTCCTTTACAAACCTTTCTCAGCATGATGCCATGGCTAACGCTTGTATTTGAAATTCACAAAATAGTCAGGGGATTGCTAGCTCCATATACCAGGAGCTAATTTCTCCCCTGAAAGCACATGCCGACTGCCTTTTCCATGGCTTCCTGAGTCAGGGAAGTGGACCAAGGAAATAATTTGGGGTGGGGATGAGGGACAGGCCAGCATTGGTTGTTAGAGAGCCGGGCGGCCGTTTGTGAAGACGGGGTCCCCTCCTTCCTCATTGATTCTAGCCCCTGGATTGCTCGAAATGGCCTGCCTGACGGCTTCACTGTTGCTGACAGCAAAGTCTTTGGCCCGGAATTGCTCCCTGAGGTCTCTGCTGGCGCTCACTCAGGTGGGGCTGTGGAAAGACTCCCTTTGTCCCAAAATACAGTTGTCCTGTGAGATAACTTGAGATGCTACGTGGAGAAACGTTTTTGGTGTGAAAGTTCCTCACCACTTGCTCCTGTTTGTGGCAAATGGTAATGGTTTCCGTTATGGTTGAGAAGCATCGTTTCCTGTTTAAGCAGACTTTTCTAGATAAAGGAAAGTGGGCCCATTTTCAAGGGTAATGTATTTGGAGACTGGAAAACTGGGAAATAAACAGGGGATGCAGTGTCCCAGAATGTGGGGTCCAGGCAAGGTGTCTCCTACAGGGAGTGTGTGGGTGTCCCTTGTCTTTTTTGCTAATGTCAGCCATTGTTTATGACCTTTAGATATTTCTTTGGAAGAAGGGTGGGGATTTTCTTATTATCTGAGTAGATACTTTTGGAAACCAAAGCATGTTCCTGAGTAGCCTGTGTAAACAAAGCTTCTCAAGCGGGGTGAACTCTTGATTGCCCGACTAAATGAGTAACGCAAAAATAGACCTTCAGCCTTCGATTGAAACTCCAGGTATTTGCTTCCGGAGGCTGAGGCTGCTCGCTCGTGGCCGGCCGCACGTAGGGCGGGAGGCAAGGGTCAGCCGCCGGGTGGCAGGGAGCATCAGTTTGTAAAGAGCCCAGCCATAAAGGAAGGCCCAGGAAGCTGCGCTTCACTGTCAGGGCCGATGTGGCTGTTGGAGCGGCCTTACCACTCCAGGCAGGAACCCTCACTTACTGGAACGTATTTATTTTTACATTTCAATGATGTATTTTTGATGCACTTGATTAAGTATTATGCGCTCAGCCCCAGGAAACACCACTGCAGTTTATAAATAGTGAATTCAGGGAGGTGCAGAGTTCCTGGAATTACGGCAGTATTTTTGTTTTTTCATGCCTCTGTGCATTTCCTTTAAAAAAAAAAAAAAAAAAAAAGATCAGCTCTTACCCCAAAACATGTCTGCTTTTTCTTCTAAAATACACCTTTGAATGGATCTCTAGAAATGTCTACTATGTCCTTTCAAACACCTAAACCATACCAACTAATCCTAGCTAACAGCCGTTCATCATGTGTCATATTCAGGACTAAGTCCTGTTGACTAAAAAATGCACAGCGTGAGAGTTGCAAGCTAAGTTTTACTGGGGACTTAGCCTGGGAGACAGCATTTCCGGTAGCCCTGAAAAATGGCTCCAGAGAGGTAGGGGGAGAGGTCAGTGTTACATATGGTTTCAGTGAAGGGGATATGTGTGGTCAGGTACACGTTTTGGTGGAGGCTTGCTGCTAGCCACAAGGAGCAGATGTCACCAGTAATGATTTTAGTCCTTTTCTCGATTGGAGGAGATGCAAGAATTCGGCTCATAAAATGTTCTCTTAAAGATATCTCTCTTAAAAAAAAAAAAAAGGTATCTCTCTAAAGGCTTAACCTGCCAGTTTTTCACAGAGCACAGAATACCCCTTTCCTGATCTTCACTCTGAATGCCTCTCAGGGGGTGTTGAAGGTCCATGGCTGCAGTGGCTGAGGACTTCATCCTCATGGGTGCGGATGACAAGTGCCGGTGTTCTGTTGGCAGTCCCCGTAGAACTCGGCCTTCGAGGCCCGTGTCACTTTCGAGGCTCCCTGACATGCTCCTGGGTTTTCTTGTTAGGCAACAGGCAGCCTTGGAGAACGCTGGCCTTTGACTCCATGTCTGCAGGTTCCTGTCAGATCGCATCCGGCCCCATAAGGCAGTTTGTCACCGTTTGACCTCCTGTCTCCCCGTTCTCTTTGTGAATCCCCGCAGAAATGGAGATCTTCGCCCTTTTCAACAAACCGAAGAGCCATCAGAAGTGCCGGCAGTACTACCCCGTCAGCATTCCTCTCCGGGTCTCCAAGAACGGCCGGACGGTCAGTGGTCTGGACGCCAACTGGCTGGAGCACATGAGTGACCACTTCCGGAAGGGCGGCGTCCTGGTGAACGCGGTCTCCTGGCTTGGCTTGGTCCACGGTAAGGACACATCCCCCACCCCACCATCAAGTGGCCCTCCTGAACCCTGCTTCTCACACCTGTTATCTCAGCCCGCCTTCAGAGCCCCCCCCCCATTCAGAAAGTTCTGTGGGTTTGATTTCAGTTCACACATCTGGAGTCGCTGCAAAGCCCACACCCACGTTCGCCCAGCCCTTCCAGGAGGCAGCCAGCTCTACGCTAACACCACGGAGAAGGGGAGGAGCAGTTTCGTTTCATCATGGTGGCCTCCATCGAGGTTGCTTTTAAAGGCTTTTAAAGAGATTATTCCTGGGCTTTGTTAATTACCCCCTAGGATCCTGCCGCTCTGAAAGTGCAAATTGTTTGTAGACACCATTACAGTTTGAAGTAACAGTAGCAGCACCTTGGAATTAACAGCAGAGGAGTGAATGAAACAGCTGGGTTTCTGTAAACTTTGTCGGGATGCACGCTGCTCCCGGGTCTCACGGCACCCGGCGGCCCTGCCGGTAATGGGTTCTCTCTGGGGGTTAGCTGCTCAGGCAGCACTATTGGCGTCAGCTCCTCTGAGGCGGAGAGAAAGCTTGCCCCAAATGGGTAAGTGTGTCAAGCAAAGAAGGAGTTTTCAAGCTAACGCGAAGGTGGGTTGAGTCGCTAGGGTGCATCGAAAGCCAGAGACCATTTGGGGCGTGGGGCCAACCTGCCAGCACATGTGAATCCTGAGGGCTGCCAGTCAGCAGGATTCTTGAGCAAGTGAAACGTAAAGTAACACGTATCCGTTGATCCCAGTGAAACCTGGCAGGGGGCACTGACGTTGAGCAGTTTTCTCTCTAAAAAGTAGCAGAGTCAGGAACAGAGATTGGATTCTGTATTACTGGCAGTCCTTAACCTGCTAGCAGACATCCTTGGAAGAGGCATCAGTCTTAATTCTGAGTGTCCATGCGTGCAGTCATCCAAAACCTTAAGAACGTTGTAGAGTACAAGCCAGTCTTGTCCAATGCAAGTCCTTTGTCACTATCTAAATAGCAATATCTAATGGTAACGAGTCCACGCAGTAGCAGCAGGCACTGCATAGCATCGTGGGCCACGCCCACTTGTGGATGGAAGCAGGACATAGGATAGGAGATGAATGGGCTGGTGGGACTTGCCGTGTGGGTGAAGATGTTCTGTGTCTGTGCCACCAGCCACTAGTGGCCCCTGACCACTGGAGATGTGGCAGGTAAGACTGAGAAACTCAATTTTTAATTTACTTAATTTTTTATTAATTTCCATTTCAGTAGCCATAAGTGGCTCTCAGCTAGTGTATTGGACAGTGCAATCCTAAAGCGTATTTTCTTTCTTTTTTAAATAACTGTATTTGTTTTCGTTGTGCGGGGTCTTCGTTGCTGCATGCAGGCTTTCTCTAGTTGCAACAGGCGGGGGCTCCTCTCTAGTTGGGCTTCTCTGGATGTGTGGGCTTCTCTTGTTACAGAGCATGGGCTCCAGGGTGTGCGGGCCTCAGTTCTTGTGGCACGCGGGCCTCAGTTGTGGCACGTGGGCTTCAGTCATTGTGGGCTTCAGTCGTTGTGGTTCACAGGCTTAGTTGCCCCACAGCATGTGGAATTTCCCCAGACCAGGGATCGAACCTGTACCCCCTGCCTTGGCAGGGTGGATTCTTAACTGCTGGACCACCAGGGAAGCCCTAGAGTATTTTTCATTAATACAGCTAAGGAAGAGCCAGTTCCGTTCCCTGTCGACAAGGTCAGTAAACTCCCTGAGTGCCAGGAGCCCTTCCCTGGGCGCCGGCAGAGTTCCTGCAAGCTGGGGGCTGTGCTGGCTGGTTGGAGACGCACCATCCGACCCCAGGGCACGAACTCAGGGCAGATGGTTACCACCTCGTTCACCGGCGTTGGAGGGCCCGGCGGGAACCCTTTGCCTCTTGCTTCCTCAGGGACACCCCGTCACGCCTCTCCGGGCATGCAGTGACGGCTCCTTTTTAGCTCCTCCTGGTCCCAGAGAGGCGCTCTGTGGCTACGCGTGGTTTTAAGTCTCCGCCTGGGAAACCGACGGTTAGTTGTACTAGCATCTTAAAGATGAGCAGGGAGGCGTGGGGGCCAGGAGCTGCCCAGGCTGCCGCTGGTCCTGCTCCACCCTTGGGGGAACTGGGGCTTCAGAGCTGAAGTTCTCTCTTTGGCCCTTTGCCTGTCAGGGCCGAGCCAAGCCCTGAGAGAAGACACTGTGAACACGAAAGTCTCTGCAGCCCTTCACGGTCCGTCTGGCTGTTGCGCTTCAGCCGTCTAGGCTGCGTTCTCACTTCCACTCCTCCCCTCCCCTCATTCTCCAACCTTGAGTCCAGAAACACAGACAGCACATGCAGTCTTTCTTCGCATCTGACTTGTGTGTTTGGAAACGCCGTTTTAGCCTCCCTTGGCTTCAGCTGCATGAAATCCAGCCTTCCCGCCTTGAAGACAGAACATGACATTTCCTCTGGCACATGAGCGGGAAGGCTTGCGCTGAGCCCGCGGTGTCTCCACAGCAGGGCTGCCCTCCTCGAGTCCGGCTCCCCTGACTACGTGTCCTTGTCCCGGGAATGCCTGCAGACTCCTCACATGAAAATGAATCTAAACCCACTCAGCATTCCAACAGGCTTTCTTCCTGATGTTTCTGATGGGGTGGGTGGGGGGTGACCTGGGAGCAGAACTTACTGGGTGAGGGAGTTTCTGCTCTGGAAAAGCCGAGGCTTTCCGTTGGCCAGGGAAGAAATACGTTCTTTTCCCAGAATTTGAAAAAAAAGAAGAAAAAAGCAAGCTAATCATCATTAGAAAAGGAACCTATTTCTAGTAGGATAATTAGCATCCTTACAAATAAACCTGGCAGAGCCAGGAGCACATCTTTAAGCTGTTCGCCATCTGGGAAAAAAAGCCCCAGTCTTCTGAACTGGATATTTGTGCTTCGAAATATTTTCCACAAAGTTATAAAATGCCTGAGAACTTTGTCCCATAAATTAGGTGATGTTCGGCTGAAAGAATCCAGCTCAGTTCAGTTCACTCACTCAGTCGTGTCAGACTCTTTGCAACCCCATGGATCGCAGCACGCCAGGCCTCCCTGCCCATCAGCAACTCCTGGACTTTACTCAAACTCATGTCCATCAAGTCGGTGATGCCATCCAACCATCTCATCCTCTGTCGTCCCCTTCTCCTCCCGCCTTCAATCTTTCCCAGCATCAGGGTCTTTTCAAGTGAGTCAGTTCTTTGCATCAGGTGGTCAAAGTATTGGCGTTTCAGCTTCAGCTCAGTCATTCCAACAAACACCCAGGACTGATCTCCTTTAAGATGGACTGGTTGATCTCCTTGCAGTCCAAGGGACTCTCAAGAGTCTTTTCCAACACCACAGTTCAAAAGCATCAATTCTTCAGTGCTCAGCTTCCTTTATAGTCCAACTCTCACATCCGTACACAACTACTGGAAAAACCACAGCCTTGACTAGACGGACCTTTGTTGACAAAGTAATGTCTCTGCTTTTTAATATGCTGTCTAGGTTGGCCATAACTTTTCTTCCAAAGAGTAAGCGTCTTTTAATTTCATGGCTGCAATCACCATCTGCTGTGATTTTGGAGCCCCCAAAAATAAAGTCAGCCACAGTTTCCACTGTTTCCCCATCTATTTGCCATGAAGTGATGCTACCAGATGCCACGATCTCAGTTTTCTGAATGTTGAGCTTTAAGCCAACTTTTTCACTCTACTCTTTCACTTTCATCAAGAGGCTTTTTAGTTCCTCTTCACTTTCTGCCATAAGGGTGGTGTCATCTGCATATCTGAGGTTATTGATATTTCTCCCAGCAATCTTGATTCCAGCTTGTGCTTCCTCCAGCCCAGCGTTTCTCATGATGTACTCTGCATATAAGTTGAATAAGCAGGGTGACAATATACAGCCTTGATGTACTCCTTTTCCTATTTGGAACCAGTCTGTTGTTCCATGTCCAGTTCTAACTGTTGCTTCTTGACTTGTATACAGATTTCTCAAGAGGCAGGTCAGGTGGTCTGGTATTCCCACCTCCTTCAGAATTTTCCAGTTTGTTGTGATCCACACTAGAAGTCTGGGGTAGGGAGACCCACTCAGAACTTGTTTCCCACCAAGGGCTCCCAGGCCTGCCGAGTCCCTGCCGCCATCAGTGGGGGCGGGGCCGCCCTTGCTGGGGGAGGGGCCGCCATGACGGGGAGGGGCTGCTCTCGCTGGGGGAGGGACCACCACCGATGTCCTTGCCCCGCAGTCGCCTCCCTTTGTCCCCCTGGCCCTGGGCTTGCTCTGCGTCCCTCTTGCCCTCCCCTCCTTTGCCCATCTTGCACTCCCCTTGGCCTTGCCTGTGGCCATATCCCAGCCCTCCCCTTTCTCCTCTCTGACCCTCTGACCCTCACTCTGTCCTCAGCTTCCTCTCCCCACCCTCACCCTCACCTGGACTTCTGCCTCTGGCAGCAGCATATCTGTGTAGCCTATATGTACTTATCTTCCATCATTTCTAAAATGTCCTTTGCAGCACGTTGTCCAAACCAGATTCCAGTCCAGCCGCAAGCACCACATACGGTGACCACATCCTCAATTCTCTTTGACCTGAAAGGGTTGTTCTTCCGGACCCTGCCTGCTTCAGATTAACCTAGCCTCTTAGAGTGTCCTGCATTCTAGATTTGTCCAGCCAGTGCCTCATGGTCGTATCTTATTTCTCCTGCCTTTATTGCCTATAAACTGGAATGTAGTTCTAAGACCTTGGTAGATTAAGCACTTAGGACTAGGATACATTCCGGATGCTGTCGTGTTTGATGAGCTGTGTCACATCAGGTGACGTGTGGTACCTGGACGCCCCACCTTCCCTGCCTCTTCAGAGAGTAGGTTTTCCTTAAGACTGATGCCCCAGCTTCATGTCATCCAAATAACATTTGGTATTTAGACCACATTTTTGATGCCTAGAATAAGCCAGATTGCCTTATATTTGCAAAATACATATGTAAAAAACATGTGCATATTCCAAGTAAAACATACATGGGGACACATATTGTAGGCAGACATATTTTTTTTACCTTTTTGTTTTGCATTGGAGTATAGCTGATGAACAGTGCTGTGATAGGTTCAGGTGAAAAGCGAAGGGACTCAGCCATACATAGACAGGAACCATTCTCCCCCAAACCCCTCTCCCGTCCAGGCTGGAGGCAGACATGTTTGCAAATCCTTGGGCAGGGCCTGCTTCCTATGCTTCTTAGCGTCCCAATGTCTATAATCTGTGCTCTGTATGCAGAAAGCAACCAATAAAGGTTTTCAGATGCTACTCAGTAATTCTGGGTGCTGAGGAGAGCCGGTGTTGGGATGTGCCTCCCCAGGGTCCTGTGGACTGGGAGAGCAGGGAGGGTGAGGTTGCAGCGCATTCACGGCCACTCCCTTGGCCGGCCACAGGCTCCAGGCATGTTGGCTCCATGTTTGCAGGCGTGGCTTCTATTTCAGAAGAGCTGCTGAATAGAGCAAAGGGTTTCACTAAGATTTCACTTAGACTATGAATGCATTTTCTCCTCTATCCATGGCATGTCTTTAAGTAAACTTTTTCCTGCAGTATAACCCACATACAGACACCTACACAGATTCTGAGCTCAGCGGGTTTTCCCAAGGTGAGTGCACCTGTGTGACCAGCCCCAGATCAACAAACAGAACATCCCAACCCATCAGAGACTCTCTCACGGCCTCGTAGTGCCTCTCCCCAAGGGCGACGGCAGTGCCGGTTGGAAGCATCGCGGATAGGCATGAACTTTGTATGGGTGGAGCCTGCCCTTCTTGTGTTTGGCTTCTTTCCATCATTCTCTTTGTGAGATTCATCCCCATTTTTACACATCATTCGAATCATTTTTTCTCACTGCTGTGTGCTATCCCTTGTGTTGATAGTTACAGCTTATCCATTTACAAGCATGTTCTTGGTCTTTCTTTGCCTGCTGCGGGAAAGGATGGCCTCTGCACAGATTTGGTCCCCAGCAGAAGTTGTCAGGCCATCTCACTGCAACTCCACTGGGATGCACCCAGAATACGAAGGCGGGAGCACAGCCTCATGGTCAGAGCACGCCTGCTCCATGAGATCAGGCTCTGAGGCTCTCCATTGCCCACCACCACCTGGACCATAGCCCTGGCACATCCTTGTGGTAGCAAAATTAAGTGTCTGTCAGCTCTTGAAAGAACAAAGGCTTTGGAATCAAACAAACTACTTTCGGCTCAAGATTGGCCCTTGTGTGCACTTGAACGTGGACATATGACTTCAGTCCTGTAGCTTCCTTCCATGTTCTCACCACTTAGAGGGAAATATAAGCCTTGCAGAACTGGGGAGAAGATTCACCGAGACGCCATGAATGCGCCTGGCAGAGGGCCTCCTAGTCAGCATGCACCAAATCAGGGCACTTGCTTCCCATCCGGTCATTTGGTCAGGTAAATGACACAACTTTGAGTCTGACCCTTACCGGCACTGAAGCGGGGCTCCACCTCCTCTGGCTTATTCACCGCTTCCAACAGGGACTGCAGGGAGGGAAGGCAGGCAGGTTGAGAGCAGCAGTGAGGGCTGGAGAAGCAGGAGAGGCAGATACCCTGTGGTGTGAATCAGGAGTGGCACGCACCATTGCCCAGACGGGTTGATTCCATTTGCAATGGGGTTGCGTATCCGTATAACCCAGGCAGGTAGGGCTGAGCAGTTGGTATAGGCCACTCCTGGAACCAGGGTGGTGCCATGACTGCCATGCTGGTAGGGAGAAGGGATGCCAGGGGCCCAAGTACATCTGGGATGCCAGTGATGCCAGTATGGGTAATTTACACCGTCTCAGCATATTATTGGGTTGGCTCTAAAGTTTGTTCAGGTTTTTCCATAAGATGTTACAGACAGAGCAAATGAACTTTTGGGCCAACCCAATAAAAGGAAAACAGTGACATCTTCTAGTAGACCATATATCGGCCAGTTGTCATGACGTGTGCATTTCAGGCTGGCCTTGGCAGAGGACCAGCACCCAGGGTGGGCTGAAGGATCGCTTGCTTGACAGGGTCTTCATGTCCCAGAGGCTGCAGAGGGTGAGCAGTTTTCTCACAGCATTTACCTCTTGGGGGAACAGGGCGAGTCTCCTTTTCCCACACTCTTCTTGTATATCATAAGCTTGGAAAGTTAAGGCGGCCTTTTGCCCAAAGACCAGCATCAAATATTTATACAATGCCAGGGCAAACAGCTTCCTGTGCACAGTAGGGAAGCATCTTTACTTTAATAAAAAATGCAGTGATAATGGAGTGTTTTCCATCGATGGAGGGTGAGTAACCTTTTTGCAGGGGGAGCCTCGCTCTGAGAGCGACCTTTTAATCCCATCTCGGAGCTCACGACAGCGAGGCTGAGCTGAGAAGGTGATAGAGAGACGGGCGGTGGATAATGCCATCAAAACAAGGGGCTCTTTAAAAGCCCGGCTGTCTGCTCTCTGTGGTTCATTGACTTTTTTGCTGTTACAGATGACCAGATTTTGACAGCCACTCTGAACGTGCTGGGTAGTTAAGTGGGTGAATCAGTACTCTGGATTCAGAGCAGAGCAGTGGGCTGAGAGGCAGGAGGTGGCACTGAATGAGGAGGATGGTGAACAAGGACCCGATTGGTTCCTGCTTCCTGCCCCCAAGCCTGGACCACACAGCCCTCCTCCCTGTGGGTGGAGGAGGGGAGGCCAGGCAGGGGTTAGGAGAGCAAGTCCCTGTCCCCCTGGGGACCTCAGCTGTGTCACGCTGGGCATTCTAGTACTCAGAGGGAGCTGGGCACATTTAAAGGACTTGCAGGCTTACTGGTGAGGAGATCTGTAGGTGGAGACTTTGAAAATTGGGTTTAATATATTTTGTAGAAGACTTGTAGGCATGTGTGCTATGTTGATATAATACTGAAGGATCGGTGAGTATCTTCTGGTCCCAAGCATCCCCAGGTCAGGGCTTGGGAAAGCTTTATTTACAAGGGTTCCATAGGGTGTCCCTACAGTGGCAGGGTCTTCCGCTGGACCTGTGTTGCCCAAAACTTTAAAAGTGAGCTACACTATTGCTCATGCTTGTCCTGGACCCCAAAAGACTAACAATATGGTTCAGCCAAAGAGTAGTTCTATTCTTCCTTGCTTACCTTAGTAAAAGGTGTCTTAGAAGGGCACTGGACTTGGAAGGAACTTTTCAGCAGAGCAAATGAGAGAAATAAGGTTAGTGCTTTTGCTAAGGCTAGTTGATAACAGACTATCAGTTTAGAAAATAAAATTAAAAGCAGAGCGTGGTACTGATTAACCCACAGGGATCTTACTGGAAATGGAGTATTGTTTTGTCAGGTAGGAATAATATGAGGCTACTATGCTCCAGGAATTCCCCAGAGAGCCGTGGTTTGTTGAGTTGATCGGGCCCCTCTCTCACTCTGGAATAATCAGGAATATCCCCCAGGTATTCCTGGCCTCGAATGTCTTAAGTTTTGATCGAGCCTTGTAACGGTCAGTTATTGCCACGATAATGCTGTGTAACAAACCACTCCAAAGCTTCCATATTTGCACGTTGGCTGGAGCAGCTTCATTGAGGCAGCTGGGCCAGCTCTCAGGTCTGAGGGTCAGCGGATCTAGGCTGTGCTCCACTGGGGCAGGCAAGCTGGGGCACGTCCTCTCAAAGTGGTGGCAGAGACGTGAGATCAAGTTCAGCCCTGCCCATGTTTCGCAAGTCCCCGCTTGCATCCCATCTGCTGACTGGCCAAGCAAGTCACCTGGGTCAGCCCCTGGTGGGCTGGGCTCCTCCCCAGCCCTAAGTTGACTTGGTCTTGACTTTCTTCTCACGATTCTGCTGCTCATCTGGCCCTCGGTGGCCCCTCAGCCCCTCTGCAGTCCTGTTCTGCTATGTCTTCTCCCTTGAACTCTCAAAGCCCGTGTTCCCATGCAGCTTGCTTGCAGTTCATATCTCTACTCAAAGTGGAGGGTCCTACTCTTGAGCATTTCGCTCAGAAACAGCCACATGGTTACCTCCAACTCCACACGCCTCCTCCCCTAACCCACTTTATATTCTCATAGCATTTACCTCCTCGCACACTATGTCATCGTCTCCCTGCCCCAGGGCAGGGGAAAGCTTCATGAGGGCAGGGTCTTCATTTATCACCCATAACCTCAAGGGCACGTGGCACGTAGTAGGTGCTCAGAATAGACTGAAGGAGGCAGGGTCTCTGGGGTGAAAGAGGATGGACTTTTCTCTTTCAGGCTTTTGAGACCTTGCTAAGTTGTTCTCTGGAAAGGTTGTGCAGTTAAAATTCCCTTCAGTGCTGGAAGCTTTCTCTATACAATAAAGAGTGGTAAGCAGAGCCATCTATTTGTTCCTTATTTTGTTGTTGCAAATAAGATGCATGTTTCTCATCCTGATGGCTTTTTTGGTTTTGCTTGTGAGATCTGTTGGAAGTCAGGTGCTGAAGGTCCCTGTGTGTGTCCGTCTGTCTGTCTGCTTGTGACTGCTGGACAGTGCAGGCAGTTCCTGAACTCCACTGTGACTGGGGCTTTCTGTATCTGCCCCCTTCCCTTCTGGATGAAGACAAGATCACATTCTTGTGTGAACTGCCGTTTATACCATTAAACATCTTTTATGTCTGTTGCTGTAACCAAACTCCATGGACTGCGGGGCCTGAGCAATAGACGTTTATTTTCTCATGGATCAGGAGCTGCACACCCGTGGTCAGGGGGCTGGCAAGTTGTGTTTCTGGTGAGGTCTCCTTTCCTGACTTGCAGACAGCAACCTCTGTGTCCTCCTATAGCCCATCCTCTCACAAGGCTGGGGGGCTGGGGGGCGCTCTGGAGTCTCTTCCTCGTCTTCTGAGGACTCCAGTCCTGTTGGACTAGGGCCTACCCTTATGACATCACTGAACCTTAACTTCCCCCGGAAAAGATCTGTCTCCAAATATAGTCACTTTAGAGGTCAGAGCGTCAACATCTGAGTTGGGAGTGGGGTTTGGGACGGAGTTCAGTCCAGGAGGATGTGACGGAGCAGATTTGTACAGTACTGACCGGCAGGAACGCTGTGTCCCTACTCCCCCCTCACAGATAAGAGGACAGGCCCCTGAAAGGGTCATTTTCCTTTTCCAGCACAGCATGGGCCCAACCACCTGCTTCTGAGTCCATTCCTCTATTCCACACAGCTCTTCATCTAAGTAGATCCAGGGCATTTAGGAGCCATTTACTAAATTCACCTCCTCGAAGTTCTTCTGCAGGGGCAAGGACCCTGGGTGTATTTTTCTTGACACTCTCATTGCCTGAGGCTGTTCTGAATTGTGTCGTACGCATGATGTAGGTTTGATGAATTGTACAGAACTCAGAATCTTACCATTGATACGCCCAAGGAAACGTTTTCCGTGGGAAATCATTTGGAAAAAGTCCCCCTTTCCCCAAATTTCACCTCCTGACAAGAGCGTCCTGTGTTCGGCACGCACATCACACAGTTGTCAAGGAACCAGCACCTGTGGATCTGGCCTGCAAGCCCAGAGCTGCTGTGTTACACCCAGCCCCCCTTCCAAACAATCTCTCTCCCCTCTGTATAGTTTTCTCCTAAAAATTGTCCCTGAACGACTGCGTTTTCCCCCCGAATTCATTCTCCCCAGTGCTTCCTGACGCTGGAGCGTGAAAAGGAAGGTAAACGCGTGAAATCAAATGGTGATTGCTAACAATGAGATTTGGGCTCATAAAATCAAGGATATTATTCAAAACCGCGAGGTAAATGAGTCTCATTCATTCTGATGGGGCTAGACTCTACGACTGTGTGTGCCTTCTTTAATTAACATGCTGAAAAGATGTTCTGATTGGGATTATTAATGAATGCAGTGAACATTTTCGCTGCTTGTGAGGCTTCTGCCACAGACGGTTTACACCCCCCCCCACCCCGCTTTTTCTTTCTCCACAGATTCCTTGCACGACTTGACAGATGGAGTCTTCATCTTTGAAGCTGTTTCCACAGAAGACAGCAGAAACACGCAGGGCTACGATGCTATTGTAGTCGAACAATGGACGGTTCTGGACGTAAGTGTGGGGTTTGGCCGCGATACTTTTTTGTTTGGACCGTGGTGGTTTTATCCGCTCGCTCCTCTGAGTGAGGCTGCCCCTGAACAGCAGGTGGACCTCTGGACACCCCTAGGACCCCTGTTGTTCTTGGGGACCCTCCTGTGCCCCCCAAGGTGGGAGAGAGACCCCCACTTTTCCCCTTCGGTAGAAAACATCGTGTGTGCCCAACCACTGGGTAGAACAGATTCTTCTTCACTCATCGGAAAGGTCCAAGTGACATAAGTGAGGTAGACGTGTGGTTTGTGGGCCCCGTGATAATGAGAGTGTCATCAGCATTGGAGCACAACCCTCTGGCCCCGATCTGACAGGGGGCCACAGAAATTTATACACCAGAACAAGTGTACATGCGCCTGTGCTTTTAACCTTCACAGTGAGTCTATGGGTGAGTGCTGTGATGGCTTCCACTATACAGATGAGGAAACCGAGGCATCGGGCGGTTAAGTCCCTGGCCCATTAAGTGCTGCAGGATGGCTTTGGCATATTGACCTGAAAGGCCACCAGATCTGGGCTATGGGCAGAGGAATTCCCCAAGCTGTGTTCTGCTGGGATTTGGGAAGAGCTGGTACATTTCTGAGGTTTGCTGGTGTGGATTTGTAAGTTGCGAAACCGTGGACTTTTTAGACCTGTCTCTTGTGCACCCAGCATCTGGGGTGATTGAAGCTAGTGGACTGCTGTCTGCATGCTCTCAAGTCACCTTGGGAGCACAGGGTCAGTGGGCTCGGGAGGGCCCCACCAGACAGGACCGCCTATGCCAGAGTAATATGGACGAGGAAGCGGCTCTCTGTGCAGAGTGAGGGCACGGGGATCTGCCACCCCTGTGCCAGCTGGCGGCCAGCCCCGGGCACCACTGCTCCCAGCCTTGAAGCCTGCGGCCGTTCTGAGCAGAGCTGCTGGGGGCAGCCTGCCTCTGAGCCAGGATGGGCAGTAACTGCTTACAGGCGTGGCAGAACAGAGTTCACGGAAAAGCTGTGATGATCAGAAACAGGAATTCCAGCATTGCAGCAACCAGGCCAGTCAGGTTGGGGACCAAGAGTCCCGTGGACGTAGGTAGAGAGGGAGGTGAGGAGGTGGGTGGTGACCTGGTCTGCCGCCCAGCTCCACCAGGGACCCCACCTGACCTGGGTCCCCGTGGGCCTCCATGCGCCTGACTGCAAACAGGGTGCCAAGGAAGTGAGACTCTTGAGGCTGCAGAGTCCAGTGTGGGCAGTTCATGTCCCCCCACCCCTCTGTGGGGACCCTAGACTTCCTCAGCTGTGAGACGGCAGTCCATTCACCCAGTCCGCCTCCGGGGGTGGGTGCAGGCTGTGGGACGGAGCGGGACCACCCAGACGGCCCGAGCTGGCCACCCACCCCCACGGGCTACAGCAATGGGACACGGGGGCTGTGTCAGCGAGTGAGGCGTGGCTACCCCAGAAACACGGGCGTGATTTTGCACATGCGTGATTGTCGGTAGGGTCGTGGGGACCCGCGTCAAATCCCTTGTTCTCCGCACATTCAAGTGGCTATTAAAGGCGGACTTTGCGGTTTCCTCAGGAAAGATGGCTAGATGGCAGTGATCCAGAACTGTCTACGAAAGTGGTTCTCAGAGTGTGGTCCTGGGGTCAGCAGCGGCAGCAACCCTTGACGAGGTGCTAGAAATGCAGATGCTCGGGCCCCACCCTGGACCCAGCGAATCTGAAGCCCTGGGGGTGGGCCCAATTGTGTTTTGTTGTTGGTGGGTTGTTTTTTTATTTTTTTGCAGAGGGTGGGGTGGGGTTCCCTGGTAGCTCAGCAGGTAAAGAATCCGCCTGCAATGCAGGAGACTCTGGTTCGATTCCTGAGTCGGGAAAATCCGCTGGAGAAGGGATAGGCTACCAGTACTCTTGGGCTTCCCTGGTGGCTCAGATGGTAAAGAATCTGCCCGCAATGTGGGAGACCTGAGTTCAAGGTCTGGGAAGATCCCGTGGAGGAGAGCGTGGCAAGCCACTCCAGTCTTCTTGCCTGGAGAAAGCCATGGACAGAGGAGCCTGGCGGGCTACAGTCCATGGGGTCGCACAGAGTTGGGCACAAGTGAAGTGACTTAGCATGCATGCAGACCAGGTCTTAGCTGTGGGATGTAGGATCTAGTTCCCTGACCAGGGATTGAATGCAGTCCCCTGCTTTGGGAGCATGGAGTCTTAGCTACTGGACCATCAGGGACGTCCCGCCATTAGAGTTTTAATAAGCCATCAAAGTGATTCTGAAGATCACTCAGTTCTAAAGAATCAATGTCTGAAAGAATGGTACAGACGCTCCTTTCTCCAGATGTCTGTGGTAATGTGGTATTTGATGCAACGGGTGATCGGAAAAGCACCCCAAGGATTTGTCCTTCTTCAGTGTTTACAGTACTGAAATTTCAAAATGTGACCTTGATGTGTAACTGGAGGGAATGCCTACAGTCTGAAATATCTGCCGGAGGGGGATATGGTTATAAACTCAAGTAAGGACACGGTTGTCTTTTCTTCCCCCTTGTCAATTTTTAAAATTATTACTATTTTTTTTATTGAAGTATAGTTGATTTACAATGTCATGTTAGTTTCAGGTGTATAGCAAAGTGATTCAGTTTTATGTACATATATATTCTGTATACTTTATATATATTTTTCATATTCTTTTCCTTTATAGACATAGAGAATATATGTTCCTCACAGTTGGTCCTTGTTAGTCCCAAACCCCTCATTTATCCCTCTTGTCTCCCCTTTGGTAACCATGTCTGTTTTCTATGTCTGTGGGTCTGTTTTTGTTTTGTATATAAATTTATTCCTAGCTTTTTAAAGGTTCCACATGTAAGTGATACCACATTGTCTTTGGCTTACTTTAGTTAGTACGATGATCTCTACGTCCACCCGCATTGCTGCAAATGGCATTATTTCGTGTTTGTTATGGCTGGGTAATATTCCACTGTATGTACATGCCACATCTTCTTTATCCATTCATCTGTCAGTGGATGTTCACCTTTGTTTTCCAAGGCACCCAGGAGTTGTTTCTTGAATTGCGCCAAAGGGTAGACCAGTGTTTCTCAAAACTGAGCTTGTATCAGAATCCCCTAGAGAGCTTTTTAAGACAGACATCCAGACTCTCGCCCCGAGCTCCCCACTTGCGCCCGCCGTGAGCATCAGCCCCCGCTTGCAGGAGCCACGTGTGTGCAGGTGTTACGGCGCAGCCCAGCAGGGTCCAGTCCGAGTGGACTTGCCTCTGACCCAGAGGTCGGAAGAGCTCCGTCAGACCCTCGCCGCAGCCCCCAGATGGCTCCTGCCCTGCACACATGTGCGGGTACCGTCCAGACCGCGGACCGGATCCTCCAGGCCCAGCCCCTTCCTCTCCTCCCCACCCTTTCGGCCTCTGGGGAGGACCCTTCCATTCAAGCCTGGGCAGGGCCCTCTTGGCTCATGGTTGGCCCTGCTTGTCTGGCAGCCGCTGTCCTGGGGAAGCTCCCAGGGCTCTAACCGCAAAAGACCTCTGAGCAGCTCTTTCTCGTCTCAGAGCTGGGACTGGCTTGTCCTTATCCGGCCCTTTACTCCTGGACACGCTGATTCCTCAAACTCTGGGTGCAGACACGCCTTTCTAATTCTGCCACGTCTTCCTGGCCATCCTGTCTCTCTCCCTCTGCACATACACACACACACACACACACACACATGCACACACACGCATGCACGCACACACACGCATGCACGCACACTTTCATAAGAAAACCTACCTGGCTCTTCACAGCTCTGCAGGCAGTGTGAGTGAGTGAGTGAAGTCGCTCAGTCGTGTCTGACTCTTTGAGACCCCATGGACTGTAGCCCGCCAGGCTCCTCTGTCCATGGGATTTTCCAGGCAAGAATACTGGAGTGGGTTGCCATTTCCTTCTCCAGGAGATCTTCCAGACCCAGGGATTGAACCCAGGTCTCCCACATTGTAGGCAGACGCTTTGCCGACTGAGCCACCAGGGAAACTCACTGTAGTAGGTTGCAAAGAGAATGTGGATTCTAGAATCTCGCCCAGGTAGGCATCCTGCTCTTTTACTTCCCGCCGTCTGAGTGTGAAAAGGAAACCACCCCCTGTCTGCTTTTCCATTTTTCACTTGTGCAAATGAAGACACCAGTAACCACCTCTCGAAGTCGATGAGAATGAAAAGAGATAATGGATTTAAAAGTGGTGAATGTCTGCAGTGAGTAAATAGGGCTTGCTTTCTTCATTCACCTGAGATCATCAGTTAGAAAGATCCTCTGCCTGTTGTGTTAACCTTGTCCTAAAATCCCAGAGGAGGCTGGACTAGGGAACTTGTGGAGTCAAAGGCCAATATAATGATTGCATTTGTCTCCTACAGCCTAAGATTAAAGGCAGTTGTGAATGGGATGAAAGTCCATCCATAGGGCATTTATAATGTGTGTTTTGTTTATGTTCTTTGAGCCTACTTAATTTACAGTCTAGAGTGTGAGCAGAGAGGGTAACTCTTCGAAAGGAAAGGGAGACGGTGCACAGACAAAGAGGTAAGAGGCAGAGACGAGGGTGGTCTTCCCTGTATCCCGTCCCTCAGCCTGCCCGCCCCTCAGAGCCGCGGGACCCGGCGCTCGGGAGCCGTGGCGCCTCCTCCAGGCACGGCCCTCTCTCCCGCAGTGTCTTCGCGCTTCTTGTGAAACTTGCCACCAGAACTAAACATAACACAGTAGGGAGAACACCTAGAGCTGACGCAGTTGCTATGGGAGCTGGGGGGTTAATTGAAAAAATCAATGCAAAGGAGCCAAAGAATATCACATTCAGGGGGAAGGATTGGGAGTTTGGGATTGCAGACGCAAACTAGTATATATAGGATGGATACGCAGCAAGATCCTACGTATAGCACAGGGAATTATATTCAATATCCTGTGATAAACCACAAGGGAAAAGAATATGAAAAAGAATATATATATGTATCACTTTGCCAGACAGCAGAAATTAGCACAACATTGTAAATCAGCTCTACTTTAATGCAATTTTTTAAAAAAATCATATTCACATCTTATACAGTTGAGTATAAAATATGTAAGTACACATCCATGTGCCAGTCTTTTTGAGTTTTGGGTCTGCTGGTTAGAATTCTGCTTCATCCTTGTTTTATAAACCGAAGTGTGCTGTACCCCAGAGCCAGTGACACTGTCTTTAAAGTACAGCAAAGGGCTCTGACTGCAGAATCCTTCTGTTTCCATGATTTTTTCCTGGTCTTTTCCAGCTCCACCCCTGCCTTCCCACCTACCCGCCCCACCCATCCCCCGACAGTGACGACAGCTGTTATTTTTTAAGCAACTGTCCTTTGTCAGATCTCTTCAAAGTGTTCTACCTGGTTTTCCTAGAAACAACTTCCCGTTGCACTTCCTATCTACTCTAAATAATTTAAATTAAGACATGGAGCTGTGGTAACGGATCTGACTGACCTGAACGGGTGTGGGAACACAGAAGACTCACCTGGAAGTGCTCACCTGTGCAGCATCCCGGGATCTGAAGGGCCTCGTGGAGAGCAGCCTGCCTCCTGGGCTTCTCGTGCAGCTGGAGACGGGATGGGCTTCTGGGTCCCCCGTTCGGGTCAGGTCAGTTCAGTTCAGTTCAGTCGCTCAGTCATGTCCGACTCTTTGCAACCCCATGGACTGCAGCACGCCAGGCCTCCCTGTCCATCACCACCTCCCGGAGTTTACTCAGACTTATGTCCATTGAGTTGGTGATGCCATCCAGCCACCTCATCCTCTGTCATCCCCTTCTCCTCCTGCCCCCAATCCCTCCCAGCATCAGAGTCTTTTTCCAGTGAGTCAGCTCTTCGCATCAGGTGGCCAAAGTATTGGAGTTTCAGCTTTAGCATCAGTCCTTCCAATGAACACCCAGGATGGATCTCCTTTAGGATGGACTGGTTGGATCTCCTTGCAGTCCAAGGGACTCTCAAGAGTCTTCTCCAACACCACAGTTCAAAAGCATCAATTCTTTGGTGCTTAGCTTTCTTTATGGTCCAGCTCTCACATCCGTCCGTGACCACTGGAACTCCCCTATTAGAGCCTCTGAACCCCCATAGGTTTCATCCCAGGAGTTGCTGTCGTCAGGGGTCTCTCCCCCCTCTACCTGTACATTCCATTTGCTGTTGAATTGCCTCCACAGCATCTCCTCCCTTTGGTTTCTGCCCTTTTTTCCAGCCTGCTGAGACATTTGTGATCAGGATCGTATCATCCTACATCTGGGGGATCTTCCCAGCTCTGGCTTCTCTGAGCCTTTCTTGTGTCAAGTTGCTCCCCGCTGCCTGGACTCAGGCAGACTGAATGGAGGCCTCAGCCCTTTGGCGTGCTGCGGGAACCTCTTCAGGCCCTCAGGCGACCCCAGCCCCCTCTGCAGAGGTTTAAGACAGCCCTGTCATTCCACCCAGCAGTCCCCATCTTGTCCCTGAAGGACCCAGGAGAGGCTTGATACGAGGCATTTCTATAACTGGAACCACTCTGGGCTACCCTCCACCCCACCCTGTACGTCCCCCTGTTCTTCATGGACTTCTGCGGGCTCCTGGGGGCCCATCTCCTGATTCCATGGGCTCCCAACCATCCCTCTGACTGTCCGCACTGGGATTTGCCAGACAGTAACAGCAATGTCTGCAGTATCTAGAATTCACCACCTTCTGCTTCAACAAAGACGCCAATATTTGTCCTTTTAAAACCATCTGGCTTTTTTTTTTCACTGCCACAGTTTCTCCAAGATAATTATTTTGGTTCTGAGATCATAGCCTTTAGTGCCAACAACAGCAGATCTCGGCCTTGTTTCTGTGATACAGGAGATTTTCCCGTGGACGATGACTGCCGAGGAAGGACCAGGCCTGCCCTCCCAGGCGGCAGTTCCACTGCGTCCCACCCAGGGCAAACCGCAGCTCAGAGGAGTCTGCCGGTGGCTGGGTAAATGAGACGTCTAGCCTCCTGGCTTTCCCTTTGATCAAGTTCCTCACTTCCACCTTTGATAGTGACATGCCAGTGTGCTCAGCACTGTTTCCTTAAAATGGAATTCTTCTTGGCTTGATGAATTGTAAATTCATCATTGAAAAAACTGAGGTTGCTTTGGAAGGCAGGTTGCCAACCTCTATGAAAAGTTTTCAACGCCCACTCCTACCCATGATTTGTGACATCCACACGTCACGTCCATCTCTGCATTTGTTCACCAGAAGGCAGATAGATACCAGGACACAGTTTCAGCATCTTTAGTAGTAATGGGAAAAAGGAAGTAAGGTGCGTGTCCATCAGTAGGGGAATGGTTAAATAGTGGATGGTGCCTCCTTGCTGCGCGTGCGGTCATTCTGTACAGACTGACATGGAAGGAACTCCAGGACATGTTCGCTGGGGAGACAAGTTGCAGGTTAACTGCAATGGTTACTTTTATGTGACACCCTGGTCAGGCTGGGCTACCCAGTGGTTCGGTCAAACACCAGTGCAGATGTTGCAGTGGAGGTGTACGATTATTGTTCGGAGGAGTAGACTCTTAAGTAGGTGATGAACCCTCCATACTGTGAGTAGACCTCATCCAGTCAGTTGAGGACCTCAGGAGCAGGCCTACCCTGCAGAGCTGGACTTGCCAGCCTCCCAGTTGCACAAGCCAATTCCTCTAAATCAATCTATCTCTCTCTGTCTCATCTGTCTGTCTGTCTGTCCTAAAGTCTGTCTGTGTTCTCTACCTGTTCTATTGGTTCTGTCTCTCAGGAGAACCCTGACCAATACAGAGATACCCTCACCAATGTGATACCTTTAACGGGGAAAAAAGCTTCACAAAATAATGTGATGCATATTCTGTGGGAGTATGCAAGTGCAGAGAAAGGCCTGGAAGGACCACCATCAAGCTGGTGAGCGTGGTTACATATGACTTGGAATGGAAGGGCAGAAGGCGGCTTTACCCGTAATGGTTTAATTTTTATGTATAGAATTATTCATTCACTTGAGGAATCAAAAACTTGTTTTTAGAAGATAGCTGGTTCCATATCCCCGTAGCTTTTCTTCTCTGAGACTTTGAGAGAGAGAGTGAAGTCGCTCAGTCGTGTTTGACTCTTTGCAACCCCATGGACTGTAGCCCGCCAGGCTCCTCTGTCCATGGGATTTTCCAGGCAAGAATCCTGGAGTGGGTTGTCATTTCCTTCTCCAGGGGATCTTCCCAACCCAGAGATTGAACTTGGGTCTCCTGCATTGCAGGCAGACTCCTTACCGTCTCAACCACCAGGGAAGTGGCTAAGATGTATTTAGGTGTATTTATTGAACCACTTTATACACCTGAGGCTTTAGGTGTATTTATTTTCTCCTTGTGGAAAAGAAAGTAAAATAGGAATTGAGTAATTACACTTTTCATTGTCTTACATGTATTTTTTCTTATACAGCTTCTTGTTTTGAACAGAATTTTTTTATTCAAGTAGATTTACAGGGTTTCAGATATATAGTAAAGTGGTTCAATTATATATGTTATATTCTTTTTCAGATTCTTTTCCACTGTAAGTCACTACAAGATACTGAATATAGTTCCCTGTGCTATGGAGTAGGACCTTGTTGCTTATCTGTTTTATATACAGTAATGTGCATCTGCTAATTCCAAACTCCTAACTTTTCCCTCTCTCCTTCTTCCGTATGGTAGCCATAAGTTTGTTTTCTATGTCTGTGAATATATTTCTGTTTTGTAAATGGCTTCATTTGTACCATTTTTTAGGTTCCACATATAAGTGATATCATATGATACTTGTCATTGTCTGAGTTCACTTGATATAATAATTTTTATGTCCATTTATGTAACTGCAAACAGCATGATTTCATTCTTCTTTATGGCTGAGTAGTATTCCACTGGGCTTCCGTGATGACTCAGTGGTAAAGAATACACCTGCCCATGCAGGAGATGCAAGTTCAGTCCCTAGGTTGGGAAGATCTCCTGGGGAAGGATGTGCCAACCCACTCCAGTATCCTTCTCTGGGAAATCCCATGGACAGAGGAGCCTGGCGGATACAGTCCATGGGGTTGCAAAAGAGTCTGACACAGTTTAGTGACTAAACAGCGAGTATCCCGTTGTATGTATGTCCCACATTGTCTTTATCCATTCTTCTGTCTATGGACATTTAAGTTGCTTCCATGTCTTGCCCAGTGTAAATTGTGCTGCTATAAACATTGGGGTTGAACATAGTTTTGAAAGGTGTGTGCATGTGTATATATATATTAGCTATGACAAACCTAGATAGCATATTAAAAAGCAGAGACATCGTTTTGCTAACAAAGGTCTGAATAGTCAAAACTGTGGTTTTTCCAGTAGTCATGTAAGAGATGGACCATAAAGAAAGCTGAGCACCAAAGAATTGATGCTTTTGAACTGTGGTGTTGGAGAAGACTCTTTGAGAGTCCTTTGGACAGCAAGGAGATCAAACCAGTCAAACCTAAAGGAAATCAACCCTGAATATCCTGCTATATTCAGGGTATGTGCCTGAATATGATGCTAAAGCTGAAGCTCCGATACTTGGGCCACCTGATGCAAAGAGCTAACTCATTGGAAAAGACCCTGATGCTGGGAAAGATTGATGGCAGGAGGAGAAGGGGACGACAGAGGACGAGATGGTTGGATGGCATCACCAACTCGATGGACATGAATTTGAGCAAACTCCGGGAGAAAGTGAAGGACAGGGAAGCCTGGTGTACTGCGGTCCACGGGGTTGCAAAGAGGCAAACGCGACTTAGCGACTGAACAGTGTGTATATATGTAGGTAATCAAATGTACCCGATCTCATTTAAGACTTGACCTTCTTCCTCCTGTGTTGGCGTTGCCTCACTCTGCCTCTCTGGGGGGCCGGGTACATCCCTTCCACCCTTGTGAATCACATCTCCACAGACTCACCATTTTCTTAGCTGCTTCCAGCTTTTGCTCGGGAGCCACATGTCCACCTGGAGCCAGCCTCCCATGGAGCACTTCTAGCCGTGGGGTCATATTGAACTTCGCCGAACTTTTGAAATCCTTCTTCTTGTCCGTGGAAAGGGCTTACAGTGCTCTTTGGCTGTAAGAGACTTGGTGGAAGACAGCTTAGTCTGAACAGTGTGTGTTCTCTAGGTTAATTGTTCTCTTTCCCAAACGATGGAGATCATATTTTAAAGGCCACTCTTAGGTCATTGAGTCCTGACTTTTTTTTTTTGCCTGCGCCGAGAGGCTTGTGACATCTCACCTTCCCAACCAGGGATCAAACCCAGGCCCTTGGCAATGCAAGCACAGAGTCCTAACTACTGGACCACCAGGCAGGTCCCAAGGTCTGAGTCCTGAGTCCTGCCCTGACTCGGACCCTGTGCTGGGAGAATGGAGCCCAGCATGGCCATGTGATCCTCTTTAATTCTTTTCAGACAGATGTTTTCCTCTGCCTCCTCCTGGTCAGCAGCAACCTGGCTGGGAGGTCATGAGTGTTGTGTGGATTGTAGCAGCGACAACATGCAGAGACGATGGGGGCTTGGATTAATGCCAGCCCTCCAGTTCCCCGAGATGCGGCCGTCCCTCGGTGGAGGATTACGTAGGAGTAAAAATAATTTAGGGTGAAGGGGATTCGTGGGCACAAAACGGAGAGCCCTCAGGGAATCGGGAAGCCCCAGAGGGTCAGAGTGAGTGGCCAGCTGTTTGCTGTCCTGGGACGGGAATGTAGAGGCCCCGGCCTGTGGCGAGCCTCCAGGCAGGACGCAAACTTCCTGCAATACGCAGCAGGGCGTTCCGTGCTGGCGGGTGGCCTGCGGACAAGACGTTCACGGGCAGGGCCGAGACTGACCAAGGCCCCTGGGCCCCGTGGGCTCCGGCGAGGTGGCCATGGTTAGGATGTGGATGAGCCGGGGGCGTTAGGAGGGGCTTCCTGCCGCTGGGACGCGGGGCGGAGCGGAGGAGAGGCACGTCTGCTCGTTCTGGTCACCGTTCGGAGACGCAGCGGACGCTGCCGGCCATCCTCTGGATCCTGTATCGCTTGCTTCTTTCACTTCCTCTGTGTCTTCGCTGCCCCCTGCCACTGGGTACCGAGCCTGGGGCTCGGGCAGGGGGAACTATAAGTGCCTGGAGCTTCAGATGCCCCTGCGGTGGTCCATCCCCAAGGGGGAGGGGTATGAAACCCGGGGTGGTCCATCCCCAAGGGGGAGGAATTAACCTTATTTGGAAATAGGGTCTTTGCCGATGTGATCAAAGTTAAGGATCTTGGGGTGGGTGATGATTCTAGATTATATGCTGTGAGGCGAGCAGAAGTAATACCATGGCAGGCAGCTTAGATTAGGAGTAGGCCTTCCTACTTCTGGGTGGTAAGATTATCAGGCCACTTGGATCAGCTTTCGCTTAACACTGACCGCTGTTTGCCAATTAGGAACGGGGCAGAAACCCCTGGGAAAGTCCCGTGCGCGCGCAAGTTTTGACCAATGAAATTGCTTTGCAATCTGCTTAAACCAACTACCACACCCTATAAATTTGTGTAACAGCTTGGGCTCGGGGCTCTCTGACCCCGCACCACTGCGTTGGATGCGGCAGGAGCCCTGACTCGAGTCAGCAATAAACTTCCCTTTTTGCAAGTTGCATTGTCTTGGAGGCCTTCTCTCTTCCCGCTCGGGGATTCGGACATCGGGCATAACAATGCTGGATTGTAAGAGCAATCTCACGGTTCTTATTGGGAAGGAGGGTCAGGGGATGTGAAGACAGAGCTCAGAGATTTGATATGCTGGCCTTGAAGCTCATAGGGATGCAGCCGCAGGCCCAGGAAGGAGCCGGCCACCGGCAGAGGGGAGAAACAGGAAACGGTTCGCCGGTAGAGCCTCCAGAGGGGGCATTGCCTGGCTGACCCCTTGCTTCGGAGCGCTGATGCTGACCGTGAACGTCTGGCCTCCAAAACTGGGAGACAATCCGTATCTGTTGCTGTAAGCCACCGAGGTTGTGGGCACTTGTTAGCGCAGCCCTGGGAAATGGGTATGGCACCCACAGACATACCTCCAAAGGAGCCCTGGGATGTGTACTTGACGGTGGGTCTGTGTGGGAAGGGAGTCTGCCGGCGGCTCTGTGGTCCAGGCAAGTGCTGGGCTTGTGGGCTGAAAGGGACAAGGAGGGAATCTCTCATCAGAGAGCCCCACATCCAGCCTGTTGGCCTTGAAGTGATGTGTGTTTGGAGAAACGGACTGGAAAGGGGAAGGCAGGCAGGAGCCTGGGGGAGAGGTCCCCAGGTGAGAGAGTAGGGGTATTCTTTGCGAGCATCCCTCAGGATGCTTCCCACGGTCTGTGCCGAATGTCCGCCTGGCCGTGGCCCGGACTGTCGGGGTCTGTCAGCGCGTTTGCCTGGGCAGGAAGTCTGGAGCAAGGCGCTGGCTGCAGAGTCAGCTTTTTCAGCAGCTTGGGGACATCACCAGGGACATGGGTACTGTCACCTCCTGCGTCCTGGTCCTTGACATGTCTGCCAGGTCTCCTCTCACGACCCCGACCCCCAGGCAGCTGCAGCAGATCCCAGCGTCTCATGGGAACATGACGACGAAGGGGAAGAACAGGGCATTTCCTGCCACGCGCCCTTTTTTATTAGCAAGCAAGACCTTTCCCAGGAACTCCCAAGCAGAGTTTCCCTTGGGTCCTGTTGGCCAGGGTTGGGTCCCAGATGCATGTCGCTCTCAAGACCGTGATAAGCTGGGGCTGGGGAGGGGCTGGGGACCTGGGCTATTGGGTTTGGAAGCCAATAGTTTGCCGCTGAGTGGGAGCAGAAGGCAGGGATGCCCCAGGAGTATTTTAAAGAAGACAGTTAATCTTGGACTTGGTGACGGCTCGCAGACCGGGGAGATGAAAGGAAGAATTTGATTTTTACTCTCTGTCTGCACTTTTTTCTTCCATAAACTAGATGGCCCTGTCTCTCTGATTCCCATACTTCACTTCCTGCTCAAATTTTAGTTATACACTCAGTTAGAGTTTTTAAAAATGTATTCAACAAATAAATATTGAGTTCCTACTGTGTGTCAGCCACTGTGAAACGTGATGAATGGAGGAAATCCAGGCAGAAGGATTGATTTCTTTAACCGAGGGGAAGAAGTGCAGTCATTAAAAATGAATGCTACCCCCTTTCCATGCCCGTAAATAACTTCTCTTCCTTGTCAAGCTTCCTGAGGGGTGGTGAGAGGCCCTAAGTCACCAGGAACCTTTGAAGGCTGATGAGAGCGGAGGGGCAAGTGTGTGGTCTGGTGAAGATCCCAGGACACAGCAAATTTAGAGTCTGGGTGCAGTGGAAAGGAGAGGGAAAGAAATCACCCCATTTTCAGAATCACGGGACAAGCGCATTGTTTGAAAGTGGTATGCTTTAAACCATCCATGCGTTCCACAGAATGACAAAAAGGAGGCAACCCTCAATGTGAAAATAAAGAAAGGCTTTATCTTTAGGCTTTCTTGATGTGTTTGGAATTAGAAGGGTGGGAGATGATTCTAGAAGATCTTTAAACACACACACACACACACACACGCACACGCACTTTATTGTCGTATAGTTTCTGGAGGTCAGAAGTCCAGGTGAACTCAACTGGGTCTGCTCCTTCGGGTCTCATAAGTTTGAAATCAGGGGGTGGCAGGGCTGTGACCCTTGCTGTGGTTCTTACCGGAGGCTCTGGTGGAAGGATCTGCTCCCAGGCTCATCCAGGTTGTTGGCCAAATCCAGCTCCTGGTGGTTATCGGACTGGGGGCCTTGCTCCCTTGCCGGCTGCCAGCCGAGGGTTGGTCTTTGCTCTGAGGACTGCCTGCACTCTTTCTCACACACTCCACGTGGCCCCTCTGAGAACGTTTTAAATGCACAGACAGCCTGGGAGCCACAGATGAGGACAGGACAAATGCTTCTCTAAGAATTTAGTACATGAAGTTGATGAGAATAGAAGGTAGGCAAGTATTCTTCTAAGTGACCATTAATCACTGCTCCTTGGAATTTGTTCTTTTTAAGTCCAGTTGGCCGAGAATTTTAGGAAAACCAAATAAAAAGGAAGGGTCTATGAGGGGAGTGAATGGGGTGAGGGGCTGCCCTCTGTAAGAACACCTGTAACTGGGTGGAGGGCTTCCTTCCTGGGCCCTGTGTTGCCCTTCTGTGCTTCCTGCCCTTTTCCACATCTTGGTCCGTCTCTTGTGTAGAAGATGGGGACCTCTGGGAGGCCGTGGAGCATACAGGGTGGCCGTCAGCATCCAAAGAACTGAGGTGTTCTTCACTTCAGTTCAGTTCAGTTGCTCAGTCGTGTCAGACTCTTTGTGACCCCATGAACCGAAGCACGCCAGGCCTCCCTGTCCATCACCAACTCCTGGAGTTTACTCAAACTCACGTCCATTGAGTCGGTGATGCCATCCAACCATCTCATCCTCTGTCGTCCCCTTCTCCTCCTGCCCTCAATCTTTCCCAGCATCAGGATCTTTTCAAATGAGATGCTCTTGGACTCCACAAAAAAAAATTTAAGTTGTGTATGGAGTTGGGGGGAAGAATTGAGGGAATCCTTGAGAGTGAGGGGTGGGCATGATTCTGGATAACCTACCCATAGCAGTGGGACCCAGAGCTGCTTTTTCTGCATCTATCTGCTTCTCCATATTGGGCTTCCAGATTAGATTTCATTGGTCTTTGTGGAAACTCTTTCACTACTTCTTAAAAAAAAAAAAGAAACAAACAAAAGCAAAAACCTTGAGAACTACTTCTCTAGTCCAGCTTCTTTTTTGAGTAGGGTTTCCTGACTTCTTAAACTCCTTCCAGTCTCATCATCTACTAGTTTATCAATGTTAGGTCAAAACCAGTTCAATAAAACGCAATAGGATACATTTAAGTATGAAAAAAATCAATTGTATTTAAGTGCAAAAAAAAATCAATAATACAGAATGGAGAATACCTGATTTGAAAGCAGTCCTAGTGACTAGGTTTTATGCAGGTGAAGAGTCTGCCTGCCACTCCCCGCCAGTACTCCAGGGCTCTGAACTGGGACCCAGCGGGGTTCTCCAGATCACACCTGCTTACTTGTCCCTCCATCTGTATCCTCTCCTGCCTTCTGCCGAGTCCCATCTGCACCCCAGTCTCCACCTCTGTGATCTTCGCCCTTCCAGCTGCTCCTCTTTGGGACGTCACCTGTGATGTCCTGGGCTGGATTTGCATTCCCTTCCTTTTGGCACTTACCGTGTTCCACCTTCCTTTAGAGTTACGTAATTTTTTAAAAATATGTGTTTCTTTGAAGTGTAGCTGATTTATTATATTGCATTGGTTTCACATGTACAGCAAAGCGATTCAATTACGTGTATATATGCATTCGTTTCAAATACTCTCTTCCATTATGTTTTGTGCGGTAGTAATTTATTTATTTATTTATTTATTTTTTATTAGTTGGAGGCTAATTACTTCACAACATTTCAGTGGGTTTTGTCATACATTGATATGAATCAGCCATAGAGTTACACGTATTCCCCATCCCGATCCCCCCTCCCACCTCCCTCTCCACCCGATTCCTCTGGGTCTTCCCAGTGCACCAGGCCCAAGCACTTGTCTCATGCATCCCACCTGGGCTGGTGATCTGTTTCACCATAGATAATATACATGCTGTTCTTTCGAAACATCCCACCCTCACCTTCTCCCACAGAGTTCAGAAGTCTGTTCTGTACTTCTGTTTTGCATATAGGGTTATCGTTACCATCTTTCTAAATTCCATATATATGTGTTAGTATGCTGTAATGTTCTTTATCTTTCTGGCTTACTTCACTCTGTATAATGGGCTCCAGTTTCATCCATCTCATTAGAACTGATCACAGGATGTTTATCATAGTTCTCTGTGGTACACAGTAGGACCTTGTTGTGTACCTATTCTCTTTATGTAATAGTTTGCATCTGCTAATTCCAGCTCCTAATCCATTCCGCCCCTGATCCTACCTCCACTTTGCCCCGGATTGGAAGCACAAATCTGGTCTCTGTGTCTGTGAGTCTGTTTCTGCTTCATAGATAAGTTCATTTCTGTCATATCTTAGATTCCACATATAAGTGATATCATACACATTTCTTTCTCAGAAGCCTTACTTCCCTTAGTATGGTAATTTCTAGATCCATCCATTTTCTAATTTTTCATTTGCTTTTCCTAAGTTTCTCAGATAAATTGTGAGCTGAAAATGGCATTATTTCATTATTTTTTTATGGCTGAGCAGTATTCGACTATATCTATCTATCTATATACCTATATATATGAAGATGTGGCATATATGTATATGCATATATGCCATATCTTCCTTATCCATTCATCTGTGGGTGGACATTTAAGTTGCTTCCATGTCTTGGTTATTGTAAATAGTTCCGTTGTGAACATTGGGATGCACGTATCTTTTCAAATTATAGTTTTGTCCGGATGTATGCCCAGGAGTGGGATTGATGGATCGTACGGCATAGAGTTATTTTTTAATTGCTCTGCAAACTCCTCGAGTCAGGAACTAGCTATTTCGAATGTTCATGTTCCCTGGATCCAAATTAATTCCTTTTGTGTTACAGCTTCTCATCCAACACTGGTTGGATGGATACAGAACAACCTGAGGTTACTGCTGTGTTTAAAAGATAACTGACCATGTTGTGAAATGCACACGGGAGGTTCTTATCCTCTGGTCTGCATTGTGATCTTGGCTGACTGGGAGGGTTATGCCCACCACACTGCTGTGTTTGACAAGAACCACAGACAGACTGGGGGAGGGGGGGTGGTATGGGTAGAGATGGGGGACATGCCTGGAAATGGTTGAAAACATGTGGGCGTGTTTATGTTGGAGGAGGAAGAAACACGGGGAGTCAGGAAGCTGATTCCGCGTCTTTGAAGGGCAAACCTCTGATAAGGGGTCAGGCTCTGTTTTCCTTGCCTGCAAGGGGAAAGCTGGGTCCTCTTGGGGAACTCTGGTGGAGTCACCTGCCAGAGAAGGTGGCTGCGGCATGCCGCTGCCGACCCAGGTACCAACTCTCAGGGGTGATGGAGGTGGCCTTCCTGAATCACCTGGGGACTTGATACAAATGCACATTCCCAGGCGCCAGCCCTGGCAGCTCAGACTCGGGAGGTCTGGAGGTGGAGATTAGGGGTCTGCATGTTAAAAATCCAACCAGGAACCACTGGACAGAGAACCACCCTGGTCCCTTCCAGCTTTAATAACCTAGGATGCATGGGTCAACTACTGCTTTTAAGTCAGTGGCCTCTTTGAGGAAAAATTCTTAAACATCCTCTTCAACTCAGTGGAAAGGGGGATCATTTGGCAAATTAGACAAGAAGGCTCAGAAGCTAGTCTAATGAGGCCACGTTTTATACCTTTTTTCTTATTGCAAAAGTGATGCGTGGAGAGTTCCTTAAAATGTTCAGCATCGTTACCATATGACCGACCTGCTATTCTACTCCAAGACATATATTCAAGAGAAATTGAAAATGTAGGTCTGCATAAAACCCTATACATGAATCTTCATGGCAGCATTATTCACAATATCCAAAAAGTAGAGACACTCCAAATGCCCATCAATTAACAAATGAGTAAAATGTGTGCCATAGAGTATTCTTCAGATAACCTTTTATTCAACTCATGACTCTTTGCGTCCTCTGAGCAGTTCCTCTGCTTTGGAGCAGCTTAGCGGACCTGTCCTGGGCTCTGAATCAGGTGATGGGAGGATCCAGGTGGCCTCACTCGTGTGTCAGACAGTTGGCTGGCTGTTGGCTGGGCCCGCGGGGCCCTGTGGGTCTTAACGTCTAGTAGGCTAGCCTGGGCTTCTTCCCAGGAGGGCAGTCACAGGGTCCCCCAAGAGCCCCAGGGTGCTAGCTTACTTCTTTCATTTGTTAATATCCTATTCATTTCCAAAGAAAGTCTCAAAACTAAGCTAAGATTCAAGAGACAGAGTCATAGACCCTTAGACTCTTATCTCCTGGTAGGACCATCTGCAACAGTGCAGTGAGTGGCACAGAGGCTGGGCAGGGTGGATCTGTGTGTGGTCAGTTTAATAATTTACCAGTCTTTGCTAAAGCATCCAGTGGCCTTAGTGGTTGATGACCAACGTGATTTTGCATTTAATTTTCATGCATGAATACACTTCCAGCTTCTGTTCACGAAAAGGTCAGAAGGTTGGTATCACAACACCCTGGCAGATTAACTCCCATTTTTAAAGGCAAATTCCTGTCTCGTTAGTGTTGGATGTGATTTACAGCAATTTTGACAAGATTTTGAGCATATAGGACAGTGGTGGCAGAATCTACCCCAGAAATGCTAGGAAAGGTGCATTCGTTCATTCACTCACCCATTCTGTGACAGACAATTCCCTAGTTGCCTGGGATCCATCAGGAATAAGATAAACCCCTTGCCTTTGTAGAGAATGCGTTCCAGGAAAGGAGATAGTGATATGTCGATAAACTCATTGGTGTTAAGTACTGATCAACATGATGAAGTGTTAGGAGACAGAGGATAGTGGGGGATTTCCTCCAGGACCCCAGGCAAAGTTGGCCAGTCTCTCTGACACCATGTTTATTTTCTTGACCTTGGTTCTCTTAGTCAGCTCCTCCCCTGATGGGTCACAACCCAGATGCTGGTGGAAACCCAGCGGGGCACCTGTGACAGCCTCTGCTGCATGTGTCTCCAGGCCGCAGTGGATCAGGAAACCAGAGGGAACTGAAGGACTCCGGAGACCGGGGAGCTGACAGTCAGGGCTCTGACATGTCCTGAAGGCTGGATATTCCCGCCAGCATCTCCCAGCCCCTTGGAAGCCCTAGAAGATGCCCCCCTAGCAGGAGCAGGGTCCTCAGAGGACACGCTGAGGATCTGTGCAACACAATTAGGCTTAAGGGAGAGGGGACTATAAGAAGACGGGGTCCAGTTAGCATCCTGGTAACCATGACAACAAGAGACTGACAGTTGGGTCACCACCGAGAAACTATTGACCAGCGAGGACATTGACTGAATGCCGAAGTGGGCCCTTGAATTTCCCAGATGGAGAAAGTCAGGGAGAGAAATGCATTGTGTTGAATGTTGCACGGTGAAACTTCTTTTCGGAGTGACTGTGCTTTTCAGCTCTGATGCTGCTGGCCGCCCGGCGACAGTTGCGTAGCCCTTAACTTCCATCTCCTCCTCTGCTCAGGTTTTGAACCAACCTTTGCTCAGGGACATCCTCTGGGCCGGCGTTTGTGATTATTGGGAAGCAGTCAGGAATGAGAACTGGTGATAACTTGGATGTAGTTTTCGAGCGTTTTAGCTGACACACTTCCCTCCCCCCCCAACCCCCGCCAACTCCAAAATAAATCCCTTTTCATTGTATACTTTGGGAAAGCTGTTTTTAAATCCTCTCTTTTCTGGGTTGTAGATACGGTGGAAAAATAAGCAGGATTTAAAAGCGATCCCTCGTTCACCTCATGTCTAAAGACACAGTGACAAATCCCAGTTACTCCCAGAAAGCCCAGTTTCCTCTCACTCCTCCCAGCAAGTGGAAGGGACTTGGCGAGTCCCGAATGGAGAAAACGTTTCTTGTCTAATTGTTATCAAACAAAGCTGTTTCCAAGTCTGCCTGCCGGAGAGGATGCGCTCACCCTTGACATGGTCTCTGTGTGTGTGTGTGTGTGTGTGTGTGTGAAATGTCCGCTCCTGGAGGACGCAGGCCCTGCGGAGCTGCTCGCGGGGTGTGACGGCTTTGAGCTGCGTGTTTGCCCTCGGAGAGCCAGGAGCACCTGCCCACTGACGGTCAGGGTCTGCCCTGGCCCTGCCCCCTCAGCCTTGACCCGTCCAGCCTCATTCATTTCAGTTCAGTCGCTCAGTCGTGTCCGACTCTTTGCGACCCCACAGACCGCAGCACGCCAGGCCTCCCTGTCCATCACCAACTCCCGGAGTTTACCCAAACACATGTCCATTGAGTCAGTGATGCCATCCAACCATCTCATCCTCTGTCGTCCCCTTCTCCTCCTGCCTTCAATCTTTCCCAGCATCACGGTCTTTTCCAATGAGTTAGCCCTTTGCATCAGGTGGCCAAAGTATTGGAACTTCAGCATCAGTCCTTGCAATGGATATTCAGGACTGATTCCCTTTAGGAGGCACTGGGTGGATCTCCAGTGTAATCGGGGAGCCCTGGTCGTCACGCACCTGACCTGGTTCTCACTCTGCCCGGCAGGCAGCTCTGGTGGGCGTGTGCAGCCCCTAGCCCCTCGCCCCACGCCGCCCGCCCCAGGACCGCATCGCCTGCCCGGCCTGGAATCCAGGAGAGGGCTATCTTGCCGGGCAGGTTCAGGCTGCCTGCCAGCCTGGCGCACGTGGTGCTTTGGGAGGCGGCCGACAGCATCTTGAGCGGGCGCGCCTGCCTGCGTGCGTGTTTATCTCTCCCTCCCAGAGCTTGCTGGCGGCGGTGCCCAGCCTCACGGTCGCTTGTCACCAGTGAGACTGGGGGGCCGCCGTGCCAGGCTGGGTCCCCGTGCGTCTGCCACGGAGGAGATGAGGGCGAGGTGCTGCCGGCTCTGAGGGAGGTGAGATGTTAGCCAGCCCGGCTCCACTCAGCGGTAGCAGTCACCGTCTCTCCTCTCGTGCACATTGTCCGATGAGGTGACTTTCCCTCTGATGTTCCTCCCAGAGGTCTGCCCCGGGGAATTGGCTCTTTCTCAAATGATCGTGATCTGTGTTCGCTCCTGCTGTGGGATGAGGCGTCCCAAAGCTTGGCGAGTTGAGATGAGCAGCGTTTACTGTTGCCATGAGCGCGCAGGTCCGCTGGGGGTTCCTGCTCACCTGCCCTGAGCTTCTCTAACCTCACTCTGCTTCTGCATCGCTGGAGGGTCCTCCGCCCACTCCGCTGGCTCAGGATGGCATCTCTCCCGTCTGCCGGTTGCCTGGGTCGCGGGGCTCCTGTCCTCCCGCAGGCCAGCCTGGGCTTGTCCCCAGTCCCCTGAGAGCAGGTAGGAGCAGCAAGCTCCCTCGTGGCCCAGGCTGAGAGCAGCGTGAGGTCACGCCTACCATCTGCTGTTGGTCAGAGCACGTCCCAAGCCCGGCCTGGATTCAAGGGGTGGAGAAGTGGACTCTATGGGAGTTGCTGCTCATTTACCTTGTCAAGAGGCCTCGAGGCAGGCAAGTAATCATTGAGGCCATTCTTTGCAAACAATGTGTCTCAAATAATAATGACAGTCATTATTGCTATTCTGTTGGGCTCTCAAAGGGCTACCGAGTTTACTGTTTTTCTTGCATGGTAGAGAAAATCAGGGTAAGATGTGAGCGAACCGGCAGGGGTGGGTAGGGAGTCCCAGGAAGGAAGCCTTCTGCACATCGCATGCATTTATTTCATCTGCCCCCTTTTCCGCATCTGAGAACTAGGCTTTCTTTCTTTTTTTTTTTTAACGTATTCTCTTTGAACGTTATGAAAGCCAAAGTTGTCGAAAATGAGACCGACGGCTTTCTTAGACTCTATTATGTTGGCCTAATTACATATCAGCAAAATGTTGTTTCTGGGGCATTGTGTGTAAAACAAAGAGGGAAACAGCATCTCCAGCCAGCCCCAGCATCGGCTGGCAGAAGAGGTGGTCCCTGCCAGCCGTGGTCCCAGGAGAGGCCTCGGGAGGGACGGGGGCCAGGGAGGCAGGCCCGCTGCAGCTGCCGCTGGCTCAGAGGGGTCAGGCCTTCCCCAGAGAGGGGGGCCTTCCGCCCTCCTTCCTCAGCACACCCCGGCGGCTCCCCTCTGGGGAGGGGCCGTGTGTCTGTCCTCCCCACCCCCTGGACCAGGATTGCCTGCAGCAGCGGAAGAGGCTGGTGCAGCTTTGCTTCCCTGATGCCTGGCACAGAGCCAGACGGACTGGATGCAGAGCTTCCTCGGGGAACAGTGGTACCCAGGAGAGCCTTGCCCCTGGGGACGCTGAAGGACGCGGGGAGTTTCCCGCAGGACCGCCCCGAGCTGGTTTTTCAGCCTCCACGGTGCTTCCGTTCTCAAGGCAGTCGAGGCTGGGGATCTCCCTTCCCTTCCTTTGCCTGCGTGGCATGAGATCTTAGTTCCCGACCAGGGGTGAAACCCGTCCCCACTGCAGTGCAAGCGCGGAGTCTTCACCATGCGACTGCCAGAGGAGTTCCTGGATCTTTCTTCTCAAACGCATTTCCCACCCTGGACGGCCGTCTGGCCCGGTTCCTCCCAGTTCAGTGCTTTTTTATCAGCTTCTGCTCCGCCCGCCCCAGGAGACCCAGTCCTCAGTCACCCTCACCCCTCCTGAGTTGCCATCTGCCCGGTGTTGGCCAAAGCCTGCAAGTCTTCATTTTCACCCTGACCTCTCCCTGGCTTTAGACTGTGTTTCGGTGTCGCTATGACAAGTGACTGCAGACTTAAGACAACACAGATTTAGTCTCTCAACAGTTCTGGAGGCCAGAAATCCAAAGCGAGTCTTAAGGGATTATAATCAAGGGGTGGGCAGAGCAGCTTTCTTTCTGGGACCGTCTGTTCCTCGCTTTCAACTTCTAGAGGCCAACTCGCTCGTGGCCAAGCGCTCTGCTCTCTGCCCACCTCTCTTTCCCTGACTCTGACCCGCCTCCCGCCTCCTTTTTTGATTTTTTGGCATCATGTGGGATCTTAGTTCGCCAACCAGGGATTGAACCAGCGACCCCTGAAGTGGAAGTGCAGAGTCTTAACCCCTGGACCACGAGGGAAGTCCCTAAGGCCCCGTTTGATTACACTGAACCCCCCTTGTAAATCTCCCCATCAGGTGATTCATAACTTCATCACTCTGCCAGATCCCTTTGACTGCGCCGTAGAACGTAGCCTCTTCCCAGGCCCCAGGGTTTAGGATGTGGAGATGTGGGGAGGGAGTGTGTGGGTGTTATTCTTTCTGCCACAGGAATCATTCCCTCTCGCTGTGGTCCTTGCATTGGTTCAATACACAAGCAACCATTACCGCACCCCCCAAGCCATCACGTGATACAGTATAATTTATTTAACAAGCCCAACATGCATGGACACAGGTGTCACTCAGGGTTCTGCTGTTGCAAGCAGTTCTCCAGTAAACACCTTTGTCTGTTTGTGATTTTTTATATATAGGATCCATTACCAGAAGTGAGACTGATAGGTCAAAGGGCAGATGTATTTATAATTTAGAGAGACGCCATCAGATTGTTTTCGCTGAGGTTGAATCCGCCCTCCTGCCAGCCTGTGTGAGGATACCCGCCTCCCCCCAGCCTTGCCAGCTAAGTAGTCATTAAACTTTTGGATTTTTCCAATATGAGAGGTGAAACTGTGATATCTCAGGGCAGTTTTGGTTTGGACTTCTCTTACTGTGAATTTGGCATAGTTTCCTTTGCTTCACGACCATTTGAATTTCCTTTTCTCTGGCTCTTTTTGCACCTTCATCCCATCTTAAAATTTGGATTACTGGATTGGATTTTTTTTTCCTCATCAGTTTTTAGGAGCTCTTTTTTGACTGTAATTTGAGCTACAAATCTTTTCCCATCTTGTCATTTGTCTTTTGACTTTGCATAGCTTACCTTTTGTCATGGTGAAGGAGTTTTTATGTCACCAGATTTATTATTTTTACTTTATGGTTTCTGGCTTCTAACCTATTTAGAAATGGCTTGCAGTAGACCTTTAAAATTTTAAACAATAAAATTGTATTGAATGTGGGGGATTGGCCACTGGCATCTATTTCTTCTGAAAAATCCCAGTGAACTGATACTAAGAGAATGTTTGAGAGATAGATGTGTGTAAGAGTCACTCCTGCTTATTCATGGATTCCATTTTTGCAAATCCTGTTTGCTAACACTTATTCGTAACCCCTGAACCAGCACCCTCGGTGCTCCCACAGTCACTTGCAGGTGTACGCTTTGTTGTTGATCAGTCGCTCAGTCGGGTCCGACTCTTTGCGACCCCATGAACCGCAGCACGCCAGGCCTCCCTGTCCTTCACCAAGTTTACCCAAACTCATGTCCATTGAGTCAGTGATGCGATCCAACCCTCTCATCCTCTGTCGTCCCCTTCTCCTCCTGCCTTGAATCCTTCCCAGCATCAGGGTCTTTTTCCAATGAGTCAGTTCTTTGCAGCCGGTAGCAGAGGCGTTGGAGCTTTGGCTTCAGCGTCAGTCCTTCCAGTGAATATTCAGGGTTGACCTCCTTTAGGGTGGCCTGGTTGGATCTCCTTGCAGTCCAAGGGACTCTCACGAGTCTCCTGCAGCACCCCAATCATGTTGCAGACGAGCGTGTTCCCAGCTGAGCAGCTTTCACGCTGCACACTGGTGTCCTGCTCGCAGCTCACTTAGGGCCGCGTCTCTCACAGGCTCCTGCTCTTTGTCGGTGACCTTACCGTGTCGTGCTGCTGCAGGGCCGCCTGCGTTCCCAAGCGCAGGAAAGCTGACGGGGCCCCCACAGAGCACGTGTTAGGAGCTCTGCTCATGAATGAGTTACGGTGCTGCTGGCAGGAGGTTCAGTAGTAACGAATCCACGATATATACTAATCCAAGGTGTCTTTCAACAGAAACTCTCGTTAAACAAAGTTATGTACTGATCAGGTAGAAAAAATCTGACCAAAGGCTCACAGGATGCTAATCCTGTGTTTCCCCAGGTGCACTGGTTCAGTATCTGCTAATTTAGTGTTTGTGATGCCATTGTAGTACATAGTTCCCACAAATAGTGAAAACTGACTGTAGAGGGTAAGTAGCTAGATGGATAGAGACACAGGCAGGTAGGTAGGTGGATGGATGGATAGATAGGTACATACATACATAGAGATGCAGACAGGTGGATGGACAGATACATAGATGGATAAACAGAGACACAGATATGTAGGTAGGTGGGTGGATGGATGGATGGATGCCCATAAGAACAAAAAGACTGAAGAAGAGAAAGAGGAAGCTATGTGATTTGAAAAGATTTTTAGAAGATGGCAGGTGCATGCAGAAAAGCTGACTGGTTCAGCACAGTGGTGGAAGCGGCACCTGGAAGAGGAAGGGGTTGTGAGGAAATCTCTGGCCTTGGAAGCTTAAGTCCCTGCAGCATGGTGGGATGAACTGCAGAGCTGGAGGCAGGCATTGGTGTGAAGTCTGCACACAGTGTGGTGAGATTCCTGGCTCCCACCTCTGCCTCATAGACGCAATCCAAGGGTCGGATGAAACCACTTCAAGAGACAGAGTATGCGTATCCGTGAAAGAAAACCAAGATGCTATAAAAAAAGAAATGATCAAAAGAGAAGAAGGAGCTTCAGGACCTGAAAATAGGACAGCAGAGCACTTTAAAACATAACAAAAGGTCTGGAAAATGAAATAAAGGACATCTTTAAGAAGGTAAAATTAAAAAGAAAGTGAAAGTGAAGTCACTCAGTCGAATCCGACTCTTTGTGACCCCATGGACTGCAGCCCAGCAGGCTCCTCTGTCCATGAAATTATCCAGGCCAGAATACTGGAGTGGGTTGCCATTTCCTTCTCCAGGGGATCTTCCCAACCCAGGGATTGAACCCGGGACTCTCTCATTGCAGGCAGATTCTTTACCATCTGAGCCACCAGGGAAGAGAGTAAGAAAACAGCAGGGGGGAAGGTCATAAAATTACAACATCAGTCCTACATTTTGACTAACAGGAAGTCCAAAAAGAAAAAGACAGAAATGGAGGAGAGCAAAATTATCAAAGAGAAGAAAAAAAGAATACTTTTCAGAGCTGAAGGGCAGTAATCGTTTGAGGGCAAAGCTATTGAGTGTACAGCCCTTTGAGTAAAAAAAAAAAGAAAAACACCCACATGAAGGCATATTGTGAATTCCGGAACTTCATGGGGAAAAACATCCTAAGATCTTACAACGCAGCACCGCAGGGTACACTCAAAGCCTGAGTAATCACATGGGTATCACAATAGCAGTGCCGACATAGAGAAGCTAGTGGAGCGATGTTTGGAAAGTTATTGATGGAAGGTTATTGATAGAAAGTGATCACAGCCTCGACTTCTGGACCTAAACGGTTAGTTAAAGGTGAAGAGAAGGACACTTGCAGGAATGCAGGGGTGCAAATAACTTCCAGGTCACTGTTTCCTAGGGAGCCACCAGAGGGCGTGCTCCAGCAGAACGAGGGGGAAACCCAGGAGAAGACATCCGCCCTAGACAGAGCAGAGGGAGAACCCGGGCCAGAGAAGCATCCACGCCAGTTGGAGCAAGGGCACAAAACATTCTAGAAATGAGGCCTCCAAATGGGAAAAAACAGAACTGATAGCTTATGGTGAGCGATGTCGGATTCGTGACTTCCAAAGAAGATTTAGCTTCGGGACCAGGGACCAGGCGTGATCACTCAAGAGCTTTTGTGTAGCAGAGTTTTATGAAAGTAAGAAAGGGACAGAGGAAGCTGTCACACAGACATCAGAAGGGGGGCGGAGAGTGCCCCCTCGCTAGTGTTAGCAAGGGAGCTATACACTTTTTAAATTAGTTATTACAGTAAATCAAAAGAATGTCTCAAGTTTGTGACAATTTTACCAGACCCACTCCTACAATTTACATTTTAGGATAACAGGATTAGAACTCAACAATAGAAAGATCCTACCAGACCCACTCCCATAATACACATTTTAAGATACCAGGATTAGTCAGAAGGGTTCAGGAAGGAGAAACTGCCCTCAAGCAGGATACATTGTTGTTATATAATCCTTGGTACAGAGTTTAAACTGAGTTGTTTGTTGTGTAATGATCAGTTCCAGGCTTAAAGAAAAAGCTTTTTATGTGACTAAGGAATGTAGAGAAAAAAAAAAAAAAAAAACCTATGTTTGTCTTTTCCTCCTCCTTGAGAATTCCAGACCCCTTTCTCCTCCTCAGAAGCCCCAGCCTCTCCTTCCTGGGGACCCCGGACTTCTTATCAACCTACCTAGGAATTGATTCTCTCAGTTCAGTTCAGTTCAGTCGCTCAGTAGTGTTCGACTCTTTGCAACCCCATGGACTGCAGCACGCCAGGCCTCCCTGAACTAATATATTAATATTTAGGCACATGGGATATTTATTGGTGGGTACGAAGAAGAGGTGTTGGAACATGTGGAGTGAATTTTAGCGATGAGTTCCTATATGACCAGACAGGTGAAAAGAATTGAGGCCGCAGGAAAAATAAAGGACTATATTTTTTTAAAAAGGTGTCACACTTCATTACTTGACCGAGCAATATTTGCAATGCTGTAGTGACATAGACTTTTGATTTAATTACATTAAAACCACTGGGGGCACCAAGAAAGAGAAAGTAAGAAATGTGAACGGGAACGCTAAGCCTTCATGTCCCATGGTAGGAAATCAAAAGATGCCTACAGTTGATACGTAAGGAAATGGTATATAAACGTGGCTTGCCAATTAGTGTTGGGCATTAGTGCTTTGGCAGCAGTTTACAAAAGCCTCTTGTGGGCTGTTACTTCACGTGTCCTCTCAGGGAATGGAGGGGAAGGACCCCCCAAGGCTGCTAGGAGACCAGCCCAGAGGTCCTGCGTACTTTTCAGACATGGAAACTGAATTCCCTTCTTTATCTCCAGTCCCAAGTCAGGAGCAAAGTGTCTTTTAAGCTGCTTTTGTCCCAGATCCTTCTAGAATGGAAACAAGAAAAAGAGAGGTGTGTGGTGATGATACCAGTATAGAAACTTTCTCACTGGGCCAGGGTGTCACCTCCTAATATTCCCTGCTGCAGGGGATCTTGGAAAGGATCAGAAGACACAAGTGTTTGTTAATAAACCCTGAGCATGTTGTCCTGGTTTTGGAGGGCAAAGGAAGGTTGCGTTGGATTCGTAGCCACCGGAGGCATGGTCGGGAACAAAGGAAAAAGAGCCATAAATACAAACGAATCCCTTTTGTGCAAGTCGAAGAACCACAGGACATGCCCCGTTTTTTTTAACACTCCAGGTGTGATCGGAGATGCCGCATCCACACAGGAGAGTGGGGAGTTAATTAAAGTTTTTGCTCCTGTTCCCAGAAATGTCTTTCCGTTTGATCAGCGGGCTGGCTTTGGAGTGCTGCGTGTGCGTCCCTCCTCACTGGAGTGTCACGGAAAAGCAGATCAGAGAGAGCCTTCCATCCGACGCCTGCCCGACCCCCTTTCCTAGCGCACGGACTTGAAAGCTGCTTCCGCTGACTGCATGGGGCCCGTGTCGTGTTTTTAGAAATGTCATCTTCTGACTATTGATAATATGCAAACCGACTTTGATACAGGTGCCTGTGGAAAACCGCATGAACTGTTAATTAAATCAATGTCAGCCCAGAGGGCTGGGTGTGGCAGAGACTGGCAGGGTGAGCCCCCTCACCCCCGGACCGTTCGTATTTCCCTTTTCCACCCGTCCTGTGACCGCCGGCTGGCAGCACCCGAGACGGAACCCTTGGCTGTCTCAGCAGGGCCATGTTTTGCTGTGTTTTTTCTGTTTTCCTTTTGGTCTTTATGGTTCTGGGCCCTCTGGCTGGCATCCCCCACCTTGAGGGGGAAAGCTGCTGGGGAGGAATCCTGCCGTCTTCCTCTTGAAGATGGTGAAGGAGGAGAAGAGCGCAGAGCAAAGCCCGAGCAGCTCGGGAGCCCTGTCTGGGCAGGCGGGCCAGGCTGCCCCCGGGGTGCCCATTGTCCGGCCACGCTGGGCGCAGAGGAGCGAATCCGGCCCAGCGCCGATGAAAGGGCTCCATCCTACCGCTTGGGCTTTGTGAGCACCGCTGGGCCTGGTCCTGGTTGCCATAGCGACTGTCTGATTGTGGCGGGCCTGTCACCGGCGCTTGATAAAGTGGGAAGGCTATTCTTGATAGACCCGAGTAATCACAACCTCTCAAAGCCCGAGTGTGGATTTCACATTTTCTTCCTTCTCCTTCAATCCGGGATGCAGGGATGGGGGCCCAGCTTCTCAGGGTAAAGTGGCCTCAGCAGGCGGGGAGGGCCCTGCCCAGCGCCGGGGATGTACTGGCCAGGCGGGCCTGGCAGGGAGGGCCCCGTGTGCCTGGAGGTGGGGCAGAAATGGGGTGGGGCCTGCGTGGGGGCTTCAGGGTCGGGGCCAAAACAGGCCTTCCCGTCCCCTCCACGGTTGGTTTTTGTACCGCCCTCCCTCCCCCCCTCCCTCCCTCCCCCATCCAGCTGCCCCCGCACCATGTCAGTGCAGGGCTGAGCCTTTCAGAGCCCCCTGACCTCTCCTCCCCTCGTGGAGAATGAGGGGAGGGCTCAGCTTCCAGCTAACAGCAGACAGATTCTGGCCACAAAACTGCAGACTCTTTTCTGTCATCAGAAGAAAACTAATTGATTCTCTAGGCAGTCTTCTCCAGACTAAGTTGCATCTTAACTATTAGACGTGTTCTTTTAAAAAAAAAAATAGAGCTGCCATATGATCCACTCCTAGGTGTGTTTCCAAAGGAAATGAAAACACTAATTAGAAAAGATACATGTACGTCAGTGTTCATAGCAGCAATATTTATAATTGCTAAAATACAGAAGAAATCCAAGTCAATAGATAAATGGATTAAAAAGAGTGGTGTATTTGTGTACACACACACACGCACTATATGTCTATACACACACAGTGGAATATTACTCAACCATAGAAAAGGATGAAATAATATCATTTGCAGCAACATGGATGGACCTAGGAAGTATTATGCTTATCAGTAAAATAAGGCAGAGAAAGAGATGCTTTATGATTCCAGTTACATGTGAAGTCTAAGAAATAAAATGAATAAATGTAGCAAAGCAGAAACAGCCTCACAGACACAGAGGACAAGCTAGTGCTTACCAGTGAAGAAAATGAAGCGGGGGTGGGGGGCAAGGCAGGTAGAGGGGATCAAGAGGTACAGCCTACCGTGTATAAAATAAACAAGATGCTGGGGTGTAATGTGCAGCACACGGAATACGCATTTTAGGATCACTTTATACAGAGTTTCCCCAGTGACTCAGCGGTAACGAATCCAGCTGCCAATGCCAGAGGCACGGGTTCAATCCCTGGGTCGGGAAGATCCTCTGGAGAAGGAAATGGCACCCCAGTCCAGTATTCTTGCTGGGAAATCCCATGAATAGAGGAGCCTGGTGGGCTGCAGCCAGTGTGGTGGCCAAGAGTCAGACATGACTGAGCATGCATGTGGCGGGCATGGCTTATGTGGAGTATAATCTGTAAAAATACTGGATCGCTGTGGTGTACACCTGAAAACAACAGAATACTGTGAGTTGGCAGCACTTCTGTGATTTCCTTTGGCCACACCAGCACGCGGCATGTGAGATTTTGGCTCCCTGACCAGGGATACGTGCGGGGTCTGAACCACAAGACTGACGGCATGCCCTGGTCCCGTGCAGCACTTTCATGAAGAAAAGAAGGAAAAAGCAGCCCCCTGGGCTCACCCCCAGAGTTTCTGATGTGCAGGTCTGGGTGGGTCCCGAGACTCTGTCTGCAACAGGTTCCAGGGGGAGGCTGCTCATGGGACCGCACTGGGAGAGCCGCTGGCATGAGCCACGACGTCCTGTGTGCAGTGGGGGCTCCCGGGGATGCTGGCTGCAGTGGCCATGCTGGGACAGGTTCCTGAGACGGGAGATCTAGAGGCCCCTGGGGAAGCAGGGCTGCCCGCCCGCTTCTTTCTCCGGGCCCCCGGTTCTGTCCCCAGAGGCCCCCTCGCTGCAGGCCAGCCCTCTGCCTGGTGCTGGCTGTGTTGCTCGTGCTGGGGTCCCCCCAGGTAGCCCCTCCTGGCTCAGCCTGCCCGCGTCCCCCAGCCCCCAAGCCCCAGGCAGCCCGCCCTCACCACGATGGCCCTGGCCCCTTTGCGCAGACCGGCCAGCCTCCTGGCCCTGCCAGTGGGCCGTCTTGTGTTCGGGGGAGTGTGTGCGCGCGCCCTGGTGTCTTTGGGACGGGAACCCAGCGGCAGGGCTGAGCCCCTCCCCTCCGCCCCTCCGCCGGCCTGCGGTCCTCCTGAGCAGGTCCTGCGGCTGTCCCGGCCACAGGGACTCTGGACACCTGTCAGGGTGCAGGGCTGGGTGGGGCTGCCCCCGGAAGTCCACCTGCCTCTTGAGAAAGCAGGGTACAGGGTCAGAGGTGGGGGGTCCCAGGTGGGGGCGTCACGGTGGGGTCCTCTCCCCATGGGAGCAGGACTGGGTTTTAAATTGAAAGACAAGCGTCAGTCCCCTCCTCTCCTCCCTCCATGACTGGAAGTGAAACAGGTTTCATCTACACCTTTATGGCAGGATGTGTGACGCGGTGAAGTTCCCCGCCTGTGTGCCCGCGCACACGTGTGTGTGTGTGTGTGTGTGTGTGTGACCGCGCTGGTTGGATGCAGTGACTCGATGTTTGCTCAGATGTACGTTAACTCCCACAAGACGCTCTGAACCCGCCTGAGCAGCGCGTGGTCACGGGCCCTGGGTCTGTCCTGGCGGCGAAGTGACTGTGCTTCTTCAGTGACTCTCACGGAGGAGGCGATTTGTCCAAATGAGAGTAAAACAAAACAAACGCGTTAACCCCTCGGCTCAAACGGCACAGACCCGGGCGAGAGGGAGACCCCACGACGGTGCAGACCTGGGCGGAGGGAGACCCCTGATGGCACAGACCTGGACAGAGGGGGTGGGGGGAGACCCCCGATGGCGCAGACCTGGACGGGGGGGTGGAGGGAGACTGGGGGGGGAAGACCCCCGATGGCGCAGGCCCGGAGGTGGGGGGGGCGGAGGGAGACCCCACGCTGGCCTTTGGGCCCAGGCTCTTGCAGAATCTTTGTTCCAGAGCGCAGGCCCCCTTCCGCTCTGTTGGGTTGGTGGCCGGGTGGTCCCTCCCATCCCTGAGCCAAGGTCAGCGGAGGCGGCCCCAGCCCTGACCTGGCCTTTCTCCCCAGGGTGTCGAGGTGCAGACGGACTACGTGCCCCTGCTGAACTCGCTGGCTGCCTACGGCTGGCAGCTCACCTGTGTGCTGCCGACCCCCGTCGTCAGGACGACCAGGTACCGATAACCAGCGTTACCTTATCGAACGCTTGCACCGTTCGACTAGCTCTTCGTGTGCGTGACTCGTGGAATCCTATGGCATCAGCTCTCCACCTGAGGAAGGGCAGGCCCAGCATTTCAGATTCTTAACCATCCCTGCCCCGGGCACCCCCTCCCCACGTGGGCAGCCCAGCCTGTCGCGGGGTGGAGGGGGCCCAGGCATTCTCATTTGCAAGAGAAACTTAGCACCTAGTGTGTGCCCCGGGCCGGGAACAGTCTCATCTAGATGTACAGTCTCATCCATTCCTCAGAGCATCTTGGGAGGTGGGATTGTTCGTTGTTTTGGGGATTTATCCCAGTCTTACCAACCCTGAAAGGCCTTCTGTCCGTCCTCTGGGTTTGCTGTCAAACTAGTCCTCCTAATTACCTGTGGTTTGGTAAGCACAGATCTTGTGCCCATTTTATAGATGAAGAAACTGAGGCTCAGGGAGGCTCCATCACAAACCTGAGGACACACAGCCAGCAAGAGCCTCCTCACTGGCCACCCATCCCGGGTCAACCAGGCCACCCCGCCCCCCCAGCCTCATCCCCAAAGACAGACTTGGAAGAGCCCCCCACTCCTTGCCCCCGCCAACCCCAGTCCAGTGTTCACTGAGGCCACTTTGTCATCATTTGGCCAAGATGCCAGCTGTGATTTCACACCACGGAAGGGGCGTTTTCAGACACAAAACTGTCTTTCAGGGGTGCCCGCTTCTGTTGGGCCCGCCAGACAGCCCCCGGGAAGCAAAGGTGCATGCTGTTGGGGGGCTTCATGACCTCTGACCTGTCCCTCTGGGGCGGCTGCCTTCCCTCCCTGGGCGGCTGGCCTGGATGAAGTTGGAGGTGGAGGCCTCCGTGTGAGGTCCGGGCCCCCGGGTGTAACAGACTCATCCTTGCCTCCCGTGTGTGTGTTGCAGGGAGGGGACCGTGTCCACCAAGCAGGTCGTCTTTCTCCAGAGACCGTGTCTACCTCAGAAGGTCAAGAAGAAGGAATCGAAGGTGAGTGACCTTGCTGTCTCCCCTGGGCCCAGCTCTGCGGAACCCGGGGGGACCCCTGAGCCCCCCTCGGCAAAAATGAGCCACGTCACCTGCAGCTGGGGGTGCTGGGGGCCGTGTGGCCGGGCCTCTTGCGAGGATGCTTGGGTGGGCAGGGTTCACATTCTGGAGGCTGAAGTGGGGGGCGTGGGGAGGCAGCTGCAGCCTGGTCGGGGGGCCCATGCCCAGCTCCTCTGTGTCTTCATCTCCCGGTGAGCTGGCCAGAGCTCCGGCCTGGCCCCCATCCCTCCAGCCGTTGGAAGTTTGGAGATCCTGGCAGAGAGAATATGCCAGAACACCTTCCCCAAAGGGCCCGGCCTGCAGGGCTGAGTGGCCGCGGCTGGTGTGGGCGCAGGGCGGTGCCCCTGGGGAGCAAGTCCTCGGGCCAGGCCATGCCCCCCCGTCCGGGGACGTCACTCAAACCCTCCTGGAAGCGCAGTTGCCCTGAGACGGTGTGTGTGGGGGGGTGCACCCTGTGTTTCCTGAGGCCGAGCCCAGGCCCTCCGCAGTGGCTGCACACCCCCAGGCTTTGCCCCCGAGGGTGCTCCTCCCAGGGGCCCCGCGGGGCCAGGCGGGCGTGCCCTGGGGCCAGCTCGCTGTCCCTGTGACGGGCACGGCCCCGCGCCATGGGGCAGAGCCCGCTGGACGCCCCCACCCGGCTCTGGGCACCACCACCGGGCCTCCTCGCGTGCTGGGAACGGGGGACCCGGGCAGGCGTGCCAGGCCCTGAACAGGTTGGGGCCGCCCCTCCACAGGACCCTGAGGGCCGCCGGGGGCTGGTTCTGGTTCGCGCTGGACCGTCACCGCGGGAAGGGCAGGTGGAAACCTGGGCGGCGGGATTCAGGACGGGGCGCAGGGCCGCTGTGAACGTTCGGCAGGGAGGGTCCGGAGGGCGGCGCCGGCTCTGCCGGGTCAGGAGAAGCGTCCACCGCAGCCCGCTGCCCTCAAGGCCCGCGCCTCAAGGAGGCTCGCTCAGCCCTGCGCCTCGCGGGGGTGGCTGGCAGTGGGCACTGCCCTCGCTGTGACGCGGGGCGGCCCCCGGAGGCCGGCCTGTACCGGCCCCGGCGCCCGGCCCCGCTCCTAAGCCCAGGGTTCGCTGTCCGGCTCCCGGGAGACCCCGGGCGCCCTCACACCAGCCACGCCTTCCAGCCCGGGAAGCGCCTTGTTCTCTCTCTGCCCCACCGCGCCCACCTCGTTTCCCACCCACTGCCTCTTTGGGAGCTCTGCATCTCCCCACTTCTCTTCCTTAGAGAATCTCCTGCACCCCCAGACCTAGACGGCCCCTGTGCCTACCCCTGAGTCTTCCCCACCGAGAGGGCCAGTCCTTCCGATGCCCCAGGCTCCCGCCCCTGGAGCTCACCTGGGGCCTCCGTCTCCTCCCCCACCGCCAGTCTGGCCTGAAGGCATGTCTAGTTTTAGGTCCTTGACCCCCTGGAACCCCCCTCTCCCATCATCACCTGCCTGGACTACCCTCATCTCCTGAGGACAGGCCTCCCTTTCAAGTGTGTTCTCCACTCAGAACCAAAGTGATCTTCTAAAAAAGCAGAGTCGTGTCACCCGGCTACTTATAATGCTTCTAAAGCTTTGTGTTTTTCAAGATAAAGGTGGGAGCTTTTGCTGGGGTCCACATGGCCCTGTGGGGTCTCCCCGCACCCTGCCCCGCCCCATCCCACCGGTCTTCTGCATCCCGCCTGTCTTCTGCATCCCAGTGCCCTGGCCTGCAGGCTCTCTTGGGCTCCTCGCTGCCACAGGGCCTTTGGGTGGTCCCTGCACCTGGGATGCTCTCTTCCTTTGTATTGTCTCAGGACGGCGTCCTCTCCCTTTAGACCAAGACAGGCTCTTCTGCGATTCCCCGGGAAGAGCCATGTTCCTCTCCTCTCTGTTCCTGTCTCCTCTCTGTTCCTAGTTATTTGTGATCAATAGCTTATCCTCCGCCAGGAGAATCGGACATTCACTCTGTGAGATCACACCCTTTCTGTTCTCACTGCTGTATGCCCAGCCCCTGGCTTTTAGTTCGTACTCCGCAAACACTTGTTGAACCAGCGAATGAACAATCAAACTGCTGGACCCAGGACGTGCGTGGTGTGTCTAGCACTGACGTTTGAGGAAAAAGAGTGCAAAATTCAGACGTCAAGGATGCGGCATATTTAGTCCTCTTTTAATCAACCAAGTGGATAAAATTCTCCAAACAGGACTTTCCAGTATTTGAAAGAAACCTCTTTGTTCACCTGTGAGTGTGGCTTTAAAAGCAAATATTAACTTCCTTTGAAGGTAAGACGTGCTTTCTGCAACCCGGGAGACATCTGTCTTCAGCTAAACTACCGAAGTGGAGGCAGATACAGACAGGTTTTAAAACGTGTGAATTAAATCCACCAGCCCTGCTGACGTGGATCTCTGGACATGCGTGCACTGCTGTAAAGAGAACGTTCCCTTTCCTGCACTTATTTCAGGCACAGACGGCTAGTCGGGGTTTTCTCGGTTTCTACGCTGGCTGCACACCCTCACCCCACTCATGCCCTGGCCTGGGAAGGCCTGTCCACCCCGCTCCGTCTGCAGCAGCTGGTCGTCTTCAGAGACTCGCCTTGGAACCGCTCAGGACGCTATGCATCCTCCAGCCTGGCGGCCTGCCTCTGCGTGTGATGCCGCCGACCTCTGCTCAGAGCCGCCCCACGGCAAGCTATCCCGCCTCGGGGTCTGAGATACAGACCACCCACCCTTGGAGAGCGCGGAGGTTAATCCGAGTGTAATTCAGAGTGAGCCTCCCATATCTGAGGTCCCCTGAATCCAAGGATGCAAGCAACCACTGACCTCGTAGCTCTGTAATTTTTACTGCTGCAAGCCACCTGCGTTAAGGGGACCCACATGGTCCCACAGCCAATTGTCCTTTTATTGTTCCTTCAAGACTGTGACTGTCCCGAGCACAGCAGTGAGGGGAGCCTGCCAGTGAGGCTGGTGGAGGAGACCCTCCCACGGATGCCGGGCTGGGGCTGGTGGGGGCGTGGGGGGGTGGGGGGAGGCCGTTTCCCGCAGTGAACTGGTGGTGGTCTTCGCTGTGCGTTTCTCACACTGTGGCCCGTGAACCTGCAGAATCGGCATCACCAAGGAGCTTGTGTGAAGTGCCAGTCTCTGTGGCCTCCCCAGGCCCCCCGATCAGAAACCCCGGGATAGGGTGGGGGCCCTGTGTCTGAAGGCGTCCCCTAGGTGATCCTGAATGCCCACGCAAGTCTGAGAGCCAGTGTCTCGGCTGAATAGTTTAGGGCCCCTTTCCAGGCTCACCATGTGGATCTCCATTCAAAATTTATCATTATTGATTTTTTAAAAATAGGCCTGTCAGGGTATGTTCATTGTAGATATTTGTTTTGTTTTGTTTTTAATCAGACAAACAGAAGCATCTTTCATGGCAGTTAAATCTGTCCTTCCATTAGCTGACCACTTGGTTTCATGCATCAAGCCTTGACCTAGCAGATTCTGTCCTGATGTCATGAAGTCTGAAAGCTGAGGCACTTATGGGCGGGCTGAGCTATTCCAAAGGTGCATGGCATCTCCCCTGTCTTCGTGTCCTCCCTTCCTTCCAGAATGTGAGTCTGAAACCTTTTACCCACCAAGAAGAAGCAGATGGAACATTAGTGTAGGGTCACAGAAAGCTGTGTTTCAATTTCAGCTCTGCTGTTTTCTAGCTGTGTGACCTTCGGAGAGTTACTTCACCTGTCTGAACCACTACAGACTCATCATAAAATGGTGCCAACAGTTCCTAGTGAGAGCACTGCTTCGGGGATTCAGGGAGACGGGAAACCTTGTCACAGCATGGGACACTCAGAACATTTAGCTTTTAGATTCTAGAGAGCCTGAGGTTCAGCCAGGTCTACTTCCCTGCTTTGTGAGAGTGCTCCCTGCAAAGGAGAGGGAGTAAGGGGAGGACTCCAGCCGCAGCCTCCGGGTGATCCGGCTGCGGCCCCGGAAGAGCTGTGGTGGCTGGGGACCCCCAGGAGCTTGGGGAGTCAGTGACATCACCACCCTCCATCTAAGGACAGACAGAATGGTGCCGTCCTTGAAGGCATTTGGCTTGGCAGAGTTTTCCGAAGGACAGAAAAACACGGGTCGCAGTAGTCCTATCCAGCTCGGCATGGACAGTCCCAAATCCTCTTCTGCCCAGCAGCCCAGGTCGGGGCCTGGAAAGAGTGAGCAGAGCGCCCCCCGCAGGCCCAGTCCGCCGTGTCCTCCGTGGTGTTGTATCAGGAGGGCGGTGCAGCGTGATCCTCTGCGGGAATCCGGACCCGGCCAGGACGCCTCTGCTGTTCACTTAGCAAGAGCAGCCTTTGCGAGGACATCGGGTTCACATTAGAGACTCGCCAGGGTCTTCCACAGCTAAGAGATCCTGCGTGCCACGGCTGAGACCCGGCTCAGCCAGAAAAATACATAAATAATTTAAAAAGGAAAGAAAAAAGAGCCAGGGTCCAGGGTGGACTCTGGGCCCCGGGGGATGGGCACGAGCGTGTGCACCAGCCGCCTGCAGGGGGCGCTGTGAGTGGGCCAGCGGGCCCCCTGCACCCAACCGCGGGGTGAGTGGGATTCCCAGGAGTGACTCACATCCACTGCGGGTGAGTGGGTCCCCAGGGGTGTTCACCCAGCCCCGGGGGCGAGGGCAGCTCTTCTGGAGATTACTGTCTTGCCTAAGGACAGTCAGTTCAGTTCAGTTGCTCAGTCGTGTCCGACTCTTTGCGACCCCATGAACGGCAGCCCACCAGGCCTCCCTGTCCATCACCAACTCCCGGAATCCACCCAAACCCATGTCCATCGAGTCGGTGATGCCATCCAACCATCTCATCCTCTGTCTTCCCCTCTCCTCCTGCCCTCAGTCTTTCCCAGTATCGGGGGCTTTTCAAATGAGTCAGCTCTTTGCATCAGGTGGCCAAAGTATGGGAGTTCCAGCTTCAACATCAGTCCTTCCAATGAACACCCAGGACTGATCTTCTTTAGGATGGACTGGTTGGATCTCCTTGCAGTCCAAGGGACTCTCAAGAGTCTTTCCAGCAACACAGTTCAAAAGCATCAATTCTTCGGTGCTCAGCTTTCTTTATAGTCCAAATCTCACATCCATGCATGACTACTGGAAAAACCATAGCCTTGACTAGACAGACCTTTGTTGGCAAAGTAATGTCTCTGCTTTTTAATATGCTGTCTAGGTTGGTCATAACCTTCCTTCCAAGGAGTAAGCGTCTTTTAAGTTCATTGTCGCAGTCACCATCTGCAGTGACTCTGGAACCCAGAAAAAATAAAGTCAGCTGCTGTTTCCACTGTTTCCCCATCTATCTGCCATGAAGTGATGGGACCAGATGCCATGATCTCAGTTTTCTGAATGTTGAGCTTTAAGCCAACTTTTTCACTCTACTCTTTCACTTTCATCAAGAGGCTTTTTAGTTCCTCTTCACTTTCTGCCATAAGGGTGGTGTCATCTGCGTATCTGAGATTATTGATATTTCTCCCAGCAATCTTGATTCCAGCTTGTGCTTCTTCCAGCCCAACGTTTCTCATGATGTACTCTGCATATAAGTTAAATAAGCAGGGTGACAATATACAGCCTTGACGTACTCCTTTTCCTATTTGGAACCAGTGTGTTGTTCCATGTCCAGTTCTAACTGTTGCTTCCTGACCTGCATACAGGTTTCTCAGGAGGCAGGTCAGGTGGTCTGGTATTCCCATCTCTTTCAGAAGTTTCCACAGTTTATTGTGATCCACACAGTCAAAAGCTTTGGCATAGTCAATAAAGCAGAAATAGATGTTTTTTCTGGAACTCTCTTTTTTGATGATCCAGCGGATGTTGGCAATTTGATCTCTGGTTCCTCTGCTTTTTCTAAAACCAGCTTGAACATCTGGAAGTTCACGGTTCACGTATTGCTGAAGCCTGGCTTGGAGACTTGCGCATTACTAGCATGTGAGATGAGTGCAATTCTGTAGTAGTTTGAGCATTCTTTGCATTGCCTTTCTTTGGGATTGGAATGAAAACTGACCTTTTCCAGTCCTGTGGTCACTGCTGAGTTTTCCCAAATTTCCTGGCATATTGAATGCAGCACCTTCACAGCATCATCTTTTAGGATTTTAAATAGCTCAACTGGAATTCCATCACCTCCACTAGCTTTGTTCGTAGTGATGCTTCCTAAGGCCCACTTGACTTCACATTCCAGGATGTCTGGCTCTAGGTGAGTGATCACACCATCCTGATTATCTGGGTCATGAAGATCTTTTTTGTACAGTTCTTCTGTGTATTCTTGCCACCTCTTCTTAATATCTTCTGCTTCTGTTAGGTCCATCCCATTTCTGTCCTTTATTGAGCCCATCTCTGCATGAAATGTTCCCTTGGTATCTCTAATTTTCTTGAAGAGGTCTCTAGTCTTTCCCATTCTATTGTTTTCCTCTATTACTTTGCCGACAGACAGCTACCAAATGCCAGAACCGGGGTTTGAACCGGGGTCTTAGCCACCACACTACCTGTAGCACTGTGTTGTCTTACTTTGGGCCTTTGAGCCGAAGAGGTCTCACCAGGTTTTTTTTTTTTTGACAAAAGTACAACTTCTTCCAACTTCTCTGAGAGCTGGCTGGCTCTCAGCTCGCTGTATATTGACCAGCTTAACTGGCCTTTTTGTAAAACCATGCAGATGAAGAGAGTATTTGGAGTATCTGACTATTTGGAGACACCCATTAAAAAAAAAAAAAACCTCTTCATGTGGGCTGGAATTAAAATGCAACAGCAGCACACGAGAAGGCAGCGGTAATGAAGGATGACCGTGTGGTACCCAAGAGCCATGCAGGGCTGGCCCTGGAGGCCACAGCGTCCGTGCTGAGGTCAGAGGTCCTAGTCCCCCACTGGTGATCGTGGGGCCCCAAGATGCCTGCTGCAGTCTTGGCTGAAGAATCTTCTTGCCTGGAGAATCCCATGGACCGAGGAGTCTGGCGGGCTACAGTTCATGGAGTTGCAAAGAGTTGGACACGACTGAGCGCCTAACACACACAACCTCAGCATACACACTTCACTGCTTTTCCTGTTGGTTGATGGAATATCCAGATTTGCTGGTCTTGTTCAAAAGGAGTCGGCGCACTCACCCCAGGATGTGTTCCATCTCGGAGCCCTGAGTGTGTCCAGGCAGATGTCTTATTTGGGGAAGTAGACCTCTCCCGCTGAGAATGCCATGGAGGTGGCAGATTTTTAAAGAATTTATGCGGTACATTTTTGCTTCTTCCTGGGAAAGCACCCAGATTTATCTGTGAGGTGGTAGAGCCTTAGGAAATGGTTTTCCCTGGATGGTACAGCTGCCGGCGTGGAGCCTCACCAGAAGTCATTCAGATGGAAGGCTCCTTTCGCTTCTCTTTCAGTAGCAGAAGGGCTTAGCTCCAAGTCCGTGTTTGGTGACACCAGTGTGCTTCGACTCACGTGGAAAGAAATGAAGCGAAAGAAAGACGTGCAACTTCAAGTGGAGCCGCGTGTCCGGGGGTGGGGAGGCCGACGCCCTCCCCCGGGGTCGAGGCCCCCCAGTTCCCTTCCCCGTAAAACCCGAGTCTCCGGAGGGGACACCGCCCCCCACCCCGCCGGCGGAGCTCCGGGGCGCAGGGGAAGGCCGTTTGCACAGCGCGTGCCTCCCTTGTGAACACAGGGACCCCCGTCTGCGCCTTCCTTCACCGCTCCTCCCGCCTCCGTGTCTGCCCCAGCTCTGCGCCCGGATTTCTCCCTAGTGTGCAGGCTCCCAAACCGCCTCCCTCCAGAGCGGCTCCTCTTGTCAGCAGGCTCAGCAGGACTTGGACGTTTTACTCCTCTTTTCTTCCCAGATTAATCTCTCTTTCTGGAGCTCCGCCAGACCTGATGTGGGGATGCGCCCGCGCCTCCTTGCTAAAGCCCAGGCTGTGTTTTGACTTAAAATTACAGGACCGGCTTCCCCTGACGCGCAGGGTAGCCAGCTTGGCCGGCGCTGCGTCCTCCGCGTCATCTGTCTCACAAAGGGCTCTGAGCATCTTCTCCGCGCCAGACTCCCTGCTGTATCCCCGGGATGCCGGAACGGAGGACAGGCGGCGTCCCTGACGCTCTGAACTGACATGCAGCGTCAGTTACGGTGAATACACCTGGTACATCATGTGCTGGACGCAGCGCTAAGCCTGTCACGTGGATTGTCGCATCATCAAATGGACGTGAACACCTTCTACGGCAGAGCTTGGCTCACTGCAGCTCTCGGTCCAAAAGGGGCCGGCCCACTGCCTGATGTTGTCGATAAAGTTTTATTGGAACACGGTGACGACCGTTTATGTATTATTACCTGTGACTGCTTTTGCGCTACAATAGCAGAGTGGAGAGGCTGCAACAGAGAACACGTGGCCTGAAAAACCTAAAGTCCTTATTATCTGACTGGGTGCAGATAGAGTCACCCGCCCCGATTTAAGTTAGAGGAACTCCCCCGTCGTATAGATTAGCACGCGGCCGAGCTGGGTGGACTCCGCCCTGGGCAGTCCCCCTCTTTGGCGTCCCTGTGACCCCGTCCTTGTCCAGCCCTGGCGCTGACTGTGCCCTTAGGCCTCTCCGCTCCGTGGACCCCCCTGCCCACAGGGAGTGCAGCGTGGGGCTCCCTGGGAAGTGGCAGCTGCGGTGGGTTTGGAGGAGGTTTCAGGGGGAGTGCTGTGGGAACGCCCGTGGGGAAGGGCGCGTGGCTGAAGGAGGTGCTGGGCTCCCTCACGGTGACCGCAGTGACCTGACCAGTGCTGGGGGGACCAGGAGGATGGGCCGTTGTCCCCACGTGGCCTGGTCATTGGGCGTTGCTTGGCCTGGAAGGGAGTGAAGGCTTTGGGGGGGCTCTAGCAGAGCAGGGTGCGGCTGGCGGCTGGCACGGCCTGCCAGTTCTGCAGGGGGACCTGAGTGCCCAGGTTCTGAGCTGGGTGATACCCTGAGGAAGAGTAGGCCCATGTGCCTGCACCCCTCCTGCTTCTCCAGATGACAGGGTTTCAGCACCTCCCTTCCCAGGCCAGGCCTTTGGTATGGGGCCCTCTCCCCGGAAATTCACCCCTAGAGTCCCTGCTTTGGCAGGAACTGCCGGCTCCCAGTGGGTGCGAGGTTTGGGCCGTGGTTGGGGAATAGCGGGCCTTGTGTGTCTCGCTGCCAGACGTGGGTGTGAACGCAGAGCTCGTGTCCAGGGATGCTCTGGGGTCGCGGAAGCTGCATGTATTTATCTCTCTTCTCCCCCAATCTCTAGTTTCAGTGGCGATTCTCCCGAGACGAGATGCGTAACAGGACGACGAGGAAATCCAGAGGGAAACTCCGTGCCAGGGGCAAGCGGCAAGCCGAAGAAAGCGAGAAGAACCCAGAAGAGCAGCTTCCCAGAGCGGGAGACGCGGGGAGCCGTGCGCCCGGGCGGGAGGACTGGGCCTCCGCGGGAGGGGCGGCCCCCAGCTGGGCGGAGGGCCCCGCGGAGAAGCCGTGTCCGGACGGACGGCCGTGTGTGGAGGGCGAGGCTGTGCAGAACGGCCCCGCGGGCCCCAGCCCGGCCCCGGTGGGGGGCAGCGCGGGGCGCCCCGGCTCCGAGCCTGGAGAGGATGCCGGCGCGGGGGTTTCCGCGGGGGTGGCTCCGGGGCCCGCGGCAGCCGAGCGCCCCTGAGTCTCGCGGGGCCGGCGGGCTGGGGGCTACCTTTGGCTTGGCGTGACCCCTCGTGGTGAGCTTAATGAGCCCTCCGAGGAGGGCCGGGTCCCCGGCAGCGTTGGTTTCTGCACATCCTTTTGAAATGTGTCCTGGGAGTCCAGCCCTGACTCTTACCGCTCCTGGAGGGGCTGCACCACCTAAGGTCTCCAGGGAGCCTCAGGCCAAACCCCGGGACCTGCCTGGCTGCCAGCGAAGGCGGACGTGGTCGCCGCCCCCAGCCCCCGCCCCGAGATGGGGGTCCAGCCCCTGCTGTCGCTGCAGCTGCTGGGTGCTTGTAACACGCCCTGGAGCCCGGCCACTGCTTTCCTCTGTCTAACCCCTGGACCCTGCTGCTTTGGCAAAGAACGTGACATTGGGAGGGGAGGTGCCTCGCCTCCTGGCTTTTCTCTAGGTGTTCCCATGGATACTGGTGATCTGGAAACGCAGGGGCAATTCTGTGCGTGTACCCACTTCAGCAGAATGTCCGTGAAAGTATTCTGTGTTTGTATTAATGCCAAAAAAACATTTAAGGTTTTGTCTTCAGCACACCCTAGGAACACACCTTCGTTCTGTTGTTTCAGGGCCAGCTGACTGGTGGGGAGCCTCTGTTGCGTGTTACTGTAATCAGCGTGTCCTTGGCCAGGTCGCTTCCCACGCGTGTTATGATGTGTTTATGTCGTCCAGAAAATACTGTGGAGGCTCTAAGTAGATGCAGCTGCAAAGCCTGGAGAGAGAGTGCCGACTGACGTGCCCAGCAGCCTGTCTCTCCTCTTTCTTGTTTAGTTACTTAAAGCAATAAATCACCTATGAGTTCAGTGCATTGTGAGTACCAGTCTTTCTTGATGTCACACTGAAGAGTCCTAGCCTGGTGTCCGGACACCCCGACCCCTGGTCCCCTGGTCCTGTTTCCTGAGTCCCTTAACTCCTGGCAGCAGCAGGAGGAGCCAGCTGAGCTCGCTCTGCTTTCGTGTCATTTGTACAAAGAAGATGAAAGCGGGATTCAAGGGCCACCAGGTCAGTCAGGGCACCCCCGTTGCCCCAGGGTGGGGGAGACAGTACCTTTTTAAAACAAAAAGATTACTCAGCATGCCTCCAAGCTTTTTAAGTAAATTATTCAGTGTGCAAATAATTGATCTGTGTGCAGATACATTTTTATTTATTTTTATTTATCTTTTTATCTGTGTGCAAATTTGCTAAAATCAAATACATTTTAAATAGAATTTAATAGGGCAGAATTGAAAATCCTAACGCAGTCACATTGCACATTTTCCTTTTATGAGCAAACTTCCGAGCCTAAGCCCCAGAGCTTACGATAAAGGATGAAGACTGTTCAAAGAGAAGATAGTCTGTATTTCAGTTATACACCCACACACACACATACAATCAGATTCTTTTCTTTTATAGGTGATTACAAAGTATGGAGTAGAGCTCCCTGTGCTAAACAGTAGATCCTTGTTGGTTGTCTCTTTTATATACAGTGGTGTGTATGTGTTAATCCCAAACTCCTAATTTGTACTGTTTCATACGTAAGTTCATTTGTATCATTTTTGTTTAAGATTCCACATATAAGCGGTATCATATGATACTTGTTTTTCTCTGACTTACTTCACACAGTATGATCATCTCTAGGTCCATCCATGTTGCTGCAAATGGCATTATTTCATCCCTTTTTATGGCTGAGTAATATTCCATCGTGTATATGTACCACATCTTCTTTATCCGTTTATCTACCAGTGGACGTTTAGGTTGCTTCCTGTCTTGCCTATTGTGAATAGTGCTGCAGTGAACACTTGGGTACATGTATCATTTTGAATTTGGTTTTCTCTGGATATGAGCCCAGGAATGGAACTCCAGAACTGTATGGTAGCTCTGCTTTTAGTTTTCTAAGGGCCCTCCGTACTGCTCTCTATCGTGGCTACACCAATTTACATTCCCACCAACAGTGTAGGGTGTTCCACACCCTCTCTGGCATTTATTATTACTTGACTTTGATGATGGCCATCCTGACAGGTGTGAGGTGATACCTCATTGTAGTTTTGATTTGCATTTCTCTAATAATTAACAATGTTGAGCATCTTTTCATGTGCCTCTTAACCATCTTTATGTCTTTTTTGGAGAATTGTCTATTTAGGTCTTGAACCCATTTTTTTTGTTTGTTTGTTTTTTAAGCTGGGCTGTTTGTTTTTTTTTAATTGAGCTGTGTGTGTATTTTGGAAATTAATCCCTTGTTGGTAGCATCATTTGCAAGTATCTTCACCCATTCTGTAGGTTGTCTTTTTGTTTTACTTATGGTTTCCTTTGCTGTGCAAAGCTTTTTCATTACATTAGGTCCCATTTCTTTATTTTTATCTATCTCTGACTAGGAGATGGATCCAAAAAGGTCTTGCTGTGATTTATGTCAGAGTGTCCAGCCTATATTTTCCTCTAGTTTTATATTAGTAGTATCTGGTTATGTGTTTAGGTCTTTAATCCATTTTGAGTTTACTTCTGTGTATGGTGTTAGACAAGGTTCTAATTTCATTCTTTTAAATGTAGCTGTCCAGTTTTCCCAGCACCACTTATTGATGAGCTTGTCTTTTCTACATTGTATATTCTTGCCTCCTTTCACATAGATTAATTGACCATAGGTGCATGGGTTTATTTCCATCCCATCCCATTGATAATTGCTTTTGTGCCAGTACCACACTGTTTTGATGACTGTAGCTTTGTAGTATAGTCTGAAGTCAGAGAGCCTGGTTTGTCCAGCTCTGCTTTTCTTTCTCAAGATTGCTTTGACTATACAGAGTAAAAGAATATGTGTACAAGCTTCCATACAAATTTAAAATCTTTTTTTCTAGTTTTGTGAAAAATGCCATTGGTAATTTGCTGGAATTGCATTCAATCTGTAGATTATCTTGGGTCGTATGGTCATTTTGACAATATTCATTCTTCCAATCCAAGAACACATTTTTCACCTGTGTCATCTTCAACTTCTTTCATCAGTATCTTATAGGTTTCCAAGTACAGATCTTTTGCCTCCTTATGTAGGTTTATTTCTAGGTATTTTATTAAGATTGTTTTTAAAATAAAAGACAGTTTTAAAGAAGATGTTTTTTTTTAATTATTTTAAAATGACATTTTCCACACTTATACTCACAAATAGCTACACAGTATTTTGATTTAGTAAGAATATTACCTCTTAGCTCATATCTTAGAGGATTGCGATGCTAGAAAAATAAGCTCCCAAAGTAGCAGGCGGGGACAAAAGCCACACCGATTCTTACAGCTCTGAGAAGCACAGGATGCTGGCTGCATCCTCAGGTGGATGCCTTAGATCACAGAGTGGGGTGTGTTTTTTGATAATTAAATGACATCTCTGCGGGCAGAATTGTGGAAAAATAGTCACAGGTGAATGTAGCTAATTGGAACTCCTCAGGGAGCGTGGCCCCAGCACAGGGAACAAGGAGGTCTTGTTTCAGCAGGCTGCGGCACATTCCTGCTGCCATCTGGTCTACCTCGGGCAGGACCCAGATTGGCAGCACCTTAGTCACTGGCGAGCTTAAAAATCTCAGGACTTCCTGGAGGCCTGGTGGTTGATGCTGTGATTCTGATGCAGGGGGCACGGGTTCAGTCCCTGATTGGGGAAATGAGATCCCACAAGTGGTATAGCAAAAAAATAAAGATCTCTGACACCTGGGTCCCACCCCAGAGACTGCCCCTGGGGTGTGGCCAGGCCTTGGGATTTGCAAACCGCCACCCCGCCCCCACCCCTGCAAATTCTCTGGTGCAGCTGAGGGTGAGACGTGTGGTCACAGGATGGCCATGAGCTGACTCCCAGCTTGTTCCTTGTGAAATGAGCCATTTCTGATGAAAGGTGAGTAAACCCCTAAATCCCACTCCCTTCCTCCTGCATGCGCCTGGTAAATATGGGGATTTCTGAAGGGAATTTTACGTTGCCAAGGTTGCCAGTGGGGGACAAGGCCATCTTTGGCATTGCCAAGGCCCCAGGATACCAGTGAATCTTGGAGGATTTGGTGAGAGGCTTGTGTGTGTGGAGATCAGTCTCTAGGGCTGCAGCTGTCACAGCAGGCCTGGAAGGAGCGGGGTGTTTTGAGGTGATTGAGTGATGAAGAGGGGGGCCCCAAATAACCACCGTGGGGCCTGATGTCAGCACTGTGCAGCCTAGCAGGTTGTTCTGACGCTCAGCCATCTCATCACAACAGAAGCTCTGTGACAATGTTTATAGTCCTAACGTATTTGTTGTTCATTAGTCATGTCCAACTCGAAGACCTTGCGAATGTAGCCCGTCAGGCTCCTTGGTCCATGGGATTCCCAGGCAAGAACACTGGAGTGGGTTGCCATTTCCTCCTCCAGTGTATTTGTTACTGGTCTGTAAGTAACCAGACAATGAACATCAGCTCAGTTGTTGTCGAGTTTTTTCAAACCTCTAAATGGATTATACTTCAGAGTCATGCTTGAGGGGACCGGCTTCAAGAGGACATCAGCAGGAGACGTTCTAATTCACTTCTTAGGAAGCCTGTTTGATCAGTAATCTAAACATATTAATCACAGCCCCGCTAAACCACAGATCATCCTAGTTGAGGATGAGCTCTCAAAGGGAAGAGTGGGACGTCACTGGCAGGAATGTTGTTGTGAAGCTCACCGCCCACATCCGGGGCAGGGTCACGCAGGCCCTGGGGGCCGTCCTGCTGGGCTCACCCGAGCAGGCTGAGAGCCGCAGTCAGGGTTAAAGATGACGTTGTGGGGGGCTGTATGGGGGCGAGGAGGGGGCTGGGGGCACAGGCGGCCTGGAAGAGGCTGCGGAGAGGCTGGCACCACGTGGGGAGTCTGGGTTTCCTGTACCTGCCCCCAGAGTGATGGGATCCCGTCAGATCAATGACAGGACCCGCCAAGCCGTAGACTGGCTTTCCGAGGCGGTGTTCCCCACAGGTTTCTGTTGCCAACATCACTTCTGCGGCCAGACCACAGTGAACGGTCCCCAAGCTGTGGGCCCCGCGCCTGGCGGGTGCTGGCTGCCCCCAGCCCTGCAAGACCAGCCCCTGCGCGTTCACCTGGGCAGGCTCAGACCACTCTCTCTTCCGGACTTATGGCTTTAACGCCTACCCCCTGTGCTGGGTGCTGGGGAGACGGAGCCAACCCCCTGCTCCCCTGGGCCCCACAGCACACCCCAAACGGCTGCACGGGGCAGGGACTGTGCTATCTTGGGCCGCGGAGCTCGGCAGGGCGTGAAGGCGAGCGCTGGGCAGGCTGTGGAAAAGGTGAGCCCTGAGGTCGGGTGAGTGGTCTGCAGGGAGGCCGTGTGCCTGGTGGTCCAGACGAGGGGCATGGATGCTGGGGCTGTGTTGCTGGATAGAAGCCTGACGGCCACTTCCCAGGCACGGGGTCTGGGTAATACGGGTACGACAGTGTGAGAGTTAAATGAATACATGTGGAGCTTTTGGAGAACAGCTGGCACACAGCAGGTGCTGCATAAATGTCCGTGAGGAGGAGGAATCTGAGAGCAGGCTCTGAAGATTCTGCAACTGACCGGAGAATGAAGAGGTGCTGAAACTACCTGTCACACCAGAAACAAGAATACTGCCTTTTTTTCAGATTTTTTTTTTTTTCATTGTGGACCATTTTTAAAGTCTTTATTGAATTTGTTACAAGTTACTTCTGTTTTCTGTTTTGACTCTTTTGGCTGTGTGGGAGCCCGGATCCCCAACCAAGGATGAAACCTGCACCCCCTGCGCTGGGAGGCAGAGTTTTAACCAGTAGACCAGGAAGCCCCAGGAACACTGTCCTCATCAGACATTTCCTCAGAGGAACCAATACTGTTGTCAAGGACTTCCCTAGAACCTCTCTCGAGGGTTCGTTTGCAGGATTTGAACCACTCATCCAGCATTATTCCACAAAGTCACTAAAATGCAAGTCTCGAGCCTTTCCTTAAGACCCAGGGAATATGTCTTTTTAACTTCTGGGGAGTCAGGACGTTTCAGGGCATCGGGGGGCAGTTGGCGGGGAGACTCTGGGTGAGGCACGTGTTTGTACGACTGTTTACCCTGTGTCTGGGGGCAGAGCCTAACTTCTTTCTCCCAAATGATTCAACAGGGATGCTGGCAATCACAGCCACGCTGGCCACGGTATCTCAGAAACGGGGCAAAGGGGTTCGTTCAATCCAGAGACGGTTTAAAACGCAGACCCCATGTTGGCTGACTGGTGAAAGAGGTTTTTCACCCTATAACTAATGCAGTAAAACCTACACATCCGTAGTTAAACATGTTGCTCACTAGTCATTAAACCCAATATGCCTTTGGATTTTTCTACTGCCTCTAAACAATATAAAAGTCTCAGTTATGATAAGGAACAGCCTTCACTTATCAGAGTGAGTATTAAAACACTCCGTGTAATGGACCCCTGTGTCTGAGACTCTTCAGGCCTGTACCTCCCCTGTCTTATGAATTCTTCAACAAAAACAACAAGGAAGTCATCCTGGAAGAAAGGACAACCAGCAAGCTTGCCAGTTTCTGGGTCCAAGAAATGCCGAAGTTGCAGTCTACAGCCTCTCTTTCTTGAAGCTGGGGAACTATCAATTCAGCCCTGTCTCAGTCCAGCCCACCTGAAGCCCCAGTAGGCAAATGTTTGTCAGCCTTCTCTCTTATTAATGGTGATCCCACCATTTCTCTTGAGCCCCAACTCCAGAATTTAATCAGTGGCAGAGTGCAAGAGTCCTCTTCATCAAACCAAACTTTTCCCTTGCTTCAGTCCAAGGCAATTTTGTCTTATGCTGGAGATGCAAACTACAGTCACTGTGACAATTAATCAAGCGCCTGAAGACAGTAAAGACAGTCTTTGGTCATCACTCATCAGAATGGCCAACCGCAACTCCCCGTGGCCCCTAAGGCCCGCTCTCCGTCATGAAACCGTAGGACGGTAAAGCGGAAAGGGATTTCAGTTGACAGTCCTACCTGCTTGACAGATGACAGCAGGTCAGAGAGCCGGGCGAGCCGGGCAGGTCTCCAGATGCCTGGCACCACGCCCTTGCCATCAGACCACACTCTCCCTCTATACTCCTCTCTAGGCGCCTGACAACAGAGACGCCAGTGGGATTTAAAAACCTCACCCAGCGGGATGCTCTCACACTGGTCAAAATGGCTAAAGTCTACAAATAACAAATGCTGGAGGTCTGGAGAAAACGGAACCCTCCTACACTGTTGGTGGGAATGTAGACTGGTGCAGCCACTGTGGAGAACAGTGTGGAGGTTTCTCAAAAAACTAAAACTAGAACTAACCATATGATCCAGCAACCCCACTCCTGGGCATGTATCCAGAGAAAATCATAATTCAGAAAGATCCATGCATCCCAGGGTTCACTGCAGCACTATTTACAATAGCCAAGACATGAAAACAACCTGAATGTCCATCAACAGATGAGTGGATGAAGAAGGTGCCGTGTATGCAGACAGAATGGAACGTTACTCATTCATGAAAAAGAGTAAGTCAGAAAGAGAAAGACAAATACCATATATCACTTGTGCAATCACATGTGGAATATAAAATACTACACACGCGAACATACCTATGAACAGAGATGGACTCACAACTTGGCGGTTGCCAGGTGGGTGGGGGGGATGGATTGGGAGTCCAGGCTGAGCAGATACAAGCTCATATATAGGATGGATAAAAAACAAGGTCCTACTGGACAGCACAGGGAATTGTACTCAATATCCTGTCATAACCCATAATGGAAAAGAATATGAAAGAGAATATGTAGATGTATAACCAAATCACTTAGCTGTACTGCAAAAATAAATACATTGTAAATCAACTATCAGTTCAGTCGCTCAGTTGGGTCCCACTCTTTGCAGCCCCATGGACAATCACTATACTGCAAAAAACTGTTTGTGATGAGTAAACTTTTTAAAAAGGAGCTCTTTTGACCCTATTTCCCTTTCCAGTTACCATCCTATCTTTTTCCTTCCCTTAACAGTGAAATTCTTTGCAATTATAATCAGTACTCACTGGCTGTAATTTCCTCCCCAAACCCACTCCAGTGTTTCCCTTGTAACGGCCCTCTTATCACGACCACTGGTGACCTTCCAGTTGCTGCATCAGTGACTGCTCATTAGAACCTCTCTCCTGTTACTTTGAGCATGGTACAGCTGACCGGTCCGTCCTGCTTGAAACTTTGCTCACATGGGGTTGACACCACTCTCTTCTTGTCTATGCGAGCACTTTCTGCAACTCTAGAAGCGCCAAACCTCATCAACCCTCCACAGCTTACTGAGGGCCACTAACTCAGCCAAGGCAGCCCCAAACAAGCTGAACATTGAAAATTTGAGCACAGTGGATGCAAACAATTAAATGTACAAAAAGCCAAGAGTTCACAGGGAGACTTAAAAAAACCTCATCGGTCACTTTGGAGGTTGCTTGGACACCAACTCGTAACAGGTTAGTTAGTGAACAAAGAGAAAGAATGGAGCGCTGATCCCGCCTTTCCAATTCAGACTCATTTCAGGGCAAAGTCGATGGGGGCAAGTTCTTTGTAGAAGAATCATGGGCAATAAATGCAGGCCAGATGATAGAAATGGGCAGTTAGTTCTTAATGAAATAGCACACAAAGATCAACAGCTACTAAGATAACTTGGGTGAAAGGCTGATAGAGAACTTTATAGTCGAGGGGAATCAGGCTGACAAAAGCTGAACCCACCGACCAATCTTAAAAACACTGAAAGCGAGACAGACATTAGGTACCACCTCAGGATGCAACAGAAATACGTAACACCACTCACGAGGTGGTCTTGCAAAAGAAAAAAAAATCTTGAGTCTGAATATAAATAAGCTCCAGATCTACTTCCCAGTTTATGTGACATACAGCACAGAGGGCCACACCGAGAGGATACCGTGGGCTGGGTTCACAACGTGGGAAAGTCCTCAGGACAGACGACCCGGCTTCTTCAGCAAAGTGTCTGGACGTGTGCGTGGGGAGGGGAGAGGGGACTGTGGATTGAAAGACGCTCACAAGAGATGCCAACCGAATTGTGAGATGTGGACTTCGAGGCAATGTGGGGAGAACAATGTAGGGAAAACAGTGACCTCTCAGATGCTAGTAAGCGGTCATTGTTACTTGTGCTGGTATGATGATAGCTCTATGGTCATGTTGAGGTGATACAGCTATTACCTGCTCAAGAATTTACAGGTATGATTTCTAGGGTTTGCTCCAAAATACTCCTGGAACATCAAAACCCAAGAAATTGAGAACAGATAAAAATAGACCAAAAAAAAAAAATAGACCAGAGCATGCTGGTAATCAATGACGTGGGTGATGGATGTATAAGAGTTAATTCTACTGCCTTCTCTACCTTGGCGTCTCTACCATTTCCTTCTCCAGGGGATCTTTCCAACCCAGGAATCAAGCTCACGTCTCCTGCACTGAGGCGGGGGCGGGGGGGGGGGGGTTGGGTTCTTTATCGCTGAGGCTCCAGGGAAGCCCAGCTAAGACCTGGTGATGCCAATGTGTGTGTGTGTGGTAGTCGCTGGGTCGTGGCCAGACTCCTTGCGACCCCAGGGATGGTAGTTCGCCAGGCTCTGCTGCCCGTGGGACTCTCCAGGCAAGAATACCGAGGCAGGTGGCCACTGCCTTCTCCAGGTGTAGCCAATAAATAATTAAAATAAAACAAAACAGTGCCCAGTTCACCAGCTCTGGGAAGGCCGTCTCACCCATGTAAGAAGCATCTACTAAGTGCCTATCTCACGCTCAGGAGAGCTCTGAACAAGGCAGAGCCCTCCTCACAGGCAGGCTCCAGACCAGCGGAAGAACCCCAGGCTGTCCAGCCTCTCACATCTCACATCCTGAACAGGAAAAGGAAATGCAGAGTCGCGCGGCACGAGAGGATACAGCAGGCTGGGTTCACGCACTGCCCTGCTGAGTCCTCCCTGTGGACCATCACCTTCAGTCCCGTGAATGGCCCTGCGAGGGAGGTGGCACAATTATGTGCCCACACCTGTGTAATTACAACCCGGGGCATCACGCAGGTCAGCAACGAGCTCTGGGTTACCTGCCCGGCGCAGGGCGGAGCTGAGATGCAAACCCAAGCAGTCTGGCTCAGGGCTCTCCCCAGCCGCCGTTCTCAGCCACCACGCCATCAGTTCCAAGCCACGTGGGCTGGACTTCCCCGAGACGGAGCTAGGAGCTCCCAGAGGGATCCTGACTGCCCTGGCTGGCAAGGGCAAACGGATATCCTTGAGCAGCAGACCAGAAGCACCATTCCGTGTTCATCGCCTGAAAGGACTGAGCTGGAAGGACCTGCCCTGCAGGCAAAGGTCACGACCTGGCCCCGCAGGGGTTTACAGCCCGTGCCAGGGAGCGAGCAGCTGGTGAGAGTTAACTCGGGGGGAGGGGCGGGGGGGGGGCAGTCCGGGGCCCTTCCAGGAGGAGGAGAACATTCTCGCTCACGTTTTCCTTAAGCTGTGTGCAGCGGTGGGTCTTGCCCGAGAGCTGGCCTTTCTTTAGGAGCTAAGGATCATACCGCACAAGGTCTTACTCATGGAATTGCTTTTCTCAGGCTCTTTGTTAACGGCTGTAATTGTAGCAAATCTTGCCTGGGGACCTGTTTCTCAAGACTTGTTCCCCTGATGACACAGCCCAGGACCTGTTCTCCCTGGCTAGTCTCCGACTGTTATCTCAGGATGTCTGCCTTGGGGGAGGGTCTGGGGGAGCTCTTACACCTGAAGGTATTCTTTTTCTCTATTCTCAGCAGTCAGCTGAGAAGTATCCAATGCTAACAGTGGGGGTGGGTACTCTTTCTACCTCCTTCTGATGTCCGTGTCAGCAGCTTTATCTGTCACTTTCACTTTCAATGAACATCTAACCAAGGCTCTCGTGAATGAGACGGCCTCTGGTCCCGGAGGTGAGTCTTCGGAGACCATGGATCCAGCGCCCCGGCTCGCCGTAAGCTGTCGCGGGCAGGGGTCGGGCAGAGCTGGGCGCCCCAGGGCGGGCGGCCCTTGTTCTCTGACAGCGTGCCCCAGGCCGCGCTGCAGACGCCCCAGCACCCTGGGCAGGCACAAAAAGGCCCGGGGCGGCCCCCTGCACTGGGCGTCTCCTCCTGGGGCCACCGGGGCCAGGGCGGAGCGCGCCGCCCCTATCCCCGCCCCTCCCTCACCCGCTCTCGGCCTCCTGATTGCGCGGCCCTCGGGCCCAGCCCACGGCCTGGACACTCGGGGCCTCCTGACTCAGGGCTCCAAGGAGCCAGAGCTCCCCGTGTGCCCTCCACCTCTGAACAGTGCCGACCACCGCCCTGAACGGACCCTGACGTTCCCATCGGGTCACAAGTCCCCCTTTGCTCCTCAGTTCAGTTCAGTTGCTCAGTTGTGTCCGACTCTTTGGGACCCCATGAATCGCAGCACACCAGGCCTCCCTGTCCATCACCAACTCCCAAGGTTTACTCAAACTCATGTCCATTGAGTCAGTGATGCCATCCAACCATCTCATCCACTGTCGTCCCCTTCTCCTCCTGCCCTCAATCCCTCCCAGCATGAGGGTCTTTTCCAATGAGTCAGCTCTTCACATCAGGTGGCCAAAGTATTTGGAGTTTCAGCTTCAACATCAGTCCTTCCAATGAATATTCAGGACTGATCTCCTTTAGGATGGACTCGTTGGATCTCCTTGCAGTCCAAGGGACTCTCAAGAACACCACAGTTCAAAAGCATCCATTCTTTGGCGCTCAGCTTTCTTTATAGTCCAACTCACATCCATACATGACCACTGGAAAAACCACAGACTTGACTAGATGGACCTTTGTTGGCAAAGTAATGTCTCTGCTGTTTAATATGCTGTCTATGTTGGTCATAACCTTCCTTCCAAGGAGTAAGCGTCTTTTTATTTCATGGCTGCAGTCAACATCTGCAGTGATTTTGGAGCCCCCCAAAATAAAGTCAGCCACTGTTTCCCCATCTATTTGCCATGAAGTGATGGGACTGGATGCCATGATCTTAGTTTTCTGAACATTGAACTTTAAGCCAACTTTTTCACTCTCCTCTTTCACTTTCATTAAGACGCTTTTTAGTTCTTCTTTGCTCCTAGTGAAATCAAATCTGGGATGGAAATAGGTGACCAACGATCTCTGCTAAAAACATAACAACATTCAAAACATCCTAGTCGAAGCTAGCGCGGTGATGCCAGCCATCACGAGGCCCCACAGGTCAATAATGTGTTTACGCCCTAGAGTCCCCGAGACCTGCCTGGAGAGGAGAAAGGCCCCTGCCCTCTCTCCTCAGCTGAGGACTGAACTCCCCATGGTCCCTGCACCTCCAGCACTGGTCTGCCTCTCTTCCCAGACCGCACACGCCTCATGAGGTTCTCCAAGAAGCCAGCCGCGCGGTCCTTGTCACAGAAAAGAACGTCTGCCCTAAGCCTGGGGAATTCTCTCAGATTTTTAAAAATCTACACAAAGATAAGGAGTACAGTCTTTCTAGTGGTTCCCCCAGAGCAGCCTTGAATAAGGCCCTCCACTCTCTCCACACACTCTGGGGACCGCTTCCTGACCCCAGGCTTAGCAAGAGCTTTAATGGTGGCTGCTTTCTTTCAGCCACTCAACAGGTATGCAAGAAGCCACGGAGCCAGGAACAACCCTGGCCAGAGAATGAAATACGAGGCCGAGCAGCAGGACTTGGAATCAGCTCTGCACCCCCTGATCAATCCTGAGCACACTTCCACAGCCCGTCAAGCCCAGCCACTGAGGGCAGAATTACAGAGGACTCAGTGTCGCCTTGGTCCTGAAAGAGAAGCCACCTCCCACGTGGGCGCTGAGACAGACAGCCAAGACACGGGCCTCAGAAAAGGTTTCATCTGAGAAGAAACTCAATCAGGATACATACTTCGGATATTCATTAACACAAAGCAAATATGCTGGACATTCAATACCCTAAAGCAGTTTTCCTAACAGCTTTCTATTTCCAAACCCAACTTTAACAGTCTGAACAAAGGAGGCTGCAGGCCACAAGAAAGTAAACTAAGACATTAAACAGAAACAATTTCAAATGAAATTAATTTAAGTTTATTCAACAAAAGATACATAGGTGGCTGTCAAATAATTTAAAGAACCTACATTTCACACACAAAACCTGTATTTTCACATGGTTGAAGGATGTGGATGTGTCTTTTTTTTCCCTTAAGGGGAAATAAAATATGTATTGACCAATTCAAGGTACACCATGAGATAATCAGTTATTCATAAGAGAAAGTCAATGTAGTAAAAATCAGTTTAATTAACGAAGTTTTTGCAACAAGTTTATCATTTAAGTCTGTCAGCTGATTTTTCTTGTTTCTCCAACTGGGCAGAGTCCACAGCCTTAAAAAGTAAGAGTGGGCAGAGGTAAATCATGGGCCCGAACCACAGAGCATCCTGAGTGTCAGGCCTCGGGGACCTCTGTCTGCCTCCTTCTCCCAGCCCCGCCCGCCCCTACCACCACTTCTCAAAGCAGATGTGCTCTCTGGGGACGCGGCTGCTCTCTAGCTCCTTGGAGAAGAAGTCTGTCATGGGAGGTGGACCACAAATGTAGAACAAGGTCTCTTTCGAAATGTAATCCCTTATCTCCTTCTCCGTTATTCTTCCTTCTGCCAAAAGCACAGAATAAACACCAAGTTAAGCCAGATGTGTTTGTACTGAAAGGGGGAAGGACCGACCACAGCTTGGCAACAGAGTTTATTTTCAATAACTGGGCCCAGAGGTCGCACCCCAAGTCATCCACCCTGGACCCCAGCGGAGAGCGTGTCTCCAGGCTTCCTGAAGCCACAGCGAGCAACGTGCGCAGCTGGTCACCACGCGCTCTCCAGACAGGGCCGGGCAGCATGCTGGTCTTTGGGACAGATTCAAAACTGCCTTCAGCAAAGTAACTAAACTGCTTTGTGAGAAATCCTTCCAGGAGGGGAAACCACGAGAAATTTAAATGACTATTAATGGCAAATGGAACTGATTCAGTCAAAGCTGGAGGATAAATTCTCTGTATGCATATTACAGCAATGACGCAAAGGTCCCCTAAAAAAATGCAGAAAATAAATTTTTAATATAGGCAGCAGGAGATCTGTATATAATAAGTGAACACAACTAATCTCTCCTTATGTTTCCATGATGAATCATCTCTCAATCCCCCAGGTAGTGACATTCCCAGCCAGCAACTCCCAACAATAAAGCATTTACACTCAACCAATTGGTACGTCCACACAGTAATGGCATGGAGACCGTCAAAATACCTTTTAGGAGACTCACCCGTGATGTATGGTCTGAGGTCTGCACTGATTTGTGTAGTCTGTTTTGTAACATGCAAACTGCATGCAATCTTCTCAGGAAATTCATTTACTAGATCGAGGATATTTTTCTGGAATGTCAAACGTATTTGGTCACACGACAATTTTAAAAAATCAAAACAGATGTGCACCCCCCGGACGCCGAAGCTCCACTGACAATTCTGCACACGTCCGCTGCTCGGCTCTCCACTTAGAGAGGCATTGTTTGCAGCCGGGCAGGCCAGAGCAATCTGAGTGCGGGGGGCTATTTGCCTTTAATTGAAATCTGAATATGCTAACAAGCATATTACTAACTCTCCAGGAGTTTTTGCTTTTTTCTTTTCTCTTAGGCGTGGGCAATTAAGCAGCAGTTTCACTGACCACAGTTGCGTCTTTTAACTGCTTCTGTTCTTTTGTTCGTCCTTGCAGCTGCAAAGCAACCCAGAGCAAAAGCCTTCTCCTGTCAGATCGACTTGGTTCCTGCAGATGCACCGATGGGGGTTTCACATACTGAGCTGGGTCTCACCTACTCCTGGGGCACCCAGGCCCACTCGCAGGCCTCCTGACCCTCTGGAGAGCCCCAGAGGCAGGCTGAATTTTCTGCTCACCCACCTCCAGACTCAAGCCCACCAGACCCGCCCTCTTCTGTGACTGCACTGGGAGGCTCCTTAGCACTAGCTTTTTTAATAGTTTTGGGCAGGATAGGATGCTTTGGTTAATTCTCACTTGAACAGGGCTCAGCCTTTCAAGCCTCTGGCTTGAACTGTTGCAGAGAAGAGCGATGGAGAGAAGGCAGGCCCAGGCCACGAGCCTGCTCACGCCCAGCTAATCAAGACACACACTGCTCCCTACCTTGAACAGGAGCTCGCTGGTGTCTTTCGCGCTGTAGAGCAGTCTGACTGTCCCCATCTCATACCCCTGCCCCTTGCTCGCCCGTTCTCTGTAGAGATCGGCCGCGTGCCGCAGGATGGAAAGCAGGGGGTTAATCCCGACGCCTCCTGCGATCAACACGAGGTTTCTGGAGGCGTCCGAGGGCTGTGGGTCGAAGAAGAACTGCCCCCCGACTCTCAGAGCCACCTCGGAGTCCAGGGTGCACTGCAGGGGACAGAGAAGAGCCTTCAGTCCTCTGTGGCAAAGGCCTGACACCAAACGCTCGCCCGTAGTAAGGCTGAGCGTCTGCCCCCGGCACGTCTATCGGTTTCTAGGCCATCTTCACTCACTCACAGCTGCTGTGGGGCCGTAAACCAATTCCACTCGTGCGTTCCCCAGGCCGTTTGCGCGTCCACCTTCATGATGCAGGCAGCACAGCCATGCCGGATGCAGACAAGGAGGCCCGCCTCAGTGACTCTGCCACGTGATGACTTCCCGGTGATGAACTAGCTGGCTTGTGCAGAGAGGCCCTGGGCCCAGGGGACAGCCTGGAAGCAGGAGGTGAGGACCACTCCCACCCCTGCAGGCCAAGGGGCTGCTTCTGAGTAAGGACACCTAAAGCAGGGTGACTGACGGGGCTGCATGCGCTGGCTCTCCAGGGGGGCACGCTGCCCCAAGGGCGGCATTCTGGAGGCTGTAACCGGGATCTGAGGGACCCAGCTGGCATTTAGAGGGCGGGGCCCGAGACGCCGGATGTGAAGTCAGGGGTGTCCCAAAGCTGCTCCTACTAAGCAGACGGCTAAACCGGCAGGAGTTCCGTGGGCCAGTTTCTGCTGGTAGTTTGATGCCAGCCCTCTGGCACCACGGAAATCAGCAGATACAACAAATGTCAGAGAGTCGGTCTGATCTGCAACACACAGGGGCTGCCCTGCATGATGTCTTTCTGAACGATCCACGGGATGTTCATGGAGGTGAAACCAGTTCACAAGGATCTGAGACTAGACCTTAACTCAGTTTATATTTGCATGGATCTAACGTCACCTGCTTTTGAACTGTGCTGTTGGAGAAGACTCTTGAGAGTTCCTTGGACTGCAAGGAGATCCAACCAGTCCATCCTAAAGATCAGTCCTGGGTGTTCACTGGAAGGACTGATGCTGAAGCTGAAACTCCAATACTTTGGCCACCTCATGTGAAAAGTTGACTCATTGGAAAAGACCCTGATGCTGGGAGGGATTGAGGGCAGGAGGAGAAGGGGACGACAGAGGACGACATGGCTAGATGGCATCACCGACTCGATGGGCATGGGTTTGGGTGGACTCCAGGAGTTGGTGATGGACAGGGAGGCCTGGCATGCTGCGATTCATGGGGTCGCAAAGAGTCAGACATGACTGAGCAACTGAACTGAACTGACTGAACATCACCTGAACTTTCCAGAATGTTACCGCCATGTAGACTGTATGGCGTTGTGTCCAGAACTTTACCAAGCATGTTCACTGTTCTAGAAAACCACACCTGAGTGTGCAGCACGCATGGGTGGTCCTGTCGCTGGGCGACGGCTGTGCGCCATCTGCATTTGCAGATGTGTATTCACACGTGGTGATCCTATGCTGAGAAGCAGAAACCTGACTGACTGCCTCATGCTACCTTCTAGTTTAGGCATGCCCCACCATTTCCTGGGCTTCCCTTGTGGCTCCACTGGTAAAGAATCCCCCTGCAATGCAGGAGACTTGGGTTCAATTCCTGGGTTGGGAAGATCCCCCCGAGAAAAGAAAGGCTGCCCACTCCAGTATTCTGGCCTGGAGAATCCCATATACTGTATAGTCCATGGGGTCACAAAGAGTCAGACATGACTGAGTGACTTCCACGTCACTCACCATTTCTATGCTTAAGCACAGTCTGATTATGGATCACTTTCCTTTGCTTCTCCTTTGTATTATACTTTGTATTACAGACAGCATATTAAAAAACAGAGCGATTACTTCGCCAACAAAGGTCCATCTAGTCAAGGCTATGGTTTTTCCAGTAGTCATGTATGGATGTGAGAGTTGAACTATAAAGAAAGCTGAGCACCGAAAAATTGATGCTTTTGAACTGTGGTGCTGAAGACTCTTGAGAGTCTCTTGGACTGCAAGGAGATCCAACCAGTCCATCCTAAAGGAGATCATTCCTGGGTGTTCATTGGAAGGACTGATGCTGAAGCTGGAACTCCAATACTTTGGCCACCTGATGGGAAGATCTGACTCATTGGAAAAGACCCTGATGCTGGGAAAGATTGAGGGCAGGAGGAGAAGGGACGACAGAGGATGAGATGGTTGGATGGCATCACCGACTCAATGGACATGGGTTTGGATGGACTCTGGGAGTTGCTCCATGGTGGGCTCCCTGTTGGACAGGGAGGCCTGGTGTGCTGCGGTTCATGGGGTCACAAAGAGTTGGACACGACTGAGTGACTGAACTGACGATTTTTTTTTTTTTAATGTACTTGATTACATGAACTCTGAATTTCATTTCGGAAATAGAAGGGGGCACTGGATCTGGCAGTGTTGAGAACCCCTAGTTTGGAGAAAAACATGTTGACCGAGGGGTCAGAAGGCTGAATCTTATTCAGAGCCCCTAGGAGTCAGCAAGCCCGTGCGCTCCTCAGAGCCTCTGCTTCCGCACCTGGACAATGGGCCCCTGCCCCAGGCCTGCTCACTGCCCCCGGGGTGCGGTGGGCATCGCACGACACCACGGGGAGGCCCCCAGCAGCAAGTGCCACGTGGAGGGTGTTCTGGTCACGGGGCTGTAACAGAAGAAGACACACAGAGGCGCCTGCCTCCTTCTCTCCTGTCACCAAAGGAATCAGGAAACCTATGTTAGGAGCATTCCTGATCAAATCAACTGAGTGGACTCCCTCCTAAGGATTCTGAAGACCAACCCTGAGCACTCACCCAGCACCCTGCCCGACATGTACGCAGTAAGTACTTTTTGATATGAATTTAATTTGGGGCTCTATCACTCAAAGAGTTAAAATTTAGAAAAAAAAAAATCTAAGAAAAAATGAAAATCATTTGGTCAAGAACTGCTAAATGAATGGAAATTCTCCCTCTGAGTGGGGGGTGGGGGTGGTGGGTGGTAACTGAACTTAACTATTCTTAACTATTTTAAATATATGGGAGATTTTTACATGAAGGATGGTAAGTGGGTTTTCATTTTTGACAGAAGAAATTAGCAGCAAGGGCACATTCCATTAGGAATAACTAAAATCTAGGAACTGAGACACTGGCTACCATGTGCTTTTAAAACGTTCCTTTTCCTTACAAGTCTCGAAAGCAGAAACCTGCAGGGGCTCGACCTCATGACAACAGTGGTGGTAATCCCTCTCTAACACCCCTCCCCTTCTTGCTTGCCTATATATTTCTCTTTATCTGTAAGAAAAGAGTGGAAGAGGCTAAGAAATGGGAGAGAAGACATTCTATCCAACGGTCACCTTCAGCGTGGTTAGTGATGACAACAAGCAAAGCCTTTAGGTTATTGTTTTTAGAAACCAGAGTATTTTCAACCCTAAAGTTGGCAAGAAAATGTGCCCCAGGGAAAGATAATACTCAAGAAGCCTGTCGTCTCCTTAGTGACAAGATGATCTTCAGGAGATCTATCTGCTAATTTGCTAGCATCTGGAAGGAATCAAAAGCCATCTTTGTCTTTTGTTGATCAATAAAAACCGCCAGGGTAGCAGGAACACGAGACTTAAAGGTACTGTAGAGTATAAAATGGAAGCGTGTAAAGGGGACATTACCTCCAATTACACGGCAATGTATCTAATCTGGGTATAGATTTTCTACTTGTGAAATAAACAACTTCTTCACAGCAACTGGAGCCCAGCACACAATAGCTGTCTAGAACCCTTCACCCTGCCAGGAGCTTGAGCCAAAGTAGATAAAATAGAGGAAGACATTTATGGCACTTTATTCCACGTCCCAGCAGAGCAGCCTGCTGCCACCCAGACACTCACACGCCTCTATTGTCCACTCTAATAGCTTAATAAAGACAAATTCTCAGGAGGAAAACAGCCACCTGAGAACAGTTCCAAGAAAAACCTGACTTCATAAAGGCTGCCTGAAACTCCCACTGGGCAGAGTGCAGCAGGCACCACAATTGGGATGTGCATTCAAGCAATGCCACTTGGAGATTTTCTGCAGCCTCTTAGTTCCTTCACTGAAGTGTCAATGAGCCATGAAACCAAGCAAGGAGCTATGGACCAGGACCAGGTCCAGGTCACGTGGGCGGCCAACGGCTGGAGGGGACCGTGGTACTGCGGGCCAGGCGGGGGTGGCTGAGCTCCTTTAACACTGAGCTCCCGCCCCTGGGGCGTGTGTTAACAGCTCAGGATACAACCTGGAGATAGTATAGGGGAAAATCCAAAGGGAATCTAAAAAGGAATGAGGTAGCCCAGGCCACACCAAAGGAAGGACACAGAAGGTCACAGGGTAAAAATGTGACAGGATACATTTACAATGGAAACGCTAAGGCAAGCAGCTGGAAATGTGTCTAAACTGACACAACGTGCCATGTAAAACCTAAGAATATATTTTTAATGCTGCTGTAGGTCTAGAAATCTTTTAGTTTTTAAAATTATCTTCCAGTAACAGTTTTTTTTTTTTTTTTTTGGTTACACAGTTCAATGAATTTTAACACAAACATAGAGAAGCGCAACTACCACCAAAAGCAAGATACTGAACAGTCCTGTTGGCACCCCAAACCCCACTTTGCTATCCCTTTCTGCTCCCACCCTTCCCCACTCTAGCCCATCAAGCACTGATCTGTTTCTACAGCCGTATTTCTGTCTTCCAGACTGTAGCATAAATGAGACTGGCTTCTTTCACGCACATAACGCCCCTGAGATTCACCCACGCTGCTGTGTGCATCGACAGCCGATCTGTTTTTACTGCTGAATAACAAATACAGGCAGACCTGGGAAATGCTGCAGATTCGGTTCCAGACCACTGCCATCAAGTACTGAAGTCAAGTGTGCTTGCCTGTGCGTGCTCAGTCATCTCTGACTCTGTGACCCCGTGGGCTCCCCTGTCCATGGAATTTTCCCAGGCCAGAATACTGGAGTGGGCTGCCATTCCCTTCTCCAGGGGATCTTCCTGACTCAGGGGTCAAACCTGCATCTCCTGCACTGGCAGGCAGGTTCCTTATCACTGGGCCGCGTGGCAGATCACAGCCGTTGTGAGGTTTCCCAGTAAGCATAAAAGTTACGCTTACACTATACTTCAGTCTTTTAAGTGTGCAATAGCAATATGTCTTAAAAAAAAAAAAAACCAGTGTACATACCTTAATTTAAAAATACTTTATACTATTAATACAAAGATATAGCAATCAACAGTTTTGTACTAGCATAGACAGATAGATCAAAAGAAAAGGTCAGAAAGCCCTGAAATAAATCCACTCACTTATGGCCACTTAATCAATGACAAAGGAGGCAAAAATACACAGTGGAGGAAAGACAGTCTCTTTACTAAAGTGGTGCTGGGAAAACTGGACAGCTGTATGTAAAAGAATGAAATAAGAACATTCTCTAACACCATACAGAAAAATAAAACCTCAAAATGGATTAAATAACCTAAATGTCAAGACCAGATACTATAAAACTAGAGGAAAATATAGGCTACTCTTTGACAGAAATCACAGCAATATTTTCTTAGATATATCTCCTAGAGTAATGGGAATAAAAAACAAAAACAGAAAAATGGGACCTAATTAAACTTAAGAGCTTTCCTTTGCATAGCAAAGGAAAACATAAACAAAAAGACTATAGGAAAGTATTTGCAAATGCTGCAACCAACAAGGGTTTAATTTCCAAAATATACAAACAGATCATACAGCTTAATACAAAAAAAGAAGAAAAAAACAATTAAAACACAGGCAGAAGGCCTAAACAGACATTTCTCCAGAGAGATGTACAAATGGCCAACAGGCACATGAAAAGATGCTCCATATCACTGACTACTGGAGAAATGCAAATCAAAGCTACAATGAGGAACCACCTCACCTCACTCCAGTCAGAATGACCATCACCAGAAAGTCTACAAATAAGAAATACTGAAGAGGGTGTTGTGGGAATATAAACTGATAACAGCCACTATGGAGAACAGCATGGAAGTTCCTTAAAAAACTAAGAATAGAGTTACCATATGATCCCACAATCCCACTCCTGGGCATATCTAGAGAAAACTGGAATTTTAAAAGATACATGCACCGCTATGTTCATAGCAGCAGTATTCACAATTGCCAAGACATGGCAACAACTTAACTGTCCATCAACAGATGAATGGATAAAGAAAATGGAGTACACAAATGCAATGGACTACTACTCAGCCATAAAAAAGAATGAAATAATGCCATTTGAAGCTACATGGATGGACTTGGAGATTGTCATATTAAGTGAAGTAAGTCAGACAGAGAAAGACAAATACCATATATCACATATGAAGTCTAAAAGATGATACCAAAAAAACATATTTACAAAACAGAAATGAAGGGGATGGCAGTAAAAAAAACTCATGGTTACCAAAGGGGAAAACATACATTAGGAGTTTGGGATTAACATACATGCACCTATAATGAAGACAGTGAACAACAAGGACCTACTATATAGCACAGGGAACTATGTTCAGTATCTCATAACAACCTATAATGGAAAAGTATCTGAAAAAGAATTTATATGCATATATGAATAGCTGGTCACTGCTGTACATCTGAAACTAATATTGTAAATTACAATAAAAAATTTTCTTCATATAAAGAAACCTTTATTGCTAAAAAAAAATGCTAACAACCATCTAACAGCACAGGGTTGCCACAAACATTCAATTATAGAAGAACACAATTATCTATAAAGTGTAGTAAGGTGAAACACAGTAAAACAAGGTCTGCCTGTACATTATATGAATGTATCACAGTTCCTTCACCCACTCACCTGCTGAGGGATGTTTGGATTGTTTCCGGTTTTTGAGGACTATGATTAGAACCACTATAAACATTCACATTCAGATTTCTGTATGAACAATTCTTTTGTTTCTCTAGAATGAACACCCAGGAGTCATACTGCTAGGTACTGTGGTGAAGTGTGTCTAGTTTCATATGAAACTGCAGAAATAATTTCCAGAACGGCTGTAGCCCTTGCATTCCTGCTGACACCATAAGCAACATAAGAGTTCCAGTTGCTCCACGTCACTGGCATCACTTGCTATGGTCGACACTTTAAATCTGAGATGTTCTAATAGGTCTGCAGATGTATCCCACTAGGTATGGTTTTAACCTGCATTTCCCTAATGATGAGTGATGCGGACTGTCGTTTCACTCCTTATTTGTCATTTTTATATCCTTTTTAGCAAAGTGTCTGTTCAATCCTTTGTCCATTTAAAAATTAGGTTTGCTTCCTTTTTGCTGCCTTTTGAGTTCTTCATATATTGTGGATACAAGTCCTTTGTTGGCTATCTAAATTGCAAACACTTTCTCATAGGCTGTGGCTTGTTATTAAAATTTCTGTTAATAGTGTATTTTGCAGGAAAAAAAATTTTTAGTTTTGATTAAATCTGATATATAAATCTTCCCTTTTATGGATCTCTCTTTCTGTGTCATGTCTAAGAACTATGCCTATGCTGCTGTTCAGAATATTTCCTATGTCTTCTAAAACCTTTACAGTTTTACATTTTAGACCTTAGACCTACAACATATTTTAATTTTGAATATAACGTGTGAGATTTAGGTCAGGGCTCTCTGTTTTATTTTTGCATATGGACAGACAACTACTCAGCATTATTTGTTGAAAATGTCACTGCTTCTCCGTTGAATCTCTTTAGCACCTTTGTCAAAGTTCAAAAGGTTGTATGTGTCAGTCTATTTCTGAACACTTTAATTTGTCCCTTTGATCTGTATGCTTATTCCTTCACCAATACTACACTGTACTGATTATTGTAGCCTTATTTTAATCTTAAATTTGAGCAATATGATTCCTCATACTTTAGGCTTCTTTTTCAAAACTGCTTTCACCATCCTTGTTTCTTTTCTCTTCCATATAAATTTCAAAATCAGTTTGTCTGTATCTACAATATTTGCGGTACAGCACACTCTGTTTTGTGATCCCAGGTGGCTCAGTAGTAAAGAATCCGCCTGCTAATGCAGGATATCCAGGTGCAGTCCTTGGGTCAGACAGATGCCATGAAGGAGGAAATGGCAACCTACTCTAGCATTCTTGCCTGGAAAATCCCATGGACAGGGGAGCCTGGTGGGTGGGCTACAGTCCACAGGGTCGCAAAGAGTCAGACAAGACTTAAGGACTGAGTAGGCACACACCCATTCTCCTTTCTGGTAGAGAGGAGAAGAAAGTGCCTGGGATGGGATGTAGACTGTTGGTAAGTAAAGAAGGCACACTCCAGAAATGAAGGGGATGGCAGTAAAAAAAAAAAAAAGACAAGGATCAAAAAGCAAGAAGACAGATCTTTTCTGAGCTCACTCTTTATTATGAGAATTCTAGCAGGTGTGTGGAGCCGCATAGGGCCGTGCTGAGCCCCACGGTGAACCGTGAGTTATTAGCGGCAAATGCAGACTCCACAGAGTCATGAGTGCAGAGCTTCCCAGAGACTGAAATGGAGAGGCAACCACACCACGGGTTTAGCAGTGCTCAGGTCTGGGCAGGAAAAGTATGTAATCAGAGATCATTTTCCCCCCAAATAATGAAAGAATGGTAGCTTAATTCCCTTCATTTAGGACAGTGAGGACAAAATAATCTGATTTATAGAATCACCACTGACAAGACACCCAGAGAGCCAATTTTCAAAACCTTACATATAAAGTAAAATGCTTTAAGTCTAAAGTAGGATTCAACTGAATACTGTTTGCTGACCCAGAAGGAATTTCCAGATTCCAGGGTATCTTTGCATCATCCTTTAGTGCATCAGAATGATTCCGCTTCTTGGGGACTTCCCTGGTGGTCCCAGGGTTAAGACTCCACCCTTCCACTGCATGGGGTGCATGTTCTTTCCCTCATCAGGGACCTAGGAGCCCACACGCCACGTGGCAAGACCAAAAAGTAATAAATAAATAAACAAACATGCTGCACCTGTACCCCTTCTGGAACCTGAATTCTGGCTGGAAGGGAGCTCTTTGCAAGTGTGGACCCTTTGCACCCAAGTCTAGGTTCCTTAGGTGGATTAAGTGAGCTGAATTTTGTGAGACACAGATCCCAGATCTCCAAGTTTAAACAGAGATTTGCTCACCTGATTGTGAATCCAGAGAGCAGGAGGGTGGTTTGTATGTTTCACTGCCAGTTCTATCATTCTCTCTTGTTCCAGCAGTCTAGGGCTGGAGCATATTGAGAACCCACCAACCACAGAGACTCCTGGGATAAAGAAATCAACCCTAAAAGGAAAGGCAAATAAATTGACTATCATTAACGCTTTACAGTGGGTAACAAGGTAAACAAAACTGACAAGCTTTTAGCTAGAATGACTAAGAAAAAAGGAGAAAAAATAAAATTACTAAAATCAAGAATGAAAGATGGGATATTATCACCAACTTTACCAACAAAATAAAAAAGATTATAAAGGAATCCTATGAATAACTGTAAGACAAAAATCTGGCTAACTCAGATAAAATAGATGCGTTCCTAGAAAAACACAAACTGCCAAACTGGACTCTAGAAGAAACAGAAAATCTGAACAGATCCATAATAAATGGACTGAATTAGTGTAATTTAAAAATTTCCCACAAGGATAAGTCCAGATGGCAGCAGAGGTGAACTCTGTTAAACATTTGAAGAAGAATTAATGCTTATCTTTCACAAATACTTCCCCCCAAAACAGAAAAAAACACTTTCCAATTCACTCTATCATGTCAGTATTATTCTAATACCAAAGCCAAAGCTATCACAAGAAAATAAACTACAGCTCAACATCCCTTATGAAGGCAGATGCAAAATCCACAGGAACATTGGTTCAACATATGAAAATCATCAATGAATTAAACCACTTAACACATTAAAGGACAAAATCCATGTGATCATCTCAACAGATGCAAAAATGGCATTTGACAAAATTCAACACCCTTACAAAATAAATATATGCAACAAACCAGGAATAAATGGTAATTTCTTCAGCCTGATAAAGAAAATTACAAAGTATCTAATCATATTTAACCCTGAAAGGCTTAAAATTCCCCACCTAAGAAGAGAAATAAGACAAAAATGTCTGCTCTGACCAATTCTGCTCAACACTGTACTAGACATTCTAGCCAAGGCAATTAAGCAAGAAAATGAAATAAGAGGCATCCAGACTGAAGAGAAAGAAGTTGCAGATGACATAATATTATATATAGAAAATCCTAATGAATTTACTATAAATATATGAGAACTAAAAAATAACTTCAAATAAAGGTACATAATATAAAATTAATAATAAAAACCAACTGTATTTCTACCCACTAGCAATTAACAATCTAAATGTGAAATTAAGAAAAACAGTCCTACTTATAATAAAGTAATAAAATAATTGGCAATAAACTTCACAAAACAAGTGTAAGACTTGTACACTAAAAACTACATTATTAAAAAAAATCAAAGAGATCTAAATAAACAGAAAGAAGATCTAAATAAACAGAAAGGCTTCTTATATTCATGGGCTGGAAGACTTAATACTGTTAAGATGGCAATAGTTCCCAAATTGATCTATAGATTTAATACAATACCTATCAAACCCTAGCTGGTTTCTTTGATAAGTTGATCATAAACTGATATGAAATTCAAGGAACCTAGAATCATCTAAATAATTTTTAAAAAGAAGAATAAATTTGGAGGATTCACACCTTCTGATTTCAAAATTATTTTAAATCACAATAATGAAGACACTGTGATACTGGTGTTAGGACAGGCATAGGTATCAATGGCAAAAGACTGAGAATCAAAAAATAAACTTAGTTTATTTTTGGTCAACTGATTTTCAACAAGGCTACCAACACAATTTAATGCAAAAGAAGAGTCTTTTCAGTAAGTGGTGATGGTTTTATAATAATCTATAAAGGAAAAAGAATCTGAAAAAGAGTAATAGCACACACACACATATATAACCGAATCACTTTGCTGTACACAAGAAACTAATACAACACTGAAAATCAACTACACTTCCATTAAAAAAAAAGCTCTAGGACAACTGAACAGGAACCAGAGAATAAAGTTACAAACGTTAACCCCAGTTAGACCACAGACCTAAACATAAACACTAAGATTATAAACTCAGACTTACACAGGGGTAACTTCATGGCCAGCTATGTAGAAACAACACTAAAACACAGAGGTCAAAGAAAAGCTGGAGAAACTAGACTGAATGAAACGAAAAACTCTATGCCATACACTCATGTGTAGTACACACCATCAAGACAGTTAAAAGATGACCCTTGGAATGGGAGAAAATATTTGTGAATCATGTATCTAACAAGTAATTTGTATACAGAATATAGTAATAAAAAGAAAATTCAAAGAATGGGCAAAGGAGGCCTCCCTGGCTGCTCCGTGGTAACGGATCTGCCTGCCAGTGCAGGAGACGTTGGTCTGGGAAGATCCCACAGGCCAAGGAGCAACTAAGCCTGTGTGTCACAACTTTGGGCCTGGGAGCCAGAGCTCCTGAGCCCACACACCCTGGAGCCCGCGCTCCACAACAAGAGAAGCCTTGGCAAACAAGAAACGCATGCACCACAGCTAGGAGCTCCTGCTCCCCAAAACTAGAGAGAAGTCCACGCAGCAACAAAGACCCAGCACAACCAAAAAAATAAATAAAATCACATTTTAAAAGTGGGCAAAGGATCTGGACAAGCATTTCTCCAAAGAAGATACATAAATGGATAATAAGTATATGAGAAAACGCTCAACCTCATCTGTTATTAGGGAAATGGGAATCAAAATCACAATGAACCATCCCGTCACACTCACCTGGATGGATGGCTGATCAAAAAGACAATGGCAAGTGTTAGTGAGGATCTGGATAAATTGGAACCTTTATACACTGCTGATGGGAATGTAAAATGGCCTTGCTACTTTAAAGAACAATTTGGCAGTGCCTGAAAATGTTAAGATGTGACCAGCAGTTCTACTCTGAGGTATATACTAAAGAAAAAAGAAAACATATATCCACTTAAAAATAGGCACATGAATGTTCACAGCAGCATTATTGATAACAGCCTAAAGTTCCAAAACAACCTAAATGTTCACCAACTGATGAATACATAAACAAAGGCGGTACATTCACAGGATGGAATGAAATACTGATACATGCCACACACAGACTCGTTAAGTGAAAGAAGTGAAGTCGCTCAGTCGTGTCTGACTCTGCAACCCCATGGACTGTAGCCTGCCAGGCTCCTCTGTCCATGGGATTTTCCAGGCAAGAGTACTGGAGCAGGGTGCCATTTGCTTCTCCAGGAGATCTTCCCCACCCAGGGACTCCTGCACTGCAGGCAGACTCTACCGTCTGAGCCACCAGGGAAGTCAAAGAAGTGAAAGAAGCTGGTCACAAAAAAAGACCACATACTACATAATTCCACTGACACAAAATGTCCAGAATAGGAAAATCCATAAAAGACAGAAACTAGAACAGTGGTTGCCTAAGGGTGAGGATAGGGGGTGAATGATATTCAGGGCAGAGTTTCTTTCTGGGATGATGAGAATGTTCTGAAAGTTGACTGGCTGATCACTATACAATTCTAGAATATATTGTGAATTCAATTCTGTGAATATACTAGAAATCACTGAACTGTACCCTTTAAATGGGTGAATTTTATGATACGTTTATCTTGATAAAAGTTTCTTAAATGTGAAAAAGAAGGCAACAAAAACTCTCTTGCTGGCATTTGACCAGTTCAATTAAATAGGTGATGCAGCCTCCTAAATTCTGACAATCTCAAGTTGCCTTCTTTGCTTCTAAGCACTCTCCTAGAGTGCAGAACTCTTGTGAGTTTCAAGCCATCAATAATGGCAGGCCACAAACTTTTTTTGGGTGAGGGTGCTAGGAAATGCAATAAATCAAGTGACATACAAAGGAAAGAGAAATCTACTAGAAACTGAGAACCACAGGGAACTCCCAACCCCACATCCAGGAAACTCATGTACCCATCAGAGCTGCTCCTCAGCCAGCCAAGGACAGACAGTGTAATAAAAAAGGCGACAGTCTCATCCCCCGCCCCCGTCCTCTCCTGATCTGATCTATGGCCTTAGAAGCTGATCTCTTCTCAACTCCGGCCTTAGGTATCTGGTCATTTTTTATAGCCTTAGAAAACAAGTTCTGGGCAGGAAGTGCACCAGAAAAGGTCCCCAGGTTATTTCCGCCTGTATTTACTTCCTTCTTTCCCATGAACACTTTAATTTCCTTTCCATTTCAGACAAGATACAAATTTTAAAAGACTATAGTTAACACTTACTAACACTGCTGCTATATGCTTTCAGAGAAGAGGTGAATGGCATTTCCAAAGGGTCTGCGTTTAAAAAAAATAATCTCTGAGCTATTTTTGTTGCTTTATTTCCTAAACTATAGCACCCTCTGCTGCTTGATGATGATAAAGAACTTTTTCTCAGGTAACTGACAGGGAATCCCTCTTCTCTAGTAACTCTGGAAACCCTCCATCTTTAGGAAAAAGGACTCCTTCATGAAATGCTACAGAAGAACCTCATCTGAATAGGCTTAAGAAAAGATGCACAATACATATTTAGTAAAACATCTTTCCAAGAAAGAAAAAGTTTTGCACACACACACACACACACACGCACACACCCTGTTAAAAATGACGTCCTTCACAGTGAGTACATGAAGAGCAGAGAGAAAGGGCCTCGTTCTGCAGCGAAGCACGCATATCCATGTCTAAGGTGACACCTGGCAGCCCTGTCCCGCCCCGGGGCCCAGCACACAGCAAGCACACGAGCCACAGCCGAGTGACCATGCTTCACCGAGATCCCAGCTCTCAGCTGCCCTCCTCCGCACACACGACGGACAGCATCTGCTGACCATGTACAGGCACGGAGGCTGGTGCTGGCGGTAAAGATTTAAGTCTGTCTTGGTTCCCGCCCTCACAAACCTCCCTAATGGGAGGAAGATTAACCTGACGGCTCAGCAGGTAAAGAATCTGCCTGAAATAAAGGGGACACAGGAGACTCCTTGGGTCTGACCCAATCCCTGGGTTGGGAAGACCCCCTGGAGAAGGAAATGGCAACCCACTCCAGTATTCCTGCCTGGAGAATGCCATGGACAGAGAAGCCTGGTGGGCCACAGTTCAAAGGGTCGCGGAGAGTCAGACATGACTGCGCACTAGTATAGTCAGCAAAGCAGCAGCAGGGCTATGAAAAAATTCAGCGGGAGAGAACGTTCATCACTTGAGATGGGTCTGGAAGTACTGTACTTAGTACAGGTTTCTACTTAGCTCCAACATGTGATCCCGATTTTATCAGGAAAATACTAATAAAGCTACTGCATTTTATTATTTTTTTTAATCTGCTTGGGGGTGGGTGGGACATGGGGAGGGGAGGAAAAAGAAGTTAATTACACCAGGGATGGAGGAATCAGGAAAGACTTCACAGAGGAGTCTTGAAAGACACTGCTCATCAGACAGGCAGCGGAGGAGGACACCATCTGTACAAAGACTCCCAGGAACGCGGCACCTCCCCCACGTGGTCCTGTGAGTCGGCCGATGCAGTAGTGTTTACGGCCGCAGTGCAGCTGCCCTGCTGGCAGGCGGGGGAGAGTCCTAGTTCTCTAACCTGGCTCCTCTCACCTCATTACCTGGAGCACTTTCAAGCATGAAATCCTGCTATCTCATATGAAGTCAGAGACACAGCTTGCCCCACTCAGAAACGCGCCGCCTGCTCCCCGGTGTGCTGTGCACACAGCCCGGGCGGCGGCGAGCACCGGCGGCGTGCGCCCGCCCACTCCTCACAGGCCGGCTGCTCTCCCCACAGCGGCCTCAGTGCACAGGAGGCCGGCGAGGCGCTCAGTCTGTCCCCGGGACCTCACAGATCTCCTCAGAGGACCTCACCAGCACAGGTGCTCTCTGAAGGCCTGAGCAAAGCACTGGCTACAACAGACACCAAAAACATGCATAAAGGAAACATCAGGCACTGTGCCAAATGCCTGACACATCCTACAGCACCGATGTGTTAGTCTTTCCTCTTCAAGGACATGGAAACCGAAGCCCAGAGCAAAAAGGAAGCCGCCCACCTCGCAGAGCCAGCAGGTGGAAAGGGAGAGCGGCAGGTGGGAAGGCAGAGCCAGCAGGTGGAAAGGCAGAGCGGCAGACTGGGACCATGACACAGCCCCCGGGACAGACCCGCCCACAGCACCGGCACAGGGGGCGCTGAACATGGCAGCCCCGCGCACTCACGGGCGAGGGGAGACCACTAGGGCCACGCCCAGCTCCATCCTTCCCCTCCTCTGTCGGGGGGAGTGCTGAGCAAGGTCCAGCGCAGGACTCCCCAGGGAGCTGCGTGCTAAGCCATGAGATCCTGGTGGGAGAAGCCCCGAAGGGTCAGCCCTGCTCGTGCGGGAAACGGGTCAGAAGGAATTTTCCCTTTCGGCCTTTCTCTCTGGATGGGATGGCGTGAGCTCTGAGAGTGGTCTCCCAGTACAGGAAGCAGTCTCCTCCAGAGGGTCAGGAAGAACGCACCGCAGCAGCGAACAGCCCCGGGAGACCATCCCTGGTCCAGGCTGGAGTGTCCACCCGGGGGTCAGGGCCCAAGGCCGCAGAGCATGCACTTGCGCACTCAGAGGCAGCTCTGCGCCTCCCCTCGGAGTTTGGCAGGCGTCAGTGGGGGCCACCGCTCACGAGTCTAGGGATGTGGATCGTGGATCACGGCCCAGCGGGAGCCCTCCCCTTCACCTCCAGCTGCTCTCACTCCGACCACCCTGACCCCGCAAGCGCACAGCAGCCACATCCACTCTCCCTCCCACCCCCCAAGTGCCACGTGGGGTAAGGGCCGAGAGGGCCATCCCGGCAACAGGGCCGACGGAGCGGTGCCCATCACCTCACACAGCCAAAGGGCTCACAGCGTCCAGAGCCGTGCGGAGAGGCGGTATTAAGGCAGCAGCCTTTTACAGAAGTGGTCTGGGCGCCAGGGACAAGTGACGGACTCGCCTGGCAGGGAACACGGGCCAGCTGGGGCTGACCCCCGCCCCACGCCGGCCCTCTGCCCGGCACGCACTGAACCAGCGCCCACACGGACGGGCTTACCAGACCCATTCAGTGACACCGCCTATGTGCCACCCGCCCTGAGGAGTCTTCCACCAAGGCGCACGGGGAGACCCTAATCTGTGCAGAGCGCTAGGCAATGCCGTCTTCTCACGAGATAACTACAGTTTGCACGTGCTACCACACTCACATGCACACCGCGGGAGCAGCAGGGTAACCCAGCACAGGCTTTCTCTAATCGGGACACCGGGGTCAAGAGTCGGCACCATTCCAAGCGGAAGGCACACAGAGAACGCTGTGCACAGAACACAGACACCTCCCCAGAAGGGAAACGTTGAAAGACAGAGCCTCATAATTGAAGTTTGCACTTTTCAAGGCAATAACTGCTAAACTAGTTTTGAAGGGTAAAAAACGTTGCCAACCGCCCCCACCCTCGAAACAGCCCAAATGCACTTAATATGTATCACTGAACATGTGCAAAGATTGCAGTAAATTGCTTCACAAGCGCAAATTATTGCAATCAGCATCTTGTTTTCTGGTTCTAAATTCAAAGCAAACTATTAACACAAGCCTGCTAACTCTTGCTATTATCACACATCCTCCTCCTAACAAAACCACATTTCCAGATGGACTGCCAAAATTAGTCAAGTGGCTCCTAAGAAAGACGACCAAGATTGACATGCCAGAAACTCATTTAGAAATGAATGCTGGATTTAAATAAAGGAAACAGACACCCAAACACACCTTTCCTAAGGAAATGCGGGTTGCGTTTACGATCCAACTTCCAGAGCCACTCAGTGAGGCCCCTAGCGGGAACACTGGACAGCTGGGCTGCTCCCATCAGCACAATGACCAGCCCTCAGTCATGAGAGTGATGCGGGCTGGGTCTGATTGGGGGGATGTTCTGATAACAAAGTAAGCAAGATATTTCAACTCAACCCAGACAAGGTGCGAGGGTTGCAGAATTCAGGCGAGACGGCGGGCACTTCTGTGAGGAGACTGGTTGCCATAACCAGTTTCAGACTCATGCATTTACTAGGCATTTGACATAAAGGCTGATTTTTTTTAAATGTATCCACCCACAGCAACACGTAAGTGAAGCAGAGGGGACGACTGCAGTGCATTCTGTCGGCAGCCAGTCCTGCAGAAGAGAATCACTGTCAGAGTTACGGGGTCTGGACTACGACTAGCCGCTCTGGACTACGACTAGCTGCTCTGTCTCCCTCCGGAAAACTCAAGGAAGCAACTTTCATCTACGCTGAGAGGCTCCAAGGCTCAGAACCAAGCGGGGCCCTGAGGCTAGGAAAGGAATCAGGTTCTCCATGCCAGGAAGAGTATCAGGCTGAAGGGAGACGCCCTAGAATTCTTCTTCCCCAGGAGAAAAAGTAGTCACAGAAGTCCTTTCTAGAAGGAAAAAGCAGCTCTGGCATCTGATGGCACCTTGACCACTCACGCTGAGGACACAGAAGAGCCACTTACCACTGGCCGGCCTTAAAAGAAAAGTCTTTATCGGCAACGAGCAGGCGGAGCCTCTTCACCAAAGGGGACTCGCTGGCCACTCCACACACCTTGGCTGCGGAAACGACCTGGAACCAAAAGACGATGCTGGCTGAGGTTAGGGGCGCTCAACTCAGAAAAAAACTGGCTTTCTAGTAACTACATTTTTTTTTTTTAATCTACAAAGATGTGGTTTTCAAAAATTGCAAAACAAGGTAGAGCATACTTTGCTTCAGAATTCTGCCTACTACCAGATGAACGAATTTCAACTACTTTGGGAGACTTGCTATCCTACTCACTGAATTTTATTCTGTGTATAAAAACTGTCTCTTAAGGGGACTGTTTAACAGGCGCGTACTTGCTGAGTGTGCAGCATGTGCCAGCACCGGGCTGGGGGCTCTGGAAAGAGCGCCTCCCACCCCCCAGCCCCGTGAGGCCCTGCCTGCTGCCCGACTGCTCTGGGGCAAGCACGTTAATGAGCGCCACGCTCAGCCGCAAGCCTGTGTTTGTTCTGAGCCTGCCAAAGTCCAAGTCAAGCTGACTTCAGACATGAAAAGCAAACACTTAGAAACTTTTTGTTTAGCAAATCTCGAAGAGTAAACTGTGTTTCTGCTGACTCTGACAACAGACAACAAATTGGATGTGTACTTCCTGTGTCTTTGCTTTCTTCATCTTTTCCAGTTCATTTTTATTGTATTTTACAAGATATAAACAGTTCACAACCTTCAAACAGCAACGAAAACAGACTTTTGCTACAGGTCGTTGGAGAAGCACTGTTTTAAATGACATGTCTGATTTTCAGAAAATTCTAAACAGGCCTGAGTCAGGCCCTCTTCAGTTCAGTGTCATCCATACCCCACGTTCCTCAAGCTCCACATGGTTCTACTTCCGACACTCCTCGTTTCTTCCGCCTTTGGGTCTCTTCTCCTCCTCCCAGAGCTGGGACTTTTTTACCACAGCAGAGAGAAGACAGTAAGACTCTCCCCGCCTCCTAAGATTGCCGCTCCACTTCTGGCAGCAAATCCCATCAGCAGCAGGTGTCCAAACATAGCCTTTCTGCCTGTGTTACCTTCTCAGCTCCACCAGGGGGCGTCCCGGGGCTCTGTCAAGGTCAGGGGGCCGCCCCTGCTAACGTGAGCCTGTTTCAGTTCAGTCGCTCAGTTGTGTCCGACTCTTTGCGACCCCATGAACTGCAGCACGCCAGGCCTCCCTGTCCATCACCAACTCCTGGAGCTTACTCAAACTCACGTCCCTCGAGTTGGTGATGCCATCCAACCATCTCATCCTCTCTCGTCCCCTTCTCCTCCTGCCCTCAATCTTTGCCAGCATCAGGGTCTTTTCTAATGAGTCGACTCTTCACATCAGGTGGCCAAAGTATTGGAGCTTCAGCTTCAGCATCAGTCCCTTCAACGAATGTGAGCTCATCCAGCCCCTTTTCTCCAGTAGGACCAAGTCTAGTCAAACAAGCAGTGGGAGACAATTCCTAAAATTCCACAGGAAAGTTCTCCAGATGCTGGTGATCTCCCTCACTGCAAAACACCTCTGAAAACGTGCTGGCTTTCTCATGCCCCTGTAAAATCCCTGCCACTGAGGACCTTTCTCAGCACTCACCGGCCCTCTCTCGTCTACCCGAGAGCAAGCGGGGTAGCTCTGCCCTGTGGAGCCCCGACCTGTGCCTCTGTGATCCCAGCCCCGCCCACCCTGCCTGGAACACTGCCTCACTCAGCTCCCACCAGCCTTCCCCACACCCAGCCTGCCCCCCAGACCCCCGATTCATCAGACATGATACCCGATGCCAACGGCCCGTCCGTAACAATTCAGCCGACAAGAGGAAGCAGCAGAGGACGGCTGTTTGCAGCACGGGTCCCACAGCCACAGTGCAGGCTACCGCAGCCTGGCTCCACCACGGACCCGCGGTGTGAGCCCCGGCACACGAGTGAGCCCAGCCCCTCACTCAGCCTGGTGAGAGGAACAGCGTTCGTCCCTCACAGAGCTGGCAGGAGGCTTCAACATGCAACTCATGCAAAGCCTGTGTGAGTAACACTGCTGCCCCTCAGTAAGTGCTCAGTAAGCGTTTACTGTATCTTACTACATTAACGGTAACAAGCCTACCAGTATGTATCTGTTATTACAAGGCAATCTTACACTTGATCCCTGCACCACTGCACAGGTCACGTCATTGCTGCCGCCACACAGGGCCTCGAAGACCGAGCACCCAAACTCAGGAGGCGGTTCTCACGGACAGCATGGTGGTCTTGGAACCACAGCCTACACGTTATTTTGCTAGAACCAACTTAAAGCCATGCTGTCTTTATTTTAGAAATCCAGCTTTTAACCCCGGAATCTACCGATACTCTCATCCAACAGAACCTTCCCTGCCCCCGGGATGCTCTCGGTGCCCACGATCACCTGGCTGCTGCCCTCCTGTGATGTCCCCCCTCCCGTGACATCCCCCCTCCCATGACTTGCCCCAGGGCTAGTGGGCATCTTCTCCAACAACCAAACTCAACTCCCAGTCTCAGTTCTCAACCTCCCTGATCTCTCCGAATCGGATGCTGCCAACTTCCTCTCCACATCCTGAGGCCTCCTCCTTGCCTGGGACATGGGACACTGAACTCCCCCGATACCCGGCCCCCCCCGCCTTCCTGACCTGGTCCCCCTGCCCCTTCTTTGCTCCTCCTCCCACTCCTCACCAGAAGCCTCACCCCGGCTTGCTCTCCACCTTGGGGCCAAGGCCCTCAAGCACTCCCAAAGCTACTGTCCCCTCACCCCAACTCAGCATTCCTTTTCTGCCAACTGTTGGCTCACAGCCACACTCTCTGTGACGACAGCCAACATCTGAGAGGTATCTAGCACAGGTGCACTCCAGGTTCTGGGGTACATGTTAACGTACCTTAATTCACTCAGCTGATACGGATAACCACATTCCACCCCAAGAGACACAACTGTTACCCTCCATTGTGCAGAAGAGGAAACAGAAAGGTTCAGTAACGTGCTCACGATCACTCGGGCATGGCTGAGTCCAGAGTCACACCAGGCCTGCCTGGCTCTTGACAGCCTGAGAGCTCTGTCCTGACGGCAAAGTCACTGACATGCATGACTAAACCCGCCACACTCCTTCCTTCCACAACCCTTCTGGATCCTGGGGACTGGCCCCGGCGGGGCCGAGGTGGAGAAGGCTGTACCTCCCCCAGGGGCTTGCAAAAGCAGCCGCCTCCCGCCGCTGGGGCTTCCGTTCTGGGTCCACCCAGGACTCAGCATGTCAACCCCACACCAGGCACAGGCACACACAGTTGGGCTCATCCCTGATGCTGGAGCCAGCTCTATGAGCTCCCCTCATGCCATCTCCTCCCCTCGCTCACCCACCACCACCCTGAGCCAGGAGCCCCACTCTTCTCGCACAAATTTCTGCCTCAGCCTTCCTCTTATTGCCCTCAAAACAGCCAATAGGCTGTTGGACCTTGGTGGGTCACTCTCCCGCTCCAAACTCCTAAGGGCTCCCTAACACTCAACTGCAAACAGAATGCTAAGAGGCCTGGGCAACGCCCACCAGCTCGAGCCCCTCTTGGTGTACCAGCCCAACCAGACAGCCTGCCAGCCCTCAAGGTCACCTGACACCTGCCTACCTTTCAAAGCCCTGCTGAGGGCATGGGGGGCCCTCAGTCCTGTCTGACACCCTCCCACCCACACCCCGGGCACTGCACAGGTCCTCCCTCCACTCTCCAGCCTCTCAACCTAACTTAGCATTTTATGTAAATAGAAATATTCATGAACACATCTTTTCCACACGCAGACCACAAGCCTCCTGCAGGCAGGAAGAGATAGAATGGACATCTAGATCAACTGCCTACCTTAACCACAGGGCTAAACACATAGTTAAGATTCAGTCAATATTTGCAGAATGGATCAAAACTCTTAGTTCAGTTCAGTCGCTCAGTCATGTCTGACTCTTTGCGACCCCATGAACTGTAGCACGCCAGGCCTCCCTGTCCATCACCAACTCCCAGAGTCTACCCAAACCTATGTCCATCGAATCGGTGATGCCATCCAGCCATCTCATCCTCTGTCATCCCCTTCTCCTCCTGCCCTCAATCCTTCCCAGCATCAGGGTCTTTTCCAGTGAGTCAACTCTTCACATCAGGTGGCCAAAGTACTGGAGTTTCAGCTTCAGCATCAGTCCTTCCAATGAACACCCAGGAATGATCTCCTTTAGGATGGACTGGTTGGATCTCCTTGCAGTCCAAAGGACTCTCAAGAGTCTTTCTCCAACACCACAGTTCAAAAGCATCAATTCTTTGGCGCTCAGCTTTCTTCACCGTCCAACTCTCACATCCATACATGACCATTGGAAAAACCATAGCCTTGACTGGACGGACCTTTGTTGGCAAAGTAATGTCTCTGCTTTTAAATATGCTGTCTAGGAGGGTCATAACCTTCCTTCCAAGGAGTAAGCGTCTTTTAATTTCATGGCTGCAATCAGTGACCTAAAACTGGTTTCTAAAACAAAGGTTAGTAGAAATTCAGGAGCTTTTTATGGTCAAAACAGAAAGAAAGAAAGGAGATGGGAGACCATTAAAGAAAGCCTGGCCTAGTTCATATTCAAAACATAGAAGACGGCACGGAAGACAGGGACTTTTTTCGTGGGATAGGACTCTACTCACATACTCTAGTCACATACTCTAAACATCTTATTACAAAGACAAGTAACACGATCATCAGGGGACTCTCCGTTACATTAATATTCTCAAGTTTTTTTTTTAGGTTTACAAAAAAGAAACATTTGGTTTCATTATTTTCTTTCAGTATAATAATCCGTGAAAACACAGCCAAAAGCTCGATTATTTCACCATAACAGTTAAATGGGCTTCTGTCAGATTCATTAAAATCTAGGTAAGTGCAAGCGTTAAACACATCCCAAAGAGTCACCTGGTGGCAGGGAAGTGACATTCATAGACATGGGGGGGAGGGGGGTGGGGGAAAGTGCAGAGAACTGAGCTGAAACGCAAGCTTGCTTGGTCAGCAAACGCTAGACCATGTAAAATACCATCAACAACTGTCTGCCAAAGTCCAAATAAAGAATTCAATGAAGAAGAGAAAGAAGTTACACCTCCTATTGAAAAGGTCCACTTTTCATTTGGAGAGCCTTCATGAAAATGTTCCCAGGTGCTTTTTGCCTACTTGTATTACTACAAAAGGCAACATTCCTGTGGCTATTAGTCTAAATAATCTAGGCAAAAATGCAAACTACCTTGCACAATCCTGGATTTTTAAAGACATGTCTCCCTCTTAATATTTCATTTTCTTAATACAAATACTGTTCACTATATACAGATTTCTGGCGATGTAGAGTGAAAAACATTAACAAAATCTTTTTGAAGGCCACATCATTTTTATTCTGAAAATGATTTCATGTAATTAAGATCTGTCATCATGGCTCTGGTTATATGCTACTCTTTCTCTACTTTTAGTGAAAAGGCAAAACACGATGGAGAAACTACATGTTTTAACATTTGTACTTGTTCTCATGCTCAATGAATCAGAAGATTTCACAACTGAAACCTCAACTGGCCACGTCCTAAGGTAAAACACACGGCAGGAAATGAAGTTTTCCATAAAATAACTCTTCTACTATTCAATATAACAATACATTTGCCAGCTCTCAGTAGCACACATTTCTCATGCTTTGATGGAGTCAGCACCTAAAAGGAAATGCCATCACACTAACTGAGGTTTTGTGGATGGTATTTTGAGGTTCCTGCTGCTACAGGAGTCTCTGCAGGAAATGGGCCTTTCTCTAGGAAACCCGGCTGCCTTCCCCCGTCCACACCCATTCATTCTTTTGCTGGCTTAAAAATTTAGACCAAGTTAGGACTGGAGACAACCTGAAACAAAAAACACAATCGGGGCACAGAGCATTGCAGGACTAAAGGAAAATTTAGTCATTACCAAGGATAGTGTGTCATCTTACACATAAGGACACCAAGGCCCAGAGACATGATTTCAATTGTGGCCATAGAGCAACCTGATGAGTGGGAATCCGATGACGAGAAGGTTTTTACGGAAGTAAATCACTGACGAGGAAGGAGCGCACATCCTGCCACCTGTATGACCTCTTCAGTGGCTGAGCCGTCAGCACCGCAGCCTGGTGTGACCACACACTCTCCCCGCTCCTCCCAAAGACTCAGCCGCCCACCCGGACTGAGTGTGCCCTCTGCCCCTCAAGCCTTCCCTCTCTCGGGCATCACCCTCTTCTCGCTTGTCTCCATGACAACATGCGCACCAGGGTCTCCCGCCACAGGAGGAGACGCCGGTGAACGCCCACAGACAGAGCTCACTGGGCACTGCATGCACAGTAATTGATTCTATTGTCACAACAGCCCTAAGGAGTGAGTATCACTAACATCCCCGCTTTGCATGTGAGAAAACTGAGGTCCCAGAGCTGCTAAGTGGCAAAGCTGAGATTTGAATCCAGGCACTTGACTACTATGCTCTGCTTCCTCTCAAAATACAATACACAAGACAAGCCTCTCCCTTCATCAAGCTGTTACCCCATGTCTCTGCTCCCATCCACATAAAAAACTGAAGAGCAGTCCACGGTCCTGGCTCCACTTTCTTATTTCCCACTCGACTCCCCTCCAGTCTGGCAGGCATTCACACTCAGCGATGCATGGAAGGTGGTCACTCCAGCCCCGCCACCCACTGCACGATGCCTGGCGCTGGCCTCTCGGGATCCATGTGGCTGCCTGCGCCCTCCCAGAAGCGCTCCTCCCCCTGGCTTCACCCACCCCTGCTCATCACCCTCCCGCCCCGTTTCCTCCACTGGCTAGTCCTCTTCCGCTTGACTGCGAGATGTGGGCGCATCATAGGCAGTCCCGCAAGCCCGCCCCCTCCTCTCCACGTGGCTTACACGGTTATCTCCAGCAGCGAACTCCAAACTCATACATTCAACTGCCGACCTCAGTTTCCAACTCAAGCAACATAAGCGGACATAGAACGCTTTTATCTCTCAACATTTCTTCCTTTGTCACTATGGAAAATTTCAAGCACATACAAAACCAGTAAAAACAGCATGATGAATTTCCATGTAGATTCAACAGCTGACATGAGCTGACAAAGCTCATGGCTAATCTCATCTAACCTGTAACTCCATCCACCTGCCACCTCCCCCCAAGGCTATCCTCCAACAGAGCCCTTTATTCCCTCCTCTAAACTTGTTCTCTGTTTTAACAAGTATGAGCCCCCACCATCATCCTCCCCGATTATCCAAACCCCAAAGCTACAAGTCTCTGGCTCTCCTGTCCTCTTCTATCTATGTGGACCCCCCACCCCACCTGTGAATCCCATCAGCCCCACCCCAATCCCTACCACCCTGCTCTAAGCCACCATCATCTCTTCCAGGACTAAGTCATGTCTGACTCTTTGCAACCCCATGGATTGCAGCCGCCAGGTTCCTCTGTCCATGGAATTCCCAAGGAAGAATACTGGAGTGGATTGCCATTTCCTTCTCCAGGAGACGTTCCAGACCCAGGGATTGAACCTGGGTCTCCCACACTGCAGGCAGATTCTTTACCGTCTGAGCCACCAGGGAAGCCCCAAGTAGCCTCCAACTTGGTATCAAAGCACAACAAAATCAAAACAAAACCTCTGCAGGCCAGAAGAGGGTGGCATGATACACAATATTCAAAGTGATGACAGAGAAAAACCTACAACCAAGAACACCCCCAGCAAGGCTCTCCTTTAGAGCTGACGAAGAAATCAAAAGCTCTACAGACAAGCAAAAGCTAAAAGAATTCAGCACCACCAGACTGGCTTTACAACAAATACTAAAGGAACTTCTCTAAGTGGAAAAGGAAAGGCCACAACTAAAAACAAGAGAATGATGAAATGGGAAGGCTCACTGGTGAAGACAAACATACAGTAAAGAGAGTAAAAAATCCACACACAAATATGAGTCACCTCAAAACCAGTAATCATGAGGTGAGTACAAGCACACAGCACTTGAAATGCATTTGAAATTAAGAGACCAGCAACTTAAAACCATCATATATATACACATACAGACTGCTATATCAAAACCCGATAACCACAAGTGAAAGATCTATAATAGGTATATACACAAAAAAGAAAAGGGAATCCAAACACAACATTAAAGATAGTCATCATATCACAGAAGAACAAAAAGAGCAGCAAAGGAAGAAAAAAATACCTACAAAAACAGATCCAAAACAATTGACAAAATGGCAGTAAGTCCCCTACATAGGAACCTTCAATTTGTTAACTTTCAAACATGCAACATGCATTCACATGTCCAATCACGTGAGTTCACATCTCTGTAAAAGTTATCTGTAAAAGCTGGATGCCTAGGTTAACTCTGTTGAACTTACAAACAAACTGGACTTACAAACGCACTCCCAGAATACAACTCATTCATATGTAGGAGACTGTAAGAACATATATAAGTGATAATTATCTTATATGTAAATGAATTAAATGCTTCAATCAAAAACTCAGACTGGCTGAATGATACAAAAACAAGACTCATATATATGATGTCTACAAGAGGCTTACTTCAAATCTAGTGACACACACAGACTGAAAGTGAGGGGATGAAAAGAGACAGTCTATGCAAATAGAGATCAAAGGAAAGCAGGAGTAGCAATACTTGTATCAGAGAAAATGGACTTTAAAATAAAGACTGTTACAAGAAATAAAGAAAGACACGCTGATCTCTGATCAAAGTGTGTCCACTTTGAAGATGATCAAAGAATCAATCCAAGAAGAAGATGGAACAATTGTAAACATGTGTGCCCAGCACAGGAAGCACCTCAGTATATGAGGCCAATGTTAACAGACAAAAAGTGAGAACTGACAGTAACGCCGTAATAGTTACATCAATGGACAGATCATCCAGACAGAATAAAAGAACACAGATCTTAAATGACACATTAGATCAGATGGACTTAAGTGATATTTATAGAGCATTCCATCTGAAAGTAGCAAGGTTCAAATGTACATGGAACACTCTCCAGGACAGCTCACATGCGAGGCCACAAAGCAAGCCTCAGTAAATTTAAGAGAACTGAAATCATATCAAGTAATTTTTCCAACCACAACATTATGAGATTAGAAATCAATTACAGGGGAAAAAACTGCAATAAACATATGGAGGCTAAACAGTAAGCTACTAACCAACCAATGAATCACTGAAGATATCAAAGAGGAGATTAAAAAATACCTAAGAACAAATGAAAACACAGCCGTACAAAACCTATGGGATGCAGCAAGAGCAGTTCTAAGAGGTAAGTTTATAGCAATACAAGCTTACCTAAGGAATGAGACAACTCACAAATAACAATCTAACCTTACATCTAAAGCAACTAGAAAAAGAACAAACAAAACCCAAAGTTAGTAGAAAGAAAGAAGTCATAAAGATTGGCGCAGAAATGAAATAGAGATAAAGAAAATAAAAAGATGAATGAAACTAAAAGCTGATTTCCTGAAAAGATAAACAAAATTGATAAACCTTTAGCAAGACTCATCAAGAAAAAAAGGAAGAGGGCCTAAATCAGTAAAATTAGAAATGTAAAAGAAGTTACTACTGACATCACAGAAATACAAAGGACCATAAGAGACTACTACAAAAAAACTATATGCCAATAAAATGGACAACCTGGAAGAAATGGACCAATCCTTAGAAACGTACAATCTCCCAAGAATGAACCAGCAAGGGAGAGAAAATATGAACAAACCAATTACGAGTACTGAAATTGAAACTGTGATTTAAAAACTCCCAACAAAGTAAACTCCAGGAACAGATGGCTTCACAGGCAAATTCTATCAAACACTTAGAAAAGAGTTAACTTTTTCCTTCTGAAACTATTCCAAAATAATTGCAATGGAAGGAATACTTCCAAACTCATTCTATAAGGCCACCATCACCCTGATTTCAAAACCAGACACAAATACCACAAAAAGAAGAAAATTACAGGCCAACATCACTGATGAACATACATGCAAAAATCCTCAACAAAATACTAGCAAACTGAATCCAGCAATACATTAAAAGAATCACACACCCTGACCAAGTGGGATTTATCCCAAGGATGCAAGAATTTTTTAACACATCATTGACAAGGGACATACTTATACGTCTTTTGTTACCCAAATGTTATTGACCACCATGTTTCAATATTCACTTACATAACAAATCACTGGCTACAAGCATTAATTTCTGCAAAAATTCCCCAATCAATAATGTGTTAATATCCACTAATCAATCAGTGTGACATAACACATTAACAAATTGGAGAACAAAAACCACAGGACCATTTCAATAAATGCAGAAAAAGCTTTTGATAAAATTAAACATCCATTTATGATTAAAAACTCTCCAGAAAGTGGGCTTAGAGGGAACCCACCTCAACATAATAAAAGTCATATATGACAAACCCACAACTAATATCATACTCAACAGTGAAAAGCTGAAAGCATTTCCTCTAAAATCAGGAATAACACAAAGATGTCCACTCTTGCCACTTTTATTCAACAAACTTCTGCAAGTCCCAGTCACTGCAATCAGAGAAAAAAAGGCTGGGGCAGAATCCATATTGGAAAAGAAGTAAAACTGTTGCTGTTTGCAGATGACATTATACTATACATAGAAAATCCTAAAGATGCTACCAGAAAACTTCTAGAGTTCATCAGTGATTAAGTCAAGCTGTAGGATAGAAAATTAACACAAGAAATCTGCTGCATTCCTATACACTAACAATGAAAGATCAGAAAGAGAAAGGAAACAACCACATTCACTATCACATCAAAAAGAATAAAATACCTAGGAATAAACCTACCTTAGGAGATAAAAGACTTGTACTCTGAAAACTATGAGATGCTGATGAAAGAAATCAAAGATGACACAAACAGATGGAAAGATATACCATGTTCTTGGATTGGAAAAATCAATATTGTCAAAATGACTATACTAACCAATGCAATCTATAGATTCAATGAAAACCCTATCAAATTATCAAAGGCATTTTTCATAAAACTAGAACCAAAAATGTTTTAATTTGTATGGAAATACAAAAGATCCTGAAGAGCCAAAACAATCTGGAGGAAGTAAAGTATAGCTGTAGGAATCAGACTCATGATTTCAGACTATACTACAAAGTTACAGTCATCAAGAGTAGGGTACTGGCATAAAAACAAACATATAAATCAACAGACAGGATAGAAAGCCTAGAAATAAACCCATAGACCTATAGTCAATTAATCTATGATGGAGGCAAAAATACACAATGGAGAAAGATGGTCTCTTCAATAAGTGGTGCTTGAAAAACTGGACATCTACATGTAAAAAAAATAAAATTAGAATGTTCCCTAACACTACAGACCAATATAAACTCAAAGTGAATCAGAGACTTAAAAGCAAGTCTGGATACTAGAAAACTCCTAGAGGAAAATATATGCAGGACACTCTGACATAAATTATAGCAGTATCCTATTGGATCCATCTCCTAGAGTAATAGAAATAAAAACAAAAATAAACAAATGGGGCCTAATTAAACTTAAAAGCTTTTGGAAAGCAAAGGAAACCATAAATAAAATGAAAAGACAACTACAGAATGGGAGAAAAATTTGTAAACAATGCAACCAACAAAGGATTAATCTCCAAAATATACAAATAGACTACACAGCTTAAATCAAAAATCAAACCACCCAATCAAAAACTGGGCAGAAGATCTAAATAGACACTTCTCCAAAGAAGATATACAGATGGCCAATAAACACATGAAGAGATGCTCAACAATGCTCATTATTAGAGAAATGCAAATCAAAATTACGAGGGACTTCTCTGGTGGTCCAATGGTAATCTGCCTTTTAATACAAGGGACACAGGTTTGATCCCTTGTCATGCAACCCAATGGTTACAGCAGTTAAGACAAGGAAGCAACCTAAATGTCCATTGACAGATGAATGGACAAAGAAAATGTGGTACGTATATATATAATACATATGTATGTATGTATGTGAGTGTGTGTGTGTGTGTGTATATATATATATATATATATATGTATGTATATAATGGTATACTACTCAGCCATAAAGAAGAATGAAACATGCCATTTAAAGCAACATGGATGGACCTAGAGATTATAATATGAACTGAAGCCAGAGAGAGAAAAAGACAAGTATCATATGGTATCAGTTATATGCGGAATCTAAAAAAATGATACAAATGAACTTATTTACAAAATAGAGACAAAAGGGAGAGGGGTAGGAGTAAGTTAGGAGTCAGGGATTAAGACACACATACTACTATATATAAAATAGATAATCAACAAGGGCCTACTGTATAGCACAGGGAACTAAACTCAGTATTTTGTAATAACTTGTGAGTGAAGAACCTGGAAAGACACACACACATCTAAGTGTGCATGTGTATAACTGACCGCTGTGCTGGGCACCTGAAACCAACATGATACTGTCAATCAATCACACTTTGATAAAAATAAACTTAATTTTTTTAAAAAGAAAGAAAAAAAGAGAGGGAGGGAGCAAAAGGATTAGTGCACTAGAATTAATCAGGTGCACAGAATCAGTTTCTTCTGACCACTGAGAATCTGAGATTAGGAACCTTATCTATCGTTTTCAACACTGCAGCCCCAGGACCTAGCCTAGCGTCTGGTATATTTCTCAAAGAAAACATAAGGATTAGTAAGTTTAAAATTCTTTCATTACCAAAATCTCCCAGTAATTGATGAAAAGAGTATGTCTTGCTCAGAAAGCCAGTCCTCCATAGAGGCCGAGCAGGGAGTGAGTGACTCCTGGGGTGAAAGCTTAGTCTTGCCTGAATAATCCTTATTGCCTTGCAGTATCTCTACTCTGATCTCCTTGACATCTCTAAGGTTATCCAGACTGCTTATACTGGATCCTTAAAAGGAAAAAACGTGAGCCCGAGTTCAGAGCTCAGTTCCCAGCATCAGCAGGACTCTACAGGGCCCAGGTAAGAGGTGTTAATGTCACAGGATGGTCGTTCAGGGATCCTGCAAAGGGAACCCTGCGAGTCCAGAAAGGACCCTCCCGGTGGGGTGAGCGCCCTGTTCAGGACGCAGGGTCCTAGGGACCAGGAATCAGAGACGTGGCGCTCCCCTCTGGTTCCAGGCTCTGTCCCCTCTGCTGAAGAGGCAGGGGCCAAGAGACCCTTGGGCTGCCTCCCGGGCTGGAGCTGACGGGAAGTGACATGTGGGGACGTCTGTGAAGCGCTCTCGCCACACGGCAGGGCCGGCAGATGAGGGAACGCGGACGTGATCCAGCCAGACCTGAGGAGCCGGCAGTGCCCTTGCGTCCAAGCTGAGGGCCTGCTCTACGGCAAGGGAGGGGCGGGGGAATAATGTGCCCTCTGGGTGAGGCCCTGGTCACCTCACACCATGGCGGTCACCTCACATGGTGGCAGTTACCTCACACGGTGGCGGTCACCTCACACGGCGGCGGTCACCTCACACGGTGGCGGTCACCTCACACCGCGGCGGTCACCTCACACCGCGGAGGTCACGTCACATGGCGGCGGTCACCTCACACCGCGACGGTCACCTCACAATGTCACCTCACACCGCGAGGTCGCCTCACACGGCGGCGGTCACCTCACACTGCGGAGGTCACGGCTCCCGACGCCCCTAAGCTTCACCCAGCCCCCGCCCCCAGCTCCTGCTCTCCTTCTGTGGTGGAGGAATGGAAATGAGAAACAGGAGAGGAGTGGCCGCTGGAAAAAACCCGCCCCCGCCTCCCCCGAAGCGATGCCACAACTGGAGTTACCCCACAAATCTCTGACTTCCAGGCGTGAAAACCCTCAGCTGTTCACACTAACAGAGCTTACACTGACTTTCTGTCAAGTTTTCTTCAACTTGGCTCAAAATAACCTCTCACAAGTCTCCATAGTTTTGTCCTGGCAAATTTTGAATTGCTACTCTAACTGAGGGACTGGCAAAATACAATCAAACCACAGGCCAAATCCGGGTGTTCTGGTAAATACCATCTCACTGGCAAACAGCCCCACCAATCTGCCCACATGCTGCCTAGGGCCATCCTCACACGACAAAGGCAGTTTTGTAGTTGTAACTAAGCTTGGCCCTGGAAGCCTAAAACACTCACTATCTGGCCCCTTAAAGGAAAGGCTGCCAAACTCAACTCTAATTCTACCTGCCTCAAAATACAAAAGAAAAAAGTACAGTCCAAGCCTGCTAAATAAACTGCTTTTTCTTCAAAACTGGCAAGATTTCACTTTTCAAAAAGGAATTCTAACAAATACCACATTTACAGAATCAGCACTTTTGTGTGTTGAACAAACCAAAAAAAGTACTTTCAGATTTATCATCAGTGGGAAAAGCATATTTTCCTACACATCCATAAATCTATTATGCTGAACTACTTTTACACAGACTCCTCAAAAACACACGGGCTTAAAGCTGAATCCACAAATACACCACTCTTGGTCCCAAAGCAATTTTCTGAAAGTAGAATAAGCTTGAAAAGTGGAGCCTAAATAATGCTCTCTTACATTAAATTCTATTATTAATACTAAAAACTAAACTACAGCAACAATATAATTTCTGACCATGTTTATAGAAGTGGATAATCCTTCTTTATATAAAATACATAGTTTTTTAACTGTTAAAAATACTTATAAAACTAAGCTAAACACAAACCAAGTATTTGAAGAATCATTCAAAAAAAAAATCAAATATCTAATTTATGTTTTTAAAAGAAAATGGGGTTACTCACGGAGGTAAAGGGTGAGGATCCTTTACTTTCCAGCCCGTGACACCCCTTCGGGTTGGTGGATTAGCCCTTCCATGGTCTGAATGTGGAGGAAAAATTCTGCACATGGGAAGGTAATGAGAGCTCACTCACCTTCCTTTCTCAGATGTTAGTACTTTCTCCCTTTTGATGAAATAAGAAGGTGTTCTAAAGTAGGGATAAGAACAAGGACTTTGAGACATGGTGCCAAAAAGAGAAAGAAAAGGCAAGCTACTCATAAAATTGAGGCTCTAAAGGAAGATCTCTTCCTAAAATAGCACCCTAAACCTTATGCCTGTGAGGTCAGTTCCCTCCGTTGCTACAACACTCCCTTCATCAGAAACAAATCCATCCATTCTGAGTTTCAAGGGAATGACTGGAGTATTCGGCTATCGTCTTTTCAAATCAGTTGTCCTATGTCACATTTGGAGAAGTTCTGGAGAGAAATATAACAAACCTGCCCGGACTGTCCCTCAAAGGGATTCAAGCTCATCTAAAGCCGCCGTGGTAAGCCGGGCCTAACCGTGTGCAGACTGCAAGCTAGGAGAACCTGCCCTGGCCCGAGATACAAACCTCCTGGCGAACGACATCTGCGGTTCTCTCCAAGTGATCAGGTCTCCTTTTGGATTTCATTACACTTTAATAGAAAGTAAAATTAGGTTACTTAAGTATTACCCTCCTAAAAATTAATTACAGTATTAATTATCGTGACTATCCAGTACCTGTGAGTGGAAAGGAACGCCATCCAGTACACAATATAACTGGCTGTCCAGGATACAATATAACATTATGGATCCTAGAGAACAGCCCATAGGAATCTATAAACTAACCAAAGCTTACGACCCACTGACAGCAGGCACAGTTCAGAAAGATGCTACGACCTGCCTCCCACCGTCTTCAGCAGGTCCAGGCTCTTTGAAAATCCACCGCAAACGACACTGAAGGTGACCACTCACCTGCTCCTAGTGAGGTGGCGCAAAGCACTGGGTGTCAATCGCAGCGGAGCCGCCTGAGTGCAGATGGCGCCCACAGAGCCTCGCAGCAGCCTGGGGATCACGACCACCATGGTGCTTCCTGGGAGACAGCAAACTCAAAGTCACAACTTTCCAAGAAAAAGGAGGGAAACATCAGACTGTCTTAGGGGCCAGTGAAGAAGAGTTTGGATTTTTGTTGCTGATGCCATGAGCTGATCTAACAGCAAAACAATTAAAAACCTAACTTTACCCTGACAAAACTGCTGCTGCTATTTAGAGTTGAGTCAACTGATCCCCACAACACATGCATATGTATCAATAATTATCGGTGCTGTCAAATATTCCTGTCCTCTATTAGTTTCCAAAATCTCTGACCAAGCTTCCGGGACTGATCTTACACTATCACAGAAGAGGACAGCATATTTTATAACTGCCTAGTAATTATATTCTGCCCAGAGCACCACATAAGTCTTTAATATTTCTTAAGAGATAAAGAGAAAAGGGCAGACAAATTTTCTGAGGTTCACAGCAATGAGAATAAACAGACTCCAACCACAGGCAGTAAAATAAATAACACAAATATCTCAGTAAATGAAAAGAATGACAGAAAAGACTCAAAAGAGCACCTATACAAAGCACCTATTCTACGAGTCCAGTCATACATAGTACAAAAACAGAAAAAAATGAACCTGTGGAGCTGGAAATCAAATGAGCAGTTACCCATGGTGAGGTGGCTGTAACAAAGTTGTTTCTTAATCTGAATGTTGATTATATGGGTATTTTCATTGTGAAAAAAATTCCTCCAACACAAGAGGAGTTTCAGAGCAGTCAAAATACTCCAAATGGTACCATAATGATGGATACATGTCATCATACGTTTGTCCACATCCACAGAACATACAACACCAAGAGTGAGCATGCTGTTAAGACTTGGGATGGCTCTCCGGATCAGTGAAGGTTCACCGATTATAACCAAGGCCCCACTCCAGTGGGGGCTGTGGACGATGGGGGGCTGTGCATATGTGGGGGCAGGCACAGAGGAAACCTCTGTACTTGCCCTCAATCTTGCTGTGAACCTAAAATTGCTCCCCCCAAAAAATTTTGTCTTAAAAATTCAACCAAGCAGTCTTAAGATTTATGTACTTCCGCTTACATGTCAAATTTCAAAATCAAGTTTAAAGAAAAAAAAAAAAACAGAAAGATTCTCCAACACATCAAATTCTAAAAACTACTGCCTATCAGGAAAACCACTCATCGGGAGTCAGATGATATATTTGTTTTTGCTTCCTATCACTCTGTTCTTTCTCTGCTAATTCTTAAATCCTTCTTTGCTTAAAAGGGCTTCCCAGGTGGTGCTAGTGGTAAAGAACTCACTTGCCAATGCAGGAGACATAAAAGACATGGGTTCGATCACTCGGCTGGGAAGATCCCCTGGGGAAGAGCATGGCAACCCACTCCAGTACTCTTGCCTACAGAATCCCAAGGACACAAGCATCTAACCCTACAGTCAATGGGATCGAAAAGAGTCTGACATGACTGAAGCAACTTCGCAAGCAAGCACACTGCTAAGGATGGCCACTTGTAACAAGTGATGTTGCCACATATATCTGTCCTTTCCTGTCTTTGTTGGCTTCAGAATAAATGAGAATGTATGTGAACACTCTATTTCCTGAGCTCTTTGGTAGGTACCACATAAATGAATTGCAACAAATACAATGTTAGAAAATATTCAAGTGAAGTCTACATTCCTACTCCAAGGGAAGTGTGCTACATTCCTACTCCACACTCATTAATATAGCCCTTCATTTGACCAATATTTATTACTAAGAGTCCATCATGTAGCAGGCCCTGGGGCCACATGAACAAAACAAAGACCTTCGGAAGCTTGAAGATATTTTAGAAGATACAGACAGGAAATGAAAGTAAATAAATTGAGAGGTGACAATTATCATATGTAATTCATTCAGTTACTACGAAATCATATTAAAAAGCCACTGCTCTCTAACTAGCCTTTGGATAAAAGATCTATTTCTTGCCATTGTGGATAAACATGCTATTGGCTGTTTTTCTCTCTAGTATATGAACGAAGTAAAAGGCCTCTGTCCACCTCATGTAAAACGTAGTTTCTCTCCTCTGAATGTGCTAAACCAAAAATGGTATATTAATCACTGAAAGAAGGAAGGCAAAACTTACTTCAGAGGTCCATGAGAGTTTGGGAATCATTAAGTGTGTGGCTGGCTGGCTGGCTGGCTGGCTGACACGCAATATTCTGAGCCTGGAATTACACTGAGCCCTCTGGCATACACACGGGTTGGAACACAAACAGTGCCATCTACTGAAACTCTCACCAAGTTCCTGCAATGGCAGAGACAACATGTAAGAACAATGTTTGGGAAGTTGTTCAAAAGCACTGCCATCTCGGGACTTCCCTGGTGGCACAGCGGACAGTCCACCGGCCAATGCAGAGGTATGCGTTCAATCCCTGGTCCAGGAAGATTCCACATGCCTAGGAGCAACGAAGCCCATGCGCCACGACTACTGAAGTCCGTGATCCACAACGAGAAGCACGTGCTCCACAACCCCTACTCACCACAACCAGAGAAAGCCCCTGAGCCACAACGAAGACCCTGCACAGCCAAAAACAGATAAATAAATAGATTTATTTAAAAAACAAACAAAAAACTGCACTCCTGTCTCTTAACGGTAAAAGCAAAGACTCACTGTAATAAGCAAGCACCACCTCACAGCCAGCCTACTCTCCATGACGCCCCCCTTCCATCCATTCCTCATGTTTCCACTTCTCTCATCTGTTTCTCTTGCTGCTTCTCTCTTTCATCTTTCTTGTTGTTGTTTCATCGCTCAGTCGTGTCCGACTCTTTGCGACCCCATGGACTATAGACTGCCAAGCTCCTCTGTCCATGGGATTTCCCAGACGAGTACTGGAGTGGGTTGCCACGTCCTCCTCCAGGGCATCTTCCCCACCCAGGGATCGAACCCATGTCTCCTGCAGTGCAGGTGGATTCTTTACCGCTGAGCCACCAGGGACGCCCACTCATCTTTCTTGAACCGTCTGTATCTCCTGCTGCTTAGGGTCTCCACCCCATGAACAACCAGACCAGTGGCTGCGCTGATAACAGGTACATGTCATTTGGGGCCAACCTCCCTGACAAAATTTAACTGATAAGTAGGCAAACACGGACACACTGTTCTGCTCAATGTTTTGGACATCTATTGCTACAATAAGTTGCCCTCATCTAAGACACATCTTTTAGTGACTATACTGTTTGATCTACTGCTCAACTTGAACTGGAAAACAAAGAAAGCTTAATTTTTAAAAGCTGATTTCTTTAAAATTCTAAAATCTTGTTTCTTAACAATAGTAATCATAACCAAGAGTGCCACCTACTGGCAAATAAAGGGTATTTTATCAAACTGTGTTCGAAGTGCCTTCTAAAGCAATAGGGTATTTAAAGAAAAAACCTATCCATATTTTGAAACACATCCAGTGGCTTAATATAATCAATGAAAGTATTAATTAACTATAGAAAATTAACATATACTAAGTAATTTATTACTAGAGCTCATCAATAAATTTGGTAAGGTCCCAATATACAAAATTAATGCATAGAAATCTGTTGTGTTCTGATACACTAACAATGAAAGATCAGAATGAGAAATTAAGAAAAGAATTGCAATTACCATACATCAAAAAGAATAAAATACTTAGGAATAAAGCTACCTTAGGAGATAAAAGACCTATACTCTTAAAACTACAGGAAGCTGACCAAAGAAATCAAAGATGACACAAACAAATGGAAAGATAGACCATGTTCTTGGGTTAGAAGGATCAATACTGTCAAAATGACTATATTACCCAAGGCAATCTACAGATTCAACACAATCTCTATCATATTACCAATGGAATTTTTCACAGAACTAGAACAAAAAAAAATGTTTTAATTTGTACAGAAACACACAAAAAAACCCTGAAGAACCAAAACAATCTTGAGAAAGAAATGCAGAGCTGAAGACTCCATGACTTCAGACTATACTACAAAGCTACAGTCATAAAAAGAGCATGGTACTGGCATAAAGACTAATATATATATCAGTGGAACAGGATACAAAGCCCAGAAACAAACCCACGCACCTATGGTCAATTAATCTATGACAGAGGCAAGAATATTCAATGGAGAAAAGATAGTCTCTCCAATAAGTGAGGCTGTGAAAACTGGACAGCTACATGCAAAAGAAGAAATTAGAACACTCCCTAACACCACACACAAAAATAAACTCAAAATGAATTAGAGACCTAAATGTGAGACTGGATATTATAAAAATTGTGGAGGAAAACATAAAGACAGCAATCTCTTTGACAGAAATCGCAGATTTTTTTTTTATCTGTCTCCTAGAGTAATAAAAATAAAAACAAAAATAAGCAAATGGGACCTAATTAAACTTAAAAGCTTTTGCAAAGCAAAGGAAACCATAAACCAAATAAAAAAACAACCTACAGAATGGGAGAAAATATTTGCAAACAATGTGACTGACCTACAAGGGCTTAATCTCCAAAATACACAAACAGCTCTATATTAAAAAAATAACCCAATCAAACAATGGGCATAAGATTAAACAGACATTTCCCCAAAGACACACAGACAGCAAAAAAGGCACACGAAAAGATGCTCAACATCACTAATTATGAGAGAAATACAAATCAAAACTACAATGAGGTATAACCTCACACCAGTCAGAATGGCCATCAACAAAAAAGTTCACAAATACTAAATGCTAAAGAGGGTGCAGAAAAAGGAACAATTCTACACTATAGGTGGGAATGCAAATTGGCATAGCCTTTATGGAGAAGAGTATGGAGGCTCCTTAAAAAACTAAAAATAGAGCTACCATATGATCCTTCAATCCCACTCATGGACATGTACCTGGAGAAAATTACAACTGAAAAGATACACACACTCCAATGCTCACTGCAGCACTATTTACAAAGCCAAGACATGGGAGTAACCTAAACGTCCACTGAAAGATGAAATGGATACAAATGTGGATAAAATACACAATGGAATATTACTCAGCCTTAAAAAAAGAATGAAATAATTTGCAGCAACACGGATGGACCTAAGATGAACATACAAGGTGAAGTCAGCAAAAGACACTCATGTGGGATCACCTACAAGTGGATCTAAAGTATGATATAAATGAACTTATCGACAAAACAGAAACAGACTCACAGACACAGAAAACAAACTTATGGTTACCAAAGAGGAAGGGGGGGGCGGGTATATGTTAGGAGCTTGGGATTAACATACACTACTATATATAAAACAGATAACCAGTGAGGACCTACTGTATAATACAGGGAACAATACTCAGTATTATGTAAAAACCTCTAAGGGAAGAGAATCTGATATATATACATGTATGTATAATATAACTAAATCATTGTGGTGTTCACCTGAAACTAAGGGATATTGTAAATCAACTATACTTCAGTAAGGGCTTCCCAGGCAGCCTGCCAATGCAGAAGACACAAGAGATGCAGGTTTGATCCCCTGGAGTAGGAAATGGCAACCCACTCCAGTATTCTTGCCTGGAAAATTCCATGGACAGAGGAGCCTGGCAGACTACAATCCGGGAGGTTGCAAAGAGTAGGACACAACTGAGCATGCATGCACTCATACTTCAATAAAAAAAAATTAGAATGGCCACATTTTAATGCCACATTCAAAAAATAAAAAAGTAAACAATACAAAAAAGGAAAAAACCTATCCATATCTTGGAATGTGTCCAATGGTTTTATTCATTCAATGTAAGCATTAATTAACTAGAGAAAATTAACATATATTAAGTAATTTTCAAAACCATTACAAAAAAAGAACATTCCATCAACGTTTGTATCCTCATTTGGTGAGGTAAGGCCCAAACCAAAAAGTTATTTTATTTCTGCAACAGACATGTACCCCTTTAAGCAACCAAGTGAGGTTGTCTTGCCATTTCCATTTAAAAAGGGGAAGAGGTGACTGGCCCAAGGTCAAAAGCTAGAAAGGAGTCAGATCTGAGCCCGGTTCTGCTGGTTCTGAGTCCAGCACTCTGCAGTAACTTGTATTTCACTCGGGTCCCCTTTCCAAATGCCAAGAACCCCTGTGCTTCCTCACTGGCACCTGGGATTCTAAATTAGCAGGTGCCGTGCTAGCTCTGAGTTTATTTCTGTGCCTTCATGCTCTTTGAGGGATTCTTGGTTTGTTTTTTTCTTTCTCTCACTGCTTGTTCACACATCATCCTGTCTCAGCAAGTGATAGGGCTCTAGTTCCAAAATCTAGTCCACGTTCATCTGTTTCTGTCTTAGTTTTATTCTGTCTGAGCTTAGCCTGGCACCTTCTAACAACATAGCTGCTATGACATAAGTATGACCTAGTTCTAACTTTAATCTCATGCTAAGAATTTTGGTCACTGTTGTTTTCCAAATCAGCAGCATTACGATTTTTAAAAAATTATTTTTAAACCATAAATGTGTGATCTCAAATGACCGTACAGCTACTAGTAAACTTGTTTTTGTCATACTCTCAGAGTCCAAAGATATCTCATTATGAAATGTGTCCACTCTTTTCTAGGAATAAAAGTAGTTCAGTAGTCACTATTATGTTTTATTCAAAAACATTGGGTGGCGTAAAACAATGCATCACAGGTTTTGCTACAGTTTTACTTTCTTCAGCACAGTATGCACTCAAACTGACAGAACCATAAGGGGACACACCTCTGGCCAAACAAGGGATGTGGCAACAGATGGCAGGATGAAAGCAGTACACAAGGCCAAGGAGACCCCCAAGTCAGGTCTCAAGGGAACTAGCACCACTCTAGAGGAAAATCTGAGCACTCCGTAGAGTGCCAGAGCTGTCTATTTAACCCAGCCCTGCTTCAAGCACCATCAGATCACAGATGGTGCTGAAGGTCATGAAGACCCAGTTTCTGGGCTCAGCCAGGCCCGAGTTCTCACCATAACTTACTGCCATTCATGGGCTTGGTCCCTTTCAGCAAGTTTCTAAACTTAAGCCTCTAACCCTCAGGTTTCCCAATGTTAAAAATGGGAGTGATACCTATACCTCATTGTTTTAATAACATGATGCATGTAAATACCATCTGGTACAGGGTCTGGCACACAGTGCCACCTACTATTAATAAAGTGGTTCATTCACTTTTCTTTTTCCACTTGAGGTAATACCTACTCAAAGAAAACTTGGAAAATTACAAAGAAATTATAAAGAAAAATTACCCAACAACTTCTGTAACTTTTAGGATTACTAACTTCAGATTTCAAAATTCCTCAGCAAATTGTTTTTGACAGACCCAAACTGCTTTCTACAGGTTCTACCAATTTACACTTTCATGAACCAAATATGCCCCCATTTCTGGACCTTCAAAAATAACTCACCTTTATTCTGGAGGTACTTATGCTCAGAAGTACTAAAAAACAAAAAAGATTCCCAACCTCAAAATGATCACTGGGACTACAGTTCTGACACTAACAACTCTCTTCTGTCTTCCTCTCTCCAAGAGGCTACTTGGGAAAATCCTTGTCTACAAAGACTTCCCCTGTGGCTCAGCTGGTAAAGAATCCGCCTGCAAAGTGGGAAACCTAGGTTCGATCCCTGGGTTGGGAAGATCCCCTGGAGAAGGGAAAGGCTACCCACTCCAGTATTCTGGCCTGGAGAATAGTCCATGGGGTCACAAAGAGTCGGACACAACTGAGCGACTTTCACTTCACTCACAAAGACACAGCAAACAGCCTCTGAGCTACACAGGCTTTACCAAAAGAGCTTTTCTGCTCCTTTGCTCAAAGCAGAATCAGTCAAGTTAACCCTCAACGAGATTAACAAACATTTTCCAACTGCTGGTTAGATCTCCAATTAAGCAAAATGGAATGTTTGTGAGGCCTCTGAAATATTCTATAAACCTTCTAAATGTAACTTCCAAATTTTCTCTCGAAGACTCCGTTGCCATTAGGTTTTCAAGCTTTAAAAGAGCTAAACCAGCTGGAACTTCGGCACACACAAAATTGGTAATTCATGCAAACGTTTGTGTATACATAAATAAGCATAGGGAAATGTACATATGTATTATGTTAACATAAACTAAATATGGTACATGTGATTGCTGAATCAAGTAAAACTCTCAATTTCCACGCAAAAGTAAAATGTTAGAGCTAAAAGGAATCTTGTAAATCATCTCTAATCCAACTCTTCTTCAGTCAGAAGAAATATGGCCAAAGAATGTAAATATCCAGCTCCCAGATCGAGATCCAGTCATCTTCTGAGCCCAGATCTGCTTCTCATTAGGGCTTTTCCCCCACTGCCTTCCTGCTCTACCAAGATCTGAATAAATACTTAGTAATAGAGCAAAACTCCCATGAAACCCCATTTTGCCAACACAAGACCTATCACCTTTTATCTGCATTTCACTTTAAGGTATATTAAGGCCTCATGATATTATAATAACGCTGCGTCCTGATTCCATTTCTCTTACAAAGAAGAAACTGTGGTTCAGGTTGAGTTCAGTCGCTCAGTCGTGTCCGACTCTTTACGACCCCACGCACGTCAGGCCTCCCTGTCCATCACCAACTCCCGGAGTTGTGGTTCAACACCAGTTAAGTCATTCGTTCCTAGACTTTGCGGACAGCCAGGCTCTTCATTTCCCAGGTGTGTGATTTGGGTCAAGACATCTGACTCTCTGTATCTCCGTTTAAAGACTAATAACACGGAATGAATGACACCTAGATTCCAGCACTGGTGGAAGAATGACACTGAGCGTCAACCCCGCGAAACTGACCTCGCTTGGTCCTTTCGGCCACACACCTCAAGGGCTTCTGAAGAGAAGCTGGGCTGAGGGAGAGGCCGGGCTGTACCTGGACAGTCAAGCGCGGCGGGATCACAAGCTACGCGCTGCTCGCAGCTCAAAGTCACTCGGTGAATCAAGACCCCTGAGGAGCTTTCCGCCCCTCACCCGGGAGGTCCAGGGGGCTAAGCAGTTCCCGCCGCCGCCTCTCACCCCGCAAAGCGCTTTCCGCCAGCGGCGCCAAGGGCCCGGCTGACGCTACCTAGGCCGGCCGGGGCTTCCTACGGAGTCTGCTTAAGGTCTGAGGTCCACGGACGTGAGACACTGGGCGCTACGCCTCAGTCAGGAGACTCCATACCGCCGCCGCCGCACCGACCCAGCCGCGAGAACAGCGCCAAGCTCCGCCCTGGCGCCGGAAAGCTTCCGGCGTCCTCGACGTGACGCACAACCGCGTGAGCGAAACCCACATTCCATTGGTTGCTGTCGCCCGATGGGCGGAGCGACGCTCGACCGACCTCGAGCCGCGAGCCCTCTCAGGCCGTGTCTCCGCCCCCTAAAGCCACCATCTCCATGGTGACCGATGCCCGGTCACCCCTTCGGCCTCATGCCCGGAGTTGCATAATTGTCTCTGCGCCGGAAGCGGGCCTCCGTAGGCCGGAAGCGGGCCTCCGCGCGCAGGTGCTCTGTGAAGACGCCCGTCTGGGCGGCCGCAAGCGAAGTTGGCCCAGGGCCCCGGCCTGGGTCGGACGGCGAAAGTGACGGACCTGTGCCGGTCCCAGTGACGATGGCGGTATTTCACGACGAGGTGGAGATCGAGGACTTCCAATATGACGAGGACTCGGAGACCTACTTCTACCCCTGCCCGTGTGGGGATAACTTCTGCATCACCAAGGTGACGGGCTGCTCCTCGGAGCGGGCGCGTGTTCGTTCTGCCGAGTTCCTGCCGCTGACCCGCGCGGCTGAGTTATCCGCTCCCTTTTTTCATCCCTTCTGAATTCTCCCAGAGTCGGTACTTTGCGCCGTTTGTGGCCACTTGGTTCTGGTCTTCAGTCAAGCCTGAGGGGAGAGGGGAGGGGGTGGACGGCGGCGAGTACCAGTCTTCTCGCCAACCCCCGCCGCTCAAGCTTCTCCTGTCTAGGATGCTGTTTGGAGGAAGGAGTGTGTTTTTGTCTTCCGGGTGGGGGTGGGGGGGTTGAGACGACTAAACCATGACTCACCCTCCTGAGTGTTTTTTTCCCCAAGTGACTCTTCCAGGGAAGAATGGGGCTGGCGTTTCTCTCGGGAGGTGCTTTTGGTCCTCACGTGCCTTGTGGGTCATGTATGGATGTGAGAGTTGGACTATAAAGAAAGCTGAGCACCGAACAATTGATGTTTTTGAACTATCATGTTGGAGAAGACTCTTTGACAGTCCGTTGGACTGCAAGGAGATCCAACCAGCCCATCCTAAAGGAGATCAGTCCTGAATATTCATTGGAAGGACTGATGTTGAAGCCGAAACTCCAATACCTTGGCCACCTGATGCGAAGAGCTGACTCCTTGGGAAAGACTCTGATGCTGGGAAAGATTGAAGGCGGGAGGAGAAGGGGACAACAGAGGATGAGATGGTTAGATGGCATCAACCACTCGATGGACATGAGTTTGAGTAAACTCCGGGAGTTGGTGATGGACAGGGAGGCCTGACGTGCTGCGGTCCGTAGGGTTGCAAAGAGTCAGACGCGACTGAACTGAACTGAACTGTCTTGTGAGGAGGCCAGCCTCCTAGGAGCTTGCCCACAGAATGAGAGGGTTGGGGAGGAAGAGATCCCCAAGGGAAGGTTGCGCTGACCATACGGTGTTTAATTTTATTTATAGGAAGATTTGGAGAACGGGGAAGACGTGGCAACGTGCCCTAGCTGCTCTCTCATTATAAAAGTGATTTATGACAAGGTAAGAAATCAGTTTTTAAAACGGGGGGTAGGGGGGAGAGGGTTGCAAGAACCTTGAGCAGTCTGCCTGTGATATATAAGTGCAGGAGATTGTTTTCTAATGGTGTGTTAGGAAAATGCTATGTTTTTTAAACGAATTTTTAAAAGCCATTCATAAGTAATTGTAAATTAAATTTTTGTATTGTAAATTAAAATTTTAAAAGCTCTATTTATTAACTTTTTGGAGAAGGCAATAAACTGTTCTGTATCTAATGAATATTACTGGAATTACTTATTTAACAGAGGAAAATGATCATAAAGATTATTTAATTGAAAGTCTTTATTCCTCCATTATTTAATAAGTAATTAAAATCGTTAAGAGCTCCTGGGCTTATTTTGAAAGGAACAGTTTTATAGTATCTCTTACCTGACTTATACATAGAACTCTGCATTATCTTGTTTGAGCTGTGTCATAGTTGGAATTTTACAATTTTCATTTTAATCTTTAGTTGTCCTGTTGTTTTCATCCAAAGATATTGACAATAGAAAACAAAATAAGTGTTACGACTGCCCGCCTCGACCCCAACTTTTGGTCAGTACTTTGAAAGGAGTCTTAAGAGACTTAACATTCTACTTTCTGAGTTTGTTGTTGTTGAGATTTAATTGTCACATAACAGTGCTTAACATTCTTAAGGATAAACTCTAAAGTGGTTATAGGCAAGGTGGGCACAAGACCCTTAGACTCCTGACGGAAACAGGCTATAATTTAGACTGTACTTTAGCAGTTTACTGATTTATTCTTGCATTTAAATGTGTTCTGAAAAGCAGAGAACAAGCCAATGGTGAGCAGGAGTGCTGGTATGTGGAGAGATGGCGATTTCAAGTCAGGCGATCAGGCAGTTAAGCTGTTGAGTAGCATCCCTGGCCTCTGCCCATCCAATGCCAGTGGCACCCCTCAGTATGTCACCCCAGAATGTCTCTACACATTGCCAAGTGTCCCCAAAGATAAAAGTAACACCTCCTTTCCACCACCCATTGAGAACCCTGTGTTATAGCAAGAAGGCTGATTTACAGACGTTGAGAACATGGAGCCTCATATTGATGGTGGACCATAGGTTCCAAAGAATACAGTGGGAGGGTTCCAGGTGCTGGGCAGCGGTCAGAGAATGCCGGGGACCGAATAAGGCTGATCCTTACAGGGATCAGACTACAGGAGATGAGGAGAAACCTGGAACACAGAGGTTTCCTGGGGTGGCTGGCATAAGCCAGGATAAACCATCAGAGGGTGAACTTCATTTGCAGAGTAGCTAATTTGCAGATTATCTGTGTTGGGAAACATAAAAGAGCTACCCACTTTAGTTGGAAGAAGTAATTTGAAGAGAACAGGTATTTAAGTGACCGAGTATTGAAGTGGAGAAGTAGTAGTGCAAGTAGTAATTAATACAGAAACTTAAAAGATATAACATGTGTTTCATAAATGTGATTTCTGAGAAGTGGGAGCTCTGTAGTGAAGATGGACATGTTTGTTTATAAGGTAAGGTGTGTGCGTGCTAAGTCACTTTAGTCGTGTCTTCCTGTGCAACCCTATGGACTTTAGCCTGCCAGTCTTCTCTGTCCATGGGATTCTCCAGGCAAGAATACTGGAGTGGGTTGCCATGCCCTCCTCCAGAGGATCTTCCAGACCCACGGATCAAATCCATGTCTGTTACCTCTCCTGCACTGGCAGTTGGGTTCTTTACCACTAGCATGACCTAAGATAATAATATGGTGCATTAAATATGAATTTGGGTCTAAAAACTTACACACTTTCAAGATCATGTTTCTGGCGCTGACTTTGACCAAGGATGAAGTCATAGAACAAAGTAAAAACTTAACAGAGCAAGACTGATTGTGTAACAAAATGAAATCTTACTATTGATGCATCTGTGACACACACTCAATGAGTAGTGTAATTTCTTGTTCTGTCTTAGGATCAGTTCACGTGTGGAGAGACAGTCCCAGCCCCTTCCACCAGCAAAGAACTAGTTAAATGCTGAAGAAGACTTTTAGATTCTAAAACCTGAACTTGGGGAATGAGGCAAGCTGGAAAAGTCTAACACAGAGTCACCGGCTTCTTCACAGGGACAATCATTTTGTGGTTTGCTGTTCATGAGAGTCGATTCTTTCCATTGGGCGCCAAGTTCATCTCCTGTTGAAGAAGCAAGTCCACCACATGACATACCTGGATTTTGTGCTTAAACTTTGAACTGGAAGTGTTTGCATCCAAACATAAAAGAAGATAATTTGAAATCAGTGCTTTTTTCCCTCGGTTTTATTTTTATATCTTTATGACTTTGTTATCTGACCACAGCATCATCTACCTCAAAGCATTAGTTTTCTTTAACTTAAAGATTTTTATTTTGGTCACTTACGAAGATTTTTAAAATCAGCCCTTTCTTTGCAGTTTAACATCAGCTTTGCTGCTGTAAGCTAAAGGAAGTCAGTTGCCTCTGGTCCGTTGGGACTGCACCTTCTAGTCGCTCACCACACTGACCTTCATCAGGGATCTGTGTTCTGTTAAATATGCCATTTCATTATGCTTCATATACTGGGTCCTGGTCGTGGTGCAAAGGAAGAATATACTGAGCTCACAAAGTTAGTGAGTTAAGAAGAAAAGTCAAAAAACAAAATGGTCAAAGAATATGGACTTTGCTTATCAATATTCTGTGTTTTCCTTGAAAATCAGGACATGATAAAAAACAGCCAAAGAAAGTGAAACTGGTAACAGAATGATAGGAGAAAACTGTGCCTACTTAGTTATTTAATTAAATGCTTGAGTGGTTTTGTGAGATCAGTGCAACTAATATTTCTGTATCTGGGTTCTTGGGTGTGTATTTGTTTTTCAATAAGGCTAATGAAATTTCACTCCAGTGGGGGTTAACGTCAAGTCTTTGTGGTTGGCGGCTGTGCTTTCAGCACTACCACCAAATCAAGTCACCAGTCCTAAAAGGTAAAGCTTTGATAACAGCTCTTGTATTTACTAAGGATGAACTTGAAAATGAGATGCCTGTTCTAATTAAATAGGCCCCTGAGGGCATATATGTGCTGCGCTTAGTTGCTCAGTTGAATCCGACTCTGACCCCATAGACTGCAGCCTGCCAGACTCCTGTGTCCATGGGGATTCTCCAGGCACGAATACTAAGGTGGGTAGCCATTCCCTTCTCTAGGGGACCTTCCCAACCCAGGGATCAAACCCAGGTCTCCCATATTGCAGGCAGATTCTTTACTGACTGAGCCACCAGGAAAGCCCAAGGGCATATATAATAAGCCTCTATAAGCTGCAACCACACATACATTCACTCTTGCAGAGAATATTTGCCCTGGAGAAAAAGAAACATACAAAGATAGGCCATTGGTCTTCCCTTGCCACAGCCGTGAGAGTAGCAAAAAATAGAATCACTTGCATAGAAATTCAAAAATTCCCTTTATGTACACACCTTTGTGTGTACATAAAATTAACTGATGTCTGGTGGGTTGTTGTGGAATTGGCTCCTGCAATTAATGAGAAAAATAGCTTGCCAGAATGTGAGCATATTATCACTAATAAATGTGCTGTACATTCATTGGGGGTTTAAATTAAAACAGGCCAGTGGCTTTTTTTCTCCTGCCAATAGCATGGCTATGTGAAGCCATTAGACTGAGAAGTAAATTGCCAAAAATTGCATGCCAGAACTGCTTGGTACGTTATATGAAGTGTACAACGTGTTCTTGATGTGTTAAGAAATCACTGTCGGGGACACTGACACCCCAGAAGTCATCCACAGTTGCTTTGAAACCAGTGATGGCTCAAGTGAACAGAGCAGGGTGTGTGCTAACTGGTGGGGATGAATTGCAAAGAGAAAAAGACTGTCCCACACTCAGATCTGATGGTTTTGTAGATACCGATAACCGATGATGAATTTCAAATAAGAACAGACATCTTTAATGTCACTTCTGCTGTGAGCATAAGAGCAGGAAGAAAAGGTGCCCAAGTCCAAATGTCCCAGGAGACAAGCCAGTGGCACTGGTGATCAGTGATATTCAAGAACATGATCACAGGCATGATTTCATTCCCTAAAGCAACTGAGTCACTACATCTGTTAACCACAAAGAACACATCAGGATTTAATCCTATGTTAAGCAGAAAGTAAAACCAGGGTCTTGCAGATATGACTAGAGTTCTGTGGTGTCCCTTGCTTAGCTTCACAGACATTTCAGAGCCCCTCTGAGGACTGATTTGTAATCCAGGCTCTGTCACCTGCTAGCTTTGTAATCTTTGGCAAGACCAGTGGGTTTCTCATCTGTTAAAATCAGGAGACTGAATCGGGATTTCTAAATTCAGGACTATAATTTCAGGTTTTGTGGTTTGCAGGCACTGGAATGGTAATCGAAACCTTTCTAAACTAAACACTAAAGATGACTTAACAGAGAAGGACACTCCATTCTTCAGAAACTCCATATCAGAGGATTCTGCATATACTTGAGTGTACACATTCAGAAACCCTTTTTTTGGAAAGCACCCAACATTTTTGATAACTGTACATACTAATTTATTAATAGTTTAAACTGTGTTAGCATGCCAAATAAAGTCAGATTATTCACATCCATTTGTTTTCATGTAATTTTTCTTCCCCTAAATACCAGCATTATGTATTTAAATTTGTAATGTGATTATATATGAGATGGACATCTTTAACCTGCTTTGGGACTTTGTAGGTAGGTTTCTGGTGTGGACAGTACAGTTTTTAAATAGGAAAGAAATTGCCACTATTTCTAGTTTGGCCAGATGGGCATTGGTTCTGGATCTTTATTTGGGAAAAAATATACTTTGAATTAAGTGGCAGTAAGGCAGATAGTTGGACTGTGAAGAAAGCTGAGCACCAAAAAATTGATGCTTTTGAACTGTGGTGTTGGAGAAGACTCTTGAGAGTCCCTTGGACTGCAAGGAGATCAGTCCTGGGTGTTCATTGGAAGGACTGATGCTGAAGCTGAAACTCCAGTACTTTGGCCACTTCATGTGAAGAGTTGACTCATTGGAAAAGACCCTCATGCTGGGAGGGATTGGGGGCAGGAGGAGAAGGGGACGACAGAAGATGAGATGGCTGGATGGCATCACCAACTCGATGGACATGAATTTGAGTAAACCCGGGGAGTTGGTGATGGACAGGGAGGCCTGGTGTGCTGTGATTCATGGGGTCACAAAGAGTCGGACACAACGGAGCGATTGAACTGAACTGAAGGCAGATACAGTTGACATTCTTAGGTGAGTATTTCAGTTTATTGCTGGGAAGGAAGGTTGCTACTTAAGACTGATGGTAATTCTTATAGTGGTTTAAGAGCCCAGCTCTGGTCAGGACACAGGTTGAATCTCAGTTTCTCCACTGTGATCTTGGACAGGTTTCTCAATCTTTATGTATCTCTGTGTCCTGGTCTGTGAAAAATAAATGATAATGGTAGCTTTTTTCCCAGGGTTGCTCCATGGGAACAACAGACACACATTCAGCAAGGGTCTGTGGAATGCTTACCCCTAAGTGAAGAAGGCAGGTAGGTTTCTGTCGTTATGGAGCTTACTTGCAAGAAGAAGAGAGGAAACAAAGAGAACAGGCTGTGTTTAAGGCCCAGGAGGAAATAAACCACGTGATGTGATACAAGTGCCTTTCTAAAGGGCAGACTGGAGGCATCTCAGTCTTGTACCTTTTCTGAGACCTGAAGAATGAAAATGAAACAGTCTCGTAAAAATGACTACTTTAGCTAATGATGACAACATTCAGTACTGCCTGTAGTATGTGCAAAAACAAAAAAGATTACCTGTTCTGATGCAAAAGGAATTCATCGTTTTGAGCACTGACAACATTATATGAAACACGCAAAATATTGGACACCCTTGCTCCACATTTACTGATCTCTGGCATGGATTTTGACAAGCCCTCAACATGGTTCTGATGCAGCTAAAGCTTGAGAACTGCTGGCTGAGCACTGGTGTTCAAACTCAGCAGCTCACTAGAATTACCTGAGGAGCTTTTGAAACTGTGCTGCCCCATTGGTCTATATTTCTGGGCCAGTACCATACTGTTTTGATGACTGTAGCTTTACAGTATAGTCTGAAGTCAGGGAGGTTGATTCTTCCAGCTCCACTTTTCTTTCTCAAGATTGGTTTGGCTATTCGGGGTCTTTAGTGTTTCCCTGAGAAATCTGTGTGCAGGTCAAGAAGCAACAGTTAAAACTGGATATGGAACAACGGGCTGGTTCCAAATTGGGAAAGGACTACATCAAGGCTGTATGTTGTCATCTTGCGTATTTAACTTACATGCAGAGTACATCATGTGAAATGTCTGGCTGGATGAAGCACAAGCTGGAATCAAGATTGCCAGGAGAAATATCAATAACCTCAGATATGCAGATGACACCACCCTTACGGCAGAAAGTGAAGAGGAACTAAAGAGCCTCTTGATGAAAGTAAAACTGAAAAGGCTGGCTTAAAACTAAACATTCAAAACACTAAGATCATGGCATCTGGTCCCATCACTTCATGGCAAATAGATGGGGAAACAATGGAAACAGTGACAGACTTTATTTTTTGAGCTCCAAATCACTGCAGATGGTGACTGCAGCCGTGAAATTAAAAGACGCTTGCTCCTTGAAAGAAAAGTTACAACAGACCTAGACAGCATATTAAAAAGCAGAGACATGACTTCACCAGCAAAGGTCCGTCTAGTCAAAGCTATGGTTTTTCCAGTAGTTATGTATGGATGTGAGAATTGAAGGCTGAGCACCAAAGAATTGATGCTTTTGAACTATGGTGTTGGAGAAGACTCTTGAGAGTCCCTTGTACTGCAAGGAGATCAAACCAGTCAATCCTAAAGGAAATCAACCTGAATATTCATTGGAAGGACTGATGCTGAAGCTCCAATACTTTGGCCACCTGATGTGAAGAACTGACTCATTGGAAAAGACCCTGATGCTGGGAAAGATTGAAGGCAGGAGGAGAAGGGGACAACAGAGGATGAGATGGTTGGATGGCATCACCAACCCGATGGACATAAGTTTGAGCACGCTCCGGGAGTTGGTGATGGACAGGGAGGCCTGGCGTGCTGCAGTCCATGGGGTGGCAAAGAATCAAACATGAGAAAGCAACTGAACTGAACTGGTTTCCATACACTTTGTGAATTTTTTTTTTCTAATTCTGTGACAAATACCATTGGTAATTTGATAGGGGTTGCATTGAATCTGTAGATTGCTTTTGGGTAGTATAGTCGTTTAGACAATTTGAGTCTTTGAAGATAGCCTCTTCAATAAGTGGTGCTGGGAAAACTGGACAGCTACATGTCAAAGAATGAAATTAGAACACTTCCTAACACCATACACAGAAGTAAATTCAAAGTGGATTAAAGGCGTAAATTTAAGGCCGGAAACTATAAAGTTCTTAGAGGAAAACATAGACAGTACACTCTGACATAAATTGCAGCAAGATTCTGACCCACCTCCTAGATTAATGGGAATAAAAACAAAAATAAATGGGACCTAATAAAACACTTTTGCACAAAAAACTATAAACAAGATGAAAAGACAACTCTCAGAAAGGAAGAAAATAATTGCAAATGAAGCAACTGACAAGGGATTAATCTCCAAAATACATAAGCAGCTCATACAGCTCAATATCAGAAAAACAACCCAATCAAAAAATAAGCAGGAGACCTAGACATTTCTCCAAAGAAGACATAAAGATGGCTAATAAACACATGAAACGATGCTCAACATCTCTCATTATTAGAGAAATGCAAATCAAAACTACAATAAGGCATCACTTCACACCATTCAGAATGGCCATCATCAAAAAAAAAAAAAATCTATAAACAATAAATGCTGGAGAGGATGTGGGGAAAAGAGAACCCTCCTGCTTTGTTGATGGGAATGTAAACTAATGGAACCATTGTCGAAAAGAGTGTGGAGATTCCTTTAAAAACTGGGAATAGATCTACCATATGACCCAGCAATCCTACTACCAGGCGTATACCCGGAGAAAACCACAATTCTAAAAGACACATGCACCCCGATGTTCATTGCAGCACTATTTACAATAGCCAGGACATAGAACCAACCTAGATGTCCATCAGCAGATGGATGGATAAAGAAGATATGGTACATGTTTACATTGAAATATTACTCAGCCCTGCTGTGGATAAGTTGGGGCAGGGAGGAGAGGGTAGGATGAATTGTGAAAGTAGCGTTGACATATATCCACTATTGGGTAAAATAGATAGTGTCAACTTAAAAAGGAGTTACAACCTAGAAGTTGAGAGTTACGTTTTATTTGGTGGTCATTCTTAGGACTTCAAGCCTGGGAGATAGCATCACAAGTTACACTGAGAGAACTGAGGAGGCAGGCGGAGGAGTCAGTTTATATCTAAGTTTGGCAGCAAAGGGGGCAGGTATTCTGAACATTGGAGATTATTGTTAGTTAAGGAAAGCCAGATACCTGAAACTAAGGAATTTAGCGCTCTTCTATGTATGGGAAGATGCAAACAGTGATCTCAGTGATTCAGTGATTTCATTGACATCACTCCTTTCATATGCATCTCAGCTGTCTAGGGCCAGCATCCTGCTTCTTGATTTTTCCCATCCTTAGGTCCTCGAAGGGAGTGGCGGCAGCCGACAGCTGCTGGATCGCAGGCATTGTTCTCCCTTTTGGGTGCCCGTTGGACTCAGAAATTTATGTTTGGTGGCCCAAAATTGCAATGGCTGTGACATCCTTGTTTACTGATATAGCAGGAAATACTCCATTTCACAGTAGCTGTGGAAAGTTGGTATATAACACAGGGAGCCCAGCCTGTTGCTCTGCGATGACCCAGAGGGGTGGGATGTTGGGAGGGGATATGAATATATATAATTATGACTGATTCTCTTTGTACAGCAGAAACCAACACAGCATTATATAGCAATTTTCCTCCAATTAAAAAAAAATGAAGATAAAACTGTGCTGCTCAAGAGAGGCTGATTTACTTGGTCTAGGTGCAATTTGAACATCAGGGTTTGTAGAGTCTCCCTGGTGATTCTAACGTGCTGGCCATGCTGTGAACCACCAGACTCAGCTGGAATAGAGGATTCACACTCACAAAAGAAGAAGGATTCAGTTTTTTTCAATGGTCACAACTTGTTTGCATGTGGAACAGGCGTGTGGGCTCACTTGGCCACCTGCTTTTATGTCCAGGCATGCAATACACCTTAACAAATGCCGGCAGAGCCCAAGCTGGGCTAATGACCCCAGCAGGAGAGCCTCAATCTGGGCAGGCTCTGAGCTGTGCCCCAGGCTTAAACAATCACATTTTCCCAGCACACACTTGGGCAGCTAATTGCACAGCTTACAGAGGTGACAGCTTCTGCAGGTGTAAGTAATTAGGATTCCTTTAATCCATTTGGGGGTGCCTGCCATCCCTTACTTCCTACAGAGCAAATTATTCAGGATTATATATTTGACTGGGAAACAATTTTTCAAATTATTCCTCTTTAAGGGTTTAAAACAAAGGACACATGAAAAAGAAATCACAGTTAAAAAGACTGTCCCCTAGCCCACAACATGCTTAAAATGCAGGAGGGATATGTCAGCCACCTCAGTCCGGCAAATGAAGGGTATTTGATGGGGAAGGGATTCCAGACAAAGTGACTTCCAAATAGAGTGAATGTCTAGTAAGGGATGGGGTATCCTAGTAAGTGGCACAGAGCCCAGACACTGCTTCAGGGGGTCAACACTTTGGACTGTGACAGGCAAGCAGGACCCAGTCCCTAGGCAGAGATTTGAGGCCAGACTTTATTCTTGGAGGGGAACTAAGTTCTTGGGTAGGGTCAAAGTTTGTACATCTGGGCAGTGATTAATGCCAAGACTGAGGGTGTGGAAGAGGGGAAACACACTCTTAACAGGTACCTCCTGTGTTCCAGGCTGTTTCCCCGAAAGTGGGACTGGGCACCCAGGGTCACCCCAGAGAGCACTGGGTCCCAGCCTACAATCCCAAATGGCAAAGCCTGGACTATTACTGGACCCAGCAGGACTCTCTGAACCACCAAACGGTGATGAGGAAAGAGTCAGCCAGCTGGAAGGGGGCTTTGAACCCTGTAATGAGATGAAGTGAGATGATACACATAAAGCAGGGAGCGGTGTTTGCACATAGTAAGGGCTCAGTAAACAGTTATTTAATTGCACTTAATTCTTGCTGTATCAGAAATGACCCAGGACTACGGTTTGAGAAACTTGCCTGCATTCCAAGGTTAAGACCACAAGGAACCCAGCCATGATGTGTCAGGGTTTGATGCAGAGAAGTGGAAGAGCCATGAGTGGTAGAGAATGAGGGGTTTGTTAGAGGATCAGGCTTCACGTGATGCAGGAATGAGAAGGAGGCATCGCGCCTGTTATCTTGCAGCTGGTGTTGAGACGAAAGCCACTTACATGTCAGCCCAACACGCAGGTGAGGAGAAAAAGGCTTGGTGTGAAGAAGAGAAAATACAGACTGGAGATGTAACTGTCCCCCCACTGCCAACCTAGACACCGTGGGTGATTTTTGAGGGAGACTGGCGCCGTTCCCCGGGGAGCTGGGTAAGTAGTTAGCCCAGAACAAGGCAAGCTGGTAGATGGGCAACAGTGTGTGTGGGCTCTCACTGTTGCAGAGGCCCTGCTCCAACCTTCCGAGCATAAAAACACATCTGCCATTTTCCTTCTTGCTCCCTTTTCTTGGCCACGTGACTGGTGGAAACTTAGCTCCCCAGCCAGGGACTGAACCCAGGTCCCAGCCTTAAGAGAGCGTAGTCCTAACCACTGGACTGCCAGGACGTCAATGTTCACCCAGGACCGTACAGAGAAGGGGATTCTGGGAAATGTAGTCCCCGAGTCCCAGGGCACTCACCATACCCAAGGTTGGGGAAGCCATGGCAGGGGTGGGACACTCGTTTTGTTGTTAAACAGGTAAAGTGATCCTAGCATGGTGTCATTTAGATTACACTGTGATGTTGATTTCATCATCCCCGGATTAACTGAACTACTAGGTCATCAGCCTCTTTTGCTGGCCAGACATCAGATAACAGTCCCATAGGATTAATTTTTGCTACACTTGTGTTGTGAGATGAGCAAGGCTTTGGCTGTGCTTTGTGTATTCAAATGTAAAGCAACTTCACCCTAGCATTAAATAATCAGTTCAGTTCAGTTGCTCAGTCGTGTCTGCCTCTTTGTGACCCCATGGACTGCAGCACGCCAGGCTTCCCTGTCCATCCCCAACTCCCAGAGTTTACTCAAACTCATGTCCATCGAGTCAGTGATGCCATCCAGCCATCTCATCCTCTGTCATCCCCTTCTCCTCCCGCCTTCAATCTTTCCCAGCACCAGGGTCTTTTCAAATGAGTCAGTTCTTCGCGTCAGATGGCCAAAGTATTGGAGTTTCAGCTTCAGCATCAGTCCTTCCAATGAATATTTAGGACTGATTTTCTTTAGGATTGACTGGCTATATCTCCTTGCTGTCCAAGAGACTCTCAAGAGTCTCATCCAATACCACAGTTCAAAAGCATCAATTTAGGTTAATATTTTCAAAGTCTGCTCTATATAGTCACATGAAGGTAGGTATACATGAGCTCTAATTATAGAGAGAAATGGAATATGTGGTCACACAATGTCATTAAAAGTGAAATGTAATACCCCTGGGAATCTTACTGATGTGTCGTTTCCTGGTTGCTGGAATTTGGGATGACCCATTTTGAGTGTTTTTATTGCAATGGATTCCCTGATATGTTTCAGTGGTGCCCAACAGTTTCTCATCCAGACTGTTTAAAATTGGGTGAGAAGCTCACATGTCAAGTCGGATATGGTCTGAAACCTTGAACTTGGACCTTGAACAGAACCTGCCAGATATTGTTTATATATTCCTGGCAAAATACGACCTACTTATGACTTGTCCATCTGGCTTGGCTAAGCGCTTGTCACACGACGCTGAGGTCTAGAGAAAAAAAAATCTGTGAAGTTAGACATGAAAAAGGACTTTCTGCTTGTAAAAGTGTTAAGGTTATTAGTAGTCACTCAGCCACCAAATTGGATAAGCAGTGTCACTCAATCAAAGATGCCGTAAGCACTTTTGTTTATGAGTTGGGCCAAATCTCTGTGCCAAGAGGGGATTTCAAAAAAATATAATCATATTACAGAGAAAGTTTAAGAGCAGAATGGAAATGCTTTTCACCAATGTGACAAATATGTGTTGGCAGATATTATAAATGATTGGAAGCTTTGTTCTCTTTGCCGAGCATACCCCTTCCTCCTCAGAAATCTTGAGGAATTAAGCACCGTATGGACACAATGAGGCAGAAGGGCCCTAATCTCGGCCAGATGGCTTCTGCTGTCCCAGCTTGCACACGTGTTCCCGCCCATCTGTGGGATCCGGAGGGCAGGGTCCTGGGCAAAGCGCCCAAGGACGGTGCCGGTCACCTGTCCAGGCCTTGGTCTCTCTGCTGTAACACGGGAGAGGGGTTGAAGGAGTGATTTCAGAGATCCGTTGGCTCTGTTCTGCCGTGACTTTGACGAGGTGACTATTTCCAGACTCCGATGAAGCTGTCCTGGCAACCCGAGGGGGCCTCCTGGAGGGGACTGCCGTGCCCTAGGCTGGGAGGGGGCACACCCAGAGAGCAGGGGAGGGGACAGCCTCTCAAGAGTGGCCGTGAGTGACAGTCATCAGGCCTGTGGGAGAAGCCAGAGCCCCACGGGGTGTGGGAAGCACGGGTGTGGGCAGCCCAAGCCCTGCCCGCTGGGCCCCGTGTGCCCTGTCCAAATGAGCAGGCTACCGCATGCCAATACCACCTGCGGGAGCTTCAGCCCAGGTCTGCGGCAAATGTGGCCCACTAGGCCCTGGACACCTGATGCGCAGAACCGACTCATTAGAAAAGACCCTGATGCTGGGAAAGATTGAAGGCAGGAGAAGGGGATGACAGAGGATGAGATGGCTGGATGGCATCACCCACTCCATGGCCATGGGTTTGAGTAAACTCGGGGAGTTGGTGATGGACAGGGAGACCTGGTGTGCTGCAGTCCATGGGGTCGGTCACAAAGAGTCAGACACAGCTGAGCTGACTGAGCCTGCCATCTTCTCGGTCTGCCAGCTCCGCAATTCAAATCTCTTCCTTGCCTCCACACCTGACTCTCGGATCCATCGGCCTGTCGTGCAGTGGGCGGGGCGAGCTTGGACTTGGCGGCACGGACAGCACAGGTCGCTCCATTCAGTGCTCCTGTGGCTCAGCCGCTGAGTCTCAGTGCTCTGTGGCCACCTAAATGGGAAAGAAATCCAAGAAACAGGGAATGTATGTGCACATACAGCTGATTCACTGTGCTGTACAAGAGAAACTAGCATTGTAAAGCAACTATACTCCAATAAAGATTAATAAAAAATAAATAAAACAGTGCTGGGTCAGTGTGGAGACAGCAAGTTGGGATCAATGGAAACCCTGGAAATTTGTCAGGGGCAGGAGGATGACAAGAGCCTTTTGTGTTTCCAAGATTTAAAAAAAAAAGTATTTCAGTAGGAAACTAGGCTTCATCTAGAAGTTTGTTGCTGTTTAGTTGCTAAGTTGTGTCTGACTCTTTTGCAACCCCAAGAACTGTAGCCCACCAGGCTCCTCTGTCCATGGGATTTCCCAGGCAAGAATACTGGATGGGTTGCCATTTCCTTCTCCAGGGGATCTTCCTGACCCAGGGACTTAACCTGCATCTCCTGCACTGCAGATTGGTTCTTTACCGACACGCCGCCAGGGGATAACCTCCAATTTATCTGCTTCTGGTTTCACTGTCTCTGAGCTGTTTTAACTGGATTTATTGGTGGTGGTGTTCAGTTGCTCAGTCGTGTCTGACTCTCTGTGACCCCATGGACCACAGCACGCCAGGCCTCCCTGTCCATCACCAACTCCTGGAGTTTACTCAAACTCATGTCCATTGAGTCGGTGATGCCATCCAACCATCTCATCCTCTGTCGTCCCCTTCTCCTCCTGCCCTCAGTCTTTCCCAGCATCAGGGTCTTTTCCAGTGAGTCGGTTCTTCCCATCAGGTGGCCGCAGCCATTGGAGTCTCAGCTTCAGCATCAGTCCCTCTGAGCCCCTGGGCATCCGTCCTTGTCTGGAAGCATTCCTGGTTCCCGGGCGTCCGCCTGTTGCAGTCCGGCCACCAGGTGGCGCAGGCTCCCCGCTCAGCGCAGCGGCGAGAGGGCCGCTCCTAGGAGTCCTTTGATGTACCGTGACCTTGGGAGAGCCGGTTTCGCCTCCTGCGAACCCAGAACCGTGAAAACCACCTTGCAGGGCGGCCTTGAGGTTAAACACAGGCTAAGTGCCTCACACGGGTCAAGCGCGCAGTGGATGCTGTATCATCCCTGCCTTTCTCTTTCCTCTTTTCACACTTCTATTCACACTTATCAGCCCCTGCTTCTGTGCTGTGAGTCACACAGACTTTGTCCCCAAGCCCCCTGCAATGTAGCAGAGTGTCTTACACTGTTACACACACACACACACACACACACACACACACACATACACACACATCTGTATATTACTGGAATAAAAGACATGGCCTCCCTCTCCCCCAACCTCGCCCAGTTCCTAAATCACCCAAAATTTCCTCTTGTTCAGATGCATTTCAGTATGACCAGCCACATTCTGAAGAGCTAAAAATAATGGTAAAAGATGTAGCAATTGTAGAAGAGTGTTAACTATGTGTTCAGAACCTGTTATTCCCCACTGGGCTCCGCTGTAGAGGATTATACAGACAAGATAAGATGTTGCTCCATAAAACTAACTTGAAATCCTTCTTGAAACAGGTGTGATGTTTTCCCCAGAGGAGGGACAGTGATGCTGGCTCAGGAGATCTCCCTCAGGACAGCCTCAGGCTCGTGGACCAGCAAGCCCTGAGTGCAGGGTTATAGGGCTGTAAGGAGAGGTGGAGAGGTGAATGGAGCCGGACTGGGTGGGGGCCGGACACAGCCCCCTTCTGGACTGAGGGATGATCAGGCAGCATTCCCTGCCCCACACCCTAGAGAGAGCAGTGGCTGTCCAAGGCTGCGGGCTAGGTAAGTCCCTCCTTAACCCCACCCAAACCTTCTTCCTTTATCCCACCTCCTCTTTCCCGTCCTCTCCTCCTTCTATTCAATGCTTCACTCATTCATTCATTCAATAATTATCTTCATTCATTCATTCAATAATTATCTATGAATTCTTGGGCTTCTCTGGTGGCTCAGCTGGTAAAGAATCTGCCTGCAATGCGGGAGATCTGGGTTGGATCCCTAGGTTGGGAAGATCCCCTGGAGAAGGGAAAGGCTCCCTACTCCAGTGTTCTGGCCTAGAGAATCCCATGGACTGTATAGTCCATGGGGTCGCAAAGAGTCGCAAAGAGTAGGACACAACTGAGTGACTTTCACTTGCACTTTTCAACCATACACCAATTGCAAATACGTTTTAGGCCCTTGAGTCAATCAGTGAGCAACAATGACAAAGAGTCTTTCTGGAACTTACACTCATTCACGTTACAATATTTATATATGCACTTGTCTTCTTTTGGGCCACCACAATTGTTCCCTGGTAGCTCAGACAGTAATGAATCTGCCTGCAATGCAGGAGACTCGGGTTGGATCCCTGTGTTGGGAAGATCCCCTGGAGAAAGAAATGGTAACCTACTCCAGTATTCTTGCCTGGAAAATCCCACGGACAGAGGAGCCTGGAGTTCTATAGTCCATGGGGTTGCAAAGAGTCGGACATGGCTGAGCGACTTGGGGCCATCTGCCTCCCCATGTGAAAAGGCCAGCATCGTGACTTATTCTCTGAGGCCCAGCCACACCGCCACCATTCGGAAGGGCTGGTTGAGCAATCTTTCCTCCAGTTACACAAGATGCTTTGTTACTTTCCTATAATCTCCCCGGCCTCTGAAGGACTAAGGTTGTGTCATTTGTGTTTCTGTTACCTGTCACCTAAAGGTTCTGCCAGGAAGGCGGAGCCCTTGAAGGAAGCGGATAAGAACCGGTTGCTTGTGTTAGGATGTGGGGCCAGCCCTGGGGGCGGGATTAGCTTGAAGGCCCACTTGGCATCACTTGTGGTAGCCTGGGCCTCCACATCAAGGAAGGCTGCCTTCATTGAGGTTTGGCTTGGCGTCCCCTGAGGGCAGAGCCAGAGGCAAGGATTAGGTGCAGGTGCTGCCGTGGGAGGTGAGCCTCAGAAGCAGGGGCGTGTGAGTGAGGACGTGGGAGGGGGAAGGAGAGGTGAGTGTAAGGGCACGTTCCCAGCTGCTGCTGGATGCCGCAGGCCCTTCTGAGAAGAGTACGAGATGCCTTCCTTCGGAATCACCCCCCTGAGAGATGCAGGCTGGGCCCTCCGCTGGTCCCCTCCCCTCAGTGACGAGGGCTTGCCCTGGAGTGCTCACTCTCCGGGGAGCATGCTTCCTGGCTCTGTGGACCGCTCTGCCTTCAGAGAAGACCCTGGGGCAGAGAAGAGCCTCAGCACGGGGCCAAGGGAAACTGAGCCACGCAGCGCTGTCCGGGCACCAGGGCTGGCACAGCGGCGCCCGCAGGACACGTCTGCATCAGCGCCTCGCTGAACGTTGCAGCGTCCTGTGCGTTCCCTAACCCCAGCCCAGATGGGGCCGCCTCTGGCTTCTCTCCAGAACACAGCCTCCGTGCGTAACTGTGGTTTAAGCAGAGGCCTGGCAAGAAAGAGCTGAGCTTTCAGAACCTCTGAGGAGGTCTTTCTTTGACTCTGCACCATTTGAGCGTCAGTGGTGGGGCTGATTTGGGGACCATGAGTTTGCACCTGCTCTGGCACATGCCGCATTCTCCCCGGTGGACCCCGACTCTGCCGACCGCCTCCAACCCTTGATTTGCCCGACGGCGTTAAGACCCCTGGCGGTCCTCCAGCCCGGGCCGCCACTGACCCTGGTCAACACAGAGCCTGTGCACAAGCTCTGCTTCCCGAACTGGTCTGAGGGCTCCGAACCCCGTTTTAAGCTCTCCTGTGGCTGGTTGCAGATGGTGGCCGAGCCTACAGCATGCGGAGCGCCTGCCACTCTCCTTCCTGACAGCCTGGCCCTGTTTAGCTTGCAGATCTGGGGGCCCAGGCTGTCATCTGGGCGGTCACCATCATGCATTGTCACCCTGAGATGGGGGGCGGGAGGCGGGTGGGTGAGCCCTGTCGGTTCTCTTGCTGCTGGCATCACTGCTGGGTTCAACCGCGGGCACCTGGGCCGTGAGTCACCGAGGATACGGAGAGAATCCGCTCAGATGTCTGCGGCCACACTTGGAAAGAGCTCTTCAGACAGAAGAGCCTCTTCTGTGCCTGTCCCCTGCTCTTGCTCCCCGTGAGCTGACTGCTGTCTGGAGTCACACAGCTGGGCTAATGGGGGGGCACAGTGCCTGTGTCACATGAGACCTGAGAGAAGAAATCCACGGGGCCTGGCACCACCCCAGGCTGCAGAGCCCCCATCCCTTCTCAGCACACAGTTTCCCGGACACCAACATTGGACAGGGCCGCTCTGGGCTGGTGAGGGAGCAAGACGGAAACAGGATCACACCATCATCCGTGTGCCTGGACAAAGCAAGAACTCTGGGCGGACCTCAGAATGAGCAGAGCCCCTCTTCTGGCGAACAGGGGTGGCGCTCCCTCCACCCGCGGGGGCTTTAGCCCTTCCCATCACCTCGTATGAAGACCCGAGATGCCCAGTCACAGCATGGCTCTGTTTCCTGGCAGCCTCCAGCCCAGAGCAAGATCGGGTTTCCTGGTACCCTTTCCAAAGGCCCCTCGCTCCACCTCTGGCTTCCCAAGCCCCTCTGTGCCCTCCTGCTGGGACCCCCATGGCCTCACGGGGTGTGACCCCCCCCCCCCGGCGGCAGTGAGTCCCGCTTGCACGGCCGTAGGTGCGTTCCTGGCGGTGGCGTCTGGCTGGGGAGAGGCCAGTTCTGACCAGCTGCCCCGCGGGAGCTCCTGGTGACCTTCATCAGCTGCAGAAGTGCTCCCGGGAGCCCCTGGGCTGGGCATCGGCGCTCTGCACCCCCTCCCCCAGGGCAGACAAAGGGGGCACTGGATTGGCTCCTGCTGCAGACATTTTGGTGCCCACTGTGGCATCCTTGGCCGTGCCCAGGTTTCAGCCCTAGGGCACCTTGCCACACGGATTCAGACTCATCTTGCGCTGCTGAGCCCAGGCCTCCCTGCTTTCCTGCCCCGGGGCCTTCTCTGAAGCCTGGAAGCTCTCTGCCCTCTCAGTCTCTAAGGTGCCCAAAGAGAGCTGACACCCCCAGGGGCCACGTCAACCAGGAAGAGAGGAGCTCTGGTGGAAAAAGGTCCCAGCCTCTGCCCTGCTTGTGGACGCTTCTGGAACACCCAAGTCCTGTAGGTGTCTCAGAGGAGAAAGAACCAAGCCCTTGGCTCATGTCACCCTTCCACTGGCTTTTCCTCACTCTCTACCCCACTCTCCTGACTCACTGACTCCTGTTTCCTGGGGTCACCTCTTAAAGAAGGCACCCACATCCACAGCCTCATTCCCATCTGCTGTTAGGATTGCCCCAAGCTAGCCTGCCTCCCCAGGACCCGCCCAATGCTAGCTCTTGCCTGCAGAGTTTCCGAGCTGCAGTGTGGCCTGGGGCTATCTCCACTCCCGGCTCCGATCACAATCCCCAAGCTCCTGGTCACAGATGGTGGGCCAGGGGCAGGTGCATCCCCCCAGCCAGTTTAACCAGAGTGACCCTCAGAGCTCTTGCTGTGGATTTTGAACACGAATTCCGGCCCTGCCACTGGGCTTGTTAGGATGGTGCTTTCCTGGTGGCTCAGATGGTAAAGCATCTGCCTGCAATGCAGGAGACCTGGGTTCGACCCCGGGTTGGGAAGATCCCCTGGAGAAGGAAATGTCAACCCACTCCAGTACTCTCGCCTGGAAAATCCCATGGACAGAGGAGCCTGGTAGGCTACAGTCCGTGGGGTTACAAAGAGTCGGACATAACTGAGCGACTTCACTTCACTTTACTGATGAGCGCAGGGTTTTTTTTTTGTTTTTTTTTTTTAACTCCTCCCTTTGATGACTGGGGTATGAGATGGTTGGGTGGCATCACCGACTCGATGGACATGAGTTTGAGTAAGCTCCAGGAGTTGGTGATGGACAGGAAGGCCTGGTGTGCTGCAGTCCATGGGGTCGCAAAGAGTCGGACACGACTGAGCGACTGAACTGAACTGAACTTGATGGGCAGAGTCTGTTTGCCCTCCTCTTCAATGTGGGTTGATCTGTGGTTGCTCTGAGCAAGGAGAATGGTGGAAGGGGTGTGTACGAGTTCCAGGTCAGGCCTTTAAAAGGACCAGTAGCTTCTGTGCTGGTCCACTGAGCCACAGGGAAGAGGCCGGACAGCGCTGCTGCAGGGACCATGGGAAAGGCCCTGAGTAGGGAGGGCCCAGCCGAGCAGCCTGCCGGACACTCTGGCCAAGGGGCTGGGTGTGTGAGTGCAGCTGTTTTGGACCCTCCAGGCTAGACCAGCCAGCCACCAGCTGAAAACCACCAAGCAACACCAGTTGTTGCCACATGAAGCAGAGGACTTGCCTAGTTCAGCTATGCCCAAACTCACAATCCATGAAACTGCAAGTTATAACAAAGTAACTGTTTTAGTCCATTAATTTAGGGATAATTTGTTATGCAGCAAGAGTTGTTGTGGCCACAAGTGGGGTTGTCTAAAGCCAGCAATTAGCCATCCTGGGGACCAGGTAATAGAGCTGAACCAGGAAATCAGACCAGGTAATGGATCTGGTGATCCTTTTGAATCCTGGATCAAGCTTGACCTGAAGCTGTCCCAGGTTTGCCAGTTAAACAAGTCTACTATTTCCCTCTTTTGCCAGTTAGGGTTAGGTTTTCTTCTGCTTATAAACCAAAGCATCCTAAGTAATCCAGCACCCAGTTTTTTTTAAGCTATGAAGAATATAAAGTTTAGTTTTGTCCTGGTGTCTGCAGTGGTTAAAAGGCAGTTACTTGATAAGGCTACGTCTCAAGGGCATGAGAATCCTGATTCTGGCTACCTGTCAGAAACACTGAGAGATCTTTAAAAAATACAGATGCCTAGGCCCATCCGGTTGGTAGCACCGATCTCGGGGGAAAAAATAAAAATTCAAATGAAAATCTAGGTTCTAAGGGGACTTGAGGGTAGACGCACAGATTCTGAGGCTTTCCTTGCAGAGTCAGAGGGAAACTCACACCATGCCCCTCCCCATTGTCCCAGAGGTTGGTCACCCCCAGCTTGTAGTGGGACGGAGCTGGGGTGAAGCAAACGCTGGGCCAGCCCAGGTGGGGTGAGGGGCCTGTTAAGGGCAGAGTGAATCTGTGGCTTCCCAGGAGGACCCGAGAGGATGACAAGCCCTCAGCGTGTCCCCGGGGTCAACTCAGCACGGGAGCCCAGGTGGCTGTGGGAAGAGTGAGGGCAGAGGGTGTCCCCGACATCCAGCGTGGGGCAGCTGAGGATGGGAGTTAGTCTTTCCCGCCCCTGGGAATATCCCGGAGGTAATAATGGACACAGGACCCACCCAGCAAGTCTCCTGTGGCCCCAGAGAGGCGCAGGGTGAAGCACTGTTTCCAGATCCTGAGTTCAGGAGTCCGGGCTCAGAGAGACCTTTTCCGTGTTAACGAAGAAGATTCAGAAGTCACTTGTGTAGACCAAAGCAAAAATGCCCACTTGGCCTCTGACGCCTCTATGCTGTGCCAGCCCTGAAAACTCAGACTCCACCCAGGGGAGGCGCCTGGCACTCACCGGATAGGTGCCCTACATCCACTTACTCCCGAGGAGCGAAAATAAAAGCGCGTTTGAGTTTGGGAACTGTATGCGTGGCTGCTACGTTTATTCTGCGACTGTATAAGAACCCACCCCCATCGGGAATCCACTGCTCCATGTTTAACCAGAGTCCGCAGTGTGTCTTCATCTCCCTGGTTTGCTCTGGGACCCCACAGACTCGGGGTAGAAGGCCAGGTCTTCCATGTGAGGTTCTGGGGCTTACTTGTCCTCTGCAGTTATCTTCTGGGTAATCATTTCCAGGCTTTGAAGCGATTCTCTTCAGTGTCCTTATTTAAAGTAATGGATTGCACACAGTCTGCTTCTATAGTCAGCACACTGATTTGCCTGATTCGTGTGCCTTTATGCATCATTATTATTTTTTTTAAGATGATACTCTTTTGGCAAAGTTTTATTCCAAAGAACTAGACTTGTGAGTTCTTTTAAAAAATTGTTTTAGCTTATTTAGAACTTTTGCCTCCTAATCTAAAGAGTCTGGAAGACTGGAAAGTAATCAGGACAACATCTTCTTAATATATACATATATTTTTGGCTACACCACACAGCATGTGGGAGTTCTCAGCTCAGGGGTCAAACCTATGCCCCCTGCAGTCAAAGTGTGGAGTCTTAACCATGGGACCACCAGGGAAATTCCCAAAGTCTTCTTAAATTTGAGCTCAAATAAGAGCTCTTAAATTGAAGTTCTGTAACTTTTCTTGCATTCACTCTACTTGACTCAAGGTACACACACAAACACGTTATCACTTCCCTTAAAGTTCCACAAGCGTGTATTATGTGTCTAACAAGAGTCAGATACTGCACTAGGGACTCTGGGTAAAAATATGGGCAAAACTCTAGACTAGTGGAGGAGGCATATGTTTGATCATTTCAGTACAGAGTGGTCCATGTTCATGCAAAGCTACATACCCAGCTCCCAAGAAGAGGGGTGCTTAGCCCAGCCCTGGGGCTTGGGGAGGACTCTCTGGGGGAGATGCTACATGAACTGTCAGGCATGATAGATAAGAACAAGCTGATAGGAGGAGAAACGGGAACTCTTTTTTAAAAATTATTTTATTGAAGTATAGTTGATTTACAATGTTGTCATTTCTGTCATACAGCAAAGTGATTTAGTTATACATATATAGACGTTCTTTTCCATTATAGTTTATCACAGGATATCAAATATAGTTCCCTGTGATTTACAGTAGGACCTTGTTGTTATTCATTCTATATATAATAGTTTACCTCTGCTAATCCCAAATTCCCTAATTCTCCCTCCCCCTCCCCTTCCCCCGGTAACCATAAGTTTGTTCTCTGTGAGTCGATTTCTGTTATGCAAATAAGTTCATCTGTATCATTATTTTTTTAGATTCAGTATGTAAGCAGTATCCATATGATATTTGTCTTTCCCTGACTTACTTCACTCAGTATGACAATATCCGGATCCACGCATGTTGCTGCAAATAGCTGTATTTCATTCTTTTCTATGGCTGAGTAATATTCCTTTGTGGCCTATATGTACATCTCTTCTTCATCCACTCATCTGTGGATGGACATGAAGGTTACCTCCACGTCTTGGCTGTTGTTCACAGTGCTGCAGTCAACACTGGGCGCACGTGTCCTTCAGATCATGTTTTTCTCTGGGTGTATATCCAGGAGCAGGACTGCAGTATCATATGGCAGCTCTACGTTTAGTTTTTTAAGGGACTTCCATACGGTTCTCCACAGTGGCCACACCAATTTGTATTCCCACCAACAGTGTAGGAGGGTTCCCTTCTCTCTACACCCTCTCCAGCATTTATTGTTTATAAATTTTTTGATGATGACCATTCTGACTGGTGTGAGGTGATATCCCAATATAGTTTTGATTCGCATTTCTCTTATAATTAATGAACTTCCCTGGTGGTTCAGACGGTAAAGCATCTGCCTGCAATGCGGGAGACCTGGGTTTGATCCCTGGGTTGGGAAGATCCCTGGGAGAAGGCAATGGCCACCCACTCCAGTACTCTTGCCTGGAAAATCCCATGGACAGAGGAGCCTGGTAGGCTACAGTCTATGGGGTTGCAAACAGTTGGACATGACTGAGTGACTTCACTTTTTTTACTTTCTATAATTAATGCTGTTGAACATCTTTTCATATGCCTATTAGCCATCTGCATGTCTTATTTGAAGAAATGTCTATTTAGGTCTTCTGCCTATTTTTTGAGTGGGTTGTTTATTTTTATATTACACTGCATGAACTGTTTGTAAATTTTGGAAACACCCCTTGTCGGTTACATCATTTGCAAATATTTTCTCCCAATCTGTGGGTTGTCTTTTGGTGTTGTTTATAGTTTCCTTTGCTGCGTAAAAACTTTTGAGCTTAATTAGGTCTCATTTGTTAATCTTTGTTTTGATTTCCATTACTCTGGGGGGTGGAATGAAGATACTGCTGCAATTTATGTCAGAGAGTGTTCTGCCTATGTTTTCCTCTAACGTTTTACAGTGTCCAGTCTTACATTTAGGGCTCTAATGCATTTTAAGTTCATTTTTTGTGTATGGTGTTGAAGAGAGTTTTAATTTCTGTTTTTTACATGTGGCTGTCCAGTTTTCCCAGCACCATTTATTGAAGACTGTCTTTCCTCCATTGTATAGTCTTATCTCCTTTGTTGTAAATCAATTGACCATAGGTGTGTGGATTTATCTCTGGGCTTTCTGTCCTATTCCATTGATCTATATGTCTGCTTTTGTGCCGGTGCCACACTCTTTTGATGACTGTAGCTTTGTAGGATAGTCTGCAGTCAGGGCATCTTATTCTTCCAGCTCCGCTTTTCTTTCTCAAAATTGCTTTCTCTATTTGGGATCTTCTGTGTCTTCATACAAATTTTAAGATTTTTTTGTTCTAGTCCTGTGAAAAATGCTGTTGGTAATTTGGTTGCATTGAATCTGTAGATTGCTTTGGGTAGTGTAGTCATTTTTGACAACATTCATTCTTCCAATTCAAAACACGGTGTGTCTTTCCATCTGTTTGTGTCCTCTTCGATTGCTTTCATCAGCAACCTATAGTTTTTAGTTTTTTGAGGAAGGGGCTGCACCAACCTACATTCCTACTGACAGTTGTAGGAGGGTTCCCTAGAAAAGGGCAGTCTTGGTAAAGGGCACAGCGTAACAAAGGCAGGTAGAAAAGAAAGAGCATTGTATTAGGGACTATGTGTTGGAGACAGTGGGATGAGTGGCAGCCGGTGAGTCCAGAGGCTAAAGGCCAGGCTAGGATAGACATTGTAGGCATGCTATGTTGGGGACCAATGGCATTACTCTGAAAATAATGGGTGAGCCATAGAGGGGATTCCATCCAGGGAAGCATTTTATCGAGATCACTTGAACTGTAGGAAAGATTGAAGGTGCTTGAATGAATGAGTCCAAGGTTCAAGGGAGGAGTCGAGGCTGGAGAAACACCTGGGAATTATTTGAATATAGGTGAATTATTTCATCACACATAGGTATTTGAAGGGTCACCGGATGCTGGGCCTGTTGCTGTGGCATTTTTGGAAAAGATAATTATTTACAAATGTAAGTCTATTTTGTGTCCCACTTGGCAAGTGTACTTAAGAAGCCTGTTCATTTACTTTCCTGGAATTGTTTTTGAAATAGCTTTGCCTTCCCAGAAACCAGAGGGTACATATCCAACTCCATCTGAGTCTGCACTGATATAATAGGCAGTGAAGATGATGTTTTGCAATTTTCTGATTCATGGATGGCTCATCAAAGTCATCCAAGCTTAGCTTCCCCAAAACACATGGGACGAGGACTTAGCCGTGTCCTTGGTACATAATAGAGATTCAAGAAATACTTGGTTCTTTTTAATTTGGAAAGTGACCCGAAGTGTCTAGAATTCACTCTGGAAAGAGCAATGTAATCTGGGATGCGAACAGTAAATGTATCATTCAGAAGCTTAACTTTGAGCTCTGCATGCCTCCTAAAGCTCAGCCATTGAAACTCATCAGAGCACAAAAAGGTTCTCACTTTGCCAACTCAGTCCTTGTGGGTGTCAGCAGATGCCGCACCTTCTGGTTAATCACTGAGCAAAGAAGACAAGGATTAGGACCAAAGGGCTAGAGGATTTTGTCTTAAGCACTTGCCTTATGAGAAAGCCTTGAGGAAATCCAGAGGCCCCTTGACAACTGCCATGTAATGAGTTCTCCCACTCATGAGGAGCAGATGAGTCAGCAGGCTGAAACTGTTGTTTTAAATAAAATCCCCCAAACAAATTCCTGTATCATTCACAAGACAGGAGGAATGTCATTGTAAATCCCAAGGGGCACGACTTCCTCATGTTCAAAAGCTGTACGTACTTGCTGCTTATGTTTCGTTTAGAAAGCAAATGGAAACCTGCCTCTCAGAGACAGGAGTAAAGGAAAAGAATTTTACGGGCTGGTGCTCGGGGCCACAGTGTTTTCCAGAAGGTGTGTGAGAAAAGAGATCAAAACACCTCTGCGTCTCATCCTGTCTGAGCAGCCCCCGGGGGTGGAGGGTGGGATCTGCATGGCAGGCACCCAGTGAACCCCCCCACCCCCACACTGAGGTGGGGGCAGAAGCTGGTTGGACAACACCCAGGAGTTACAAGCCCAGGATTTTGTAGGTCTTGGACTCAGGGTCCGGTAATTTTCATTTCATAATGATAAGGAACAGGAGCAGAACCCTGAGAGAGGTGTTGTCTCAGCAGCAGACACCGGCCCTGCCCCAGTCAAGCTCCGGTCTTCCCGGCTGGCAGAGCCCCAGTGAGGTCTGGGAGGCAGGGTGCCCAGCCTCCTCTGTGTGAGGTACTTTCTGTGACCCTGTGACCCAGTTCCGGCCAATGAGGCAGAGGGACGTCTACTGATGGGGAGTCGGGGGCAGGTCAGGGGAAGATCTCTCTCAGCACAAAGATGCAGGAGGAGAGCATCCTTCTGCTACCTCCCTTCCTTCCTACCTGGGATGCTGGCCAAGGACGTCATGGTAGGTGTCAGGATGGACGTCCTGTAAGCATGATGGGGTGGATGCCAGAATCCAAAGCCAGCAGGGAGGGTAAGCGGAAGGCACCAAGAGCTTGCTGATGAATGAGGTCTCTGGGCTATTGCAGCCAATGGGGACCTACCTGCCTTTGAACAGGGCATCTGAAATGACTGAAGAGTGCCATTTCATCATCCCCTGGGAGCCAGTTATTTTTTTACTTGCACCTGAACTCATTAAACAGACTAAGTTTTGGTAGATCCTAAAACCGCATGAGAAGAGTTGACTCATTGGAAAAGACCCTGATGCTGGGAGGGATTGGGGGCAGGAGGAGAAGGGGACGAAAGAGGATGAGATGGCTGGATGTCATCACCGACTCAATGGACATGAGTTTGAGTAAACTCTGGGAGTTGGTGATGGACAGGGAGTCCTGGCTTGCTGCAATTCATGGGGTCGCAAAGAATCAGACACAATTGAGCGACAGAATTGAACTGAACTGAAAACAACTTGACCCTTATTTTAGCCCATTTCTGTGTAGGTCATTGTAACAAACACTGGGAGGCAATACTGAGAGAGATAATCCTTAGGTAGGTTAATAAGGAGTCCAGGGTCCGCAAGGAGGAGAAAGGGACAAACTTTTTTTTTTATACATTGATTTGTCTTAGTCACATAAGATGTTCTTTTCTTAAACTCTGAGTTGTTATGACAATAATGTTTAAGACTTTCTTTAAGCCCAGAGCTAATGATTACACAACAAAACAACTCATGTTCTCCCTTACGCTCTGTGAAAAGTGAAAGTGAAGTCACTCAGTCATGTCCGACTCTTTGTGACCCCATAGACTATAGCCTACCAGGCTCCTCTGTCCATGGGATTTTCCAGGCAAGAATACTGGAGTGGAGTGCCATTTCCTTCTCCAGGAGCTCTTCCCGACCCAGGGATTGAACCCGGATCTCCCGCATTGCAGGGAGACGCTTTACCATCTGAACCACACAGTTCAGTTCAGTCCCTCAGTCGTGTCCAACTCTTTGTGACCCCATGAACCGCAGCACGCCAGGCCTCCCTGTCCATCACCAACTCCTGGAGTTCACCCAAACCCATGTTCCTTGGGTTGGTGATGCCATCCAACCATCTCATCCTCTGTCATCCCCTTCTCCTCCTGCCCTCAATCTTTCCCAGCATCAGGGTCTTTTCTAATGAGTCAGCTCTTCACATCAGGTGGCCAAAGTATTGGAGTTTCAGCTTCAACATCAGTCCTTCCAATTAACACCCAGGACTGATCTCCTTTAGGCAGGACTGGTTGGATCTCCTTGCAGTTCAAGGGACTCTCAAGAGTCTTCTCCAACACCACAGTTCAAAAGCATGCTTCCCTTGTGGCTCAGCTGGTAAAGAATCTGCTTGCAATGTGGGAGACCTGGGTTCGATTCCTGGGTTGGGAAGATCCCCTGGAGAAGGGAAAGGCTACCCACTCCAGTATTCTGGCCTGGAGAATTCCATGGATTGTATAGTCCTTGGGGTTGCAAAGAGTCAGACACGGCTGAGCAACTTTCACTCACTTCACTGGCTTCCCTTGTGGCTCAGCTCAGCCACACAGCCTCCCCTCAAAATCAAAAGGTGAAGGGAAGGCGTCCCTCGGTGGACGTCCTCTGTACCAATGATTATATAACATCAATGTATCTTGCTCAAGGACATGTTTTTTTCCTAACAAGAAACTTCTGACGAAACTTATTATCTTAAGACTGTGTTGTGGGAGTGGGTCTGGTAAGACCTTTCTATTGTTAGTTCTAATCTTGTTAATTTAAGATGCATGTTGTGGGAGTGGGTCTGGTAAAAGTGTATAAGGCCTTGATAAGACTAGCGAGGGAGCTGCTCTCCTGATGTCCCCCTTCGGATGTCTCTGTCAGAAGCTTCCTCTGTCCCTTTTTACACTTTAGTAAAACTCTGTTACACAAATGCTCTTGAGTGATCAAGCCTGGTCCCTGGTCCCAAAGCTAAATCTTCTTTGGAGATCGTGAATCCAACATCGTTCACTGTAAACTATCAATACAATGTGGAGGTTGAAAATAAAGACCTTGGAACCAGGTGAACCTGGGTTTGTGATCTAACTGCATCCCTTTCTTAGTTTGTGGCCTTGGGAAGATTTCTTCATCCATGTAAGCCTTTCTTTCTTCAACTATAGAATGGGAAAAGGTAAAATGAGGATTATAATGGTACCTACTTTGTTGGCCTATTGTGAATATAACAAGAAATCACGTGAGTTAAGGGTTAGGCACAGATTTATCACCTGTGGCTGTCATTACTATTATTTCTGATGATGGGTACGTGTCTTTGTCACAGAGGTCTTATTGTCTCTTGCCTAGTTAGCGTAGAAAGCTTTTTCGACTTGATTTTTCTCCAATCTCTTGAAACATCGTTCATCTGTACTACACTTCCTGGTTTTCCCTCTGTGATAGAATCCATGGAGTTGAGCACCCAGCCCTTGTGTAAGTGCTAAGGGGGACAGGGGTTTCCCTGGTGGCTCAGATGGTAAAGAATCTGCCTGCCAATGCAGGAGACTTTGTTCGATCCCTGGGTCGGGAAGATCCACTAGAGAAGGAAATGGCAACCCACTCCGGTATTCTTGCCTGGAGAATCCCATGGACAGAGGAGTCTCTGGCTGGCTACAGTCCATGGGGTCACAAAGAGTCAGATACAACTGAGTGATTAACCGTTTCACTCACTTTTAAGGGGGAACGAGGAAGCGCAGACCATGGCTCTTTGCTGAAGAAAGCCTGCTGCTCAGCCTGGGACAGAGTTCCGCCGTGAGTCAGGCGGACTAGCAGTGCTGGACAAGGGCCGTCGTAAGGCAACTGGTACCACGTGTCCATCCGGGCCCCACCTGTTAGGCTCGAGCCAGCTGGGTAGGGAGGCGATGCAAGGTTTGAGAAGGGCGCCGGAGCCCTGAGCAGCTGGGGGGGCTTTGCTTAAACGGTCCATGTGGAGATGTCCCTGTCAAGGGCTGGAGCCTCGGGGAGACGGTAGCAGCTCCACCACCCAGCAAAGCAACCACCACTACAGCCATGGGCATGGGCCTCCGTGGAGAGAGGTTGAGGATACTCTTTTAAGAGCTGACTGGAGAAGAAAATAGCATTCCCAATAAAGAGTAGGAAGCGGGGCTCCTCATCCTCCCGTTCCATGAGGCATCTGACCAGCAGGGGCAAACAAAGCAAGCCCTGTCCTCGGCAGCTCAGCGTGCCCAGCCGTGCCTCTCTCTGGGCGGTCGGAGCGATGCGGATGCCTGTCCCTTGTGCGTGGTGACGGCTTACTGCACAGGCGGGGTCAGCGACGTGCAGAGCAGAGGTGGGGTTGGGCGCTTTGAGCTGTGTGTGTGGCGGGGAGGAGGCGTCCCCAGGCTGTTTATCCGGAGCCAGCCTTGGGCATGCGGGCGCCAGCTCTCAAAGGGCATGACGGGCTGGCAGCTTTGCATGTAGGTTGCACCAGGCAAGAGGTGCCCCTGGGTCTGGCCTTTCAACACACTCCGTGGGCCGTGTCGGCTCAGGAGCACAAGGAGCAAGGCTGGTTGGCCTCGTACAGCCTGGTACCGAGCCCTGCTATTGGGAGACCCTCTGCTTGGCTTGACTCCAGCTTGTGTGCTGAAGTCTGGCTGAATGGGCTGCCAAGGACCAGAGTTTATGTAAACACGCAGAGGCCATGGTTCTTTCTCCACACAGGAGCACATATCTGATGGTCCTCACATCCCAGTTGTAAGGGAAGCGTGTTGGGGGAAGGCGGGGAGGGTGTGCCTTGTCCTTTGTGAGTGTCTTCACCACCGTAACCTAGAAACACGTCAGATTTCATCTGTTCCTGCAGTTGAATCCCATTGGCTTGGCTGAGATGCTGAGGGGTACTCTGCTCCTTAGTACCCCTCCCTTCCTTGGTGATGCTGCCTGTGGTCTCATTTAGGAAGCTGGCCCTGCCCGACCTGTCAGGAGGGAAGGTGCGAGGCAGCTGTGCATCCAGGGAAAGGCAGCTGACAGCTACAGGGTCAGTGTTTGATATTTTGATTTAAAAAAAAATGAGTCATTTGTTTATTTCTATCTCTTTCTAAAAAGGATTGGAGTCTGTTTACAATTAGATCCTGTTTTTTCCCCTCTTGTGGTTTCTTTGCCTTTTGGTTATTTATAATGTAAAAACACCCTATTTTTAAACTTTCCACCTTTAGTCACAGTTTCTTTGGGAACAGTTTTCTGTTTTTAAAGGCTCTATCATTTGTCTCCTTCTGCAGCTCAAAGGAGATGGTAAACAAGGCCTGTGAGCCACATCAGCCCCACCACCTGTTTTTGTAAATAAAGTTTTATTAGAACACAGGCACGTGCATCTGTCTATTATTGACTCTGCCTGCTTTTGTGCTACTAGGGCAGAGCTGTAGAGTCAGGGCAGAGACCGTGCAGCTGCAAAGCCAAAAATATTTACTGTCTAGCCCTCTGTAGAAAAATAATAAATACTAAATATAATTTAAAACTTAAGTTATCATTTTAAAATGCTATCTGACCCAAGTGCATTTATCCAGATTGGCACTGTGTGGTGATGTGCGGCTAGAATTGGTGTCCATTCTTTTCTGTAACAGTGTCCCCCTGATTCCCGAGGCCCAGCCTTTCTGGATCTAAAACTTTATTTCTGACCTGCAAAGGCTGCTCTTTCTGGACTCAGTCCCAGACAGGGGCTCAGCCCAGTTCTGTGATTCCCATCCTCCAACACAGGACTTGGTCAGTGTGGAAGGCTTGGCTGAAAGTTCGGGGCAATGGAAATAAAGTTTTAGACTGAGGACTAGACACAATTCTGAAAATCCCTCTGGTAACCCTTTCTGCCCCCACTAGGAATATGTTTTTGACCATCTTGCTCTTTAGATGTCCATGATATTGTTTGACCCTTCTCTTCCACTTTCTTCTGGAGAGCTATCATGCTCTCTACTCCTAATTTAGAGTATACCTGATATCCTCTAATACTGGTATGTACCAGTAACTGAAAAATAACTGGAATATGAGAGGGAAATTTTCTGTGTTGCAGGGGAACTTTGCTTCCCTAGGCTTCAGTTTTCCACAAGGAGGGGCATCAATTAGTGGAACATGAGTGGCCTCTCTCTACTTCTCACTCACTGGTCCTCAAGGAGGAAGGACACCTTAAGTCCAAGCTGCAGGAGGATTCGCCCCGTCATCTTCATTTAGCGTTTGTCAAGGGTTCTGGAATATCACTTGACTGTGAGTTAGCTGTACGGTTCAGAAATTTTCAAACTCCTCTAAGGGCAGAAAGTGAAGAGGAACTTAAGAGCCTCTTGATGAGGGTGAAAGAGGGGAGTGAAAAAGCTGGCTTGAAACTCAACAATAAAAAAAAGCTAAGATCATGGCTTCCAGTCCCATCACTTTATGGCAAATGGAAGGGGAAAAAGTGGAAGCAGTGTCAGATTTTATTTTCTTGGGCTCCAAAATCACTGCGAATGGTAAGTGAAGCCATGAAATTAAAAGATGCTTGCTCCTTGGAAAAAGAACTATGACAAGCCTAGACAGCATATTAAGAAGCAGAGACATTACTTTCCCAACAAGATCTGTGTAGTCAAAGCTATGGTTTTCCTGGTAATCATGTACAGATATGAGGGATGGACCATAAAGAAGGCTGAGCACCAAAGAACTGATGCTTTTGAACTGTGGTGCTGGAGAAGATTCTTGAGAGTCCCTTGGACTGCAAAGAGATCCAACCAGTCCATCCTAAAGGAGAACAGTCCTGCATAGTCACTGGAAGGACTAATGCTAAAGGTGAAGCTCCAATACTTTGTCCACCTGATGTGAAGAGCTGACTCATTTGAAAAGACCCTGATGCTGGGAAAGATTGAGGGCAGGAGGAGAAGGGGACGACAGAGGATGAGATGGTTGGATGGCATCACCGACTCGATGGACATGAGTTTGAGCAAGCTCTGGAAGATAGTGGAGGACAGAGGGGCCTGGTGTGCTGCAGTCCATGGGGTTGCAAAGAGTTGGACATGATTTAGCAACTGAACAACAACAACAATTTTCAAACATGATGCTGATCTGTTTGGGCTGAGCTTGCAAACTATCACTGGAAGTGAAGTAACCACGCCGACTCTGTTCTTAACCCAAAAAGAGTCAGGTGACTTGCTTTGATCTCATGAGGGCATAGCATATTGGTATAATGTAGAGACTTTGGTGATTAAAAAATATCAACATCCCAGACCTGTGCAAAGAACAGCCACATCAGCAAAGATCCTCACAATATTAAAGCAATGCTAAGGACACACTTCCCTATTTAAAGAGCACATTTCACAGAAGAGGAGGTTGAAACTGCAGAAACATTGAAGTCAAGTGAAGTCTGTTGTGTCCAACTCTTTGCGACCCTATGGACTGCAGCCCTCCAGGCTCCTCCATCCATAGGATTTTCCAGGCAAGAGTACTGGAGTGGGTTGCCATTTCCTTCTCCAGGGGATCTTCCCGACCCAGGGATCGAACCCGGGTCTTCCGTGTTGTAGGCAGATGCTTTACCATCTGAGCCACCAGGAGATTGCAGAAACATTGGAGACTGGAATATAATTAACGCAGAAATAGCAGAGGATTCTAGAATCCTGGAAATATCACCTCCTTGGTTATTGTGCTCAACATAATTATTGAAAATATGCCCAAATCAAGGCATTTGAAGAGTCAGGGCAGGACTTGTAGGTGCTTTGGGCTTTGGCCAAACAAGCTGCATTTCTAACAGAGCCTTTACAGAACAAGCATAAACAGTGTCCACAATATGTAGAGCTGCCCATCAGGCAGCCCACGGCAGTGTCCAGATTTAGTGACTGGTCACAGGTCGTTTGGTGCCCAACTGGCTTTTTCATGGCCTCTCAGGGCAAAGCGGAAGGCTCCCCTTGAGGTGGGCATGATAACGTGACCTCCAATGATGTCAAATTCTGGCACAGTGACTGACACACCATCAGCTTGGACCGGGGGACTGTCTGATGTTCATGGGAGTTGAGATTCTAAGTTGGCCAGTGAGATTAATGCATTGAGACCAAAGAGGAAATAGATCAGGGCCCCTCTGGGGATGACATCTGCTTTTGTTATGAAATAACACAAAGAGTGTTGGACTCTTAACATTGTTGGCTGAAAACTCTCTGTCCCCACAGCAGGACAGCCTCAGGATATCAGGAGAATTTGTGTTGAATAGAAACAGGTCTGAAAGAAGAAGATGGTGGCTGAATCTCTTCTTTCCATGGGATGATGAATCTGTCTAGATCATTACTTACTAATGATGGTGAATTCAATCTTAAAACCCAAACAATAAAGTCTTATAAAATTCAGATGGACAAGTGAAACTCTTGGGAATCAAATCTTCTGATGGCCAGGTTTCTCCACTTTTAAACTGATCATTGTAGATAAAATCAGAACTGAGTCCATAGAGGAGAGGATTTGAATACTATTACTCTATGATGAGGAGAAGGTTGAATTTCTTTGAGAATTAAGTGGAGGCATCTGTTTTGTTTAAATTAAGGGTCTTTAAGTACCAGCCAGGGACTGAGTTGACAGCCATTTCTCTAACAAAGTAATAAATCATGGGGATGGTTAAGGAAGCAAGGAACACCACATTCTTGCTTTGTTCAACCAATTAAGCAATAAGCCATCTGGGTCCTTTTGCAAATTACTGTCAAGCACAACTTATACGATTCAATTCAGCCTTTCATTTAATTATATTAATTTATTCCAGCAACTTTAAATACCAAACAATGCCAATACCAATGTTCATTGGTAAAACAGAAGTCTAGTTTAGCTTTTATTTTTTTAACTATTAACAGTCTTCCCAAGGTTGTCATCTGAGAATTTTTAGCTCTGTCTCAGCCTCAGGATATTAGGAGAATTTGTGTTGAACATAAACAAGTCTGAAAGAAGAAGATGGTGGCTGAATCTCTTCTTTCCATGGGATGATGAATCTGTCTAGATCAGTGCTATCCAATAGGCCTGTTTTCATGATGGAAGGTGCTATTATCTATGCTGTCCAACACAGTGGCTCTTGAGTACTTGAAATGTGGCCAGTACCACTGAGAAACAGAGCCTAAATTTTCTTTAATTTTAATGAATTTATGTTTAGATAGCCACATGTGGCCAGTGGCTCTTTGCCCAGGTCTAGAGTGTATTCTGAGGAAGGAAAAATACAGTGTGCCGTTAAACTTCAACAGGTAGAGAAGAGATGCATAGTTATGAGGGATATTTTTTGGAAACCCTCAGTGTTTGTTATCTGAAACACACTGTATCCCGAGACAGCCCAGAGGAGATCAGCATCTTTGAGGGGAGATTTATAAGCTGACTGTGTGAAGACGGAACTCCATCTGGAAGAGAAATGGGCACCACCTCTTCTTAATCGCAGAACCAACCCCACTCAACAACCCTTAAGTCCCATCTAGATGGGCCAAGTCACAGCAACAGAGCCATCCGGCTTTCACCAGCATGGACTCTGCCCTGACGAAGATGTGTTCTTCCTGTGGCTGAATGTTCAGATGTGGGCCCCTTTGGGGATAACCAGACATTTCCTGGGGGCTCAGACCCAGCCCTTTCAACCTCATGGACATCAACACCCCACTCTAGTTCCTCTCAAAGGAATTTTGACTCAGATGCTGGCATTTCCCTCCCAGGGAGATTTGCCTCTTTGCAAAAGTTGCTTGTTCTGATCCCATCAACGCAAGCCTGGTAACAGGACATCAGGAGTTTCTCAATTGTACACACTTCCTTTTAGTGGGAGCATTCAGTTTAAGCTGACCCAACACCAATGACTATAGAGAAGCGTATTACATGAGAATCTGATTATGGTTAATCTAGCTAGAGAACAGTGAGGGCAAGGGTGAATGGAGGTAGAAAGTCCCAAGAAAATTCTCATGAACATGAAAACATCTTATTCCAGGTCTACTGACTCTTTGCAGTTGCTAGGCTGAGCTGAAAATTGGGCAAAAGTCTCTGTAATACTATTTTCTCTGAGTAGCTTACTTCCTTCATCTGAGCTATGGTTCAACCAGTGAACGTGAAATTTGTCTCATAAGCTTATTCTAAAGTTTTTGGATGTCAGAACTTTGCACCTTCTTCACACTTTAATTTTATGGTTGTCAACACAGACAGTCCAAGGAAAGGCAGTCTAGAATAAATTGATCAGTAGGAATTATGTATCCTGAAGATGTTGTCAGGCCTCCTTCCTTTGTTGGTGTTTAGTTGCTGAGTTGTGTCCAACTCTTTATAACCCCATGGACTACAGCCTGCCAGGCTCCCCTGTCCATGGAATTTTCCAGGCAAGAATACTGGAGTGGGTTGCTATTTCCTTCTCCAGGGGATCATCCCAACCCAGGGACAGAACCCACTTCTCCTGCATTGGCAGGTGGATCCTTTACTGCTGAGCCACCAGAGAAGACCCTTCTTTCCTTAATCAGAGATAAAAGAAATGGTATACTGCTCAGTAGGGGGAAAAAAAAACAAGAATCTTCTGTACCACGCTATGATCATCTACCAGTGATGAAGACAGTGAGACAATGGGTCCATATTTTTTGTCTAAAACAGACAGTGGGCTGTGAAATAAAGGGCAGGAAGAAAAGACGTTCCGTATCCATTCATGGAGCTTGCATCTCTGTTTTTGCCACTGCACACACGTAAAGGGCCTGCTTCATGAAAGGCACATGCTGCTGCAGTTCCCTGGGGTTGAACTGCGATGGCCACGCTTCTGTGTTCCTTCTGAGGGTGGCGTTCACCGTTCATCCACGGTGCTGACGTTGTCAAATCGCCACAGCTGGCTGGCTTTTCCATCACACTCACGCAAGTACAGATCTTTATTGTTTTCCTGCACCACAGCTTCCATGCATTTCCCAGAGAGAATGTGAACAATCATTCCATTCTGAAAGGAGAGAAGAAAAAGAAAAAAAAGAAAGAAAACCAGTTGGACCCTCACAATCAGTCAGCAAAGAAAGAAATATCTTCAATTTGTGCTAGTCATTAAGAGAATGATAAAAGTGTTGTCAACCGGCCTGATAGGGAATTGGAGTATTCTGGTTACTATATAATATAATATATGCAGCCCTAAGTTTCCCAGGTGGCTCAGAGGTAAAGAATCCACCTGCCAAGCAGCAGACACAGGTTGGATCCCTGGATCAGGAAGATCCCCTGGAGAAGGGAATGGCAACCCACTCCAGTATCCTTGCCTGGGAAATCCCATGGACAGAGGAGCCTGGTGGGCGATGGTCCATGGGGTTGCGAAAGAGTCAGACACAACTTCGCAACTAAACAACAGCAACAACGATATGTAACACAAAACGCCCCACCTTAACCATTTTTAAGTGTAAAATGTATTCGTGTTAAGTATATTCACATTGTGATGAAACAGATCTCCAGAACTTTCTCTTCTTTCAAAACGGAAACTCCATACTCGTTAAATGACAACTTCCCTTTCCCTCCTTCCTATTGTGCCAGGTAACTACCATTCTATCTTCTGTTTGTATGAATCTGACTTCTCTATACACCTCATATTAAGTGTAATCATATAGCATTTGTCTTTTTGTGACCGGCTTATTTCACTTAGAATAATGTCTTCAAGTTTCATCCATGTTGAAGCAAATGACAGGATTTCCTTCTTTCTTAAGATGGAATAATAGTCCACTGTATGTACATAGCATATTTGGTTTATTCATTTATCAATCACTGGATTCTTGGGTTGCTTCTGCCTCTTGACTATTGTGAATAGTGTTGCTATGAACAGTACCTCATTTCTTTTTATGGCTGAATAAGAATACTTTTTTAAAGCCTTACTTTTTAATGCCTGAAAGATGCTGGGTATATCTTAGTCACTAATCTTTTACACATTATGTTTAAATGCTGTTTCTAAATCTATCTTATCCAGAGGCCTTGCTTAGAACGATCCTTTGTGATCATTCATAAAGGGCCTTAATTTGGTTTCTAAGAATTCCTTGAGCACGTGTGGCCCCCTGAGCCCTGGGTTTACTTGTCACCAAAGCCCCAAGAGCTTTGTTCTCAACACTTATTGTGAGTTCAGTTTAAGTCTTACACTATATGATTTTCCTCTTTCACAGCCTGCTTTAAGAGCGCTGAGGCATGGAGTTCTGCTTAGTTATTTAACCTCCCTTATTTCCAAGCAAAAGGCGAAGATAAGACATTTTAAAAAGATGTGTGTATTAATTTTTTTTTTCATGTAGTTATACCCTAGCTCACGTCAGAAGGGATTTGAGGTGAAGGAAAAACAATGTACAGACAGTTGTTAATACTGTTTCCTTCCAATCCTTAAACTGCTAACTCTGTCTAAACACTTAGACTCCTCCTATTTCCTCTTTATGGATGCTAACCTCTGGAAAGGAGCTAGAGCCTCTCTCTGGGTAACGGGAATTAAATTCTTACGAAAATGATGAAATGCTCAGCATGGAATTAGCCAAGGAAGAAAGTATGATTGATGCCATCATCTATTTGATTGTGGAACAGGAAGCGGGCCTTTCCTCTGCTCCTAAAAGCACACCGCCAGTGGGGTTTGACAGCCTCTGTAACACGCCCCACAGTCCTACTCGAGGCCTAAAGCTGATAAACTTTACAGCCAGGGGGTCTCCTCTTTCCAGGGCATGAAGACCAGAGCGACACAGAGACTGATAAATTAGCACCTTTCCAGATGCTGGCGGATAACTGGGCTGCAAGGCTGGCTTCACCACCCACTGAGGCCTTAGTGCCAGGCCGCTAAGTTCAGCCACAGGGACACAGGCTTGTGTGGTAAGACACGACCTCTCGGAAGAGCCAGACAGGTGCCCGCCAGCGGCCTCGCGAGCTCCTCCTGGGCTGGTCACTCACCTCCTGATGGTCCCAGTGCTGCTGGTGAACGGCAGGGGCCCCCTCAGTGCAGTTCTGGAGAATCACCTGCTCTCCCCTGACGTCAAAGCACAGGTGCCGTGGGCCGCCGTAGCGGATGGCGTGCCGGCCCATGTGCTCCAGGCGCTGGGACAGAGGAACGGCCGTCAGCACAGCTAGAAGGAGACCCTGCCCAAAGCTGGACGAGGGGAGGACAGCTCACCGCAACAGGGCCGAGGTCTGGGGGCAAGCCTCAGATTCCGCAGGAGTCAGCAAGACCCCGTCTCATTGTCAGGTCCACAGATAGCATGCTGCACTAGCCCTGACCTCTGACACCGCCTCACTCCAGTTTCCGTGGCATTCATATTTATACATTCTGACAGTTTCCTCCTTTATTCTATTTATTGCAACATAGGCGAAGCCATCGGTCTTCCCTCATAGCTCAGTTGGTAAAAGAATCCGCCCACCATGCAGGAGACCCCGGTTCAATTCCCAGGTCAGGAAGATCCCCTGCAGAAGGGATCGGCTACCCACTCCAGTATTCCTGGGCTTCCCTGGTGGCTCAGCTGGTAAAGAATCTGCCTGCAAAGCGGGAGACCTGGGTTTGATCTCTGGGTTGGGAAGATCCCCTGGAGAAGGGAAAGGCAACCCACTCCAGTCTTCTGGCCTGGAGAATCCCATGGACAGTATAGTCCACAGGGTCGCAAAGCGTCACACACGACTGAGTGACTTTCGCTTTCCTTTCAGGTGAAGCAATGAAGGATGCCCTGTGTTTTGTGAGGGTCTCTGGAGATTTCTCTTTGCTATAAACTTAGTTCCTTAATAAAAGAGTGTGTTTCTTCTTATTCTTAGTATAGTAGATGGTGGTTTCAGCTTAGCTAGTTCACAATTTTTCTGGATACAGAAGCCATTGCTAATCCCCACCTCCCCACCAAGAATCTTGGTGGTGATTTAGTCGCTAAGTCGTGTCCGATTCTTGTGACCCCAGGGACTGGGAACCTACCAGGCTCCTCTGTCCATGGGATTCCCCAGGCAAGAATACTAGAGTGGGTTGCCATTTCCTTCTCCAGGGGATCTTCTGGACCCAGGAATTGAACCCAGGTCTCCTGCATTGCAGGCAGATTCTTTACCGACTGAACTACAAGGGAAGCCCAAGAATCTTAACTAACTCCAAAACTCCAAAACATTCCTCTTGCATGAGGGAGTCTATTATCCCTACTTGCAGGTGAGGAAACCAAGACTCTGAGAGGTTAAGAAGGCTGCCTGATGTCACACAGCCAGAAGGTGAGGTGCTTCCACCGTCATAAGGCCTCCTCACTTACCGCTTTCTTTCTGTCCTCTGGGCTGGGAGTGAGTGCCTATGGGTGTGTTCTAGAACACTGGTAAACAGTAAAACCGGAAGGGGACAAAAGGATCCTGATTCCCTGCTTCCTCCAGGCCCAGGGCCTTCCCCTGCGGTCCTAGAGCCTTGCTGGTCCTGCCTTCAGGGCTGGACCCTCCAAAGCATTTTCCTGGCTTTGGCCCCAGGCTCTCGGGGGCTTATCTGACTCGTTCCATCAGTATCTCCAGGAACTCACACTTTGTTGTTCGTTTTTAATAGAGGCCTTTGAGATAGAACAGCTTAATGCAACAGCCCCATCCCAGGCTGAAAGCAGAGAGGTTTGGGCTAGACTTTCTAGGTTATCATCCAAGCTGTGAAAAGAAGTGAATCCCCCCCAACCCTCAGCCATAGTCACAGGGGCATCCCATTACCTGGGCAGGAATTTGTGTGATGGGAATTTGAAGAGAATAAACGCCCTCACACAGAAGGAGCCCTTCCTTATAAGACAGGACCCCGCATGATGCTGGAAGCACCCTCTGCCTCTCGATCCTCCCCCTCACTCGGCACCGATCTCCTAGTCCATCCTGCTGGCCACATGTGCCCACGAGCAGGACCTCAGGGTCAAGGAGACCCTCCCCATGTGGGAGAACCTGCCAGTCATGCTCATCGTCTCCCTTAGGCTGCCCCTCGGGTCATAAGCTGGAGAAGGAAATGGCAACCCACTCCAATATTCTTGCCTAGAGAATCCCACGGACAGAGGAGCCTGGTGGGCTGCTGTCCATCGGGTCGCACAGAGTCGGACACGACTGAAGCAACTTAGCAGCAGCAGCAGCAGCGGGTCATAAGCTTCTGTTGTCACAGGGCAGCCCGCCCTTCCGGCTACCCCGGGCTCCAGCCTCGCTGCGGAGGGAGCCCCCGGGAATCTGAGGACGGTCTCCAGCATGCCCGCCCCAGAAGAGCTGTTCCCCTCCCTTCCCCAGGGGCGTTTCCACCCTCTGCCTCCCTTCTGACTGTGGAGTGCAAGCCCTTCTCCCCGAGGAAGGAGTTTCATAGACCACATGCTCGGTGCATGGGGAGTGAAGCCGCTGCTCTGAGACCTGCAGCCGATGACCCAGCTGGGTGACCCCTCCTCTGGCAAGTGGGGCGGGGGCCGCTGAGGCCATGAGGCTGTCTGCCCAAACCTAGCCCTCTCTCCCCATCTCACACACACACACACACACACACACACACACAAACACGGCTCTTGTGTTACCCTGAGAGACTCCTCTGGCCTGGAAGTCTTGGCCCCAGAGATCTGCATTAAATGCCTGAAAGACACAGCGTATCTACGCGGGCAAGACTCAGCGCCAGCAGCCTGGAGTCTCAGGAACACAGTCACGAGTCTCGGGTTTGTTGCACCGCTGTAAAGGGGGGACGTTTTCTGGGGTCTCCTCGCTTCCTTGGGGCTTCTGTGCCTATAGCGCCTGCTTGGTGACCGACTGTCCCTGTCTCTGGTTCTAATTGGCTAATGGTCTTGAACTGGTCTTGAACTGGTTTCAAAAAGGTGCCCTGGTGGGAATTTGCCTGCACATAAGTTTTCTTTGATCTCTGATTATAGATTTTTAATTTAAATGATGAACTTTTCCATTTTGTAAATAAGTTCATTTGCATCATCTTTTAGATTCCACACACAAGAGACATCTTATGATATTTGTCTTTCTCTGTCTGAGTTACTTCACTTAGTATGTTTACAAAACAGGAACAGACCCACATAGAGAGAAGATAAACTTACGGTTACCAAAGGGGAAAAAGGGTGGGGGGAACAGATAAATTAGGGGTTTGGGATTAGCAGACACAAACTACTACATACAAAATAGATAAACAGCAAGGCCCTACTGTATAGCACAGGGAGCTATATTCAATATCCTGTAATAAGCTACAACAGGAAAGAACCCGAAAAAGAACATAAATAGGTATATATGTAGAACTGAATCACTTTGTTATACACCAGAAGCTAACACAACATTGTAGATCAACTAACTACACTCCAATGAAAAGAAAAAGAGGAAATTCCCTAGCAGGGCAGAGGTTGGGATTCCACACTTCCCCTGTAGGGGGCATGGGTTTGATCCCTAGTTGGGGAAGATCCTGCATACTGTGAGGCTTGGCCAGTAAATAATTTTTCTTTTTTTTTTTTTAATGGGAGTCTTTTCCATGAATTCTGGATTTCCAGTGTCTTTTATGTTTTTGGATGATCTTGTAATACTGGATCCGCTTCCACACAAGACAAGAGACATGCATGCGGCAGGGGCAGGCGCACCTCTCCGCTCCCACTGCCCCTTACCCACCGGGATTCTGGAGACACCTGCTTTGGTCGCCCCGGGCTAGCCACCCTCCAGGCCCCCGTTTCCTTATCTGTCAGCTGAACGCACTGGCTAAACAGCCTGGCCCTTCCCCTGGAGCTCAGAGGCTCGCCTTCTCTGACGGCTCCACATCTAGGCTAGGAGCTGGGGACAGGTTGGGGGGGACGGGTCACAAGAGTGGGGGACCAGGCACAGTCACGGACGCGGGACCCGGGAAAGGAGAGGCCCCCAGAGGAAGAGAGGGGCATCCCGGCAAAGACCCCCCAGCGGTCTGGGAGCGCTGGCCACCCACCTGCTGCTGCTGGGCGTCGCTGCAAGGGGCCAGCACCACGGCGCAGCCCGGAGCGGCCCCTTCCGCCGCGCAGTCGGCGCAGAAGCCCAGTCCGGTGTTGTGGAGCTGCAAGCAGACACACGCAGGGGTGAATCCCGCCCTCCGCGCGAAGACGCCCTCTGTCGGCCGCGTTCCCCTCCTTCACTCTCTACGGTGGCGCTCAAGGCCCACGATCGGGCTGCAGAATCGAGGGAGGCCAAGCTCAAGCCAGCGATCCTGAGAGCCGGGCCTCCCGAAGGACGTGGAAGCACCCCAGGGCAAGGGGCCCCGCGGTGGGTTACGGCCCAGCCCAGCCATCCCCCGCAGGGAGGCCCCGCTGGGCTGGGCCTGGGTGCCCGGGGCGGTGGGAGAGCCTCTGAACCCAGGCCCTGGCTGCGGAAGCGACTCGGCCCCGTTTCCTCCTCCTCTGCCCTTTGTCTCTCTCATGCCTTGCCTTTCCGGAGAACCTGGGCCTGCGTTCCAGTGGGTACAGCTCGGGGTAGACGTTGGCCAGAAACCAGTGGAAGGTCCGGCAGCCCAGCCTCCTCTGCAGCTGCTGACGCTCCATGCAGTCCGGCTTCCCAGCCTGGGGAGGGGGAGACACAGGCGGCAGCCCGGAGAAAGCGGCTTTACATCACAGCTCACGCCGGGGAGGGACCGGGGGTCTGGGAGGAGGCTGAGGGATGTGGGACCGCACACGTCACTGTGAGCCGCGTCCCACGCCAAACAGTATTCACATGTCCTGCCATCAGAACAGTGCTGAGTGGTCATGGACCAGTTGAAAATGCCCTGTTTGTGGACATTTAATCAAGTGTTTGAAAGGTTTATTTTTCTGGGCCTTTGGCCGGAGGTCCTTTACATTTACTTTTATGCTTCTATTTGTTTAACGTCTTGGGGTAATTGCATAGCCTTGAACATTTTCCCTGGGATGAAAGGGCCCTCAGGGACCCATCTCAGCAATTACGCCCCACCCAGTCTCTCCTCTGGGCCCAGGGTGAAGGGTCGCAGCTTTAAATGTGATGACAGACCCTGCCCCACAGACATCCGGGGATTCGAGGCCAGGACCAGCTGTGACTGCCTCCCCCTCCAGCTCCCCCCGCCCCCCAGAGATGCTGGGAGAGACAGAGGACAACTCCACCGGGAGGGGGAGCCCCTTGAGAGGGCCCCCATGGAAGTACCCGCTGGAAGCTTCTGTCTGCCCTTCAAGGCGGAGGGGAGGTACTCCTGGCCCAGCCTCCAGCTGGGGGAGCCCTGGGTGGGCCCAGAAGCCTCTGCTGGGCTCCCCCTTACCTTGCTCAGGGACAAGGCCTCTGGACTGTGCCTGTAGAAGGTTTCTTTGAAGGAGCCCAGCCAGGTCTCAGCGATGCGGACCTTGTTCTGCAGGGTGGCCTCCCGCTCACGCTGGGAGTGGGCATCTTCATTTCGGTAGAGGTGCCCCACGCGGGAACAGGGCAGGATTTCCACGGAGCCCCCACAGAGCCAGGTCTGCCAGGAAAGGAGAAAACTCACACCTCTGTGCTCCTCTCCAGAGACATGGGACACGAGGGGCCCTGGGAGGGGATGGCAAAATGTCTGGGACGTACCGAGTGCAGAATGACGCTAGTTCTCAGGATGGAATAGAGTTTCCTGATCTGAGAGTTCTGGGCAGGGGGGTGAGGGGCAAGGTGGGGAGAACGAGGGTGGTGGTCCCCGGCCGGGACCTGTGGGTTGAGGGGTCACACCCCTGCAACAATGGGAAACAGTGGAAACTGTGGCAGACTTTATTTTCTTGGGCTCCAAAATCACTGCAAATGGTGATTGCAGCCATGAAATTAAAAGACGCTTACTCCTTGGAAGAAAAGTTATGACCAACCTAGACAGCATATTCAAAATGTCAACAAAGGTCTGTCTAGTCAAGGCTATGGTCTTTCCAGTGGTCATGTATGGATGTGAGAGTTGGACTATAAAGAAAGCTGAGCACTGAAGAATTGATGCTTTTGAACCGTGGTGTTGGAGAAGACTCTTGAGAGTCCCTTGGACTGCAAGGAGATCCAACCAGTCCATCCCAAAGGAACTCGGTCCTGGGTATTCATTGGAGGGAACGATGTTGAAGCTGAAACTCCAATACTTTGGCCACCTGATGTGAAGAACTGACTCATTAGAAAAGACCCTGATGCAGGGAAAGACTGAAGGCGGGAGGAGAAGGGGACGACAGAGGATGAGATAGTTAGATGGCACCACCGACTCGATAGACATGAGTTTGAGTAAGCTCTGGGAGTTGGTGATGGACAGGGAGGCCTGGCCTGCTGCAGTCCATGGGGTCGCAGAGTCGGACACAGCTGAGAGACTGAACTGAACCCCTGCAACTGCCTGAATGTCCCTGCCCCGCTCCTGAAACACATGCCCAGATTCAGCACTTAGAGGATGCATCTGTGCTGTTAACACCTGGACTCTCCCAAGGCTGCTTCCTGAGGGGAAAGGGAACCCCTAGTGGCCAGGGAATCTCTAAAAGCTTGTGAAGTCTGCTGCAAAGTTACCAGAAGCCATCTGGGTGGAGATCAAAGCAAGCTTTCCTCAGAGTCTTTCCTACTTTTAGGACTTTCTTTGCTCTCCACTCACTCCTACTCCCAAATGCCTAGAGTTCGTCTGACAAGAAGTGTCTTATTCCCTACTTGGGAACAAAGAGCAAAGCAAAAACCTGCCTCAGATAGGCAGAACATGAACCAAAAGACATCAAGAAGGCAAACCATGGTCTTTCCAAACTGGGTGCCAAGGCACCCCAGGGTGCCAGAGCAAACTCAGATGGCTGAGTGGGCTATATTCAACATTCAGGAGAAACAGAATGACACCTGTTGGAAGTTCTGCAAACTGATTTCAACCTCAGATTGCTGTACTTTCAATGCTGTTTGTCTTCTCTGGGTTGGGTTTTCAGGGGTTGCTGCAGTGAAAAAGCAAGCTAGAAATCAATGAGAAACAGGAAATGCGGGTGGAGGGTCCAATCTGATCCAAGGTTGAGAAATTGAGTGGTGCGCAGTGGGGCTACACTGTTTGGACAAATGCTCATTAAGTTGTTTGGTGGTGGTTTAGTTGCCAAGTCGTGTCCGACTCTTGTGACCCCATGGACAGAGGAGCCTGGCAGGCTATAGCCCATGGGATTCTCCAGGCAAGAATACTGGAGTGGGTGGCCATTTCCTTCTGCAGGGGATCTTTCCAACCCAGGAATTGAACCCAGGTCTCCTGCATTGTAGGCGGATTCTTTACCAACTGAGCTACAGGGGAAGCCCCATTAAGTTGTTTGGATCAAACGAAGCACACAGAACTGTGTGGTATTTGCTCCGGCCAGTGGGCACAGTGAAAACTCTCCAGGGGCTAAGTCTGCTGGCCTCGGAGGACGTCTAGGAAGCTCTGTGTCAGGCGGAGATGGCTGAAGACACGCCCTTTCCTACAAGCGGACTCAAGTGGGTTCAGGAGGGAGGCTGTGCTGAAGCCAAGAGAGAGGCCAGAGGGGCAGAAAGCAGGGTGGGACACCCCCTGGATGATGTCTCTGTGTTTGTCTGAAGCCTCATCCTTGACCTCCAAGCTGTGACCCCATCCATGGCTCCAGAGATACCTCCCAGGCCTCCTGCGGCCCAGGGCATACCTTGAGAGACAGCTCGAGGTTTTCGCCTCCCTGCAGTGACAGGAGAGGGTCGTACGCTCCGGTGTTTTGGAAGTAATGTCGGTCCATGGCCACCACCCCGCCAGGCACCACGGGGCTCCTGGGAAGAGAGGGAGGGAACAGACCGCAGTTCAGAACCCGGAGCGCCTGGGGGTGGGCATGGCAGGTGGGGGTGCTCCAGGAGCCCAGAGAGTGGACTCGGGGCTCAGTCAGACCTCAGGGCTTTTAATTGCAAGACTGGGGCCAAGCGAGCATGTCACAAGTTCTGGTGTTTCATGAAAAGAGAGTGCTGGCTGCCTGGACCTTTTATACCCCTTGGACTCTGCTCCTTCAGGGAGGGCCCCCTCTCTGGTGAGGTCTTTGGAAAGAAGACCTTGGTTAAAATAAGGTGCCCCGAGGCCAGCAGCCCCAGGCCTGGACCAGAGGGACCAGCAGGCCTCTTCCTGCCCTCACTCTTGACCTCACACTCTTATCTGCTTCACGAGCACGCACCCCCTAAGACGAATGCTGCAGGGACTCTGGAATAGGTAGGTCCCCAGATGCTCTGGGGGAAATACACGTGCTTTAAAAACACAGAAAGCTGGAATCCCTAAGTGAGGGAATTAAGATGACAGCAACATCCTTTAGAAGAGCTTACCTGAGAAGGACAGAGCCAGAGGCTTCAGAATCAAAATCTCTTCATTCAAAAGAGTACACATTTCAATATGGCCAAACTCTGGGTGTGCCTCAGGGGTGGATGACTCAGAGTTCAGATGTTTTAAATTACTAAGACAATAGTTTTACGTGAACAAAACTACTGACATTTGGGCTATTAAAAATATGAAGTTACACCACAATAAAAACCAGTAGTGTAATTCTTTCCAGTTTTACCACTTACAATTTGTAAGATCTTGGATGAGATAGATGACCACTCTGGGCTCAATTTCATCACCTCTAATTGGGGACAATAATGGAGTTTTGGGAAACTCAAAGAAATGTCACGTAAAGTACCTCTGCTTGCCAAAACCCAAAGATCTCTGAAAATCAAGTGCTTTTTCATGATGCCTTTGGCAGCAAGCCCTGCCCTGAACTGACACGGGTATCTGTATAGCCTTTATGTACCTGGCAATGACAGATTGTATTTCAAACTTGTCTTTAAAACACAGCAGGGCAGAGCTATGAAGAGCATTGTGGCAGGAGACTGGCCTCCAAGTTTAACCTTGGATCTACCACTTAACAACTTAATGCAATTGGGCAACCTCTGGAGAGTTCATTTCTAATTTAACCTCTGTGTACCTACATTTTCACATGTGTGAAATGGGACTAAGAGTAATTACTACCAGTAACTGCTTCACAGAATCATGTGTGTGCTAAGTCACTTCAGTCGTGTCAGACTCTGCGTGACCCTATGGACTGAAGCCCACCAGGCTCCTCTGTCCATGGGATTCTCCAGGCAAGAAAACGAGTGGTTGCCATACCCTCCTCCAGGGGATCTTCATGACCCAGGGATCCAACCTGTGTCTCTTATGTCTCCTGCATTGGAAGGCAGGTTCTTTACCACTGAGCCAGCTGATATGTATAATACGTTTATAGCATTAACTAAGCACATGTTCAATAAATATCGCTTAATACTGTCATTTGCAAATGTACAAATGGTGATATCCTTTCTGGAATTTTCTTGGCATCTGTATATAGTCAGTACCCAACCTCATCCTAATTCCACTTTCATGCTCTGATGAGAGAGGCCATGCAGTCAGAGTACCCAGGGTGGGGAAGACACAGTTAGAAATGTATGAACGAGTGTGAAAAGAGATGTGGGCCCTTCACAGGGAGCCTGAGGCCTCGACAGGGGCCGGGCAGCAGCTGGGTCTCAGGGAAGGAGCAGCCGCCCCGGGCGAAGGTGACTGGGCTCTCTCTGGCTGGAACTTTGGCCAATGGTAGGTCAAACTGGGTGGGTCAAGGTGACTGCAGTGACCTTGGGCATCAGAGAGACCCTGAGGCCTAAAAGAAGGTTCCAGAGAGGACTGGTGCCTGGAGTCAAGGAGCCTTTGCCTCAGGTTGGGCAGAGGTCCTCTGAGGAGTCTGTTCTCTTGAATGGAATCCCTTCGCTTTGGCTGGAGCAGAATACATTGCTCCCTCAGGCAGGCCCCTCTCTTAACTCTCTGGGGACGCACCTATCCAGCACTCCTCATAATGCTGAGATCTACCATCCTCCCGCATCATAACTCAGAGAGGTCCAGAAACTTCTCTTTTAATTCTTTGGGTTCACAGCCCTCAGTAGAGTGTCTGGCATGAAACAGGGGCTCAGGAGATGCTGACAGGCCAGTAATGAAGTTAGAATTAGCTTTCTGTGCTTCCAGGATGCACGCCTATGACGGAAGGAGGTAAAACATATCTGGTTCTGCACCCCACCCCTTACACCTGCATCTTAGTTCCATGACCCTTCCCCACTGGGAAAATGAGGCCTGAGGTTGGTATGGGCCTGTTCTAGACTGAATGTCTGTGTCCCTCCCAAATCCACATGTCAAAGCCCTAACCCGCAGTGTATTGGATTTGGAGATGGGGCCTCTGAAGAAGTAATTAAGGCTAAATGAGATCCTGCAACATAAGAAAATAAATCTCATGTTGATTAAGCCATCCAACCTGTGGTTTTTTGTTGTGACTGCTGAGCTGGCTACAACGTGGCCCCAAAGCCAAGAACATAGACAATAGACTCTGAGTTTTCAAGTCTAATGGCAAAGCTGCAGTCTAGGCCTAAGGTGAGGGCTCATCCTCGCAGAGCCAGGATTTTCTATGTCCAAACTAGATAAGATCCTCCAGCCTTCAGAGAGAAGAGACAGCCCATGGGGAGACCAAGACACAAAGATTCAGGTAGATCCCTGGGAAGGACCTGGTATCCACCTTGACACCTTCAGGGCAATTCCAGGAGGAGGGGGATCCCTTGCTTGTTGTTTGGGGACCAGAGAGCAGAGGGCGCATGGCCCACCTCCCAGCTGGCTGCCCTGGGAGTTCAGACCCCCCGGATGGCCCTTGGCCCCAGGAGATAGGGTCTAGGTGGTGCCCGGGCAGGCAGGTGGTAGGTGCAGCTCCTTAGAGGCTCCCGGAGCATCAGCACGCCAGGGTGGGCCGGAAGAAGATGTGGGACCTCGGCAGATGCCATGTGGAGGGTGCAGGCCAGCGGGACCCACGTGCCAGCCCCCATCTATGGCCACGGCTGGTGAAAGCACACACATCATGGTGAACCCAACACAAGACAGCCAGAGCCTGACGTGGAGCACGTCTTCCCCACCAGCATCCACCACGGAAGCCTGGAGCCCAGAGTCCACCCCAGAGGGACGGGAGGGTGGACACGCCTGGATGACAGATCTAATGACGAGGTGGCTAAGCTATCACTGAACCTGTCTAATTTGTCCCGAAGTTTTCTGCCGTTAGCAGACAGGGATCAAGAGAGAAATTACCTAAATTCAGTTAGTAGAAAATAAAAAGATACTTTTTACATTTCTAATCTTGGTGGCTTAGGTCAGCTGCTAGAGTCACACACCCTCGGGTAGACACTTGGAAGTCCTGTTTGTGACTAACGCCTCACTCTGTGTCCATAGCCTAGGCACACGGAAACAACTTGGGTGATTGCTTGGTGTTGGGCAGGTCAACGGTGGCAGAATCCTTGTTCCTTGGGCTCTGTCTACAATGTGACATTGACCCCACTGTGAGTTAGGGCCACGTCTCCCTCCTGGGAACCTAGGGGGCCTGCGGCTGTGGAAGAAGTGACCCGGGGTGACCTCTGAGACTTGCTTATTAAAGGGGGTACATACTCTGAAACATCACGATAAGTGGGAGAAGCCAGACACAAGAGGTCACTTATTGTGTGAGCCCCTTGGTGTAAAATATCCAGAACTGGTAAATCCATGGAGACAGACAGTGGATTGGGGATTGCTAGCAGCTGGAGAAAGGGGACAATGGGAGGCAACAAGGAAGGGATTTTCCTTTAGGAAAAGGGGAATGTTTGGGAGCTATAAAGAGGCAATGGTTGCTCAGCGTTGCGAATGTACTGAATTGTTCACTTAGAAATGGCTCATTTTATATTATATGAATTTCATCTCAATACGTTATTTTCTTAACTGGGTAGGAGATTACAGCTTGCTTTGCCTGAGTCTTCTGGGACCCTTGCTGTCTGAAACCAGTGCCAGGGTGTAGGAAGCCCCAGGGAACCCGCCTGCAGTGATCTCATGGAGAGAACAGGGAAGAAGCTCCCACTGGGTCCCAGTGATGGCCAGCATCAGACTCTGGGGAATCCTGCCCCGAGATGTTGAGTCATTTCCAGCCAGTCTAGTCTAGTCGAGGCTGGTCCTGCTGAGGCCCCAGACACCACGGAGCAAACAGCCAACATCACTACTCCTTTCAGAATTCACAACCCAGAGTCCAGGCTCTTAATAAAAGTTCCTCCACACCCTAAAGTTTGGATGGTTTGTTACACAGCAGAAGCTCTCTAGAACATTGACTAGGTTTTAAACATAACATATCCTATGTTAAACATAGGATATTTGCCTAAAAGTCAAACTCGTGAGAAGCGAACCATAAAGCTGGACATATATTGAGACTTCCGGTTTCTTAGCATTTACCTAGCTGAATTCTTCCCTTTTACCAAGAAAGCATCTGAGCCCTGGGAAACTCCAGAGTTTCCTGGTGAGACAGAGCTGGATTGAGACCCCAGATAAGATGCTTCCGCTTCCTACTTCCATGCTCTGGAAACTTCGCCGGACTCCACTCATATAACAATGTGAGGATAATAACACCCATCCCTGAGTGTTTGACAGTTTCTGCATGCTTCTCATATATTAGCTCACTGAAACCTCACAGCCTCCCTAGAAGGTAAGTACCATTGTGATCCCCAGCTTATTGATTAGGTAACTTGCTACAAGCTCCAATATTGACGCTCCAATACTTTGGCCACCTGATGGAAAGAGCTGGCTCACTGGAAAAGACCCTGATGCTGGGAAAGATTGAGGGCAGGAAGAGAAGGGGACGACAGAGGATGAGATGGTTGGATGGCATCACCGACTCGATGGGCATGAGTTTGAGTAAGCTCCGGGAGTTGGTGATGGACAGGGAGGCCTGCGTGCTGCAGTCCATGGGGTTGCAGAGAGTCAGACACGACTGAACGACTGAACTGAATTGCATTGAACTTGGTAGGAGAGGGGGAGAGCCCGGGTTGGCCCGAGCCCGCATGGGGGAGGCAGCGGCAAAGCCGGCCGGGGGAGGAGCCTCACCTGATGGGACTGACAGGAGAAGTGAGGGCCCTTCTCTCGCGCTCCGGCAAAGGCTCCCAGTGGAAATCCAGCTTCCAGTCCAACACTCCTCGCTGCTGGTCCTCGGAGGGGTAATACTGCAAAGTCTTCCAGTCAATCACATCCAGGACGGGAGACACCACCCTGCTCCTGGAAGGAACCGTGAGATCAGAGAAGCAAGACACACATTCCACTTGCTGGGGGCGCAGAAACATAATCTAGCCAGCAGCCTCCAAAGTGGCAACCACCACCCACGCGGCCACTGGGCACCTAAAACACCAGGTGTCTGAACCGAGATGCGATATGAGTGTGAGGCTCACACTGCGTTGAGAAGACTTAGTATGAAAAATGGTGTGCCCATCTCAGTAATTATCGTATGGATCGCATGTGGAAATGACAATATTTTGGACATACTGGGTTTCCTAAAACATTTTGTTGAAATTAATATCATCTGTCTCTTTATTTTGCAATGGGACTGCTAGAAATGTTTACGTTACACCTGTGGTTCCTGAACAGCGCTGTTCTAGAAAATACATTTTTCCACAGGGAGTTAGGGGCCCGTTTCATTAAAGACTATCCCTGCCCCTTTCTTTAAAAATCTCTCTGTTCAATAAAAAAAAAGTACAAATACACACACCACACACCACATACACACACACACACACACACACACACACACACACACCCTCTCTGGACAAAACTGAGAGACAGAAGAACAGTGACCTAGGCTCAGCTCTGCCACTAATGCGCGGTGTGATCTTGAGATAGCTGTTGTGCCTCTCTGGTTCTTAGCTTCCTCATTTGTCAGATGGGAGGTGGAACTACTTCCCAGAAAGCTCTTTCTTTCTCAGCTGTAATGCTCTAGGACTATGGCTCTTGACTTCTTTGGAGGTCTTTGATTCCTTTGAGAATCATGAGAAAATAATCGATCCCTCCTCAGAAAAATAATCGTATGCACATATACAAAATATTGTGTACAACTGCAGAGGGCTCACGGGTCCCTGCTCTAGGGTCTAGTTCTGGTTCCTACCTGGGTCATGAAACTTGGTTGTCTTGGGAAACCAGGATTGTCAAGCCCCATAAGTCTCCTTGATGTTAAAGCATGTGTGTGTGTGCGCACACGCGCACATGCATGCACGTGCACACGTGCGTGTATATGAGTTCATGGTGTCTCTCAGCAAAGTCCTGCAACTAGATTTACTTGTTCATTTACTGTAGCTGTTGGCACTGTATTTCATCCCAGTTTTTTTGCACAGACTGGGACTACATGATCTCAGAGAGAGCCCTATGGGAAATCAGTACAGATTTCAGTACAGGTTGGAAACCCTGCCTTTTGACGCATCACTCAGGTATACCAGCAGCTGCCCTCCACCTAGTCATATCTCAGTCACATTTTTTCCCTGGCCTCTCATGACAGTTTCTTCTAAAAACTGTACCTTGGAATGAGTTAGGCATGAACTAAGGGGTTACCCAGTTAGATTGGTAAGAAAAGTCTTAGACTGGCTGGCAGTTACCAGTCTAAGAAAAGGAATATTCCTGGGAAAGAGATGCCAGCCATGCTGTTTACACTCCCATCGGTTTCCATCCACCTCAGAGATGGCCAGGGCTGGCTCAGAGACGGCCGGGGCTGGCACGAGCCCAGCCCATGTGGAGAGGGCCAGGGTGGTCCTGGAATTCAAAGATCTGCTTTAATCTGTGGCCTCCAGTGACTGGCCTTGGCATGAAGCGTTATGGGGTTTATATTTACAGCAAGGATCTTGATACATTTTCCCCGCCTTCTGGAAGGTAATGGTAACTTAATACCTCTGGCCTCCACCACTTTGGAGCACGATGCATTGACCTAAGGAAACTGAGGAGTACGGGCAAGGATTTCAGGAGGACCCCTCCCAGGTTTGCTTACTGTTGAATGAGCTGTGCAGAGGGGATGGATTTGGCAACTGGCAGAGCATTTTGTAGAATTTCAGAATCAAGAGCCAGGGAAGCAGTGTGGCTGAATTCTGAAGAATCCCATCAAGTCTGTGCCATCTTAGTAATTGTAACAGGACAAGAAAGGAAACTGCATTCAAGTGTCTACACCATCAATTTGTCCCAGAGCTTTTAGCTGTGTCCTTCTTGATAAAAAGTTGTACATCCCTTTTCATCAGAGAATGATCACCCTAAAGTTTCTCTTTTTGCTCTGTCTCGCTGGAGGCTCAGGGTCATATGTAAATCTCGTTTCTATTAACTGTATTACCCCCAGTTTCCAACACCGTCTTTTACTTTCTGAAGTCTTCTTGAACTTCTATTTTAGCCAGTTACATAAGTGATTCATCATAAGCCTCTGAATACATTTTGGGTAAAGATGAAGATTAAAATGTCAATGAATGAAATGAGAGATGTTTCCTTATTTTGGTTTTTATTCCCATGGGCCAGAGCGGCTACTTGGTCAGGGCTGAATTAGGAAGACACTGGAGTGGGGGGACTTGAAAAGGAGTGATTAAAAAAAAAAGTCATACTTAGCTTTGTTTTTCAAATCTACAGATGTATCTGGAGTTCTTGGAATTCACTTAGGGCAAAATAGCAAAGCTTCCCTGTCTGACTTGGAAGGAGCGAGGAAAGGACTCTCTCCACCATCCTGTCACTTGTGAACTGAGTTTTAACTCACAGGCAGACTTGAGGTCAATCCTCTCCTAAGCCTTTCTAAACTCTAGCTAGTCAAGCATTTGGGTTTCAATGGAGCCGTCAACAAACACCAACTAACTGAAATACGTGAGGTCAACCAAGGCACCACTGTCCAGAGAGCCAAAAGCTGACTGCAGCTGCAAACTCATCCACCAAACTTTTACCACAAGGAGGAAGGACCCTAGTTTAGCTGACCACTCTTTGTTTTTCCCCTGGACCTGACTGTTCCTCTTGCTCTGTGATGTAGAAAGTCATTCTGGAAGCTCATGCAAATTCTCGGTGTTTGTGGGAAGTGTCTTATACTGAGAAGCAAGAAGCTCTAAGCCTCTCTTCCCAGAGCTTTGCTGCTCAGGTGCGACCCCAAGACTGACGATGGCCCTCCCAGGACCCTGTCTGCTGAGGCAGGCAGAGTAGGAGAGGGGCTGAGAGCTTCCCTGAGGCCACAGACTGGAGGAAGGCAGCTCACTCTGCAGGGCTGGAGGCATCTTAATCCCTTGCTGCTCCTCAACACACACACACACACACACATGCACACACATGGGATTCTTCAGACTGCCTTCCATCACTTAAGCCCTCCAATATGGAGTGGCCTAAACCTCAGCTGAGTACTAGGTGACCTTGAAAACTAGGTGACCTTGAGAACCAGATGACCCTGAGAACTAGATGACCTCAAGAACTAAGTGACCTTGGGATCTAGACAAACTTGAGAACTAGGTGACCTTGAGGACTAGGTGATCTTGAGAACTATATGGCCTTGAGAAGTAGGTGACCTTGAGAACTAGATGACCTTGAGGACTGGATGACCTTGAGAACTAGGCATCCCTTTTGGATGCTTTTGATTTGTTAATGTATGTTCATCAATTGTAACAATTTTATCACTCTGGTGGAAGATGTTGACAACAGGGAAGGCTATGCACGTGTGGAGGCAGAGGATATATGAGAAATCTCTGTAACTTCCTCTCAATTTTGGGCTTCCCTCGTAGCTTAGTTGGTAAAGACTCTGCCTGCAGTGCAGGAGACCCGGGTTTGATTCCTGAGTCGGGGAGATCCCCTAGAGCAGGAAAGGGCAATCCACTACAGCATCCTTGCCTCTCAATTTTGCTGTGTACCAAAATTTGTTCTAATAATAGAGTCTATTTAAAAAAAAATAGAATGAAGACATCCCAGACCCTGCCCTTTGACCAGTGATCCAGGAGCTCTTTTGAAACTATAAAGTGATTCACACATATTTTTAAAAAAGAACTACATGTCCCTAAGGCAGGAGCCTGGACCAGTCTTCAAGTGGGAAACAGCATGGTCAGGCTCCTGAGCCAGGAACACCCCTAAGAGGGGGGTTTGCCCCTTTGCCCTTGGAGATCTCCCTTTTCCTCTGCCCATGACCCTTCCTCCCCGGTCTGGGCACTGGAGCTGCAGTTGGCTCAGGCAGTGGTGGCAGGGGAGGGGGGTGTGTTCTGTGAGTGGCTGAGGCTGTAGACCATTTTTCCCTCTCCCGCCTCCTGCTCTACAGCCCCCGGTAGTGAGTTACCTGTCACCAGCTATTCTGGCCAGAAGGGGCTCCAGCCAGCCCGGCTGGCACTCGCAGTGGGTGTCCATGAAGACCAGCACGTCCCCGGTGGCCCTGGCAGCCCCCAGCATCCGGGCCCTGCTGGCACCCAGTCTCCTGTTGCTCCTGAGCAACTTCACCCCCTCCAACCGGGCCACGTGCTCGCTGAGAGCCATCTTGAGTTGTCCTGGAATCGACAGGGTGGTGGTCAGTGAGGTCATGGGATCCCACAGCCCCCGAGAGCGCGATGACCATCACTGGGATCATCGCCAACAGGCTGCTCTTGGGAGCGGTGGTGAGCGTCACCTACATTACCGGGTGGTTGTTGCTAAGATACGAGAGGCATTGTTCCTTTGGGTGGATCGGGGCTCTCTCTGGTAAAAACCAGGACAAATGGCATTGTGAAGCTAGAAGAGAAGAGAACGTGCTCACATTCTCCAAAGGCAGCAGCGAGGTTGCAGCAGACACTGCTGGTACCCCTCTCAGATGCCCTGGGACCCCTCTTTCTGGTTTGGTTTGCAGGTGCCCAGCTGCTGGGGGTTGGCTGCTAACTGAAGTCCCCATCCTTCCCTGGAGACATGCCCCAGGGGACGTCCTGTGAGCCTCTCCTGCAAGTAGCAGGGAGTTGGGCAGAATGCCACCCCTCACCCCAGGTGGGTGGTGGGTGGTTGGCAATGACCGACCGCTGCCTGAATACCAAACCCACTCTTTGCCTCAAGGCAAGACAGATGCTGAGGTGCATCTGGGGACGGGCTGTGGCTGAACTTCACCTGACACCGAATCTTAGCTCAACTCCTTCTGCCTCCTCCTGCTTTCCCTGCTCCCCTAGAGTGCTCCCCTGAGAGCACCGGCCCACCCCCCAATAAACATACACATGAGTCCCCATCTCAGGCTCTGCTTCTAGCATACCTGACCTAAGACACAGGGGTCAAGGAAGTCAAAGGCAGAAGGTCCGTTGTAGGCGGCCCCCAGGAAGGTGGCACTGGCCGGAGAGGTCTTAACTTTAGTGGTGGGGAGTGAGCAATGCCGCAGTGAAGAGAAAATGGGAGGCTAGAGACTGAGAGCAAAAGTCTACACGTTCTTTCAGGAATGACAATCCTATAGAGGATACAGGTCGAGAGAAGCTTTTTAGGCTTTGTATTCAAGATCAGGTTTGATTCCTGGGTCGGGAGGATCCTCTGGAGAAGGGATAGGCTACCCACTCCAGGATTCTTGGGCTTCCCTGGGGGCTCAGCTGATAAAGAATTTGCCTGCAACGTGGAAGACCTGGGTTGGGACGATCCCCTAGAGGAGGGCTTGGCAACCCACTCCAGTATTCTTGCCTGGAGAACCCCATGGACAGAGAAGCCTGGCGGGCTACAGTCCATGAGGTTGCAAAGAGTTGGACACAATTGAGCGACTAAGCATAGCACTGCACAGTCAAGATCAGAAAAACTGTGCCAATGGACAGGTGTGAGTGCGCCCAGGTGAGGAAACTAGCAGAGATGGGAAGACCACCGGACAGTCATCCTTCAGAGTCGGGGTGAGGGCGTTGGTTCCAGGAGTCCCCCCACCCACCACAGACATCAAAATCTGCAGGTGCTCTAGTGCTCAAGTCCCTTACATAAAAGGTCAGTACAAGGGACCTCCCTGCCAGTCCAGTGGTTAGGACTCCACACTTCCAATATAGTGGCGCAGGACTAAGATCCCACATGCCGTGCAGTGCGGTCAAAAAAACCAACAACGAGAGGGCAGCACAGTCACCCTCGAGCTGCTGGTTCCGCGCCTGCGGCCAGCATCACACCCTGTGGGTATCACAGTGGGGCGGAGCCTCTGGGGCTCTTCCCGGATAAGTCTCCTGCGCCTGAATCCCCGTCTGTGGGACCGCTTCCAGGAACCCCGTTTACACAAGCTCCAAACCCCAGTCTGTGCAGGGAGCCCCCCAGGGTCCAGGCCCTCCCGAAAGAGCCTGGAGGAAGCCCGCAGCCACCTTGCTGGCTGAGGTCGTCCACTAGGACGATCTCCTTCAGAAAGGCCCTGGGCGCCGTGTCCAGGATGCTGTGCACGGTCCTCAGGAGGGTGGACCAGGCCTCGTCGTGGAAGCAGAGGACGACGCTGGCGGTGGGCAGGCTGTCCGTGGGCGGCGGCTGCTGCAGGCACCTGCAGGGAGGAGAGGCAGGATGTGAGGGGAAGGGGAGCTTCAGCTGGGGCGGCGCCTGCCAGTGACTCTCCTCCCAACTTGATGGCTCTCTCCCTGGGTCTTCTCAGAATTTCCACCAAAGAGAACCCATTACACAGAAGTGCTGTCCAACTCAATGGCTCTCTCCCTGGGTCTTCTCAGAATTTCACTAAGGAGAACCCATTACACAGAAGTGCTGTCCAACTCAATGGCTCTCTCCCTGGGTTTTCTCAGAATTTCCACTAAAGAGAACCCATTATGCCCTCACAGATGTGCTGTCCACTGTCTCCCAGGCCTTGGATTCCAAGAACTGATTTACAGTGTTTATCCTTGCCTCTCCCCTAGCAGCTGAGCGGTATTACCACCATTTCTCAGCAGACGACTGTCCTAATCTGTAAAATGGAAATAAATGACAAGATCACCCACCTCTTAGAGATGGTGCGAGGCCCTAACAGGACAAGATACACAGTAAGTGTCCTGTCAACATGAAAGATCGTCTGTTTAAGAGCAAGGACGCTATTTTCTTTATTTTTGTATTCCTACAATCTAGCATAGCATCTGACACAATACATGTTAATTTTTATTTCACTCTATGTGTATCCTTTGCCCTAAAGTGGGTCTCTTGCAGGCAGCATTATTGTGGGTTCTTGTTTTTGTTTTTTTTCAACCCACTTTGCCATTCTATATCTTTTAGATGTGGCACATTTAGAGGCACATTTAGCCCACTGGCATTTAAGGCAATTATTGATAGACATGTATTTATTGTCATTTTAAACCTTGTTTTCCCATTGATTTCATATTTCTTCCTTGTCCTTTTCCATCTTGTGGTTGGATGATTTTCTTTTGTATTAAGCTTATATTCTTTGCTTCTTGGTTTTTGTGGACTTATTGTACATTTTAGATTTTTGGTCACTCTGTTTTTCAAGTACATTAATCCCTTCCTATATCTTCTTGTATTAGACTGGTAGTCATATAGGTTCAAACACATTCTAGAAAAAAGAACTAGAGTATTTTCTTAAATACTAGGAGTATTTTCTTACTCATCCCCCACATTTGATGATTTTGATGATTTTATGATTTTACATCTTCAGATTCATCCCTTTGCTGTTCATTGTGGTTGTCATCACTTTCAGAGAAAAAAATTGTCTTTTTTTTTTTTTAATCTGTGTACTGGTTTATTTACATGATTTACCTTCCAATTATAATTTTCTCCTTCCTATAGATTCTTACTTATTTTCTATTTAGAGAAGACCTTGCAATATTTCCTTTGGGATAGGTTTAGTATTGCTCTATTCTTTTCGTTTTTGCTTGTCTGAGACATCCTTTACTTGTCCCTCTATTCTAAATGATAGTCTTGCTGGGTAGAGTATCCTAGGTTGCAATTTTTTCCCTTTCAGGACTTTGTAAATGTCTTGCCTCTCCCCTGTGGCCTGCAACTTTTCTGTAGAGAAATCAGCTGATGGCCTTATAGGGGTTCCCTTGTCATCCTCTCTTTGACTTTTGCCATTTTAATTATCATCTGTCTTGGTGGGTGTAGACCTGTGTCTGTTCAGATGACTCACAGGTGCTGACTTTACAAAGCCAGGGGCAGGGGTGTAAATCCATGGTGCGCACAACTGAAGGGAGAGAAAATTCAGCCCTGCTTCCCAAGTAGCATGGCCCCTGGGGCTCAGCTGTGGTTTCATCTACCCTTCTGCACATGGGCAGCCTGTGGCATCTGCTGCCGAGCCCCTGAGCGGTGGCTGGGGTGCACTCTCTAGGAGCCCACGGAGGTAGGGTCAGTGTGTGGAGACAGCGGCTGCTATAGTGACCCTGCCCTTGGCACACTACTTAGCAATGGTGCGTTGCTACTGTGGAAGGCTGGGCTTCTTCCAAGAATACCCCTTGTTGAGCTGGGTCATGCTCCAGGCCCTTCAGGCTACCTCTGAGCAGCCAGCACCATTCCTCTCCCCAGGCCAGGCCTCTGAACTCCGAGTCTCAGCACCCAGCCCCGATCTGTAGCAGCAGACTTGTGTCTCAGACTGGGTGCCCAGGCTGGTGGCTGGACTGTCCGTGCAGGCCTCTCTGCTCTGTCTGCTGCAGACTGGTGGCTGGGCTCGCCTCTGAGCCTCTGAACCTCTGTTTCTGAGCTCCCCACTGGTGAAGGGGATTCCCAGAGTTCAGGAACATTTCCTCTTTTCAGCTCCCTCCCAGAGACCCAGGAGATGTCCCACTTACCCCCTTCCCCCCTTTCATCCTACCCAGTTGCATAGAAACCTTTCTTGTCCTTTCAGGAGTTTGAGATCTTCTGTTGGGTCCAGGAAAGAGGTGCTCTGTGAGAACTGCCCTGCCTGTAGATGTGTTTTTGATGTATTCGTAGAAGGAAGTGAGTTCCACGTTCTTCTACTCTGCCATCTTGATCAGAGCTCTCTACATGCTAATTATTATTATGATTAATATTATAATTATTATTGAAGAAGGGGCAAGGATCGAACCTTTGGGAGCAGTAACAACATGCCAGATGCTGTGTCAAGCCCTTTATGCACATTACTGCCTGTTGAGTCTGTGGGTTGGACCATCTCACCCCACTTTACAGATGAAGAAACTGAGGCCCAGAGGGAACAAGGATCATCAAAGCCACATGATCAGTGATTGGCAGAGCTGGATATTATACCTTCACAGCAGTCACGCCCTTTCCCCTTTGCTGGTTTGTGACTGGACCAATGGGTGTGTGTGTGGGTGTGTGGGTGTGTGATGGTGTGATCGCTGCTGGGAGATTCTTAGGTTCCCACTTTCCTCTCCAGGTGAAGAGAATGCTCTGCTCTATGTTTGCTGAGCATGGGGTCTGTGAGGACTCTAAGTGAATCCACAGTGGAAAGAATTCTAATAACACCCTGACCCATAAAGCAGCATGCAGTTCATACTTGTCCACAAAGGCACTTTCTTAAAATGCACTGCTAGAGCATGCCTTTCCAGATTGTAGCTGCTGAAACCACCAGTCTGTCCTCAGAGAGGCATTTGCATTTGAACTGAGGTTGTCTCAAGGACCTCAAACTTCTAACATCTAATGGCATCTGTGAAAATTACTAGAGCTAATCAATGAATATAGTAAAGTTGCAGGATATAAAATTAACACACAGAAATCCCTTGCATTCCTATATACTAACAATGAGAAAACAGAAAGAGAAATTAAGGAAACAATACCATTCACCATTGCAACAAAAAGAATAAAATACTTAGGAGTATATCTACTTAGGAGTAAAATACTTAGGAGTATATCTAAAGAAACAAAAGACCTATACATAGAAAACTATAAAACACTGATGAAAGAAATCAAAGAGGACACAAACAGATGGAGAAATATACCATGTTCATGGATTGGAAGAATCAATATTGTCAAAATGGCTATACTACCCAAAGCAATCTATAGATTCAATGCAATCCCTATCAAGCTACCAACGGTATTTTTCACAGAACTAGACCAAAGAATTTCACAATTTGTATGGAAATACAAAAAACCTCGAATAGCCAAAGTAATCTTGAGAAAGAAGAATGGAACTGGAGGAATCAACCTGCCTGACTTCAGACTCCACTACAAAGCCACAGTCATCAAGACAGTATGGTACTGGCACAAAGACAGAAATATAGATCAATGGAACAGAATAGAAAGCCCAGAGATAAATCCACGAACCTATGGACACCTTATCTTTGACAAAGGAGGCAAGGATATACAATGGAAAAAAGACAACCTCTTTAACAAGTGGTGCTGGGAAAACTGGTCAACCACTTGTAAAAGAATGAAACTAGAACACTTTCTAACACCATACACAAAAATAAACTCAAAATGGATTAAAGATCTAAATGTAAGACCAGAAACTATAAAACTCTTAGAGGAGAACATAGGCAAAACACTCTCCGACATAAATCACAGCAGGATCCTCTATGACCCACCTCCCAGAATATTGGAAATAAAAGCAAAAATAAACAAATGGGACCTAATGAAACTTAAAAGCTTTTGCACAACAAAGGAAACTATAAGCAAGGTGAAAAGACAGCCCTCAGATTGGGAGAAAATAATAGCAAACGAAGCAACAGACAAAGGATTAATCTCAAAAATATACAAGCAGCTCCTGCAGCTCAATTCCAGGAAAATAAATGACCCAATCAAAAAATGGGCCAAAGAACTAAACAGACATTTCTCCAAAGAAGACATACAGATGGCTAACACACACATGAAAAGATGCTCAACATCACTCATTATCAGAGAAATGCAAATCAAAACCACAATGAGGTACCATTACACACCAGTCAGGATGGCTACTATCCAAAAGTCTACAAGCAATAAATGCTGGAGAGGGTGTGGAGAAAAGGGAACCCTCTTACACTGTTGGTGGGAATGCAAACTCGTACAGCCGCTGTGGAGAACAGTGTGGAGATTCCTTAAAAAACTGGAATTAGAACTGCCATATGACCCAGCAATCCCACTTCTGGGCATACACACTGAGGAAACCAGATCTGAAAGAGACACGTGCACCCCAATGTTCATCGCAGCACTGTTTATAATAGCCAGGACATGGAAGCAACCTAGATGCCCATCAGCAGACGAATGGATAAGGAAGCTATGGTACACATACACCATGGAATATTACTCAGCCATTAAAAAGAATTCACTTGAATCAGTTCTAATGAGATGGATGAAACTGGAGCCCATTATACAGAGTGAAGTAAGCCAGAAAGATAAAGACCAATACAGTATACTAACACATATAAATGGAATTTAGAAAGATGGTAACGATAACCCTATATGCAAAACAGAAAAAGAGACACAGATGTACAGAACAGACTTTTGGACTCTGTGGGAGAAGGCGAGGGTGGGATGTTTCAAGAGAACAGCATCGAAACATGTATATTATCTAAGGTGAAACAGATCACCAGCCCAGGCTGGATGCATGAGACAAGTGCTCAGGCCTGGTGCACTGGGAAGACCCAGAGGAATCAGGTGGAGAGGGAGGTGGGAGGGGGCATCGGGATGGGGAATACATGTAAATCCATGGCTGATTCATGTCAGTGTATGACAAAAATCACTACAATATTGTAAAGTAATTAGCCTCCAACTAATAAAAATAAATGGAAAAAATAAATAAATAAAGGCATCTGTGCTGGCCTGGGGATCAGCCCTAGCTGCTCACCAGCTGGGCACCACTCTGCCGGATGTGTCCCAGCTGAAACTGGAGCTCTCAATGCACCAGAACCTTGCCTGTGACTCTCTGGGAAAAATGCTACCTGGTGAGGAATTGGTTCTAGGTGAGTGCTTTCAGATAACAGAAAAACAAAAATCTTAGATGGTGAAACAACAAAGCACATGAACGTCTCGTAAGCTAGCTGTGACAACTGTAATATTGTTTTTGTATTTATACACTGCTTCTTTTCATAAAGTATTCAAAGTCACTCCAAATTGGGAAGGGAATATGTCAAGGCTGTATATTGTCACCCTGTTTATTTAACTTATATGCAGAGCACATCATGGGAAATTCTGGTCTGGAGGAAGCACAAGCTGGAAGCAAGATTGCCAGGAGAAATATCAATAACCTCAGATATACAGATGACAGCACCCTTATGGCAGAAAGTGAAGAACTAAAGAGCCTCTTGATGAAAGTGAAAGAGGAGAGTGAAAATGTTGGTTTAAAACTCAACATTCAGGAAACCAAGATCATGGCATCTGGTCCTATCACTTCATGGAAAATAGATGGGGAAACAATGGAAACAGTGACAGACTTTACTGTGGGGGCTCCAAAATCACTGCAGATGGTGACTGCAGCCATGAAACTGAAAGACATTTGTTCCTTGGAAGAAAAGTTATGACCAACTTAGACAGCTTATTAAAAAGCAGAGACATTACTTTGCCAACAAAGGTCTGTCTAGTCAAAGCTATGGCTTTTCCAGTAGTCATGTATGGATGTGAGATTTGAACTATAAAGAAAGCTGAGTGCCAAAGAATTGATGCTTTTGAACTGTGGTGTTGGAGAAGACTCTTGAGGGTCCCTTGGACTGAAAGGAGATCCAACCAGTCCATCCTAAAGGAAATCAGTCCTGAATATTCATTGGAAGGACTGATGCTAAAGATGAAACTCCAATACTTTGGCCACCTGATGAGAAGAACTGACTCATTTGAAAAGACCCTGATGCTGGGAAAGATTGAAGGCGGGAGAAGAAGGGGATGACAGAGGATGAGATGGTTGGATGGCATCACCGACTCAATGGACTTGAGTTTGAGTAAATTCCAGGTGTTGGTGATGGACAGGGAGGCCTGGCATGGTTCAGCCCATGGGGTTGCAAAGAGTTGGAAATGACTGAGTGACTGAACTGAGCTGAACTGATTCAAAGTCACTCTGAAGAAGTATACACAATAAAATAATGATTTTTTAAAAAAGCCTAAACAGAATGCTGCCTGCCAGTCCTGTAAAAAAAGAATGTTTCGGCCAGCAGACAGTGCAGCTCCCTCCCTACCCCCACCTCAGTGCACCCCGAGGGGATTCAGGATAGAGGAAAACAGGATACTGAAGATGAGTATCTAAGAAATGATTTCAATGAGCCCAGATTCTTGCTTCTTCCCATACAGAGCAGCGCACTAAAATCACTAACTCGAGATGTCTGTTTCTGTGATTGGCAGTAATCTTTTGATGTTCGACTCTATTCGATGTTGACTCCATGGTTTATTTGCTTTTCTTTTTTCCAGCAAAAACTGCTACATATCTGGCTCCTCTCTTACTTCTGGGGAGCAGTTCCTCAGAACTGCCTGAGTTGTTGTCTCCCTGGTTACAGTCCTCAGTAAGGTTCCCAAATAAAACACAACTCTCAACTTTTAAGTTGTGCATTTTTCTTTAGTTGACAAGTGGAAAGTCAACATTTGGAGGAGGACATACATGTATAGGTCTAAAGAGCCTTGGTATTTCTAGAGAGAATTTGAAATTTGACTCTAAGCTTCCTGGAGCCCAAAGTAAAATGGGAGATTTACAGAATTGTTACTGTCAGAAAAGCTACGTACCAGGTAGACTTTTTTTTTAATACAATGGATAAATTTTTAATTTGAAATCATTTAAGACTCACAAGAAGCTGCAGAAGTAATACAAAGAATTCCCATGTTATCTTTACCCAGCTCCATCCAGGGAGAGTATTGTACACCACCACCCACAACTGTCAAAACCAGGAATTTTACATGGTTCAATACTATTAAGTCAAATACAGGCCTTATTTAGATTTCATCAGTTTTTACATCTAGTGCTGATTTCTAAAAGAAATCCCTATGGACTTTAGGGCTTCTCTGGTGGCTCAGTGGTAAAGAATCCACCTGTCAGTCTAGGAGACACAGGTTCAATTCCTGGTCCAGGAAGATCCCACATGCTGTAGAGCAACTAACTGGGGTCTCCTGCATTGCAGGCGGATTCTCTAACTGAGCCACAGGGGAAGCCCAACTAAGCCCAAGGGCCACAACTACTGAGCTGTGCTCTCAAGCCCGGGAACCGCAACAAGGGAAGCCTCCACAATGAGAAACCCACTCATGGCAACTAGAGAGAGACAAGCCTGCACTGCTGTGAAGACCCAGTGCAGCGATAAATAAATAAAGAAAATTTAAAAAGAGAAGTTCCTGTGGACTTTAGAAAGAAGGCCCTCTTAAAGAGATGACGTATTCTTAGAAGCACCCCCAAGATGAACAAAATAGTGACCTATACATGAACTTTTGCAGCTTGATTTCAGGGCCATTCAAATAACACACCAGAAGTGGAATAATACCAGGATTGGCAAACCCAAGGGTCCTAGACACAGGGGCCCCCAATGGCTACTGAAAAGAAATCTTGCCACAGTGAACCCAGTGGATACAGAAAAAAAACCCAAAACATTATTTGGGCAGTTGATTGCATGATGGCTGTTTTCCAGGTCAGATAGGAGAGGAGCTGGGGACAAAGAGGCCTGCATATGGGATTCTCACGGGTGTAGGTTCAGAGGGACTGAAGTCCATCACCTCAGAACACAGCTGCACCATCCCAAGGGAGTGACTCCTTGCTCTACCCCAATCCATAGAATATGAGGACAGGAAACAATACCTGTGTGTGTGTGTGTGTGTGTGTGTGTATGCGTGCGTGCGTGCACATGTGTCCTTGTAGTGAAAGTGAAAGGTGCTCAGTTCTGTCTGACTCTTTGCAAGCCTATGGACTGTACAGTCCCAATTGGGAAGATCTCCTGGAGAAGGGAAAGGCTACCCACTCCAGTATTCTGGCCTGGAGAATTCCATTGACTGTATAGTCCATGGGGTCGCAAGGAGTCGGACAGGACTGAGCGACTTTCACTCACTCACTCACTCACTCATAGCTGATTTACTTTGCTGTATAACAGAAACCAACACAACATTGTAAAGTAACTAGACTCCAATAATAATAATAAAAAGAATGGTGCTGGCCCTGAGTGAGCGCTCTGCATTCACTGCCTTCATCAGAAGATATATTACTACTGCAGGATGGATCCCAAAGGCTCTGGCAAGCCTTGAAATTCTGTGCTCCTGCCTCTTCAGAGAGCCCTTTGCATAGAACAGGGAGAAGGGATGAGGACAAATCAGGGGAGCAGGGTTTTCGAAGAGAATCTCATAGGACTGTCCTCTTCTCCCTCCACATCCTGTTCCAGAGTTTTCTAGGTTTTATGAGCAGAGAGAACTGTGTTCTGTCTTCCTGGTGAGAGAGAGGGGTGAAGAGATGACAGGGAAGGTGCATGGCTGGGGTGAACTCAACCGGCTTCGAGGACTTTGAAAAGCAAGCGAGCTTTGGAAAACTCTTCAAGGCTAAGGGTCGGACGGGGGGCTCCCTGAGCCGTGGAGGTGGGCATCTGGCAGCAGCTCAGAGAGGACCCTTCACGTGCTCCAGGGAAAGATGCTCACACGTCTTCAGGACATAAGCAGATGGCCCTGGAATACCTCTTCAGGCAACCACAGAGCTGCTGGGGCTGTGAGCTGAAAATAATCATGGTGGCAATGTGATGCTCCCAGGAGGACCGGCGTGGGCGGCTGGGGGCAGGCCAGCTCTCCCACCGAGGCTCTGAGAGCAGCACAGAATATCCGAGACAGAGCTTTGGTGAGGCCTGTGTCTCAGGGCCTGCGAGATGCTCTTCAGAGGAGCCAGGATTGATTCTTGTGTTTCTGGGGGGTGGAGTGAGCGAGAACAGGGGGCTAAGGGCCGAGCAGGCTGTGTAGACCCCTATGGAAGGAAGAGGCTCCGGATACATGCCTGGGCTTCTGGGGTCCAAGGTCATCACTCCAGGGATGGCCTCATCAGCCTCTGGGCAGCACCGAATCTCATGGGGTTGGCTATACGGGTCCACGTGGTAGCACAGGGGCAGAGGGGGTGTGGGAGGGGATTCCCTGAGAGCTCCAACACCCTGACAGTTGAGGGAATCTTAGGAAGTTCAGTTCAGTGCAGATGCTCAGTTGTGTCCAACTCTCTGCGACCCCATGGATTGCAGCACGCCAGGCTTCCCTGTCCATCACCAACTCCCAGAGCTTGCTCAAACTCATGTCCATCGAGTCAGTGATGCTTAGGAAGAGCGCATATCAAACTCTGACGCTGAGTTCAAATCCCAGAACTGTCCTTATGTGACTTGGACAAGAGACACAAGCTGGCTGATAGCCATCCTTCAACAGTTTCCAGATCCACAGGCCCAGTCACTTCTGTAGTTACCAGTGCTTATTTTTCAGAATCTTTTTGATTCCAGCAAGTCCTTTTCAAGCAGGCAGTTTACTCTTAATTTTTTAATCTGAAAAATGGGTTTGTTGCAAGGAGCAAATGAGTGAATTCATATAAAGTGCTTAGGCCAGTGCCCTACTCATAAGTAACCTTCCAATAGAGGCTGTTGATTATCGTTTCCTGCAAGCCTTCCAAGAGCCTGACTAGCTCTCTAGGCTTCAGCTTCTTCATCCATAAAATGCGGATAAGATGTACAGTGACTGTTAAGGACTATGGGAAGATTAAAAACCTGATGTAAATGGAATCATATAATCTGTCGCCTTTCGTGTCTGGCTTCCTTCACTTTGCAGTGTTTTCAAGGTTCGTTGTTTGAAGCACGTATCAGTACTTCACTCCTCTTTACTGACGAATATTGTTCCATTGTTTGAGTAGACCTCACTTTACCCATTCACCAGCTGATGGGCATTTGAGTATTTCCATTTTTGGTTATTATGAGTGGTGCTGCTATGAACATTCATGTGTAATTTTCATGTGAACATGTGTTTCGAATTCTCTTGGGTATACACCTAGAACTGGCGTTGTTGAGCTATGTGGTAAATGAATGCTGATATTTTGAGGAATTGCCAAACTGTATTCCAAAGCAACTGCACCATTTTATACTCCAGCAACTTCGTTACAGCCTTGTCAGCACTTGCTATCGTCTTTTTTTTTTTTTTTAATTTTAGTCATTTCAGTGGTGCTGAAATGGTGCCTCATTGTGGTTCTGATTTGCATTTCTCCACTGACTAATGATCTGAGCATCAGCTCGTGTACTTTTTGGTAATTTCCTCTGCATTATTTGGAGAAATGTCTATTCAAATCCTTTGCCTATTTTTAAGTAGGATATCTTTTTATTTTTATTATGAGGGCTATTGATATATTCTGATGCAAGTCCCTAATCAGATATATGATCTGCAAATACTTTCTACCATTTCTGGATTGTCTTTTCACTTTCTTGAAGCACATAATTTAAAATCTTTATGAAGCCCAATTTACTTATTTTTTAAGTCACTAAATGTTGAGGTTGTATGTATGTAGCACTAGATGAGGCATACATAGTCCATTCTAAAGATGAGAAAACTAGAACCCAAAGACTTCAGTGACCTGCTTAAAGTTGCACGGCAAACGGGGGCAAACAGGGGCAAACGGGGGCAAACAGGGCTTTGAGCTCGGTGGCTCAGTGGTAAAGAAGTTGCCTGCAATGCAGGAGCTGCAGGAGACTCTGGTTTGAACCCTAGGTCAAGAAGATCCCTTGGAGGAGGGCATGGCAACCCATTCCAGTATCCTTGCCTGGAGAATCCCAGGGACAGAGGAGCCCGGTGGGCCACAATCAATGGGATTGCAAAGAGTCAGGCATGACTAAAGTGCTTTAGCATGCCTGCATGCACAGCAAATAGCTGATGGTCAGTGTGACTCTAAATGTTGTGTTCTTGACCAGTGTACGTATATTAGCATCTTAGACTGAAGTGCTAACAGAATGTTGTGGATTCAGTCATAAAGCCTGTGTTCCAGTGACTGTGATGGGAGGGGATTATTTAAAGAACACATTTGTTTCATCAAATGCTCTGGGCTATCTACACTGATTTAGTAAAGTCCTCAGAAAGCAACTTCCTTTGATCCCACTGTCTTGGCTGCCTGAGAAACTTGCTTCTGTGGAGTCTTGCTTGGCACCATGCTCTCAGCTTTTCTCAGAGAACAGTGAAAGAAAGCCTTTCATGAGAACTGCTTTGTGTTACGGTCACTGTAACACCTGTGGAGGCAAGGTCTACTCCAGCACTTTCTATCCCCACACACAACTCTGGAGGGAAATTTTCTCAAGATAGAAGTCCCAGGAAAATCCTTTCCTCCTTTGAGGACCTGGTGTGTGTCCTCCTCCTGAGCAGCAAGGGTTTCGATATTTATGGTGTTTCCCTTTTCACTTTGGCCACCAGGAAGCCCAGAGTAAGAAAATGGTGACTCAGCTGGTTAAGAATCTGCCTGCAATGCGGGACACCTGGGTTCAATCTCTGGGTTGGGAAGATCCCCTGGGGAAGGGAAAGGCTACCCACTCCAGTATTCTGGCCTGAAGAATTCCACGGGACTGTATGGTCCCTGGAGTTGCAAAGAGTCGGACACGACTGAGCGACTTCCACTTCACCAGCCCTTGATTGCCTATTCTCATTCTAATTTTCTCTTTCATCTCAACTTTCCATTTCCTATCCAGTCATATAACAGTTATTGACTGACAACCTACTACTACTGGGAGGTGGATTAAATACAATAAGTCCCCTCCGTATGAATCTTCAAGTTGTAAACTTTCAAAGATGTGAATGTGCATCTGATTCCAACAAGGAAGCAGATCCTGTGCCGTTAGCGTCAGGGGTGAGCGACATTGCAGCTCGCCCTCCGTCTCCCAAGGCCGACGACCCTTCAGCTCTACCGTCGCCCGCCTCCCGTCTCCTCCAGTCAGCAACCCTTCTTGCCTGTCCACCAACACCAGCCCCTGTGTGACAGCTGTTGCACCCTTCTGTACCCTTCAAGGTACTGCCCCATAAGAGTAGGAACGTTTTCCTTACTTTTTGTGATTTTTTAATGTATTATTTGTGTGAACAGTATTATAAATCTGTTACAGTACAGTACTACTGAGTCAGTGATGCCATCCGACCATCTCATCCTCATTGGATGGCATCACTGACTCAATGGACATGAGTTTGAGTAAACTCCAGGAGTTGATGATGGACAGAGAGGCCTGGCATGCTGCAGTCCATGGGGTCACAAAGAGTCAGACACCACTGAGCGACTCAACTGAACTGAACAGTTCTATGTAGCCCATTGTGTTCATTGGGTACCTAGGCTAACTTTGTTGGACTTGCGAACAAATTGGACTTAGGAATGTGCTCTTGGAACGAAACTTGTTCATATGTAGGGAACTCGTGGTAGATAAAAGCCTTGAAGCAGAGTCGTGTGATGCTCCCGCCCGTATCCCCTGGGGGATATCCTAGAGTACCGCACAGCCCGAGTTTCAGTTGTCTGGCGGTTTTCTCTGACGGCCAGAGACGTTCTCCTTAAGCACCAGCTCCTGAAGAGCTACAGAGTAACCTCCTCCAACTCTGGGAGCTGCCCTCAGTCGGCGCCTAAAAGGAGTCAGTGTATTCATATCCAGCAAACCCAGACCCTAAGCCAGGGGCAGCAAGGTGGCATCACCAGGTGCCCCCGCGGGGCAGAGCCTCAGCTTCCCACAGAGGTAACCGCCTGCAAGCCTGCTGTTCGTCGGCTGCCTCCTATTCCCTGCCTCACCGTCCCAGCCCCCCAGCAGGGCTCCCTGGCACCAGGGACAAAACAAATCCTTGCCTTGGGGTCTGCCTTGGGGGGAACCCAAACTCAGAGAGTCTCTGATGTCGTGGACTTTATATCCCATTAAATAGAAAACCAAAGAATTATTCAACAGCTGAAGCCAGGACCTGAGGGTGGGCAGGACACAGTTTGAGAAGGTGCCTGGTGCGGAACGGTGCTCCTGGAGGATGTCACAGCCTCTGCTAAGGACTGGAGGTGGGCAGGGGCTTGGCGTGTACCAGGAATGGAAAGAAAGATTTTCCCAAGTACGTTTCCCTTTATCTTGACTAAACAGGATGTTAGGAGCAATTTGCTATTTCATGATGTATCTTCAAGTCCTTCAGGGGAATACAGTAGGTAGAAGGCAAAAAAGAGAGCAAAGGTAAGTGGTCCATGCAGGGGCCCTGGGCAAGTCCCTTCCCCTCCTGGGGTGACCGGCGTTTTTCTGTCAAGCGGGTTTTTTCCTGCTCAGTCAGAACCACGGCTTTGCCAGGGGGATGGGTGAGGCAGGGCAGAGAAACAGCTCTTGGACCCCGAGAAGCAATGCTCGAATGTGACCAGTTCCAATGAGGTGCTCCCACAAGAAACACTTGCTTTTATTATTAAGTGATGGCGCCGCTTTCTTTGTCCTTCAACCAAACACCTGGTGCATATTTTACTCTCTCAGTGTGTGGACATCACGCAAGTGTCCGAAAGCCCACCCGAGCTCACTTGTCCCCCTTCTGAGCAGCAGCAGGGAGGAAGGAAGGGCCCAGGGCTTTGGAACCAAATCAATGTGGCTCTGAATCTTGGCTCCACTATTATATCCCCTAATTAGCCAACATAGAGAGGCTGAGACTCCCCTCTAATCCAGGGATCATTATGGCTCAGGAGAGCTGCTCAATGTACACAAACTTCACACTCGGAGATCAGAAGAGCCTGGGTCTGTGTTGACACACAGATGCATGCCCCGGCTTCCTGCAGCTCCGGGGTTCCCCATGACCTCAGAACATACATTTGGAGGCTGATTCTGAAGAAAAGGAGTCACAGCCGTGCCCCAGATGGCCGGGCTATGACGCAAACCCTTGTCCGCCCTCCCCTTGCCTGGCCAAGTAGAAAGGTTTCTGCTGGATTTTCTGAAGCTGGTTTGGAGTTCCTGACTCCCATGCATGCTAAGTCCCTCCACAGCTCCTACCAAATCAGTTGAGGTCCCCCACTGACATGGGCTTCCCTGTCTTAGCCCTGACCCCACCTATGTCGCAGCTGGTTGCTTGCCTGCAGCCCTCAGGGTACCCCAAGCTCCTCAGGGGTGGGGCTGGGGCGTGCTCACCTTCCCACCTTCAACAGTTGCTAACCAAACACTCAGAGCTGGGCATGACGGAAGGGATTTCGAATGCATGCGGGCACAAAGAAATATTTATTCAGTGAATGAAGGAGGATGCTGTTCTTGCTCTCAAGAGGTGTACAGGCTGGCTGTCTATAGGTACAGGATAATGATACAAATTCCCTGCATTCTATGAGAACCCCTGGATTCAGCCCTTGGTGCCCCTAATTGGTGGAACTCATTGTGGAGACCCCAATTTCCAGGCACAGGGCTGCTGGGACATGGCCTGGGGGTGATGCTTTAGAGCAGTGGTCTCCAACTTTTTTGGCATCAGGGGCCGATTTCATGGAAGACTATTTTTCCATGGACTGGAGAGGGGGATGGTTTGGGGAAGACTCAACAACACTACATTTATTGTGCTTCTATGAGAATCTAGGGATTCTCTCATGCCTCAGTTGGTAAAGAATCTGCCTGCAATGCAGGAGACACTGGTTCGATTCCTGGGTTGGGAAGATCCCCTGGAGAAAGGATAGGCGATCCACTCCAGTATTCTTGGGCTTCCCTGCTGGCTCAGCTGATAAAGAATCTGCCTGCAGTGTGGGAGACCTGGGTTCGATCTCTGGGTTGGGACAATCCCCTGGAGAAGGGAAAGACTACCCATTCCAGTATTCTGGCCTGGAGAATTCCATGGACTGTATAGTCCACGGGATCACAAAGAGTCGGAGATGACTGAGTGACTTTCACTTTCACTTATGAGCATCTAGGGCTTCCCTGGTGGCTCAGATGGTAAAGAATCTGCCTGCAATGTGGGAGACTCAGATTCGATCCCTGGGTCGGGAAGATCCCCTGGAGAAGGGCATGGAAACCCACTCCAGTATTCTTGCTTGGAGAATCCCCATAGACAGAGGAGCCTGGTGGGCTACAGTCCATGGGGTCGCACAGAGTCGGACACGACTGAACGACTAACACTTTCACTACTTTCACTTTATGCAAATCTTATGTGGCCCCTGATCTAACAGGAGGCGAGGCTCAGGTGCTAATGCAAATGGCGGGAGGCCACTGTAAATACAAATGAAGCTTTGCTTGCCTGCCCACCACTCACCTCCTATTGTGCAGCCTGGTTTCCAACAGGGCATGGATCGGTGCCAGTCCGTGGCCTGGGGGTTGAGGACCCCGGCCTTAGAGGGACAGACAAAGCAGCCTACATATGAGGCTGCGGCTGCCAGCCTGTCATTGCCCATGGAGGGGACAAGTCACGCAAGGTGCACGCAATCCTCTTCTCTTTGTGGAAATCTCCCAGCCTCCTTCCGAGGGGCTCCAGGCATCTCTGGCTTTGCTCTGATCCTGGTTCCCTTGCCCTGGACTAATGATGGCTGTCAGACAGTGAGTCCCTGTGGGCTGTGTTCACTTGGTTAGTCTGGGGAGAGGAGCCTGGCCACAGTCATTCATAAAACCCTCCAGCTGATTCTCACACGCAGGCAGCGCTGTGAACTGTAACCTTCATCAGTGTTACTCAAGCTTTGACATGAACATAAATCACCTGGGAATCTTGTTAGAGACAGATTTTCCAGCAGTAGGGCTGAGAGGACCTGAGACTCTGCATTTCCAATTGTTGCAGGTCTGAAGCCCCACACTTTGAGTGGCTCTGGAGTAAATAATACCAGCTTTCCCCGGTGGCTCAGCTGGTAAAGCATCTGCCTGCACTGCAGGAGACCTGGGTTCAATCCCTGGGCTGGGAAGATCCCCTGGAGAAGGGAACAGCTACCCACTCCAGTATTCTGGCCTGGAGAATTCCATGGACTATATAGTCCATAGGGTCACAAAGAGTCAGACACAACTGAGTGACTTTCACTTTCACTGGTAATTAAAAAGGATAAGATGCAAGCTGACCACTTCTGATCAAACCCTCGAAGCACAAGGCAGGACCCCCCCACCCTGGGCACTGCGTGCTCCAACTCAGAGGATGGCACTCGGCACAGTCTACACCGCAGCCCCCTCGTGGGGGCTGGATCCAGACTGGAGATGCAGAGAGGTGCCCTCCATGGCCGTGGCTTTGCTGGACTCAGGGTGCTTGGTGATCATGGGGTACCTTTGTGAGCTGACCAGCCAGGCACCAACACACCCTGGCTTGTTTTCCCTCTCATTACAGGTGGGGGATTAGCTGGGCTTCAGCCTCTCATCTCTGCCCAGTTACTGACACCCGCCCCCCCCCAACTCCTACCAAATCAGCAGAGGTCCCCTCACTTGCCCTAGGGCCGGGCCCACCCGCTCAGATTTACTGATGCCCTGGCAGCTGCCCTCTTCTGCAGCCCAGGTGACAGAGCCATCCTGCGGTGTCTGGCTTCCTGGCAGGAATCGACCTGACCCTGTGAGGGCCACACCCCCTCCTCCTTGACAACACGTCACAACTCCAGGGGACACCCAGGCCTCAGCCCAGACTGACTATATAAGAATCCCTGCCAGCAGGACCCAGGCAGGAGTCCTTTTTAAGACTTTCCCGGCAATTCCGAGTGCTGCCAAGTTTGTGAGGATTCGGCAGCTGGAGGGGGCAGAAGATAATTCATGGGTCAGAGAAAGGACAGTGGTGTGCAGTCCTCGGGGGCGCTCTCCAAGCTTCTTTCCACCTCACTCCTCGGTCCTACCCTTGAGAATATGCCAAGGGTGTCTTCCATTTGGACTTGAGCACTAGGGGAAATCGCACACATCTCATCTCGTTTTCATCACAACCCTTCGCGAGGGTGTTACTGTCATCACCATTTTACAGTTGGAGAAACAGGCTCAGGGAGGCTGAGTGATCGCGCAAGGTCACACAGTAAGGGGTGATGTCCAGAATTCAACCCCAGGGCCACTGTTCCATGGGTGTATGGCTTAGTCATGTGTGGGTGTATAGCCAAGGAAACCCAGACCAAAGCATAAACACAAAGTTGGCGTAAGCAAGTAGCGCATAGCCGGCTACAGCTGAGCAGACATTTGTCTTCAAGTACAAACCCTGGACCGTGAAAGGGACTGCATTCCTTTCTGCCTCTCCTCTCTATTTTCCAATCCCAGTACTACCTCCTCTGTGGAAACATCCAGAACCCCACTGCCTCTCCACTTCACACCCAGCAGGGCTCTACGGGCCTCCTGGGGCAGGAAGACTTTCTGTCTCCCCCATTGATCTGATTACAGGAAGCAGCCTTCATTCAGCCTCCATGACCTTCCCTGAGTGCCAACAGGCGGATTCAAGCAATTGTTAATTAGGGGAGGAGGGAAGGACGTGAGAGCAGGGAGAAACAGTCGAGAGGAACAATCGTGGAGCCTTGGGCCAGGGTCCCGGGTCCCCATCAAGGGATGCACACAGTAATACCTTTGCGCTGTTCTGCAGTAACTGAAACCCCCTCCAGCTGGGAGAAGTTAACTGTACACTGCCCACAAGCATGTAGACCCCAGACCAGTTGGAACCAGAGGGTTAAAGATGCTGACTCCTACTTACCTAGTGAAAGGGAAAGTCACTCAGTCGTGTCTGACTCTTTGTGACCCCATGGACTATACAGTCCATGGAATTCTCCAGGCCAGAGTACTGGAGTGGGTAGCCATTCCCTTCTCCAGCAGACCTTCCCAACCCAGGGATTGAACCCAGGTCTCCCGCATTGCAGGCGGATTCTTTACCAACTGAGCCACCAGGGAAGCCCAACTAACAACCAATTAGAAGACTGTCCATGAGCTTCTCACGCCCTCTTTGAACCATTACTATAAACCTTCTCGCTGCCCCATCCAGGTTGGGGGACACACAGTTTTGAGGGCATTAGCCTGCTGGGGTCTCCTTTTCCTGGCAAAGCAATAAAGCTCTTCTTGTTTACTTGACCCCAAACTCTGTCTCCAATATTTAGCTCAGTGTCAGAATACAGAGGCAGATTCGGCTTCACACTCACCCGCAACTGTCTAGTACCAACTTGTCAAAATTCAGGTCGCTGGGCTGCAACTCAGAACCACTGATAGTTCCTAGCAACGGCGTCTGAAAAATCTGCTTTTTTTAAAACAAGCAATCTTCAGGAATCTGACATGCACATACATTTGGGAACCAGTGATAAAGCCCCTTGCTGCTCCAAAGTGTGGTCTATGGATCAGCAGTGCTGGGACCAACCCAGAGCCTGATAGAAATGTTGCACCTTGGGCAGCCCCCCTGGCCAAATATGTCATACTCCACACTTTCACAAGATGTGCAGGGGATCTGCATCAGTATTGGTCAGTTCAGTCGCTTCAGTCGTCTCAGACTCTTTGAGACCCCATGAACCGCAGCACGCCAGGCCTCCCTGTCCATCACCAGCTCCCGGAGTCCACTCAAACCCATGTCCATTGAGTCGGTGATGCCATCCAGCCATCTGCATACACGCTGGAATTTGAGAAGCGCTTTCTGTGCAACCTGGCGGACATAGAGTGTCCTCAGACACATAGGAGATGTGCTTCTGAGACGGCTGTTCTTTAAAGGACTGCGTTTGGGGCCGGTTTTAAAGTCCTGTCACCTTGGAGGGAGGTGGGGTTGGGGCCTTACTCTGCAGAGAACCCCTTGTCATCCGGGAGCCCCGCCAGGAGGGGGAGGCGCTAGCGCCCCGGGTGCCCCTGGGGGAGGGGAGCTGGGGACCCAGGGCCGGGCTCGCGGCTGCAGGGACAGACCGCAACCGGGAGAGGGCGCCGCACACCTCCGGAAAGAGCCAGCCGGGGGAGGGGAGACAGCCCGACAGCCGGGCGGGCCGGGACCACGGGGCTTCCGGGACAGGAACGTCCGGTAAACTCTGACAGCTGGTCACTCTGACTGGGAGTGGTGCACACACACCCGTGCACACATGCACGTATGCACATCACATGCATAACACAGGGGGTCCGCACACGCACAACACTCAGCCGTGCACTTAGGCCACAACACCAACGACACACCGGCAAAAGTACACACGCACCACTTGCACAACGCATTTATAATACACACTCGGCACACGCACACAATACACATGAGCAGCACACTCATAACAAATACACATGCTCACAGACCACACGGACACGCCAAACGAGCCGTCCATCGCAGCACACACGCGTGCACACCCGCAAAGCGCAGGCGCACTCCATGCCACAGGCACCGCACACATAATGCACACGTGTACCATACATGGTGGGCCACACCCATGCGCTTCACACCACTCACACGGCGCATCATACGGACCATACATGTGCAGCACAGTCACAGCACAATATGCGTGCACACGTACCGCAAAAACATGCCGCCTGAGCATCACATCACGACAGAGACACAAGGCCACGTGCACCACATGTGTGAGGTGTGCACACGGCATGCAATCATGACGTGTACACACATGAACACTGACACCCTGAAGACACGCACGCGTACGTGACAGCACATCACACCCCGCGCACCGCTAACACTGCACACGACACACTTGCACATAGTCCATTTACCACGCAACACAGTGCATTCACCTTGCACGAGGCAGACACCCAGTCTCACACACACACACACACACAGCCACAGACTTGATTGAGGCCGTGTGTCTGGTTGGAAAACCTTGCTCTAGGCCAGTGAAAAGATGCATCATGGAATTAGAAGACGATATACCGGCTCATTCAGCAATCGCTCCTTTGCTGTGTGCTGGGCCTCTAGGCCCACCGCACGGCAGGGGACGCAGGCACTGAATAAACCAATACATCGAGGACCATTTAGCCTCAGCTGCAGCGAGTGCTGTGAATTAAAGCGGCCGGCAGCACAAAACGGCAACAGGGCGGGCCTGGCGGGGTCTGGGAGTTTCCCGAAAGGAGCTGTTTCGGTTGAGACCTGGAGACGAGCCGCAGGGCGGGAGCTTGCGACCTGGACGAGGCGCTGAAGCCCAGAGTCTGCGCATCTGCCCTTTCCTGAAGGCAAGGAGCCGCGCCGCAGGAGCCGGGTCGGCTCCGAGGACGACGTGGCCCCGCCCCCTGCTGCCCCGCTCCGCCCCTCCCACCCAGAGGCGCGGAGGGTGGGTTTGCTTCCTGGGAGACTCTCCCGGCTCAGGGAAGAGCCGTGCCTACAGGGAAGGGACCCGATCACCGGCTACCCAGCTGCCCTGCCCCCGGATGCTGGGGATGGTGGGGAGCGCAGGGGTTCCAGGATGAGTCCACCGCCTCCCTGAGCACAGTTTGTGGGTCATCAGACCGCCCAGCTTGCCTCCTGGGCTGGTCCTGGAGGTGGTTGGAGCCACCCTGCCGGGCCAGACTGCATGAACGCAGTATTCTAGCTCCTGGGTCCTGCGCGGTCCACCTCGTCTAGTGGGCTAAGGGGGAAGGCATAGTGTAGGGAGGGGCTCGGGCTGGTTGGAGCAAATCCCTGCTTTGGCGCCTCCCAGCTGTGTGACTGTGGACGAGTCACTTGGCCTCTCTGTGCCTCATGAAAGTGAAAAAGTGAAGTCGCTCAGTCGTGTCTCACTCTTGGCGACCCCATGGACTGTAGCCCACCAGGCTCCTCCGTCCTCGGCATTTTCCAGACAAGAGTACTGGAGTGGGTTGCCATTTCCTCCTCCATGTTCATACCTATAAAATAGGCATGATAGCCGAGCTAGCACCCGTCTCGCTAAGTTGTAAGGCCTTTATCAGTCGATACATGAAAAGCTCTTTGATTAAAGCCAAGCAATGGCAAGATCCACATAAATGTTAACTGCAGTCGTTACTTTCATCCAAATGAAAAGCAAGCCCAACAATCACAATATCTAACTGTGCTGGAGTGACTTAGCCCTGGAAGCGTCTCGGCGAACATCGGCTCCCAGGCCCCTCGGGGTTAGAGATGCTGCTGACCGGCGATCCAGAGCCATCCAGAGCCGGAAGGACTGGAACCCGGGTCGGTGGGGAAGAGAAGGGACGGGGAAGAGTTCCTCCCTCTCCGTCTCTAGGACGGTGGGTCTCCCTTGGAGGGCTGGTTAAAGACAGACGGCCGGACCGCACCCGGGGTTTCTGCCTCTGCGGCTCTAAGAAGTCCCCAGGTGATGCCGCGGATCCGGGGACCACACCTGGAGAAGCGCCGCCTGCCACAGCGGGAGCGGCGGGCGGAGCGTCTGCGCCCCTCCAGGAACCGGGAAGGGGCGGCCGGGGTTTACTTACAGCGGATGCCGCGAGCCCCCCCTGTGCGCGGGGCTGCGGGCACTGGGCGCCTCCTCCCGGCTGAGCGCGGTCCGCTCCCCCTCTTCGGACGCCGCCTCGTCCTCCCCATCCTCCTCCTCGGCCGCCCAGTCCCTCTCCGGGGCCTCCGCGTCCTGCTGCTTGTGCGGCCGCTGGATGAGCCGGTAGCCGCCGCCTCGCCCGCCCCGGCTCCGGTTCCTTCCGGCCCTGAGCGAGGCCACGGCCACCAGGAGCTGGTCCTCCCGCAGGGAGACGAGGGGCGGCAGGGGGCCGTACTCCTGGTCCTCCTCCTCGGACTCCAGTAGCCACTCCTGGGGGTCCCCAAAGTCCAGGCGGTAGGCAGCCTGGGGGCTGCGCACGGCCGCCTGGGGCACTGGGGGCGCCCGGGGCAGGGCGTGCGGGGGCGGGTGCAGGGCCCCCAGCATCAGCAGCACGCACCCCAGCACCAGGAGGGCGAGCAGCGCCTGCCGCCGGCAGGGTCCGTGTCTGCGCCGCTTCCTTACGAGCATGCTGCGGGGAGCTGCCAAACGCAACAGGTCATGTTCCACTTCACCGTCTCCTCCCGCTCCGGGGTCCTCCACGCTGGCAGCACAACCTGGCTTCCTGGGTCCACTTGGAAGCGTTTTTTTTTTTTTCTTTTTCTATTTTTGCCAGCTCACTTAACCTGGTCCTTCCCCCCCCCCGCCCCCCTCCCCCCCCGCAGCTGACACTTGCCAGCAGAGTGTGTAAGACCGGCTGCCACTCAGAAAGCTACCGACCCAGGTCCCAGCCCAGGTCCTCTCTGAGCGGATGTCTTTAATTGCCTTCCGAAAGCCCATCCACGGGGGGCCGAGGCGGGGAGGGGAGGGTACTTCAGACTGAACCCTGGTGCCCTTTTCCTCTTTGGGAAAAAGAATAATTCCTTTCTGCTCAGGGGGCGAGTCCCACGTGTTTCGCTCCCAGCCCTCTCGCCGCTTGCATGAAGGGTCAGGTTGCTGTGGGGTGTCTGCGGGGAGCAGGGAGGTGTCGGTCCGGCAGAGCTGACCCCCGTCCTCCTTTGGACCCTTCAGGTCAGGTCGGATCCACAGATGTGAAGCCGGAGCAGCCTAATTTGCTTTCATACATCGCTCTGCGCTCGGCCAAGACGCTGCGGGCCCGGCGGGCGGGCGGGCGCCGGGCTCCTGGTCCTAAAGCCCTCACTGTTCCCGGGAACGCGACCCGGGTAAACAAACACTGGCGCTCCTGGGACCAATCCCAGCGGGAACACCCCGGGGAGGTCCGGTCTGCATCTGATCCCAGGAAGGCTTCTCTCCCCACCCAAACGGGCGGGAGAGAGGGTTCCCGCTTGATTTCCAGAGGGCTGTTCCTGGGACGGAAATGCAGGGAGCTGGCGGGCTCAGGTGATCCTGGAGAGCCAGGCTGGGCCCTCCCTCCCTTCCTGAGGACCCCGTCCGCCTCCTTCTGAAAAGGGGGCGAGCTGGTGGAGATGCTCCCATAACAAGCTTCCCCTGCCCACCCGAATCCCTGAATGCCTGCCTGGCCCTGGCCACTGAGCAGGTGGGGACAGGGAGGGGGATGCTGAAACAGGACGGGTACGCTCTCTCCGTTGTCCACTCCTTCATTCAAACCACACATAATGATGAGCCTCCACCTTCTGCCGAAACTATCCGCGGGGGCTGGGCGCAGAGATCGCAGCGAATAAAACAGCAAAATGTGTGCCTCATGGAACTTACAGCCTAGTGGGAGAGGCAAGCGTGATTAAGAAAGACCTACAGTGGGAGAGACAGAGGGAGGGGGCTGGAGAGCAGGGGCTGGGGGCAGGCAATCCACCGGGAGTGAGGAAGGGGTCCCAGAAGCTCTGCTGAAGGAGGAGGGCTGGGCGGCTCAGTGCAGGGGGAGGAATAGCAGGTGCAAAGGCAAGAGCGTGCCTGGCCTTTGGAGGACCTGCAGAGGGCCCATGAGGCCAGAGCAGGGTGGGCGAGTGGGGATGGGATGAGAGAGGTAAGGGGGGCATCTTTTAGGACCTTGGGGGACACTGCGAGCCCGTGGGCTTTTCCTCTAAGATGGGAGCCCTTGGAGGGCTGTAAGCAGGAGCCAGGCACCGTGGACTGGGATGCTAACTGGACGCTCTGGCTGCTGAAGTTAGACAGCGGGAGCGCAGGGCAGAAGCAGGGAGACCGACTGAGGCGTTGCTGCAGGGAGACACGAGGGCATCCCTGGAACCAGAGGTGAGTGCTCAGCTTGGGCAAGTATTTTAAGGAAGAGCCTGTAAGATTTGTCGGTGCATTTGTGGGTGAGAGACATGTGAGTCAAGGATGGTTACAAGCTTCGGGTCCAGGCGGCTGGAGGAATCAAGTTGCCCTCGAAGGAGACGGGAAGGCTGGGAGCAGGCGGAGGGCAGAGGGTCGGCAGTGGCTCAGGGGGTGGGGACACACATCATTGAAGACGGTGTTTCAACGGCCAAAGGGAGGGGAGGCGTGGGCAGCTAGACGTATGGATACATGGGGGTTTATAATAGCTGGAGGTCAGGGGACAGGTCTGGCTTGAAGATGTAAAATCAGACGCCAGCAGTATAGATATGGCTTTTGAAGATTTTGGGAGTGATGGAGACAAGAATATAATCAATCTGATTTCGGTATTGACCATCTGGTGATGTCCATGTGTAGAGTCATCTCTTGTGTTGTTGGACAAGGGTGTTTGCTGTGACCAGTGTATTCTCTTGGCAAACTCTGTTAGCCTTTGACCTGCTTCGCTTTGTACTCCAAAGCCAAACTTGCCTGTTACTCCAGGTATCTCTTGACTTCCTACTTTGGCATTTCAGTCCCCTATAATGAAAAAGACATCTTTTTTGGGTGTTACTTCTAGAAGTAGGTCTTCGTAGAACCGTTCAACTTGAGCTTCTTCAACATTACTGGTCAGGGCATAGACTTGGATTATTGTAATATTGAATGGTTTGCCTTGGAAACGAACACAGTCATTCTGTCATTTTTGAGACTGCATCCAAGTACTGCATTTCAGACTCTCTTGTTGACTATGATGGCTACTCCATTTCTTCTAAGGGATTCCTGCCCACAGTAGTAGATGTAATGGTCATCTGAGTTAAATTCACTCATTCCAGTCCATTTTAGTTCACTGGTTCCTAAAATGTTGACATTCACTCTTGCCATCTCCTGTTTGACCACTTCCAATTTAACTTGATTCATGGACCTACCATTCTGGGTTTCTATGCAATATTGCTCTTTATAGCATCGACTTTACTTCCATCACCAGTCACATCCACAACTGTGCATTATTTTCACTTTGGCTCTGTCCCTTCATTCCTTCTGGAGTTATTTCTCCACTGATCTCCAGTAACATACTGGGCACCTACCAACCTGGGGAGTTCATCTTTTAGTGTCCTATCGTTTTGCCTTTTCATACTGTTCATGGAGTTCTCAAGGCAAGAATACTGAAGTGGTTTGCCATTCCTTTCTCCAGTAGACCACATTTTGTCAGAACTCTTCACCATGACCTGTCCATCTTGGGTGGCCCCACACGACATGGATCATAGTTTCATTGAGTTAGACAAGGCTCAAAAAACTAAGATCATGGTATCCGGTCCCATCATTTCATGGCAAGTAGATGGGGAAACAATAGAAAAAGTGAGACTATTTTCTTGGGCTCCAAAATCACTGCAGATGGTGACTACAGTCATGAAATTAAAAGACATTAGCTGTTTGGAATAAAAGCTATAACAAACCTAGACAGCATATTAAAAAGCAGAGACATTACTTTGCCAACAAAGGTCCATCTAGTCAGAGCTATGGTTTTTCCAGTAGTCATGTATGGATGTGAGAGTTGGACTATAAAGAAATCTGAGTGCTGAAGAATTGATGCTTTTGAACTGTGGTGTTGGAGAAGACGCTTGAGAGTCCCTTGGACTGCAAGGAGATCCAACCAGTCCATCCTAAAGGAAATCAGTCCTGGATATTCATTGAAAGGACTGATGCTTAAGCTGAAACTGCAATACTTTGGCCACCTGATGCGAAGAGCTGGCTCTTTTGAAAAGACCCTGATGCTGGGAGGGATTGAGGGCGGGAGAAGGGGATGACAGAGGATGAGATGGCTGGATGGCATCACCGACTCAATGGACATGGGTTTGGGTAGACTCCGGGAGTTGGCGATGGACAGGGAGGCCTGGTGTGCTGCAGTCCACGGGGTCGCCAAGAGTCGGACACGACTGAGCAACTGAACTGAACTGATGGCGACAAGAGACCGCAGGGGCGTCGGCAGGCTCAGAGTCCTCGGGCATCTGGTGGACCGGATTGATGGAGGGTAGGTAACATCATCACGAGAAGCGACTCTTTTGATAACTGTAGGAGGAACCGGGGTGTGGGGGGCAGTTTCCTCAAATGGATTGCTCATTTTCTGATTTGATTTTGATCTTAGATTGTGAGCATAAAACATCTCATGGAAAAAAATGTTTTTCCTTTGGACTCAGTTGCTGTTTCCAGTGTGTGCGTGTGTGTATTTGTGCTCATATTTGGTTTCCCTGAAGCCACTCAGAGTCAGAGGTGAACGAGTGGGTCCTAAACAACTGTTCTCAACAGCCAAGCCCCCAGAAGGCAGCTCATTGGAATTGACAGATTAGACTGTATTTTTCAAATCCCACATCAGGATGTCCAGGAGGTAGGAGTTGCATGACTTCCAGGTTCAAGAGGCAGGCATTCTGGGAGATGTGGTTTATTTATTTATTTTTTTCAGATTTTTTTTTTTTTTATGTGGACCATTTTTAAAGTCTTTATTGAACTTGCTACAGTAGTGCTTCTGTTTTTCTGTTTTTTGGCCCCAAGGCACATGGGATCTGAGCTCTTCACCCAGGGATTGAACCGATACATACCCTCTGGAGTGGAAGGTGAAATCGTAACCACTGGGCCCCCCGGGAAGCCACTGGGAGGTGTGGTTTAGAATATAGGGACTCTGGGGGTTGAGGATGATGGGAGAGAGAGTTCCCTTTCCCGGGGGCTCTCAGAGACCTAAGGGTGTGGGGTCTCCACCATCGGGCAGAGCACCTCCTCCCCCCTCCAGTAACACCGACCTCAGGCTGGCCAGCCTCGTTCCACAGCAGGGCCTTTACCTGATCTCCCCTCCGCTTGAGGGCTCTTTTCGCAGAGGTCCAGCCATATGCCTCATTTTTCCACTTGGGTGTCAACCCCAGAGTCGCCTGTTCAGGGAGACCCATCCACGTGTGGCTTTGTCACCCCTGCTGTCTCCGTATCTTTGGGGGCACTTCTCAATATTCAATATTCTTGATCTGTTTCAATTCATTTTCCTCCTCCTCATGGGTCATGTTTTACTGACTCTTTGCATGCCTCATCATTTTTAATTTGATGCCAGATGCTGTGAATTTTATCTTGTTGGATATCGGATACTTTTGTATTTCTCTAAGTACTATTGAGCTCTCCCCAGAAGGTCTGGCCTTGGAGCCGTATGTAACTGAGGGTCAGCGTCTCCACTGCAGAGACAAGGCCTGAGTCCTCTCCTGGTTTCCCATGCATGTCGAGGATCTCCTCTGGGAGCGGGGCTGCTGCCCACCCTGTGTGAGCGCTGGGGATTCCTCCTTCAGCTCCTCCAGGCACTCCTTTCCCTGGCCTTGGCGAGCTTCGCCAAAGGCAGGTTCTGATCCTCGCTGGTCCCCAGAGCCCTCTGCGCACAGCTCTCTGCTCCCCAGGGCTCTGTTACAGGACTGTGACACCCCTGCCTCCGGGTCTCCCAGCTCCACCTCCCCAGATCACCGCCACTCCCAGTTCTACCCGGAGAAGCTCCACCCTCCGGCCTGGAAACTGTCTCCAGGCAACACACTGGGGACATCCCAGGGCTCACCTCCTTGGTTTCCCACCTCTCTCTCAGTCACCTCCCTGTTACCTGATGGCAAGTCCTGAAACTACTGTTTTGCGTTTCCTCCGGGGTTTTTAGCTGCCCCTGATTTACTTGAGGAGGAAAACACCTCTGAGATGTCTTCATTGGGGGTCCCCTAGAAGCGGGTGTGGGAGTGTCCTGATGGACTCTGTTTTTGTGGTTTCACCTACCTGCTACAGTTGATCTGTAACCTCAGAATCATTTGTGGACATGCGCAGAGTGGCACGAATGTTAACTTGCATGATGTGCCCCTTCCCAGCTGAGGTCACACAAGGTGACAGTCTGACCTTGTTCCAGCTCTCATGAAGTGTCTTTCTCACATTCTATTTAGCACTGTGTTTACACCTTTTTGTGTTTTGTGTTGGTGATTTTGCTGTTTAAAATGACCCCAAGCCTAGCGCAGAAGTGCTGGCTAGCGTCCTAAGCTCAGAAGGCTGCCATGAGCCTTATGGGGGAAATGCAAGAGTTAGGTGAGCTTCATTCCCACATAAGCTCCAGTGCTGTTGGCTGTGGGCTTAATGTTCATGAATCCACAATATATATTAAATAAGGTGTCTTTGAACATAATTATATTAAAGCAAGGTTATGTATTTATTGGTTGACCAGAAGGCCAGAGAGCAGTGAGCGGTTCTGTATTCTCTAAGCCAGTATTCACAGTGACTTGGTAGAACAACACTCATATGAGGTCTTGTTACTGCACACACACAAAAAAACTGAACAGATGGTTTATTCAGGGAGGGGAGAGGGGAAGAGAGGGAAGGTGGGCAGGCTTTGAAGGGCACGTAATCAGGGCAGTTACTACTGTGGGTACCTGGGGCATAACATCTTGGGGGATACTGGGGGTCAGAGGGCAGCCTGCCTCAGAGTGATGGCAGCCAAGGAAGGGGGAGTTGGGGTGTATATGCACCAACCCCATCAGCAGAGGACAGCTGCAGAGGGGCATTCACAGCCTGCTGGGGAGCAGACAGAGGCAGTGACCGCCAAAGACCGTCCTCAGGCAAAGAGGTGCGGACGCTGGCAACTGGGGTGCCCACTACAGTGGGGGCAGGTCTGAGCGCGTGTGAGCCACAGATGGAAGGGCGGGGGCCTGTGGACTCAGGAGCCCCCAAGAGCGGGCAGGTCACGTAAGCCAGGGCTGTAGGCTGAGAGAGGCCGCAGAAGCCAGGAGATTCTCTCCCTGTCTAACAAGAACAGCTGTTTCTCAGCTATAGCCAATTTTTGCCATGCTGGAAGATAGGAACTAGACTTGCCAAATCTCCTGATTTTTTTCAAGAAAAGTGGGAAATGCAGATTTTTTTAAAAATGTGAAATCCCAAATTTGTAAAAACTGGCAATGAATTAAAAAAAAATTCTAAATATACTGTTAAGGCTGAAGGAAACGTGGCAGCAGGCCAACGGCAGCCCCAAGGTCTGCAGCCTCTCTGATGGAAGGCGCCCGAGATCCCACCCGCTGGGTATGAGCCTGGAGAAAAGGTATCATCATCTTCTGCGCACGCCGAGCCTCCCAGGGTTCAGCGGGCCAGGTGTCTGTCCCAACACCCACGTGGTGAGTCACGCTTGTGTCTGTGCAGTGGGCTCACCTCACTCTCCTGCTTTGAGGCTTCTGAGAGACTTAAGGATCACCATTCCCTGTGGCTAGTGGAGTCTCCAGCCATTTCTTGTCACCATTTGGCATTTTTCCTCTTGTGAGAAATTAGCTGAGCCTTCTAGGCTCTTTGCCTGGGACCTGCTCATCTGCATAGACGGTCAGCCTCCTCCATCCCCGAGATCAGGGCTGCCCGCCCAGCCTCCCACCTGCACGCCGACCAGAGATCGTCAGAGGCGCTCGCAAGTCGAGTGGCCCTGTGTGTGGAAGCAGAGCCCAGGGAATTGGCCGCCACATGCACAGAGGGAGAGGGGAAGATGAGGACTGTGCTCCCAGGGAACGGCAGAGCATCCGTCAGCCAGTGGTCAGGAGTCAGCCAGAGAGGCAAATCCACCGAGAGACAAAAACGGGAGACGCAGGATTTGTCACAGAGATACGGCCTCACGGAGTTGTGGGAGCTGCATGTGGTCTCTGCAAGGCTGCTGTCTTCACATCTGATGCTGCAGCTTCAAGTCAGGACAGGCAGCTATGAAGGAAAGATAATACCAAGGCGGGAGAAATCAAGAACGAGCTGGAACCCATAAGCAGGAGCTGGAACCCCATACTGATGCCCTGCCGTCTTTGCTGTCTCTATGTGAGCAGTATGGGTATCCAGCAGAAGACGGGCCCTCTGCCGTGAATCTAAACGCTGACCCCTGGCCCAGAAATCAGAGCAGAGGTGTGAAGGAGGATTCAGGGAGAATTCTGCCACTTTGGGCAGATGAGGTGAGCTAGCAGATCAGTGACAACGCACATGTCCTACACGTCTGTTTCTTCCCTTCTGTCCAAGAATTTCCCCTGTGCCCCACCTGCGGAGAGATCGGAACAGCTCTGCCTTCACTTCTGGGGACATCTGAACGTCTGGGTTTTGACTTATGACCAAGATGAAGGCAATGAGGTGTGTGATGTCCTGTCTGAGGTCCGAAACTCTCCTGGCAAGCCTCAGGGATCTCTTCTTTGCTGGTGGATTGCAACGGCCTTGCCAGTTTTGAGAAGCCTGGCTGGATGACATAGCTCCCCTTTCAATGAGTTCTCCTGAAGCCAAGTTTCCTCACCCTGGTCTTGGCAGTCCAATCCAGAGATTCAGTGCGGTCCGTGTGGACAAAGGCTGTGCCCCGGTACACAGATCCTGTGTCTCAGAGCTACACTGCTGCCCTGCGTTCTCTTTCTTTCCTTGCAATGGATCTTCTGGCTTTAAATAAAAGTCTTAACATGAGGCAGGAGGAGAAGGGGACGACAGAGGATGAGATGGTCGGATGGCATCACCAACTCAATGGACATGAGTTTGAGTAAGCTCCGGAGGTTGGTGATGGACAGGGAGGCCTGGCGTGCTGCAGTCCATGGGGTCGCAGAGAGTTGGACACGACTGAGCAACTGAACTGAACTGAACTGAACATGAGTATATTCTGTGGAGTCTAGGGAATCCTTTCTGATATCTGAACTGGGGCAAACAGTGTAACCAACCTTGCTGAAAACATGCAAAAAAGTTCATTCTGGAAAATGTGGGTCAGCCTAATTGACACATGAGGAGGTCACCATAGCGTCCATGGGCCTCATTGCTCTGTGGCCGCCATCTTGGTATAGGAAGCTTGCTCTTGGCATTGGTAACAAGGATGGCAGACCTAGGTCTTTTTAAAGACATCATTCTACAGATGGCTGGGGAAACCAGAGCAAATGAATTCTTAGACGAAACAGACTTGTTGATTTCTTCAGACTCTCCCTTCCTGTGATTCTGTGGCTAAAAACCCTGTGGTTTCCTGCTAGCTTCCAACACTAACAGATAGAGAGTGCAGAAGGTCTGATTCCTTCTGGGAAGGACCCTCTAGAAAGAGCCAGGAAGACATAGATGAGAAAACTAGAACTGCCAAGAGGGAGTTACAACATGGCAGATTTTGGCTCCATCAATGGGAGGACTTTATAATATTGAGAGCAAATTGTCCAACAGCTGAAGGGGTTGACTTGTGAGAAAAGGAGTCCAACTTTTTGACTTGTTAGCTTTAGGCAGAGATTTAATAATATCCTTCCTTCCTCCTTCCTTCCCTCCTTTCCTTTCTCCCTTCCCTCCTTCCTCCCTTCTTTCATTCCTTCAGTGAGTCTGTACACTCAGTTATTTTCTATGAATGCAATCAGTCCATCAACAATTATTGAATACTTATGATATGCCAAGTTCTGTGCTGGGCTCTGGAACTACAGCCAAGCAGAGAAGGTAGTCAGGGGTCATTGACTGCTTGCTGTGTGCTGGACACTGCTTGAGTTGTTAGAGTTTAGACCCTAGGATAGAAGACAGTCCGGGACTGGTGTTGAGATTCTTCTATTCTAACCCATGATTCTTAAGGGAACCCCCGATTCATGAATCCCATCCTGCTTGGTTCTACCAGCCATGATCCCTTGACTCAAAGGACCCACACGGCTTCTGTTGCCACTAAGATTGCTTTTGTTTGGCTGGGTCCAGGAAGGCTGGGATGTTCTGGGCTGTGACCTCATTGTTTATCATCGTTTTTTAAAGCTTCTCTCTCCCTTCTGTAGGCTGGACCAGAGCCGGAGACAGCAAGGGCTATGTGAAATAAACCCCAGCCAGCATTACTGTCGTCTTGAACACCCAAACAATGGGTCACACGCCCACAGCTCGTGTCTTCTTGGCATCATGGCTGAGCCTCAGCTTTTCCATTTTTATCTGCCATTTGAGATAGGAAGGCATTGGAAACAGCTGATCTGTGAACATCTACAGTGTAAAATCCATGCAGAGAGAGAGGAGACAAATTTATGAGCAGTCCAATCTTAGCCCTCAGGAAAAGACTAGGAAATACATTTAGCCTGACATTTAAAAATCTGATATGATCCAGATGCCGTCAATTTAGCACCCAATTCTCCCCAAACACTATGCAGGACCTGGCAGGGGATGGCGGCCCACGATAGGACACGTGGGTGGAGGAAGACCATGAGGACAACCGTTCCTCAGATGGCAGCTGGATTTTACCCCTTGGATGTGCCTTGCACTGTGTCCCAATCTACAGGGGTGAGACTGTCTCTGAAGGAGGCTTTAGCAAATATGAGATGATCCTCGAGAGAGTGTGTGTGTATAAAGCTGGAGACAGCTTTTGACAGAAGTGTTTTGCTAATATGCAAGAATGGGGCAGGCAGAAATGTAGGTCTTGGCTGCCCGTAGAGAGAAGGCAGGGCTGGATTCCCAAACAGAGAATTCTCATTGCCTACAGGACTTTCCATTAGGACTTGTGTTCCTTTATGTGTTCAGAAGGCTGTTCATCCAGATGGTTTGGGGCATAGATGCTTCAGGCAACCCCTGCAATGCTTGGAGGGCGAACATCATTGTGAATGCATCTTGAATGAATGCGTTGAGTACGTTGGAAAGGGCTTGGAGGAAGTCTCTGAAAGTTTGTCTCAAGTTAGAACTAAATTTTTTAGGATTTTATTTTGTTTAACTTTAAATGAAGTATGATTGATTTAAAATGTTGCATTAGCTTCAGATGTACATCAAAGCTCTTCAATTATACATATATATAAATAGATATATTCCTTTTTTACATTCACTTCTATTATCAGTTCAGTTCTGATTCTGCGATTCTCAGTCGGTTCTGACTCTGCGACCCCATGAACCGCAGCACGCCAGGCCTCCCTGTCCATCACCAACTCCCGGAGTTTACTCAAACTCATGTCCATCGAGTTGGTGATGCCATCCAGCCATCTCATCCTCTGTCATCCCCTTCTCCTCCTGCCCCCAATCCCTCCCAGCATCAGGGTCTTTTCCAATGAGTCAACTCTTCGCATGAGGTGGCCAAAGTATTGGAGTTTCAGCTTCAGCATCAGTCCTTCCAATGAACACCCAGGACTGATCTCCTTTAGGATGGACTGGTTGGATCTCCTTGCTGTCCAAGGGGCTCTCAAGAGTCTTCTCCAACACCACAGTTCAAAAGCATCAATTCTTTGGTGTTCAGCTTTCTTCACAGTCCAGCTCTCACATCCATACATGACTACTGGAAAAACCATAGCCTTGACTAGATAGACCTTTGTTGGCAAAGTAATGTCTCTGCTTTTTAATATGCTATCTAGGTTGGTCATAACTTTCCTTCCAAGGAGTAAGCGTCTTTTAATTTCATGGCTGCAGTCACCATCTGCAGTGATTTTGGAGCCCCAAAAAATAAAGTCTGACACTGTTTCCACTGTTTCCCCATCTATTTGCCATGAAGTGATGGGACCAGATGCCATGATCTTAGTTTTCTGAATACTGAGCTTTAAACCAACTTTTTCACTGCCCTCTTTCACTTTCATCAAGAGGCTTTTTAGTTCCTCTTCACTTTCTGCCATAAGGGTGGTGTCATCGGCATATTTGAGGTTATTGATATTTCTCCCAGCAATCTTGATTCCAGCTTGTGCCTCATCCAGCCCAGCACTTCTCATAATATACTCTGCATATAAGTTAAATAAGCAGGGTGACAATATACAGCCTTGACGTACTCCTTTTCCTATTTGGAACCAGTCTGTTGTTCCATGTCCAGTTCTAACTGTTGCTTCCTGACCTGCATACAGGTTTCTCAAGATTCAGGTCAGGTGGTCTGGTATTCCCATCTCTTTCAGAGATATATTTTGATCCCAAATCCCTAATTTATCCCTCCCTTGCCCCTTAGAACTGAATTCAGTGCACCTGATTCTGGGTTGGCCACAGGTGTGATGGAGATTAAATTCTAATCCAAAATCTGCGACTTATTCTCTGTGTGAACCTGGACAAATTTCTATGTATGCATGGAAGGAAGGGCTGGATTAAACATTCCCCAGAGATTTTTCAGCACTAAGAGTCTATGATGGAAACTGGACAGGTGTTATAAAATGGAGATTGTGCCTGAGCCATTTACACAGAATCTCCCAATAGTCACACAGCTGGAAGAAAGTGAAGAAATCTTGGATATCCTACCCAGCCTCCCTGCTTTCTGAGCAAAAGCATTCCTGGAATAACCAAGTTTCTGGAATATACAAATATAACCCCACTGAGAACCAAGTCGTCAGCCACAAAGAGCTTAACTTCAGGTGTTTAAGACTTCCCTGCATTCCTGTTAAAAAGGCCGTGCTCTTGGCTCAGAATATTGCTGTAAGTTTTAAATGATATTTGCGTATTATTTTAAAAGGCCCCCTCAGTGACTAAGTAAATAAATTGATTAGAACAACTGACTCTGGTAGCACTCCAACCCAGCAATGACATCACCCCTATAGAGCACAGAGTTGAGCTTGTCAACCAATCAAGATAATTGTCCTCTTGATCGGGAAGGATAAATGTGCTGTTGAAGGCATTAGTCAGCTACTCAGCTTGGACTGTGTGGAGAGGCTAGGAGACAGTTTCATAGAGAAAGCTGAAGCGAGTTCCCTGGGTTGGGCATTTGGTCATTAATTTTTTATTTTGCATGAGATGGGGTGAGACAGAAGCATTCATCCAAAACTGGAAACCTTGCATCATGAGAGTCAGCAAGATCTGCTATGTAGAGTCTCCAGTATTTTTTTGGCTCTTCCCCTTCCTAAAAATCAGTCAGTTCAGTTGCTCAGTCGTGTCCGATTCTTTGTAAACCCATGGACTGCAGCACGCCAGGCTTCTCTATCCATCACTAACTCCCGGAGTTTACTCAAACTCATGTCCATCAAGTAGGTGCTGCCATCCAACCATCTCATCTCCTGTTGTTCCCTTTTCCTCCTGCCTTCAATCTTTCCCTGCATCAAGGTCTCTTCCAACGAGTCAGTTCTTCGCATCAGATGGCCACAGTATTAGAGCATCAGCTTCAGCATCGGTCCTTCCAATGAATATTCAGGACTGATTTCCTTTAGGATGGACTGAATGGATCTCCTTGCAGTCCAAGGGATTCTCAAGTGTCTTCTCCAACACCACAGTTCAAAAGCATCAATTCTTCGGTACTCAGCTTCCTTTATAGTCCAACTCTCACATCCATACATGACTACTGGAAAAACCATAGCTTTGACCAGACGGACCTTTGTTGGCAAAATAACATCTCTGCTTTTTAATATGCTGTCTAGGTTGGTCACAGCTTTTCTTCCAAGGAGCAAGTGTCTTTTAATTTCTTGGCTGCAGTCACCATCTGCAGTGATTTTGGAGCCTAAGAAAATAAAGTCTCTCACTGTTTCCCCATCTATTTGCCATGAAGTGATTGGACCAGATGCCATGATTTTAGTTGTTTGAAAGTTGAGTTTGAAGCCAACTTTTTCACTCTCCCTTTTCATTTTCATCAAGAAGGTCTTTAGTTCCTCTTCACTTTCTTCCATAAGAGTTGTGTCATCTGTGTATCTGAGGTTATAGATATTTCTCCTGGCAATCTTGATTCCAGCTTGTGATTCATCCAGCCCACCATTTTGCATGATGTACTCTGCATTTAAGTTAAATAAGCAGGGTGACAATATATAACCTTGACTTACTCCTTTCCCAATTTGAAACCAGTCTATTGTTTCATGTCCAGTTCTAACTGTTGCTTCGTGACCTGCATACAGATTTCTCAGCAGGCAGATCAGGTGGTCTGGTATTCCCATCTCTTTCAGAATTTTCCAGTTTGTTGTGATCCACATAGTCAAAGGCTTTGGAGTAATCAATAAAGCAGAAGTAGACATTTTCCTGGAATTCTCTTGCTTTTCCTATAATCCAACGGATGTTGGCAATTTGATTTCTGGGTCCTCTGCCTTTTCGAAATCCAGCTTGAACATCTGGAAGTTCATAGTTCATGTACTGTTGAAGCCTGGCTTGGAGAATTTTAAGCATTATTTTGCTAGCATGTGAGATGAGTGCAACTGTGCAATAGTTTGAACATTCTTTGGCATAGCCCTTCTTTGGAATTGGAATGAAAACTGACCTTTTCCAGTCCTGTGGCCACTGCTGAGTTTTCCAAATTTGCTGGCATGTTGAGTGCAACATTTTCACAGCATCATCTTTTAGGACTGGAAATAGCTCAACTGGAATTCCATCACTTTCATTAGCTTTATTTCTAGTGATGCTTCCTAAGGCCCACTTGACTTCACATTCTAGGATGTCTGGCTCTAGGTGAGTGATCATACTATCATGATTATCTGGGTCATGAAGATCTTTTTTGTATAGTTCTTCTGTGTATTCTTGCCAGCTCTTCTTAGTAGCTTCAGCTTCTGCTAGGTCCATACCATTTCTGTCCTTTATTGAGCCCATCTTTGCATGAAATGTTCCCTAGGTATCTCTAATTTTCTTAAAGAGATCTCTAGTCTTTCCCATTCTATTGTTTTTCTCTATTTCTTTGCATTGATCACTGAGGAAGGCTTTCTTATCTCTCCTTGCTATTCTTTGGAACTCTGCATTCAAATGGGTATATCATCTTTCCTTTTCTCTTTGCCTTTCACTTCTCTTCTTTTCTCAGCTATTTGTAAGACCTCCTCAGACAACCACTTTGCCTTCTTGCATTTCTTTTCCATTGGGATGGTCTTGATCACTGTCTCCTGTTAAATGTCACAAACCTCCGTCCATAGTTTTTCGGGCACTCTGTCTATCAGATCTATCCCTTAACTCTATTTCTCACTTCCACTGTATAATCATAAGGGATTTGATTTAGGTCATACCTGTATGGTCTAGTGGTTTTCCCTACTTTCTTCAATTTAAGTCTGAATTTGGCAATAAGGAGTTCATGATCTGAGCCACAGCCAGCTCCCAGTCTTGTTTTTACTGAATGTATAGAGCTTCTCCATCTTTGGCTGCAAAGAATATATCACTCTGATTTTGGTGTTGGCCATCTGGTGATGTCCATGTGTAGAGTCGTCTCTTGTGTTGTTGGAATTGATGTTTGCTGTGACCAGTGCGTTCTCTTGGCAAAACTTGGTTAGCGTTTGACCTGCTTTGGTTTGTACTCCAAGGCCAAATTTGCCTGTTACTCCAGGTATCTCTTGACTTCCTACTTTTGCATTCCAGTCCCCTATAATGAAAAGGACATCTGTTTTTGTTGTTAGTTCTAGAAGCTCTTGTAGGTCTTCATAGAACTGTTCGACTTCAGCTTCTTCAGCGTTACTGGTTGGGGCATAGGCTTGGATTACCGTGATATTGAAACTATGATCCATGCCATGTGGGGCCACCCAAGATGGACGGGTCATGGTGGAGAGTTCTGACAAAATCTAGTCCACTGGAGAAGGGAATGGCAAAACACTTCAGTATTCTTACCTTGAGAACTCCATGAACAGTATGAAAAGGCAAAAAGATAGGACACTAAAAGATGAACTCCCCAGGTCGGTAGGTGCCCAATATGCTACTGGAGATCAGTGGAGAAATAACTCCAGAAAGAATGAAGAGATGGAGACAAAGCAAAAACAAGGCCCAGTTGTGGATGTGACTGCTGACAGAAGCAAGGTCCAATGCTGTAAAGAGCAATATTGCCTAGGAACCCAGAATGTTAGGTCCATGAATCAAGTTAAATTGGAAGTGGCCAAGCAGAAGATGACAAGAGTGAATGTCAACATTTTAGGAATCAGTGAACTAAAATGGACTGGAATGGGTGAATTTCAGTCAGATGACCATTACATCTACTACTGTGGGCAAGAATCCCTTAGAAGAAGCCATCATGGTCAACAAAAGAGTCCGAAATGCAGTACTTGGATGCAATCTCAAAAATGACGGAATGATCTCTGTTCGTTTCCAAGGCAAACCATTCAATATCACGGTGTAAGCAATTGCAAAAGTGAAACTCTCTGAGCTTCCTAGTAGCCAATGTAAAGAAGGGAACATGGTTGGTCATCAAATTCACTGTATCCTTGGAATAAGAATGTTCCAGTTGGACAATCAATAGATCCTCCTGTCATCAAACCTGAAGTTCAGGATTTTCAGATTTAAGAGGCAAGTAAGTACCTGAAGATAAGATGTCTGCATTGATCATAGGAACAGTGCCAAATGCTTTGACTATCAAGAAAATGTAATCTAGGACTGATCTTTTTTTGTTAAAAAAAAGAATTGCTTAAACCAGGATGATGCCTGAGTGGAGGCCCGTTCACATCTGCAAAAAGGTGAGCTGAAGGAGACCCTGAGCAGAGCCAAGATTTTCCTGGAAAAAAAAAAAAAAAAAGATAAACTGTTTTGGACAAAGGGGAAATCACGTGCCTGGCATTCTAGGTCCTAGAGCTTCAGGACCTTAACCCTGGCTGTGGGTCAGAATGACCTTGGGGCTTTGAACGGCACAGAAGTCCAGTCCCGTAGGGGATTCTCATATGTCCCCAGAGACGGGGAGCACCGCCTGGAGTGTGAGGTTGTTTGGGGAGGAAAAACCAAAAGCCATCCATCACAGGCCACAGCCACACTAGTAAGCTGCGCCTGCTAGATCTGACTGAGTGGCGGAAGGTCCTGGTGAACTCGGAGGAAAAGTGCAGCTGCCGGGAGTGAGGCTACTGAGCTGCTGCATCAGATCGTGGGAACTTAGCCCACGAGTCTTGGAGGACCCACAGGAGGCCCTGAACCCTTGCACACAGGGCCCTGTGACTCGCATTTACGGAGGCTGACTAGCCAGCCTTCCTGGTTCACCCAGGCTAACCCAGTGAACAGTGCTCGGGGCTCTTGTTGCTGAATCTAGGGCCGACCCAAGCAAACTGGGACGTGTTGGTCACCCCGAGGCTTTGGTGTCTTCTCGGGACAGGATCAGAGCATGGAAAGAGTGATCCGGCCAACAGGAGTCAGGCCTGAGGCTCAGCGGGCTTTGACCCCTTGTGGATGTTTATCTGTGGCGTCCTTTCTAGTTGGGCTCTCGGACACAGGGTCCTCTCCCCGCCTCGTTTCCATCTCCCTGAGACATTTCTGTGTTTGTTCCAGATTCCAGCAGTGACCCAGCCATAGCTCCAGAGCCTCGAGGGCCTGGGAGGAAGTGGAGCTTCCTCAGACTCTGAAGAGCTGCTCTGTCCAACCCTGAAGGACCACAGCTTTCCTCCAAAGTCAAGACACTGGGTTTTAAGACTCACAGCCTTTTGCCTGGAGCCTTTGTCCTTGAAAGGCGGGTGGGCAACCCCTGGGGTGCAGATGAGACCGACTGGGCCCTGGGCCCTGGGCCTTTTGCTGTAGTGCTTGTCCTTAGGTGAATGTCTCCTCCAGCAGCAAAATAGAAATGATAAGGGACGAATAATAACAGTGTGTATTCACTGGTGGGGTGTGCCTGGAAAATCCCATGGACAGAGGAGCCTGGCGGGCTACAGTCCCTAAGGTCGCAGAGGCGGACACGGCTGACATGCTGCCTGAGCTGCAGCAGAAGCATGAAGAAGGCTCCAACACACAGCTGCCACTTCTGAAGGGCTGGGAGCAAAAGCAGGGAGTTGGGGGCAAGAGCATGGTACTGTGCGTGCCCCCTGCCCTGCACCACCCTGGGATGGGCTGACCACCAAGCCACCCGTCCTCCCCGCCCCCTGTCGCACACACCTTGGCCTTCACCCTACATAGGGAACCAGCTCAGCCCTGCGTGAGGGGCGATCAAACAAGGATACTGTTTACTGTTCTTGCTCCCCCCACTGCGGCAGGGGCCCCAGCAAAGCCTTGCCTAAATTCCCATCCGGCCTCATATTAATTTCTATTGAGTTAGGAGGCCAAGGAACCCGGTCGGTAACACGTATACTTAGATGACACGCGAGCCCCACAGGCACATGGGGCCCGGTTAGCAGGGCTTCCCTGGGGCAGTCACCCGGGGCCCCTGCTTGGACGGGTCTGTGCCTGCTTAAATGTTCTGCTGTCTTGAAATCCTTAACAACTTTTGAATAAGGGGCCCTGCAATTTCCTTTTATGCTGGACTCTGCAAACTCTGTGACCAGTCCTGTCCGCCCCGATTGGTTCTTGCTGCCTTTGCCAGAGGTGAAAACTGACAGTAAAATGGGAAATCTTCCCCGAGGGACTCACGCCCTGAGATTCCTGGCCTAGTTTCAGAACCTCTCAATCGAATTTCCTAGGGGCACAGCCCCCAAGTCTGCATATTAGGAGGGGTACCTGTGTGATTCTGCTGCATGGTGAAGACTGGGCTCCAGTATTTTAGAGTGGGATTTTAAATTAAATAAAGGGGGATAAGAAAGGGTGGAAGCTGTGAGAGGTAAGCAGCTGCTGGAGCCACTGACTCAGGCCGAATTTGAGGCCCCCACCCTGACCTACAGAACCCTCATTTGGCGCTGGCTATGGGCTTCCTTGGTGGCTCAGAGGTTAAAGCATCTGCCTGCAACGCAGGAGACCAGGGTTCAATCCCTGAGTCTGGATCCCCTGGAGAAGGAAATGGCAACCCACTCCAGTATTCTTGCCTGGAGAATCCCATGGAGGGAGAAGCCTGGTAGGCTACAGTCCATGGGGTCACAAAGAATCAGACACGACTGAGCGACTTCACTCACTCATGGCGACTTAGCACTTTTGTGTATTCCACTGCCTGAAATTATGAAAAAAGTCTCTACGTCACCATTCCTGTGAGCAAGTTCTCTGAGGCCCGGGCCTACTCTCTGCCCATGTTTTAGCCTCTACTACCCTTTGCAGCCAGGCCAGACATCCCAGTGAGAAACCCTAGATCTGTTTTTTCTGGAGCCTCACACCCCTGCCTGCACCCTTCTTGGGTCTCAGGGCTTCCCAAATGCCCTCCTTCTGACCAGCCTCTCCAGCTGCTACACCCCGTGTTTGCTCCTGAGTTTGATTGACCTTGGCCCGTGGTCCTCAGAGGACTCCTTCTGGCACTCCCAAGGAAGGCTCCGGGGCAAATAATCATCAGCTGGGCTGATGCTGTAAGCCCTCCTGATGTCTTCATGAGACTGAGAAAATGATGCCCCTAGGCAAGTCTCACACTAGTGAAAAATGTGTAGCAGTTCTTTCTGGCTTCAGGCATGGCTGGATCCAGGAGGTCTCTCTGTTTCTTCCTTCCGACTTCCTCTGTGAGTGCTTAGAGTTGCATCTTTGCATGCCAGAGGAAAGGCATGCTGACCAGCGCGCCTCCCCCTATTAGAGGCAGAAGGGAATTTGGTTGGCACAGTCTGCCTCCTCCGGGGTCTCTCATTTTCTGATGTTGACATCCAGTGATGGTGTGCTGGTCGATGTTTAAAAACTGTCTCTCACCGGGGGAGTGGGGAGTGGTGCCTTGACTTGTTGGATTTACTGGTTTCTGGGATATAAATACTGTCATGGTGACATATGTGAAGCTAATACTGTATCTGTTAACACAGATTTGGGAAGAGATACCCAGTAGCACACCGTCATGTAGCATTTCCAGATACCATATTTACAAATAACCTCAGGCACATAGATGATAATAAAAGGTGATACGGCAATTAAGAAGGGATGAATTTTGAGGATCTATTACCTTTTCTTTTAATGTAATTCATTTAAGTATTAACTTATATCATTTAGTTTTAATAATGAATATGCTTGACAAACAGCTATCAAGATTCCTGAATTATTATTTTTTAATTTATTTTTTATTGAAGGATAATTGCTTTACAGAATTTTGTTGTTTTGTGTCAAACCTCAACATGAATCAGCCACAGGGAGACATATGTCCCCTCCCTTTTGAACCTCCCTCCCATCTCCCTCCCCATCCCACCCCTCTAGGTTGATACAAAGCCCCTGTTTGAGTTTCCTGAGCCAGACAGCAAATTCCCGTTGGCTGTATATTTACATATGGTAATGTAAGTTTCCATGTTATTCTTTCCATACGTCTCACCCTCTCCCCTCTCTCCCCATGTCCATAAGCCTATTCTCTATGTCTGTTTCTCCATTGCTGCCCTGTAAGTAAATTCTTCTGAGCCATTTTTCTAGATTCTATATATGTGTGTTAGAATACAATATTTATCTTTCTCTTTCTGACTCACTTGACTCTGTATAATAGGTTCTAGGTCCATCCACCTCATCAGAACTGATTCAAATGCATTCCTTTTTATGACTGAGTAATATTCCATTGTGTATATGTACCACAACTTCTTTATCCATTCATCTGTCAATGGGCATCTAGGTTGCTTCCAGTTCCTGAATTATTTTTAATGTTCTGGTCATGCCATGTGGCATGGGGTTTTTAGTTCCCTAACCAGGGATCGAAACCATGCCCTCTGCATTGGAGGCTTGGAGTCTTAACTACTGGGCAGCCAGGGAAGTTCCAAGATTCCTGAGGTTTAACCATCAGCTCTCATGAGGTGGTACCAGCTGGATCTAGCACAACACTGATTCTGGAACTGGGCTGAGTGGTGAAACATGCTATGATCAACTAAGAACATCTGCTAAGGACCCAGGATGGAAGGAGTGTGGCAGGCATGTCACATGTGTACCTTTTCTAGAATGTCAGCAATTTTCAAAAAGAATGTTTGTTTGTTTTTTAATGGCAAAGTGCCTGGGATCCCTGGGGAGGACCACCTCAATTTTGGCCCTGTTTATGGTGCTCTGCACTAGGGTCTGACTGCATCTCATCAGCATTGCCAAAGTCAGGAGAGAAGGGAGTGGGAGCCCCTTGGGGAGGCATTTCTCAGTTCTGTCCTGGGGTGCTAAAAGCCCCATTATTACCGCACATCACAGAAAAGCCAACCGCTGGAATGTGGGTGTAGATTGTTTTTCAGCTTCCTTTGCTTGCGAAGAAGTAGTCTTCGAGGTCAGAATTGCACAGTTCAGTATCTCAGTAAGATTTTCTGCATCGGCTTTCCTGTTTCCCTTTTGCTTTCCCTGGTGGAATTTGCCAGCTGCTGAGCAGCTCTTGGGGCGGGGCTGGTTCTCAAAGGAACCAGGCAACAGCTGCCTCCGTGGAAGCATGACAGGTTAACATGGCTTCCCAGGTGTCAAAAAGGCTCTTAACGAACCCTTAGCATTTGGTCTGATGTGGCTCAGCGGCTGTGACTTGAGGACTTCAGGTGTTGAGTCAGGAGGTGGAAACGTCTCCCTGGGAACCAGGGACCAGGGCTGCTCCACCCACCGCCCTTTGCTATCCCCGTGATTAGTACAAGAATCTGTACATGGCAGGTGCTTGTCAAACCTTCATCCCAAATGGATCCGTTGCAGGGTGTGAGTCACAGTGAAGAGATAATCTTTCTTACCAACAGATTTAATTTTCAGTTCTTTATCGAGTTGCAGTTTGCATACAGTAAAATACATATGTCTGAAGGGTACAGCTCAACCCTTTTTTGCATATACCCACGTAAATATCTACGTGACCACCACCCTGTCAAGATGTAGTACATATCCTTCACCCTAGAAGGTTCTCTGTGTCTTTTTTCAATCATGCCAGCTCCCCCAGAGGCAACCCCTGCTCTGATCTTGTCTTAGCTTGGGCTGCCATAGTATTGATAAAATACCATAGACTGGGTAGCTTAAACAACAGAGATGTACTTTCCCGTGGTTACTTTCCTATGGAGGTTGGAAGTCCAGGAGGAAGGTTCCAGCTGACTCAGACAGCTACCTTCTCACCGTATCCCACCACGACCTCCCCTTTGTACCGGCAGATAGACAGTGAGCTCTCCTGTGTCTCTCCTTAAGAGGACACTAATCTTCTAGGATCAGGGCCCCTCTCTCATGATCTTATTTAACCTAATCACTTTCATAGAGGCCCCTTCTCAAATATAGCCACTCTGAGGGCTATGGATTCAACATAGCAATGGGGAGAGGGGTACAAGCATTCAATCCACATAGACTAGCGTTGCTAGTTCTAGAGCTTCAAACAGATGGAATCAAATGGTACATGCTCCTTGGCAACTGGCTGCTTTTTCTCAGTGTAATGTTTTGGAGATTCATCCACGCTCTTGTACGCATCAGTGAAGCACTCCTTTTTATTGCTAAATGGTATTCCATTGTATGAATAGATAAGTTGTTTATCCACTCTCCTAATGATGAACATTAGGACTGTTTCCAGGTTGCCAGTAGATATTTATTCTGTGTAGGGCATTATGTTAGCTATTAAAAAATGTTAAGTATGTCCCTGCCCATCAGGAGCTTATGCTCGGGATCTGTGCTTGAAAAATAGCTAAGAATGTACCAACCTATCAAACAAAGTAGGACTCTGCTACTCACTGAACAAAGACTGACTCAGGGACCCAAAAGAAGGGAGATTTTTAAGGAACGTAAAAGTCTGTTTGTAAATACATACATGCAGAAGATGAGCCAACTTCAAAAAGCTACCAGAAAAATAAAAGCAACTCCAAGTGAGGCTGGACCTGGCAGGTCATCGGGCTGGCGGCATGGGTACCTCTGGGAGCCTCAGGATGCTTCACCGCCTGTGTCACAGGCCAAAGAGTTCCATGAAGCGGAAACAGGGTGAAAATATTCCCCTCGGAACAAAGCTGGCTCCTGCCTTGTTTTTGTGGTTTCCTCCAAGAGGGCGGGGGGAAGTCTGGGCTCTGAAGGACAGCCAGCACCACGTCCATGGCTGGAAAGCCTCTCCGTGGCCAGCCGTGGATACTCCACGTGGCAGGAAGGCAGGATGGACAAAGGAGTATTGGGCCTGGGTCCCAGTTTGGGGTCTAGAGGGTGCACATTCACCTTCTCTGGCCCAAAGGTGGATCTGAGTAGGTCAACAGAGGGCTAGCAGCAGTGACGATGTCAAGGGCAGGGGTCCTTGACAGGGTCCTCTGGATCTTCAGCCCTCCAAAGGGACTGCAGGCCTGCTGGAAGTCTGTGAGCAGAGCTGCTAATACCTGTCCATGAGTCTGAAAGTTGAGGTCTTGCATGCCCTTATAAGCCTTCGGAAGCTCCCCCAAGTCTTCCCCCACCAAGTTTCACCTAATGCCCTGGGTCTTGCCTTTCCCTGTCCAGTCATATAGCAGATGGAGTTAAAGTGACCTCAGAGCTCATGGGCTTCCCAGGAAGTGCTAGTGGTAAAGAACCCACGTGCAGGTTTGATCCCTGGGTTGGGAAGATCCCCTGGAGGAGGGCATGGCAACCCACTCCAGTCCTCTTGCCTGGAGAATCCCATGGACAGAGGAACCTGGCGGGCTATAGTGCATAGAGTCACAAAGAGTCAGACACAACTAAGCGACTTGCATGCACACACAGAGCTCCCTAAGTGTTTGGAGATGAAAGGGTGTCAGAATGGGTAAGTGTGGGAGATTTCAGGAGAGTCACTCAGTGAAATCTCCTGGCCATGGTTCTGTGACCATGTTGGTGGTAACTATCAATAATAATATATAATATATATTAATAAATAATAATATATAATAAATCATGATATCAATAATATCACATAATGTTAATGCTCTGCTTGCTTGGGTTTTAAACTTTCTTACATTTTTTCATTGAAAGGACAAAAGCCATGGTTAAAAACACTGAGAAAAAAACAAAAAAGCTTCCTAATGGCCCCTCCTCACAGATATTTTCATGCTTATCTTACCTTCCAATTCATATTTTATACAACATCTTTTTTATATACTTTTCCCCTTAATACTTAGTTTATTTACTTATTTGTGTTTGTGCACCGGGTCCTCGCTGCTGAGCATGGGCGGCTCTGTTTAGTTGTAGCAAGCCCAGGCGATTCTCTAGGAGCGGTGTATGGGCTTCTCCTGGCAATGGCTTCTCCTGTTTCAGAGCGCAGGCTCTAGGGTGCATGGGCTCTGTAGTTATGGCTCCTGGCTTCTAGCGCACAGGTTCCATAGCTGTGGCACACAGGCTTAGTTGCTCTGCGGCCTGTGGGATGCTCCCCGGCCAGGGATAGAACCCATGTCTCCTGCATTGGCAGGTAGATCCTTTATCACTGAGTCACCAGGGAAGCCCTATACACCGTCTTCTCACAAGTTTGAGCATTTCCACTTGAGTCATTTGTCAAGTGGCCGTGATACACCTGACAATGGTTATGCTTAATAGTTGCACAATGTTTAGTGTTGATGTGCCATAATTTCCTATTGCAGGACATCTTGGTGTCCAGATTCTGCTATTATCTGTGTCACTACAATTGAGCAATTCATTTTAAAAGAATTTATACCCAAAGGTGTGCTTACCACAGCCCTTGAAGGAGGCCCAGGGTGTCACCAATGTTTGAAGGACAGAAAGATGAAGAGGACTTGGGACTTAGAACTGCATTCTGGTGAATCCAAAAGAAATCAGAAACAGAAATGGGGGGTGGTGGGAGGAGCAGGGGACTGTAGAAAGGATGTTTAAAATGTTAAAAAAGCAAAAAAATGTACAAACACAAAAGTTAAAAAAGCAAAAGGAAGTATAATCCTCCTATAAATATCTAAGGTGTACGTGACAAAGTTTTATTTTAACTCTTTCATGAGAACCAGGTGTGTAAGATCTGATGCATGGTTAGTGAGAGGAAAAAATGGGGGGTAAGGTCACTGAGTTAGGCACAAACTGGTTAATTTTCTTCAAGGCAATAAAGCTACAACCCTTAGTGTTATCTTCTCTATAAACAGAACATCATTTTTATCTCTACAGGAAAAAAATAATTTGCACCACTACTGGATAAAAGCCATTGGTACCCTGCTGCTGCCGCTGCTGCTAAGTCGCTTCAGTCGTGTCCAACTCTGTGCGACCCCATAGATGGCAGCTCCCCAGGCTCCCCCGTCCCTGGGATTCTCAAGGCAAGAACACTGGAGTGGGTTGCCATTTCCTTCTCCAATGCATGAAAGTGAAAAGTGAAAAGTGAAAAGTGAAAGTGAAGTCGCTCAAGTCATGTCCAACTGTTAGTGACCCCATGGACTGCAGCCTACCAGGCTCCTCCATCCATGGGATTTTCCAGGCAAGAGTACTGGAATGAGGTGCCATTGCCTTCTCCGCATTGGTACCCTAATGGTTTTCAAAATTAATAGCTGATTTTAAAGAGTTATAAAATACTGAATCAAGAGTAAACAATAAATCAAAGTTATATCCTTCTAAAACGTCTAATGCTCCCAAGGGGCAGACATTCTGTTTTGCACCTTTTTTGCCTGATTTCTGACTTTTGGACATTGTTTTTCTGGAAAGGGGAGCCCATGGTGGTGTTAACTGTCCCCTCCAGCTATTTCAGAGCAGGGAAGTATTGCTGGGTTGTTCTCTGGAGCTGAAGCAGTGGGATGCACAGGTGGCTGGTGAAGACAAAAAAGGAAGTTTGAATAATTAATGCCATCCCACCAGGGATGGGTGGAGAGGAGGGCCCAAAGCCTGGAAGAGGAGTAGAGGAGAACTCTAGGATTTGGCTAGAAGCCAGACCACCCCTAACCCCAGGGCTTCTGCTGCAAGGCTGCCTGGAGGGGACCTTAAAAGCTCAGCTGGACCTGTTCCTCTTATAGTTTAAGAGATCCCTTCCTTACGGAGTGGAGTCCTGCCTCGGTCCCTTTGAGCACGCAGATAGACAGTGAGAACTCCATGTCTCTGTGACGGTGTTCACCACCACCATGGCCACTTTCTCACCCCAAACGTCCCTTAGTCCCCTGAACCAAGAAGCCTAAGTGACCGGCGGCTCCTCTGCCTTTGTCCTTTCCCCTCCAGGCCCCAGCCTGACCGTGGCATTGCTTCCACCTCCTGTTCCAGAGCAGAACCTAGCTTATCCCAGTGGAGATTCTGATTAAGGAAGTGGACTCCAGTAAAGGGGGAGGGGTGTGGGGGAGGGGAGGGGAGGGATGGACTGGGAGTTTGGGATTAGCAGGTGCAAACTATTAAGAATAGGATGGAGAAACCACAGGTCCTACTGTATAGCACAGGGAGTTATACTCAGTGTCCTGTGATAAATCATAATGGAAGAGAATATATATAAAATGCAGTCATTTTTCTGTACAGCAGAAATGAATACAACACTGTAAGTGAACTATACCTCAATAAAATAAAAAAAATAAAGAGAACAAAGGAAGAGGGCTCCAGTTGGGTGATGAACTCGCCTGGTGTTCCTGGACTCTCGTGGACTGGGAAACTGAAAATTTCCATGGCCCAGGCTACTTGGGACTGCTGGCCACCCTAAGTCGTGCCCCACTTGTGTTCCGAGCAGCTGTAGGTGCTGCTCTTCCACCCCGAGTGGCTCTCTTCACTTTTCCCCCTCTGCTCTCCTAGTCTTCCTCTCATGTAATATCTCCTTTAAATACCCTTTAATTTATGATGCTGCAGCAATAGCTCAGGGCTTATACGAGTTCCCTGTGGACTTCAATCTGGAAAAGAAATGGATACACATTTTGCATTTTTGTCTTCTAGCAAGGAGGTGTTGTGGAAGCCTCCAAGAAGATAAAGTGGAATGGGACGTTTGTTTTCATGGGTCAGAAATGAATCCCATCTCCTTCTTTCAGTAAATGACAGAGAGCTGTACAGTCTTGGGAAAGAAAAGACCTTCTGGTGGAGATCTGCAAAAGGAATAAAGGCTCCTGAGTGGGGAACTGAGGTTAGGAGAGGAAGATGGACAGTGGGTGGACTCTTGAAGGACAGTAAACGTCGTGCTTGTTGATAGTCAGGGGCTGTTTACCTCTGGTGCTGTTTCCATACGCCCTGCCTAGGCATCCAGGGTCCTCAGAAAGACAGGTTAACAGTTGGCTGGAGGGGAGGGAGGCAAAGGGGCCTGTGTGGAATGGTCCAGGCTGAACTCTTCTCAGGGCCGAAGGTGCATAAGGGGGTATCACGCCCAGCTCTGAAAATAAAATGTTATTGGCTCCAGTCTGAAGCTGTCACTTTCCACTGAGATGGAATATATTACTCAGAAGAGAAAGGCACCAAATATTATGCCGTCTGCCTTCAGGGACAGAAAAAAACACCCACTTCTTATAAAAACACTTTTTTGGGATGAAGGATTTGATTTCAACTGATGAGTCATCTCTGTGTTTTTTTTTTTTTAAACCACTTAGCCAAAAAATGAGGTTTTTTAAAAAGCATTTCTTGAAACAAAATCTTCCATTGCTTGGGTTTCTCTCATGACAGAGAGGCATCCTGAATGGTTATTTCCACAGGCCAGAAGCTGCCTCAGTTTGCATGAAAGATATTGTGGGACAAAATACATAACAATCAAATTTCAGGCTCATCAGGAAAAAGCAACCTTAAGATACTCTTTATGATCTAGAAGTGAGAAATGATCAAGAAACAGAAAATACGTTTTAAAGCCCAAATTTCAACAAGCATGTGTTTGGAAATGACACGGTGAACGGTCAGAGGGCAAAGGAGCTGAAGAGGGCTATGGACATTGGAGCAGGAAGGACCGCACGTCCTGGTCCGGCCAGGACAGTCCTGATTCAAGCTGGAAAAGCACCTACTTTCAAGGATGCCTTTTTCTGGACAGTGGGTTATAGGGTTGCCCCACCTACCCCCCCAGCTCCCCAAACGTAGTGGTTTGAAACCACATCTGCCCATTCTTTGACATGCTTACCATGAAGAAGCGTGTGTTTCTCCTTGGAAACGGGTGGGCTTTTGTGACTGCCTGGATGAGCAGTGTCTGACTGCAGGGACCCCTGGAAGAAGTCTGGCTGCCCAGGAGCTGCGTGCTGGAGGCACCACATGCAAAGACCAGAGATCAGAGCCCAGATGCCTGGGGAGCCCCTACTGTTCAGGGTCTTCCAGATCAAGGCCGATCAAGGCATATGAGTGAGGAAGGCTTTGTGACGACCAGCCTTGGCCATCATCTGATTGCAGTCACATGAGAGGCCCTTAGGGAGAGCTGTGAGACTTAGCCCAGGCAAATCCAGAACGGCGGGAGAAAAAAATGACACGTGACGGTCCTCTCTTAGGCTAAGGAGTTTGAGGTGGTTTGTGCAGCGACAGACAAGCCGGATGCTAGGTACAGGCTGGTGAAGCGCTTTGAGGTGCCCACGGATGACGTTCACGTTGCTGGCACTTTTCCATGATGCAGGCTCACTCTGCCGCAGCCGCCCTTTCATTCTGTTCCCCCTCGAGGCACCCTCCTCCTGAGCCAGTACCCACTGTCTGGAATGCTCTCCATTTCTTCCCACCTCCTCCGGATCCCACCCTAAAAAATCCTGGATCCCTCTAATGAAGTCTTCTCTCTCTCATAGCCGCTTATGAGATATTACACGTTCCAAAACTTGCCCTAGCTGCATTTCTGATCCTACCTGCGGTTCTGAAACCTTATCAAGAGATGGGGGACTGTTTCCCCTCCCCTTGAAGCTGGGCAGGAAGTTGTGACTGCACAGATGGCTCAGCATCTTGCCCGCCCTCTCTCAGGACACACACCCTGGGCCCAGCCATACTGCGGGGAAGCCCAAACTGCGCGGAGAGGCAAGGTGGTGTGTTCCATCTGACACATACAGCTGAGGTCCCAGAGACAGGGCAGGGGGTTTTCCTGCAAATGATTCCAGCATCCAGCTTTTATGCCACCCCAGCCAATGCCAGCCAGAGCTGCAGGATGATCAATTCCTGTCCAGTGATCGTCAACATCATAGTCTATTGTCCTTAAGACTGAGCATTGAAACGGTTGTTGTGCAGCTACAGGTAATCAGAACACCACTGTATTTTTATTTCTTAAAACTGTCCCAATTGCGATTCTACATTTTTTTCTTTTTCCTGTGATTAAACATTTTAAAATGATTTACTGAATATCTGCTTCTCTACCAAAACTGTGAAATTCCACGAGAGCCAGGACCCTAAATACTTTGTTCATTGCTGCTGTTCCAGCACCTGATTGTGGCTGCAACACAGCAGATGCTCTGAGATGTATTTACGGAGTGAATGAATGAGTACCACAGCCTGAAAAATGCATAAGGAATGCCACCAAGGTGAAAATGAAAATCAGAACAGTTCCTGAGGATACACAGTTATTTTGGTAATCAATGAAGTGGGGGAGGACATGTAGCTTATACAGGACATCTGTGGAGCTTGGATGTTGCTTTGTAATTTTGCATATGTCCACCATCCAATCACATTTGTGTGTACACAGTCACACAGATCATCTCAGCAAAAGCCTTTGATAATCTTTTGACACTCTTAAGAGGTTCAGAGTAGTTTCTTGGTTCATACAACTTCATTAATGCATTTACCAAAGATTTAACTGCAATCAGAGACCAAAAACAAGCATCATCTCCAGTAAGTGGGAAGGTGTTTGTCCAATTAAATTCCACAGAGGAAGAGTTGCTTGAAGATGAATATATTCAAGCCAGTACAATGGGAGAGGTATGGAGTTGTTGACAAGTGTTATTGCAAAACACTCAGCTATTATTTTTGGGACCATGTGGTCATGTGGTAGACTGAGGTCCCAGCGAGGGGAAAGCTACAATAGTGCTCATCTTCTCAAAAGGAAATAACTTCTCAGGAAAGGAGGAAAACAGAACGAAACACCAATTTATCAATTTGTGGTCACCAGGCAGAATCTGGCTTCAGGGAGATGGGTTTGGGGCCAGGACCAGCTCACAGCCTCCAGTGAGAGCGACAGGCTGGGTAAACAATTGCACAGTAACAAATGACGCTACTGGGGCTTCTCGGGTGTTGGACTGCAGGTGAATAAATCAAATGCCTCTTCAAAGAACAGGGCCTGAGGAGGTTTTATAAACATCTCCTACTACTGGGGGAGAAGCTCATACAATCTTGTGAGTTGGAATGACTCACATGAAGCATAGCTCCAGCTAGTCATCCTTCCGTGTGTCCTGGCCAGAGCCCTCTTCCACCCTCTGGTTCATTTGCTCCAGTGACGGCACCCCCATTCTCCTTTGAGGAGGGAGAAGGGTGAACACGAATCACCAAACTAGGGAAGACTCCTACCCTCACTGCAATTAACTGCTGCCACACACCTCCTTTCCATTTTTTACAAATATTTCATGTGTTAGGCTGCTCCAGGACTCAGTTGCGGCATGTGGGATCTTTAGTTGCAGCATACCAGGGCCCCCTGCATCGGGAGCTTGGAATCTTAGCCACTGAACCACCAGGGCAGTCTCACTCCCTTCTTTTTAAGCCCAGGATTCTGTCTATCCCATCTGCAGGGCAGTGGACTGATGTATATGTCCCCTTCCTCCCAATTTACCAGTTGAAATTCACCCCCCTGGGTGATGGGGCAGGGAGGAGGGGCCTTTGAAAGGCCATTCAGGTTCGTGTCCTTATATAAGGGACCCCAGATTGCCCCCGTGGCCCCTTTCTGCCGCATGAGGACACTCCGAGGAGACAGCAATCCGCGACACAGAAGATGGCTCTCACCAGCACCTGACCGTGCCGGCCCCCTGATCTCGAACTTCTCGCCTCCAGGACTGTCAGAAATAAACGTCTGTTACTTATAAGCCACCCACTTCATATTTTGTTACAGCACCCAGAGCCAAGATGCACCGAACCTCTGTCCTTGGCAAACATATCGTGTTCTCTCTTCCCCTTGTAACTCTGCCCTGAAATACCCTAGTATCCCCCTCCCATACTACTCTTGACTATACCCTCTCTAGAGTCAGCTCAGGCATTGTGCTAGAGGTTGGGGGCACTCACCCTGATCCCTGTTAGCTGAGCAGGACACCTGTCCCCCAAGTGCTACGAGTGTTAGCTTCTAACAGCTCAAAGCCAGATCCTTCCCCAAGATTCACTCTCTGCCAACAGGGGCTTCTCCCCTAGAAATATATGGGAGGCTAGGCACTCTACCCCTGGGATGCAGCTTCTAGCCAGTGACTGGCTGGTAAGAGTCCAGAAGTCTGTCCTCTTTGGCTCAAAGAGAGACAGCTCTGGTGTTATTCCCACTCCCCATGGAAAGTCCCCTGGGATGAGAGCTAGACTCCAGCAGAGACCTAACTTGGTCTCTTGTTCTATCTCACTCCCCTCATTTCTTGACAGGCTTCTTCAGATGTCTCTCAATAAGTCACTTGTACATGGTTTCCCGCCCCCGCCCAACTCTGCTTTGAGGGAAGCCAGCCCAGGCAAACACTGTCTCTTCTGGAGAGACCTTTCCTGACCATTTTCCATCCATTCGCATTTAGGGACCCCTGGAATGGCAGCCCACTCCAGTATTCTTGCCTGGAGAATTCCATGAACAGAGGAGCCTGGCGGGCAACAGTCCTTGGGATCATAAAGAGCCGGACACGACTGAGGAACTTGTACACATACACACCTCTACCTCTGAGCGCCTCACTGAGTCCTGAGATCACTGACTTACCGCTCAGTCTCCTGCTGGTCCACTTGGCATCATATGAGAGTACAACGCCCTGCTGATCTCTCCTCGGCACCCAGAGCAGCATCCATCTGGCCTATAGCAGGCGCTCAGCGAAAACCGGATGAACTGAATTCTCGAGGGCCTTCTGAAAAGAGAATGTGCTCTCGAGATGTACAGACATGAATTGCTGAGCCTGATTTTGGCCTCCCATGTTGGAAGAAGGTTGAGAAAAACCACAGAGCTGGTTCCAGAAATAGGATGTAGAATGTTGGTGAGTACCATTGAAAGTGGAATGTGACCTGGGATTTTGATCAGAAAATAATTATCAAATCAGCTACTTACAAGGTACAATGGAAGGTTTTTTTTTTTTTTTTTGATGTGATACATGGATCTTATCTTCAAACAACTTAAAATCCAGTCTGGGAAAGTTTGACTATAAACATAAGAGGCAATCCAAGTAGAACATGAACTAACTTCCAGCCACAGTACAGAACAGGTAGAAATAAGCTTAAATTGTAGTAGGTTACATGGGAAATTTGAGGGTGACTGCAGCCATGAAATGAAAAGACACTTACTCCTTGGAAGGAAAGTTATGACCAACCTAGAGAGCATATTAAAAAGCAGAGACATTACTTTGCCAACAAAGGTCCATCTGGTCAATGGACATGAGTTTGAGTAAACTCCGGGAGTTGGTAATGGACAGGGAGGCCTGGTGTGCTGCGGTTCATGGGGTCGCAAAGAATTGGACACGACTGAGCGACTGAACTGAACTGAACTGAGCATGGGAAAACATTTGAATCAACTTCCTGACTGCCAGGGCAGCAGAAGTCTCATCGGCGCTAACAGAGACTATTCTTTGACCAAACTCGAATCAGCCTCCTCTGACTGTTGGCTGGGCCTCATTGTTGGCCCATGAGAACTGCAGGCTCTTGGCACAAATGATTTTGTCCATGCTCTATACTAAGACACTTGAACAACACACACACCTCAGGTCTGCATCCCCAGGACAACGGTCCCAGTCCCCTGAAATTGTTGCTGCTCAGTTGCTAAGTTTCGTTGGACTCTTTGTGACCCCATGGACTGCAGCACACCAGGCTCCTCTGTCCTTCACCATCTCCCGCAATTTACTCAGATTCATGATCACTGAGTCAAGAACAGATGACAAGATAGATAGTGATGCCATCCAAGCATCTTATCCTCTGTCACCCTCTTCTCCTGCCCTCAGTCTTTCCCAGCATCAAGATCTTTTCCAATGAGTTGGCTCTTTGCAACTGGTGGCCAAAGTATTGGAGCTTCAGCTTCAACATCAGTCCTTCCAATGAATATCCTGGGTTGACTTCCTTTAGGATTAATTTGTTTGATCTCCTTGCTGTCCTTGGGACTCTCAAGAGTGTTCGCCAGCACCACAATTTGAAAGCATCAATTCTTCTTTATGGTCCAACTCAGCCTTCTTTGTGGTCCAACTCTCACATCCATACGTACTATTGGAAAAACGATAAATTTGACTATCCAGACCTTTGTTGGAAAAGTGATGTCTCTGCTTTTTAATACACTATCAGGTTTGTCATAGCTTTCCTTCCAAGGAGCCAGCCTGTTTTAATTTCATAGAAATCTCAACACTGCCAAAAGGATTTACTGTTTGTTCCCAAAACCTGATTATATGCCCCTGACTTCCCTTTTCTTATGAGCATTTACTTTGAAGAACTTGCAGTTGGAAATCCTTTCTCTGTGCTGTTGTGATGTATCTTCCATAAGCCAGTACTATCTTTTTTGAGGACCTAGGAGCCATCACTTGAAAGGTAATCATCAAGAAGGGCAGGGCCGTGTCTCCCAGCCTCCAAAGGGAGGAGGGGGAACGTGGGTGGAGGTGGGAGCCCACTTTCAGTAGAGAACACAGGTGGGGACTTCCCTGGTGCCTCAGTGGTGGAGGATCCACGTGTCAATGCAGGAGACACGGATTTGATCCCTGGTCCAGGAAGACCACACAAGCCGCAGAACAACCAAGCCTGTGTGCCACAACCGCCGAGCCTGTGCTCTGGAGCCCGGGAGCCCCAGCTACTGAATCCTGAGTGCCCTAGAGCCCTGCTCTGCAACAAGAGAACTGCCACAAATGGGAAGCCCGCACACCGCAATGAAGAGCAGCCCCTGCCTGCTGCAACTAGAGAAAAGCCCACACAGCAACAGAGATGCGGCACAGCCAAAAGCAAACAAATAAAATTATTTAAAAAAAAAACAAAACAACAAAATACGGGTGGCCTTGACCCATCACCCAGCCTCCATCACATCCTTTGTTACGTTCCTTTAGCATGCCCCAGGGTGTAAGGCCTCCTGTCCTCTGTTTCAGTGGAGTTGAGCTGAGCTCTCTCCCCGACTGCAGTAGAACTGAATGAAATCTGTCTTGCTGCCTCTGAACAATGTTCGGCTTTGCTTCTCTTTGACAGCACCCAAGGGAAGCTGGGACTTCAGCTTTAGTAGGACGCTTTGAGGAGGAGGGCAGTAAAGCTCTGATTCCTGCAGTGAACCGGAGGAAGGACACAGTGACCTTTTCCAGCCTCTCTACTGACAAGTTTGTCAGATCATGGGGGAAATGTCCCTGAGGCACCCCCTGAGTGTAAGGAGAGAACTTGGGAGAGAACCAGGCAATGAATCAAGTCCCTAAAATAAACAGAGAAGTCATTTCTAAAGTAAGCAAGACTGAGACTAATTCCTGACTCTGGTTTTCCCTTGCGAGGTGACTTTGGATAGACCACATCGCCTCTCTGAGTCTCGGTTTCCCTGTTCTATAAAAAGAAGGGGTTGTGCCAGATGATATCTCCAGGGTGGGCTTCCCAGGTGGTGCAGCGGTAGAGAATCTGCCTGCCAGCTCAGGAGATACAAGAGATGCGGGAAAATCCCCTAGAGCAGGAAATAGCAACCCACTCCAGTATTCTTCCCTGGAAAATTCCACAGACAGAGAAGTCAGGCCAGCTACTGTCCTGGGGGTACAAAGAGTCGGACACGCGTGGACGACTGAGCACACACATACACACACACACGATGTGTTTTTAGGCTCCTTGCCAGCCTTGCTATGTTATGTTTGGGGGCCAGAGCCCCCAAATTCCAGAATTAGCAGTAAAGTCCCTCCTGCTCATCGCCCTTGATGGGCGCACTGACATGCCTGTCATCTGAATGCTAGGATGTGCAAGGACTCTCTCTTGCCCGCCAGGAACGTACGGTCACACCTCTTCCAGGGCCATATGTGGCCGGGACCCCCTGGGAAACCAACAGCTCACATGGTTGCCAGAGTCTAAGTTTGTGACTCAGAAACAGTCTAAGTTTGTGACTCAGAAACTGCCATCTGCTAAATAGCTTTTAATTGAAGCTCCAAGAGGCAGAAGGTGGCTGGAAAAATCTTGCAAGTTGATCCAATAGGATTATCTTCCCTAAAAGAGGTTTTTCTCTGTTTAATTAGTTGGAAGCCATTTTGTCACAGATGGATTTTTCGCATGTCAGTCCTTTTGGTGCCCTGCCCGCCCACTCCGCACCCCCACAACCCCTTCCCTGCGTTTGAATGCCACAGATTCTTTAGTTAGCAGCAGCTTCTGATTTGTTTTATCCCTGGAGGCTGCCGTCCATGAGGCACCCAGTGTTACGGAAGCCTTTCCCACCACTCAGGACACAGGTGTGTTGTTTCAACCTGGATGAAGAAGTCAAGTGTAAACAGTCTTAATTTCTGGTAATACAGGTCAGTTACGCCGGACTCGGGAGCCACAGACTCACGGTCATGCTGGTCTGTACTGAGTCATCACCAAGGCATGAGCCTAAAAGGCAGCTCTGACCAAAGGGAAACCCAGTCATTCCAGAGGCAGAGTGTTAACCCTCTGTACCCCAGGCTAGAGAGGACTTGCAGTGGCCGGGACCAGCTCCACTGGTTACTGAAAAGAAGCCAGTGAAGGGACCCAGAATGAGGGGCTTCCGCTGACTTGGGATTTGGACTGCTGCACTTCCCTGGGTGTCCTCAGAGGGGCGCAGTAGGATACTCTGGTATGACAAAATGGATAGAGTCGGGGAGTGGAGGCAGGAGAAACATGGTCAGGAGTGGCTATAGCAACTGAAGATGCCATTCAACACACTTCCAGGTTTGCAGCGGGGCGAAACACTCCACTCCAACATGCAGGCAGATGACAGCATCTTCATTTCAACCCTTTCATTATGGGAATTTTTGAAACATATAGAAGTGGAGAGAACACCAAAGAATCTCCATAGACCATTTGCCCAGTTTCAACAATAATCAACCCAAGGCTACTCTGGTTTCACCTGTATCCCCACCAACTCCCCAGACCCACCTCACTTCCAGTATTAAGGCCTCACACTTCATAACTGAAGACAGCAAGGCTTAAGCACAAACGAGGATGAATGGATTTGGTCAGTTATACTCAATGACTGGAAGGAAGGAGAGGGTTCCGTTCTTTGGTGGTGGCATACATGTGTGTTTTGGAAAAAGCAAGTAAATAATGCTCTGTTAAATAATTTCATGTGGAACATGAAAATATAATACCTATTGTCTTTTAATTATTTTAATTTATTACAATAAATTGTAATTTATTGTTAGATAAATTACACAAAGAAAAGTTGAACAAAATTTTTCTCAAAGCAGTTGTGGGATGACATCAAGAACTCTCAGTCCATGAGATCTTTATGCTTGTCATAAGGAAGCCATAGGTTAGAAAAGGTCAAAAAGCACAGGATGAGAATTTGTCCAAAGCCCATTTCCTCTTTGACCTCTCAGTATTTTTAATTCTAATGCCAGGTAACTGGGAGCCATGACTGTTTTCCTTTATAGCTTCTAGCACAATTTTGTATAATCAGGAGGCTTCAAAAATTGCTTTGAAGAAGTGGCCTTCCCTACAGTTGTAAGTAAAATATTAACAAGTGGGACACCTAGAGCAAATTGCCCATAAATATCTGAAATCCCATAAATCCCATAAAAATGGCATTTCCAAATTGGAAAAAAAAGCAAATCTCCAAATTGGAAAACTTTATTGAAAATAACTAAGCTCTGTAGTTTTCAAACTCTTTTCCTGGGATTTTATGGCGGTATGAGAGGTTTGGCAAGTATTCATGTGTCCCAGTCAACCTTAGGAAAAGTTAACCTTGTGTCATTTTGCTTTATATTTGGGTTTTGCTATAAATTTTCATTCGATTTAAAAAAAAAAAAAAGAGTTCTGCGCTAAAAAAAACCAATGGCTATAGTCTCTTGCCACGGAAAGGAGCTGGTGGTGCAGAGAGGGGATGTGACTTGCCCAGGTTCACACAACAGGGCAGCAGAGTTGCTGGGACGGAGACCTTGCAGCCCAGGACGTGCGGGCAGGTGGCGTGGTTGCTGGGCTGGAGCCGCAGAAAGTGCCCAGTTGCTGTAGCTGTTCAGTCGCTCAGTCCTGTCCGACTCTTTTCGACCCCATGGACTGCAGCACACCAGGCTTCACTGTCTTCCACCATCTCCTGGAGCTTGCTCAAACTCATGTCCATCAAGTTGGTGATGCCATCCAACCATCTCATCCTCTGTCATCCCCTTCTCCTCCTGCCCTCAATCTTTCCCAGCATCAGGGTCTTTTCTAATGAGTCAGCTCTTCCCATCAGGTGGCCAAAGTATTGAAGTTTCAGCTTCAGCATCAGTCCTTCCAACGAATATTCAGGGTTGATTTCCTTTAGGATGGACTGGTTTGATCTCCTTGCCTTCCATGGGTTTCTCAAGAGTCTTCTCCAACACCACAGTTCAAAAGCATCAGTTCTTCAGCGCTCAGCTTACTTTATGGTCCAACTCTCACTGGAAAAGTGTTTTCATTTCAATCCCAAAGAAGGGCAATGCCAAAGAATGTTCAAATTGCACAGTCGCACTCATTTCACATGCTAGCAAGGTCATGCTCAGAATCCTCCAAGCTAGGATTCAATAGTATATGAACCGAGAATTTGCAGATATATACAAGCTGGATTTAGAAAAGGCAAGAGGAACCAGAGATCAAACTGCCAACATCCATTGGATCATAGAAAGTACCCAGAGTAAGTGGGAAACCCCTTTGGAGTGGAAGCACCACTCACTCAGGTTCTCCCGCCCCCTCAGCCCCATCAGGCTTAAAGAACAACAGAGGAAATCTGCAGGGGATGTTTGGGAAGATTCCTGCAGGGGAAACTATTGTTCCAGGATGTGACAACACGATTAGAATGCCGGCTGTGGGATTTTCTCTGACAAGCTATAGAACCCTTGAACCATGACCCTCATAGCATCCCGATTGCTTAGCTAAGTCCAAGTCAGAAGTTACAGATGAGTGGTAAGGAGGCTGCACATTACCCCCAGAGATGTTTTGTTTAGCTTTGTCTGAATACACACACACACACATTGACAGCACATGTATTACAAATATAAGTCATGAAAGAAGGGACATCACTGCAGACCCTACAGTGTTTGGATTTTGATTGAGAAAGTCATCAACACTTTTAAACTGGGGGATTAAAAATTCTGAATTTCTTGTATATCTTCCAAAAAAAAAAGATTTGACAATGCTGGGCAACATTGGCAACACATTCTTGCCACAGTCAGCTGGAAGCTGGGGCTTTAAAGGGAGCATCTGTTCTCTTGTCTCCTTTATTTCTCACTGCTCCCTACTGCCTTATACCCAGCCTGCTTTACTAGTTCATTTTATTTTTAATTTATTTATATATTTTAATTGGAGGCTAATTACTTTATAATATTGTAGTGGTTTTCACCATACATTGACATGAATCAGCCATGGGCGTACATGTACTAGTTCATTTTATGTCCTGGGCCCTGTTGTAGCCTGGATTGGTGACCTAATGCTCTGACAAAGGGTTTTAAACAATGATTCTCAAATATTAGCATCAGAATTCTCCATGGTGCTGGCCTGAGAGATCCTCATTCCAGGGCACAAATGAGGCTCAGGACTTGCATTTTAAAGCAGCAGCCCAGACAGTTCTGGTGCAGGTGGTTGTTTTGAACACAGTTTAAGAAAAGCTGCCCTGCAACTGAGGTCCTCAATACTGGCTCTGCGTTTGCATTACCAGAAGGAGATTTTACAATGGATTCAGCTTTTACCTTCAAGCAACTGCATCAGAGAACACCAGAGGCCAGACCCTGCATGGTTACTATTTCTTCGTTTATTTTTTAAAATTCCCCAAATTCAGAAAATTTGAAAGAAGGGTTCATGGGACTCCTTTAAACCTCTTATCTAAATTTACCAGCTATTAACATCTTGCCACACCCATACTGTCTCTCTTATTACACATGCATTCTCTTTTGGCCAAACCATGCCAAAGCAGTCTGCACACATTGACACTTCACCCCTAAATGTTTCAGCATGTCTCCCTTAAGAAAAGGGACGTTCTCCACAACCACTACACAACCATTACACGCCAGTCAGGATGGCTGCTATCCAAAAGTCTACAAGCAATAAATGCTGGAGAGAGTGTGGAGAAAAGGGAACCCTCTTCCACTGTTGGTGGGAATGCAAACTAGTACAGCCACTATGGAGAACAGTGTGGAGATTCCTTAAAAAACTGGAAATAGAACTGCCATATGACCCAGCAATCCCACTTCTGGGCATACACACTGAGGAAACCAGATCTGAAAGAGACACATGCACCCCAGTGTTCATTGCAGCACTGTTTATAATAGCCAGGACATGGAAGCAACCTAGATGCCCATCAGCAGACGAATGGATAAGAAGCTGTGGTACATATACACCATGGAATATTACTCAGCCATTAAAAAGAATTCATTTGAATCAGTTCTAATGAGATGGATGAAACTGGAACCCATTATACAGAGTGAAGTAAGCCAGAAAGATAAAGACCAATACAGTATACTAACACATATATATGGAATTTAGAAAGATGGTAACGATAACCCTATATGCAAAACAGAAAAAGAGACACAGATGTACAGAACAGAATTTTGGACTCTGTGGGAGAAGGCGAGGGTGGGATGTTCTGAGAAAATAGCATTGAAACAAGTATACTATCAAGGGTGAAACAGATCAGCAGCCCAGGTTGGATGCATGAGACAAGTGCTCGGGCCTGGTGCACTGGGAAGACCCAGAGGGATGGGATGGGGATTACATGTAAATCCATAGCTGATTCATGTCAATGTATGACAAAAACCACTACAATATTGTAAAGTAATTAGCCTCCAACTAATAAAAATAAATGGAAAAAAAAAAAAAAAAAGGGACATTCTCCACAACCACACAGCATTACCAGGATAGGATAACCACTGTTTCCTTGAGAAGAGACTCAGGTCAAGTACTTCTGGTAAGAAGCCCATATGGTGATTCTGTGTGATATTCTGCACCTCCTGTTATATCACACTGGGAGGCAGAAAATGCAGAGATTCACAGGCTTCAGTGTGCACCTGAAGGGCTTGTTAAAACCTAGATTCCTGCACTCGCCCTTGCAGTTTGGGGGTCTGTGAGGGCCCCTGAGCTTTTACATTTCTCACAAGTTTCCAGCTGATGCTGGTGCTGCCAGCCCAGGGCCTGAACTTGGAGACCCACTAACCTCACAATAACCATCCAGTTATTGGCAATAGGCCTCAGTAGCTTAAAATTCATAGGAGAAGGAAATGGCAACCCACTCCAGTGTTCTTGCCTGGAGAATCCCAGGGACAGGGGAGCCTGGTGGGCTGCCGTCTATGGAGTCACACAGAGTTGGACACGACTGAAGTGACTTAGCAGCAGTAGCAGCAGCAGCTTAAAATTCTGCCAGGTGACCATAGGCTGCCAGCTCTGAGACCCGTTGCTAGCCTGGCCCATCACCACTCAAATACCTTCCTCAGCCAGCAGCATCCGCATCACCCAGGAACTTGGGAGAACTGTGGAATCTCAGGCGCTACCCAGACCTACAAACCCAGCAGCTGCAGGTTCACAAAACCTGGGCTGAGCACGTGCACATTGAAGGGTGAGCAGCTCGGCTGTGGAGGGAGCCTCTTCCACGCCTCCACTGCCTGCTGGCATCTTGGCACCTGGGGGTCTGTGGGAGCTGGTGATGGTGGGGGCGCTGCTGCTCCAAGGACACAGCCTCAACTCTGGAGGGAGCAGAAGAGAAAAAGAACCTGCTGGCTGACTCTGGGCCCACTCTCCCACCCCCACCCTTCCCACCCCCACCCCACTGGAAGGCCTTATTTTAAGAAGCTGCTTGCTTCAGTTCTGTCTCTAAATTGAGCCTTGTATTACCTGCTCCTTGTGGCTTTGTTGGACCTCACTGTTTCTAGGTGGGCAGCATTTTGCTGAGCCCTGAAGGTATAAACTAAAACACATCCCCACCCTCAGGGAGCCTGCATCCTGGTTTCTTCTTTCTTGACGGGCCGCCTGTCAGGCATTGGAAGGTCCCTGCGCCAGGCTCCCCATGGGGTGGCCTGTTGTACCTGCTTTAGGGCTGAGGTGAACAAAGAACTCTGCTGACCTTTCTTTTTCCAGTTTAGATCTGCCTTTTAGAGACTAGGGCCCATGGGGCCATCTGTCAGCTATCATCAAATAGTCATTCAACAAACATTGACTCTAGGGGGTAGATGTAAAGGGGATAGATATGGTTCCGATTACCTACAACACAGATGAGATGGGGCTCTCAGGGAAAAGGAAGTAATACCAGGAAGAATCTGTATGGAAACCTTCATGAGGTTTCAGACTGGAGAGAAATCACTATCCCCTAAGGGTCTAAGGAAGGCTTCATGGAGGAGGTGACATTTGGGAAGAGGAAAGCTTCATCTTCAGGGTCAATAATCTCTGCGAGTGGCCTGGTTTTGCTCTGAGGCCCAGGAGTAGCCTGGATTCAGACCAGATTTGCTGCCAGCCCAGTTTCACACCCCAGGTGCCAAGGAGGAGACAATATATTTGCACATAAAGTGTTTTACAAGCCTGGGCAAAGGGACGTGGATTGTGAAGAGTTCTCACCAATTCCTCCCTGCCTTGAAAATCTGGAAATCGTTTCAGCAGCTGGGAGGAGAAGAACCAGGTGGGAATATGGGGACTGGGGACTGGAAACAGCCCTCAGAAGAACTGATCTGCACTTTCCACGCTGGGCAGTGGGCAGGCTGTCAGGAATGGGAGCAGACGGTTGGGCCAGGGAGCCTCCAAGGCACATGTGAGGCAGGGAGATCATTGTCCTGGTTAAGTTAAGTCGGGGACCAATCAGGAGAAGAGGACAGACGAAGAATCGAAAGGAGCGTGGGACAGGGGCCATCTCATCTCAGAGCACTGGGCAGGGTGGAGCTTGAGTCAGTTCAGAAGGCTCTGCCTTTGCTGAGGGTCATCAGAGAGAGCTTTGGGGCGCCCTCAATTTTACAGCCTGAGTTGGGACTTTCCTGGTAAATGAGGAGCTATGGGAAAGTGGAGGACAGCACACGGGATGCAGGGAGTGTGGTGTTCTAGGATGATGAGAACATGGTGGACTGTGGCCCCGTCCTCACCCTAGACAGGCCCTTGTTTGGGTGGCATGAGTGGCCCCAGCTCACCCCCCATCCCTGCAGCTATGCCTTCAGCTGTGACACCACACTGCCCCCTGACTCTGACACAGTCACTAGACTGAGACAGAAGAGACAGCCTGTGTTAAAGGACTAACTCCAAACTCTGCATATTCCAAAGAAGGCTTGGTTCCTGCTTCCTGGGAGGTAGCATTAAGCCCGGGGATATCCTGCCTGACAAGAGTGTCCTTGTTTACCCGGAGCCAAACCAGATAGTGACACAGTGCTATCTGTGGTGATGCCTGGGACTACAGAGCATCACATGGACCTTCGGAGGGGCTGGTCCACACTGCGGTAAACACAGCAGCAGCCAGCTGTGCCTTCATGACCGGTGAGAACCCCGGCCACCAAGGCTCAGGGGAGCGTCCCTTGTTGCCAATATTCCCCTTGTGTCATCATATGTTGCTGCTAGGAGAGATAGGCCCTGTCTGTAGACCCCCCCGGGAGAGGACAGCTGGCCCCCAGACCCGGCCCTTGGTGCCTTGTTCCTTTGCTGATTTAGTGTGCGTCTGATACTGAGCCCTGTGACTTCTGGCACACCTGAGAGGGGGGTTTGGGGGTCCCCACACTCCAGGCAGTATGTTGATTCTGAGCCTAGGCTTTTAAGGCTTTATGAGTGCTTCTGCTTATTCTCTTGCACTCATGCAGTTGCCTTAGGAAGGGCATGCTCTAGTCTACCCACCATTCCAGGAGGGGAAAGAGACACACTGGAGCAGGGCCACTTCCAACAGGTCCATTCCAGATCAGTTGACCCCCGGTGGACTGTGATGATCAAGCCAAACAGAGAAGAGCAGAACCACCCAGCTGAGCCCAGCCTGGAGTCCCTGATGTATGAGGGAAACATGCTTGTTTTCAACCACTGAGCTGTAGATGGATGTGTCCTGCAACGGTAGAACTGATCAGCCCCCAGATAACCGTGGTGGTTCCAGCTCTGTTCTAACGGTACCAGGGCCCCTGGGGGCCTCTGCAAGCTGGTTCCTCTGAAGGACTCTCCATCCTCAACTTCCAGGTCAGGATGAAATCACAAAGTAGCCAGCAATGTAGTTGCAGTCACCAAAACTGCAAGGGATCAGTTTTTCTAAAGGAAAGTACTTGAAAGACCTTCTGGGCCTTCTGGGGAGGAGGGTCACAGGTGAGGGGAGAGGAAATGTGGTCTGAAAGCAAAGCTAGGTGAGAGTGTGGGGGAGTGGGCCTCAGGAAGAAGTGCAGAAGGGGGAGAAAGGAGAGTAAACAGGAGGAAAAGGGCTCTGAAGGAGGTAGGGGGTGGGAGGAATCTTGAGAGTATCTCTTATAACCTTCCATCAGGTATATATATGCTCACACTAGGCAGTGTGTGCCTTCCAGGATACTGCAGCCTGCCATCCTGGATGGCATAAAGATAAATGACTGTTGAAAAGCTTGGAGTCCAGAGGCTAAGCATAGACTGGGGAGAAAGGGCAAGGATGGAAAGATGGGTTAGAGGATTTAAGTTCTCATGAAGAATATGAACCATACATAGCCAGTCGTCATTATTCATTGAGTCTATATTTGCAAATGGTACCTACTCACTAAAATGTATGTGTAACCCCCCCAGTCAAATACTTGCATTGCTTTCATAGTCAAGGTTCTATTTCCGCTAGGAACAATGTTTCAGTGTTCACTAATTCAGTGTTCCTGATGACTTCAGAGGACATAATACCAAGAATATTATACCATTATACCATAATACCAAGTTGAATAACAAGAATCAACTGTATATTGGTCTAAACCACACTGATGGGCACACTGCTCTGTACAGACACTCTAAAAAAATGACTGTAATGGGGGAAGTCCTTTGAAGGACATGCACAGGCAACAGTTTCAGATTTTAGTTTTTTGGCTGAAAAACATTGGCCAAGAAGTCAGAAGAGGCCAAATGAACATAATTTTTAAACTGAGCAAAGTATCTAATTGAAGATTATTTTTGCATTGAGCAGAGTCATCACTGGGGCAGTGGTTGAGTGATCCAGCCTGGAATCAGACCAACAGGAGAAGTCAGGCAGGGCTTTCCCCAAGCAAATCATGGGGAGTCCATTCAACTCAATGAATGCCATTTTATTACCTGGCATTAGCCCCTGCTAGATACAAAGACTAGCTCTGTGCTCTTCAACCCATTCCACAGGCACAGTGGTGTACAGAGAAACTTTCAGGTGATGCTGCCAAGTTTATATCCATGTGAAACATTTACAGTAATTATTTTCTACTTATTTTCCATTTATTTACACCCATTGTTCCAGTGAAAGCAGTCAGGATGTGGAGTTCCATGACTGTGTTATATGCTAGTATAGCTCAGAGTACCACTGGCTACAAAAGAAGAGATGGTTCACAACAAACAAAAATTATGTGTGTTCATTGGCAAGACTTCTGTTGATCTGAAAGAGCACTGAAAGAAGATGATGCTAAAGGAAAAGCAAGGAAATAGTGCAATGACTTGATACACTCTAATTCCTTCAAGTGTCACCAAATGTTCTTGTATTTGAAAATAGGGAATGGCTGAATCATGGTAAGTATGTTTTATATCTAGTAGATATTGCCAAACAACTTTCCAAAGTTTTGGTACTGGTTCACATTCCCATCAGCATTTTAGGATAGTTCTAGCTGCTCCTTGTCTTCACCAATACTTGATGTTATCAGTCATATCTTCACCAATACTTGATGTTATCAGTCATATCTTCACCAATACTTGATGTTATCAGTCTGGGATCTTGCATCTTGATTGAAGGGTCTCAAGGGCAGAGATGACAGAGGATGAGATGGTTGGATGGCATCGCCGACTCTATGGACTTGGGTTTGAGTAAGCTCTGGGAGTTGGTGATGAACAGGGAAGCCTGGCATGATGCAGTCCATGGGATCACAAAGAGACGGACACAGCTGAGCGACTGAACTGAACTGAACTGAAGGGCAGAGAAAGCTGTCAGAGCTTGTTTGTTGGTCCCTTGGCAGGGATCACTCTGTCAAAGTAATTAAGCAGTTCTGATGGGCACCATTCCCCAAGGCACCATTTTTGTGTTTAATTCTTCTGCCGTCCCAACAATTCTCTGAGCTCCCTAATATCCTTTTATAAATTCCATGCTGACTTACCCTAACTTGAGTCAGTAACCAAAGAACCCAAATGATGCATTAGTCAAAGCTACTGGAGACTCTAGACTGGGCCCCTGGACTCCCCTGACCTGGGCAGCAAGATACAACATCATGGACCGCATACTCTAGCCACTGACATACTTCTCTCCAAGCCAACCAATTGTCCCACTTCTTTACCTGCCCAGGGTACCTTGCTCTGCCCAGAATTCACTCTCAATGCCTGTCCACTTGGAAACATATTATAGGACTAAAGTTAAGCATCATCTTCTCTGGGAAACCCTCTCTGACCACCTCTTACAGTTGTTCCCTACTCCACTGAAGAGAATTCTAGTCATAGTCTGTACAGAGCTGTCCCCTCATAAATTCATATATTCAAGTCCTAACCCCCCAGCACCTCACAATATGACTGTATCGGGGGACGGGGCCTTTAAAAAGGTGGTTTTGGTTAAATTCCCAGGTGGCTCAGTGGTAAAGAATCAGTCTGCCCATGCAGGAGAGGGGGGTTCAATCCCCAGGATGGGAAGATCCCTTGGGGGAGGAAATGGCAACCCACTGCAATATTCTCACTGGGAAAATCCCATGGACCAGAGGAGCCTGGAGGGCTACAGTCCATGGGGTCACAAGGAGTCAGACACGACTGAGTGACTGACCACTACCACCACATGGTTACACGTGGTCATATGGATAGACCCTGGCCCAGCCTGACAGGTGACTTTATAAGAAGAGAGATCAGACACAAAAAGACACCCTAGTTGTGCACACACTCAGATAGAAGACTTCCAGGAGGACACAGCAAGAAGGAGCTGTCTGCAAGCCAAGGAGAGAGGCCTAACGGGAGACTGGCCCTGAAAATACCTCTCGGAGCTTCATTGAGTTCTTCAGTTTGGGGCTGTCCCCATTTCTCAGCCATGCGGGCCCAGAAGTGCAGTCAGAGCCGTCAGGGACTTCAGCCCCTGACTTGGGTTTATAGGAAACACAGCCTTCCCTGGGCTCAGCTGTCTGCAGCACCAGGGCTGTTCCTGAGAAGACGTGGGCTAGTGGTTCTCAAACTCTGGTATGCATCAGTCACCTGGCAGGCCAGTGACAGCACAGATGGCCGGGCAACCCCCCGGTTCCTCATTCAGTAGGCCTGGGGCAGGGCCTGAGAGTTCACATTTCTAACAAGTTGCCATGGAACGCTGATGCTGCCAGTCCAGACATTAACCCAGGCAGAGGGAGGCAGAGGTTCCAGGGAAGGATGGCAGAAATGACTCAAAGAATGTTGACGGAGACTCAGGCAGAATGTGATGAAAGGGGGCAGGCATGGATGTCTTGGCCAAAGAGGGCTCAGCATGTGCTGGGCAAAGCTGGACAGTGGTTTCAGAAGCCACGAGGCAAGGGAAGGAGAGGGATGCAAATGAAGTGGCAGGACCATCCTACAGACAGAGCTCAGGCTCATCTGGGCGAGGAATGTCCACGACTGGCATAGAAGATCTCGACTCACTTTCAGATCTGTGAACGTTCCTGGGGCTTGCACAATTTATACATTAGATACTAAGTTGGACTTCCCTGGTGGCTCAGATGGTAAAGCGCCTGCCTACAATGCAGGAGACCTGGGTTCAATCCCTGAGTTGGGGAGATCCCCTGGAGAAGGAAATAGCAACCCACTCCAGTACTCTTGCCTGGAAAATCCCATGGACTGAGGAGCCTGATAGGCTACAGTCCATGGGGTCGCAAAGAGTTGGACACAACTGAGTGACTTCACTTTCTTTTTCCTTCTACTAAGCTGGAGGCAGCAGCGATCACGGAAGGTGTCGGATCTGAGTCCTGGTTTGGTTGTTAGCAGCTATGTATCTTTGCCATTCAACCGCCCCTTTCCAGCCTTCGTTATCTGATTTTCAGCAACCCCTCGAGGTTGCTGCGAGGATCGAGTGAGATTTGGACAGAGCAGCACTTCATAAATTATGAAACTCTGGAGAAGCACAGTGGATGCAGATCTGCAGGGGGTTCAGGCAGGAGCAGGGCTGGTCTTTGCCACGGGCAGTCACACTCTGGAGCGGGAGGCCCTGTGTCCAAACCGACAAATTCCAGTAGGACTCTGCTGCTCTCCCTCTCCTTTGCTGCTATGTAGCCTAAATAGCATTGTCACCCTCCCAGAACAATCAATGGCTCCCTAGTTCTTGTCCTCTAAGCTGCCTCATTTCACAGCAGCCAGAGGAATTGTTTAAAAATCTAATCAGATCACATCCTCACAGACTTAAAATGTTCCAGTAACATCTGCCTCTTGTCTTGATGTCAAACTTAACTTCTCCCCGTAACCTACGAGACTGTGTGATCCAGGAGTAGCCCTAGCTCATGCCTCCCAAAGACACCAGCCTCCATTCCTTCCTGGAACACAGCAAACATCTCCCTGCCTCAGGGCCTTTGCTTGTTCTCTGTCCTCGGCCAGAGAGGTTCTTTCCCTCCACCCTGTCTCCCTGAGCCCGTTCAGCCTTCAGATTTCAGCAACACCACTGAAATGTCAATTAGGTCACCCCATTCCTGGCTCTCATGACACCCTGTCCCTTTATTTCACAACTCTCTGTAATGTACACTTTTTCATTTGTTTAGTGTGTATCTTCCCGACCAGACTGATAGACTTTGAAAGCTGGGATTATGTCTGTTTCATTCATTTCTTGTGTCCAGTCAGGGTGTTTGGGATGAAAGCAACAGAAATCGGTGTGGCTAATCTAAGGAAAATGAGATTTGTTGGAAGGACATCTGGAATCAATAGGCCAGAGAACAGGGCTTGGAAACGAGTAGTAACAAGGCAGTCCTAAACAGTGTGAAGTTAAAGTGGCAGGAAATGTTCTAGTAAAAGCAGCCTGATTGGGGTGTGAGATCCCCGAGTGCCAACTTGTTTTCAGTCTTTTTAATCTGTTTTGATTTAAAATCCAGAGCAAGAACATTTAATTGGCCTGGCTTGGATCACAGCCTCTCTCTTGGCTTGGGGAGGGAGAGAAGACTCATCGAACTGGATCCAAAAGAAGGAGGCTATCTCCCATCGTCAAAAAAAAAAAAAAAAAAATTGTTTGATTCACTCTTCCCAAGGTGAGAATGCATGCTGGCAAGCCTCAAAAGAAGAAATATCTGCTCAGCCATCATATGGATCCATAGGGTAGTTGCCCAATAACATACTTGTTCAATGAATGAATGAAAGTTTGCTTCTGGGCAAAGTTCAGTGCTTAGTCTCTGACTTAAGAGGTTTTTAATGTCAGTCTTGGTGTTTTGGAATAGAAATCCCTTGGTACACTTAATAGTACTTGGAGCCTTGCATCCTGAATGGAATCAGAAAGTAACTGGGGACACCTTCAGCCAGAGACAGTTATTCTGAGATACCCAGCCAAAATATTCCCAAGATCCCAGAAGAATTTTTTATGGTTTTCAAAGTATTTATTTGGCTGAGTCGGGTCTTTGTTGCATCATGTGGGATCTTTTGGTTCAGAGCACAAGCTCTCCAGTTATGATACGCGGGCTTAGTTGCTCTGCAGCTTGTGGGATAATAGTTCCCTAACCAGGGATCACACCTGTGTCCCTTGCATTTCAAGGCGGATTCCTAACCACTTGCCACCAGGGGAGTCCCACCTAGTAGTATTTTTCATGACCTCAGAAGATGGTGATTGCCTCTCTAGGTAGCTTTCTTTGTCATTAGGAAAATTTACCCTTCAATATTTAAGGACTTAAACCCGTCACACTACAGGCAATCTCACAGGAGACTGGGTGATAAAACAGGAGTTACTTGAAAACAATTTTCTCTCTTGGTGTCTTTGTGTGTGTGTGTGTGTGCATGTGCGTGCTCAGGCACTCAATTGCTCAGTCGGGCCCAACTCTTTGCAACCCCATGGGCTGTAGTCTGCCGGGCTCCTCTGCCCATGGAAACTTCCAGGCAGGAATACTGGAACGGGTTGCCCTCTCCTCCTCCAGGAGATCGTCCCGACCCAGGGATTAAACCTTCATCTCTTTAGTCTCCTGCATTGGCGATCATCTTCTTTACCACTGTACCACTTGGGAATGCCCCTGGTATCTTGGGAGAACCAGCAAGAAAAACAACTGCAGCCTTCCCTTCAAGCTGATGTACTTATTGAGGAGAAAACAGGAGTGACAGGCCTAAGAGAGGAATGTGTGGAGCTCTGTGAGAGTCTAGACTCACCTGGCTGGTTAGCAAGACTTTCTTATGCCTTGTGACTTAAGGATTTTCCTTTTCTGTTCAAGATCTGAGGGGGAAATTTTCTCAGTTTCCAAGAGAGAATGAAGACATCTCCAGATTTCATTTTTAGGGCTCTTTGGCAGTATTCCCAAAGCCAGAAAATTTTCTCCAAGAGTCCTTGGCCAGACATGTGGATGTCTAGATGAGTCTTGTAGCCAAGGAAATTTTAAACAAGGCTTGTATTTTAATAAATCTTTTGTAGCCTTATAAACCTTCCCTGAACAGTGATTTAAAACAACAGCAATTTATTATTTCTCATGATTCTCTGGACTGACTGGCATCAGCTGAGTGGTTCTTCTTTTCCATGTGGTACGTCTGAGGTCACTCGTGGGATGTATTCAGTGACTGGGCCTGGGGCCTCCTCTTCCCATTCAGCATGGTAGCCCAAGTTTCCTTATAGAATGGCAGTTGGCTTTTAAGAAGGAGCATTTCCAGAGGACAGTTCCCAGTGTGAGTTCATTTAGCAAGTCTGTTGGCATCACTTTGCTAATGTCTCAATAACCAAAGCAAGCCCATGGTCAAGTCCAGAGTCATGTGGGAGAGGAGCACTAAAGGGTGTAAACACCAGGAGGTATGGTTCATTGGAGGCCAGCGGAGGAGATCAATGTAGGCTGGGACTCCCTAGCTGTCAGTTTCTGGGTAAGGATGCATGACCCGTTGTCTGGTCTATGACTTTGCATTTCTAGGAATTCAGTATGATTAGGGTTGCACCTAGCTCCCTCCACCCTTTTCTTTGAAATTTCCTCTCATCCACAGACCCTGCTAAAGAAAGATGTTGAAAGTGTCGTGTTATTTTAAGATCCTATCTCCTTGACCACAGACAATTGGATCAGAGTGGACACCGGAGCCGGGAAAATCAAGCCATTCTCTGGGCTGGCACAACCTGGTTGTCTCCTCTGACTTTGGTGTTGGGACACTGAGAGATTAAGATCTAAGTTGGTGAAGAAGTAACAGAAGATCTTCTGGGTACCCTAAAACTGTGTCTTCTGAAGTATGTCCCAAACTCCTGAGAGGAATGAGACAGCTGGACCTTAGTAAAGAATCTTTAAGGAACACTGGCAAGTAATAATGTGTTAGAGGGTTGTAGAAAATGAACACCATAAACCACTATTCATTCATAGATGTCACATGTTTCTTCACATGTGCTGTTACTCTAAAGGCCTGCCAGGGAAGACTGAACCCGAAGGAGGCACTGGTCCCGTGAGGATAAGACACACGGGGAGCAAGCCAGGAGATGCACCCAACCTAGATCAGCCTAGCTGCCCCTGACTGACGGACCCACAGGCGTGAATACAGATATTTTGGGAGATGTTTGTTACACACTACCATGCCAATGGTTGACTGATACAAATCTCGTTGTTAAAGGTCCCGATTGGCCAGTTCCCTGCTTCACTGATCATTCAGGGCCTCAGTCTCCCTCTTGTAATTCCATCAGCCCCCTTGAATGTGGTCCTCATCTGCATCCTTAGAGCCTGGTCACAGGCCTGTGCAGCTTCCAGCTATCAGTAAAGGAAAAAGGCACAGAGAAGCACAGAGGCAATGTTTAAAGGCCCAAATGTGGAAGTTGAGTGCATCACTTATATTTGACAACAGTGGAGTCAGGACCCTCGCTGCAGAGAAGGCTGGGCAATGTAATCTCTAGCTACGTAGCCAGGTATCCAACTACCATGAAAGGAGAGGAAAACAGCTGTGCATGAACCATCAGCCATCTTCACTCTTAGATGGGAGAAGTGACTTAAAAATCTGTGAAGGTTTCCTTGACTAGCAAGATAGTAAGATAGTTTCTTAGCACAAACTGGACAGTGAAACAAATTTCATGCCACCTTCCGTAGATGACAATGAGAAAACATGATGGCCCTGAGGTGTCCCATTCGTGTCCACATTCCAAGAGGGACAAACATAGGTACTTATGTTAAGAGGGAGTGAAGAGGATGCTGAAGGCCTCAAAAACAGGTCATAGCAGAAAGGTTGAGGACCTTGGGGATTTTCAAATGGAAAAGAATGTTTGAGGAACAAAATGACTACCCTCAAAATTTGTTACGGCCAAGAGAGAGAAGGCTTATTCTGTAAAGTCTCCAGAAATAGAAGATTATAAGAAAAAACTGCAGAGAAATATATTTATGCTCACTCTCAGAGAAGAAGATTCTAGCAAAGAGGCCCAAAATGATTTCTACAACAAATAGATTTTGGACTAGAAGATACAAAAAAATAATATGCTGGCGTTTGTTGAGTACCTACCATGTCAGATACTACTAGCAACGTTCGCATAGTTTGTTTCAACTGTGAAAGTCTATACACTGATAACACAGCATCCTATATTCTTTTGAAATATTCTAAGGAGGCTGCTTACCTCGACTCAGATTAATTTGTACTAGTTCCTAAGAATCTTCCCTTTGTCTCCAAATTTCTGGAGGCAACTTTATTGCAGCTCTACCTACTTTTCTTCAAGCCCTCTTTTTGGAGACTCACCAACAGTCCTGCAGAGAGCATATGTAACTGAAATTTGTGGAGTAGAACCTCCCGGGAAGAAACACCTGGAGATGTAGTACATATACCAAGTTGTGGGTTCTGTGGTAGATGAAAAAATTGGCCTGGGCAGGGAAAGACGGAATAGTATCACTCAGTAATTTTCCGATTCCCAGCAGAAACCTTAGATGTTTTGGGGAGGGTGGGGAGGTTACAGTCCTGACCAGCACAGTTTTGTGGTGGCCCACGTGTCTGCCGCAATACCGCATTGGAGAGTCTCGAGGATGCTGCCAAGAAGGCTGAGCCGGCTGGTTTTGAAGCTCTGTCCAATGCACAGATGACCAGGACCTTTCACAGACCTCTTCTGGGAGCCGGTGGGAGAGACGCCTTTCCTGATATGTTAGGAGTTAACTGAGGGCTTGTTTGTATCTCCTGAGACAGCGTTCACAGATCTCCCAGCTGTTTCCACCTAAGTCGGCCCCAGTCTCTACCGTTGTGTTCTTCTCCCACTGGGAACCCCAGGCAGGAGACAGGAAGTGCCCTCAAGGAAGAGACCCTAAAACTCCAAGTCTTCTCAGAACTTGAGAAAAGCTTTCATGTTGTGTGTTAATACATGCCTTCGGTGTGTGGTCAGTTCTTCCCACATGTTCCCAGGAAGTTAATAGAGAGTCTAAAGGGTACAGTTCAGTTCAGCCACTCAGTCATGTCCAACTCTTTGCGAGCCCATGAACCACAGCACGCCAGGCCTCCCTGTCCATCACCAACCCCCATAGTTTACTCAAACTCATGTCCATCTAGTCAGTGATTCCATCCAACCATCTCATCCTCTGTCAGCCGCTTCTCCTCCTGCCTTCAATCTTTCCCAACATCAGGGTCTTTTCAAATAAGTCAGCTCTTCCATCAGTTGGCCAAAATATTGGAGTTTCAGCTTCAACATCAGTCCTTCCAATAAACACCCAGGACTGACTTCCTTTAGGATGGACTGGTTGGATCTCCTTGCAGTCCAAGGGACTCTCAAGAGTCTTCTCCAACACCACAGTTCAAAAGCATCCATTCTTCTGTGCTCAGCTTTAGGAAGCTGTTTGACATGTAAATATTGCAGTTAAGCTGACAGGAAGGTGCACAGAGGACATTTGAAGCACAGGCACAGGATGGAACAGGCAGCCTGTCTCCTGCAAATGCCATGATCCACCTCCCAGCCCTCCACAGCCTGTGTCTTCTAAACCCTGGTGCCCTCAATCGGCCAGATGTTAGTAGAGGTTTTGGAGAAGGAAATGGCAATCCACTCCAGTACTCTTGCCTGGGAAATCCCATGGACAGAGGAGCCTGGCAGGAGATGGTCCATGGGGTGGCAAAAGAGTCAGGCACAGCCTAGTGACTAAACAACCTAGGAGAGTTTTGCTGCATCCGGAGGTCACAGGCATCTGGTGTTCTAGTCCTGTGACCTCATGGGATGAAAGGCTCACAATCCAGCTTGGCCTTTCCAGCAACAAGAGCTCCAGTTGGCTTCCTCTGATACATTTAATGGAAAGCCTGATTCCCCGCAGTAAGTAATAGCTTTCCCCAAGACAATATAGAGCCTAATCAGAAATGCACGTTCTTTTTGACTTCCTAAGGCCCTCTCACCTTTGTCTTCCACTTCTCCTGTGTTGACAAGTGTTTGTCAAGTGTTGTCAACCATTTGACAAGTGTCATCAAATTAGAGAACATTCTAGAACGGCTGTGAAAGGTCTGTGTGAAAAGACACGGAAGAGGAAGTAGAGGGTGATCGGCAGCAACACAAAAGGCACGTTGGGAGTTCATGATTGTAAAATGGAGGTGATAATAAAAAGTACTCACTACATCAGGCTGTTGTGAAGATTAAATGAGTCCATTTGTGTAATCAGAACAACGCTTGCTGGGCGGTGACACAGGAAGTCTCGACCACTACTATCAATAGTAGAAATGGATAGATTTTGTCCTTTCAGGAGAGCTTGAGCGGTGAGACTCCAGTCATGTTCTATTACCTATTATCAGACGGAGATCTCAGAGTAAATATAATTAAAAGTAAACACAATAAATACAGGAAAGCAAGGGGAGGCAGAACACATTTGTCTTGACGTGAGATGACTCTGAGGTATTAAGTTCAGTTCAGTCGCTCAGTCATGTCCGACTCTGCGACCGTATGGACTGCAACATGCCAGGCCTCCCTGTCCATCACCAACTCCTGGAGTTTACTCAAACTCATGTCCATTGAGTCGGTGATGTCACACCATCTCATCCTCTGTCATCCCCTTCTCCTCCTGCCTTCAATCTTTCCCAGCATCAGGGTTTTTTCCAGTGAGTCAGTTCTTTGCATCAGGCGGCCAAAGTGTTGGAGTTTCAGCTTCAACATCAGTCCTTCCAGTCCTTTCATCATAGGGGACTGGAATGCAAAAGTAGGATGTCAAGAGATACCTGGAGTAAAAGGAAAATTTGGCCTTGGAGTACAGAATGAAACAAGACAAAGGCTAACAGAATTTTGCCAAGAGAACGCACTGGTCATAGCAAACACCCTCTTATAACAACAAAAGAGAAGACTCTACACATGGACATTACCACATGGTCAATACCAACATCAGATTGATTATATTATTTGCAGCCAAAGCTGGAGAAGCTCTGTATCATCAGCAAAAACAAGACCAGGAGCTGACTGTGGCTCAGATCATGAAATCCTTATTGCCGAATTAAGATTTAAGTTGAAAAAAAAATAGGGTAAATGACTAGACCATTCAGGTATGACCTAAATCAAATCCCTTACAATTATACAGTAGAAGTGACAAATAGATTCAAGGGATTAGTTCTGATAAGACAGAGTACCTGAAGTACTATGGACAGAGGTTCATGACATTGTACAGGAGGCAGTAACCAAAACCATCCCCAAGAAAAAGAAATGCAAAAAACCAAAATGGCTGTCTAAGGAGGCCTTCCAAATAGCTGAGAAAAGAAGAGAAGTGAAAGGCAGAGGAGAAAAGGGAAGATATACCCATTTGAATGTCAAGTTCCAAAGAATTACAAGAAGAGATAAGAAAGCCTTCCTCAGTGATCAGTGCAAAGAAATAGAGGAAAACAATAGAATGGGAAAGAATAGAGATCTCTTCAAGAAAATTAGAGATACCTAAGGAACATTACATGCAAAGATGGGCTCATTAAAGGACAGAAATGGTATAGACCTAACAGAAGCAGAAGATATGAAGAAGAGGTGGCAAGAATACACAGAAGAACTATACAAAAAAGATCTTCATGACCCAGATAACCATGACAGTGTGATCACTCACCTAGAGCCAGACATCCTAGAATGTGAAGTCAAGTGGGCCTTAGGAAGCATCACTACAAACAAAGCTAGTAGAGGTGATGGAATTCCAGTTGAGCTATTTCCAGTCCTAAAAGATGATGCTGTGAAAGTGCTGCACTCAATATGCCAGCAAATTTGGAAAAAACTCAGCAGTGGCCACAGGATTGGAAAAGGTCAGTTTTCATTCCAATCCCAAAGAAACGCTATGCCAAAGAATGTTCAAACTACCATACAATTGCAGTCACCTCACACACTAGCAAAGTAATGCTCAAAACTCTCCAAGCCAGGCTTCAACAATACATAAACCATGAACTTCCAGATGTTCAAGCTGGATTTAGAAAAGACAGAGAAACCAGAGATCAAATTGCCAACATCCATTGGATCATTGAAAAAGCAAGAGAGTTCCAGAAAAACATCTACTTCTGGTTTATTGACTATGCCAAAGACTTTGACTATTTGAATCACAACAAACTGTACAAAATTCTTAAAGAAATAGGAATATCAGACCACCTTACCTGCCTCCTGAGAAATCTACATGCAGGTCAAGAAGAAACAGAACCACACATGGAAAAACAGACTGGTTCCTAATTGGGAAAGGAGTACATCAAGGCTGTATATTGTCAGCCCTGCTTATTTAAATTATATGTAGAGTAAATCACACAAAACGTCTGGCTGGATGAAGCACAAGCTGGAATCAAGTTTGCCAGGAGAAATATCTATAACCTCAGACATGCAGATGACACCACCCTAATGGCAGAAAGCAAAGAGGAACTAAAGAGTCTCTTAATGAAAGTGAAAGAGGAGAGTGGAAAAATTGGCTTAAAACTCCACATTCAGAAAACTAAGATGATGGCATCTGGTCCCATTACTTCATGGCAAATAGATGGGGAAACAGTGGAAACATTGAAAAATTTTATTTTTTTGGCTCTAAAATCACTCCAGATGGTGAAAGCAGCCATAAAGTTAAAAAATGCTTGCTCTTTGGAAGAAAAGCTATGACCAACCTAGACAGCATATTAAAAACCAGAGACATTACTCTTCCAACAAAGATCCACCTAGTTAAAGCTATGGCTTTTCCAGTAGTCATGTATGGATGTGAGAGTTGGACTGTGAAGAAAGCTGAGTGCTGAAGAATTGATGCTTTTGTACTGTGGTGTTGGAGAAGACTCTTGAGAGTCCCTTGGACTGCAAGGATATCCAACCAGTCAATTCTAGAGGAAATCAGTCCTGAATATTCATTGGAAGGACTGATGCTGAAACTGAAGCTCCAATACCTTGGCTACCTAATGAGAAGAGCCGACTCATTGGAAAAGATCCTGATGCTGGGTAAGATTGAAGGCGGAAGGAGAAGGGGACAACAGAGGATGAGATGGTTGGATGGCATCACCGACTCGATGGACATGGGTTTGAGTAAACTCCGGGAGTTGGTGATGGACAGGGAAGCCTGGCGTGCTGCAGTTCATGGGATCTCAAAGAGTTGGACACAATTGAGTGACTGAACTAGTATACATACATATATCTTTGATTTGGAGATACACATATACGGTTTTTCTATTTCTCTGGAGAGCCCAGACTAATCCAGTAGTGAAAGGGTTGATGCCTGACCCAGCAGGGAGACTTTGGGACCTTCCTCCAGCCATTGTGGCAGAAAATCATTGTGACTAGTTAGTTCCTGTGTGTGTGTGCATGTTGTTATTTGCTCAGTTGTGTCCAACTCTTTGTGACCTCATGGACTGTAGCCCACCAGGCTCCTCTATTCATGGAATTCTCCAGGCCAGAATACTGGAGTGGGTAGCCTTTCCCTTCTCCAGGGGATCTTCCCCACCCAGGGATGAACCTGGGTCTCCTGTATTGCAGGCAGATTCTTTACCCTCTGAGCCACAGTATCAGCGATTAAACATTTTGGCTTCCCCACAGGCATGGGCCTCTGACTGCACCGAGCAACAGTGTCCCTGGAGAGCCTGAGTGGAGCAAAGGAGGAGTCAATGTCTGGCCTTCTGCCTCTCACCAGGTCCCGCACACCCTGCCCCAAGCTGAGGCGGTCTTCCCTGCCTGCCCAGCATCAGCGCCTGCCCAGCAGGCCTGAGCCAAGATGCTTCCGTAAGTCATTGCTATCTGTGAGTGAATCTACTGACGCTGGGGCTGTGGAGAGGGGACAGGGCAGGGTTGCTACTAGGAAAGGCGTATCCCATCAGGGTTTGGCTTGTGATCAATTAGTGCTTGAGATCCAGAACCCAGATCTCTGTACCAAGAACCCATGTGAAAGGAAGCTAAACTTTGTCTTCATTCTTCCTGGCCACATCACATCACACACAGGCTCATGTGGGAAGGAGGTGCATGGTCTTTTCTGTTCTGCATGCGTTTTCCAGCCTAATCAGATGTAGGAGAGAAATGCGTTTAGTTTTATAAAGGAGTCGGTTTGTTACAGAAACTTCTGTAGGGAGACGAAGACTCAGATCCATCACAGGAAAGGGGACAAAAGCCCAGTTTTGTAGGGAGCTGCTGTTCCAATGTGCCTTCCCCTGGGGCCCATCTCAAAACATAAAGTGGTCAGAGATTTTCCCAGCACCCCTTTCACCACTCCCTCTCCTGGAGGAATGGTCAGAAGGAATAGGACTTGTCCTGACAGGAGACCTCCAGCTCAGCTACTCTTGTGGACTGTATTCAGCAGTGAAGCAATCTCAATGTCAGGTTTGTTTTTTTCTAAAGATCAGTTTCTGTCACTTTGTTATTGTTCAGTTGCTAAGTCGTGTCCAACTCTTTGCAATCCCGTGGACTGGAGCACGCCAGCCTTCCTTGTCCTTCACTGTCTCCCGGAGTTTGTTCAAACTCATGTCCATTGAGTTAATGATGCCATCCAACCATCTCATCCTCTGTCATCCCCTTCTCCTCCTGCCCTCAATCTTTCCCAGCATCAGGGTCTTTTCCAACAAGTCCGCTCTTCGCATCAGGTGGCCAAAGTACTGGAGTTTCAGCTTTGCCATCCGTCCTTCTAAAGGGCATTCAGGGTTTATTTCCTTTAAGACTGTCTGGTTTGATCTCCTTACTGTCCAAGGGACTCCTTGCTTTCCAAGAGTCTTCTCCTGTCTCTTAATGCTTGTGTAGCTTCAGTCTTTAGGTCTCTGATTCTAGTTGTTCTGTGAAAGAGTGAATGCCTCTGTGTGTGTGTGTGTGTGTGTGTGTGTTTGTGTGTGTGTACTGGGATGAAAGAGAGGGCGTGGGTGGGGAAAGAACACAGAAACACAACTAAAGCAGCACTGGAAGCTGATGGAGGAAGAGGAGACAGACATCCTTTCTGGGCTCAGCGGAGGCAGTAGATCAGAGCTGAGCTTCCAGCTCCAGAAGAGGCCTGTGGACGGGACCCTATCAGTGCAAACAGGGAATTAGAGCAACCCAGCTCCAGCCCAGGGCAGAGCAAAAGGCTCCTGCATAGGCCACCATCTGCCCCTTCATGGCCAGTTTAGACAGGGAGACCAGAGACCGGTGCCTGCTTTCTAGCCTTCCGCGACATCAGCTTTCCCGTTCCAAGCTTTGGCGTTCATCTGCTTCACTCAGGGGAAGACACGGGCAGTCCTATTGGTGCCAAGCTGTTGCTGTTTAGTCACTCAGTCCCGTCCGACTCTTTGCAACCCAGGGACGATAGCCTGCCAGGCTCCTCTGTCCATGGAATTTCCCAGAATACTGGAGCAGGTTGCTATTTCCTCCTCCAGGGGATCTTCCCGACCCAGGGATTGAACCTGCGTCTCCTGCATTGGCAGGTGGATTCTTTATCAGTGAGTGAGCCACCAGGAAAGTCCAGGATGTTCTATCAACTCTGGATCTGGGGCTCTTGGCTGATCCGTGGAGGCCACAGGATGCCAGGAGCTTCAGAGAGGAAGAGCAGGCCCCTGAGGACCCCCGAAGACGAAGCTCACCTACCGGGGGAAGCCAGCATGGGCTCCTCCTCCTGGCTCCCCTGACAACACCCCAGGCTACGGCTGCCATGGCGAGGGGAAGGGGTGGGAATGGAGTGGGAGGAGAGTTCCCTTGACTTAGATACTCTCTCAACGGGACCTGTAATGCCTTCTTGACATGGTGAAGCATCAAGAAGTCATTCAAGTTTCCCAAGGTTCTGTGAGCCAGCCTGACCTCTGACCCACTCAGAGGAACCTTCTAGAACACATGATATTAACATGATATGACGGTATTCTCTCTCCTCCGATCAGAGAGTGGGCTGTGGCCAGGTGTATTTTCAAAAAGCAGCATCTCTCACTATATACACTTTTCTAGAACAGGGGTCCCTCTGTAGCCTGCAGACTAGCCGCCTGTTCTTGTCAAGTTTTCTTGGAACACAGTCTTGCCCGGTTTGTCGATGGTCACCTCATCGGCAGAGTCCAAGAGCTGCAGCACAGACTGTATGGCAGGCAAGCCTGCCTGCCATATTTTTAAATTCAGGCAAGCCTGAAATATTTACTCTCCAATCCTTTAAGGAAAAGTTTCCTTGCCACCTCTCCACCCCCATAAAGAGGCTGGGGGCGCAAAAGGCCGTGTGGTTCCACCCGGCCCTATCTGAATAAACGCTTCTGGAACCAAGCTGTATTCCAAGCTGAGCTCTTTCCAAAGGACAGTTGGAGGCTAATCCAGTTACCATAGTTATACTGTTAGCAGAGTAAATCAGACCCGTGAATAGCTTTGTTAGGGGTCTCTTGGACTTCTGTCCTCTGTCTTATCTGAGAGGCAGGCTGTTCCAATGGAGGGCAGAAACGAGTCAACTAACCCTTCTGGTACCTACCTTGCACTCAGCAATAAAATAGTACACAGTATAGGTTCTTTGTCATGTAGTAGGTAAAATAGGGATAGACTCTAATTGTAAAGACAACATCTCCTAATAAAATGTAACTTTCTCACATTTTCATAGGTTTTTAGTATTTGGGCTTCCCTGACAGCTCAGTTGGTTAGACTCTGCCTGCAATGCAGGAGACTCTGGTTCAACTCCTAGATCAAGAAGATCCCCTGGAGAAGGGATAGGCTACCCACTCCAGTATTCTTGGGCTTCCCTGGTAAAGAATCCACCCGCAACGTGGAATACCTGGGTTCGATCCCTGGGTTGGGAAGATCCCCTGGAGAAGGGAAAGGCTACCCACTCCAGTATTCTGGCCCGGAGAATTCCACGGACTGTATAGTCCATGGGGTTGTAAAGAGTCAGACAGGACTGAGCAATTTTCACTTTCACTTAGTATTTGGATGAGTGGCTTTTGCATACTTTGTTTCATTTTTCCCCTTCCAAGAACCCTATGAGGTACTTAGAAATCTTTACTCCAAAAACACTGATGTGAAATTGAGCAGAAAGCTTAATGAGAAGGGGTGGGGCTTTGGCTGAGCCTTGTTGAAAGGGCCTCACTGGAGGTGGCAATGGAAAAGGGGGAGGGAAATCACAGCAGGCGGAGGGGGAAGCCAGTGTGCAGGCTTGGGATGCTGTGTGGGCCCAGCCTGAGCGAGCGGAGTGTGAGGTCAGCGCTGTCTCCCAAGCTGCTCGGAGAGGGAGACTTTCTAGGGGACCCGACCTGGCTCTAAACCCAAGTGTGGGCTTTCTGAGACCCCCCACACTGAACTGGCCCCCACGGGTATTCCAGGGCCATGCTTCCACCTGCACCCCAGGAGACTGTTCCTGTCTGCCCGCTCTGGTGCTCTGTGATCCTCCAGCCCCATGGCACATTTTCCCTGCCCCAGAAGTCATGCTGGCCAGTGGGCGTGGCAGTCACCAGAGAGGAGAGATCACTGTCTGTCTGTCCAGCCTGGAGTCTCTGCCCCACCTGTATCACCAAACCCATCCCCCACCCCGTCTCCTACCATCTTCCCCGACGGCCTGTGGGTCAGCCCCTCCCCTGGAGACCCTTTTCCCTCCGCTCTCCAGGAAAGTCAGCCTGGGTTATCATGAGGTCGCACTCTCCTAGAGAAGTGAGCTTTTAAAATTTTATGTATTTAAAATTTTTAACTGAAATACATTTGACATATAGCATTGTGTGAATTTAAGGTGTCAATGTTACTTTGATCCACATATATGATGCCATATGGTTGTCACTATAGCCATGATGAGGACCTCTATCGCATGATTGTCATCTTTTAGTAGTTGAAATAATTTGAGATGAGTTTTTATTATTATTATTATTATTCCTTTAAATATCTCAGCCCCTGCCTTTCCCAGGCCCCACTCAGCCACAAGAAGTACAGGCCAAGACCGGCCCACGTTGTCACCCAGACACGGGGACCGGGGTGTCTCAGCTTCCTGATGACCACCCGGGGGGGCCATCTGTGCCATGGGAACCAGGGTGTCTGCGCACAGGGCACAAACCACCTGTGCCCGCTGCCTGGCGCCGCTGTGAGCTGGGCATCCGAGTCCCAACCAGCCCCCCTTCCCCCGCCTCTGCTGGGCTTCCTGCATCCAATGATGGGTGCAGCTTCTGGGGCCCCACTCTGGGTCTGCATTCAGCTCCCCCCAACCCCACCCCAGTTGCTGGGCCATCCTAGCCCTTCCCAGGGACTCGTCTCCCTTCCCACTTCCTGCGGCTGGAGTGCAGATGTCTGGGATGCTACCCCTCGAGGACTAGGCTGAAACAAAGACAAGCAAGAAGCTGGTCACCAAGAATGAGGTCACAGTCTTAAGAAAATGCCTTTCTTTCTGGGAGGACTCATAGGGTTTCCCCCCACAGGGCAGCTTTTAATTTAAACTACTTCCAACTCACAGCAAGACTTGCCCCTCAGCGAGGTCTGCACAGATAAAAGGCTGAACTGTCTCGGAAGCCAAATGGACAGCGCAGAGTACCCGGAGGCATGACTTTAGTGGCGCACACGCTGCTGCAAGGCACTGATGGGCCGCTAAGAACTGTGGGCAATTCCAAATGGATTGGCTGCTCTGGGGAGAAGTGCACAGATTTATCTGAAAGGTGGTGGTCAGGGCACCCTTGGCAAAATAGCCACTTGGTTTTATGGCTGATTTAGTAGCTGTTTTAGCTGGTTTAAGTTCCTTCAAGCATTCAGCAATTAACCTCTTCTTAGAACGTTCTGGAAAATGATGTATCTTTTAAAGTCTACTGAACAATCAGCTCAGCTCCACAACACAGTCTCCATGCTTCCCAGGAACAAATGAGACACCTCAACAGTTAGAAATGGCATCTGTGTAAACAGATCAGGTAAAACTCATTGATTTGTGCAGACCCTTCTACGGAATTTTTCTCAGGTATAAGTTCACGTGACTGTCTTTAAAGAAGGATTGTACTTGGCATTTTCGTTTCTAAAAGTGAAAGGGTGGAAGCTGATGAGCTTGAATCCCCCAGATCTTGGATCTGCAGAGATTTAAACTCCGGACACCTCGCTTTCTTCCTCCAGAAAGAGGACAGGGAATTAGCTACCTCTTAAAGATGCCATGAAAATCAAATGGACAATCTGGGTGAAAGACCTTTGTAAACTGCAGCATGTTAGGTAGAAGATTATGAAAACCTCGTATCTCCCATCTCCTATCTTCTAGCCTCCCATCTCTTAGCCCCTCTCTTCTTTCACAGACACGTCAACTCCAAGTGTGCAAACTCAGCGTTTTGCTGGGAAAATTCCAAATCAGACCTGGAAGTGTTTTCAGTCTTAACCCAGCGCCCGTTTATATTCTCATCCCCAAACAGAGCTATGATTGGACCTAGAGTTCAGAATGAGTCACAGATTTCACAGGCTTTGCCTCTAGTGTTTTGACGTGTGTGTGTGTGTATGTGCACACGCGTGTGTCCTCCTGAATATCGGGTATAATCACTCACTGGGGTCACTCTGATTCGTGACATTGTAAACTGGGCACCCTCTACAAGTGTGCCCCCAGGATATTCCATCAAGGCCCCTGCGGGCCACAGTCAGCTCTGCAGTCTCTTTACTCTGGACACGCAATAAACAGTTGTGGGGTGGGGGGAGTCTGGACGGTGTTTGCCTGGGTCCGGGTGTTCCTTCTGGGCCCAGTTTGTTGAATTCTTGCATCTCTGTTGCATCTGGGGTTTCTATAACTTCACCTATTTTCTTTCCCACATGTGATTGTTATGGTTCTTGGCCCGGCACAAAGCTGCCCTCTGTGGCACATGAGCTGTTGCCCCGGAAACCTCACCATGGGCACACGAATTGCTTTTGGGCCATGCCATGCAGGTTACCGGATCTCTGTTCCCCTGACCAGGGATCAAACCTGGGCCCTCAGTAATGAAAGCCCATAACCCTAACCCCTGGGTCACCAGGAAATTCCCAGACATGGGCCCTTTTAAAGCAGGACAGAATTCCCCAAGGAAAGAATCCCCGTCCCCCAGAAAATGTACTAGTTTTAGAGACAAGGGCAGAAAAAAAAATCATAAAATTTTGCTTGGGATCCTGAATATAAAATTCCTCCCTAGTGTCCTCTCCTTCCCGCTAAGGAAGAGTGTTTGGGGAAGGATGGACTTGGGCAGGAGGAGGGGAAGGGTGGCCAGATCGTTTCCACCAGCGCAGTCTCTGGAGCTCCTGCACAGCTTCCGGTCAGCACCGCGGCCCGAACACTCAGGCTGACGTCTTGGGTGGATGTGGAGAGGGCCCCGGCCTGGGGGGGGTGGCTTCAGACAGAGCTGCAGACTCAACACTCCCTGCCCCTCCTTACCGCACTCTGGTGCTGGGGGTCTCGGTGGGCAGAGACCAAAGATCCGGGCATTTGGTGATAGTTTCAACAAAACTGCAACCCAGGGTGTGTTTAAGATTTTTTTTTTTAATCACCTTTTGCAATCAAAGGATTACAAATGGAAATCATTTCTTAAAAATACATGAATCACTACTGGCAGAGCTATTAGCACTCTTTCCCTCTCACCTCCAAACAATAACCTTATGGACCATGAGCTGTAGCAGTCTCTGAAGCAACTATAACCCCCTTCTTCTCTCCCGGGACTGCTCTGGGCTGTCCTGAGCCCCTGTTCCACCTCAGGCTGTGCCTCTGGGCCCTCAAACCCTCCCGCTGGGCCCCTCGGAGCTCACGCTCCACCATCAGTGCCTCACCTCTTCTCTGACCTTCCCCGCAGCCTCTTGCCCCAACTCTGGACCGGGGTCCGCCCTGAAGGCTTCATCTCCGCTTCAGCCCCACCAAGTGGAGACGCTCTGTTCTCATGATCGCCCTCCCTGTCTCCCATCACCACTTTCAAGCCGTTTTCCATCCTTCCACGTGCCAAAGTCCCAGCTCCCTTGAAGTTCATGCTTTCAAACTGGAGCATCTCAGCCCATCTCGGGTCCTGTCATCTAACAATCCCGAAGCGATCTCCTCTGGCCTGTGGAAGTTTCTAGCCCCTGACTCCCTCTCTCTTTCTGGCTCTGTGATCACAGTTTCAGGGCCACTCCAGAGGACTCGCCACACCCTTGGCATTGCCACTCTTTGACTCCTTCCTCTCCTTTGCACTTTTCCTCTGATGCATCCCCCCTGCCAGCCGCACCCCCTCCTCCTTAGTCATCCTCCTGACCTTGACACCACTGGTGAAAACACCACTCAGAAAACTTCCAGCTCACTTCCTCAGATGGCCCATCCTCACCCAGCCCTGCTTCCCCGAGGAGACATTGGGTTCCGAAGCCTCTGTCTGTTCATCAGCCCCCTCAGGTCCCCATGTCCCTCTTCCCCCCGAATTGCATCCTCTGATCCATCATGACCTGCCAGCCTCTGCCCACCACCTGTCCCCTCTCTCCCCGCCTTGTGCTCACCTGGTTAAACCCCAGCTCAGGTCAAATCCACCCAACCAGCCACTCCACACCTCTGCCTGAGTAACAAACCACCGCTGGAGCAGAACACACAGCCGTGCCGCTGGTCTCACCCTCAGTTCACGATGCCCATGAGTCAGGGGGCCTCACCAGGACGGCCGTAGCAGGCTCTGCCACTCCTGAACACAGGCTTTCTTTCCTGCCCTCAAACTGCCCATGTCCCCTCCTCCGGCTTCACTCCCAGATGACGATCTTGTCTGGGATTTTACCGAGAAAATAGAAAACAGTCAGAAATTCTCTCCCATCGTCCTAGCCCCACCTCTCACTTCACCTGCGTGCATTCCCAAACCCCCAGCTTTCCCTCTTGCTGAAATGAAGTATCTTTGCTCCAGTCTGGAGCCAACACCTCCCTCTTGCCTTCTCCAACCTCTGGGACCAGGGTGGGTCAGGAGAGGGTATATCTAGGGCCCCCGGGAGTGTACCCTCACATTTCCAGCCCTCGGGGCCCCGCTTGTTTCATTCCAGCCCTGGCCTGTCTCTATGTCTTCCAAAGCCATCTCCCAACCTCTTTTCGTATCTTTTCCCCAGACAAGCTCCCACCTCCTCTTTAACATTCCACCACAATTACGATGAAGTCATCAGGTCATTCTTCATTGTATGTCTACCCGCGGTTCGGGAACATAAGCTCCCCAAGGGCAGGGGACAGATCTAGCACCTTCACTGCTCTAACACCTCTCTGTGCCTCAGTTTGCCTATCTGTAGAATGGGAATAATAATGCACCCAGTAAACATGGGGTTTTATACTAGTCTCCCCATCATCCAGTAAGTTCTCAGCCCATAGGAGGTACTTCATCAGTAACTGTGGAAGAAGGCAGGAATAATTCCAGGACTGATATATGGATGAAAATTCAGCAGGGTTGGGGACTTTTCTAAATGCAGTAGACTGTGGAAGGTGGCCGTGAAGTGCTGAAGGCAGGGACTCCAGGAGGCCCTGCAGCAGCTCATGGCCACCAGCACTCAGAGCCAACTCTTGGGCCCCATTCCCTGCTCCTCACGTGTTTGCAAACACGACCACCGGAAAAATCCTGAGATGTGGGCTTTGGTCAGGCTTCCCTTCTGGCTCAGAGGGTAAAGAACCTGCCTGCCCTGCGGGAGGCCCGGGTTGGATCCCTGGGTTGGCAAGAGCTCCAGGTTCGATCCCTGCCCCTGGAGCAGGGCATGGGACTTTGGTTTAGCTGCATGGGATGGTCTCAGAGTCCCCAGGCCTTTGCCATGAGGCACTGAGAGGTACCCAGACAGCTGCAAAGCCGGGAGATGGGGACAGCCGCTAGCTCCTAGCACCCCGCAGCCGCTGGCTGTGTGCCAGCCTGGCCTCCGCATGGCCCAGCTCCAGATCATCACTCCTGGCCCCTTTCCTCAGCTCCCCAGGGGAGACCCGAGCCGCTGTCTGTCTATTAGCAAAACATGTTGCAAAGAGAAACCTCTTTAAATATTTATTTTGAAATAGAAGTTGGTAGAGACACGTAGGCTCCTTCTAAGCCTCTGTATTTTTCTGAAAGGGCATTCCTGGGTCAAGAGGAATTCATCTTTTTGTTGGGAGCAACTCTTGAATAACTTGATTTCCAGTTGCAGAAATGTCTCTGTTTTGGTCAGAAACTCAGTGCTGGCTTTTTAACAGGATGTTGAAAATCCACATTGACAGTGGTAGCTCCTGCCTGCCTTGTACCCCTGTGGGTACACTGGCCGTTATTTGTCCAAGCCTGGCCGGGTTTAAGACTTTGCTGTTGGGGATTCCGTTCTGTGATGGGCAGAAGGCACAGTGAGGCAAAGCAGAGCGGGCACGCGGGGCCTTGCCCGCTCCTTAGCTGTGCAGTCCCAGGGAGCCGCTGCCCTTCTCTGAGCCTCAGTGTTCTCATCCATACAGTGGGGAGAATCCTGCCTTCTTCACACCATATGGTGAAGAGTTACGCTGAGGTCAGTTATGTGAGCCCTGACACAGGCAGTCTGGGGTGGGGTGACAGCAGGAGATGCTGGGAAGGCGCCCCGTGTGTAGGCTCCATCTGGGGGCAGAGGGAGCTTGAGGGGCTGAGTGCCACCCAGGGCACCAGACCCCTCCCTACATACCCAGGCCCCTCCTGCTGGGGCTTCCGAGGAGCTTCACTTACTAGAGACTTTATGAGGATGAGAACAGGTCTGCTGAGGGATGCCTGCCCCATAAGGTGGAGCAGAAGCTGTATCCAGTTTATTGTGGTAACTCAAACCTGAGTCAGCTAAAAACTGTGGTTAACTCAGTGGGTCGCAGGGTGGGGTCCACCAGGGTTCTTTCCCTCTTCTTCAGCAAAAGAGGCTGCCAGGTCACAGCTGAGCAAGTCTTCAGGGCCACTCTTAGCTATGAGGAGTAAACCATCAATTGTACATCAGCCACCAACCATGGCCAACAGCAGCACCAGAACCTCCACCAGGACTCACTTCTACACACCATCATGCCAGTGCCCACCCACAGTTACCACCTCCTCCCCCACTTTTGTCATCTCACATGCTCTCCCTACCATCACCTCCACCACCATCACCACCACCACCATCACCTCCACCATCATCACCTCCACCACCACCATCACCTCCACCAGCATCATCTCCACCACCATCCTCACCCCTACCACCATCACCCCCACCACCATCACCTCCACCACCACCATCACCACCACCACCACCATCACCACCACCACCACCATCACGTCCACCACCATCACGTCCACCACCACATCACCTCCACCACCATCATCACCCCCACCACCATCACCTCCACCACCACCATCACCTTCACCACCATCCCCAACTCCACCAATATTACCATTCTACCTGCAGCACCAAATCACCATCATGCCTTCCATCTCCCCCACCTCCACCACCATCACCACCTCCATACACAGCTCATCACCATCATCACCACCAGCTCCACCAGCACACCACCCTCACCATCAATATTACCACCATCATCAACACCCATCCCCCACCACCACTATTAACATCAATGTCCTCACTAAGAACATCAGCGTTCCCACCTCCATTGCACAAACCATCACCACGACTGTTTCCAGTCTACTATCACCAGTGTCCTGCCCCATAAATTCAGATCTTTCAGTTTGAAAAACAGGATATTGGTCTATACTCACTGGCCCCAAACCCTAAAATAAAGCTGAAAGGGAGAGGATTAGTAGACCTGCTTTGACCCTAAAAGAGGAGAAAGGAAAAGGAGTGGTAGTTTTCCCTTTTTGAGGCCTGGGGCCTAAGGATCTACTCACACCTGGTGATGAGCAGCATGTACATTTGGAAAGAAAACAGTAGCTGGCCTTTGGGGTCCAGACTCTATGATCTAGGGAATCCTTCTGAAAAAGAGTGATCAAGACCATCCCCAAGAAAAAGAAATGCAAAAAGGCAAAATGGCTGTCTGAGGAGGCCTTACAAATAGCTGAGAAAAGAAAAGAAGCTAAAGGCAAAGGAGAAAAGGGAAGATGTATACATTTGAATGCAGAGTTCCAAAGAATAGCAAGGAGAGACAAGAAAGCCTTCTTCAGTGATCAATGCAAAGAAATAGAGGGAAAAAATAGAATGGGAACGACTGGAGATCTCTTCAAGAAAATCAGAGATACCAAGGGAACATTTCATGCAAAGATGGGCTCAATAAAGGACAGGAACAGTATGGACCTAACAGAAGTGGTGGCAAGAATACGCAGAAGAACTGTACAAAAAAGATCTTCATGACTCAGATAACCACGATGGTGTGATCACTTACCTAGAGCCAGACACCCTGGAATGTGAAGTCAAGTGGGCCTTAGGAAGCATCACTACAAACAAAGCTAGCGGAGGTGATGGAGTTCCAGCTGAACTATTTCAAATCCTAAAAGATGATGTTGTGAAAGTTCTGCACTCAATATGCCAGCAAATTTGGAAAACTCAGCAGTGGCCACAGGACTGAAAAAGGTCAGTTTTCATTCCAATCCCAAAGAAGGGCAATGCCAAAGAATGTTCAAACTCCTTCACAATCGTACTTATTTCACATGTTAGCAAAGTAATGCTCAAAATTCACCAAGCCAGGCTTCAACAGTACTTGAACCAACTAAAGAGGCTCTGTTTAAAACATATTAAATTAAACAGGCTGAGAGGGAGTAATTATGAACTCTGTAGTGTGGTATACATTGTGATTTTTTTCTTTGGTTTTAGCATTCTCAAGCTTAGCAAGAATCTCTATTATGTTTAAGCAAATTTTATGTGCAACATGCCTATGTGTACTATTAATATGATTTTAAAAATTTTATTTTGTGATGAAAGGCCCTGAAAAGCTTTTGAAGAAAAACACAAATAAATGCAAGAGAAATAATAGATAAGATAATAATGATAAGATCCCTAACCGGCCCACACGGGAAAATTAAGGAAAAAAATTCTAATGTATCTCATTCTGGTTCTCCTCAGAGAGCTGAGATAAAGTGTGAGTATGTCTAAATGTGGGGGCACAATATGTGTGGGGGTGTAAGTCACATAGTGTGAATGTGTGTGTGTGAATGTGGGTATGTGAGCATGTGATCATGAATGTAAGTGTGTGCATATAAATGTGGGTGTGCACATGGGAATATGTGTGTGGGCATTGACTGTATGTAAATATGACTGCATTTGTGTAAGAGTTGTGAATTTCAAAGCTCATTGTATGTGTGAACATGAGTGTGTATGTTGTTCAGTCCCTAAGTCCTGTCTGACTCTTTGTGACCCCATGGAAGGCGGCATGTCAGGCTTCCCTGTCCTTCACTATCTCCCTGAGTTTGCTCAAACTTATATCCATTGAGTCAGTGAAGCCATCCAACCATCCCATCCTCTGTCACCCCCTTCTCCTCTTGCCCTCAGTCTTTCCCAGCATTAGGGTCTTTTCCATTGTTTCAACTCTTCGCATCAGGTGGCCAAAAGACTAGAGCTTCAGCTTCAGCATCAGTCCTTCCAATGAATATTCAGAGTTGATTTCCTTTAGGATGGACTGGTTTGATCTCCTTGTAGTCCAAGAGACCCTTAAGACTTGTCTCCAGCATCACAATTCAAAAGTATCAAGTCCTCAGTGCTCAGCTTTCTTTATGTCCAGCTCTTATATCCATTCTTGACTACTGGAAAAACCATAGCTTTGACTATTTGGACCTTGGCAGGCAAAGTGATGTCTCTGATTTTTAATATGCTGTCTTAGGTCTGTCATGGCTTTCCTTCCAAGGAACAAGCATCTTTAAATTTCATGGCTGCAGTCCCTGTCCGCAGTGATCTTGGAGTCCAAGAAAATAAAATCTGTCACTGCTTCTACTTTTCCTCCTTCTATTTGTCATAAAGTGATGAGAGTTTGTTTGCAAGTGCAAATGTGAGTATGGATGTGATTGTGTGAGTACAAGTTGTGTGTGAAATGAGTGTGCATATAAGTGGTGTGAGTGTGAATGTCATCGTGCATGAATGAGAGTGTAGGTGAGGGTGTGCATTTACTATGCAAGAGGATCTAAAGATGCACCTTCACAGGATCCTGACTTGGAGAGCCCACCGTTTCTGAGCACAGATGCAGCTCTTCCCACCCCAGGGAGGCCTGATGGGAACTGGAAATGGGGAGGGGGCCCAGCTGTCCCCCTGGCCCCCCACAGGGTTCACTGATGCCATGCTCCTGGCATGGCCCTCATTGCGTGTAGCCATCCTGAGGCTGTGGATTAGGTCTAGCTTATGCAACTACAGCACACGCCTCATGAGAGTAAAGACTGTCTACACCGCACAAACCTGGAACTACCCCCCAGATCCAGACACAGAACATTCTTAGAATGACCCTCCCCTTTTACTCTCAAAAATCTCCTGGTTGGGATGATGAACCCTTTAGTTCTCCTAGGAAAGTCTCACCAGGCTTTATCCTCAGCCCCCCTGAAGGAGGGTGGATTCCATTGTCCATTAATGTGACAGCATCTTCTGGCCTTTGAGGAATATTTTATACATGACAGAGAGTCAAAGTAAATGTATTGCAGATGTTTGGGAACCAGGGAGGGTTCGATGATATCAGCTTGACTTGATGTGTGGATGCTAGAAGGTGGAAATTATTAGAACAAATACCTTCATGGAAACTACCATTAATCCCAAGTGTTTGAACTTCCCTTTACCCCATCTCCACCACACTGGCCTTCCCCTGCCAGACTTGGCTTCCATTAAAGGAATGAGTCATCTCCATTGGGAACCATATAGAAACTGTAGGGAAGAGTATGGAATGTGGTGTCTGCCTGGCTTGGCCTTGCAACTTATCTATACCATCAGCCAGCTCTGTGTCTTTGGGCAAGTTAGTTAACTTCTCGGAGCCTCAGTTTCTTTATCTGTGAGAGGAATAGTAATCTGCTTGGCAGTGTTGGGGTCAGGCTTAGAGTTAATGAATACAAGATATCTGGCACATACGTATCAAAGGTACAACTGTTGTTTAAGTCAGATTTAAGAATCAGAACAAAAGCAAAGTGGCAGAATGACTTTTACCAAAGTGGCCACAACACTGTTTCCAGTCCTGATCATCCTTCTAGAGTTTTCCACTCTTCATGAAGATACAGAGTCAATCTCCCCTCCCCTTGCACCTGGGTGGACTCTGTGACTGCCTCAATGAGTAAAATGGGACAGTAGGAATAGTATGTAACTTCCAAGGGACAAGTGAAAAAAAGCTCTCTCTCTCTCTCAAGATGCTCCCCTGGGAACACACCCACCATGCTGTGAGGATGGTGGTCCATCCAACCCCAAACTCACCCACAGAGAGAAAGTGTGTGGAGAGACCCACAGAAGCAGGAGCTGAGGCCCCCAGCCAACAGCCACGACCAACCAGCAGACTTGTGAGTGAATGAGCTTTTAGATGATTTCAACCCTCATCTTAGAAAGAAAGCTTTGACAAACCTAGACAGCCTATTAAAAAGCAGAGACATACTTTGCTGACAAAGATCCAGATAGCTATACTCCTGGTTTTTCCAGTAGTCATGTACAAATGTGAGAGTTGGACTGTAAAGGTTGAGTGCCGAAGAATTGCTGCTTTTGAACTGTGGTTCTGAAGAAGACACTTGAGAGTCCCCTGGACTGCAAGGAAATCAAGCCTAAAGGAAATCAACCCTGAGTATTCATTGGACGGACTGTTACTGAAGCTGAAGCTCCAATACTATGGCCACCTGATCCGAAGAGCCAACTCACTGGAGAAGACCCTGATGCTGGGAAAGAGTGAAGGCAAAAGGAGAAGGGGGCGACAGAGGATGAGATGGTTATATAGCATCACTGACTCAATGGATGTGAGTTTGAGAGATAGTGAAGTACAGTGACGTGAAGGACAGGGAAGCCTGGAGTGCTGTAGTCCATGGGGCTCACAAAGAGTTGGACATGACTTAGTGGTGGAACAGCAACAAATCCTCTGTTCTTGAGACTTCCAATTGAGGCCTTAGAAACTGAGAGACAAATACAACCCAACTCTGCTGTGCCCTGATTGAATTCTTGGCCCAGGAATCTGTGAGTATAATCAATGACTATTTAAGCTTCTAAGTTTGGGGATAATTTGTTATACAGTCATAGTAACTGGGGCTCAATGTATTCAGGGTTTTGTGGATGGAGCTGACATTAGTCACATATCTGCATCAGGCAGAGTGAATGTGAGCACAACTCTTCACTTGGGTCCATCCCACCTCAAAGGTAAAGAGTCTGTTACACACATTTGTCACATTGCTTGTGCCTGGAGCCTGATGTACCTGTTCCCACTGACAAATCTGATTCCATTGCTCAAACACAAAGTGGTCTCCTACATCCAAACTTCTAGAGCCCTGTCTATGGGACACAGAGCCAGAAAATGAGGCAGCTCCTTTATAACCAAAGATGCCCGAAGTTATATATGCAAATTGGCTGCTATCTTCTTCAAGCAACAGTTGTGTAAACTCTCATCCTATTTCTTTATTTTCTGTCCTCAAAGATGGAAACTTCACCCAGTGCCATGAACACATCTGGAGAAGGAGAAAGACTAGCAAGGCCTTAAGTAGCAGCCAAGGGCCATCAGAAAAATCCAACGGCAGCAAGGCCAGCATTCCAGACTGGCCCAAACCAAGAGAAATGTGTTCAAGGGCAGAGAGCGCTCATAGAGCTCTACTATGGCCTCGATCCGGGAACAGGTCATGGCAAGGAAGTTAGCGTAACACAGCTGTGAGAGCATAAGCTTTGGGTCAAGGAAACCTGGTTCAAATCTGGTTTCTCCACATACTGGCAGCGTGACCTTGGTAAGTTCTTCACCCCCTCAATCTCCGTCACCTATAAATATAGTACCCACCTGTTGCAGAGGTCTCCAGTGGTCTACCAAAGATACTCATCTTGCATCTTCACTTACAGCAGGGACACAGCTGCCTAGCATCTGAGTTGGACCATGTGAACTGATAGACCAATGACCCGTGCAAGCAGAGGGCATACGCGTCCCAACCAAGCCAAGGTGGTGAGTGTCCAATGTGCACTGCCCACCTGTCATCCCCTTTCATGGTGACCTCGGAGGCCCCAAGTTGAAGATGGGGACTTCACAGGATAGAGTGAGGCTGTTGGTTATAGCAGGGAGCCCATCCTGACTCAAACATTGTTTTAGAGAATAGGGACATACCAAATGACAGGTTCTATAAAGAGCTATTTACCATTTGTCTTCCCCATTTGACTGATGGAACAACAGGGCAAGGACTGGGCCCTATTGACCCAGAGTGTCCAGTGTAGTGAGTGTCCAAGCAGTGAGTAAATTTGAACTGATTATTGCAGCTTGATTAAGAGAGGAGAGTTAGATTACGGACTCTATAGCCATAGAGGAAGCAAAATGTTGGTGTTAAAGAGACTATTAGGGACTTCCTTGGGCTTCCCTGGTAGCTGAGCTGGTAAAGAATCCGTCTGCAATGCAGGAGACTCCAGTTTGATTCCTGGGTTGGGAAGATCCGCTGGAGAAGGGATAGGCTGACTACTCCAGTATTCTTTGGCTTCCCTGGTGGTTCAGATAGTAAAGAATCTGCCTGGATTCCACCCCTTTGCTGGGACGATCCCCTAGAGAAGGGATAGGCTACCCACTCCAGTATTCTGCCTGGAGAATCCCCAAGGACAGAGGAGCTTGGCAAGCTACAGTCCATGGGGTCTCAAAGAGTCAGACACAACTGAGCGACCAAGTACATAAACACTGGTGGCCCAGTGGTTAAGAATTCACTTGCTGACGCATGGGACATGGATTCAATCCCAGGTCCAAGAAGTCCCCACAGGCTGCCGAGCAACTAAGCCCGGTGCCACGACTACTGAGCCTGCACGCTCCAGAGCCCGAGCACAGCAATGAGAAGCCCGTGCCCTGCAGCTAGAGAAAGAAGACCCAGCAAAAACAAACAAACAAACAATTTTAAAGAATGTTACATCAGCACTTCATTACCAAACATTTTAACACTTGTCAAAAGTACCAAAAATGAACAAACAAAAATCCCACTGAGCAATAAAGTCATAATTTTCCAATTTGGAACTTTGTGCCAAACGGATCAAAGAAATGCATTTTCTCAGTAGTAAATTTTGGAAACTAAACTGTACTGTCAGATATTTTTTAAAGTTCCACAAAGCTTTTACAACTTAATTAAATGGTTAACTTAAACACTAGTTCATGTTTCTAGCAAAAGAAGCTGAGGAATCTAAGTGAGGAAATAGTTGTGTAAATGCAAACTCAGTAGCAAGATTTGTACCTGGAAACAATACCTTATCAGTAACATCTGGGCTCTCTCTTTGAATTATCCACGTGAACAAACATGAGTTGTATTTATATAGCACATTTCTATCGCTTCCACTGTGTTCTTGCAACAACTCTGTTAGGGCACATTTTATTGTCATCATGTCACAGATGGAAAATCCATGAAATAAAGAGAGTTGTAATTTGGCCAGCATCTCACAGCTCATGGGAGATTCAGAAGTCATGTCACCTGACTCTTGGCACAAGACTTTTTCTTCACTAGACCTCCCCAGTTGATAAATGTTCAATGTGGATGACAACCCAACAGATATTATATCAAAGAAACTGTTTTTGAGCCCAGTCTGGGTAAGGTCTCAGGCTTGGGATAAAAAGTCTCAGTCTTATGGGATAAAGACTAAACTAAGACATAATCCCACTGTGTCCCAACAATAGAGCCATTGTTGTTGTTGTTCAGTAGCTCAATCATGTCCAACTCTTTGCGACCCCATGGACTGCAGCACTCCAGGCCTCCCTGTCCTTCACCAAATCCTGGAGCCTACTCAAACTCATGTCCATTGAGTCAGAGATGCCATCCAGCCATCTCATCCTCTGTCATCTCCTTCGCCTCCTGCCTTCAATCTTTCCCAGCATCAGGGTCTTTTCCAATGAGTTGGCTCTTCACCTCAGGTGGCCGAAGTATTGGAGTTTCAGCATCAGCATTAGTCCTTCCAAGGAACACCCAGGACTGATCTCCTTTAGGATGGACTGGTTGGATCTCCTTGCAGTCCAAGGGACTCTCAAGAGTCTTCTCCAACACCACAGTTCAAAAGCATCAATTCTTCTATGCTCAGCTCTTTATAGTTCAACTCTCACATCCATACATGACCACTGGAAAAACCATAGCCTTGACTAGACAGACCTTTGTTGGCAAAGTAATGTCTCTGCTTTTTAATATGCTATCTAGGTTGGTCATAACTTTCCTTCCAAGGAGTAGGCGTCTTTTAATTTTTATGGCTGCAATCACCATCTGCAGTGATTTTGGAGCCCCCCAAAATGAAGTCACCCACTATTTCCACTGTTTCCCCATAGATTTGCCATGAAGTGACGGGACCAGATGCCATGATCTTAGTTTTCTGAATGTTGAGCTTTAAGCCAACTTTTACACTCTCCGCTTTCACTTTCATCAAGAGGCTTTTTAGTTCCTCTGCACTTTCTGCCATAAGGGTTGGGTCATCTGCATATCTGAGGTTATTGATATTTCTCCTGGCAATCTTGATTCCAGCTTGTGCTTCTTCCAGCCCAGCATTTCTCATGATGTACTCTGCATAGAAGTTAAATAAGCAGGGTGACAAAACACAGCCTTGACATACTCCTTTTCCTATTTGGAACCAGTCTGTTGTTCCATGTGTGGTTCTAACTATTGCTTCCTGACCTACACATAGGTTTCTCAAGAGGCAGGTCAGGTGGTCTGGTATTCCCACCTCTTTCAGAATTTTCCACAGTTTATTGTGATCCACACAGTCAAAGGCTTTGGCATAGTCAATAAAGCAGAAATAGATGTTTTTCTGGAACTCTCTCGCTTTTCAGATGATCCAATGGATGTTGGCAATTTGATCTCTGGTTCCTCTGCCTTTTCTAAAACCAGCTTGAACATCTGGAAGTTCACGGTTCACATATTGCTAAAGCCTGGCTTGGAGAATTTTGAGCATTACTTTACTAGTGTGTGAGATGAATGCAATTGTGTGGTAGTTTGAGCATTCCTTGGGATTGCCTTTCTTTGGGATTGGAATGAAAACTGACCCTTTTCCAGTCCCGTGGCCACTGCTGAGTCTTCCAAATTTGCTGGCATATTGAGTGCAGCACTTTCACAGCATCATCTTTCAGGATTTGAAATAGCTCAACTGGAATTCCATCACCTCCACTAGCTTTGTTCGTAGTGATGCTTCCTAAGGCCCACTTGACTTCATATTCCAGAATGTCTGGCTCTAGGTGAGTGATCACACCATCGTGATTATCTGGGTCGTGAAGATCTTTTTTGTACGGTTCTTCTGTGTATTCTTGCCACCTCATCTTAATATCTTCTGCTTCTATTAGGTCCCTACCATTTCGGTCCTTTATTGAGCCCATCTTTGCATGAAATGTTCCCTTGGTATCTCTAATTTTCTTGAAGAGATCTCTAGTCTTTCCCATTCTATTGTTTTCCTCTATTTCTTTGCATTGATCGCTGAGGAAGGCTTCTTATCTCTCCTTGCTATTCTTTCGAACTCTGCATTCAAATGGGTATATCTTTCCTTTTCTCCTTTGCTTTTTGCTTCTCTTCTTTTCACAGCTATTTGTAAGGCCTCCTCAGACAGCCATTTTGCTTTTTTGCATTCCTTTTCCATGGGGATGGTCTTGATCCCTGTCTCCTGTACAATGTCACGAACCTCCGTCCATAGCTCATCAGGCACTCTGTCTATCAGATCTAGTCCCTTAAATCTATTTCTCACTTTCACTGTATAATCATAAAGGATTTGATTTAGAATTCTTAAAAAAAAAAAAAACGAAGGGAAGTAACCAGCCATGCTTGCATGAAATGTGAGAAGGAGCTGCCATACCCATGGATCCTGCTCTGTGGCTGGGCTGAGGAAAGGCAGCTGGGAGCAGAGATGGGGCACAAGGGTGTGCATCCTTTGGAACGTGGTTCCAACTGTCTCCCCGAAGCTCTGCAGACCCCTTTCTTCCCTGTAGCTTACGGTGCACAGAGTCAATCATTTCTTCCTTAACCCAAGGGCAGTCAGGTAGAGCTCACATCCTTTGCAAGCATGGTCTTGACTATTGGAACAGATGGGAAGGAAAAAGAGAGCTGCCCCCTCTCAGAAGCTGCAAGAAAGCTGTGCAGGAAGTGGGAGGGACAAGACCTCTCTGGAGACAGCGAGGAAAGCAGTGTTTCTCGAGTTGGGCATCAGATAAAGGACGAGGAGGACGCCAAGCTCTGAGCAGCTTGAATTTGAGATGATGGTAGGACGTATCCATGGAGACCCTGAGCTGGCAACTGGGATGTGGAGGTGCGTCTCCAGAGAGAAATGCCTGATGCAACTATGTACGTTCAGTCTTATATACACTCAGTCAAAAAGACTTCAATGAGAGGGGTTTTGCACGGTTTAAAGTGGTTCTGAATTTAAGAGAATATTATTAATTTGGTGGCACCATCTGCATGGAGGTAACAGTTGAAGTCGTGGACGTAGAAAATTCTCCAGGGAAAGAAGAGAATCTTGGAGAAACACTCCTCGTTAGTCAAAGACAATAAGAGCATCAAGGAATTAAGAGGAAACAGATCGCAAAAAGGAGGTCAGTACAGAGTCTGAAGAGGGAGAGGTTGAGCAGTGGTGAAAAGAACGAGGAAGCCCGTGAGAAGGCTGGTGAGAAAGCCTGTGAGGCTTGGATTTGAGGAGCAGGAAGTTCCTGGTGAATGGACTTGGACATGGCAAGAGGCCAGCTGAAGGATGCAGAGAAGTTACAGGTAACGATGTGTGCTGTTGGCAGCCCCCATATTCCTTGAGCTTTCCAGGGGGCTCCTGTAACTTTTCAGGGTGGAATCCACATCCTGGGCCTGAGGGACTGCTTCCCCAGGACCGCAGAAGGCCGCTATGCTCCAGGTGAGCCAGAAATAGCAGAGAACTGATACCTGTCAGAGGCAGCCCTGTCCGACTCTGTGCGATCCCATGGACCACAGCCCGCCAGGCCCCTCTGTCCATGGGAGTCTCCAGGCAAGAAGCGGGTGGCCATTCCCTTCTCCAGGGGATCTTCCCGACCCAAGGAAGTCAGGTGGGTTCTTCACCGTCTGAGCCACCTGGCTGGTGTATGAACACCCCAGCTTGCTTGCCCTGCCCTGGGGGTGCGGCAGTTCAGTATAGATTCCACACCATGTCTCAGATTCCCCCCAAGACTACACTCCAGGTGCCCATGTAGCCACAGTTAACAGCAGACTCTTTAATCAGCTGCATCCCTTTCCTCATCCGCTTTCTTCGCCTCCTATCAGCGCGATCCCTTCGCTCCCCGAGTCTTGCCTCCTATCTGTGCGTTCCTTGCGCTCCCCAAGTCCAGCACTTGCGCTTGAATCCCTGTCTCAGTGTTTGCTTCTGAGGGCAGCCGAGCCGAAACAGGTGATGATGTCATTTCCAGCCCAAACTAGGACACTTGTGAGTGTGAAAAAGGGTGGGGCTATTGTCAACAGTTATGCTCGGACACGTGCCTGGAGGTATGCCTCCCTAGGTTATATGCCTCTCGTTTGAGAAGCTGGACTGGGGCCAGAGAGGGGATGCAAAATTCAAATACCAGTTCCATATACTAACTCAGAGTGAAGTTGGTGAAGAATCCGCCTGCAAGGCAGGAGACCCCAGCTCGATTCCTGGGTCAGGAAGATCTGCTGGAGAAGGGATAGGCTACCCACTCCAGTATTCTTGGGCTTCCCTTGTGGCTCGGCTGGTAAAGAATCTGCCTGCAATGTGAGACATCTGGGTTTGATCCCTGGATTGGGAAGATCCCCTGGAAAAGGGAAAGGCTACCCACTCCAGTATTCTGGCCTGGAGCATCCCATGGACTGTATAGTCTGTGGGGTGGCAAAGAGTTGGACACGACTGAGCAACTTTCACTTTCTTTCATACTAAACAAGAGTGAAGTTGTAGGGAGGGTAAAGCTGCCTTTTGCTGAGTGAGCGTTTGCACCCTCTGCCCCACCACCCTTTCTGGACAGGAATATGTCCACTCAAGAGTGAGAAAACCTCTCAGGAGGAGAATGGACCGCAGAAGTAGGTCAGTGTCTGGTCCTCAGGAAAGCGAGGCTCATGCATTTCATGATTTTACGCTCAGAGGCTGTGAGCAACGCCATCAGCCGTGTAGTCAATAAGACACTCATCTTAACGGCCTCTCTGGGCGCCCCCTCTTGCTTCCTCTTTCTTTCCATTAGTAAGGTCAATGCGTTCCTCTCTCTAACTGCACAATCAGACAAACCTCTTCTGACAGCACATCCCTACCCTCTTTGTGGGCCCCCAGGCCTCAGGATATCGTCTGGAAACCCAGATCCTTCAATACCCAGGGTCTTTCCACTTCAGATGCTTCCACGTCTACCGTTTTAGCATCTCTCCTCTAAAAAGAGATTTTTTTTTTCCTGTCTCTGCAAGAAATTCTTTCAAGAAAGCCACTCCATTTCACCGCATGGTTGCCAAGGGGAAGCGTGTTCTGGAGGTCACGGTGCCGAGGAAGGACAAGACACTCACATTGCCCCCTCCCAGTGCAAGTATTAATCCCTGATCGCGCTTTAAGACCTACCTTCCATGTGATGGTGGTGCGGGCAAAGGGCCTCTGACGCGGGAGGAATCTCTGCCCTCCAACCCCCGGTGTTGGGCTGCGGTGCTGGCTGGGCCCCGTGGTTTTCAGGACCCCCATTCCTGGGAGGGTCTCATCCTTCTGATAGCCTGCTCTTGACAATCTGGCTTCAGCCACCCCGCCACCTCGAGTGTGAAACTGATAGATAAATAGACTGGGCTGAGACAAACACCCCCATGTATGAAGTCACTTCATCTTCACAACTCTGTGGAGTGAATCCTGTTATTAACCCTGTGTCACAAGTGAGAACTGAGATGCGCAGGGTCCAAGGAGCTTACTGGGGATCTCTCTGAGAATAAAGCTTGCATTTTGAGCAGCAGAAAGCAAAAGGCCAGTGGCATACTGTGTTAGACACAGAGGTAAGACTGACTGGTCAGCCAGGCTGATTAGGAAGGAAGTGCTCTGTGGGTCTGTTCCACAGAGTTCTCATTTGCTGAATGGATTAGGATTCAGTTCTGTAGCTAGGCTCCTGCCCTAGACCTCAAGGCTGGGAGGACAAGCTCCCGTGGGTGGCCCAGGGAAGAGTTGATCAGACACAGCTGGTGCTCCTTGGCCTCCAAAACCCAGCTCCCTCCCCAACCCTCAGCTTAGAAAGGTTTCCTCTCCTGTTAAAAGCCACCCAGATACCCTGGGAAAACCAAAATTGAAAGAGACACATGTATCCCATTTTTCATTGCATCAATATTTACAATAGCTAGAACATGGAAGCAACCTAGATGTCCATTGACAGATGAATGGATAAGGAAGTTGTGGGACAGATGCACAATGGAATATTACTCAGCCATAAAAAGGAGAGCATTTGAATCAGTCCTAATGAAGTGGATGAACCTAGAGCCTATTATACAGAGTGAAGTAACTCAGAAAGAGAAAGATAAGTACTATATTCTAATGCATATATACGGAATCTAGAAAAATGGCACTGAAGAATTTATTTACAGGGCAGCGGTAGGGATGTAGACATAGAGAATAGACTTATGGACACAGGGAGAGGGGAGGAGAGGGTGAAATGTATGGAAGAATAACATGGAAACTACATTACCATATGGAAGACAGACAGCCAATGGGAATCTGCTGTATGTCTCAGGAAACTCAAACAGGGGCTCTGTGTCAACCTAGAGGAGTGGGTGGGGAGGGAGATGGGAGGGAGTTTCAAAAGGGAGGGGATATATGTCTACCTGTGGCTGATTCGTATTGAGGTTTGACAGAAAACAACAAAATACTGCAAAGCAGTTATCCTTCAATTGAAAAATAAGTTATTTAAAAAAAGAGAAGCCACCCAGACTTTGCCTCTGTGTCCCAGGTCAGATGTGTTACCTCCTTAGAAAAGGCCCTTAAGAGCCTCCCACCGTCCACATACCCCTAGAGCCCACTCTTCTGCGTTCTTCTCTCTCTGGCCTCTGCACTGAACCTTGCTTGTCCTCGACCATGGTGGACTCACCTCCTCCAGACAGCAGGTGAGTGGGCCTGGGTTTCTTCCAATCAGACCAACAGTTGATGAACAAGCGCCCCCTCCACCCAACCACAGGTGTTTTGGGAGAGTCACACCTTTATTCGGAGGTCCACTTGCTGGATCAAGACCCCTGATGCTCCCCAAATACACTCATGATTTCCTGCCAGTGTCTTGGCTCAGACTGCTCTTCCCACCCTGACCCATCTCTGCATGTCCAAGCTCCACCCATTCGTTAAGCCACAGTCGCCACAATGCCAGATGCCCAGCCCCTCACCCCTCACAGGAAGTCCTCTGCACCCCTCTGAACCTCTGTCTGTACCCCTCTAAGGTTATGCCTGCGCTGTGTTCTTCTTGGGAAAATGGAAGATGTGTATGTTTTCGGTCACATTTCCTTTTCTAGTCCGTAAGTCCATTAAAGGCTGGATTCAACTGTGTGTCTTCAAATGTGCTTAGCAGAGGGCTTGGCATGCCAGACGTTTTTTTAAAGAAAGAGAAGGGTCTACTTACAGAGAGCGTGGAAAAGCAATGTCTGGTAGGGAAACCTTTGGGAATGACGAATAATATATTTGCCAAATAGATGTTGTCCTTGATGCATCAAATCAAATAATATTTATATTGCAATTCCTGTCCTTCTATGGACACTGGGCCCAGGATAGCTCTGAGAATCCAAATAGATCCACTTTCTATACAGAGAAAGTAGATACAGAGCCCCTGTTTGAGTTTCCTGAGACATACAGCAAACTCCCGTTGGCTAGATAGCTAGTTTATTCTATCATTTAAGTTATATTAGTCGTGAGAGGGGACCTGAGGAAGTTTCAGATCCAAAGATCCCCTGGTTTCTCTTTTCCCCTTCATTTTTCTTTCTGATTAAAAATCACTGGAATTTTGAGAAGCCAGCTCTAAGTCTGTGCAATTTTCCTCTTTTAAAAAGTCTGATAATGAATTTATTACACAAGATTTACAGCAGGCTCTTCACTCCTTACTCTTTAGAAGCCATGTACCTTCTGAGCAGACTTGGGGGTAGCTGTAGGATCAGTACCAGCAGTAGTAGTCATAGTAGCAATAGTACTAGTAATACTCACTAGTACTCACTAGTACTCACTAATCCTAGTCTGGGCCAAAAAAGATGCCAAAGAAATGAAAACATCTTCAAAGTTAAGTCCCATACAGCTCATGATTCTGAGTATCACCATTGACGAGCTGTGTAAGCTGGGACAAGTTATCACAACCCTCTGAATCACAGTTTCCTCTTATGTAAAATAGAGCTTATATTTGTATCCACTCCACAGTGTGGTGGTAAGGATTAAACAGGACTGAGCATTTAGGACAAACAACTCACCGCCTGGCACAGAGTGACTACCCGCTAATAACTGGTGGTTAGATCTACGCTTGAAAGAAATGTTGAAATAGAACCAAGAAGTGATGATTGCTTTTGTACAGCTGGTGAGTATTTAATCTTTTCTTCTGTGCTTCCCACATTTTTCTGATATGTATCCACGTATGTACCTAACTCAGTTGCATCACCAACTACTGTCTATATTTAAATGGTAAACTTCTAAAAGGCAAAGATGCCTCATGTGCTATTTGTTTGAGTAGCATGATTCCAGGAACATGTAGACACAATATATTCTTAGCTCAGTGGTTTCCAACCGTGCGTCAAAAATCAGATTGGGCTGCAGTGGTTTTTAAATGCTTTTGGGGTCATGAAAGGTTTTTGAGAGTGAAATGAGTGCTGTGGACCGACTCCCAGAAAAATGCACAGCCAAGCAAAGTGTCCGTCACTGCATCCCTCCCCTCCCCAAGTGAGAGGCTCCCAAATTCAAGCCTTTAAAGTAAATCAAGCGAAAACAACTCACAAACACCGCCATGTGCCAGAGGCTTCATAAACTACATCTCATCTAATCTTTAGAAAAAGGCGCGGGTGAAGGGCCCACTCACACCTTCTGTGACAGTTCAGAGAGGCTGGGTGTCCAGCACGTGTGAGGTCAGACAGCTGAGCGGCTTCACTCTCCCAGCTCAGAAGCCGTCCTTGTTTCCTCATGGCCCACCAGAGATCATCCATCGATCCATAGGCAGGAGCCAGCATTTTCATGCCTGTTCTGCTGGTGAGAACCCTGAAGCCTCCTGAGAAGGCCTCATGGGAAGTGAAGGTGGTAATATCAAGGAGCCCGAGGTGATCTGAGCCTCAGGAGGCTTTACTCCATCCTGGCCAATGTCTGAGCATGGCATGTGCCAGGCCCTGGGCCAGGATCTGATACATGCCAGGTTATAAAGAAGCCCATGGCCTGAGACTTCCCTGACAGTCCAGCGGTTAAGACTTTGGGCTTTCAATGCAGGGGGTACAGATTCCACCCCCGGTCAGGAAGCTAAGATCCCCCATAGCTTGTGCCCAAAAAAAAACAAAACATAAAACAGAAGCAATACTGTAACAAATTCATTTTAAAATAACTTTTAAAATAGTCCACTTAAAAATATCTTAAAAATAAAGAAAGAAAGAAAAGGGCCTAGATGCAAGTAGGCCTAGACTGGGATTCTCGCTCTATCAGTTGGTTACTGTGTGACCCTGAGGAAGCTACTTCATGCCTCGAGCCTCAGTTTCCTTATTTGTAATGTCAGATTAGTCCACTCTTCATTGGGAAGTTACTCTACAGGTCAGGGGGTCTGACATTAGGAGAGCAGCCTGCTGGGGGCCTGCACAGAGTGGGTACTGTTCAGAGGTCAGCAGATGGATTGGACCTGTTTTAGGTGGTCAGAGAAGAGATCCTTAGAGAAAAACAGAAAGTCCTGCCCAGGAGAGGAGCCCCATGAGAAGGGCAGAGCAGGGCCCCTGCAGGAATACTAATTTCCTCATCTGTCCAGATCACTCAGCTGACACGCCTCTTTGTTTTCATGCTGCAAAGGGAAAAATATTTTCCTGGCAGTTGGGAGTAGAGTTTTTCCATTAATCTTCCCTCTGCATGTTGTTTCACCAAGATCGAAAGGGATACAAAACAAACCCCAGAATGTCACACCGAGGAGGAAGGGAAAATGCAGGCCCTCCAGGCTGGACACAGCTGAGCCGAGGCACAGGAGCAAGGGGACTTTCATCAGGGGGTGTGCTGGCCATGCCCAGCTGTACCCCCAGCTCACACACAAGAGCAGCTTCCCACACATCTCCCCAGATATTTGAATGCAGCCCTGAAAGCGTATTTTAATTCTGGACCACCAAATAGAAATGACTCGCCTAGGAAGTATGAAAACCGCCACTGGGGGGCCAGCCAACCCCCTGTCTCCTGCCCCAAAGCCTCCAGCAGGGGCTAAACCTCAGCTTTTCAGTTCTGGGGCTTGTCAGTTTCCTTTCAGCCATCTTTAACATGGATTTTGTCGGCCAGTCCAGCCTGATGTCCTATCCAGATACGGGCGCTCAGATGTGAAAAGCCTCCCTCCACACTTACAAAACAATAAACAAGGTCAGAGAACCAAGCCAGCTCTGCCAGCTCAGAGCCCAGCCAGGCTTCAGAGAAGCAGTCCCTGCCTCCTTCATCAATGGGGAGCTTGTTTCGCCACCGAACAGCTAGCTATTGATTATGCAACTGCCCTTTCTTTCACACCAGGGTGGGGCTGGGGTTGGGAGGGTCAGCCTGTCATCTGCATGTGAGCCTCTTGGCTCTTGACACGTTCCTGCTGCTTTGAAGCTACTAGGCCAGCAGGGGAGGTTGGGGAGAGAGGAAGATGCTCCTGGGGATGGATTCTTGGGGGGCAGGTTCCTGTTCAGCCTCTATAGAGCATGACTGTGGGGTGGAGGTGAAGCAGACAGCACCCCAGAGTCCTCAGTTCAGTTCAGTCACTCAGTCCTGTCCGACTCTTTGCAACCCCATAGACTGCAGCATGCCAGGCCTCTCTCCTGGAGTTTACTCAACTTCATGTCCATCAAGTCAGTGATATCATCCGACCACCTCATCCTCTGTCGTCCCCTTCTCCTCCTGCCTTCAATCTTTCCCAGCATCAGAGTCTTTTCAAATGAGTCAGTTCTTCCCATCAGGTGGCCAGAGTATTGGAGCTTCAGCTTCAGCATCAGTCCTTCCAATGAATATTCAGGACTGATCTCCTTTAGGATGGACTGGTTGGATCTCCTTGCAGTCCAAGGGACTCTCAAGCATCTTTTCCAACACCACAGTTCAAAAGCATCAATTCTTTGGCACTCAGTGCTTTCTTAGAAACTCAGTCCATTTCTAAGCCCCTCTCTGAACCTCTTCCAAAGAAACTCACCCTTCTTCCCCATTCAGTCAAGGAACAAAAGCCTTTGCCCATGAAGATTCGCGTAGGCCCTTCCAAGAAGTCATAAGCTCCCATTTCCATGAATCCTCACTGGGCTTCTTTGGGAACCTGCTCTCTAAATCCACAGGGCCAACCTACTGCCTGGCATGGTTAGGGCACAGCCAGCATTTACATTGATCCCTTCATGCGCATTGCCCCATTTCATGTTCATTTCAACCCTAAGAGAAGGAGGAGGAAACAGCAGCAGAAGAGGGTTGAGTAACTCTCCCGAGTCACCCAGCTGAGAATCAGGGAGCAGGGGTTGGAACGCCCCACAGCAGGACACCCTCCCACCACGCTGGGCTGCCTCCCACTGCATGAATGAGCCAACGGCCCCTGTGAGCTACAGTTTTCTTGTCTGCAAAATGGGTTTTTCTCATGTTTGCACGAGTTCATGTCTGTAAAGGGGCTCGAATTTCCCTGGTGGCTCAGTGGTAAAGAATCTGCTACCAAGGCAGGAGACTTGGGTTCGATCCTTGAATCGGGAAGATCCCCTAGAGAAGGAAATGGCTACCCTCTCCAGTATTCTTGCCTGAGAAAGTCACGTGGACAGAGGAGAGTGGCAGGCTACAGTCCATGGGGTCACAAGAGTTGGACAAGACTTAGCAACTAAACAACAACAACAGTGAGCCTCAGCATGCTTGGCACATACGGCCTTTTCCTCCAGTCAAGTAAGTATGTGAGCAGTGGTGGAAGACGCATGCTGAATAAGGAAAATATTCGGGATATAAAAGTGTCTGAAACTTATCATCTCTGCTCAGACATAGCTTACTCTTTGGGAACACAGTTTATTGGCGAAAGAAAAGGCTCACAGCCCTCTCATCTGACTGCCCAGATGCCCAGTGCTTTCCAGTATCCTACAGTCCTGTCCCAAAGGAAAACATCTAAGATGGCAATCCCCCAAGAGAGTTGATGAAGCATGCTGTCTACAAGGGCTGGGTCATCTGTATTTTTTAAAAGGCTGTAAGGAGCGGAATGGGGCTTTCCTGGTGGCTCATTTGGTAAAGAATTCACCTGCACTGCAGGAGACCCGAGTTCCATCACTGGGTTGGGAAGATCCCCTGGAGGAGGGCATGGCAACCCACTCCAGTATTCTCGCCTGGAGAATCCCAAGGACAGAGGAGCCTGGCGGGCTACTGTCCATGGGGTCGCAAAGAGTCAGACATGACTGAGCAACTAAACCAGCGCCAAAGAGAGGATGCTTGTCTCTATAAGATACGATTACTGTGGTGGGTCTGAGGCACCGAGGAACCTGGGGTTCTGCTGCTTACACGGCCCATTCAGAGACGCAGTCCTCAAGCAGCTGCAAACCAGAGGTGCAACTGTCCAAGGACCAGCAGTGGCCCATTTGTGAGAAGTGCAAGTGCAGATAGGCACAGGGTAAAAAAAGGGTGACCCCGCACATCTCCAAGTCTGCCCATGCCCTCCCAAGCAATCAAGATTCCTGAAAAGGGACATGAACTGGAACCCATTCTGACTGGCGAAGCAGAGGTCTTTTTTTTTTCCCTCTACAAAGAAATTCACTTTAACACTTTTAACTTGAAGACTTTGTATACATTACAGCGGTGCATTAGTGGTACAAGTTGTAAAATACTTTTCCATTCCTTTGGGTTTTGCATATGATGGTTCGAAGCAGAGGTCTTGAATTTTAAGTTCTCTGGGCCTAGTTTAGATACCTCGGGGCCCTTGGATCCCCACGCAGGGCCCTCTAACCCCTCCCGTCTTGGCTGGCTCCCCCCTCACCCTGTGACAGACTGACCTGGAGCCTCTGGGTCATCACTGGCGCCCCCTGCCCTGGGTCTCCCCATCCCACCTCTGCAAGGTGTCTCTCGGACACTTGACCACAGTGATGAGCCGCACGGGGTGCAGCACCGCCTCATGACCCCCCTGGCCTTTGTGGGTCTCCTTGACCAACAGGACTTCTCACCTGCCCTCTTTCTCTTTTCCTTCTAACCTGTCCCACAGCTGCCTGAGATTCTTTCTTTTTTTTTTAATTAATTAATTTTAATTGGAGGACAACTACTTTATAATATTGTGATGGTTTTGGCCGTACATTGACATGAATCAGCCACAAGTGCACATGTGTCCACCTATCCTGAACCCCCTCCCACCTCCCTCCCCACCTTATTATCCCTCTGGGTCGTCCCAGAGCATTGACTTTGGGTGTCCTGCTTCATGCATCGAATTGGCACTGGTCATCTATTTTACATAATGATAATATACATGTTTCATTGATATTCTCTCATATCACCCCCCCCTTTCCTTCTCCCACAGAGTCCAAAAGTCTGCTCTTTACATCTCTGTCTCTTCTGCTGCCTTGCATATGGGATCATCATTATCATCTTTCCAAATTCCATATATATGCATTAATATGTAGTATTGGTGTTTCTCTTTCTGACTTACTTCGCTCTGTATGATAGGCTCCAGTTTCATCCACCTCATTAGAACGAACTCAAACGCATTCCTTTTTATAGCTGAGTAATATTCCATTGTGGGTATGGACCACAACTTCCTTATCCACTTGTCTGCCAATGGACATCTAGGCTACTTCCATGTCCTAGCTATCGTAAACAGCACTGCAATGAACATTGGGGTACATGTGTCTCTTTCAATTCTGGTTTCCTCAGGGTGTATGCCCAGCAGTGGGATTCCTGGTTTGTATGGCAGTTCTATTTCCAGCTTTTTAAGGAATCTCCCTGCTTATTTAACTTATATGCAGAGTACATTATGTGAAATGCTGGACTGAATGAAGCACAAGCTGGAATCAAGGTTTCCAGGGAAAATATCAATAGCCTCAGATATGCAGATGACACCACACTTATGGAAGAAAGCAAAGAAGATGAAAGTGATGAAAGTTAACTCTTGATGAAAGTGAAAGAGGAGAGTAAAAAAGTTGACTTAACTCTAACATTCAGAAAACTAAGATCATGGCATCTGGTCCCATCACTTCATGGCAAACAGATGGGGAAACAGTGAAAATTGACAGACTTTTTGGGGGGCTCCAAAATCACTGCAGATGATGACTGCAGCCATGAAATTAAAAGATGCTTGCTCCTTGGAAGAAAAGTTATGACCAACCTAGACAGCATATTAAAAAGCAGAGACATTACTTTGCCAACAAAGATCCATCTACTCAAAGCTATGGTTTTTCTAATAGACATGTATGGATGTGAGAGTTGGACTGGAGAAAGCTGAGTGTCAAAGAATTGATGCTTTTGAACTGTGGTGTTGGAGAAGACTCTTGAGAGTCCCTTGGACTGCAAGGAGGTCCAACCAGTCCATCCTAAAGGAAATCAGTCCTGAATATTCATTGGAAGGACTGATGCTGAAGCTGAAACCCCAATGCTCTGGCCACCTGATGGGAAGAACTGACTCATTTGAAAAGACCCTGATGCTGGGACAGATTGAGGGCAGGAGGAGAAGGGGATGACAGAGGATGAGATGGTTGGATGGCATCACCGACTCAATGAACATGAGTTTGAGTACACTCCGGGAGTTGGTGATGGACAGGGAGGCCCAGTGTGCTGCAGTCCATGGAGTCGCAAAGAGTCGGGCACGACTGAGCGACTGAACTGAACTGACGACTGAAGGAATCTCCACGCTGTTCTCCACAGTGGCTGTACCAGTTTGCATTCCCACCAACAGTGTGAGAGGGTTTCCTTTTATCCACACCCTCTCCAGCTTTTATAGTTTGCAGACTTTTTGATGGTGGCCATCTGACCAGCGTGAGGTGATACCTCACTGTGGATTTGATTTGCATTTCTCTATTAATGAGTGATACTGAGCATCTCTTCATGTGTTTATTAGCCATCTGTATGTCTTCTTTGGAGAAATGTCTGTTTAGTTCTTTTGCCCACTCTTTGATTGGGTTGTTCATTTTTCTGGTATTGAGCTGCATGAGCTGCTTGTATATTTTGGAGATTAATTCCTTGTCAGTGTTTCATTTGCTATTATTTTCTCCATTCTGAAGGCTGCCTTTTCACCTTGCTTATAGTTTCTTTCATTGTGCAAAAACTTTTAAGTTTAATTAGGTCCCATTTCTTTATTTTTGTTTTTATTTCCATTAGTCTGTGGAGGCAGATCATAGAGGATCTTGCTATGTCTGCCTATGTTTTCCTCTAAGAGGTTTATAGTTTCTGGTCTTACATTTAGATCTTTAATCCATTTTGAGTTTGTTTTTGTGTATGGTGTTAGAAAGTATTCTAGTTTCATTCTTTTACACATGGTTGATCAGCTTTCCCAGCACCAGTTGTTAAGGAGCTGCTTTGATCATGTGACTTCCTCCCTCCTTATCAGCTGGAAAAACCCAGAAGGATAACTGACCTCACAGCATTGAAGGGAGAATTAAAAGAAATCACATGATGTGAAAACTATCAGTTTCACAATCAATGTTCAAGAGCGAATTGTTGACTTGACCTGATTGTTTGGCTTTTGCCAGTTTGGCAGGTGACCGGTTACCAACAACTGTCTGGATTCCAGGCAGTGAGGCTGTTAATAATTGCACATATCTTTTCTGATCGTCTCATCAACTCTGTAAATAAGATTCTTTTCTTAAACTCATTTTGTAGCTGAGGGAACCTTGACCCAGAGAACTGAAGTGATCTGTCCATGGTCCCCTGAAGACTGAGTGCAGAGCTGAGGCTCAAGTTCAGGGCCTTCTTGGTTTCAAAGCCTGTGATGCCATAAGCTTCACTCAATGATTCCTTCTTTGTAAATGCAATGGTGGGTGCTTGGGGACATGCTTGGGGAATCAGATGAGTTATAAATCCAGAAGGGGAGGCCTGGAAGGGCCTCAGCGGTCACCTGGTCCAATCTCCTCACTTCACAGATGAGGAAACTGAGATCCAGAGAGGCAGCCTACCCAAGACCCCACAGCTAGTGGCAGAACCTGGAGCTGTAGGTGTCTGAACACCCCCTTGTTTCACTGTGAAAAACAGCACAGGAATAGAATGGCTCAACCCAATACTAAAAAATGAACACCTTTGTAACCATCAGCCACATCAAACACTGGAGCATTCCAGAGAGCTGCAGATTTGCTGGTTGGAGCCAGAAGTAGGTGGAGCAGAGAGGAACACTTCCCTGGCCATCTCCTTATGTCATGGGGAGACGGACCCTGCTACCTCTGAGCCTTGAGTTCTGGTGGTGGAGGAGGAAGAGACGGACCCAGATCCACAAAAACAGAGTATGTCATCTAGAAAGTTCCAGGTAAGTAAGCTGTAGCCTGTACTTTTAGCATAAACAGTTTTTGGAGATAAAGATGGTGGAGAGACTGGACAGTCACCCACACTCTTCAATAAGATCCTCCACTGAAACTTACTCAGACTAACCAGGCACCATCGTAAACATTTACAGCCCTGTAAGTTAGATATCATTAGTCCCGTCGTACAGAAAATGATGACAGTGCAGGGAGGTTGCTACCTTGCCTTAAATCCCTTGACACAGAGGGGCCTAGGCCCAGGCAACTCCAGGTGTGTGCTTGACTTGCTTCTGCTTTTTGAAGTGGATTCCTCACCATGTCTCTGTGTGTGTGCTAAGTCACTTCAGTCATGTCCGACTCTTTGCAACCCCGTAGACTGGAGCTCCCCAGGCTGCTCTGTCCTTGGGATTCTCCAGGCAAGAAGACTGGAGTGGGTTGCATTACCATCCTCCAGGGGACCTTCCCAATCCAGGGGGAGTCTTTACCTCTAGCACCACCTAGAAAGCACGTCTCAGTTCACCCACCAGCAAAACAGAAGTAATGATTACACAAAGTATAGCACTTAGAGAAAGCTCTGCCCACCGAGACTCTTCCTGACATCAAGTACTGTATCTTATTGGGATACCTATGTAGTGAGGTATCGGGAGAACTAAATTCCTGTGTTTTTAAAGAAGCGTAGATATTCAATGGGATACGAATAGAACTTTTCCTCACAATGGAGTAGGACATATTTAATTTTAAATTTAGGAGGACAAGTAAGACCAATTTAAAGCACAAGGGCTTAAATTGGATTAACTTTACAATTGTTGTAACACAAATGAAATGATTGGGGAGATTGGAATAACTTAGCTCTCAGTGGGTTATTGTTGCTGTTGTTGTTTTGTCGATAAGTCATGTCTGACTCTATTGCAGCCCCGTGGACTGTAGCCTGCCAGGCTCCTTTGTCCATGGGATTTCCCAGGCAAGAATACTGGAGCAGGTTGCCATTTCCTTCTCCAGGGGATCTTCCTGACCCAGGGATCAAACCGGTGTCTCCTGCAAATGCAGGCAAATTCTTCACCACTCAGACACCAGGGAATCCCTCCCAATGGGTTGGCCTATACTATTTGCAAGTGTCTATTCTGTATGCCCCCTTCATAGATCACAGCCTTGTCATGGTGAAGGGGCTTGTGTAACTCAATGAAGCTATAAGCCATGCTGCACAGGGTCACCCAAGGTGGACAGGTCATAATGAAGAGTTTCTGACAACATGTGCTAGACTGGAGGAGGAAATGGCAACCCCCTCCAGTATTCTTGCCTAGAGAACCCTATGGAAAGTATGAAAAGCCAAAAAGATATGACACTGGAAGATGAGCCTCCCAGATCAGAAGGTGTCCAAAATGCTACTGGGGAAGAATGGAGGGCAATTACTAACAGCTCCAGAAAGAATGAAGCAGCTGAGACAAAGAGGAAACAACGCTTGGCTGTAGATGTGTCTGGTGGTAAAAGTAAAGTCTGAAGCTGTAAAGAACAGTATTGTACGGGAACCTGGAATGTTAGCTCCATGAATTGAGGTAAATTGGATGTGGTCAAGCAGGGGATAGCAAGAGTGAACGTTGACATTTTAGGAATCAGTGAACTAAAATGGACTGGAATGGACAAATGTAGTTCAGATGGCCATTATATCTACTACTGTGGGCAAGAATCCCTTAGAAGAAATGGAGTAGCACTCATAGTAAAAAAAAAAAAAAAGAAAAAAGAGAGAGTCTGAAATGCAGTACTTGGGTGCAATCTCAAAAACAACATAATGATCTCAGATCTTTTCCAAAGCAAACCATTGAACATCACAGTAATCCAAGTCTATGCCCCAACCACTGATGCTGAAGTTGACTGGTTCTATGAAGACCTACAACACCTTCTAGACTTACACCAAAAAAATACCTTTTTCATCATAGGGGATTGGAATGCAAAAGTAAGAATTCAAGAAATACCTGGAGTAACAGAAAAATTTGGCTTTGGAGTATAAAATGAAGCAGGATAAAGACTTAATTGAATTTTGTCAAAAGAACACACTGGTCACAGCAGACAATCTTTTCCAGCAACACAAGAGACAATTGTACACTTGGGCATCAACAGATGATCCATACTGAAGTCAGATTGATTATGTTCTTAGCAGTCAAAAATGGAAATATTCTATACAGTCAGAAAAATAAGACCTGGAGCTGACTATGGCTCAGATCATGAGCTCCTTATTGCAAAATTCAGGCTTCAATTGAAGAAAGTAGGGAAAACCACTAGGCAATTCAGGGTGACCTAAATAAAATCTCTTTTGATTATAAGTGGAGGTGACAAATAGATTCAAAGGGTCCATGGGGTCGCAAAGAGTCAGACACAACTTTGTGACTGAACAACAACAGATTTACCAGTATCTCATTATGGTTTGATTTTTCATTTCTCTAATGAATAATGATATTGAGCATCTTTTTATGTGTTTATTTGCCGTCTGTATCTGTAAAGGAAATCAGTCCTGAATATTCATTGGAAGGACTGATGCTGAAGCGGAAACTCCAATACTTTGACCACCTGATGCCAAGAGCTGACTCATTGGAAAAGATTGATGCTGGGAAAGATTGAGGGCAGGAGGAGAAGGGAACGACAGAGGATGAGATGGTTGGATGGCATCATCGACTTGATGGACATGAGTTTGAGCAAGCTCCAGGAGTTGGTGATGATAGGGAGGCCTGGCGTGGTGCAGTCCATGGGATCACAAAGAGTCGGACATGACTGAGCGACTGAACTGAACTGATCTTTGCTTTGGTGAAGGATCTATTCAGATTTTTTGCCCATCTTTTAATTGGGTTGTTTGTTTTCTTAATGAATCTTGAGAGTCTTTTGTATATCCTGGATAAAAGTTGTTTTTCAGATACGTGATTTGTAAATATTTTCTCTTAGTCTGTGACTTATCTTTATTTTCTTTTGCAGAATAGAAGCTCTACATTGTGATCAAGTTCACTTTACCAATTACTTTTGTGGTTTGTGTGTTTGGCATTCTGCTGCTGCTGCTAAGTCACTTCAGTCGTGTCCAAATCTGTGCAGCCCCACAGACAGCAGCCCACCAGGCTCCCCCGTCCCTGGGATTCTCCAGGCAAGAACACTGGAGTGGGTTGCCAGTTCCGTCTCCAATGCATGAAAATGAAAAGTGAAAGTGAAGTCACTCATTCGTGTCTGACTCTTAGCGATCCCATGGACTGCAGCCCACCAGGCTCCTTCGTCCATGGGATTTTCCAGGCAACAGTACTGGAGTGGGTTTGGCATTCTGCCTGACCCCAAATCAGGGAAATTTTCTCCTGTTTTAGTTTTACATTTTTACATTTAAAACTATGGTCAGTTTTGAATATGTTTTGTATAATATGTGAGATAAAAGCCAAAGTTCATTTTTGTTGCTACTGTTATATTTTTTGTTAAATTTTAAATACAGGGCTCAATATTACCTATTTTTTCAGAGGAGACAAACCAAATATTAGTTTATCTTAATTTTTTCATAGATTACATCTTCATATCTTACACAATTTGGAGTATACAATGAAAAATAAGTCTCCCATGTTGGTCCTGTGGGCCACCCAGATACCACCATTCCCCTATTCCCCCTCAAGACAGCCATTGTTATCAGTTTTTTATATATCTTAACAGGAATAATTTACACATTTATAATTCAACTGAGTTCAATTCAGTTCAGTTGCTCAGTGGTGTCCAACTCTTTGTGACCCCATGGACTGCAGCACGCCAGGCCTCCCTGTTCGTCACCAATTCCCGGAGCCTAGACAAACTCATGCCCATCGAGTCGGCGATGCCATCCAACCATCTCATCCTCTGTCATCCTCTTCTCCTCCTGCCCTCAATCTTGCCCAACATCAGAGTCTTTTCTAATGAGTCAGTTTTTTGCATCAAGTGGCCAAAGTATTGGAGTATCAGCTTCAGCATCAGTCCTTCCAATGAATATTCAGGACTGATTTCCTTTGGGATGAACTTGTTGGATCTCCTTGCAGTCCAAGGGACTCTCAGGAGTCTTCTCCAACACCACAGTTCAAAAGCATCAATTCTTCAGCTCTCAGCTTTCTTTATGGTCCAACTCTCACATCTGTACATGACTGTTGGAAAAAACCATAGCTTTGATTACATAGACCTTTGTCAGCAAAATAATGTCTTTGCTTTTTAATATGTTGTCTAGGTTTGTCATAGCTTTTCTTCCAAGGAGCAAGCATCTTTTAATTTCATGGCTGCAGTCACCATCTGCAGTGATTTTGGAGCCCAAGAAAATAGTCTTTCACGGTTTCCATTGTTTTTCCATCTATTTGCCATAAAGTGATGGGATCGGATGCCATGATCTTAGTTTTTTGAATGTTGAGTTTTAAGCCAGCATTTTCACTCTCCTCTTTCACTTTCATCAAGAGGCTCTTCAGTTCCTCTTCGCTTTCTGCCATAAGGGTGGTGTCATCTGCTTATCTGAGGTTATTGGTATTTCTCCCGGCAATCTTGATTGCAGCTTTTGCTTCATCCAGCCTGGCACTTCACATGATGTACTCTGCATATAAGTTAAATAAGCAGAATGACAATATACAGCATTGACATACTCTTTTCCCAACTTGGCACCAGTCCGTTATTCCATGTTGGATTCTAACTATTGCTTCTTGACCTGCATACAGATTTCTCAGGAGGTAATTATGTCTTTTTAAATAAATTATAAACTGTTCTCACCAAAAATAAAAAGAAATAAAACATTCCAGCATGCCAGAAACCCCTGCCATGCCCCCTTTTCTGTCTTCTCCTCAAGGTCACCCCTGTTCTGATTTTTATGGGAATCATGGACTTGCTTATTGCTATGGTACCATCATCGTCCCTGAACACTACAGTAAACCTTGAACTTCATAGTGTAATATAACAGTACATATTCCTTTGTGTCTAGCTTCTTTCATCAAATATTGGGTTTGAAGGTTTCATTCACACTTTGCATGTGGCTGTAGTTCAATCAGTTTCACTGTTTTGTAGTATTTGATCTGGGTTGAACAGTGTCTCTCCAAAATTTATGTTCACCTAAAACCTCAGAATGTGGCCTTCTTTAGAATAGGGTCTTTGCAGATGTGATCATTTAAAATGAGATCATACTGGATTAGGGTGGTGTCTGAACCCCATGACCAATGTCCTTACAAGAAGATATCGAGAGGAGAAGGTCATGATAAGACAGAGTGATGCAGCCACAAGCCACAGTGGTTGCAGGCAAGCCCCAGAAGCTATGGGGGAGACAGAGCAAAACCTCTGTCCAAGGAGCCAAGAGGAACCAGCCTGGCCAAAATCTTGATTGTGAACTTCTAGCGTCCTGAATTGAGAAGTATACGTTTCTGTGATGGGAAGTCACCCATTTATGGTAACTTGCTATGGTAGCGCAGGGGTCTAATACAGTATTCCACTGCACAAATCAGCCACAATGTGCATATAAATAAAGTTCCACTTCCAATCCATTCTGCAGCGGAGGTAGTTTGGTTAGTTTCAGGCTGGTAGCAATTATGAGTAATGCTTCTGGGAACACTGTGATCACGTGTCTTGGAGCAAAAGGCTGACACGCCTCCTCTATACCACACTGCTTCCTGCATGCTCAGCCTCTGATGGCTATGCCTGTAGAAACTCCTGGTCCTGTCATGAAGCAGACTCAGATGTAGGTAGAAAGGCTGACAATGCAATCGGCAGAGCCCTGGTGATGCCTCTCGACCTGTCCCAGCTCCAGCCCAGGCTGCAAAATCAGGGGCCCCTCACCCTCTCCTGCCCGAACCCTCCTCCTTGCCTCCATCTCTGGCTGTGCTGTGGACCTCACCCCAGCCATCACTTCCTGTTTACAGGACCCCCTGCACACACACACACACACACACACACACTGATGTTGACCTTGCGTCTACCCCAGCCAGTCTCTGATCCCCCTTTCAGCCCCTTTTTTCCTTTGCTGGTTGACTGGTTTGGGACTGGACCCGCTCTATTCTCTGTCCCGTGGACTCAGCCAATACATCTCCAGTGGGAAGTCCTTAAGGATGCATCCCTCTTGCAAGGAGAGGCTTTTTGAAGTACTTTCTCTCCACCAAGGATGAAATCCATTGGCGGTAGAGAATGGTCACTCCCAAGGACAGCAAAAGGTTGGGGGCAGAGCACAAAGGCATCTTGGGGAGGAAGAGGTGAACAGCATTTCAGTGGAAAAGGAGAAGCTGGTGCTCATGGCCACAGCACCTCTCCCAGAGACAGCATTATGGGCAAGAAAGAATGTGCCTGTCAGCTGCCAGAGGGCTGAGGTAAACGCCTGCCTCCACGTCTTCAGCGCCTGCTCCTCAGGATGACTCACTTTCTAAGCTTCCAGAGCTGTGACGACGATTGTTTATCTGACACGAACGTCGAACTTGTTTTCATGACTGCAATACTAACCCAAAGCCCGCTGGGTTGCCTTTTTCTGGAGTAACAACATCCTCTTATTATGAATTCTGTGTTTCACTTGGACCTATCTTCATAGCATTTGTATTTTTCTGTACAATTCGTTCTGGGAAATTGGGAAAATAGCAGTATTGATGTAGATAGAATTCCTTTTTTGTTTTATTCTTAGGGATAATCTACTGCTTTGATTGTGAAATATGATGACAGACCAATGGCTAACCCCACCCATCAGTGCTCTGAAGCCAGGAGTTGAATATTTGTTTCATGAGGATTTCAGCAGCCAAAATTCATTCATGGCTGCTCAAAGGTCTCCTACAGAAAAGTCTAGGGAGATGGTGGGTAAGGGGCTATAGTTGAGAATGGAAATGTTTAGGGTTATAGGAAAGCAAACTTTTTTGGAAAAAATCCTAAGTTTTCAAAGATGCCACGTCTTCTCTCCCAACTCATAAGTTAATGTGTTAGAGGTAGGGATATCAGTCAAGGTGAGATCAGGGAAGCATGATAAGTAATTTGGGAAAACACAGATCTGCTATAGAGATGAGATGGTGAATAATGGTGGGAGCTGGTGAAGAGGGCTGTTAACTGTGCATTTGGTGGGGGTCAATTCTGAAGTCACTATAGGTTGGCAGGCCAGGCAGTTAGGAAGAAATTCTGGGAAATGGAGTTCTGATAGAAGTAGCAGGCAGAGGTTAAGTCTGGAGCTCCATCACAGAGGCACCACTAAGCTAACATGCGCATGCCACTTGACTTGTGCCGGACACATTTCTAAACTCTTTGTATGTATTCAACTCATTTAACCGTCTCAACACCCCTATGAAGCAGTTGTTTTCATTATCCCTATGTCACAGTGAGAAAACTCAGAGAAGATCCTGAAGCTTCTAAGTCACAGGCAAACCCTAGTTCAATAGCAGGAATGCTGGGCAGTCTTTCATTCATCTTCTTTTTTTTTTTTTTTTACAGCCTACCGTTCTTTAATCCTGAATCTTGCTTTGTTTTCCTCTTCTGTTTTGAATCTCCTTGCCCCTCTCCCTATGAGACTTAAGAGGCTCTGGCTGAATTTTCTCGTGAGTGCTTTTCCTGGGATGATCGTTGTTCCCCTCTTCCCTGCAAATCATTTGACTTCCCTGCAAGTCAGTTTTCACTAGGTAATGAACTCAAATAGTGTTTAAACAACATTCATTAATTCTTGCTTTGTCTCTGAGGGTTGGCTGTGGGTCTGCTGATCTAGGCTGGTATTACCTGAGTGGTTCTGGCTTAAGTTAAAAGTCCAGATGGACTTGGCATCTCATTGATTTGGGGCTCATGTCAGATCCATGCATATTGATTGTTGCTAGAAGGCAGTGCCTACACAGGACTAGCACTTCTCATGATAATAGAAGAGGTACAGAGAGAAACAGGAGAGTCAGGAACTACTCCTTAAGACTAGGCTCAAGTCTTTCTACCACATTCTACGGGCCCAAGCACAAGTCTGGGTCAGGGAAGTATAAATATACATGGAAAATACAGATGGCATAGTGTGTCTCCAGAGGAAGGGGGAGGATTGGGGTCAATCATATACATTATTTAATAACACTGTTATTATTTAAAGGCAAGCAACTATTGGGGGCAGGAGGAGAAGGGGACGACAGAGGATGAGATGGCTGGATGGCATCACTGACTCGATGGGCGTGAGTTTGAGTAAACTCTGGGAGTTGGTGACGGACAAGGAGGCCTGGCGTGCTGTGATTCATGGGGTCACAGAGTCAGACACAACTGAGCGACTGAACTGAACTGAACTATCCTTAGGTTCTCCTTGAAATACATTTCTAGATCTCAGAAGAAAAACAGAAATGAGTGGATATTTCAGATTTGGAAAGATGATTAAGTGGTCAACAGTCAGAGGAGAATTTTAGGCATGTTCTCAGCTCTCCTCCCTACACCTCTTAAGGTCAAATTCCACCTATGATAATCCATCCTGTATCTCCATGACCCACAGGCATAGGTCCATTGATTGATGCCATCAACATACTGCTATATTTCCAGCATCAATTCTGGTGTGTTTATAGCCTGACCTAGGGGACAGAGGGCCCTTTCTAGGTTCTCACCATCTTCCATTTCCTTTCCAAACATCTCCAAAGACATTTATCCTCCACATATAGAAGTTGAACATGATTCTCAAGGATTTAAGGAACATATTGTGCCTTTAGGAAGAAAAATCTGCTCCATCCTTATGACTCAGGTGTGTCAGAAACATAGGTTGAATTTTCTTGCGTCTACGTATCTGCATCCTGTATCCTCTTATTTATTTGTTCATGTGTCATTTGTTTTAAAAAAATATTTTGTGTCCATGGTGGGGTGTGTCATCCATATTTCTTCTCTTGGGTGAGCTTTATGCCTGCTTTTTCTTCTGGGAAAAAATTAAAAACATTTTTTGGAGCTGAACTCATATTGGTCAGCTGAGTTCCCTGCAACTGGGGCAGCCCTCCTCCAAAAGAACTTCATCCTTGTAGAAGTCTTAACAACAACAACCATAGCATCAAACCAAAACCCAACCCCATTACCAATTCCCTGGGATACTACAAGCTCCTGGAGGAAAACAATGCAGGCTGTCTTCACATTTTAATATGCACAAGGCCTGGCACAGTTGGAATTCAAATGATCTTCGTTAATTAGATGAGTAAATTCCAAACCTCTGTGACACAGAGTCCGTTGTGACAACACTTCTGAAAACAATAACACTGCCAGGTTGAATCGCTGTGGATGTTATTTTCTACGGAAAGGTCAATTCTAGGCAAAATTATGACATGGATAAACAATTCTCTGGATTTCAGAATCTTGACTCTGTAGGTCCTCCCTCTTAAAATTCTACGTCCCTATATTCCTCTGGCTTATTCCCAGGCTGCAAAAAAAAAAAATGTAAATAAGGTTCAGAGCTATTTGTTTACTTTTTGTCCAAAACGATTTATCTAGTATCTATTATAAGTTAGGTACTATGTGGGTTTTAGGGGTTAAAAAGTCAAATACAGCAGGGTAACTGCCTTGAAGCAGTTAATGGGGGATATGAACAGTGTAATAGTGTGCACACACATGTAAACATATAATGATTACACATCGTGACAAATTACCAAATGTAATGGTAATCCAGAGGAGGTACCCTTAGTCCTTCCTGGAAGAGGTGACATCTGAGCTGATTCTTGGTAGATAAATAAGAACTGGGGTGTGGTCCCAGCAGAGAGAATGGCATGTCCAAGGACTCATGCTGGAGAGCAGTGAACATTCTTGGAACACCAGGAGTTCACCATGATGGGGGGAAATAGTGTTAGTTGGGGTGTGGCTGAGCTGTGTGGTCAGAGAGAGAAGCAAAGACGGATCATGCCTATCCCTCTTTAAGTAAGGTGACTTCTGAAGTGCTGGTTTATCCTGAGGGCAATGCAGAGTCATTGCAAGTTTGTAAACAGGAAAATGACCTGATAAAACCTGTGCTTTAAAAAGATACAGAGTCAGGGAGACCAGTTATGAAACCATCGCAGTGATCAGGCAAGAGGTTAAGTGTTCTTGTCTGGAGGACCCAGTTTGGTGACAGGTCACTCGTGACAGGCTTTTACCGTCCAATGCCCCCCCACAAGCTCTGGTCTGCATGCCTTGAACACATTACAAGCTTTGGCTACTTGATTCACCCTTGACTTGAACTTCCTTCTTTCATGACCATTTCATCCTGCCAAGTTTGGAGTTTACAGCCTACAACCTTTAATAGCTTTTCAGTACATAGTTCTCAGACTTTTTATTTCTTTTTAAGTGGAAAACTGTGGGGATTTTTCATGCACGAAACCCGAGAATGCATGAATGATTTGGTTCAAACTTCTTCCAAAATATTGACTTTGGATAAAGAACAAATAACCAAACGTTAGGCTGGAGCTCAAGAATAGGTTGGACATCTTTCTTGCTGCTTCTCCTAAAAAAAAAGAAGAAGAAGAAGAAGAAAGTGAAGAGAAAGGAAAAGCAAATGAGATTTCTCATTTCAGGAACTGTATGTATACATATAGCTGATTCACTTTGCTGTAGAGTAGAAACTAGCATGATATTGTAAAGCAACTACACTCCAATTTAAAAAAAAAACAGAGCTTTCTCATTTCATCATTTAAGAATTAGTATCTGAATAATACAGTAATATCCATGTGAAATTCTGTAATTCTACAGCAAACGACAGTATCACATTCTAGCCCTCAGATAAAAATGTCAGACTCAGTACTGCCTATCACGCTGAGTCCTCTCCTACCTTCCAGGCTGTGCCTGCATCCTCTCCCCAAACTGCCAACGCCACGTAGGCAAGGTCCCAGGCAAGAGTGGCCTGGGCTTCTTGTCATTAGGATATAAAGGAACTCTGTTCTAATGATTCTTCAAAATAAGCAATGATCAAGTAAAGTGAAAATTTTGCTTTTCACTTTCCCAGGCCTGGCTTCCCGCACCCGATTCTGAAGTTCCATAAGGCCACATGTGATCCAATGGGATATAACCTATTTTCTGTCCTCATCCAACCCCCTTATACCCAGATCCTGGATGCTATAGAAGCTCAGGAGCTGTTCTGCAAAAAACCACCATAAAACATGGGGACATAGAACAAAACAGTTCATTGTCTCTCACAATGCTGTGAATTGACTGGGTACTCAAATGCCTCGCAGGTACTGGCTGGGGTGTTGGGTGGTGAGAAGGTCCTCCATGGCTTCCTGCATGAGACTGGCAGTCGGGACTCAGCACCAACTGGGAGCTCAGCAGGGGCTGTTAGTGGGAGACCTCTATACTTCTCTGTTGGGGTTCTTCTCACGGATAATCGGGCTTCCTTACAATGTGGCAGCTGGCGCCCAAGGAGGGATGTTCCAACAGGTGAAGACGGAAGACGCTCTTCTCTTACACAGCTTCCGCTACGTTCCTTGGTTACAGCTGCTCACAAAGCTGGTACAGATTTAAGGGGAGAGGAAATAGACTCTAGTTCTCGATAGAGAAACGGCGGGATCTGTTGTATAAGAGCATGTGGGAAGGGAGAGAGACTCAGGACCATCTTGAGCAGAAATAGGAGGAAGCCTGTCCTTAGAGGCTGTGTGGATGGCTGATTTAGAAGTGCTGAGATCCGGGTGGTGACGGGCAGGCTCTCCTGGGCTAGGATCAGTGAGTAGCTAAAGCAGTAAACCCTTGTTATGGATCACTTTGTTAAAAACAAACCAGCTTTTAGGCTTGTTTCTTGGGACATGGCTGTAAGTATCCTTCCTATAAAAAGGCCGTTGGTCTCTTTAAATCTGGCCCAGAGCACAGTCTGATCCTGAGGGAAGGAGTCATGACCGCATCCTTCAGATGAGACTGGGCACGTTCAGGGTGGTATGGCCGTAGACTACAGTTTCCTTCAATGTACGTTGCCAAGCTCTGGGTGGTGACAACTTGGTCACAGTGGATGGACCCAGAGTCCAGGCCAGAGAAGCTGGACCAGAGGAGACAGCGGGCAATGAGAGACCTCTCCTGACACCCCATCCACCAGAATAATGTCTCATTGAGGGTGACTCCCCAACATGTTCAAGTGGAAACAGACATGCAGAAATGAACAGAGAGAGAAGCAGGGGGGAAAAGCAGCTGAGTCACGAGGGTGGGGTCAATGGGACAGAAAGAAATGGGCGCCCAGTCCCGGGGAACAAGGTGTTCAGGACACCAGAGGCATCGCTGGCCCAAACAGTGGACCTGTTACAGCTTCCTCTGCACCTGGCCTGAGGACGAATGCCCGGGGACACCCCTCTATCCTCCACGCTCCAGCCTCACTGGCTTTCTTTGAATTCCTGAAATTTACCAAAGTGCAGAGAAGGGCCTCTGCACCAACCGATCCCTATGACTAGAAGATTCTGCCCCAAGACCTTCCCCTCCAGGCTCATTGGAGCTTTCAAGCCTCAGTCACTTCTTCAAAGAAGTTGTTCTGGACCATGCAACCTGGAGTAGCTTCAGACCCTTCTCCCCTATCTCTCTCAGGCATATGGTCAGATTCTTGACTTCCTAGCACTTACGCCATCTGAAATTACCTTGCTCATTTACACGTTTTTATTATTTATCAGCCCTCACTCGAGTGAAGTTCCATGTGGTCAGGAACCTTGTGGGTTTTTACCCACCACTAGCAGACTCCCTGGAACCTGGAACACAGTCTGACATACCATCAGTGCCCAGTGTTTGCTCAGGTGGGTATCCCATTTCATTCCTCATAAATCGAAAGCACCTCACACCAACAGGGCAAGGGCCCCGAAAACCTTCGTGGTAGATGACTTTGTGGTGAGGAATGGCAAGGTGGCCCAAAGCCACAGAAATCCTCTGCACCGACAAATACTTAAGTTCCCTAAAGGGGCTTCCTTGGTGACTCAAAGGATAAAGAATCTGTCTGCAGTACAGGAGATCCAGGTTCCATCCCAGGGTAGGGAAGATACCCCAGAGCAGTGAATGGCTACCCACTCCAGTATTCCTGCCTGAACAATTTCATGGACAGAGGCGCTGGTGGGCTACAGTCCATAGGTCTACAAAGAGTCAGACATGACTGAGTGACTAACGCTAAAACAGCAAAACTAAGGACATTTTGCTGCTAAGTTGCTTCAGTCATGGCTAACTCTTTGCAACACTATGGACTCAAGCCTGCCAGGCTCCTCTGTCCATGGGATTCTCCAGGCAAGAATACTGGAGTGGGTTGCCATTCCCTTCTCCAGGGGATCTTCCCAACCCAGGGATCAGACTCACCTCTCTTAACGTCTCCTGCATTGGCAGGCAGGTTCTTTACCACTAGCACTATCTAGGAAGCCAAGGACATTTTGCTCCCCTGTAATTAACAGTGTGGTGCTGGAGAAGACTCTTGAGAGTCCCTTGGACTGCAAGGAGATCCAACCAGTCCATCCTAAAGGAAATCAGTCTTGAATATTCATTGGAAGGACTGATGCTGAAGCTGAAACTCTGATACTCTGGCCACCTGATGGGAAGAACTGACTCATCTGAAAAGACGGTGATGCTGGGAAAGATTGAAGGCAAAAGGAGAAGAGGGTGGCAGAGGATGAGATGGTTGGATGGCATCACTGAGTCAATGGACATGAATTTGAGGAAATTCCAGGAGATGGTGAAGGTCAAGGAAGCCTAGCGTGCTGCTTTCTGTGGGGTCACAAAGAGTTGGACACAACTTGGTGACTGAACAATAACAAGAATAATTAAATACATACTTTCCATTCACACCCAAGGACAGTCAAGATGACTCAAGAAATTTCTGGAAACTTTCTAAGACCTTCCTTACTTCAATGGCCCATCATCTGCCTCTCACTACCGCAAACATACATTTTAAAGTAACACTTATCAAGACATCCAGATTTGCAGATGATCTGCCAAAGCTGTATGCATGTTTCTCTGAGTCTAGTCCTCTAAACAAACATCCAATGTCTGAGGCATTATAGCCACTGGATCCTATAGACAGAGCATATGAGGTCAAAAGCTTTTCAGTGGTTTCTGAAATGCCTGAGATCTGAAAAAGAAAAAGAAAAAAAGAATACTGTATCTCAGACAGAATACATATAATGCAATAAATGTTTAAGTAAAATGCATGTGGAACAGGGTTTTTTCTCAATAGTAAATACTTCAGTACTATAATCTGAGGTTAGCCGAACCCATGGATATGGAGGGACTGTGGATACAAGGGGAAGACTGTAAAATCTATGTGGGTTAGCCCCCATGTTGTTCAAGGGTCAGTCGTCCCTCTTAATATCTTTGGGGTGGTGGGGATATTATTGAAAGCAGTGTGCCACGCTGCTGAACATCATAAAACAACTCTCACACTATTTGGTGACCCTAAGCCATGGTGACGTGGCCTCTTCTACACGTGAATCCATCTGTACATGAAATCTTTGCCTCACTGACAAAGTCTAGAGAAGCCAACAAGTATGTGCCTGATTTTGTGGTTTAGGGCATAGTGCGTGATTTGAGACCAGGATTCCCAATTCCAGTCTCAAGGATGTAACGTCCCATTTTCCCCATATGTACACTTGTCAGATCTCATGTCCTTGTTTTGGTTCAGAAAGCATGGCTAATTATGGAGGACAGGATCCGAGGATAACTGAGAAGAGGAAAGTGAGAGGGGTCTTGGGATCAAGGTTCCCTGACTGATCCCTAGGCCACCTCTCTCACCCCACCCTCCACCTCCATGTTTCCCAGTTGAAGCTCAAGAAAGGATTCAGGACCCATCCAGAGAGTCTTCTGGAAGTCTTGGAAACCAGATTAGGAAGGATGGATGTGAAGAAGGAGTCTGGGGGAAGGGTGCAGAGGTAACAAATAGTGGAGGTGAAAGTGAAAGAGAAGTCGCTCAGTTGTGTCTGACTCTTTGCAACCCCATGGACTGTAGCCTACCAGGCTCCTCCGTCCATGGGATTCTCCAGGCAAGAGTACTGGAGTGGGTTGCCATTTCCTTCTCCAGGGGATCTTCCTGACCCAGGGATCAAACCTGGGTCTCCCGCATTGCGGGCAGACACTTTACTATCCGAGCCACTCGGGAAGGCCCTAGTGGAGGTGGGAGGGTACTTAATGGAAAATATTCTGGGAGTCCCTCAGAGGTGGGCCTCAAACCTCAATTTTCCATACAAAGTTCTCTCAGGGATTCCCTGTCAGATATTAATTTCCTTCCTCTGGGGCTTCTCTGGTGGCCCAGTGGTTAACAATCCACCTGTCTGTGCAGGAGACACTGGTTCAGTTGCTGGTCTGGGAAGATCCTACGTGCCGCAGAGCACCTAAGCCTGTGCGCCACAACTACTGAAGCCCATGAACCACAGGGCCTGTGCTCTCCAACGAGAGAGACCACCGCAGGGAGAAGCCCAACCACCGCAACTGGAGAGCCGCCCCCAGTCGCCGCTACTGGAGAAAGCCCACAAGCAGCAACAAAGACCCTGTACAACCAATAAATACATAAACTTGTTTTTAAAAAATGTCCTTCTTCCACAGTGGAGCTCCAGGCGTGGTGCAAAGCACCATCAATGTGTATTTAATATTGGGTAGACAATTGAAGAATATGGGGATTTATAACAAATCTAAAGAAAGAAAATGAAGTCACTCAGTCATGCCTGACTCTTTGCGACCCCATGGACTGTAGCCCACCAGGCTCCTCCATCCATTGAATTTTCCAGGCAAGAGTACCGGAGTGGGTTGCCATTTCCTTCTCCAGGAGATCTCTCTGACCCAGGGATCGAACCCGGGTCTCCTGCATTGCAAGCAGATGCTTTATCATCTGAGCCACCAGGGAAGCCCCAAATAACAAATCTAAACTGTAACAAATCTAAAACTGCTTCAGATCCAGGGTGGGTGTAAATAAAGAGCTTTGTGATTGCCATGGTTTTCGTTTTTTCAGGGGCTGTCATTTCAGACCATAGCAGAGTAGAGACAAGTCATTGCACTTTTTTAAAGATCTCCAAAGTGTTTCCAGGGTCCTCCATCACAGTGTTCTGGCTGTCTGCAGGCTCTCAAGGCTGGCAAATTATCCTTGCTGCTGCTGCTGCTAAGTCGCTTCAGTTGTGTGGGACTCTCAGCAACCCCACAGACGGCAGCCCACCAGGCTCCGCCGCCCCTGGGATTCTCCAGGCAAGAACACTGGAGTGGGCTGCCATTTCCTTCTCCAATGCATGTAAGTGAAAAGTGAAAGTGAAGTCACTCATTCGTGTCCGACTCTTAGCGACCCCATGGACTGCAGCCCACCAGGCTCCTCCGTCCATGGGATTTCCCAGGCAAGAGTACTGGAGTGGGTGCCATTGCCGTCTCCAACTTCTCCTTGAGATCTAACTAAATCTTACCTGCAGAAGCTCCGGCCACCCAGCATGGGAGCCAGAGGAACCTTCCACCCATTTCCACATCTTCTTCGAGATGGTCCGGAAGCCTTTGGAGGCCTGATAGTCCCAGTCCCCACCGTCTCCGTTGTGGCTTGTGGAGTCGCTGGTTCTAGAACCTCAGCGTTGACTCTGCCCCTCCCTGAAGGGGTCTCTTCACGCCCGCCCCCCGGGGAGGAGAGACGGCTGGCCCTTTGCAGCAGGACCGAGAGCCGAGCTCCGTTTAAAGGGTGTGCGCCAGTGAGTGCGAAGCGGGCCCTCAGGCCTCCTCCTCACCCCCGGGCCTGCCGGCGGCTGCTGGCTGCTCCCCGGCACCTAGTGCGCCCAGGCTGGGCGCTGACGCTCCCCCGCGCCCCAAGCGGCAGAAGCCGCACCCAAAGGAAAAGGCCGCAGCCAGGTCAGAGGGCGCGGGGCCGCTGCGGTGGCCCGCGCATCCGGCCGCGGCGCTTCTGAGGAAGGGAGGAGTGGAAAGCAGGGCCCGCAGGCCTTCTGAAGGCCGCCCAGCCCACGGGAGAGTCCCCACGCGCCTCTGGTCGCCTGGAGGGACGCTGGAAACCTCCTGCAGCGTTTCTTCGGGCCTGAGGCCTGCCTCGACGGTCAGGGCTGCCGAGACAGAATGAGCAGGAAGGCGTGCCCGGCCCTGCGGCTCCAGGGGCAGGGGGCGCCTCGAGAAAGGGGCCGCGGGGGGGGAATCCGGCCTTGGGAGCGTGCGCCGCACACACGCGCAGCTCCGGAGCTCGTGGACACCCGAGGCCCCCGGAGGGAAGGGCCCACCGACACGCGCCGCCGTGGGCCGCAAGGGCACTGGCCTCGGCGTGAGGGCCTGGTTCTGCCGCGGTCTCTGGGTGCCACTCGGGGCCACAGGGGTTCCTGGGCTCAATCACTTGATTCAGCTGAGGCTTAAATTTGTGCCCCCAATGTTCCCAGACCTCCACGAGCCACAACTGGTGAGCTGGGTTCTAAAGATAAAATATAAAGTGAGACCATTGCGCATACAAAGAGTCCCCTTTAAATTCTCTTAAATTACTCACGAACGCAGAGACACACTTATTTTGAGAGGCATTTGTGAGATCAGAGACCCCCGAGAGGAAGCAGTCACATCTACCCATCCCTGCTCAGCTCAGGCATCCAATCCGCTCATTCAGAGGAATCAGGGTAACCAAGTAGCGAACACTGTTACATGGTTCTGGGTTTGGATTGGCTGTTTCTGAGTTTGCTGAGACCCTGTTGTCAAATTTGCATAGGTTCCATAGGCACGTTTTGCAATTCTAAGTGTATTTTGAATTATTTGCTAATTTTAAACATACACTTGCAACTAGAAGCTAAGGAAAGCTGTTATATGATTTTTGTTTTATTTATTGCAATGATATCTATGCGTATTTGCAAAATTTTTTCTAAAATACGAACAAGTATGATGAAATACACGGATTATCCATGACGTTAGATGCAGATGGACTAGGGGGTCCCTGGCAAGAAGGCTGGGATGGTCAAGTGGGAGACAAGTGAATGAGAAGGTCTAAACAACCCTCAACCTGAAATCTCCAGATGTCTATGCTTCCTAGGCAGGACTCTGCTGATTGACCCACATGGATACTTTGGTTTTCAACCCACATAGCTAATTTTGAAACAAAATTAGCTAATTTTGAACAAGGGTGGCTGGACTTATTTTCCTTTCACCCCTTGATTCTGGTTGCATTGCACGTATGGCCTCGTCATTTTTAAGATGTTAATTATTAAACTGGTTTATTGCTTGTGGATCTCACAGTATCCTAGGAAGGTAGGAAAAATGAGTACGCCTCCCATTTTCCAGATCAAGAAACTAAAGCCCCAAAACCCTAGGGTCTTGTCTGGGATCCAACAAGCTAAACGGATGTTAGAGTTGGAACTAGAACCCAAGCTTTCTGATTTGAAGATTGTCCAGATTCAAAGAAATTAAAACAGAGCACAGATTTTATCACTGTGCTTACCAGGAAGGGTTTGTTTGTTCTTGTCTTAAACAGAGGAATGGCCTGTGTGCTCAGGGAACTTCCCTTTTGGCCCTAGAATAGTTCTTTGAATTCTCAGCCTGAATTCCTCCAGACGGTATGGTTCACTGGACCCTGTTCGTCTGCCCCCTCTGGTGGCTGTTACGCACATAACAGGTCACAGGGCGGCTCCTAGGGCCGTGGTGGATTTCCCTTTCCTCCGTCCTGCATTTACCCCTGTGTGTGCCAGGCTCCACACCAGTGCCTGACATACACAAATAAATATAACAGAACACTGTCTCCTAGGTGCTTGACAAACAAGTGAATGGGTGACTACAAAACAGTGGGACAAATGTCCTGGAGAAGTGTGCAGAAAATGCTGGGCATGCAAAAGACACCTTTGCAGGGGAAGGAGCAGAGAGGAAAGGGAAGGAAGTGGCCTGAGCCAAGTTCCAAAGGCTGAGGAGGAGAGGGGAGGAGGCATTCAGAATTCAGGGAGCAGCTGGGATCAAGTTCAAGATGGTAGAATTCAAAGCACAGGTTGCAAGGAAGGAGAGCAGGAAGTGGGTCTGAGAGACTGACTGGGGCTGGATCATGAAAAGTTTTCCAGGTCACACTAGCATCTGAGTTCATATTCCCTGGGCTAACTGACCTCCAGACTTTTTCAATCATGTTCCCCATTAATAAAAATATTTGAGTGTGCATCCCCAACAAACAGATAGTTACTCATTTATACATCTTATGCTCAAGTATGTGTGCTAAGTCACTTCAGTCGTGTCCAACTCTTTGTGATCCCATGGACTGTAGCCCACCAGGCTCCTCTGTCCATGGGATTCTCCAGACAAAATACTGGAGTGGGTTGCCATGCCCTCCTCCAGGGGATCTTCCTAACCCAGGGATCGAACCCACGTCTTTTACATCTCCTGCATTTAGCACCACCTGGGAAGCCCAATGCCCAAGCAATGCAGTGTAATAGTTAAGAGCATGGGGTCTGGAGCCAAACAAAGTCGAAGTTCTGGTCTTGCTGCTTATTAGCAGATGACCAGGCAGCACAGGTTGTGAAGAACCCTCCTGCTAATGCAGGAGATATAAGAGATGCAGGCTCGATCTCTGGGTCAGGAAGATGCCCTGGAGGAGGGCACAGCAACCCACTCCAGTATTCTTGCCTGGAGAATCCTATGGACAGAGGAGCCTGGTGGGTTACAGTTCATAGGGTCGCACAGAGTCAGACACAACTGAAGCCACTTAGCACCCTTTGATCACGTAAGGTCTCTGGATCTCAGCATCCTCATCTGTAAACTGAGGATAACGGCATATCCACCTTGTAGGGCTGTGGGGAGGATTAAATGAATTAATTCAGGAGAACTTAGGACAATGCTTGGCATATCAGTTCAGTTCAGTCACTCATTCTCAAGCTTAGCAAGAATCTCTGTTATGTTTAAGCAAATTTTATGTGCAGTATGCCTATGTGTACTATTAATATGACTTTAAAATTTTTATTTTGTGGTGAAAAGCCCTGAAGGCCTTTTGAAGAAAAACACAAATAAATGCAAGAGAAATAATAGATAAGATAATAATGATAAGGTCCCTTTCCAGCCCACACAGGAAAATTAAGGGAAAAAATTCTAATGTATCCCATTCTGGTTCTCCTCAGAGAGCTGAGATAAAGTGTGTGTGTGTGTGTCTAAATGTGGGGGCATAATATGTGTGGGGGTGTAAGTCACATAGTGTGAATGTGTGTGCGTAAATGAGGATGTGTGAGCATGTGATCTTGAATCTAAGTGTGTGCATATAAATGTGGGTGTGCACATGGGAATATGTGTGTGGGCATTGACTGTACATAAATATGACTACATTTGTGTAAGAGTGAATTTCAAAGCTCATTGTATCTGTGAACATGAGTGTGTATGTTACTGTTCATTCCCTAAGTCCTGTCTGACTCTTTGCAACCCCATGGATGGCAGCACTCCAGGCTTCCCTGTCCTTCACTATCTCCCTGAGTTTGCTCAAACTCATGTCCATTGAGTCAGTGATGCCATCCAACCATCTCATCTCTGTCATCCCCTTCTCCTCCTGCCTTCAGTCTTTCCCAGCATCAGGGTCTTTTCCAGTGAGTCAGTTCTTCTCATCAGGTGGCCAAAGTATTGGAGTTTCAGCTTCAGCATCAGTCCTTCCAATGAATATTCAGCACTGATTTCCTTTAGGATGGACTGGTTGGATCTCCTTGCAGTCCAAGGGACTCTCAAGAGTCTTCTCCAACACCACAGTTCAAAAGCATCAATTCTTCAGTGCTCAGCTTTCTTTACAGTCCAATTCTCACATCCATACATAACCACTGGAAAAACCATAGCCTTGACTAAACGGACCTTTGTTGGCAAAATAATGTCTCTGCTTTTTAATGTGCTGTCTAGATTGGTCATAACTTTCCTTCCAAGGAGTAAGTGTCTTTTAATTTCATGGCTGCAATCATCACCTGCAGGGATTTTGGAGCCCAGGATAGTGATTTTGGAGCTCAAGCCTGGCACATAGTACATGTTCTATCAGCCAGTTTTATTACATGCCTTTATAATTTGGAACTAGTGTAAAATTGGAGTTGGGATTTACACCAACTAGGGGATCTATTTACTCCAAAAAAGTCTGTTTTAATGTAAATTTACTTCAAAATGTCAGGAATTATTCTAGTCTTGAAAATCTCCAACAAGGAGCAGACCACTCCTAATCCCCTTACCCACACACCTACCTAAGACAAAATATCTTCATCATCCCTTGATACTGGTTCTACAGAATTCACAGGTGTGGGTGATCCCTGGATTTAACTCAAAGCAGTGAGGCCGGGCTAAGGGTAGGGCCTGAGAGGTCCAGGTGTTGCTGGTGCTGGCCTCGGTACCACCCTTGGGAATTTTAAAAGGAAATACAAATATCAGATAAACAACATTTTAAAAACATTTTCACTTTGATAATTAGGACACAGCATATTTTTGTTCTCACTAAAAAATAATGGGTTTTAGCAAAGATTAAATATGCTTGATTTTTTTTTTTTTTTACATCTTGGTATAATACTTTGTAGTGTACCCATTTGAAGTTCTGGTTCTAAATTCAGGTTATTCTAGTACCCAGTTTTGAAGTAACTGAAAAGGAGCTTCACCAGCATAGACACCAAAAGAAATAAGTGCTTTATGGACCATGCCTAATAAATAGCGATAGTCATCCACCAATTATACAAAGGTATTTGTTAAAATTCAGCTGACAGTTTCCACTTTTCCTGAAGTCATGCACTTGTTCCTACAAAATAATTGAAAGGTTTTACCTTTTCCTAGTATTAAAAAGTTAGTTGGTGTATAAGTTAGAATATCCCGTTTCCAAGTTTTGAAAGTAAGCAGATATGTGAGTTTTTATAAGTGGCCCACTTACATAATTTTCAGCCTCAAAATCACATAACTCTAGAGAAATTTCTGCTATCCATTTCAATATAAACTCATGCTCTCCAAAGCCTGGGTTTATTTTTGAAAAGCTGTTACTGGCTCACACTTTGTTACAACATAACCTTTGCCTCCATACGACAAGTGTATTTATTTTTCCCAAGTATCTTTTAGGTACATTTTACTGACACCACTTTCATCATGGAAAAGGTCAGCAGATTTAGAGCATTGTCTGTTTATAAAAGAAAAATTTATAATATGTTTTAAGTTGACAACTTATTTAAATACTTTGCCACAGGAAACCCTTTTAACTTGATCTAGTACTGATTGGGAGGTAAGCTGTATTCCTCATCCCCAGTTACTCTACTTCCAGGCAGGGAGTTGTATACATAGTCACATGTATAAAACCAAAAGCCTTCACTGGGGCCCATGGATGAAATATACATCACTTCCACCAGCATAAATTTAATCTGGTGGTGTGCTGTTAAATGTTTAACCATCAGCAATCTGAAAAGAAGTCAAGACCCCAGAATAAACAGTCTCACCATGGTCAGTTTCAAGCTACCAACATGATGCCTCTGATGACAGGTTTGGTGAGAGGTCCACAGCCCCAGGGGCTTCCCTGGTAGCTCAGCTGGTAAAGAATAAGTCTGCAATGCCAGAGACCCCAGTTTAATTCCTGGATCGGGAAGATCCCCTGGAGGAGAGCTTGGCAACCACTCCCGTATTCTTGCCTGAAGAATCCCTGTGGGCAGAGGAGTCTGGAGGACCACAGTCCATGGGGTCGCAAAGAGTCGGACACGACTGAGTGACTCAGCACAGCACAGAGACATGCGCGTCACCCAGATGCATGAGCCGTAGATGACCTCCATGACCTCCGTCGATGCCGGCAAAATGTAGTAAAAATAACTAGGAAGCAATGAGTATATTTAAGAATGTATTACTTTTTTTTTCCATTTATTTTTATTAGTTGGAGGCTAATTACTTTACAGTATTGTAATGGTTTTTGCCATACATTAACATGAATCAGCCCTGGATTTACATGTGTTTTTAAAATAGTTTATTTTTACAATAATACCTGTGCGTATCAACCAATGCACAAAACTCCTAAAAATTTAATAATATGCGCTCATGATCTGTTATAAACCTCTCCCACACTTTGACCAGTACACGCAGAGAGCCGTGCCCTGCCCAGGTATCCCCGTGTGTGCACATGTGTGTTGTATGCAGGTCTGGGTGTATGTTCCAAACTATTAATGGTATTTACTTCTGAACATTTTATATGACACATTTATGACTTTTAAAACATAATCAGTCTTTGAAATTCAGTATTTTTCTTATGAGAATAGTTCAGTCAGGTACTGACAAAGAATCATCTGTCTGGAATTTACATTATGTTATAGATTGACTGGTTTGGGGATAATCTGGATCTTTTCCATATCGATTTCTAAGCTATAAATGAGCATGCCTCCCCATTTAATCATCTTCTCTTTGTCTCTCAGTGAAGTTTTCCTCCTATTAGTCTTTCATCAGCAAGATACTTGGTAATACATAGTTCTGGTTGTCATAGTTAATAGAATGGTTTTCTCCCCCCTGATATTTCCAAGTTGGTAGTTGATGTTATATGTAAAAACTGCTGATATTTTATACAATGGATATTGCTTTTTAATATATTTATTATAGAAACAGTGTTCTTATTGAAAAGCGCCTTTGGCTTTTAAATAATGTGTAGCAGGGCTCCAGATCCCATGAGCAGAATCTCAAGCAGGCTCCAGAATCAGATGACACAGGTTGGAATCCAGGCTTCACCAATCACTACTGACCACCACATTAACCTCCTGGAACTTTGCTTCCTCACCTGTAAATTAGAAGCAATGATACATATGCTTCAGAGGATTCCGAGTAAGAGTTAATGATGTTTATAAAGCACTTAGTAGAAAGCCTGGCAGGCAACGAGGACTTGGAGTATAAAAGCACTTTATATTCTTGAGCCACTAAGATTTTCTGTTTAGACTAGCACATCTTGAAAGAGTAATTTCACATGATAGCAAGGTAATGCTCAAAATCCTTCAAGTTAGGCTTCAACAGTACGTGAACTTCCAGATGTACAAGCTGGATTTAGAAAAGGCAGAGGAACCAGAGATCAAATTGCCAACATCTGCTGGATCATTGAAAAAGCAAGGGAATTCCAGAAAAACATCTGCTTCACTGACTACCCCAAAGCCTTTGACTGTGTGGATCACAACAAACTGGAAAGTTCTTAAAGAGATGGGAATACCAGACCACTTTACCTACCTCCTTCTTTTTTACTGTGATGTATCACATTAACTGATTTGCGTATGTTGAACCATCCTTGTGACCCTAGAATGAATTCAACTTGGTTGTGGTATATGATCTTTTTTTGTATTGTTGGATTCAGTTTGCTATTTTGTTGAGAATTTTTACATCTATATTCATCAAAGATATTGGCCTATAATTCTCTTTTTTGGTAATGTCTTTGGTTTTGGTGTTAGGGTGATGGTGGCTTCATAGAATGTCTCTGGGAGGGTTCCTTTCTCTTCAGTATTTTGGAAGAGTTTGAGAAGGATCAGTATAATTTCTCTTTTTTATGTTTGGAAAAATTTGCCTGTGAAGTCATCTGCCCCTAGATTTTGTTTGCAGGGAGGTTTTATTTTATTTGTTGCAGGAGGGTTTATATATGTGTGTGTGCGTGTGTGTGTGTGTGTGTGTATGTATATATATATGTAATTATTACAGTTCTATTTCACTTCTAGTGATTCTATTTCACTTCTATTAGAGATTTATTTCACTTCTTCTTGATCCAGTTTTGGTGGGCTGTATATTTGTGGAAAGTTGTCCTTTTGTTCTGGGTTTTCCAATTTGTTGGCATACAATTGTTAATAGTATTCTCTTTTTCTTTTGTATTTCTGCAGTGTCAGTTGTGATTTCTCATCTCATTTGTCATTTTATTGGGGTCTTCTTTCTTTCACTTTGGTGACCCTGGCCAGAGGTTTGTCAATTTTGTTTATCATTTCAAAGAAGCAGCTCTTGATTTTATTGATTTTTTCCTCTTTTTTAAAAAATTTCTATTTTATCTCCTTCCTCTCTGATCTTTATTATCTCCTTCCTTTTTGCTGAATTTAGGTCTTACTTGTTCTTTTTTTTTTTTTCCTAATCCTTTTAGGTGGTAGATTAGGTTGTTTAGTTGAGATTTTTCTTGTTTTTTAAAGGCCTATACTGCTATGAACTTCCCTCTAAGAACTGCTTTTGCTGCATCCCATAGATTTTGTATGGTTTTGTTTTCATTGTCATTTGCTTCAATGTGTTTTTAAATTTCTTTTGATTTCATCATTGACCCATTGATTTTTTCCTTTCTAGTATGTTTTTTAGTCTCCAGGAAATGTTTGTTTGTTTTTCTTGTTTGTTTTCTGTGACTGATTTCTAGTTTCATGCCACTGTGGTCAGAAAAGATGCTTGAAATAATTTCTATATTTTTTAATTTATTGATGCTTGTTTTGTGCCCTAGTATGTGGTCAGTCCTAGAGAATGTTCCATATGCACTTGAAAAGAATGTGTATTATGTTTTTCTGGGGTATAACACATCCTGAAAATATCAATTAAGTCTAACTGTTCTATTGTATCATTTAGGATCTCTGTTGCCTTACTGGTTTTCTGTCTAGATGATCTGTCCATTGATGTGAGTGGGGTGTTAAAGTCTGCTCGTATTATTGTATTCCCATCAGTTTCTCCCTTTCTGTTAGTATTTATGTTATGTATTTGGGTTCTCCTATACTGAGTGCATATATGTTGATGAATGTAATATCCCCACCTTATAGTGGTCCTATATCATTATATAGTGCCCTTCTTTATTTTTCATGATGGCCTTTGTTATAGTCTATTTTGTCCAATATGAGTATTGTGACCCCTGCTTTCTTGTCATTTCCATTTACATGAAATACCTTTTTCCCATTCCCTTACTTTCAATCTATGTGTGTACTCTGTCATCTTCTCCATCACGTTATATGATTTTGATGTCTTCTTTTACATCTTTATGTCATCCCTTTGTTGTTCATCGTGGTTGCCATTGTTTTCACGGAAATCTATCTTTTTTAATCTGGATACTGGCTTATTTAATTATTATTTTCTCTTCCCTATAGCTTATTACTTCTTTTTCTATTTAGAGAAGACCTTTCAATGTTACCTTTAGGATAAGTTTAGTATATTATATTCTTTTAGTTTTTGCTTGTCTGAGAAATTCTCTGTCTTTCTAGTCTAAATGATCTTGCTGGGTAGAGTATCCTACGTTGCAGTTTTTTCCCTTTCATGACTTTAAATATATCTTGCCACTCTCTTCTGGCCCATAATGTTTCTGTAGAGATAATCAGCTGAGAGCCTTATGAGGGTTCCCTTGTAGCTAACTCTTTGTTTTTCTCTTGCTGCCTTTAGAATCCTCTCTAACTTCTGTCATTTTATTTATAGTATGTCTTGGTGTAGGCCTTGTTTGAGACTCTCTGTGTTTCCTGTACCTGGATATCTGTTTCCCTCTTTAGGTTTGAGGAGTTTTTAACCATAATTTCTTCAAATACACTTTCAATCCTCCTTTCTCTTTCTTCTTCTTCTGGGATACCTGTTAAGCATAGATTGGCACACTTTATATTATCCCATGGATCTCTTATGTTACTTTCATTTTTTTCATTTGGATTTCTGTCTGCCATTCTGACTGGCTGATTTTCATTATTGTATCTTCCAGATCACTTATTTGTTTTCTGCAGTATTCATTCTGCTAGTCATTGCCTTTAGCTCATCTTTCATCTTAGTGAAAGAGTTCTCTAATTTTTCTTGCTTTCTTTTTATAGTTTCTAGTTCATTGTAATAGTAAGCTGCATTTCTATCAATAGCCCTTAATTTCTTCAGTATTTTCATTAATTCCTTTTTGTCCTCAGTGTTTATTAGTTTGAAGAGGTCTGTTTCATTGTTTGTTCTTTCAGGGGAATTCTCTTGATCTTTTAATTGGGGGTGCTGCCTCTGTTTCTTCATTTCACATATATGTCTTTTGCTTTTTGAGTTTAGGAGAAACAATCATCTACTATGGTCCTGAAGGGCTATTTATGTGGGAGCATCCCCATGCAGCCTGTGTGATTTAATGTTTTTTGGTTTGAGGGCTGTCTGTAGTGTGGATGCCTGCTGCTCTTTCCTCGGTGTATGCTGGCTGTTGTCCCTTTGATAGGAGGTGTGAGTGGTGTTGTGGTGCCCAGAACCTGCCCTGGATACTGAATAGGGCCTCCTCTTTGCTCTGTGGTTGTCACTGCCCTGTCAGGGACAAGGTCTGTTCCCTGTGTGTTGGAGTAGAAGCCCCCAGACCTGGTTCTAAGCTGCATTTCTGAGCTGCAGTACAAAGTAGGTGGGACCGGGACACTCCACCAAGCATTCCTCTGAGCGTGCCCTGGGGTGGCCGCTGTCACTCACTGTGCGGGCGTGCAAAGTACGCCGTTGTTGGCACTACCCTTGGTCCCGCCTCACCCACGGGAACACTGGCAGTGGACCCTGGTGTCCCGCAGGCACTGTTTTCACAAGGCCACCAGCACGAAGCCTCTAGAACCAGGTGCTAGGACCACAGCAGTAACACACCTGGACCTCCTGTGGGAGCTGTGGAGGCAGCTCAGACCCTGGTCTAGCCCAGGTGCCATGCCTGCAAAGCCCACAGCTGCTGAGGTCAGACCCACCCCTCCCTTGGGAGCACTTGTGGTTTACTTGGATGCCGTGTAGGTACTGCTTACAGAGCTCGCAGCAAAGGTGTAAATCCTCGGCTCATGACATTATGGGGAAAGATTTCAGTCCTGCTTCTTAAGTTACCTGGGGCTCAGCTGTGATTTCATCCCCCTCTCTGGGCCTGGGCAACCTGCTGGCATCTGCTCCCAGAGCCCCTGAGGTAATGACTGGGGTGTGGGAGCTGTCTGGGGCAGGAACCCCCAAGGTGGTGGCTGGGGCATGCTCTCCTGGAGCCCACGGAGGCAGGGGCTGGGGTGTGGAGAAAGGGGTGCTAGGGCAGCCTCTACACCATGCCCCAATTTGTGCTCCACTTAACAATGGTGCTTCGCTTCTATGGTAGGATGGGCTTCTTCCACGAACAGCCCTGGTCATGGCCATACCACACTCCAGCCCCTTCAGGCTGTCTCTGAGCAGCCAACTCAAGTCATCTCCCCAGGTCTGTCCTCTAAACCCCAAGTTTCAGCTCCCAGCCGCCATCTGTGCCAGCGGATGTGCATCTCAGGCTGGGACACGCAGGGTGATGGACAAGATCGCCTGGGCAGGGCTCTCTCCGCTCTGCCTCAACAAATCAGTTGCTGCGTTCTCCTCTGAGCCTCTGAAGCTCCCTTTCTGTCCCTGCTTATCACCCCACTGGTTGAGGGAGCTTTCCAGAGTGTGAGAAATTGACATTTTTCCAGCTCTCTTTCAGGGGTACAAGTCCTGTCCTGCTTCCTCCTTTTTTTTTTCTTTCACCCGACGTGGCTATGTGGAGATTTTTCTCATCCTTCCAGGAATTTGAGGTCTTTGTATTCAGTAGGTGTCCTTTGAGGACAGTTCCATTTGTAGATGTATTTTTGATGTGTTTGTGAGAGGAGGTGAGTCCCGTGTTCGCCTACTCCACCATCTTGATTAGAGCCCTGAATTTTATTCTTGACTTTGCTAAGTAATAATTAAATCTTTCACTGTTAAGTATGATGATGACTGTCAGTTTAAGAAAGATATTATTGATCCTGTTTGTTTAAAAGGTTTTCCTCTTTCCCTTATTTACCATGATTTTTTAAGGAATAAGTAGAATATGAAAAAGATAGCTTTTCTCTTTTGGCTATTGATGAGATGAATTATTATAACATTTTATAGGATTCTTTTATTATTTCAGTTACTCAAGTAAGATTTGATTGTAAAAATGTTTATTTTCATTGTAAAAATGTTTAATGGTATAGAAATATACAGAAGATATGAAAGTCCCATATTTTGGTCCCTATTGCTATCTCCACTGACCCCATTTCATCCACAAAATTATAACCTGGATATTTTCTATAAAAAGATCTTTTTATTAATTTACAGATACACATGTAGATAAATAAGTATATAGTTTTGTTTTTAATATGAATGGAATCTTTTCTATAATATGATTAACCCACAAATTTTTTGTTTTTGTTTTGTTTTTTAATGTGTCAAAGTTTTTTTTTCAGTACATATACTGTAACACATTCTTTATTGTTTTTATTGAAATACAGTTGATATACAATATTGTGTCAGGTTCAGGTGTATAGCAAAGTGATTCAATTATATATATATATATTTTTTTTTTTTTGATGTGGACCATTTTAATAGTCCTTATTGAATTTGTTACAATATTTGTTTCTGTTTTATATTTTGGCATTTTTGGCCACAGAGCATGTGGAATCTTAGTTCCCCCACAGAGATCGAAACCACACACACCACATTGGAAGGCAAAGTCTTAACCAGTGGACCACCAGGGAAGTCCATATATATATTCTTTTTCAGATTCTTTTCCATTATAGATTATTATAAGATATTAAGTATAGTTACCTGTGCTATGCAGTAGGTCCTTGTTGTTTACCTAATTTATTTATAGGAATATGTATATGTTAATCCCAAATTCCTAGTTTATTCCCCCTTTCTCCCAACACATATTTCTTAAACACTGATTTAATCATTCCCTTACTGATATTGTTTCTCTCTCTCTCTTTTTTTATAAAGAAACTCTGCTACAGTAAATATTCTTGCAGACATCCTTGTGCCTGTATGAAAGTGTTTCTTTAGGACACAGATAACTATAAATGGTATTGCTAAGCCACAGACTAGATGCATGTCTAAATTTAATAGATTCTACCAAGTTACCCTTCCAAAAAACTGTGCCAGCTTACCCCGTCCCCCAAAAATGTCTGTGATTTTCTTCATTATTGAGCTACTTCTGCATTCTTAGGAAAAAACTTGATGCATTATATTGTTCTTCTGGTGGAATATTGTGCTTTACTTTTTATAATTCTTGGGACTGTATTTATATCTGAGATGGCAGTAGATTTCTGCTACAGGTTTTTATACCAAGATTATGTTAGTCATGCACACACTGGTATATTTATAACGAATAACCGACAAGGACCTGCTGTAGAGTCCATGGAACTCTACTCAAGGTTATGTCGTGGCCTGGATGGGAGGGTAGTCTGGGGAGAATGGATCCATGTATATTTGTGGCTGATTCCCTTCATTCTTCAGCTGAAACTATCACAGCATTGTTTGTTAATTGAATATACCCCAATAAAAAGTAGAAAGTTTAATATATATATATATATATATGAATGAACAAAAAAAAGATTATGCTAGTCTAGTAAAATTAAGTGAATTACTTTCCATCTTTTTCAGTGCTCTGGAATAGTCTAAATCCCATGGTAGCTATGTGCTCCATGGAGTTCTAATGGAATTAGCTTATAAAATCTAGGCACATCTTGGGAGCGTTTTGAAAAGTTTTAAAATTTCTTCTATGGTTGTGAGCATATTTATACCTTTTTCATCCTTGATAAATTTTGATCTTTTATGTGTTATTAGAAAATAATTCATTTTACCCAGACTTTACAACTCTTAGCTCTGAGTTCAGCATAATAATCTACATATAAAATCTGTGAAGCTCTTCTTTATCTATGATTATATTTCTTTCCTCATTCCATACTTTTTATTTTTTCCTCTTTTTTTCTTGATTAGCTTTGCAACAGTTTTTTCTATTTTTCTTGTATTTTAAGCAAATATCTCTGACTTACCTTACTTCTCTTTTCTAAAAGCTATTCTGTTTTAATCTTGATCAATTCCTTCTTCCCACTTTTCTTAGTCATATTTTCTTGGCTCTCTTCTTACCTTCTACTTGAACAGTTTATTTATGTTCTTTTTTTACTTGTTTAACTATAAAAGACTTTAAAGCTCCTAATTGTTCTATGTGCACAACCTTGACCTTCTCACTTATGTAATGTTCTTGTTATCATTGTTTTCTAAATAATCTGTAATTACAGTTTTGTTTTCTCTTTGATCTAAAAGTTATGTAGGAGTGTGATGGAGTTTTTTTTCTTTCTTTTTAAGGTTTTGGCACTCACACATACTTTCTCTGTATTTTGTCCAAGATTATAGCCTGCGTGATTTCTTCTGCTTGGAATATGTTAAAATTTTTCTTGTGGCCTAATAACTGATCACTCTTAGCAAATGTTCCATGGGCTTAGAATAGAGAATAGATTCTCTGCAGGGAACAAAGTGTGACACATATCTGTAGTTGGGAAAATATTTTGATACAACCTAATTCAAGTAAGTCCACTAAATTGCCAAATGGAATTTTTAACTCACAGCAAAGTAGGGTTTTTTTTTTGTATTGCAAGGATTGGGCTTTGTGAAGCTCTCAGAAGAAGGAGAAGGAAGAAGAGGAGAGGAGAAGGAGGAAAGGGAAGAAAGGAAGTTAGGTTGCTCAGAATTCCAGAAAATAGGGCTTAAATATGAAGAGCCAATTCTGGAGGACTAGCTTACTATAGAGATTCATGCTGTGGACCCTCATTTCAGTTCAGTTCAGTCGTGTCCATCTCTTTGCAACCCCATGGACTGCAGCACGCCAGGCTTCCCTGTCCATCAGCAACTTCCGGAGCTTGCTCCAAATCATGTCCATTGAGTCAATGATGCCATCCAACCATCTCATCCTCTGTTGTCCCCTTCTCCTCTCACCTTCAATCTTTCCCAGCATCAGGGTCTTTTCCAATGAGTCAGCTCTTCACATCAGGTGGACAAAGTATTGGAATTTCAGCTTCAGCATCAGTCCTTCCAATGAATATTCAGGACTGATCTCCTTTAGGATGGACTGGTTGGATCTCCTTGCAGTCCAAGGGACTCTCAAGAGTCTTCTCCAACACCATAGTTCAAAAGCATCTATTCTTCAGTGCTCAGTTTTCTTCGTAGTCCAACTCTCACATTCATACATGACTACTTGAAAAACCATAGCTTTGAATTGACAGACCTTTGTTGGCAAAGTTATGTCTCTGCTTTTTAATATGCTATCTAGGTTAGTCATAGCTTTTCTTCCAAGGAGCAAGCATCTTTTAATTTCATGGCTGCAGTCACATCTGCAGTGATTTTGGAGCCCCCAAAAATAAAGTTTGTCACTGTTTCCACTGTTTCCCCATCTGTTTGTCATGAAGTGATGGGACCAGACACTATAATCTTAGTTTTCTGAATGTTGAGCTTTAAGCCAACTTTTTCACTCTCCTCTTTCACTTCCATTAAGAGGCTCTTTAGTTCTTTGCTTTCTGCCATAAGGTTGGTGTCATCTGCGTGTCTGAGGTTATTGATATTTCTCCTGGCAATCTTGATTCCAGCTTGTGTTTCATCCAACCTGGCATTTCACATGATATACTCTGCATATAAATTAAATAAGCAGGGTGAGAATATACAACCTTGACATACTCCTTTCCCTATTTGGAACCAGTCTATTATTCCATTTCCAGTTTAAGTGTTGCTTCTTGACTTGCATACAGATTTCTGAGGAGGTAGGTAAGGTGGCCTGGTATTCCCAGCCCTTGAAGAATCTTTCACAGTTTACTGTGATCCACACAGTCAAGGCTTTGTCATAATCAATAAAGCAGAGGTAGATGTTTGTTTGGAATTCCCTTGCTTTTTTGATGATCCAACAGATGTTGGCAATTTGATCTCTGGTTCCTCTGCCTTCTCTAAAACCAATTGTACATTTGGAAGTTCATACTTCATGTACTACTGAAGACTGACTTGGAAAATTTTGAGCATTACTTGCTAGCATGTGAGATGAGTGCAATTGTGTGGTAGTTTGAACATTCTTTGGCATTGCCTTTCTTTGGGATTGGAATGAAAACTGGCCCCTTCCAGTCCTGTGGCCACTGCTGAGTTTTCCAAATTTGCTGTCATTCTGAATGCAGCATTTTCATAGCATCATCTTTTAGGATTTGAAATAGCTCAACTGGAATTCCATCACCTCCACCAGCTTTGTTCATAGTAATGCTTCCTAAGGCCCACTTGACTTTGCATTCCAGGACGTCTGGCTCTAGGTGAGTGATCACACCATCATGGTTATCTGGGTCACGAAGATCTTTTTTGTACAGTTCTTCTGTGTATTCTTGCCACCTGTTCTTAATATCTTCTGCTTCTGTTAGGTCCATACCATTTCGGTCCTTTATTGTGCTCATCTTTTCATGAAATATTCCCTTGGTGTCTCTAATTTTCTTGAAGCGATCTCTAGCCTTTCCCATTCTATTGCTTTCCTCTGTGGACCCTACACTTGAGAAGACACGAGACATTACAGAAAACAGTTTTCTGTACTTGAAGAGATAAGTGTATGAGGTAGGAAGCAGAAGGATTAGAGACGGGTAAGAAAGTGAGTACAGGTGAGTATTTCTGAATGGAGGCTCTGGTGCTGTCCCTCCTTAGTAATGAAACACTGCGAAAGGAAAGGCAAGAGTTAGGTCTGAGGGTCTGCAAAGCCCCGCTTCTCCCTGGAGGCTAGGAGGCAGGAACTCTCCCAGCATTCTGTGCCAGCGTGGGGTTGCCCCCAGGGAGTAGAAATGGTGGCAGGGCTCACCTGGACCAAGCAGGGGCCCTGGGGGGACTCCAGTGACAGCAGAGAAGGCTGGCAGGAGAGTTCACTGTGGCGAGGGGTGCAGAGACCTGCGTTCGATGGCCAAAGGCTGGATGCTCCAAAGTCACAGCCAGGCGTCAGGAGAACTGCCAGAACTGCGGGGAGGCCCGAGGCTCCCAGGGACCCTCGGGCACAGGCCAGGGCAAGCAAACGGACTAACTGCCACCCTGGGTCACCAAGAAAGGAGGCCACCACCAAAGGCCAAGCCGGACAAGGCTGTGCAATGAAGGCCAAAGCCACGGGCTCATCTGAGACTTTTAAACCTAAAAGAGACTCAGGAACATGGGAAGGCAACCTTGCTAGAGAAAAACTTTCTTCGTATTTAATATCTCTGGGATGGGACGCGCATCACAGCCAATGGCCTCTCACAGTCACAGTGGCCAGTTTGCAGTCATCACAATTGTCATTGCCTCTATGTGTGAAGATCCAAAGTACCAGCTTCAAAACTCGCAGATTGATGGCTGTCAGCATCAAGAAAATGTCAAAGTAATAGAAAAGCAGTGACCACCCTTTGGAGTAAAGTTCCAGGTGAAAGAATCTGTCGATTACCAGCCAAGCATGAACCTAAAGTGTTATCAGTCAGGTTCACCGGGAAGCAGACTCTGACATGGAGATAATCATGCAGAAGGTTTGTTAGGAAAAGCCCTTGGGTCAGACCTATAGAAGGGAGCAGAACTGGGCAGAGAGAAAAACTGGGCTGTGAAGACCTCAGTTCAACCCAGAGGGAGTTCTAAAGCTGAGAAAATCTTCTTGATTAGCTCCAAGTTGGGGCAGAGGCCAAGGCCTTCCACCCCTGTGTCAGCCAGCTTTTAGAAGGAGACACAACTTTGGGTGAGGTGGCCCTCTTCAAACAAGGCAATGCCCAAAGAGGAGTAACAGGTAAGGGCTGTCTGCCAGCAACATTTCTATCAGCTGAGGACATAAGAGTTTCTTACTGAAGGAGAATTGGGGTGGCAGACCGTCCTTTCCACCCAAGAAGGCTGGCTGTAGCTAATGGTCAATTCAGCCTAATAGAGCCCAGTGCCAAAGGCTTTGGGATTTCTTATGGATTCATTTTAAGATATGTTGTGCCTCCATAGCTCTTGATGGCATTAATGGATAATATGTAGAAAACACAATACCAATGACTTAAAAAAAAGACGCCCCTGGAAAATGGTGCTCTATGAGGCTCTGCTGGTATGAAAGGCAGACCCACACCCAGCATAGGGTCTATTATTGTGAGGACAAGTTGCCATCAAGTGGTCAGTTGGTCTCCTGAAGGAGCAGTGCATTATCAGGGGCTCAGCATTGGTCTCTGTGCTGGAAGCCTGGACATTCAGAGAGGGCAGTAACTGCACCAGTCTTTCTATAATGTCAATGTCCATAGGAATATATTTTCCCCAAGAATTATCTTAAATTGTTGTTGTTAGGTCTTTTGAAGCAAGGGAAACAGACATTAGTGATCTTGAATGTATCTTTTAAAATTCAATTTATGCCATTGAGGTTCTTCAGAATTCAGAAAGTTTGTAAAGTTGGGTGGGAAAAGGTACATCTTTATCTTTAGTAAACTGTAACTGAAATTTCACATTTCCTTCATTTTGTGTGTAAATTACACACTATAGGGATGTTAGTAACACCTGTGACTATCACGAAGTGAAATCACAGGTATTTTTATGCTATATTACAGCTACATGGTAGATATCTTAAAATATTGCTTATGCTCATCATTGCTTTAAAACTATTGTAGTCAGTGGATCTGCTACTAGATTTCACTATCTCATGTGTTAGTAAAGAAGCACTTTTGAAAAAAAAAAAAAAAGAAGCACTTTTGGTACCATATTATATTTTAAATATTTTGATAGCTAGACTTAATATAACACTACATTTTTAAATTAATTCACTTATTTATTTATTTTGAAATATAGATGATTGACAATGTTGTGTTAGTTTCTGGTGTATGTCAAAGTGATTCATTTATATATACATTATATATATTATTTTTCATATTTTTTCAATTATGGTTTATTATAGGATATTGAATATAGTTCCCTGTGCTATACAATATATACGTATTTTCTTTTATATAGTTGTTTGCACCTGCTAATCCCAAACTCTTAATTTACTATGTTTTACCCACTCCAGTGTTCTGGGCTGTATAGTCCATGGAATCCTAAAGAGCCAGACTTGATTGAGCGCCTTTCACTTTCACTTTTCACTTACGCATTTCAAAATCTATTGTGCAAAGGAGTCCAGAGGCTTCACTGGATTGCCAAAAGGATCCGTGGATCAAATATCTCCTGCTCAAGAGTATGCAAGAGTATTCGTGCAAACAGCTTTCCACCATCCTTTAAAGTAAAAGTTCTTTTTCTTTTGCCCCCTCCCTGCAGCCTAGCTTTTTTCCTACCAGTTTTTGGGGCCCTAGATTGTCCTGGTAGCTGCTCAGAGGCTCGGGGAGAGCCAAGGGGGTACATGCAGAGCTCATTAGGGCCTGAGTCAGGTGGCGCCCCAAGGGATGGGAACACCGGGGAAACGTGTTCATATCTGATTCCTCCGTTTCACATCCAGTCACAGCACACGCCTGAACTGTGTGGACAGTCTTCCGGATGACCTGTGGGCATGAAAGCTGCCTTCAGTTCCAGCTTCATTTTCCCTCCCAGCAGCCCGGGGTTTTTGCCTGATCAGACAAGCTTCTGCAATGAGGTATGCAAGAATTGCTTTCTTCCTTGGCAAACACTCACAGCTTCTCCCTGCTTGGTTACACGAGTTGGTAATAAGTGCTCTTCACTGGGACCTGATTTGCAAACCTTATGGATTATTTGTGGTCTTTAGCTAATGGGGATCAAAGCTTGCACAGATAACCCCACCGCACCTACCCCACAGGACTCTGGATTGCGCCCGTCTGCACCTCCATGCTTGGTGTAAACAGGGCTATCAAGCTGGGGCCAAGATGTCCCTGGAAATGAAATGGACACCTCTCCCTGCTCCTGCCTGACACAAAGGAAGCCCTTCCCCTGGGCATGTTTGGGAGGGCGGCTGCCTGACATAGGGTGCTGTGTGATTAAGTCCACAGTAGGAGATTTTTACTTTCACCCCTGCCCCCAAGCGATGCAATCACAAGCATGCTGGCATTAGAATTCCGGAGAGGTTTTCTTGGTTTTGTTCAGGGTTTTTTTTTTTTTTTTTCCCTTCTTCTTCTTCAAATCATAGCCTTTAAGTGCTCTTTGTGTTTATAATTAGCCATAAGCCCTGGGATGGCCCCATTGGCATCACCGTGCAGGCCCGCCCGTCCCCCTAGCTTGCCCAAGTGCTGTTAATTAGTCCTGCAAAGATCGGCAAGCTTGATTGGCAGCAGCTTTTGCAGAAAGGCTTCCAGCCCTCTCCGCAACAAAGGAAACTGGCTTTGCATCTTGGCATTAGAATTGTCATCTAGATTCTTTGCATTTTCCCTCTGCCGCTGCTGGGAATTTCATGGGTGCATTTATTTATTTAGAAATGTTAGCACTGATGTTTTGGTAGAAATTTGTAAATCTTGCAGTTGAGAGAGAATGTCATGTTTGAGATTTGTCACAACTCTAAGAAGCGATAGAATGAGGGCAGGATGATTCTTTGTAGATGAAGAATAGGGTTAACAGTTTGGGAAACTGACTATCACCAGAGCTAAACAAAGACATACCCAATTCCCCAGTAATTCCCTCAGAAGCATGGTGTATGTATGTTTCCCCCTGGAAAAGTATTAAGATGTGCTTAGCTGCCCTATTATAATAGCCGCAAACTGGACTCTGCCCAAATGCCCATCAACAGTATCATGATTTTTTAAATTGTGGTGAATTCACACAATGGACCACTGCACAGCAGTGAGAACATGAATTATAATTACACACAACACTACGGATGAATCTCAGAAGGGCAATTTGAGTGAGAGAAATAAACGAAAGAAAATATTCTGTAACATTCTGTTTATATAAGGAATGTGTCTAGTCGCTCAGTCCTGTCCGATTCTCTGCAACCCCACAGACTGTAGCCCACCAGGCTCCTCTGTCCACAGGATTCTCCAGGCAAGAACACTAGACTGGGTTGCCATGCCCTCCTCCAGGGGATCTTCCTGACCCAGGGATCAAACCCAGGTCTCCTGCATCTCCTTCACTGGCAGGCAGATTCTTTACCACTGAGCCACCTCAGGGGCTGAGTGCCTCTTCTAAGTGGAAGCCCATATATAAGGAATAAAAATCAGTAAAAACTAAACAATGCTATTAGTCCAAACAGTGGTTAACTTTGGGGGAGAAGAAGCATTAGTTAGAATAGAATGGTTTCCTGGGTGTTGGTCACGTTCTATTCCTTGATCTGTGGGTTGGTTATGGGAGAATGCATGTGCTGTGTTCATTCGCTCATTCATTTGCGACCCCATGGACTGTAATCTGCCAGACTCCTTTGTCCATGGGGATTCTCCAGGCAAGAACACTGGAGTGGGAAGCCCATCCCTCCTCCAGCGGATCTTCCCAACCCAGGGATCAAAACTGGCTTCCCTGGTGACTCAGACAGTAAAGAATCTGCCTGCAGTGCAGGAGACCTGGGTTGGGAAGATCCCCTGGAGGAAGGAAGGCATGGTTATGGGAGAATGTTTAGTGAATGAAAATGTATTGAGTTGTAAATTTGTGTGTGTACTTTTCTACAAGAATATTGTAGTCATTCTACACAACTACGTGAATAGTCAATAGTAAAAAAAAAAAAAAAAAAAAAATGAAGCTAAATTGAGGTTACCTCTTCAGTAGGAAAGTTTATGGAGTAGTAATTAGAAGAGAGGAGGTTGATTTTATCTCCCAAACCAGGCCTGGGATGTGATATGCCTGAAACCTGCCTTAAGGCCTGGGGTCCCTCGGCCACGGATGGTGGCCTGAGAGCTGGAGGTGTCATCCCAGCTGGATCTCAGGGATGAGCTCCTATGAGAGCCAGGTAGATGGCCTGAAGAATCACAGATGAGGAGGGAGAGAGGGATTAGAGCCAAAAGGGATATGACTACGTGTAGGATTTATAAATTCATCCCCAAGCCTTTCTAGGCACAGTGGCTACCACCTGGGAGTGTCTTCAAGTCCCATGAAAACTTTTGAGGGTTTATAAAAACATATAATGACTCCAAAATGCAAAACAGAAAATTATATTCTCAAAATCAATACATGTTTAACTGAATATCTACAAAACTTAACATAGGTCAAGTAATTCAGTGTTTCTCAAACATTAATAAGATCCCCAAAATCTGAGGATCTTGTCTGCATACAGATTCTGATGCTATAAATCTGGGCTCAAGCCTGAGATTCTGCATTCTCACCGGCGCCCAAGTGATGCCTATGTTCCCAGTCCAGGCACATTACTTTGAACAGAGAAATAGTTAACTGCAGCTCAATTCAATTCTTACACAGCTGTAACAGATACCAAAAATGTAAGATGAATGTTTTATTTTTACAAAACTCAAAATTACATTTTATTGTGGTAAGCCATACATAACATAAAGTTTAGCATTTTAACCAGGTTCAAATACACAGTTCAGTAGTATATTCAATAAGTACATTTACATTATTTTGCAACCATCATCACTCCCCATCTCCAGAATCTTTTCATCTTCCCAAACTGAAAAACTTGGTACCCATTAAACAATCACTCCCATCCCTTCCTCTCTCCAGTCTCTGGGAAGTGCTATTTTACTTTCTATCTCTATGAATTTGACTACCCTAGGTACCTCACATAAGTGGAATCATACACTATTTGTCCACTTGTGAATGGCTTATTTCATTTAGCATAATGTCTTCAGATTCATCCGTGTTATAGCATGGATCAGAATTTCCTTCCTTTTTTATCATTTCTTTTTTTTCTCTCTCTCTTTTATTTATTTTTTATAAATTTATTCATTTTAATTGGAGGCTAATTACTTTACAATATTGTAGTGGTTTTGCCATACATTGACATGAATCTGCCATAGGTGTACATGTGTTCCCCATCCTGAATGCCCCTCCCACCTCCCTCCCCATCCCATCCCTCTGGGTCATCCCAGTGCACCAGCCCTGAGCACCCTGTCCCATGCATCGAACCTGGACTGGTGATTCATTTCACATATGATAATATACATGTTTCAATGCCAATCTCCCAAATCATCCCACCCTCGCCCTCTCCCACGAAGTCCAAAAGACTGTTCTATACGTCTGTGTCTCTTTTGCTGTCTCGCATACAGGGTTATTGTTACCATCTTTCTAAATTCCACATATATGCGTTAGTATACTGTGTTGATGTTTTTCTTTCTGGCTTACTTCACTCTGTATAATAGGCTCCAGTTTCATCCACCTCATTAGAACTGATTCAAATGTATTCTTTTTAATAGCTGAGTAATACTCCATTGTGTATATGTACCACAGCTTTCTTATCCACTCATCTGCTGATGGACATCTATGTTGCTTCCATGTCCTGGCAATTATAAACAGTGTTGCGATGAACACTGGGGTACACATGTCTCTTTCAATTCTGGTTTCCTTGGTGTGTATGCCCAGGAGTGGGATTGCTGGGTCATATGGCAGTTCTATTTCCAGTTTTTTGAGGAATCTCCACACTGTTCTCCATAGTGGCTGTACTAGTTTGCATTCCCACCAACAGTGTAAGAGGGTTCCCTTTTCTCCACACCCTCTGCAGCATTTATTGTTTGTAGACTTTTGGATAGCAGCCATTCTGACTGGCGTGAAATGGTACCTCATTGTGGTTTCGATTTGCATTTCTCTGATAATGAGTGATGTTGAGCATCTTTTCATGTGTTTGTTAGCCATCTGTATGTCTTCTTTGGAGAAATGTCTGTTTAGTTCTTTGGCCCATTTTTTGATTGGGTCTTTTATTTTTCTGGAATTGAGCTGCAGGAGTTGTCCTTCCTTTTTTAGACTGAATAATATATTCCATTGTATGTATGGACCACATTTTGTTTGTCTATTCATCCATCAGTGGACATCTGGATTGTTTCCACCTTTTAGCTACTATGAATAATGCCACCATGCACATGGATATACCAATCAAATCACTACTTTCAAATCTCTTGGATATAGATGCAGAAGTGGAATTGCTAGTATCCCTGTGTTTGATTTTTTTGAAGAACCAAGATACTAATTATTTTAAAACTTGTTGGAGACTGTCATTTTGATGACCTCACATGTCCCAGTGTTTATGCCCTTGCGTAGTTCTCTCCCACATTAACCGTGGGCTAGGCAAAGAGTCGGACGTGACTGAGCAAGTGAACAACAAGGTCTGTCACTGCTTTGACTGGCAGAATACAGAGAAAGCAATGTTATGCCAATTCCAAAGCTAGATTTTAATTGATCTGACAGCTTCTGCCTCCTCCCTCTTGGAAGGCTTACTCTTGGAACAGTCCTGCTAGAACTCACCACCATGCCGAGTGGCCATCTAGAGAAGCCTGCATGGAGAAGAGCCAGGTGCCGCAGGTGACCATCCAACTGGGCGCCCAGTCAAGTGCCAACAGACCCAGATGCCCAGGGATCCCGGACATTTTAACCTCAGCTGAGTTCCCAGTCAGTGCTTCAGATGATTGCAATTGCCCACCAATGCAACTAACCCTACGTGGAGAAGAACCACCCCATGAAAGACAATGCATTGTTGTTTTAAGCCACTAAGTTTTGTTATCCAGCATTAGCTAGCTGAAACAAAAATCCTTTCAAATGTTTTGGAACAAGAGCAAAATACATTATACCTAATGTAAGATTGGTTAGGATTTAAGATACTTGATACAGAGTGAAATAGGCCCAGAGTCTTCAAAGACCTTAAATATCTCAGGCACGAACCAGCAAATTGTTGTTGTTCTTCAGTCACTAAGTCACGTTTGATTCTTTGTGACCCCATGGACTGCAGCACGCCAGGCTTCCCTGTCCTTCACTATCACCCAGAGTTTGTTCCAATTCAAGTCCATTGACTCAGCAATGCTATCTAATCACCTCATCCTCTGCTGCCTTCTTTTCCTCCTGCCTTCAATCTTTCCCAGCATCAGTGTCTTTTCCAATGAGTCCACTCTTCCCATCAGGTGGCCAAAGTATTGGAGCTTCAGCTTCATCATCAATCCAGCCAATGAAAATTCAGGGTTGATATCCTTTAGGATTGACCAGTTTGATCTCCTTGCTGTCCAAGGAACTCTCAAAAGTCTTCTCCAGAACCACAATTTGAAAGCATCAATTCTTCAGCACTCAGCCTTTTTATGGTCCAACTCTCACATCCATACATGACTACTGGAAAAACCATAGCTTTGACTAGCTGGACATTTATTGGCAAAATGATGTCTCTGCTTTTTAATATGCTGTCTAGGTTTGTCATAGCTTTCCTTCCAAGAAGCAAGCATCTTCTAATTTGAAGGCTGCAGTCACCATCCACAGTGATTCTGGAACCCAAGACAACAAAATCTATCACTGCTTCCACTTTTCCCCTTCTATTTGCCATGAAGCAATGGGACCAGATGCTATGATCTTAGTTTTTTTAACATTGGGTTTTAAGCCAACTTTTTCACTTCCCTCTTTCACCTTCATCAAGAGGCTATTAGTTCCTCTTCACTTTCTGCTATTAGAGTGGTATCATCTGCATATCTGAGACTGTTGATACTTCTCCTGGCTATATGGATTCCAGCTTGTGATTCATCCAGCCTGACATATCAGATGATGTACTCTGCATTTCTGGAGGAAGGCATGGCAACCCACTTCTATATTCTTTCCTGGAGAATCCCCACGGACAGAGGAGCCTGGCAGGCTACAGTTCATGGGGTCACAAAGAGTCGGACATGACTGAAGTGACAGCATGCAGGCATGCACTGTGCACATAAGTTAGTTAAGCAGGGTGACAATATACAGCCTTGTCATACTCCTTTTCTAATTTTGAACCAGTCAGTTGTTTCACGTAAGCTTCTATTTGCTGCTTCTTGACCTGCATACAGGTTTCTCAGGAGACAGATAAAGTGGTCTGATATTCCTATCTCTTAAAGAATATCCCACAGTTTGTTGTGATCCACACAGTCAAGGCCATAGTATAGTCAATGAAGCAGGTGTTTTTTTTCTGGAATTCCCTTGCTTTCTCTATGATCCAATGACTGTTAGCAATTTGATCTCTGGTTCATCTTCCTTTTCTAAACCCAGCTTGAACATCTGGAAGTTCTTGGTTCACATACTGCTGAAGTCTAGCTTGGAGGATTTTGAGAATAATTTTCAGTTCAGTTCAGTTCAGTTGCTCAGCCGTGTCCAACTCTTTGCGACCCCATGAATCGCAGCACGCCAGGCCTCCCTGTCCATCACCAACTCCCAGAGTTTACTCAAACTCATGTGCATCGCATCGGAGATGCCATCCAGCCATCTCATCCTCTGTCGTCCCCTTCTCCTCCTGCCCCCAATCCCTCCCAGCATCAGGGTATTTTCTAATGAGTCAATTCTTCGCATGAGGTGGCCAAAGTATTGGAGTTTCAGCTTCAGCATCAGTCCTTCCAATGAACACCCAGGACTGATCTTTAGGATGGACTGGTTGGATCTCCTTGCAGTCCAAGGGACTCTCAAGAGTCTTCTCCAACACCACAGTTCAAAAGCATCAATTCTTTGGTGCTCAGTTTTCTTTATAGTCCAACTCTCACATCCATACATGACCACTGGAAAAACCATAGCCTTGACCAGACAGACCTTTGTTGTCAGCAAAAACAAGACCGGGAGCTGACTGTGGCTCAGATCATGAACTCCTTATTGCCAAATTCAGACTTAAACTGAAGAAAGTAGGGAAAACCACTAGACCATTCAGGTATGACCTAAATCAAATCCCTTACAACTATACAATGGAAGTGAGAAATAGATTTAAGGGACTAGATCTGATAGACAGAGAGCCTGATGAACTATGGACAGAGATTCGTGACATTGTACAGGAGACAGGGATCAAGACCATCCCCATGGAAAAGAAATGCAAAAAGGCAAAATGGTTGTCTGAGAAGGCCTTACAAATAGCTGTGAAAAGAAGAGAAGCGAAAAGCAAAGGAGAAAAGGAAAGATATTCCCATTTGAATGCAGAGTTCCAAAGAATAGCCAGGAAAGATAAGAACGCCTTCCTCAGCGATCAATGCAAAGATATAGAGGAAAACAACAGAATGGGAAAGACTAGAGATCTCTTCAAGAAAATTAGAGATACCAAGGGAACATTTCACTCAAAGATAGGTTCGATAAAGGACAGAAATTGTATGGACCTCACAGAAGCAGAAGGTATTAAGAAGAGGTGGCAAGAATACACAGAACTGTACAAAAAAGATCTTTACGACCCAGATAGTCACAATGGTGTGATCACTCACCTAGAGCCAGACATCCTGGAATGTGAAGTCAGGTGGGCCTTAGAAAGCATCACTATGAACAAAGCTAGTGGGTGTGATGGAATTCCACTTGAGCTATTTCAAATCCTGAAAGACAATGCTGTGAAAGTGCTGCACTCAATATGCCAGCAAATTCTTTGGAGCCAAAGATGGAGAAGCTCTATACAGTCTATATAGTCAGCATAATTTTACTAGCATGCAAAATGACTGCAATTGTGTGGTAGTTTGAACAATCTTTGGCCTTGCCCTTCTTTGGGATTGGAATGAAAACTGACCTTTTCTAGTCCTGTGGCCACTGCTGAGTTTTCCAGATTTAATGACATATTGTGGGCAGCACTTTTACAGCATCATCTTTTAGGATTTGAAATAGCTTGGCTGGAATTCTATCACCTCCACTAGTTTCGTTTGTAGTAATGCTTCCTTAGGCTCACTTGACTTTACACTCCAGGATGTCTGGCTCTAGGTGAGTGACCACATCTTCGTGGTTATCCAGATCATTAAGACCTTTTTTGTACAGTTCTTCTGTCTATTCTTGCCACCTCTTGTTAATCTCTTGCCTCTGTTTGGTTCTCACCACTTCTGTCCTTTATTATGCCCATCCTTGCATGAAATGTTCCCTTGGTATCTGCAATTTTCTTGAAGAGAAAAAAAATCAAGCAAAAAGATGAAAAGCAACTGGTGGAATATGGGTCCCTAGAACCAACAGCAGCAACGGGATTTTTGTAGCTGCTGTGGTGGTTGTTCTGACTGAGTTAAAAGCCTGGCTGGCCCAGATCAGCATGCCAGTTAGCCTCTATCGTCCATATACTAAAGACGGCAGCCAGGGATTTTTTTCACACATGTAACTTGGCCTACAGCTTTGGGGGGATTTGAACTGTTAATTAGCAGCTTCCTTTTGCCCAGAAATTAACGTGTGACTGAGTGATAAGAATGAATTCAGCCAAGACTGAGCGCAGATTCCCATAAACACAACAGATAAGCAGCCTGAACATGAAGCCTTGATAGCCGTGTCTGAGATGAGGCTCGCTCACCTGGACCCTGAGTCCCCAGGCCTCTCTCACTGCCAGACGCTATAAGGGAACCAGCTTCTGCCTCACTCCATCCTCCCAGGCTGAGGCCCCTTGGCCCACACCTGCAGGAACAGTGCTGGTCTTAGGTGGGAAGCGCAGAGGGCAGGGGGGCTCACTCAGTATTCAGTAATGTGTAATGAGACATGCTTTGTGCCAGGCAGGTGCAATGCTGGCCACTGGGCCTACGACATGTTGGTAAATAAAGCAGACATGGTCCCTCCTGTCATGGAGACTGCAGCTCAGTGGAGGAGACAAATGATAAACACACAAGAACAATACAAATGCTGCATCTGTTCATGCTTCGGGGCCCTTTGCTTGATTTTGTCTTCTTGATGTTGCTCTTTATTCTAATATTTTTGCCATTCGGTGTCAGCTTAAATATACCTCCTCACTCTCCTTGCTACAGAGTCACTCTAATACATTCCACTGATTTTTTTTTTCCTTTTCCATTATGGTTTATCACAGGATATTGAATATATTTCCCTGTACTATACAGTAGGACTTTATCCAATTTTCTTGTAGAGAACTTAAGAGAAGTTGTTTATCCATTCTCTATATAATAGTTTTCATCTGCTAATCCCAAACTCCCAAACCATCCTTCCCCCACTACCCCTCCTTGGCAACCACAAATCTATTCTCTATGTTTGTATGTTTCATAAATAAGCTCATTTGTTTCATATTTTAAATTTCACATATAAGTGATCTCATATGATGTGTGTCTTTGTCTGGCTTACCTCAGTTAGTGTGATCATCCCGAGGTCCATCCATATTGCTGCAAGTGACATTATTTTGTTCTTTTTTATGGCTGATTAATGTTCCATTGTGTAGATATACCACATCTTCTTTATCCATTCAGCTGCCGATGGACACTTAGGTTGCTTCTGCATCTTGGCTATTGTGGATAGTGTCGCTATGACCATAGAGCTGCATGTATCTTTTCACATTAGGATTCTGTTCAGTACAGCCCTTTGATTTTGTTCTCTGAGTAGCACTCACCATTACCAGATATTTTCTTGTGTGTTTTTTAATTATTATTATCTATCTCTCACCCATAGGAGGTCAACTTCAAAAGGACAGTCTTGTGTCTCTCATTCACTGCTACATCTGGGCCCTGAAACACTGCCCTTTGTGTAACAGAGGCTCAGGAAACCTGAACGACTACGTGAAGAAGCAATGACAGATAATTGGCACCTCACCTTTCTATCACATAAAAAAAGATTTTATTTTCATCATGTGCAAATTAGCCAGTGATTTTACTTACTCCTCCTCACTCAAAAAATTGCACTGGCGTGATAAAAGGACAATTACGTCTTCTGTTCCTCATGAAAAAACTAAGGACATCAGAGAGGACTGACAGAACTCCAGCTGGATACAACGCAAGTAAACCTTTAGTCAGGGGGTGTTTCTTAACCTGGGTTACTGTATGATAGCCAATTGGCATTTGGAAATGTTAAAATTAGTGCACAGACCCATATTACAATTGTCACAATTCCGGGTGGGCATGACTGACTTGAGGAGCTCCAGCTGACACCCTAAAACCAAGCATTTCAGAGTCTTTGTTCGTCCAGCCGTCCTGGTATGGAACGGGCACTGTGCTGAACACGGTTGTCCAAAGACAAACGACACAGTCTGGCTCACAGTGGCACCACGGGGGAAACCGAGATGAAAATCAGCACATATTATACATTGTGATTCATGCAGTGATAGAGCGGGCAGAGGAACACGCTGGAAGGAAACCTAACATAACCTGCAACAGTCAGGGTGGGGAGCTGCCTGGAGGAGGCGTTCTCCACTTTGAGTGTTAATGGATAGAGGAATGGAATGGAGGCCGCTGGGAGAAGACAGCAAGGGTACAGGTGCAGGGGGAGAAGCGTCCTGAGTATTCGGAAAATGAGACCCTGCTGTGGGAGCAGAAAAGAGTGGGAAGGAGGGGGGTCAGCCAGGCAGGAGGACCCATCTGATACGATACTGGACCCCACTTCTGAGGACCAGATCCCATCTTGTTCCTTCTGCCCTCCTGTCTCTGAATCCTACCCAGGACCTAGGAGCCTGCTGCGTGAGAGCCAGGATCCAGATTCATGAAGATCAGGGGAGCACTTGTGTCACTGTTGTTCATCTCTTTGGGAAGAATTTTTTGCCTACCTTGGAGAATCTGAAGGTAAGCATTTTTCTCTTGTGCTTCTTTTTGTTCCTGGTAACAGCAAGCTTTCAAAAAGTCAGCATATGTCCATTAACTTTGAAGACTGCAGCAAGGAATACAGGAAATTTCCATTGTTTGGACAACAGGCAAGGAAGAGTAGCTTCCCCCCAGGAGTGCACAATACTGGTACCTGCCCTTCCGTTAGACATCAGGATGGACAGACAGACAATTAGAAGAGGAGATTAGCATTTAACACAACCGGGTTCTTTTCTGGTTTATTAGAAACCTCAGAGATCCTAATTTTGCTTTCCTCTTCCATGACGAAAATGTAAATGCTTCCTGTGGTTTTACTGCTTTGTTCATCAAAAAACTTGGCCACCAAAATAGCATCCATGTTACTGTAAAACCTGAAAGAGCAATTTTGGGAGAAGCACTGCAGTGGTAGATCTCCAACTACCCTCCCAGGCTACTCAACCAAGGGGTACAGTAAATTCCTTTAAGCGTGAACTGCTCAGCAAGAAATATTTTACCCACATTTAAACCCACACCCAGAGTCCCCCTGGAGTCTTCACATCTGTGGGTCATGCTGTACACACACTCATATTGTGGCAGCTGACTTTGAGGCACAGCGCTCCAGGAGATGGAAATTGGGGCAAGTGCTACCGAGTCATCGGGGAGAGAGGGGCAGAGGGACCTCAGAGGAGGGCGTTGTGTCCCTGTCTGCTGCCCCTGCAGCTTCCTGGAGCTGGGGGTCTGTGGGCAGGTCTGAGACCAGCCAGAGAGGGAAGGATTAATGCCAGGATAGTAGCCATCACAAAGGAAAAGAAACAACGTTGCTAGATTTAGCAAATTAAAGTACAGAATTCTCAGTTGAACTTAAATTTCAGAAAAATAATTTTTAGTATAAGTATATCCCAAGTGTTGCATGGGATATACTTATACTAATTTTTTTTTATTTTCACTGAAATTCTAATGTAACTGGATGTCCTGCATTTAATCTGGCAACCCTTCCTGGTAGGTCTGCAGCTTACCAGTCCCTCCACCTAGTGTCCCAGTCCACCCCTACCCCTGCTGTTTTCTTCCTGTTTCCTCCTCTTCTGGCCCATCCTCCTCCTGTCATTCTTCCCCAGCAATACAAGAGAGGTCCCAAATCACGGAAGCTCATTCAATACTGATATATTCTTTTCCCCCCATATGCATGTTTACTTCTTTGTGGCTGTCCACAGCTTAAAGACTTTATTCCCTGTTCAAATCACCCCAAGCAACATACAAGTGAAGAGGGGAAATAGAGGGACAACTGCTTTAACAATTCAAGCAGCCCCTTCTGAAGCGCTGGAGAGCATAAGCTGTCTGCACCAGGCCCCCTACTTTGCCGGCACCTCCCTGGAGAAATCCAGTTCATAGCCTCCACATCCAGTTTTTGCCACCCAAGCCCAGGCCACTCAGCAGCTTTCATCTGGGGAACAGAGAGAAATAGAAAACACGGGGAAGAGGAGGCCGAGACAAAGCATCCAGCTATTGCAAGTGAGATCCAGGATCACTGTAACTGCATTTATGTGAGTGTAAGAGTTCACACGTGGGGCAACAATTAAGTGGTAGGTGGTATTGGGGAAAACTTATGAACATGGAGGCTGATGATAGATACTGGCAACCTAAGCTAACAAGAAAAGTTAAATGGGTTTGGCTGTGTTGAAATGCCACAAATTACATTGGATGCCTTCTACCTTGGATGCCTAATTACCATATGGTGCCATGATACTTATGTATATCATTTTATATGCCTTAAATTAATTTTGTTAAATTAACTTTGTTATTAACTTTGTAATTTGATTAGAACAGGAGACCCAACCTGTGTTGACCTGTAGGATGGATATCTGCTGCTCTGAGAAATTCAGGGCAGCTACGGGCTGAGTCATGGTGAGAAGGCCCCCGTACATGGCTCCCAGTAACTCTCCACTTTCTGGGTTCATGCGTACCCTGGGTCTCCTGACTCCCTTCTGACAGAAGGGATGGGGTGTCACTTCTGAGACTGGGTGGAATATGCCTGTGCCTTCTGCCCTTCTAGCCATCTCTCACCCTCTCTTGTTCTGGAAAATCCAGTTGCCACGTCATGAGATGCCCTGCGGAGAGGCCCACACAGCAGGGACCTTGTGGAGGCCTCTGGCCAACAGCTACTGGGACCCTGAGACTTGGCAACAGCAGGGGAGTGAACTTGGGAAAGGATCCGCCCCCAGGTGAGCCTTGAGATGCAGACAGAGGGTGGAAATTTCATACAATCTTGTAAAAAGCTCCAAGCCAAAGGCATCCTGACCACAGGCACTGAGATAATAATTTTTACTAACAAAAATTCATTAATAGTATCTGTTTCCCTGGTGGCTCAGTGCTAAAGAAGCTGCAATGCAGGAGATGAGGGTTCAATCCCTGAGTTGGGAAGAAACCCTGAAGAAGAAGGAAATGGTAACCCACTCCAGTATTCTTGCCCGGAGAATCCTATGGACAGAGGAGCCTAGTGGGCTGTAGTTCGTGGGGTCGCAAAGAGTCACACAAGACTTAGCAACTAAACAACAAAAGCAAACAATAAAATATTAAATGTGGGTTACTGAACAAGAACAAACAACAGAAAATAATAAATGTGGGTTACTAAACAACAAGAGCAAACAACAATAAAATAATAAATGTGTGTTGTTTGGCACTGCTCAACTCTGAGGTAATTTGCAGCAACAGGTAAAAGAATACAGTCACTCCCTGGGCCTGCACTTGCGTGGTACTTCACTGATAGCTGAAGGCGTAACCACTCTACAATGCAGACCCCCCAACAGCCCAAGAGGCTCCAGTGTGCAGTGATGGCGGGTGGGGGCTGGGAAGGAAGACCGACCTGAAAACTGGCGGTTTACTGCACCCACATTGCCAGGTTCTCGGGAGCGCTAGAAACGCTCCTGCATGTCACTGAACAGCCTTGAAATCCTGCTATCATAACCCTGATTTCTGTTTGCAAACTGAATACCCAATCGCCCCTGGGGCCCCGGAATTGTCTGGCCTTTCCCTTTGATTTACGTTCTTGGCCAAGTTCCAGGCCACTTCTGTCTGAGAATCCTCAGATACAGGCTCTTGAGGAAGGGATGCCCCTTATTCAAGGCGCTGTGTCTCTTGACTCCAAGGCTCCCATTCCGACCTCAGCTGTGTGATGCTGGAGGCAGCTCCTCAGAGGGGAGCCCGGCTGTGTCGGCGGCGCGGTGCCGGACCCGGCCCACAGGGGGCGGCAGAGGGCGCCGCAGGGCTAGGGGCGGCGGGGCTGCTCCTTCGGCTTCCCGGCCCAGGCGCTGAATGCAGTTTGCTTTTTCCTCGACCCTGATTCTAGCAGAGTCAGCTTCGTGGGGCCCCGCAGAGGCAGGAGCACCCTCTCCTAAGAGACTGGAATCCCAGCTGCTGGAACCCGTCGTCGAGTTTCTAAATTGGCATAATTTCAGTCTCTTTCTTATTTCTCAAGCACCCCCAGCCTAACAGGCGGCTGCCTCCCAGATGCTGCCTCCGCTACCCTTTCGAGTTCTCCGGGGCCTCTGCAGTTAACCTCATCAACAAGCCTTCCGCCTACATCATCTCTCTTGCAAAATCAAGCCGCCGTGATTTCTGTCTCCTGCGTGGACCTGGCGGGCACCGCGCTTCGCGTCCACACCTGCCCTCGGGCCTGCTTAGCATCTGCCTCCTGCAAAGCGAGCCTCTCGGCCGGCACAGCCAACCTCCAAAGGAAGCCTGCTGCCTCTGTACCCCAGGCTCCTGCGTCTCCTCACCCCCAGCCCAGCCCTGCCCTGGGGGAAGTGAGGCCCACAGATAGGCCAAGCCCAGAGGGCTGAGGCAGGGGGGAGTCCGCGCAGAGAAGCTGCAGCCCAGTGCTGGCAGGACTGTGCCCCGTATGTCCAGCCTCAGCGGGAATCACAGGGGCTGCGGAGAGCAGGGGACAGCAGGCAGCAGCGCTGGCCACCCATCTGGGTGACAGTGGGGGACCTCAACTCATGGGCTGCTCGCTGGTTTTACCTGCGGCAGGGGCGCCTCCACGGTCGGCTCTCTCCTTCTTTAAAGGGCAGTGTTACAAGTCTCCCCAATGTTTTATGATACTTTTGTGTGAGTTAGGGGGCCCATCCATAACGCAGTTGCTTAGGAGGGCGGCCTGAAAGGGGAAAAGCGAAACTGTGAGTCGTTCAGTTGCATCTGAATATAAACGCAAATTGAGATGTAAAACGTTCTGTCAGGCAGTGACTAAGGATGACTGCAGTATTTAAACAGATGATGCAGTGAACTGGTTACACGGGCAGTGCATAATCTGAGTGCTTGTAAGGGGCGGGGGAGAGGAACCCCACAGGAAGCCGCCCGCCTTTGAGCCAGGACGGAGGAAGAAGTGTGCCCGGGCTGGGTTCTCAGGAAGCACACACTTAGGCATAGTTCCGAGTTCACGGTGTTTACCAGAAGTCAGCCACGGGGAGGGAAAGGGGTAACAAACCGTCCTGTGACGTAGCCCGGACAAAACCTCCGCCAGGTCTGGAGTATTGCCCACTAGAGTGTCCGGCGTTGCGTCAGAATGGCTGGGTGCTTAATACCCAGCAGCTTGGTCCCAGGATGTGGTCTGGTCAGGAAGGCCGTGACCACCAACAGGGCTGACCCTGCAGGGGCTGATGGCCGGAGGCGGGCTGCCCGCTGCGCCCCTGCCGCTGGGCTGCGGGTCCCTCCCTGAAGGGGCCCTGAGCCTCTCGTGTCTCCCACCGCAGAATCGCCAGAGCCCGGGGCGGAGGATCCCGGATGGAGGCTGGACCCACCCCCGGTCTGAACAGGGGTGCTGGAGCCAGTCTCCTAACGGGGATTCTGCAGGGAACGAACACAGGGCCTTGCCCTTCCTTCTGTTTATAATGTCTGACTAGTGACTGCAGCCGGGACATTAAAAGACGCTTGCTCCTTGGAATAAAAGCTGTGACCAACCTAGACAGCATATGAAAAAGCAAAGACGTTACTTTACTGAAAAGCCCATATAGTCAAAGCTATGGTTTTTCCAGTGGTCATGTATGGATGTGAGAGTTGGACTATAAAGAAAGCTGAGCGCCGAAGAATTTATGCTTTTGAACTGTGGTGTTGGAGAAAACTCTTGAGAGTCCCTTGGACTGCAAGGAGATCCAACCAGGCCATCCTAAAGGAGATCAGTCCTGGGTGTTCATTGGAAGGACTGATATTGAAGCTGAAACACCAATACTTTGGCCACATGATGCGAAGAACTGACTCAGTGGAAAAGGCCCTGATGCTGGGAAAGATTGAAGGCAGGAGGAGAAGGGGATGACAGAGATGAGATGGCTGGATGGCATCACCGACTCAATGGACATGAGTTTGAGTAAGCTCTGGGAGTTGGTGATGGGCAGGGAGACCTGGCGTGCTGCAGTCCACGGGCTTGCAGAGAGTCAGACACGACTGAGCGATTGAACTGACTGAGTGGCTCCTATTGACCAGACCTGGTCAGAACCAACCACAGGGAGCTGGAGACATCCAGCCTGCAGCTGTGAGTGCCTTGAGCGGAGCCAGGGAAGGGAAAGGACCCTGCAAGCAAGCAGAGCCAGGAAATCCTCTCAGCAGCTTTCCTGACTTTCTTTCCAGAGTAACAAGGCTTAGAACCACGGCTTACTGGCTGCCAGCCGCCAACTAACCTGTGTGTGCTCCCTGTCGGGTCAGGCCACCTTGACTCACTGAGAAAAGCTCCTTCAGGAACGAAAGCCTCACCCCCTCAGCTGCCAAGAGTGCTGCCCACAGCCCTCAGTGGTGACCCCTTTGGGGATGGCAATCGCTGAGAAGAGCCATTGTGCCCAAGGGCGTACCCCTTTCTGTGGTTCGTGCCTGTGTGCCAAGTCACCTCAGTCTGTCCAACTCCTTGCAACCCTATGAACTGTAGCCCACTGGGCATCCCTGTCCATGGAATTCTCTAAGAATACTGGAGTGGGTTGCCATGCCCTCCTCCAGAGGATCTTCCCAACCCAGGGATTGAACCCACGTCTCTTATATCTCCTGCATTGGCAGACAGGTTCTTGACCACTAGCACCACCTGGGAAGCCCAAGCTGACTGGGGTGAGGAGTCTGCCATCTGGCCAATTATTTACAATGTTAAATTGTGTGTCTCCACCCACTCAAGAGCAGGGAGTTTGGTTTTGTTCATAGCTGTATGTACATGGTGCCAGTGTTTACACACAGTGTGAATTCAGATAAATTTGTTAATGAATTCACTCACTGAGCGCTAAGCCTATGCCTGATGACATAACCCAGAGGACCCTATGGAGCATTCCTAGGACAGACTCCTCTCCTCTCCTCTGCTATAACTCTTCTCTGAAGTACCCAGATAATAGTATCTCACGCATATATCCTGAGTTTTCCAGGTGCTGAAAGCCACCACCAGATGGAAGAAATTAAGCTTGATGATCAAGAAACTGCTTGATGATCATAAGCATGTAGCCCTCAGACCTACTGATGCCTCAAGATTGATAACGTTAACCCAACAGCCCTGTTACCACACCATCAGCCAATCAGAGAGCTGTGCATGAGCTGACTGCAGGCCCTGGGATGCCCCTCCCTCACCTGGCTTTTGAAAATGCTTCGCTGAAGCCCTTTGAGGAGTTTGGGTTTGCGAGGGCAATCTACTCATTCTCCTTGCTCGGCCCTGCAATAAACATTTCTCTGCTCCAGACTCCAGTGTTTGATATTTCAGTTTGTTTGGCCTCACTGTGTGTCAGGCACATGAACTTGTGTTTAGTCGCAATGATGCTTTCAGAAATTCTGATCTACTGGGGTAATTAGACCAGTAGAAAAATAATGATAACGCAGTGCAGTAAGTGCTCAAGTGACATGCACTGCTTGCTCTGCCGGGGCAAAGCTTCATCGAGAAGGAGATAAGGGACTGCTGTCCGGGGAGGAGCCAGCAGAGAGGCCCAGCACTGGGTGAACCCCAGGATGACCTGAGCAGGCAGGCCGGTGATCGTAGAGGTCTCTAGGACATCAGGGTCAGGAGGACAACAAGACGGGGGGCCAGACAAGCCCTAAGATCCGGCACCACCACTTCTGGAAAGTTGTCAGAACGCGAGCATGAATGCGCCAAGTCTCACACAGGAGGCAGATCACTGCCACGTCGGTTACGGTGGCAGGAAGCAAGGAGCAACGTCCGTGTTGATCAAGAGGGAGACAGCCGAGTAAATAAAGCAGCTTCCATACTTTGGAACTGCAGCTTTCAGAGGGAGTTGCGTCGGTCTGTATGCACCAACTTGGAAAGACGTACATAATACATTAGAGGGGAAGGGAGATTATATACTGATACCCATTTCATTCAAGTATGTGCACACATATGTTATATAAACAGAAAAAGTCATCTGGAAGGAAGCAGGCAGTTGGGACTGTGGAAGTGGAACAGACAAGGGGAGGCAATCACTTTGGGGTATTATTTGAATCTGTTAAAACCAGCATGGATTAACTTTCAAATCAAGGGGAGAAAGATATAAAACAAAGTCCAAGAAGCTTGTGGTCACTGGGCATCAGGGACAAACTGAAGGTGCACAAGATCAGGTCAGGATAATTGATCAAAACAGGTCACAGGGGTTGAAGCAAATGAGAGGCAGAAATCAGGGAGGTGAGCTAGGTCAAGAGCAGGGCAGGGCAGTGGGAGGGGCAGAGACATACTGCTGACCTCTGCAGGGACCCGCTTCCTGTGGCCTCGCATGTGCAGTCGTCCTCGGAGGGTGATGGTGTTCTCATAAGGAGGCCCAAGCCTTCTAGCTCTCTCTAAGCCACCCCTCACTCTCTCCACCCCGAGGAAAGAGAAGACAGACAGCCTCTGCTGTTTCTCACCAGCTCCTTACACTGAAAAAAGACCTTTCTGTTTCGCTCCTTACAGGACCCCTCAGAGCCTTTATTTTTTTTAAGTATTTATTTATGTATTTAGGCTGCACTGGGTCTTAGGTGAAATACACAGAATCTCTGATCTTCGTTGCAGCGTGTGGGATCTTTTTTAGTTGCAGCCTGGAGGATCTCCAGTTGCAGCATATGGAGTCCAGTTCCTTGACCAGGGATCGAACCCAGGCCCCCTTCATTGGGAGTGTGGAGTCTTAGCCACTGGACCACCAAGGAAGTCCTGTCTTAGAGCCTTTAGAAAGCTTATTGTTTGCCTTGTGAGTGTCTAAGGCACGCCATGTGCAGTATTTCCAAAAAGGATTTAACACAGGGCACTCCTGCGTTAGGTAATAGATTTTACTTACCGCCAAGTTTTCATTACACCAGTATTATATGGGTCCTTTCTCCTTGTCAACAACCCCAGGCCATCTTCCTGGAGAGAAAGGCCACGTGGAAAGAGAGGGCCTGCAGGAGAAGCCATATGCCAAAGGCCTGAGGTGCCCGGCCTGAGAGTGGGGCCATCTTAACCCTGCAGCCCAGCCCAGCGATTGCAGCCCCCCGAGAAAGCCAGCTGGCTCTAGTGGGACATAGACCCAGAGAATCACGAGTTTTGTGTCAAGCTGCTAAGTTTTGGGGTGCTAAGTTTTGGGGTGCAGCCACAGATAACTAATACTCTCCTATCTCCAGTGTCAGTCTGCTCCAAAGGAAAAAATGTGAAAATTTGTTCATATCATTACTTTGTTTTTAATAGTGCCATCAAATATCTATTTTTTTTTTTGGAATCCCTTTTATCTTTTTGAGCAGTTTTTGAGCTTTATAAACATAGATCCACACTCCATGTATTGTAGGGAGAACGGAATTGTGGAAAACTCACCCAGTGAAATATTATTACAGCATGAAATAAACATTGCCACACACAATACCAAGGAAGGATGAAGCTTTGAGGCATGGTTATTGTATTGAAAACATCACCTTGCAGAAAACTAAAATACAGGTCATTCATCTTTTTATATGGTTCTTGTCCATTTCTTCTTGAGTTTCTGCTACATTTCTTTTATCCATTTTTCTTTGGGATTGTCTTTTTCTTCTTAATTTGTTGGAATTCTTTATAAATTTTAAGAAGTGTCCCCCAAGATTGGAGTGCTAGGAATTACTTGAATCTTGAGAAACATTTCTAAGGATAGAGTTTAAAATGACCAAACCAAACCAACCAATTAAAAAACACTCTGGAAAATATTGGAAAAAAGAACAAATAAAATTAACAATGTGTTACACAGTCCCTTTAACTTCTTAGCTGAAAATCCCAAGGCTCAGAGACCCAGTAGAAATTTGCCAGTAAGAGGCTATTTACATAAATCCACAATGTACAGAGGTTCTATTTCATATTTTCCTTCTACCAAAAGGAAATGCATCATTTAACTTGAGATATGACCCCCTTTTAAACATTTGCTGGATAGGCCAATGAATTACTGTTCTTCCCAGTAGTGAATTTATATTGCACTAAGGAAAGATAAACTCCTTTAACCCCTGTAGAGTCACATTTCTTTCGCTTGGGTCACTTGATAGGGCCATTATAGACTCAGATGACGTGCGGGACTCTGTTTAATATCTGGCAATTTTCTTGTGCCTCTTCACTTATTAAAAAAATGTCTCCATTAGCAGTCATTAGTACATTCTGTCAAGATGGGAGCTAAATTCTCCTTAACAGCTTAAGAGAATGCTTTTTCAAGGAAAATAATGGACTTAATTGCTCAGTGAAATAGTTATTGCTTTCTTTGTCATAACCTCTCCCTCCTCCCCGCAGGTGGAATCAGACACTGCTTACCCCGGTCAAAGATCCAGGCCGTTTCCTCACTACCCTGTGAGTCAACCCTTGCTCCAGGCTATGGCCTCTCTGGTGGCAGGCCACTGTCCCCAGGAATAAGCAGAGTTCCTCACCCATCACAGGGAGGGGCCGAGGCCTGGAGAAAGAGGAATAAGGCACTCACTGAGCAAGCAGCTTCGTTTGGAGGGACTCTGTTTTAGCAACAAGAAGCACAACATGTTAGAGAAATAATCACCAATCCTGGGACTCCAGGCTGACATTAATCTCCTTTTTGACCTTTCATTTGAAACATATGCTCTGTGGAAAATGTGGTTCACAGGAGGGAGCTTGTAGGAGTGTGTGCGTGTGTTTATGATTAAAAAGTTTTCTAAAAAAAAAAAAAAAAGTTTTCTATGTCGCTTATTTATATAAAACCTTAAAGTTTATATCGTGAAAAGCTTCTACCTCTTAAATACGGGTATCTCTCTCCAGGTTTTGTCTTATTCTTACTCCTTTCCTCACAGGTCAATCCACCCTCAGGGGCATTTATAATTGCACCCACATCAGCTACAACATCTTCAGGTGAAAATAATAAAATGCTAACTCACAGAGACATTTAATAAACCTAAGTGTCACAAGAAGTCTAGATGTTGGCAAATCCAGACTTTGTTCAGCAGATCAACAAGGACAGCAGCGCCCAAAGTTCTGACTGTCTTTCTGCTCTGTCCCCCTCGGAGTGTCAGCCACGCCTTTCAAGGTGCTGCTCTAACGGTTTCCATTCTCTCCTGGCAGGTCACTGACAGGAAGGAAGGAGATGAATGCAGAACAGACCTTCTCCTCATGGAGAAAAATCCTTCCCAAAAATCCATGCATCTCACTGGCTAGAGTTGGGTCACATGGCTCACCGCTGGACCAATCAGAGGCAAGTGAGGTATCGTATCTGGACTCAGGCCGATCATGATTTTTCCTCTCTATCTGGGCCCTGGCTACCCAAACACAGGTGGGATTCTACTCAGAAGGAAGGAGGAAGAGCTGCTGAGGGGGAGACGGCTCCCAGATCCTTATTTCCAGCCCTGACTGTTCTGTCAGCTGATTGCATCTTTCCAACTGCCCGGACTACCTACCTCAATGTCCTGTTGCCTCAGACTCCCATCTGTTGGGGGAAATTCCTTTTCCCATCTAATAGGTGACTCCTTTTTCTTCATTTCTCAACTTTACCAATGGTAGTTTCATCCATCTATCCACCATGGAGGTTGCAACCCTGAGAGTCATATTTTTTTTAACTTTTTTTTTTTTTAAAGAGCTGAAGCTCCAATACTTTGACCACCTGATGCTAAGGGTCAACTCACTGGAAAAGATCCCAATGTGGGGAAAGACTGAAGGCAAAAGGAGAAGAGGGTGGCAGAGGGTGACAGGGCTATGGAGCATCACCAATTTGATGGACATGAATTTGAGCAAACTCTGGGAAATAGTGAAGGACAGAGGAGCCTGGTGTGCTGCAGTCCATGGGTCTGCAGGGTCGGACATGACTTAGCAACCGAGACGAACACAGCTTATTTATTTATTTGGCTCTGCTGCTTGGCATGTGGGATACTAGTTCCCCAACCAGGGACTGAACCCATGCCCCCTGCAGGGGAAGCACAGGACTGCCTGGGAAGTCCCCAGCATCATTTCTGATGCCCTCTCGGTCTGGACTGCCTTATCCAGTTGGTCTCCAGAGCAGTAGCACCTTCATCATCCCACGCTGGCTCATCATCTCTACCAGCTGTCAGTCATCTGTTCCAAATGCGCATGGACCACTTCATTTCACCTGAAATGGGCTCCAGCCTCCAGGGCCATGTGCTCTGCCAGCAGACCCACCTTCCTAAAAAAAAGCCTGCAGTCCTCATCCCTCCTGCTCTAGAATGAGGCTCCCATGTTCCTACAGGAGGAAAACCCATAATGCTTTGTTTAGGTTTTAAGATCTTCTAAACATTATCTTTTAAAAAGGATTCCCCATTATTTTCTGCCCCAGCCACACTGGTTGAGTCATTGTTCCCTGACATATGTTTTAATGCATTCCCATTACGACACATTTGTCCACATCATTCGCAGAGATAAGACCTTTCTGCTTTCTCTCTCCTTTCTGAATCCTACCTGACCAACTCCTGTCTCACTGCTGAAATCTCCTTAAAATATCCTAGGCTTCAATGAATGTTTTATCCTCTGACATCCTACCTGCTAATGGAAATATGAGTCGATATTTTTAATAGAGATCTCAGGATTAAATAATTAAGCAAGAATAATTCTCTTATGGCCATATTACCAGTGCTTTGAAATGTGCCATAATAATGCTTACATGGTAAATAATGATACAATACCCATTGTTCAATATTGAAGAAATTTTAAAAAATATTCCATTCTGATTATTAAACTTCAGAAAGTTTGGAATCTTTTCAAAAGGTAAAAGTATTAGTACTTTAAAACAAGACTGCATCAGATTCTTCAAAAGGCTGCCAGTGAATCTATGCAATTTGATGTCATCAGTGGAGAGACCATTCATTCATTCATTCATTCACAGTCAGAAGATTGCAATTTTATTGCCTTACAACTGTCACCAGATTTCTTGGCAGGAGAACTCTCTATATTTAGGAGAATATCTTGACAAATTGCTTGAGGATAGAGAATGAGATTCAGAAAGAATTTGACGACACTATGTGTATCCAACCCCACGCTCATGTCCAGGGAAGTGGAGGATTTAGCCTCCTCACCCTTTCCTCAAAAAGAAATTCCAAGCCATTTAAAGAAAAATGGCAAGGTTATCAAAACAGAGCATTATGTAGAAAATCAGAAGACACACAGAACTCTTTTCTATTCAAGTATTTTACAAGAACTATGGCAAAAGAGCAGGGGGCCTTGAAATTGCTCCTAAACTTAGGTGAAGGTGGCCCTGGTACTAAGTCACCCATAGAGCTTCTCTGAAAGAGTTTGTGCAAGTGTAGCTTTTGGTTGATATCTAGGATTTTTCTATTTATTCTGGCTTTGCCACTTAAAGCTTTGTCAAAACTCTCTGAACTTATTTCTACATTTGGGAAATAGAAGAGGGAAGACAATACTGTATCCAAGCCTGCTCTGTATTTTATTTTCTAGATGCACATATACATTTATGTTTCTTTTCCAGAAGACTGAGTTCTCATTTTTCAATTCACATTTCTTTGGTAAAATTATCTACATTTGTAGTGATGCTTTTGGATGCAAGTAAAAGAAAACTGCTTTTCAATCAGCTTATACCCTAAAGGAGATTGATGTGTTCATGTAGCTGAAAAAGTCCAGATGCTGGGTAGCCATCAGGTCTGGTTCCACAAGTCCCCCAATCTGCCTCTCTATGATTTCCTTGTCCCCTTCTTCTTTTGTGGGTTGATTGCAGACTCAGGCTGACAGCAAGGTGACTGGTGCATATCCTGACCTTGCAGCCTGGACACAATAACGTCTATTAGAAGAATCATCTAATCCAGCAGCTCCGCTCTTAAGATCAGAAACCCTCCTGACCAGAAACTCCTACCAAACCTTCCACCTCACTGGTCAGGATTTTGTCACATGACCACTTCTAAACCAATCTCCTTGGCCTGAGGAATGCCACATGCTGATTATCTAAGATTTAGATTCTGAAACTAATCTCTGGGGCAAAGGGGCAGGATTACTCAGGGACCAATCAAGCCCACGTGCAACTGTGGGTGGAGTTAGCTTCTGTAAACCTCGGGCAGGTGGGGGGTGGGGGGGTAGAGTATCTTTGAGCAAAAAAAAACAAGGGTGCTTCCAGAATGAGGCAAGAGGAAATGGACGCTGAGTCTACATCTTCAAAGTTTGCTCTGTACAGAACTGTAGAATACCCACTTCAGCCTGGGGATCTGAACCGGATACGGCCGCGTCTGGTAACCAAAGACCCGAATGTTCACAGAGTTCAAGTCTGCTAGATCTTTATCTAACAAAGTCTAAAAATTTCCACAAGGAAATGAGAAACATGTAAATAATTACAGTTCTGTGGGTGACGGTACACCAGCATACGTGAAACCAATTGTTTCCACTCCATATGGGAAACTAATCAGCTTAATTACATGGCAAAAAAAATAACTCAAGAACCAAAACTGCCCCAGTGTTTCATCAGAGGCAAATAATAGAAGCTGAAAAATAAACTTTCTTCAAACAGAAAAAATAGGTAAAATCTTGGAAAAGATCTATCAGCAGTGAAGTGGTTCTTAATTGCTTTCTTTTAAAGGAGCTGGTAAATACACTCTTTTCAGTTAGAAAAATAGGTGAAATGTTGTAAAAAAAAAAAATCAGAGACTGCAGTTTTTAATTGCTAATCATTAATCTCTATTTTTATTCCCCCACCAAGGTTACACTCAGAATTTTCTTAGTGCTTTCAAAAGACTCAGTTCTGTGGCAGTGCTGGGCAGTCTGTGAATCCCTTCCTGCTTTGAGCTCAAATTGACTTAGAAGTACAGTTGAGCCATTCTTCCAACAAAACAGCTATTGAGGGCCTCTGAGGTACCAGGCTGCCCTGTGCCCGTCGCATCATCACGTGGTCAGCCAGCTGCCTCCCTCCCCTTTCAGGGGAAGGGGGCTCCTTGGAAGCCATCATCCAATGACCCCTGTGACATTAGACCTTCTTTTGAGCTGTCTTGATCCTTCCTCTGATGTCAGTTCAGATGGGTCACTGACTTACTGGGCTCCCACTGCCAAGAAAGAGCTGCGCAGAGTGCAATGTGGGAACGAAAGACAGAAATCACTAGGAGAGCTCTCACTCCAGAGAAACTGAAAACCTTCCTGGAGATGGAGCCCCACCAGCAAAGAAAGAAGAACACACGTATCAAAGAGCTGATAAGCTGAGACCCAGAGGGTAGGCAGTACGGGAGCGAAGTGTGTCTTTCCATCCCAGGTTAACTCAGAATGCATTTGGACTGAGACGGGAGGCTGCACCAGTGGAGAACAGTGGGAATGCATGAGGGGAGTAAAGGCTACACTGTCAGAGGCCCTGGGGATTAGAGACAGAGGTAGGCCTGTTGAGCAAGGAAAGTGGACATAGCCTATGTCTCAGAAGCAGGGGTGTGATGTATACACGTGTGTGTTGCGCCTGTGACTGTGTATCTATAAAAATGAAGTTACACTCAGTGCTCTGTGTGGTCTAAGTGGGAAGCAAATCCCAAAAAAGAGATGGTGGTGGTGGTGGTTTAGTGGCTAGGTTGTGTCCAACTCTTGCGACCCCATAGACTATAGCCCACCAGGCTCCTCTTGCCTGGGATTCTCCAGGCAAGAACACTGGAGTGGGTTGCCATTCCCTTCTCCAGGGGATCTTCCCAAGCCAGGAATCGAACCCGGGTCTCCTGCATTGCAGGCGGATTCTTTACCGATTGAGCTACAAGGGATGCCGGCCACCAAAAAAAAAAGAGACCGGGGGTTGGGGGGATATATGTAAACATAAAGCTGATTCACTTTACTGAACAGCAGGAACTAACACAACATTGTAAAACAACTATACTGCGAGAAAAATTAATTTAAAAACAGAATGAAGTTACAAAGCTCACCCCCTAACAGGGACAAGATTGACAGGATTTGACCACACACCCCTCTGCAGAAAATTGGAAATGGTCCACACAGGTTTTCCACCCAAGGTTTTCCAGTCCTTTTGGACATAAAGACCTCCATTCTGATGGCAGAAATAACTGGACACCTGTCCTCCTCTGCTGTTTATCAGAATCTGTGGATTGAGAACATATGTACTGCCCGCAGAGTCCCTTCTGTACCCACGTGCCTTTATGGAGCTAAGGTAAGAGAGGCCTTCTTGGACGGACCATTCGGAGACCGTGCTGCTCCTTCTCAGGGCGGGCTCAGCCCCAGAGTAGGACAGGTGGCCCATGGAAGAGAGTTGAGCTGGTGCTCAGCCTTGGGTGAGGCCCTCAGGTGGGCACCCTTGGCAAGAGGAGAACGGATGCCCCCATGCCGAGGCCCCGAGGACCCGAAAGGCGCCAAGGGTTCAGGAAGACTTCATCATGAGACCGGGTTTGGATCACAACAACAGTGTTCAGATGCATCTGAAAAAGTCATCCTGTGCTTTACAGACAAAGCTTTGGGCACTGACAAGGATTCGGATACTTCTTGCCATGACTGCCCCTCCCCGAGGCTCTGCGGTCCACAGCAGGGGGTTCAGACCATCCCGTCTTCGGTCTAAGGGCCACCGGGGGGCAATAATTAGGAGGGGACACCCCACACTCAGTTCACAGCTGCAGAACAATAGGGAGAACTGGGGAGAGAGGAAGGTGGCACTTAGCACGTTGCCCCGGCAAACAGATCACAGGATTTCGTGCTAAATAAATCCCTTTACGTTTTGTTCACACATTTTTGTGTGTATGTGGAAAACATGCCGACAAATGAATAATATTAACATAAAATTCTGAGTTATTAATATCCTTTAACTATAGCCATGAGTTAATTTATTCATTCAAATATTCCAGCATAACCAAAACGTACCACTTTAAAAGTTACTTCAAGGTATCAAGTTTTCCCCACAAAGGGCACAGATTCCATAGATGAGCACTGAAACTTTGTCCCATCACTCCTCACATCCAGCCAGACCCTGAGGTCAAGGAAATAGAAAAATATGCCTTAATATCTGTTACCTGTTCTCTTGAGACAGCACAATACTTTGTCACAAGGCCTTGTGTTTATACTGTATAAGGTATTCATTTTAAGCCTTTCATTAAACCACAAATCATAAACGGCAGAATAATTTTTTAGAGTTAAGATGAGGTTTTGTTTTCACAATAAACTTATGAGTTAACAGAGCAAGTATTATATCTTTGCCTGCTTAATAGATTGAGGATATTGAGGGACAGAGATGATACTCTCAAAGTTTTAGGAGAACGAGTCCATGAAGAGCTCCCTCCACTGCGTGAAGTTGCTTTATACAGGGCGAGTCTCATTCACAAGTTCCGTAGTTATCACCTTTTTAGTTGAAGATGGTCTCCTGTGCCATACAGTAGGCTTGATCTCGCACCCTTCCTACATGTAATAGTTTGCATCTGCTAACCCTCGGCTCCCCAGCCATCCCTCCCCATCCCGTCCCCATGGCAACCACAAGTCTGTTCTCTGTGTCTGTGAGTCTGTTCATGTCTCACAGAACAGTCCCTTTGTGTCATATTTTAGATTCCCCATATGAGTAATATTATATGATATTTGTCTTTCTATGACTTACTTCACATAGTATGATAATAAAGAATGAAGTAATGCCACTGCAGCTGATTTCCAGCTCTGAAGGCAGAGTTGGGAAGAGATGTATCAATAGCACAAAATTATTTGGTATTTGTACCATAAAATGTAGTAGAATAACTGGGGAGTGAAGAATTTTGAGCTTTTGTTAAAACTGTTTTTGAATATAATTTATTTAATTGTGAGTGTATATAATTTGATTTTTAATAATTTGTTGTTGCTCAGTCACTAGGTCGTGTCTGATTCTTTATGACCCCATGGACTGCAGCATGCCAGGCTTCCTTTTCCTTCACTATCTCCTGGAGCTTGCTCAAACTCATGTCCATTGAGTCTGTGATGCCATCCAACCATCTCATCCTCTGTTGTCTCCTTTTCCTCCTGCCTTCAATCTTTCCCAGCCTCAGGGTCTTTAACAGTGAGTCAGTTCTTCGTATCAAGTGGCCAAAGTATTGGAGCTTCAGCTTTAGTATCAGTCCTTCCAATGAATATTCAGGGTTGATTTCCTTTAGGATTGACTGGTTTTTTTTTTCTCCTTGCAGTCCAAGGGACTCTCAAGAGTCTTTTCAGCACCACTGTTCAAAAGCATCAGTACTTTGGTGCTTCACCTTCTTTATGGTCCAAATCTCACAACCTTGACTACTGGAAAAACCGTAACTTTGACTATATGGACCTTTGTCAGGAACATAATATCTCTGCTTTTTAATAGGCTATCTAGGTTGGTCAAAGCTTTTCTTCTAAAGAGCAAGTGTCTTTTAATTTCATGGCTGCAGTCACCATCTGCAGTGATTTTAGAGCCCCCCAAAATAGTCTGTCACTGTTTCCTTTTTTTCCCCAAGTATTTGCCATGAAGTGATAGGACTGGCTGCCATGATCTTAGTTTTTTGAATGTTGTGTTTTAAGCCAGCTTTTTTCACTTTCCTCTTTCACCTTCATCAAAAGCTTCTTTAGCTCCTCTTCACTTTCTGCCATTAAAGTGGTATCATCTGCATATCTGAGGTTGTTGATATTTCTCCCAGCAATCTTGACTCCAGCTTGTGATTCATTCAGCCTGGCATTCTGCATGATGTACTCTGCATGTAAGTTAAATAAGCAGGGTGACAATATACAAGTCTTTACATACTCCTTTCCCAATTTGGAACCAGTCCATGTCCAGTTCTAACTGTTGCTTCTTGACCTGCATACAGGTTTCTCAGGAGGCAGATAAGGTGGTCTGGACAAAACAATTTATTGTGATGCATACAGTTAAAGGTGTTAGCATAGTCAATGAAGCAGAAGTACATGTTTTTCTGGAATTCTCTTCTTTTTTATGATCCAGTGGATGTTGGCAATTTGATCTCTGGTTCCTCTGCCTTTTCTAAATCCAGCTTGAACACCTGGAAGTTCTCAGTTCACACACTGTTGAAGCCTAGCTTGAAGGATTTTGAGCATTACCTTGCTAACATGTGAAATGAGTGCAATTGTGCAGTAATTTGAATGTTCTTTGACATTGCCCTTCTTTGGGATCGAAATGAAAACTGACCTTTTCCAATCCTGTGGCCACTGCTGAGTTTTCCAAATTTCCTGGCATATTGAATGCATCTTTTAGCATTTGAAATATATCAGCCAGAATTCCATCACCTCCACTAGCTTTGATCTTAGTGATGCTTTCTAAGGCCCACTTGACTTCACATTCCAGGATGTCTGGCTCCAGATTTGTGACAACACTATTGTAGTTATCTGGGACATTAAGACCTTTTTTGTACAATTCTTCTGTGTATTCTTGTCACCTCTTCTTAATCTCTTCTGCTTCTGTTAAGAACTTACCAATTCTGTCCTTTATTGTGCCCATCTTTGCAGGAAATGTTCCCTCTTAGGTGTTACTTTGACGAGGGATCTCTAGTCTTTCCCATTCTATTGTTTTCCTCTATTTCTTTGCATTGTTCATTTAAGAAGGCTCAGTTCACCAGATTCACCAAATTCCTGAAAATATGACAACTGTCTCTCACCAATCTGTGGGGACCAACACTGCATGCCGCTGACCCAAGCTCTCCTTTCAAGTTCTTTGAAATTTAAAACAAAAAAAAAACATTACCCCCTACCCAGGGCGTATAACTAGTTGTAGGCCTTAATACCCCTCTCCCCAACCAACACACATTTTGAGAACTTTTAGATTGTGCAGGTGAAGACATAGCCATCTGTGGCTAAAACTCAAAGTCCTCAAGCCAGTGGGACGAGGATTGACACAGTTAAGGTATAAGGTGACTGAACATACTGTTCATACAACTTTCCTGAAATGAAGCACAGAATACTGTGTATGTATGTATGTATGTATGTATGTACAGCACTTTTCATCTCCTTCAAGAGCTTCCTTTGCATTCATTCACATCTTGGCTAACTGTTTGGCACAGCAGACCTAGCTGGTGGCCTACCTGGGCTGTTGACATGCCTTCCTCACTGAACATACTGAACATACATGTATGAACATACTGTTCATACAACTTTCCTGAAATGAAGCACAGAATAAAGAAAATCCATCCTCCTGTTGCAGAAATAAGGAATATTTTTTGGTCTGAATTATTCAGCTTGGCTATTGACCAAATTCAACCAGATAATTACACAAGTCTTTTTTTTTTTTTTTTTGACTAGTCCTACCTTGGCCAAGTGTTAGGTTGGGGACATGAAATACTGGCACTGGGACAGATAGTAAACAGTCAAGCTCAGCTCATCATTTTACAGGTGAGGAGACCGAGCAGGCCCAAGACTAGACTAAGGCAAAGTAGAGAGGAGGGCTGCAGAATTTAAGGAGGCACGTATTCTAAGTATGGGGTAAGTACACTCAGCCCCGAGCAAGCCTCCTTAAATGTTGTGCCCTAACACCTAGCTTGCTTCACCCTTGATCTGGTCCTGAAACTGATGCCCAGAAAGGCCTAGTTCACCCACCTAGTTGTAATGAGAGCTGGAACTAACACAGATCCTATAACCCCTGATCTGGCACTTTCCCCATACAGCAGGTTGCCTCCAGATTTGCCTACTCTTCTAACAAAAGACCCTCAAAGCTAAGCAGGAAGTTTTCTGCACAGCTGGGCCAGTGGTTCTCAATCTTGGTGGTAAACTAGATTTCCTGAGGGAGTTTTAAACATCCTAATTCCTGGGTCTCCATCTCTGAGACTTTATTTATATTATTTTTTTGGCCATGTCACATAGCACACGAGATCTCAGTTCCTGAACCAGGGGTCACGCCCATGCTCCTGCAGTGGAAGCACAGTCTTAACCACTGGACCACCCAGGAAGTCCCGTGTCTGAGATTTTAAATCAATTTTTCAGGAATGAGTCCTGGAGACATTTTTGTTTATTTACTTTTAAAGCTCCTCTATGATTATTATATGCATCCAAGGTTGAGGACCCTGCATAATAACAGTAACAACTTTGCTTGTAGAAGACCATGTTAGTCAAAGAGAAGGTTGTATTTATACCAGGATGTTGAACATCGGTGTTCATGTCTTTTTCCATTATTATTGTTAAGTCAGTGTATTCTCTGCATCCACAAAGAACCACCCTGTTTTTTTTTAATAATAGAAATACAATGAGCAGGGAACACTCTAGCCTGGATTAAGACCCTGGGCAGGAATTGCTCCTGGCAAAGGGACCTTAAGAGTGTGGTAAGGGGATCACCCCATCCTGTTGGACTTCACTCTCACCAGGGAAAAGTGCTTGTTAGGCAAATCAATATGTAAATAAGGGAAAAGTGTATTATCCTTAAGAAGGCAAGGCAACAAACTATTTTTAAGTACTTGGAAAATTATTTTGAATTGAATCATTTGACCAAATGATGACTTTGCTCATTTACAGATCGCTCTTCCTATTGACGGAAACACAGAAGCTCCTCCAAGGCACAGAGTGACTTTACCTTTTATGTCACTGTTAACCAGGGGTTAGAGAGCAAGTATTCTGCATTTAGTCAAAAACATTCTAAAATATAGGCTTTTCCACAACACAGTATGCCCAGAAATCCCTATATTACTCAAGAGAAATGTAACCTCTATCAATCAAGTTGTAGTAGTAATTACTTGATTTTATGCATTTCTCAAAAATTATAGAACTGTATGCTAAAAATGGGGAATTTCACCATAAGTAAATTATATCCTATAATTTAACTATATAAATATCTATATCTATATAGATATATAATATTATATAACCTATGTAAATATCTATAATAAATATCTATGCATGCATCCTTGCTAAGTCGCTTCAGTCATGTCTGACTCTGTGCAACCCTATGGACAGCAGCCCACCAGGCTCCTCTGTCCACAGGATTTTCTAGGCAAGAATACTGGAGTGGGTTGCCATTTCCTTCTCCAACAAATATCTATAGGTATTATAGTACCTATAAAGAAAGCTGAGTGCTGAAGAACTGATGCTTCTGCCCCGTGGTGTTGGAGAAGACTCTTGAAAGTCCCTTGGACTGCAAGGAGATCAAGCCAGTCAATCCTAAAGGAAATCAGTCCTGCATAGTCATTGGAAGGGCTGATGTTGAAGCTCCAATACTTTGGCCACCTGATGCGAAATACTGACTCAATGGAAAAGACCCTGATGCTGGGAAAGATTGAAGGCAGGAGGAGAAGGGGACGACAGAGGATGAGATGGTTGGATGGCATCACCGACTCTATGGACATGAGTTTGAGTAAACTCCAGGAGTTGGTGATGGACAGGGAGGCCTGGCGTGCTGCAGTCCATGGGGTCACAAAAAGTTGGACACGACTGAGTGACTGACTGAGCTGAAATTATATCTTAATTTTTAAAAAATGGACACAGAGATGGGTGCAGACATTGAATATATGCTTGCTAAGGAAAAGAAGACAAGGAGATTTTCTTCTTCATGTTACTAAATTAGAAATTTTTCTCAAAACAACTAAATTAGTCTCAGCTATTAAAATAGCTCTTCTGAAGGCACTTTATGTATTGGAGCTCAGCATTGGCTCTGCTCTGAAACTAAAGATCCACCTTGCTGCCTGCATCTGTGGGTGTATCTCTTCAAAGCACAACCATTCATCTTTGAGAACCAACAAAATTTGATAAAGGCATACCTGTGCTTTCTTTATGCTTCACAGACAGTGTTTTTTTTTTTTTGTTTTGTATTTTTTTTGTTTGTTTGTTTTTTTACAAATTGAAAGTCTGTGGCAATCCTGCCCGGAGCAAATCTACTGGCTCCATTTTTCCAATAGCATTTGCTCACTTGATGTTTCTGTGTCATATTTTGGCAATTCTGGTGATATTTCAAAGTTTTTCATTATTATCATATTGGTGATCTGTGATCAGCTATCTCTGATGTTACCATTGTCATTGTTGTCGGGCATCACAACACATGCCCTTATCAGGTAATGAACTTGATCCATAAATGATGAGCGCGTTCTGACTGCTCTCCCTCACTCTCTTCAGGCCTCTTGGTTCCCTGAGACACAATAAGATTGAAATGAGGCCAATTAATAGTCTTACAGTGACTCTAAGTGTTCAAGTGAAAGGAAGAGTCACACAGCTCTCTGAATCAAAAGCTGGAAATGATTAAGATCAGTGAGGAAGGCATGTCAACAGCCCAGGTAGGCCACCAGCTAGGTCTGCTGTGCCAAACAGTTAGCCAAGATGTGAATGAATGCAAAGGAAGCTCTTGAAGGAAATGAAAAGTGCTGTTCCAGTGAACCAGTGATAAGAAAGCAAAACAGCCTATTACTGATATGGAGAAAGTTTGAGTGGTCTAAATAGAAGATCAAATCCCTTAAGCCACCAATTCCCTTAAGATTCCAGAGACATCAATCAGGGAATTCCACCAATTCCCTGATCTAGAGCAGGACCCCGACTCTATTCAATTCTGGGAAGGCCGAGAGAGGCAAGGAAGCTGCAGAAGAGAAGTTCAAAGTTTGAAGTTAGCAGAGGTTGGTTCATGAGATTTAAGCAAAGAAGCTCTCTCTGTAATATAAACGTGCAAAGTGAAGTAACAAGTGCTGAGGTAGAAGCTGCAGCAAGTTATCAAGAAGATCTAGTGAAGATGCCACCAGCTACACTAAACAAAATACTTTCAATGTAAATGAAACGGCCTTCTACTGGATGAAGATGCCTCCTAGGACTTTCATAGCTAGAGAGAAGAAGTCAATGCCTGGCTTCAAAGCTTCAAAGAACAGGCTGACTTTCTTGTTAGAGGCTAAAGTGGCTGGTGATTTGAAGTTGAAGCCAATGCTCATTTACCATTACTAAAATCCTGGGGCCTTTATTAAGGCTTTATGCTAAATTTACTCTGTTCTCTGTAAATGGAGCAACAAAGCTGGGATGACAACACATCTATTTACAACATGATTTACTGAATATTTTAACTCCATTGTTGAGATCTACTGATCAGAGGAAAAGATTCCTTTCAAAACGTGACTGTTCATTGCCAAATGCATCTGGTCACCCATTGGCTTTGAGGGAGAAATACCATGAGATTCAAGCTGTTTCCACACTTGCCAACACAATATCCATTCTGCAGCCCATGAACCAAGAAGTAATTTTGACTTTCAAGCCTTATTATTTAAGAAATACGTTTCATAAAGCTATAGCTACCATAAAGAGTGATCCCTCTGAAGGATCTGGGCAAAGTCAACTGAAAACTTTCTGGAAATGATTCACCATTCTAGATACCATGAAGAACACTCATGATTCATGGGACTAGGTCAAAATACTAGCATTAACAGAAGTTTGGAAGAAGTTGATTCCAGCCCTCTTGGAAGACTTTGAAGAGTTAAAGGTTTCAGTGGGAGAAACAACTGCAGATGTGGTAGAAACAGCAAGACAGCTAGCATTAGAAGTGGGGCCTGAAGATGTGACTGAATTGCTGCAGTCTCATGATTAAATCTGAATGGATGAGGAGTTGCTTCTTATTGATAAGCAGAGAAAGAGGATTCTTGAGATGAAATCTACTCCTGGTAAAGATGCCGTGAAGTTTGTTGAAATCACAACAATGGGTTTAGAGTAATACATAACTTAGTTGATAAAGCAGTGGCAGGGTTTGAGAAGAGCGACTCCAATTTTGAAAGAAATTCTCTAAATACACAGGTACAATGCTATCAAACAGCATTTCATGCTACAGAGAAATCATTCATGAAAGGAAAAGTCAGCTGATGTGGAAAATTTTATTGTTGTTTAATTGTTGTCTAAGAAATTAAACAACAGGCTGGCCAATTAAACAAGTGGTCACAGCCACTCCAGCCTTCAGCAAGCACTGTCCTGATCAGTTAACAGCCACTGAGGCCAGATCCTCCACCAGCAAAAAGATTACAACTCTCTGAAAGCTTGGATGATGGTTTGCATTTTTCAGCAATAAAATACTTTTAAATTAAGGCATGTACATTTTTTTAGAGATAATGCTGTTGCACACTTAATACTCTACAGTATAGTGTTAAGATAATTCATATATGCACCGGGAAACAAAAAAAAATTTTGTGTGACTCACTTTATTGCAATATTTGCTTTATTGCAGTGGTCTGGAACTGAATCTACAGTATCTCCACGCTATGTCTGTATTAGAAATCATGATATCACATGGTGGAATAAATAGCCTGTGAATTTTAAATGCAGTAGTAATAGTTAATAAAAAATTGAATGCTTGCCATATGCCAAACACTGTAATATGCATGAAATTTCTATGAGGTAAATGAAATGAGCTTTAAAGTTTTTTCAACAGGATTGCTCTGGCTGCTATGTTGAGATTAGATTGCAGGTGATGGGATGGGGATGAACAATAGTGAAAGCTGGGAGACTTACTAGGAGGCTATTGCAATATCCAGGTGAGAGGAGATGATGGCTAAGTCCATAGAGAAGACAGGGGAGGAGCTAAGACGTGGTTGCATGTGGAGTGTTCTGAAGGTAGAGTCCACAATCTTGGCCAATTGATTGGATCTGGGGGATGAAAAAAAGAGAGAACTCAAGAATACGTTATAGGTTTTGAGCCTCTGAACAACCAGAAGGCTAGAGTTGTATTTCCTGGGATGGGGGGGATGAAGGAGAAACCAGTTTTAGAGGACAGAAGGTCAGAGGTTCAGTGTGGTGAGTTGACTTATCTACTAGCCATCCAGTAGGGTTTTCAAGTAGGCAATTGGATAAAGGAGACTGGAGTTTAGAGGCGGGGTCAAAGCTGGAAATGGGTGATTGGCAGGCACGACCCTGGATAAATCACCACTGAGGAAGGGAGGTAGGGAAGAGAAGGGGTCCAAGGACTGGGATCTGGGATGCTGTGACATTTGGAGGTTGTGGAGGTGACGAGAAGCCGGCAAATGAGACTAAGGAAGAGCCGCTAGCAAGCAGGAGGAGAACCAGGAGACAGCCGTGTTCTAGAGCCGAGGGATGAGAGTGTATCCAGAAGGGGAAAGATCCACTGTGGCAGAAAGCCTCAGAGGTCAAACCGGCAGCCTCCCGGGCTTCAGTCCAGCAGACGGGCACTTTGCCTGTTTGCATCTCTGCCCACTTCTCATCACACTCCCCTGGAGTCGGCTCCCTTGTCCATGTTGAGCTTTTCTTGGTCCTGTCAGGATTTGCAGGGCCCAGCATCTGCTCAATAGACTTTTGTCTAATAAACAAAAAGTGGATGAGGGTCTCCCCTGGTGGTCCAGGGGCTAAGAATCCACCTGCCAATTCAGGGGACGCTGATTTGATCCCTGGACCGAGACGATTCCACGTGCCGCGAGGCAACTAAGCCCATGGGCCGTAGCTACTGAGCACCCTAGAGCCTGTGCTCCACAGTGAGGGGGGCCACCGCAGTGAGGAGCCCGGGCACCTCAAGGAAGAGGAGCCCTGCTCACCCAAACCAGACACAGCCCATGGGCAGCAGCAGACTCCGTGCAACCAAAAATAAATACATGAAAAATCTGAAACAAGGAGTGAGTCAGTGAGAGGTTAGGCATAGGGCTGGACCTGAGAGAAGTTGACAGGCCTTCATCCCTGGTCCCCAAGGAGTGTGTGTTCTTTTGTTTTCAAGTGCCACAAGTCAGGGGTGAGCTGGAGCCACTTGTATTGGCTCATGTGAACTAGTAATTGCTATAATTTCAGGAATTCTGTTAAACAGAGCCATAATTAAAAATCAAATTACTGGGGTAGGGAGGTATAGAATAGAAGTTTGGGATTTACAGATACACACTACTATATATATAAAATAGATAAACAACAAGGACCTACTGTTTAGTACAGGAAACTATATTCAATATCCTGTAATAAACCATAATGATGGAAAAGAATACTCATTGGAAAAGACCCTGATGCTGGGAAAGATTGAGGGCAGGAGGAGAAGGGGACGACAGAGGATGAGATGGTTGGATGGCATCACCGACTCGATGGACATGGGTTTGGGTGGACTCCAGGAGTTGGTGATGGACAGGAGGCCTGGTGTGCTGCAGTTCATGGGGTCGCAAAGAGTCGGACACGACTGAGTGACTGAACTGAACTGAATCGACTGATATATACATAAAACTGAATCACTTTGTTGTACACCTGAAACTAACACAACATTATAAATCAACTATGTGTGAAAGTGTAAAAGTCGCTCAGTCGTGTCCAAATCTTCGTGACCCTGTTGACTATACAGTCCATGGAATTCTCTAGATCAGGATACTGGAGTAGGTAGCCTTTCCCTTCTCCGGCGGATCTTCCCAGCCCAGGGATTAAACCCAGATTTCCCACACTGCAGGTGGATTCTTTACCAGCTGAGCTGTTATAGCCACGCTTTCCGGGAAACAGACTCACTCAGAAGGACAATGCAGATAGTGGAGTGCAGTTTATTACGCCGGCGGGCCCAAGGCAGAGTCTCCTCTTAGCCAAGGACCCCGTCCAGCATTTGTGAAAATCTTTTATACCCCATGCGTACGTGTCTAAACCCACCTCCTATCCCATGCGTACGTGTCTAAACCCACCACTTGCCCCATGTGTACGTGTCTAAACCCACCACTTGCCCCATGTGTACGTGTCTTAACCCACCACTTGCCCCATGTGTACGTGTCTTAAACAGTCAATAGTCAATAAGCCCGCAGTTACATTCCAACCAGTTAATAATCGATAAGCCTGTGATTACATCTTGACAGATACGAAAAAAAGTTTATGACCTGTCCGGAGACAGGTGTGATTACGGTATGCTTCCTCTTAGGCAATGAGTAGCCTGGATGTGATCTTCAGGATTCCTCTGTCTGGAGGGGGTCGTATCCTTCCATTGTCGTCCTCACAGGCACTAAGCAGAGAGTTCAGAGTCCACTGGAGAGGCAGTCGAGCACAGCCAGCACGGACAGGCCTGAGATCGAGTTCAGGCCCTATGAATTCCTTCTTCATTCCCCCCTCTTGATGCTCTTAGTTTTTACAACGAGCATCACTCATTGAGATATATTGTACCTTAGCCCTCCTGCCACCCACATGAGAGAATGCTATCAACCTCTGGGTTACAAAATTCACAAGGCATTGTAGGAAGCAGGGCCCACAGAGCAGTATGATTAAGATTACTATAACAACAGTTACAATGGTTTTCCACCAGTCTCCCTTTACCCAGGAGAGAACTGAAGTCCAAAAGGGAATATTTTCATTAGACATGGCTTTCACTTGATTTTGCATATCTTTCAAGGCAGTAGATACATTTCCAGACAGGTCAGGGATGTACACACAACATTCGACTTTAATTATGGCGCAAGTTCCTCTTTGGGCTGCTGTGAGTATGTCTAATGCCATCTTATTTTGAATTACTGCCTTTCTCATCTGAATTTGTTCTTCGTTCAAAGCTTGAATGGCTTTTGTACTGTCTAAGAGGGCCTGTTTAGTGAAATTAGTTAAGGCCTCTACCTTAACCATGATATCTGTTGTTCCTACAGAGGGTACAAACAAGGCAGCAAGATAGTCATACCATTGGAACACAGATCGTGTCCATCTTGCATGCAGATAAGGCAGGTTTACTGGAGGCTGGTGTAGGCCAGGCTTAACACTGCCATGGGTGAAAGCAAACCCTAATGTGCAACGCCCCACCCAGCCAACTGGTAACCATGGCCATAAGTTAAGCCCACAGAGCCACTGGGTCCCATTGGGGGCTACCCAGCGGATTCCAGGATTATATTTCCAGTCGGAACCGGGCCACTGAACAGACTGATTGGGGTGATAGGTAACTTCTAAGATTTGTTTACATTTTTCAGGGGGCAAATAACCCATATATTTTAATTTTTTTGGGTCTAGGGGTGGTCCCCAAATCCAACTTTCTGTTCTTTTTGTTCCCAGCAAATAGTAGCAGGGGTAATCAACTGTCCTTTCTCAGGTGTCATCCAGAAATATTCATCCCAGACCTGGTAGTATTGCTCAAGGTACTGGGAGGCCTGTCCCCCTTTTGTTAAGGGAGCCCTTTTCTTCTTTAATTTTCATATATGAGGTATAAGCCTTCATTATTTCTATAAGGCTGGTGTTCATGTTAAATGTAACCCTATGTCCCTGGCCCATTGATGGCTTTTTCTTACACCAGGAGAGCAAAGAAAGGTTATGATTGGTGAGAGAGAGAAAAGTTCCTTTCTGTTGCTCTAAGAAGGAACACAGTGGTATAAAGTCCCCATAACGGAGTGGCGATACCCACAAGGGGAGTCCGTCCATTACTGACAGGGGCATGGCCCCACATACCCAACAGTTGGAGGAGTTGTGGAAGTTCGCGTAAGAATGTGCCCATGAGATGAAGACGTTGTCCTGTGCAGGAACACTGGTCAGGTTCAGGATTGCGTTGAAGAGGCCGAGCAGCAGGAGTCATTTACCCAGCTCCATCCTGTAGAGGGCTCGTCCGGGATCTCATTCTTTTCTTCCTCTTCAGAATGATCTTGGTTCCCCGTGGGTCGGTGGGGTCCTTCTGGGTGGTCCACTCAGCGTCTTCCGGGTCAGCGTGGTATGCCTTCTTCGCTCTGGTGTGATGGATCCAAGGGGCAATGCCTGCAACTTTAACTGCAGTAGGGGTAGTTAGAATAACATAAGGGCCCTTTCACCAAAGGGCTAGCAAATCATGTTCCCAATCTTTGACCCATACTTGGTCACCAAGTGTAAACTCATGAATCTGTTCCCCAAGGGGGAACGGCACCCTTTCTTGTACAAACTTAGTTACCCGATTTATTACCTTACCCAGTTCTATCTGCTGTGAAATCTTATCCCCCCTTACCTGAGGCAAATTTGTTGACACCTGTTTTATTATGGGAGGAGGCCTCCCATACACAATTTCGTATGGAGAATAGCCTTGGGACTGTGGGGTCATCCTGAGTCTGAGCAGAGCCATCGGAAGCAAGTCTACTCAGGAGCAGTCAGTCTCTCTGATCCACTTGGAGAGTCTCTTTAAGTGTCCAGTAGGTTCATTCCACCATCTCAGAACTCTGGGCCTATATGCAGTGTGCAGTTTCCATTTGATGTTTAAAGTTTTGCTTACTTGTTGTACTAAATCAGCTGCAAAAGCCGGGCCATTGCCTGATCCAATGCTGGTAGGAAATCCAAATCTGGGAACCATTTCCCTAAGCAGGCACCGGGCTACTTCTGATGCTCTTTCAGTCCAGGTAGGAAAAGCTTTTACCTATCTCAAGAATGCACATATCATGACCAGCAGGTAATGGTAGTGTCAGTGAGGTTTCATTTCAGTGAAGTCCACTCCCAGGTGTTCAAGGGGCAGTGTGCCTTTTAGCTGAATACCCAGAGGATTTTGTCTGAATACCCGAGAGGCAGCATTAACCTGAGAGCAGGCAGCATGGCCTAGGTGGGTCGCTTGGTGTGTTTGGCTTACCAGAGTGTGTGCCAGCTCCTCCGGTACCAATAATTTGTCACTTGACAATTCCCACCATCTCTTTTCAGTCTTGATGGCCCCTTCTGCTCTGGCTAACCCAACAGCTGTTGTCCTTGTTTTATCAGGCTAGTGCCATCAGTATGTAGGACCCAATTAGGGTCTGGAACCTTGAGCCCTTCTTTAAAACAAACCCCAGATACCTTACCTCCTCTTTGTAGATTGTGCCTTCTTTTTCAACACCCGGTAACCTGGTAACCTGCTTCCATCAACAGCTGGAGCAGTGCATTTGTCCCTTTCCAGCATTTTTCCTTGGTCTCAGGCAGCCAGCAGCAGGTCATCCCCGTATTGTAGGAGCTGACATCCATACTCTTCCGGACGGAATGAGTCCAGATCAGAAGCCAAGGCTTCCCCAAAGATGGCTGTGGAGTTAGCCTTTGTTATCTGGTGCTCCCGACTGGATCTTCCCATTCAAAGGCAACGATGGCTGTGATGCTGGGGCGAGGTATATGCAGAAGAAGGCATCCTTGAGATCTAGGCAAGTGTAAACTTTAGTCCTCGGCGGGAGGAGGCTAAGCAAGGTATAGGGGTTTGGAACAGTGGGATGTAAAGTCACAGTAGCCTGGTTGACTAGCCTGAGATCTTGTACAGGCCTATAGTCCTGTCCTCCTTCCCTTTTGACTGGCAGGATTGGCGTATTCCAAGCCGATTGGCACTCTACTAGAATGCCTGTTTGTTTCAATCTATTGATGTGGGGCAATATGCCGGTTCAGGCTCCATCCATAGCGGGTACCAGCACCCTCTAACCGGGATGGTGCCTGGTTTGAGTTCCATTATCACTGGGGCGTGATGTTTAGCCAGCCTGGGGGGAGGAGGGGTTGTCTTCCACCCAGACCTCAGGGAATAATTGAGTTAGCTCCCTCATGCTCTTCTGGCCCACCCGGTTCTGCCTTCAGAGGCTCATGCAACCTCCACTCATCTTGGGTTGGCACTGAGAGAGAGGGCAAATAAGTCATAGAGTCTATCCAGAAGGTGGGCCTCTCCTCAGGGGAGAAAGTCACCTGTGCTCCTAGTTTGGAGAGCAAGTCTCCTCCCAACAGGGGTACTGGGCACTCAGGAATGTCACTTGGTGCCCCCCCCCATCTGACATTTTCTGGGCTGGCAAAACGATTTAGTCATCTCTTCTCTCGATACCCCAGTAACAGCGGCAGTCTTTGTGGACAGTGGTGCCACAGGTTTTGTTACTACCGACAGTTTTCCTGTATCCACCATGAAGTCAATGTTTTGGTCCCCCACTTTTAAGGTCACCGTGGGCTCTCAGGGACCTAATATCTCTGAGCCCTAGCAGCCCTAGTCAATTTCTAAGTCAGCAAGCCCCACAACTGCGGGAGCTTCCTCTTCTTTCCTTGCCTTAGGGCATTCATTCTTCCAGTGGCCAAAAGCTCGGCACCGGTCACACTGGTTTGGCTGTAACTGGCCCAGGGCTTCCCTTGGGACCGGCTGAAGGACTGTCCTGTCCCTGGGGCAGATGAGGTTTTCTGGAGGGCCCGAGTTAGACTTTCCCAGAGCAGCAGCTTGCACTGTAAGTCTCTTGTCTGTTCTCTTTCATTCCCTCCAGCTCTCTGGCAGAGCGCGGTCTCTGCTTAATTCCAACGTCTCCCTCCCCCTCTTGTCAGTACTCACCGGGAGAGGCGGGTATAGCTTGGGCGATTCGGTTGGAGCGGGATCCTGGAAGTGTTGGCCAGAGGCTTCTGTCACCGGGATCGGAGCCTGCCCAAACGGCGGCTCTACGAACTCCGGGAAAGCTGGCGGAGGAGCAGCGGTGCTGCAGAAACTTCACCTGGCCCTGGATCGGGCAGTAAGGAGGCCTCCGGTCCTGGTGAAGCACTGGGAGGCAGGCGTGTCATTATCCAGCATGGGGGAGGGGTCAGGTCATCCCCGTCCAAATCTTGTAGAATTTCCTTTTTTATCATCAGTCAATTTTTGTGCCCTTAATATTTTTCCCTTTCCCTTTTGGATACAGAACCTTGTCCAAGTAGGAGGGTCTCAAGCTAACCCTAGCCATGAGTCAATAGATGGATATTGATCCAGGTGTCCTGGCTCTCTTGTGACTTTAAGTTTACGGTGTTCTCTGGTGGCCATCCTGCTCCCATAGGGGTCCATTCGACCTCACAGAGTATGTGGAGGCAGTTAGGCTTTATCTTCACCCCATAGTCTCCTCCTAATCCCTCTTAAAATTTTTAATCATGCACTCCGATACAGTTGCCTTAGATTCACTTTCCCCCATCTTGCTTACCTTTTCAGACCTTCTTCTACTTTTTCTTTTCGTTCTGTCTACGAAGTTCTCAGTACCCTATGTACTTCTGATATTTCCACTCAGTGACACTTAAATTGCCATTCTGCCTCCTTCTTAATTGGGGTGAGAAGAGCCTTACCTGCCATATCCCAGAGGGAGAAGGGGGATCAGCGTGTCTTCACCTGCTGGTCAGCACAGCTGAACCAGAACATCACATGGTCCGAGACTGTTTCTCCCTTAAAGTCCATTCTGCCTTGGTGGGCTTGATCAGGTGCGGATGAAAACACAGATGGGTTAAATATCTCATGTTCCAGGCCATCTCCGGAAAAGCCAATTCATACTCACTTCTGTTTCCCCCTCCTTCTAGCCTAACAATTCCGGGGTGGGGGTCAAGAATTTCACAGCAGACGGGACACCTCCTGGGGGAGGGCAGAATACGAGCATACAAGGACCAGTTTCCTATCCTAAAAATCCCCTGGTGATCGCTTGGTAATAATTTTCCCTGAGACGGCGTGGACACACCTCCTAAAGGTCCTTCACAAATTTCCTTCCTAAACCCCAGCACGCTCGTCGACCTATGTACCAAGCAATCGCTGCCTGCCTATTCCAGGCTCCTGTGGGTCCCCGCTCCTTCTAGTCCCTCCCAGGGGGGTGATCAGGCCCCCTCTTCCACCCTGCTGGGTGGGCTCCTCCTCACCTGAGCGCTCAGTTCCCCTGCTGCCGTCCACTACCTGCCAAAGCGAAGAAACCGGGCTTTGAAAGGCTGAATTCTTCCAGAGGGGCAAGGCGCCTTCCCCCCTCTAGGAGATTCAAGCCACAAAGCCTCGGGGTGGCCTCAAATGAGACCTGTCTCCTCAAAGTGAGGAGTTTCCCGGCCAATGCACCAAATGTTATAGCCATGCTTTCCGGGAAACAAACTCACTCAGAAGGACAATGCAGATAGTGGAGTGCAGTTTATTACACCGGCGGGCCCAAGGCAGAGTCTCCTCTTAGCCAAGGACCCCGTCCAGCATTTGTGAAAATCTTTTATACCCCATGCGTACGTGTCTAAACCCACCTCCTATCCCATGCGTACGTGTCTAAACCCACCACTTGCCCCATGTGTACGTGTCTAAACCCACCACTTGCCCCATGTGTACGTGTCTTAACCCACCACTTGCCCCATGTGTACGTGTCTTAAACAGTCAATAGTCAATAAGCCCGCAGTTACATTCCAACCAGTTAATAATCGATAAGCCTGTGATTACATCTTGACAGATACGAAAAAAAGTTTATGACCTGTCCGGAGACAGGTGTGATTACGGTATGCTTCCTCTTAGGCAATGAGTAGCCTGGATGTGATCTTCAGGATTCCTCTGTCTGGAGGGGGTCTTATCCTTCCATTGTCGTCCTCACAGGCACTAAGCAGAGAGTTCAGAGTCCACTGGAGAGGCAGTTGAGCACAGCCAGCACGGACAGGCCTGAGATCGAGTTCAGGCCCTATGAATTCCTTCTTCAGAGCCACCAGGGAAGCCCAAGAATACTGGAGTGGGGAAGCCTATTCCTTCTCCAGTGGATCTTCCTGACCCAGGAATAGAACCGGGGTCTCCTGCACTGCAGGCAGATTCTTTACCAACTGAGCTATCAGGGAAGCCCAACTATATAGTTCAATTAAATTAAATCAATTATACTTCAATTAAAAAATCAAATTATATAAATTTATATCTAAATATATTTTTTAGAAAAATACTCAAAATTTCCAATTATTTTGCTACATTTCACTATTATCTATGCTCTTGAGTTCATTTGCATCTATGGTATCTGAATTATGGGAACCCTGTGAAGTGGTGTGTCCATTTCTTCCCAAGACCACATGCAGTGATGTCAAGTTGGTGGCTTGAAATAGACCTTGTGAAAGTATTTACACAACAGAAATACGCAATTTCTACAAATCAGGGCACCCCTCCCCTCAAACCCCCTGCCCAACACCCCTGCCCTGTCTGTTGTTTTACATTTGCCAAGGGGTTATATTTCCCACAAAGCCCTCCAGGAAGCAGCCTTTTTTCAACAGGGGATGGAGGTGGTGGGGGGGGAAATATCACTGAATTCTGCAGAAAGCAGGATTTCCTTCTCCCAGTTTATAACACTCACTTGTGTAAATTCCAGGTGGACAAAACCACCAGAGGCTTGACTAGATTTCCCTTTCTCTCCCACCAGTGGTTTGATGGTGTGCAGACAGCTGATGTTTAATACCATCAATCAAATGGGTTTTGACACCACTGCTGATGACTTACCCCCAAGCACCACCCTGCAGCCTCTTCTGCCGGGTTCTTCTGAGGAAAAGTTTAGATTTATGAAAATCACTCATTATTATTTAACTGGGTCAGCAGCTGAGCTGGTTATGAAACGGGTGTCTGGATCGGAAATTTGGGTCTCAACTGCCAGACTTGAAAGAATCTTTTTAAGAAAACATACATGGTGAATGTGGAGAGGAGTGGGATTATTCCCTTTGAAAGCTGCAACTCCAGCCAGATTCTTCTCCAGGGCCCGTTCCGCTCCTGGATGACGCAACCCCTCTTACCACTGGAGTGCGTTGTGCTCTCTTTAAAGACTCGAGCTAATGGAATGCTGAGAAAATCAATCCCTTCTTATTATGGTGGCCTGCTGTTTGGTAAATGGAAAACAAATTCTTTCTTTTTCTAAGTAGGCAGGAATAAGCCCTGGGGGATACCTTGATTATACCTTCCACAAGTCCTGAATGAACGTCCACACCTCATCTCTACGCTTAACACACATTCAATTCAAAAAGGCCAAAGTCCATATCCACTTGCAACTCAATGGGGACTATTGAGGGACATGTATTAAGGGACAGACTATCTTTCTCCTCTGAAGAAGGCACATATCATCACGTAGTGCTTTTTGAAGAGATATTCAAATGACATCTAACATCCATAATAATATTTACCATTTAGTGAGCATTTGCTACGTGTCAGGTATCACGCTTTTTCACAACCTCATAAGGTAGATTGTCATTTCATCCCCATTCTACTATTGAGCAAACTAGGGTAGACAAAGAGGCCAAGTTCCCTGTAAGGAGCAGAGTCTGAACTTAAACCCAGTTCTTTCTGACTCCAGACCTAGGGCCATGAAACACATCATTCTATGCCAATGGTTAAGCCTCAGAGCCAAATGAAAGCTCTGGCCAGTTTCGGCCTTAACAGGGCTTTCCCCGGGGGCTTAGCAATAAACAATCCACCTACAATGCAGGAGACGCAGGAGTCGCGTCTCAAGATACCACTTAATCACATCTGTAAGTCATTTCTATCCTATGCAGTAACATTCACAGTCTCCAGGAATCAGGACCTGGATATCTTTGGGGGTCATTATTTCAACCAGCCACATCTGCCTTGACCCACTTACCTCTCTTTCAAGTCCCAGCTCGATGGTCACCTCTTGGGGAAACTTGCCCTGACACTCTCAGGGAGGTGGGATTGGTGCCCCTTTTAAATTCCCCGGCAATTTGTCCACGTCTTTATTTTAACCTGTCACCCTGTTACGCTGTAATTCACTCATTGCGTGCCCGCTGTGTGCCAGGCGCTGTTTTTACAGCCATAAACAGACAGGCCCCTGAGCCCTGCCCTTGTGGAGTTTCTATTCCAATGAGAGCAGACGGTCAATTTTTTTTAAGTTAAAATGCCTACTACATTAAAGCACCCCCCCTCCACACACAAAAAGCATCAGAAGAGCTTTCTAGGGAGAGGGCGGCGCCTGTGCACAGGTTCTCAGGCTAGGGTGTGGCTCGGGTGTTCAGGCAGCAGAGGAGGGATGGATCCTTTTTATAGGATCGCTTTCCCAGGCCTGCGTCTTACATAACTGCACAGGATGTGCATTCCACCAGCATCCAGAAAGTTCCTTTTACATTTAGCCCATTTGCACAGACTATTCCAGGTAACAGAGCAACTCTAATGGCTACTGCCTGAGAAAAAAATAATTGGAGGGGATACCGGGGGGAAGCAGGAAGACCAGCCAAAAGGCATCTCCCTACCTCCAGGACTGCTGAATCCCCAGTACTCTGCTGGAACATACAGCAAAGAGCGGACGGTTACATTCTGTAGCGTGATGTAAGCTAGATTAAGGAGCCAAAATCTGTGTATCCCAGGGCACTCCCTGGTTACTTCCTAGATTCTCATTTCTTCTTTAAAAAAAAAAAAAAATTTGTTTACTCATTTAGCCACATTGGGTCTTAGTTGCGGCATGTGGGGTCTATTTGTTTTGGCTTAAGGGCTTCTCGTTGTGATGCACGTATTTGCGGCAAATGGGCTGGTTGCCCAAGACATGTGGGATCTTAGTGCAGCAACCAGGGATCAGACCTGTGTCTCCTGCATTGGAAGGCAGATTCTCAACCACTGGGCCACTAGGGAAGTTCCCAGGATTCACATTTCTCGAATGAAGAAGCAGGTCAGATGATTTGTCAAATGCAACATTCTGTCACCCCAACTGCCATCGGGCCTTCTTCACTCGGGTGTTCCGCCATCATCCCCAATTCTGCATGTCTAACCTGAATCGACCCCTTTCTCCTCTCCCCACCTGAAACAACCTCCTCCTGACTTCCCTCACCTGTCAATGGAGGCTTCATCTTCCCTCCTTATTCTGATATCTGCTCATCTCACCAGTCTTGTCCGGGTCCCAGCCCTGGGACAGCGTCCCTTGCAGGCCCACTGGCCATGCCCCCATCCTGCTCTCAGCCTCTCTCCCCAGGAACCGCGGAGGCCTCTCCTTCTCCGTGAGCTACCAGGTTCCTCCTCTTGCCGTCCCTCCTCAATCCAGGGATGCCCTTCTCCCCACCTCCAGGACCTACCTCCGAGCTCAAGTCCTCGGTTAGTCTGTCCTGGGCCTATCTCTTCATGACCTCATCTTCGTCAGAATTTCTCTGCCCTTTGTGATCTGGCACTTGGCAATAACCAGGGAGAAGGTAAAGTGAAAGTCGAGCCGCTCAGTTGTGTGCGACTCTTAGCGACCCCATGGACTGTAGCCCACCAGGCTCCTCCATCCATGGGATTTTCCAGGCAAGAGTACTGGAGTGGGGTGCCACTTCCTTTTTCAAGGTAACGGCCAGGGAAAAAGATGCACACTTTGGAGGCAGACAGATAGGATTCAAATCCCAGCCGAGTCAGTCACTCCGTAGCATGTGATCTTATGAATTCACTCATCCTCTCTGGGCCTTAGTTTCTTCCTATTACAGCTTTAAAAAAAGATTTTAAAATTTAAAACCAATGTGAGCATCCAAAGTTAATAGCTACAAAGCACCCAGTATTCATCAGGTACTCAATAAATGTTGATTCCCTCTTCTCTGCCTGATTTCCCTCGCCCACAGTTCCACTGCCTGCAGTTGGCATTTTGATTCCTTTCCCTACTGCCTTATTATATTTAGTTAAAACTTTATTTATAGATAAATGTTAGTGACACATTTATTCCAGGTCATACCAACCCAGGTTAGAACACAGGTTAATGAGAGCCCCCTTCAATAACTGTCTACTTGGATGTGCATCAAAATCACCTTACAAGATCCAAGTTGATTTTTTAAACTTATTTGAATATTTTTAAACATGCTCTACAGTAGAAGAGGAGAGTATGATAAACCTCTGTGTACCTGTTACTCAGTTCTGGGAATTGTCCATTTTTAGCCAGTCTTGTTTCATCTATCCCCCCACCAACTCTCTATTTTTATTTCTGGAGTAATTTAAAGCAGATCTCAGACATCATACTGCTCCACTCATACATAATTCAGTAGGGATCTCTACTATGTAAAGACCTGTCTTGGTTTGCCAGCGCTGCCAAAACAAAATGCTATAACCCCAGTGGCCTCGACAATGGAAATTTGTTTTCTCAGAATTCTGGAGGCTGGACATCTCAGATCAAGGTGCTGGCAGGTTTGGTTGCTCCTGAGGCCTCTCCTCTCGGCTTTTCTGCATCCTCACATGGCCCTTTCTCTATGCGTGCACTCACGATGTCTCCTCCTCTTCATAAAGACTACAGTCCTGTAGGACCAGGACCCCACCCTTATGACCTCATTTAACCTTGATTTGATCTTTAAGGGCCCTATGTCCAAATACAGTCACATTAGGCGTTAGGGCTTCAACATAAGGAATTTCGGAAGAAAGACAATTCTGTCCATGTTTAAGAAACGTGATCCTAACACCATTATTCCTAAAAATAACAGAAACAATTTCCTAGTACTATTTAATATCCTTCCATGTTCAAACTTCTCTAGTCACCACCCCCCAAATATATTTTTTAACAGATGACTTGTTGAAACATTCTTTTTGAAATACAGATTCCCAGGCCTCACCCTGGAGTGGCAATTTAGCTCCCACTTTGCTGCTTCTGGGGATGCCTGATAGTTACTGATTGTTATTTAAATGCCAATGGAAGTTTGGCCTTTACATGTTTTAATCAGAATTATGCCTACATTGATAGATTTCTACCAAGAAAGTAACTTCCAGAACAAGTGTCATTAAGTAATGAAATAAACTCATTAGTTTCCCCTACAGCACAATTAGTTTCCAGTTTTACCATTTTTTATTAAAGTTTATTGGAATTATCTTCATTGGCATTGATTCTTTTCCTGTTTAAATTTTATAATGAAATTTGATTCACCAGCTGGTTTTTGTCCAGGCCAAGTTTTACCAATTATAACATCTGCCTTTGTGACTTTCCCTTTGTGGCCAGTATTTCTACCAAATCCAGCTTTTCCCAGATTTGCAGGCCCACATTTCATCAAGGTTTGACTCTTCAGGTAATTTTCAGTCAAGCCATTCTTCTACCCCTGTATGTAGTGTTAGAAGTTGTCAGTCTTGTTTTGTATTATTTCTACCAGTTATGTTCATTATTGCTTTGAGAAAAGGCTGAGAGCTTGGATTTCTCTACTTAGCCATGAAAAAAAACAAGTTCTGTATCTAAGAGATGGCAAGGGAAATGGCGTGTGGGAGTCAGCCAGGGAGAGAGACACAGCAGCAGAGGAAGAGAGAAGCTTGGGGGGAGGCTACAGCTGGCTTGGGACAGTGTTTGCCAAGCTCTCTGCGGGCTGCAAATGTGCTTGGAGGTCAGAAGGGCAAAATTAAAACAGTGTGGAGGCTGCAATATGGTTGGTGAGCATGGGTTAGGCAAATAGCTGCAGGACTTGAAATCCTGGGAAGTTAAACACACACTTGTCAGCTTGCCCCTCCCCGCTCTCCCCGCTTTATGGCTCTTTCTCGCTTCCTCATCCCTGTGAGTCTGGGGCTGAGTGTTAGCCCTCTGCTCTTCTTGACCTTCAGACCAACTGTTGCCGCCCCGGAGCTGCAATTCCTCCCCATGGCCACGGGCCATAAGGTACCTTTAGCAGAGGTGGCCTCACCCTAGGTTTTGTCAGGGCCTAGCACGGTGCTCCGCATGCAGTGAGGTCCAAAAACCACCTGTTGACTTACTCATCGTAAAACATCGCCGTTATGATGTCAAGCCCTATAAGCTAGGCCACTGTCAAATGCAAACACATCGAACTCAACCTACCACTTCCTGGGGGGGAAGTGGGCGGACGGATCCAGATTCGGCAATTCTGAACTGTTGGGAGGCCTCTCAATCTGTCTACAGGATTGAAGCTTGAAAAGTTTTATTTTTTGCCGACGTTCCCCAGCAAATGCCTGCTGCACGCCCACACGCTTAGCCAGCAAGAACAGAAGAGCTGCTGCAAGGATTGTTCCCTCTGGGACCCACCACCGCAGGCAGGGCAGCCGGCCTGGGGCTTGCGCTCCTGCCCCAGGGATGGGGCCGGGATCCCAGGAGGAGACGGGCTCCCGACGAAAGTGCAGCAATGGCTGCCCGTCGTCCTGCCAGGGGCCAGTGAGGCCCCGCGGAGACCTGGTGGGGGCCTGGAGGAGGGCCACCCGGAGGAGAAACAACCAGCTCAGAGACAGAGGCGGGAGACGACTGCAGGGCCGTGTGTGTGTGTGCACCCAGTCGTGTCTGACTCTCTGTGACCCCATGGACTGTAGCCCACCAGGCTCCTCTGTCCATGGGACTCTGCAGGCAGGAAGACTGGAGTGGGTTGCCATTTCCTTTCCAGGGGATCTTCCCCACCCAGGGATCTTCTGTGCCAATGTCTTAAGCGGCTTCATTATGAGTGGCAGCACCCATCATATAAACTGTGCTTACAGGATTCAAGCCCAAGAATTGGCAAAAGAAAACAGGAGGAAGAAGAGAAGTGTGCTGGCCTTCAAGAGAATTTGAGACGAGAGAGAGGGCTGCCCTCCCGTGTTTCTCAAATTCCACTTCAGGTTGGAATCAGCTGGGGTGAGGGGGGGGGGGCTTTAAAAAGATTGAGGCTCCAGCCCCACCCCCACCCCAGAGGCTGATGTAATTGGTCTGGGTCCGGTCCTGGTCATCCAATTTTTCAAAAGCTCCCCAGGGGGGTTTAATGTGCAGCCTATGAGACAACTGGGCTGGACTGAAGACAGAGGAGGAAACCTGAGCTCCCTGGGTCTTCGGTGGCCCGCAGTGACAGGGAGAAGGCCCTTGGACCTGACCTTTGGTGTCAGGTGGCGGGCTGCGGGGCTCGAGGCCAAGCGCTGGGCATGGGCATCTTCAGGTCTGAGTGCAGCTTTGGGACAGACCTCAGACCGCTGCGAGTCCTTGGCCAGCGAGCTTGCGGGGCAGAGGAGACCTGGGCTCCCCAGGTTGCTGGGTGCCAGGCAGTCCCTTCCTGCCTTTGCTCCCCTCAGAGACTTTCCAGTTCTAAAATATTCCGAATCTCAGCTTTCATTAAAATAGCCCAGTCACTTCTAGCTCAACAGATTTTTTTTTTCCTTCCTCCATGAATTATTCAAACTTGGGAGTCGAATGTTGAAAATAACATGTTGGAGTTGTCCTCATTAGAAAGCTTTTAGCTGTGACTCGCTGGCTGCCTTTATATTTACAAAGCCTGGTCTCTGCAGATGGGGGTAGGGGGAGGTGACTGCAGTCAATCATTTACAGAGTCTCTAGAGAATGCCACGTGGTGATGAAATAAGTAATAAACCCCCACAGAATAAACAGAGGCGGTGGAAGCGCCATGGGCGCTCAGAAGGGTCTCCAGGCTTGGGCAAGCCTCCCGATCTCCCTGGGCGCCTGTTTCGGCCGTGTTCATAAAAGTCTGTTTCACGCCTGCCCTGTAGACGGGATTAAGTGGGTGACATTTCCCCTTGAGCCCCCAGCTGGGGGGTTGAGGCAGACACATATCCAGCCAGTGATAAGAGGACATGAATAAGAGGCTGAATATGCTACAGATTTTAACTTGTGGCTTTCTCCATGACTTCTAACCACCACACAGAAAATTCAGAATAAGCAGAAGGTGGGACTGAGTGATGATGGCTCTTGGAGGGGCCCAGAGTTTCTGCCTGCAGGTCACCACGTCATTGCAGATGTTGCCACGTTGCAGACCACACAGGGCCTCATTGTGACTGCTTCTAGAGCTGGGATTGTTAAGGTGGGGAAATGAAAATGGGGTGGTTGGTGTAATTTGCAAGAAAGTTACAAATATACTGTCATACCAGAGGAAAAGTATTTCTAGAGAACAGAAAAGAGATCAGATTCATTTGCTTAATTTTCAAAATCATTCTCTCTTTGTTTTTTAACTGCTTCCTGATTAAACAAATCCCACCCAAGGCAGTGGAGGAAGTTATATCTGGTGACTGTGCAAGAATCAGCAGACAATAATATCTGGGAATTTTCACAGCAGGTGTCAAGGAGGTGAGCAATTTCAAATGCTAGGACATTTATGATGTTGTTTTACTTTGCTTTAGAAAAGATGGTTAAGGTGCTAATCATGTAAACTAGTAATTTCGAGCCTCTAGCCTATGTCTGGCTTGCTAAAACACTGATTGCTGGGCCCACTGCCAGGGTTTCTGACTCCAGGGCCTGAGAATTTGCATTTCTAACACGTTCCCAGGTGATGTTGAAGCTGCCAATTGGGGATGGAGCTTTGAGAAGCACTGATATTAACACCTGCTTTCAGTATTTGAAATGCTGTTCAAAGCAGCAAATACAGCACATTTTTGAAGGACTCTCAGGGCTGGGCTCCTGCTGTCCTGTCTCCTCTCTCTTCTTGTCTGTTCCTGTTCTGACTTGGTTCTCGTTACCTGTAGCATAAAAAGTAGACGTGAAAGTCGCTCAGTCATGTCCGACTCTTTGTGACCCTATGGACTATACAGTCCGTGGAATTCTCCAGGCCAGAGTACTGGAGTCTGGAGTCAGTAGCCTTTCCTTTCTCCAGGGGATCTTTCCAACCCAGGGATCAACCCCAGGCCTCCTGCATTGCGGGCAGATTCTTTACCAGCTGAGCCGCCAGGGAAGCCCAAGAATATTGGAGTGAGGAGCCTATCGCTTCTCCAGCAGATCTTCCCAACCCAGGAATCAAACCAGGGTCTCCTGCCTTGCAGGTGGACTCTTTACCAGCTGAGGTACCAGGGACGCCCACCTGTAGCATGGATCTGTGACCAGTCAGCTGTAGAGGAACGTGTCCCTTCTTGGCCACCATCATCTTAAGTAATCATTAGCACAGTTAGTTCCTTTGTAAAATCTGCATCTTGGCTCATCCAGATTATTTTCCCCTCCAGTTTCTTCAGGTGAAAAAAAGAAAGAAAGTGAAAGTTGCTCAATCATGTCTGACTCTTTGCGACCCCATGGACTGTAGCCCATGGAATTCTCCAGGCCAGAATACTGAAGTGGGTAGCCATCCCCTTCTCCAGGAGATCTTCCCAACCCAGGGATCGAACCCAGGTCTCCCGCATTGTGGGCAGATTCTTTACCAGCTGAGTCACGAGGGAAGCCCAAGAATACTGGAGTGGGTAGCCTATTCCTTCTCCAGTGGATCTTCCCGACCCAGGAATTGAACCGGGGTCTCCTGCATTGCAGGCAGATTCTTTACCAGCTGAGCTACCAGGGAGTGCAAATCATAAATTTTTAAGAATTGGCCCAGCCGAAGAGTCCATGACTTTATGAAGCAATGGATTTAAGAAGCACTGTCCATTTGTTTTGAGAGGAGGAGAAAAATCACTTTTACAGAGCATCCACTTTCCTACTTGTATTCCAAGTCTCATTTAATTCTCCTGAAAACCATGGCATTTTCGAGATAGAGACTCAGCAGTTCAGAGAGTTTAGGTCACTTGCCCACGTCACCCAGCCAGTTCGCGGTGGAGCGGGGTTTGAACTCTGAACTGTCCTTGCTCCATCCAGCATAAAGCAGGCTTTCCTACTGCGGGGGCAAAACGAGAATGATGCCAGGGAAATGCTTCCTCCCATGCTCTGCTCGTCTGACACTTGGGTGTTTGCACCCAAGAAGGAGGCCTTGGCACCAGGCCCCCATGTTTACAGGTCTGGGATCCCACACACACGAGAACTGAGCGCAGAGCCCCGGGCTGGGTGGAGAGCCAGGCCCAGCTTGGACGGCACGACTGTCAACGCAGCAGAAATACTACAGGGAAAGGCAAAAACATTTCAAAGATACAATCACAGCCATTTTCTTCTTGATGGAGCCAATAGCTTTTGACTCTCTATTTGAATAGGCTTTTCTTTTCCTTAAAAAAAAAAAAAGAAAAAGCTGTTCTATTTGTAGCTCTCCTAATGACAAGGTCACGGTGTTCACAAGGATGATAAGAGGAAGCCTTTCTGTGACACAGGCAAGCCTTGCCAGTCTTAACATCCCGTAATTCAAAATCGCTGGTCTGAACGACACTCAGGGAAGAAAACGGATGTCTTTCCCAAATCTGGTCATTAGTGAGCAGGAAGTGAGCGCCATCAGCTGCCACTTATTACCGGGGGCCCTTAGGGACCATCTGCTTTTTCATAAGCAGCCTTTAAATTGTCTGCAGTCAAAAAGCCCAGCTCAGTCAGTCTCAGAGGCAGCTGGAAACTGAACCAGGGACGTCTGGGAGAACTGAAGTCAGAATCATGAGCCGCAGATGCTGGAGAGGGGTTTAAATGATTACCCACACTTTGAAGGAAGCCACACAAGAGCCAATGCCTGAACTGAGGGTTGGGGGACAGGGGAATACTAACGGTCTACCAGTGCTTTGCAAACTTCGGTGTGTTAATGATAAAACCATGAGATTTCTGTTAAGTGCAGTTTCTGTTTCTTTTGGTTCAGAATGGGGTAGAGATGATGCTCTTCTAGCAAGCTCCCAGCAATGTCAACTTCCCTGTCCACAGACTTGCCTGTCCACGTTGGAGAGTCTGGAGAACTCTCCTTGTAGAGTCTTCAGTGATCTTAAAGGAATCGATTTCTAGATCCTCAAAGCCTATTTTCACTGTTTCCTAAAATCTAAGAAAGTGAGATCAAAGCTGTGTGCTCCTCTTCACAACAGACTTCCTCCTGCTTCTCTTCCCTCCTCTCCTCCATCTCAAAGCTTACAGTGGTGCATTGCCTCAGGGAGCAGAAACCCACCGATTCCCAAGCAAAGCAACAGTCTGAAATATTGGTGTTACTGTTGAGAAAGTGACTAACTCTAATAACTGGTTACAAATATTTTCACAAATCAAATGGTGTTGATTCATTGCTCGCAACAAAGCTGAAGGAGATGTGAATTATTCACTTATAGTTATTTTTAGATAATTTTGAGGGAAAAAATCACTAAGTGATTTTTAGCATTTATTCAAAAAGAATTTAAAGAATTTAATGACATCTCTATAGCAAAACTTCCAACCCCACTGCTTAAATTTGAACAAAAGTTCTCAGCGTTCTATTGAAAAAGAGAAAAAATAAGGTGAGTATTGATTCTGCGAAGGGAAAGCCAAACTGGAATTCGTATTGCTAAGACAGCTCTCTAAAATGGAGCTGGGAGGCCACTGAGGAAGTGGGCCTTATGCAGGTCTTAGTCCTGATAAAATCTGAACTTTGACCACTTATTTTCTTAATGCAGGCATCCAGAACACCTGCCCAGTGTTCCAGAAACTCAAGCTACTTGTTGGACCCTTACCCTAAGATAACTCATGACAAAAAAACAAATAACTTATGACAGACTATCCTTTATGGATAAATATTTATTTTCCTGCATCAAATTCAATTTAATTCCTGCCAGACAACTAACAACCTTGTGACTTTTGCCTTTATAAGCTCCTGACTCTCTTCCTCAGAACACTCTTAGTGATTTTACCAGAATCTGTGCATTCTGAATTGCAAATCTTAAGACCACAAATTATTCTTTGCAGAGAACTGTCTAACATTGCTGAATCATATTTCATTTTAGCAGTAACAATCAACATAGAACGATTACTTAGTTGTTTTTAGGAAGTAGAACAAAGGAAAGAAAAAATTGATCCAATCACAAAGAGATCCATTTCCAATAAAAATTGTGTTTAATAATAATAACTACCAAAACATATATTTGTGTTTTTATCCATTGTTTACCATTCACCATTGTATGACTCAATCCAGCGAAATGTTTTAACCCTTAGGGACTTATGAGATCTGAGTTTATATACATATTTTTTGTTGTAGAAAAATATGACGCAAAGTATGTTTCATGGGGTAAAGTTCTATATGATAAAGGAATGAAAATATGAATCAAAGAGAGGAAAGAATGAGGCAGCATTTAGAAGAGCTCATTCAAATATTTCTGAACAGATAAATGATATCAAATCACTATGGTACGTAGATTCCATTGGAAACTTTTTTTAAATTATATAACAGTCTTGCTTTAAATGCCAATATTTTAAGAAAAGCTTGTTCCTGTATATTTTTAATGGATGACTACACATGGGTTTCACTGGAAACATTTTTTATAGAGTAATTTTAAAATATTTGTATTTATTTATTTGGTGTTCTGGGTCTTAGTTGCAGCATGCAGGATCTTCAATCTTCTTTGCGGCATGTGGGATCTAGTTCCCTGATCAGGGATTGAACCTGGGACCCCTTCTTTGGGAGTGTGGAGTCTTAGCCACTGGACCACAGGGGAAGTCCCTGGAGACATGTTTTAAATTATATAAAGTTTGTTTCAAAATATCAGTATTTATAATCAGAAACTGCCTTCTTTTTAAACTTACGTTTTAGATGTAAACAGAAAAATTATGCGTTGCACATAGTCTTTTCAATTCTTTTTAAGTTTACAGAATGAAACAATATTTGAAGACCAAATGTCATGGCAGAACATCCCTCAGACTTTAGGAGGTATCTTCATTTTACCAACCAGTTTTTTATTTGGTTTGCTTTTTAAATAACTGATTCCACTTAAATTATGGGTTATTCATTCATTTGTTTGGTTTTTGTTTTCTGTTTTGGCAGGAGGAGGTAAGAGGGATGGAGAAGGTTGATGGAAAAGATAAAAGAGAATATTGGGTTGGTATCTCCGAGAGATAGTACTTCCTTGGGTTATTAAATATACGGCCAACAATTCCAGCCATCTTCTCATCTTTTATCTCCATTCCACCTTATTACATACTTTCAAAAATGTATAATGAAAAAAATGTGTAAGGTATTACTACTACTAATAATATGAACTCTTATGGATTTACCACTCTGTTCATGAAAGAGAATGTTACCAGTTCTGTTGAAGTCCCCTTTGCACCCCACCTTCATGCCATTCTCCTAACCTTCCTTCTCCCAAAGTAAGCACAACTCTAAAGTCTGTGTATATGATTCTATCACTCAGAAAAAAAATAGATTTCCATATATGCCTTTGCAACCTACAGTTCAGTTTTGCCTGTTTCTGCACTTTCCATAAATGTTATCATATTGCATATATTCTTCTACAAGGTGAGTTTTTTCACTTGGCATTTTTTTTGAAAGATGCATTCATGTTGATCAGTTCAGTTCAGTCGCTCAGTCATGTCTGACTCTTTGTGATCCCATGACTCGCAGCACGCCAGGCCTCCCTGTCCATCACAAACTCCCGGAGTCTACCCAAACTCATGTCCATTGAGTTGGTGATGCCATCCAACTATCTCATCCCCTGTCATCCCCTTCTCCTCCTGCCCTCAACCCCTCCCAGCATCAGGGTCTTTTCCAACGAGTCAACTCTTCGCATGAGGTGACCAAAGTATTGGAGTTTCAGCTTCAGCATCAGTCCTTCTAATGAACACCCAGGACTGATCTCCTTTAGGATGGACTGGTTGGATCTCCTTGCAGTCCAAGGGACTCTCAAGAGTCTTCTCCAACACCACAGTTCAAAAGCATCAATTCTCAGCATTCAGCTTTCTTTCTAGTCCAGCTCTCACATCCACACGTGACCACTGGAAAAACCATAGCCTTGACTAGATGGACCTTTGTTGACAAAGTAATGTCTCTGCTTTGAATATGCTGTCTAGGTTGATCATAACTTTCCTTCCAAGGAGTAAGCGTTTTTTAATTTCATGACTGCAATCACCATCTGCAGTGATTTTGGAGCCCCAAGAAATAAAGTCAGCCACTGTTTCCCCTCTGTTTGCCATGAAGTGATGGGACCAGATGCCATGATCTTAGTTTTCTGAATGTTGAGCTTTAAGTCAACTTAAAGCCACAATTCACAAGCCAACTTAAAGCCAGCAATTCATGCTGATACATGTAGCTAAAGTTCATTCCTTTTCATTATGGTAAGGTATTATCTAAGTGTGGCAGAAATGGTTCATTCTTCTTTTGGTAAATTGTCGCTTATTGTTTTGTGACTACAAAGAAGATGCTACCATGAACATTTTTGTACATGTCTCACATTGTACACACATTAGAGTTGATCTGGGGGTAAGTGTGTCTGTGGTGTGTTTACACATCTCTGGGATTGCTAGGTAACTGAACATTTTATGTGTGTGTTCAACTTTACTAGATAATGCCAAATTATTTTCAAAATGGTTGGAATAATTTATATTCCCATCAACAGTATATAAGGATATAATTTGTGTATAGATATTTCACAGTTGCCTCACCAACATGTTCTAAAATGCTTTATCAATTTGGGGACTGTAAAATGGTATCTCTTTCAGGCTTAATTCCCACATTCCTAATTATAAATGAGATTGAGAGTGTTTACATGTGTTTATCGGGCATTATGCGTTCTCTTCTGTCGAATGCCTTTCTGTGCCTTTTCTTTTTTTTCAGCTAGCTTTTGTCTTTTTGAAAATTAATTTCTAAGATATGTGTATTATACATATGTTTGCTATCAAGTGTGTGTTTGTGTTTTATACATACAATGTGTATATTAAAAATATTAAATAATTAATAATTAAATAATTAACAATTAAATAATTTTTTCTGGATAAATTCATTTGTTGGTTATATGTTCTACATGTTTCTTTTCCCAGACCATAGCTTTCTTTCACATTCATCTTGCCCCTTTTGATAAACAGAATTTTTTAATTTCAATGGCACTGAATTTGACAATACTTTCCTTCATGACTTGCACTTCTTGTTCTTGTTTAGAAAATTCTTTCCTACATTGAGATCAGATCGATATTCTCTGTTTTCTGCTATAAGTTTTGAAGCTTTCCTTTGCGTACTTAACTGGTTGCTGTGTGTGGTGTGAGGTAGGAATCCAGTTATTTTCCTTACACCAACTATTGAATGGTCTACACTTTCTCCAACAATCTGTAATGCCAGCTCTGTTGTAGATGAAGTTTCCACTCATGCATGGGGCGTCTTCTGGGCTCGATTATCTTCCATGGGTTTCATTTCTCAAAATCCCTCTCTTCTATAGCTTCCTTCCAACTGTGCCTCAATCAGTGTAGGGAAGTCGTGCCTTTATCTTTACCTTATCTAAGGATTCTTGGAGATATTTGGTTACTCTGTACCTTCATCATAGCATTGGTGCAAAGCAATCAAATAGGAGTATAGTTAGGAGTAAAAGACATCTGCTCTTCTTCTCCTATGAGAACACCAAAATCAAAAGAATGGGAAAGACTAGAGATCTTGTCAAGAAAATCAGAGATACCAAGGGAACACTTCATGCAAAATGGGCGCAATACATGACAGAAATGGTAAGGACCTAACAGAAGGAGAAGAGATTAAAAAAAGATGGCAAGAATACACAGAAAAATTGTACAAAAACCATCTTAATGACCTGGATAACTACGATGGTGTGGTCACTAGAGCCAGACATCCTGGAGTGTAAAGTCAAGTTGGCCTTAGGAAGCATTACTATGAACAAAGCTAGTGGAGGTGATGGAATTCCAGTTGAGCTATTTCAAATCCTAAAAAGTGATGCTGTGAAAGTGCTGCACTCAATATGCCAGCAAATTTGGAAAACTCAGAAGTGGCCACAGGACTGGAAAATGTCAGTTTTTATTCCAATCATAAAGAAGGGCAATGCCAAAGAATGTTCAAACTAATGTACAATTGTGCTTGTTTCACATGCTAGCAAGGTAATGCTCAAAACCCTTCAAGCTGGGCTTCAACAGTACGTGAACCAAGAACTTCCAGATGTACAAGCTGGATTTAGAAAAGGCAGAGGAACCAGAGATCAAATTGCCAACATTTGTTGAATCATAGAAAAAGAGAATTCCAGAAAAACATCTACTTCTGCTTCATTGACTACGCTAATGCCTTTGACTGTATGGATCACAATAAATTGTGGAAAATTCTTGAAAACAGAATTTTCCAAACCACCTTGTCTGCCTCCTGAGAAACCTGTATGCAGGTCAAGAAGCAACAGTTAGAACTGGACATGGAACAACGGACTGGTTACAAATTGGGAAAGGAGTACATAAAGACTTGTATATTGTCACCCTGCTTACTTAACTTACATGCAGAGTACATCATGCAGAATGCCAAGCTGGGATGAATCACAAGCTGGAATCAAGAGTTCTCGGAGAAATATCAACAACCTCAGATATGCAGATAATACCACTTTAATGGCAGAAAGTGAAGAGGAACTAAAGAGCCTTTCAATGAAGGTGAAAGAGGAAAGTGAAAATGCTGGCTAAAATGCAACATTAAAAAACTAAGATCATGACATCCAGTCCCATCACTTCATGACAAATAGATGTGGAAAAAGTGGAAACAGTGAGAGACTTTATTTTCTTGGTCTCCAAAATCACAGAAGACAGTGACTGCAGCCATGAAATTAAAAGATGCTTACTCCTTGGAAGAAAAGCTATGACAAACCTAGACAGTGTATTAAAAAGCAAAGATATCACTTTGCCGACAAAGATCCGTCTAGTCAACCTATGGTTTTTCCAGTAGTCATGTATGGATGTGAGAGCTGTACCATAAAGAAGGCTGAACACCAAAGAATTAACTGATGCTTTTGAATTGTGGTGCTAGAAAGACTCTTGAGAGTCCTTTGGTTGGCAAGGAGATCAAACCAGTCAATCCTAAAGGAAATCAACCCTGAATATTCATAGGAAAGACTGATGCTGAAGCTGAAGTTTCATACTTTGGCTACCTGATGGGGAGGACCAACTCATTGGAAAAGACCCTGATGCTGGGAGAGATTGAAGGCAGGAGGACAGGGGACAGCAAAGGATGAGATGGTTGAATGGCATGACCGACTCAGCACATGAGCCTGAGCCAACTCCAGGAGATGGTCAATGACAGGGGAGCCTAGTGTGCTGCAGTTCACTGGGTCACAAAGAGTAGGACACAACTTGGTGACTGAACAACAACAATAATCAAATAGGATATTCCACATAATGTGCTTAGTAAGATACCTGCCACAGAGTTAGCCCTTAGTAAACTGTAATGATCATCATCATGGTAACCCTTAATTTATTTCTTTAGCATCACTGTAGCTAGATTGTCAAAAATAAATTATTTGAGCATCTTCTAAGAGGGACCAGGCCATGTAGCATAAACTGCCTGCCTTATGCCACCCAAATAAATGAATGCAAAAGAGAAATTAAGTTTTGTAAAACTATGTGCGTATATCATCAAGGCCCTGCTACGGGGAAAGATTGAAGGTGGGAAGAGAAGGGGATGACAGAGGATTAGATGGGGTTGGATGGCATCACCAGCTCAATGGGCACGAGTTTGAGCAAGCTCTAGGAGATGGTGAAGGACAGGGAAGCCTGGCATGCTGCAGTCCAAAGAGTTGCAAAGAGTTGGACATGACTGAGTGACTCAAAAACAGTACAACAACAACATCATGATCAGAGTGCCAGGCACAAAACGTTCATTCAATAAAAGTTTATTGTAACTGGAAGATAGACTCTCAACATAGTAATGCATGGACTTTGGAGCCAAACTAAACCTGAACTTGAATCTGGTCTCTTCGCTTTCCTAGTTATGTTACCTTGAGTGAGTTACCTCGTATCTCTGAACCTCAATTTCTTCATAGGTTTTCTGTAAGAGTTAAATGCATTCCAAATGCTTAGCACAGTTCCTGACACAATGTAAGCAACTAATAATCATTTTCGTTGTGTTGACTGTGGAAACGTCCCAAGCTTAACTCTCCTTGGAGCAGCTGCCTGCTGTGTAGCCTGGTGTTAGCACTTCTGCATTTCGGGGAATCACACAAGCGCCACTGAGGTTGCCCCATTTATTTGGCCATGGGGCTGACCTTGTCTTCTTTCAGAATGTCTCCTGACAATATGAAGTGTTTCTCCTGGAATTCTTAACTTGTGATAATTGTTTACCAAATGAAGCGGAAAAAAAAAATGATTTCCAGTTAGCATGACAGAAAATTTTTAATCACAGAAAGGGGGGACATTGATAAATTTAATAATGTGATATTTTTAGTGAAGAAGAATGCTGAAGCAAGAGAAGCCTGGCCTCGAGTATCAGCTGTAGCATGTATGCTTGGGTATGTCAACTAACCTCTCTGACTATCTGCTTCTTCATGGGTAAAATGCAAAGTCTGCTAGATTATGAGGACGATTTGAATGTATGTAAGTCACCTGGAACAGTTTCTTATGCATAGTAGGTCCTCAATCCATGGCAAATAAACACATTTGCTGATTCAAAGAGACTCAGACTCTAAGCTGGATAGCAAAACAACAACCACAAAAGGAATGTCTCCTTCTTCTGCATCATGGCTTCTGAAGCATGGATCACAAACTAGCAGTTTCATTTGGATCATGCAGGTTATGGAAACACTTTGAATCTGTGGCCGATATTTCTAAAATTGGCAGACATATTGACACTGTTGGATGACTTCCACCCTCTTCAAGGTAAGTTTTCACAAGATGTATCAGAAGAGGCAGTAGATATTGTCTTCTAGAAGTTAAACATCATTGTAATAATTCTCTAATTTATGATGAAAAACATTAACAGCTTCAGGAATCAGGACTCAAGTCTGTCATCAGCACTTTCACTTTAGGAGGAAATGCAAATGGATGGCCAGATTGTAAACAGAGAATCTCTTGGTGAAGAAGAAATCAGAACAAGGGGGATGTTAAACAGTCCCAGTGGCCAATGACATCAGTCTAGATGAACTCAACCACCCATGCCCTCCACTCGGCAAGAGGCCATAGAGACAGTTATCTGCGTCTGCTCCTCTCTCGAGCAGACAGCCTTGGAGAACACCATCAACTTTTATTCTCCTTGACTCTTCTTTATTTAGGCTCCGTGCAGATGTAGCTCAGTACAAGCCCTCTTACCTAACCAAACTGAGAAATGCTGTTGGGAAAATATGTTTTAAAAGTTCATTGAAAAAATGAGAAAATCATAAAAAAGAATGCATGTAGCATTTATTCTAAAACATTTAAAAGCGACTTTCTTTGTGTGCCAATTTTTTTATATAGGACAAATACCTTTTCTTTAAAACTGACCTCCTTTCCTTTGTGTAAAGCCTACTCATAAGGCATCATCTATAAATTCTAGTTTAAGTTTCTTTAAAGTAGAGCAACGACATAAAGACAGATACAAAGTAATTTGAGATTTTTGTAATTTTCATCACAGTTTTCCCTTTATGTGTTATTCAATAGCAACTTTATATTTTTTAATTGGAGGATAGTTGCTTTACAATATCGTGTTGGTTTCTGCCATACATCAACATGTCCATCAACAGATGAATGGATACAGAAATTGTGATACATATATACATTGGAATATTACTCAGCTATAGAAAGAATGCATTTGAATCAGTCCTAATGAGGTGGATGAACCTAGAGCCTATTATACAGAGTGAAGTCGGTCAGAAAGAGAAAGACAAATATTGTATATTAACACATATACATGGAATCTAGAAAGATGGTACTGATGAACCTATTTGCAGGGCAGCAATGGAGACACAACTTTATTTTAATAAAAACTTTTGTTAAGTTCTTCCATAGCACCCAAATTAATTTTCGTAAAAACAATAACCCATTATATTTTTTACTCATTATTTCATGGGTTAACATATATTTTAATTGAACTGCATAATTACAAAATAGCACAACTGGCACAAACAAGTTTGGAAACAAGCTCAGCTAACTGACTCTAGAAAAGCCTATAATATAACCAGTAGGCATATAAGAGACCAGACTGCCAGCCAGAAATCTTTATTGAGATCAGTACATCTCATAGGGAAAACAGTACATATTAAAGGGGGTCAGTTAAAAAACATATTTTATAAGCAACTTTTTCATATTATGTCACATAACTTGGTTGAATTTAAGCTCTTCTAAATACAGTCATAATCCTCTCTTGCCTGCCTCAGATAACGCCCATATTCTCTTAGCATCCAATGAATGATTATAAGTCAGGGAGATGTGGTATATATACAATGGAATAGTATTTAGCCATAAAAAGAATGAAATATCGCCATTTACAGCAACGTGGATGAACCTAGAGATTATCCTATCAAATGAAGTAAGTCAGACAGAGAAGAAATATTATATGACATCTCTTATATGTGGAATCTATAAAAGTAATACGAATGAACTTATCTATGAAACAGAAACAGACCCACAGACATAGAAAACCAACTTCTGGTCAACAAAGGGGAAAAGTGGGGAGGAGGGATAAATAAAGGCCTTGGGATTAACAGATAGCACTTCTTATACATACATACGGGCTTTCCAAGTGGCACCGTGGTAAAGAATCCACCTGCCAATACAGAAGTTGCAAGAGATGCTGGTTCGATCCCTGAGTTAGGAAAATCCCCTGGAGAAGGAAATAGCAACCCACTCCAGTATTCTTGCCTGGAAAATTCCATAGATGGAGGAGCCATAGACAGAGACAGTCCTTAGGGTCACAGAGTCAGACATGACAGAGCACATACACACACGTGTGTGTGTGTGTGTGTGTATGTATATATCTGAATCACTTTGCTGTCCACCATAAATTAACACAACATTATAAATCAACTATACTTCAAAAAAAAAAGTCAGGGAGATTTCCTTCTAGTTTATCACAACTCACTTTGTAGCTCCAAGTTTGGAATTTGCTTTGCTAAAATCACTCTTCCAGGATCTGTTATAAGGATCAAATGAAACTGTACCTGTGAAAACACTTGGTAAGCTCGAAAGTCCTAATCTACTGGCTCAGTCATTAATTCTGGGTGTATTCATCACACCATCCTACTAGATTGTGGGTTCCTTGAGGATAGGAGTAAAACCACAACCACACCGCATACAAAGCCTGCACAATGCGAAGCGCACAGCGAGAACCATTGTGGGAACTGATTCCGTTTGTACATATGCAGATCTTACTTGCTGTTTTTATCTGCCAGGTACAAGCACACACTGGACACAACGTCCCACCGATTCTGCCTGTCCCATAGGTCCCAGAACACGGGTGGCGATTGAGAACATAACAAATATTACCGCATCTTCCTGGAGGAATCCACTGGTGGCAGCTCCTGGAAGTGATCCGGGATGACAACGGAGATTGACAAGGGGTTTTCCCTCGCAGGTGGTTTTGTCTGGAAGGAGTGGCAGTTTCACATAAAACCATGGCTGAGTTTTCTGGCCATTTTTTTCTTCCCTCTCTTCCCATTCTATAAAAATTCTCCTTTTGAAATCATTAAACATTTTTTTTTTTACAGGAAAAATTCCTGTTTTTTGAGGAAGGATACAGCCTGCCATGACTGATTTTTTCCCTGGTCACTGGTAATACCTGGTGAAACAGCACTGGTAATGCTGTTTTATCTTTTCTTTTTTTCTTTCTTAATTGCTTGCTTGCTTGCAAAGGGGAGGGTGAAGATGCAGAAGTATAAAGATATGTAGGTTATAGATTAAAAAGTATCTGAGTTCTTGACAATTTTAAACATACATACAAAATAGAACAGTATAATGCAATTATACAAATCCAGAAGCAACTTTAACAATTAATGACTTATAGCCGGTCTTGTTTCTTTTATTTTACCACCTATGTGCTCAGTCACTTCAGTTATGTCAGACTCTTTGCGACCATATGGACTGTAGCCCTCCAGGCTCCTCTGTTCATGGGATTCTCCAGGCAAGAATGCTGGAGTGGGTTACCATGCCCTCCTCCAGGGGATCTTCCCTATCCAAGGATCAAATTCACATCTCCTGCATCTCCTGCATTACAGGAGGATTTTTTACCACTGAGCCACTGGCGAAGCCCCATTTTACCACCTGCTACCCTGCATATTATTTTGAAATAAATCCTAGATATCAACTCATCTGTAAATATTTCAGCATGTATCTGGATATATACTCTTTTTTTTTAAACTAAAAGCCCAAACCTGAATAATTCCATCAGATGTCAAACAATAAAAATTCCTTAATATCATAAAATATCCAGCGTTCAAATTTCCAGTTGTCTCATAAATGTCATAAATAATATAATTATCTCTTTTTCCTCCTCTCCTTCTTCCTCTTTTTTTTTTTTTTTTTGCTAGCAAATAAAATATACAGAGTGATTCCTAGACTCTTGACACTATTCTAAGCACTTTACATGTTTATTTTCTACAATGATCTTAGGCAAAATTGCTTAGCTTCAATAAGCGCCTGTATTCTCATTTACAAAATGATATTAATACCTTATATACAGGGAGATGATGAAATCTGAGAGATAATGGAGCTTAATTTATCTCTTTTTCTTTTTTCCAGTTTGTTTGAAAACCATATCCAAAGAAGGACCAGGCAAATGACTGGTGTCTTTTGAGGGGGCTGGGAGGGCATGGGAATATTGCACCAGGTTTTAATTGTGACATGAGAACTCTTCATTGTGGCATGTGGGATCTAGTTCCCTGACCAGGGATCGAACCTGGGACCCCTGCATTGGGAGTGTGGAGTCTTGGCCACTGGACTACCAGGGAAGTCCTGATTGGTGTCTTTTAAGTCTCTTGAATTTGAAAATCCAGCTCCATGTAGTACGTGCCCTTTCTCTCTCTCTCTCTCTCTCTCTCTTTCCCTCTCTTTCTCTCTCTCTCTCTCTCTCCTTGTTGAAATCATTCATTGAAAAAAACAGGTTGCTTGTCCTGTTGAGTTTTCTACCATATTAATCTGCGTGGGCTGCCATAACAAAGTATTCCAGACTGGGTGGCTTACACAACAGAGATTTATTTTTCCATGGTCCTGGGGACCAGAAGTCTCAGATCATGTTGCCAGCAGGGTTGGCTTCTCGTGAGAACTCTTCCAGAATTGTGGACAGCTACCTTGTGGGTCATCAGATGGCCTTTCCTCTGTGTGTGCATGCCAAAAGGAAGGGGGAGACCACTGGGGTCTTTTCCTCTTGTAAGGACACCAGTCCTATTCGATTAGGGCCCCACTCTTATGATCTCATTTAGCCTAAATTACCTCCTTATGGTCCTGCCTCCAAATGCAGCCACATTGGGCTTTAGGGCTTCAATATATGATAACAGAGGGAGAAGGGAAGGAGGGCACTCAATTCAGTCCACTACACACACTGTCTGGATTTCGTTCATTGCATCCCCATGATGTCATTTAACATATTCTTCTGTCCTCTGTACTTTTGGTAGCTTTGTGACTAGGTCTAGATGCTTGATCAGATGAAGATATCGTTTTTGATAAAAGATAATTTCATAATAGAACTTTGTATCTCCATCTATAATATTACTTTATATACACGAATCTCACATTTACTGGAAGTCTTATAGTTTAATTTTCCAAACACAGAACTCAATTCCTCAAAGTAGCCAAAACACAGAGTATATTTTCTTGTATAACCCTGTCACATTTTTCAACGGTAAAATCACAAAATATGATACCGAGAGCTTGTGTTTAATGAGCATCACGCACCAGACACTTTGTTCTTCAGAACAAGCCTGTCACGAAGGACTGTTGTTTCTTAATTTTGTCAATGGAGAAAATAAGATGTTCGGAAATCTTATTAAGCTGACTTTTAAAAACATCTCAAATATTTCGTCAAACGCTAAATGAAGTCAATTCTCTTTGGGAAGAGCTTTCGATGGGAATTGGGTGGGGCATTAAATCAGGAGACAATCTCCCTAGGAGAGAGAGAGCAGGTCCTCAATAAAGATTCACCCAACTTAGTGACATGAAGTTTCACCACAGCAGTTTGATTCCTGGTGAGACTGAAATACAAAATACGTGCGGAGAGATACATTCCCCAAACCCTTTTATATGTTGAGTTCCTACTGCCTCCCTATGCCTCCTTTTACTTTTAAGTATTTCCACCAATTTTTGGTAAAAATTCGTATTTGATTGGACACTAGCCCTTCATGGTTATTTAGTTTTAAATGGTGATTACTGTATATGGGATTCTAAAATCCACTTTGTGGATTAACCCCACTAATTCTCACAACAACCCTCACAGGTGGGTACCATTATTCTCCCCATTTTGTAGATAAGGAAAATGAGGTCAGAGAAGAGGACGAACTTGCCCAAGGATAGCCAGCCAAAGAGTGCCGGCGTCTAGATTTGGATTCAAGCCGTGTGGCCCCCGAGTCTGCTCTCACAACCTCAGGAGCTTCACGAGCCGTTCGCACCCAGGGGCCTGGGGTGCGGAGCCCACAGCCCACTGCTCCTCAGGAGGCCCTGCAGCCACGAGACCGCATCCGGAGTCCACGGCCCCCTCAGTCTGTAACTTCTCAGGCTCCGTCACCCAGCATGGTTCCCGGCCGGCTCCACACCAGAGCCACGCACATTCTGGAAAGCCAGCTCACACACCCAGACGGTTGGCATCTCAGACATCCCGGGACCCTGCCATTGGCCAGTCTTCCGTATTCCTCATAGCAGGGAAGCCTCTTTGGAAAAAGTCCTTTGGGTCAGAAAACTCAGCCAAGGACATGAACGCAGGATCGGAGAATGCAGCCCGGCGGGTGGACTGGAAGGCGGGGTGGGCGGGGGCGGGAGAACCAGCTAGAGATCCGCGCCGATGCCTCCTTGTCCGGCCCTCCTCTCCTGCACACGCTCCCCGCCTCCTCCGGCCCGCTCAGCGCTCAGGAGGCTGATCCCAGGGCACCGCATCAGCCAGCTCCCTGGCCAGCTGGCTTCTGAGCAGACCCAGCCATGAGAGGCGCTGACGGGAAACCGCAGGGCGGGAGGAGAGCGGGAACAGCGGCTCTTCCCCTCTCTCTTCCTCGCTGCTCCTTCACACCACAGTCCCTCCATGCCTGCCGCTCACAGCCTCTGCTCAGCCTCCCTTCCCCTGCCCCCTCCGAGCCTAGAAGGGTGGGGACAGCTTCCTGCTGGCCTCCGGGTGCCTTAAGCCCTCACCTGTTCCCTTGACCCGATTCATCCCTCGACAAGCAATTCCTTCATTAAAGTCTTTTCCTTGTACCTTCTGATGCACGTAAGGGGGAGTAAGGGGGAGTCAAAAGACCTAGCGAGGGGCCGACTAGGGTAGGTTGCTTTGGCAGCTGGCCCTGAATCGGTGTCAGCCTCAGATACCCTCCAGACGTGGAGTTGGCTGGGCTCCACAGATGATTTTAAGAGGCTTTATTTACCATCTACCCATTTGGGTAGCCTGGCAAATCCCTCCTCCTGTTTGAGAGTAATGTTTCCAAGCCTCTAAAGGTCTTCCCTGTGGCTGGCCAGGCCGCCATTTACTCTAGGACAGGGGTGGAGAGTGCCTCACACACGTGTTTTGCTTCTGCCATGGCCCCAAACATTGCAATAGGTCCTTTCTGGTGTAGAAGTTAGAAGCCCCAATGCCTCATTTCTGACCCTGGTTCTTCCTCTTGCTAGCCATGTAACCTTGAGTAAATAGGTAATACCTTGAAGCCTCAGTTGTTCTCATCTGTAAAATGGGGGAAATACTGGAGTTAGAGCAAGAACTAAGTGACCTACTACATACAAGGTTTAGATCAGTGCCTGACAGCAGCAAATATTCAAAACATGTTAGTGTCTCTACCCTTATGTAGCCACAGGACCTTAATGGCTTACTTCACCTTTCTGTGCCTCCATTCATTTCTCCATAAACTGGGAAAACAATAGTGACATCCTGGGTCAGTGATCTCCTGTGTGGAGATAAGGAAGAAAATGTCAAAGCATTCTAAAAACTGTAGCACATCATACGAATGCAAGGTCTTTGAAAAAATACATAACGATAATTATCACAACTTAAAAACTAGCAGAAGGCCCCAAGTAATGTTTCAAAAAGCTTTTGTACCAATATTCAGAATGATACAGAGGAGGAAATTTAATAATAAGGCCCACGAGAAGGTCTTAGATAAAGAAGAAACCATTTTTTCAAAGAAGATCAAGAGAACTTCTGAGAAGTGGATTCTGTTTCCTTCTGAGGCTAGCAACTTGAAAGTTGCTCCTGAAAAGTAATTTCTACCATATTATCTTATCCAAATTAACTGACCATTAAACCAGCCATGAGCAGTGACTGAAGGACACCGGATCAGATGCACTGAAATGAGTGAAGTCACCTCTGAGAACTGTCAGGAACCCCCCTCCAAGCATCCAGAGTAGGCCACTCCCCTCTTCAGGTCAGCACACCTCCCTGCCCACTCCTGCCCACACCCAGGAGGGCAGACAGCCACAGTCCAGAGTCCATGGCCATGACTCTGTTTGGAAGACTAGCCTCTCAAACTAGAATGCTTTTGTTTTCCTGCCATTCATTCCTTCCCTTCCCTTCATAATAATAAAGGCATGGACTTTGTGGTGATGGTGTTAACCTCATGAAACTCAAAGGATGGGCGGTGGGCCAGCAGGATCAGCGTTACCTGGAGCTGGTTAGAAATGCAGAACCTTGGGTCCACCCCAGACGCACTGAACCAGAGTCTGTATTTTAGCACAATCCCAGGTGATTCTTATGCTCGTTGAAATTTGAGAAGCACTGTTTTCATCTTTCTGAACCTCACATTGGCTTGGCCTAAAAGTTCGTCTGGGTTTTCCCAATAACGTCTTATGGAAAAATCCAAATGAACTTTTTGGCCAACCCATGCCTGTCCTGCAAGGTTATTGTGAGGATTAAACGTATTCAAAGTGCTTGGCAAGTAGTAGGTGCTAAATATGTTATCGTCATCTTCCTTCACCCAGCGCCTGGCCCTGCCATGCCCCTGTGCCAACTGCCTCTCCTTGGCCCAGGCTTCTGAACACTGACCTTAACTTGCTTCCTCAGACACTGGCACTTGGCTAATGCCCCACACGGACCTCAGCTCTTTCCTCGGAGTCCCTGGCAGGCTCGCTGGGGGCTATTGCTATACTTCTCAGCGCTCCCCACTGACCCAGACTCTCTGCAAGTCCCACCTCTCTTGGCCTGTCCTTGCTTGAGGACACCAAATACCCTACAGCAGCACTTATTTTTAGTCACGTTGCCATTGCTCAAAATGGCCTTGGAACTGCTCCTTGGTATTTGCCTTCACAGACGCACACGGTGCTGGGCCCAGCATAAGCACTTAACTAAATCTGCCTTAGGAGAGTGAAGGAAGAACAGGGCTTTGCTTCACACTAAGCCACAGTATCAAGGTTTATATCTTTGGGTGGATTTGGTCTCTTTGCTTTTCCTTTTTCTCACTTTTCTTAATCATCCAAAATTGTGATGCAGAAAGCTGAGATTGCATGTCGACCCAGGAAGAAAGGGCCAGTGAGAATGCCCGAACTATTAGGATTCTAGACCCTAAGCCTCTTTGCATGGGAGCCCCTGTGGCTTCTCAGGGTCCAGCCCTGCTCACTGTGATTCCACATTGATGCTTGAGGCCAAAATACCAGATGGTATTTGGTATTGGCTCTGGTCCTGGCCTGGTCTTCATAGGCTAATGTCCTGTCCAACCTTCTCCACTAGGCAGTACTTCCTGCCTGCTTCAAGTCCTGTGGATAAAAGCATCTGCCTATGACCTTCTCTGGATACCCTCTTTGGACAATTGCTGTTGGATGAGCTGTACCACCCAGACAATTTTGAGATGCATCACCCCCAATTCTCACCCCAAGCAGCCAATGACTGATGGATGCAGGGCCATAAACCCTGGTCCCCTAGTTTCAAGGCAGAACAACTCTGTAGTGCAACTTACATTTTAGAGTGCCTGTGGATCAGGCCAAGGCTCGAAGTTACCTGAGGTCATGTCCCGCTTCCCTTACTCCCTTACAGGCTTCTTTCCAGGGAATCCCTCAATAAACTATATGCATCTAAAACTGTTTCAGGTTCTGCTTCCAGGAAACTTGACCTAAGACAATGTTCTTGGGAAGCCCAGTATATAAAACAAATAAAAGAACTGTTTCATTTGTACCTGGGTGGAGGGCAAAGAATGGTTACTGGCTGGTTCTCCTGAATTTATGGTGACCAGAGATGAAACTCTCCAGAGAACAGTCTAGAAATCATACAATAAATTGAAAGTGAAAGTCGCTCAGTCATGTCTGACTCTTTGTGACCCCATGGACTATACCATCCATGGAATTCTCCAGGCCAGAATACTGGAGTGGGTAGCCTTTCCCTTCTCCAGGGGATCTTCCCAACCCAGGGATCAAACCCAGGTCTCCTGCATTGCAAGCAGATTCTTGACCAACTGACCTACCGGGGAAGCCCACAACAAATTGAGGAGAGAACATAAGATTACTGGTCCAGATACACTCCTCAGGGAAGATTTATGTCATATTTTAGATTCCAAATATAAGTGATATCATATGCTATGACTTATCTCATTCAGTATGATAATCTCTAGGCCCATACACATTCTCTCAAATGGCATTACCTCATTTTTTTTTTTAATGGCCGAGTAATATATACATATATACACCACATCCTATTTATTCATTCATTCATCTGTCAATGGCCATTTAAGTTGCTTCCATGTCATGGCTATTGTAAATGGTGCCCCTATTGGCAGATTGGGCTGCATGAAACTTTTTAAATTATAGTTTTCTCAAAATATATGCCCAGAAATGAGACTGGTGGGTCATATGGCAACTCCACTTTTAGTTTTTTGAGGAGCCTTCAAACTGTTTTCCATAATGGCTCCACCAATTTACATTCCCATCAACAGTGTAGGAAGGTTCCATATTCTCTACGCTCTCACTAGCATTTGTTATTTGTAGACTTCTTAATAATGGTCATACTGACCAGTGTGAGGTAGGAGCTCATTGTAGTTTTGATTTGCATTTCTCTCATAACTAGCAATGTTAAACATCTTTTCATGTGCCTATTGGCCATCTGTATTCCTTCTTTGCAGAAATATATATTTAGGTATTCTACCCATTTTTTGATTGGCTTGTGTGTTTTTTTGTTATTGGTTGTATGAGCTGTTTGAATATTTTGTAAATTCAGCCCTTGTCAGTTGCATCATTTGCAAATATTTCCCCCCATTCTGTAAGCTGTCCTTTTTCTTTGTTATGGATTTCTTTGCAATAGAAAAGCTCATAAGTGTGATTAGGTTCCATTTGTTTATTTTTGCTTTTATTTCTATTGCCTTGGGAGACTGGCCTAAGAAAACATTGTTGTTGCTGTTTAGTTGCTAAGTCATGTCTGACTCTGCAGCTTCATGGACCGCAGCGAGGCAGGCTTCTCTGCCTTTCACTATCTCCCTGAGCTTGTTCAAACTCATGCCCATTGAGTCAGTGATGTCATCCAACCATCTCATCCTCTGTTGTCCCCTTCTCCTCTTGCCCTCAGTCTTCCCCAGCATCAGGGTCTTTTTCAATGAATTAGCTCTTCTCATCAGGTGGCCAAAGTATTGCCATCAGTATTGCTTCAGCATCAGTCCTTCCAATGAATGTTCAGGGTTGATTTCCTTTAGGATCAACTGGTTTGATCTCCCTGCAGTCCAAGGAACTCTCAAGAGTCTTCTCCAACATAACAGTTTGAAAGCATCAATTCTTTGGCACTCAGACTTCATTATGGTCCAACTCTTACATCCGTACATGGCTGCTGGAAAAACCATAGCTTTGACTATACTTGCCTTTGTTGGCAAACTGATGTCTCTGCTTTTTAATATGCTGTCCAGGTTTGTCATAGCTTTTCTTCTAAGGAGCAAGTATCTTTTAATTTTGTGGCTATAGTCACCATCCCCATTGATTTTGGAGCCCAAGAATATGAAATCTGACAGTTTCCACTTTTTCCTCGTCTATTTGCTGTGAAGTGATAGGACTGGAGGCCATGATCTTCATTTTTTGAATGTGGAGTTTTAAGCCAGCTTTTTCATTCTCTTCTTTCACCTTCATCAAGAGGCTCTTTAGTTCCTCTTCACTTTCTGCCATTAAAGTGGTATCATCTGTATATCTGAGGTTGTTGATATTTCTCCTGGCAATCTGATCCCTTTGTGAGTCACCCAACCCAGCATTTCATATGATGTACTCTGCATATGAGACATTACTTTGCCAACAAAGGTTCGTCTAGTCAAGGCTATGGTTTTTCCAGTAGTCATGTATGGATGTGAGAGTTGGACTATAAAGAAAGCTGAGCGCCAAAGAATTGATGCTTTTGAACTGTCGTGTTGGAGAAGACTCTTGAGAGTCCCTAGGACTGCAAGGAGGTCCAAACAGTCCATCCTAAAGGAAATTAGTCCTGAATATTCATTGGAAGGACTGATGCTAAAGCTGAAACACCAATACTTTGGCCACCTGATGCAAAGAACTGACTCATTTAAAAAGATCCTAGTGCTGGGAAAGATTGAAGGCAGGAGGAAAAGGGGACGACAGAAGATGAGATGGTTGGATGGCATCACAGACTCAATAGACATGAGTTTGAGTAAGCTATGGGAGTTGGTGATGGACAGGGAGGCCTGGCATGCTGCAGTCCATAGGGTTGCAAAGAGTCGGACATGACTGAGTGACTGAACTGAACTCTGCATATAAGTTAAGTAAGCAGGGTGACAATATACAGCCTTGATGTACTCCCTTCCCAATTTTGAATCAGTCTGTTGTTCCATGTCTGGCTCTAACTGTGGCTTCTTGTCCTACATACAGGTTTCTCAGGGGGCAGGTAATGTGGCCTGGTATTCCCATCTCTTTAAGAACAGTCTACAGTTTGTGTCAACTCCTGGGTGGCAGATCAGCTCCAGGGTGGCCAGCATTAGCAGTGAGGCCAGGGTGCCCTCCACTCTTGGGCACCTCCAATATTGGCTCCAGCCTTCCTTGGACCCCCTTCCCAGCCAGACAGGCCAGGCCTTTGCGTCGACCCCCAGCCACAGGTCAACCAACATCCGATGGCCAGTGAAGGTTTACATGCTCAAAGAGGATCAGCAGTGGGACAACCAGGGCACCAGGCATGTCATCCAGCTACAGTGAGTGGCTGAAGGGCATGTCCCTGCTAGTTAGGGCCTGACAAAACATGGCCCACTGGAGAAAGAATGGCAAATCACTTCAGTATTCTTGCTTTGAAAGCCCCATGAACAGTATGAAAGGCAAGAAATATGACACTGAAAGATGAACCCCCCTAGGTAGGAAGGTGTCCAAAATACAACTGGGGAAGTGTGGAGAAATAGCTACAGAAAGAAGGAAGAGGATGAGCCAGAGTGGAAATGATGCTCAGTTTTGGTTGTATCTAGCATTGAAAGTAAAGTTCAATGCAGAAGGAAATGGCAACCCACTCCAGTATTCTTGCCTGGAGAATCCCATGAATGGAGGAGCCTGGTAGACTACAGTCCACGGGTCGCAAAGAGTCGGACATGACTGAGTGAAAAAAAAAAAGAAAAGTTTAAGGTTGTAAAGAACAATATTGAATAGGAGCCTGGAATGCAAGGTCCCTGAGTCGAGGTAAATTGGGTGCGGTCAAACACAAAATGGCAAGAGTGAACATCGACATTTTAGGAATCAGTGAACTAAAATGGACAGGAATGGATGAATTTAATTCAAATGACCATTATATCTACTACTGTGGACAAGAATCCCTTAGAAGGAATGGAGTAGGCTTCACATTCAACAAAAGAAAACATTGGTACGATCTGTATCAGAGAATGTTTTGCCTATGTCCTCTTCTAGGAGTTTTATGTTGTCATGTCTTATATTTAAGTCTTTAAGCTGTTTTGAGTTTCTTTTTGAGTATGGTGTGAGGTTGTGTTCTAACTTCATTGGTTTACATGTTGCTGTTCAACTTTCCCAACACTGCTTACTGAAGAGATTGTCTTTTCTCCATTGTATACTCTTGTCTCCTTTGTTGAAGATTAATTGTTCATAGTTGTGTGGGTTTATTTCTGGGCTCGCTGTTTTGTTCCATTGATCTATATGTCTGTGTTTGTGCCAAGACCATTCTGTTTTGATTACTGTAGCTTTGCAGTATTGTCTAAAGTCTGAGAGGGTTATGCCTTCTGCTTTGTTCTTTTTCCAAAGTATTGCTTTGGCAGTTCTGGTTTTTTAAAAATTGTTTTATAATATATAAACTTTAGGATTATTTATCCTAATTCTATGAAAAATGTCATGGGTAATTTGATAGGGATCACATTAAATCTGTTGACTGCTTTGGGTAGTATGGTCATTTTAATGATATTAATTATTGCAATCCAAGAGCATAGGATATCTTTCCATTTCTTTGAATCATCTTCAGTTTGCTTTAGTAATGTTTTGTAGTTTTCAGCATGTAAGTCTTTCACCTCCTTGGTGAGGTTTATTCCTAAGTATTTTATTTATTTATTTATTGCTGCAATTTTAAAAGGGATTGTTTGTTTACATTCTCTGATATTTCATTGTTAGTATAAAGAAATGCAACTCATTTCTGTATGTTAATCTTATATCCTGCTACCTAGATGAATTTGCTTACCAGTTCTAGAAGTTTTTGTGTGGCATCTTTAAAGTTTTATATTTACAGCATAATGCCATCTCCATCTAATGACAATTTTACCTGTTTTCTTCCAATTTGGATACCTTTTATTTCCTTTTCTTGTGTGATGGCTGCAGCTAGGTCTTCCAATACTATGTTGAATAGAAGTGATGAGAGTGAGTATCCTTAGATTGGTCCAGATTTTAGCATGAAGGCTTTCAGCTTTTCACCATTGAATATTATATTGGCTGTGGGTTTGTCCCATATTATGCTGAGATATGGCCCCTCTATACCCACTTTGGTAAGAGACTTTTATCATGAAAGGATGCTGAATTTTACCAGATGCTTTCTCTAAATCTATTGAGATGATCTTGTGGTTTTTGTCTTTTGTTAATACGGTGTATCATATTGATTAATTTACATATGTTGAACCATCCTTATGACCCTGGAATGAATCCTACTTGATTGTGGTGTGTGATCTTTTTTATATGTTGTTGGATTCAGTTTGCTAATACTTTGTTGAGAACTTTCAGATCTAAATTCATCAAAGACATTGGCCTGTAATTTCCTTTTTGGTAGCGTCTTTGTCTGGTTTTGGTATCAGAGTGATGGTGGCTTCATAGTGTGACTTAAAAAAAAAACATAAGATACAAGTTTTAGGGAATTTGACTGGCATTGCTAAAAATTCAATCAGTTCAGTCACTCAGTTGTGTCTGACTCTTTGCGACCCCATGGACAGCAGCATGCCCACTTCCCTGTCCCTCACTATCTCCTGGAGCTTGCTCAGACTCATGTCTATTGAGTTGGTGAAGCCATCCAACCACTTCATCCTCTGTTGTTCCCTTCTCCTCCTGCCTTCAATCTTTCCCATCATCAGGGTCTTTTCCAACGAGCTGGCTCTTCTAATCAGGTGGCCAAAGTGTTGGAGCTTCAGCTTCAGCATCAGTCCTTCCAATGAATAATCAGCATTTATCTCCTCTAGGAGTGACTGGTTTGATCTCCTTAGGGGACTGTCAAGAGTCTCCTCCAATAACACAGTTTGAAAGCATCAGTAAGAGTCTCTTCCAATAACACAGTTTGAAAGCATCAGTTCTTCAGTGCTCAGCCTTCTTTATGGTTCAATTCTCACATCCATACATGACTACTAGAAAAGCCATAGCTTTCACTATACGGACCTTTGTTGGCAAAGTAATGTCTCTGCTTTTTAATACACAAACCTTTTTAAAGCTTTGTAATAGCTTCTTGTTTGTCTAGGTTTGCCTTAGCTTTTCTTCCAGGGAGCAAGTGTCTTTTAATTTCATGGCTGCAGTCATCAATCTGCTGTGATTTTGGAGCCCCCAAAAATAAAATCTTTCACTGTTTCTGTTGTTTCCCCATCTATTTGTCATGAAGTGATGGGACTGGATGCCATGATATTAGTTTTTTGAATGTTGAGTTTTAAACCAACTTTTTCACTCTCTCTTTCACTTTCATCAAGAGGCTCTTTAGTTGTTCTTTGCTTTCTGCCATAAGGGTGGTGTCATCTGTGTACCTGAGGTTATTGGTATTTCTCCTAGCAATCTTGATTCCAGCCTGTGTTTCATCCAGCATTTCGCATGATGTACTCGCATAAGTTAAATAAGCAGGGTGACAATACACAGCCTTGACGTACTCCTTTCCCAATTTTGAACCAGTCTGTTGTTCCATGTCTGGTTCTAACTGTTGCTTGTTGACCTGAATATAGGTTTCTCAGGAGGCAGGTAAGGTGTCTGGTATTCCCATCTCTTTAAGAATGTTCCACAATTTGTTGTGATCCACACAGTCTAAAGCTTTAGCATAGTCAATGAAGCAGATGTTTTTCTAAATCCAATAAAAGTTTGCTAACATTTTATTGGATTTAGAGCTCACATTTTATGTAAAGCTTGGAGACCTTGATGCTTAATAGCTCCAATTTATTATTTCTCTAAGGTTTTAAAGTGTCATTAAACTTTATTTCACCAATGGAAATAGTTAATAGTATACATTAGGGTGTGAAGCAAAAATATGCTGTTCATCCAGCGTTATCAGAAGAAAAATCCATAAGTATTCACCAGAGAAACAAAAAGAATTTGAGAACTGAAGAGCTTTCCAGAAATGAGCTAATCAGAGTTGGCAAATATTTAGCACAGATGCTTCCGCTTCCCCAATCCGTACCCATAGCAGACATCGTCAATCAATCACTACATTCTTCTGCTGTGTCTGAATAGAGCTTTAGAGTTCTTCTCAATTCTCAGAAGCAACTCTTGATTTAGATAGTAGATTCTTCAGTTACAGGTAATGGAAATCAACTTGAGCCAACCTGGAGCCAAATAGGGAGAAATTTTGTACAAAGATACAAAGATACCTCCCCAAACTCAAGTGCAAGAATGCAGCTGGGCCTGAGCAACCAGGAACTTGAAAGTCCTTGATCTCTGGGTTTTTGCATGCTTTCCTGTTTTCTGTCTGCAGTCAGGCTTTCTCTGCATTTCTAGCTGCTAGAGATCTTGTACTCAGACTCAATGTACTCATGTTTAGAGATTATATCTGAATCTTAGCACCAAATTCCCAAGAGAGAGGGTCTGAGTAACCGTGCTTGGGTCAGGTGACCACTGCTGGCCCAGTCAGCCATATTCTAAAAGAAGTGACAGCTTTCAAAGCGTCTATGCTGTGCCCAGTCCTGTGGACCAGGGAGCAGTTCTCAGAGAGAGCCAGGATGGCTCACAACCTCAGCAGATAGCCTGGGACATTTTCCATTAATCATTATCCATCAACAGGCAGGGGCACAAGATATGAAACATAATTTACTTTCAGGATCTAAAGCAGGGCAGACCAGTAGAATTTTCAGTGACGATGGAAATGTTCTATATCTGCACTCTCCAATATGATGGCCACCCAACTCATGTAATAGGAAAGAAAACTAAAGAGGAGTCCCAGCTTTTATTTCCAGTTGTGCTATTAACTAGCTATGTGGTCTGGGAGCTCGGTTTTCATACCTTTAAACTAGAAAGTCCCTTAGACTGCAAGGAGATCACACTGGTCCATGCTAAAGGAGATCAGTTCTGAATATGCATTGGAAGGACTGAAGCTGAAACTGAAGCTGAAGCTGAAACTCCAATATTTTGACCACCTCATGTGAAGAGCTGACCGATTTGAAAAGACCCTGATGCTGGGAAAGATTGAAGGCAGGAGGAAAAGGGGACGACAGAGGATGAGATGGTTGGATGGCATCACTGACTTGATGGACATGAGTTTGAGTAAACTATGGGAGTTGGTGATGGACAGGGAGGCCTGGCGTGCTGCAGTCCATTGGGTTTCAAAGAGTCAGACACGACTGAGTGACTGAACTGAACTGAAACTGAAAGGCCTAGATTTACACTGTCTAGTATGGTACACTTTTAATGTGCCTGGGGTACTCAATCTTTTTTTTAATGTTTTATTTATTTGGTTGCACTGGGTCTTAGTTGTAACCTGTGGAATCTTTAGTTGTGGCATGTGGGATCTTTCGGTTTCGGCATGCAAACTCTTAATTATGGCATATAAACTCTTAGTTGTGGCATGTGGGATCTAGTTTCTTGACTAGGGATCGAACCTGGGCCCTCTGCATTGGGAGCACAGAGTCTTCACCACTGGACCACCAGGGAAGTCCCAAAGGGAACTGAATTTTTCATCTTATTTATTTTTAATTAACTTAAATTTAAATAATTGTATGTAGCACTATACTAGACAGTGTAAATCTAGGCCTTTCCAGTTTAAAGATATGAAAACCAGGCTCCCAGACCACATAGCTAGTTAATAACACAACTGGAAATAAAAGCTGGGACTCTTTTTAATTTTCTATCCTATTAGTTGGAATTGGGAAACCTAGATTAGTGGTCTTACCAGATAATTCAAATTTGTCATTTTAAATGTCTAGACCTAACCATTCTTTGATGTAAGGTTTTATGAAATGGATTAAGCACTTTCCTGCCTTGGGAGAAAAAAAAAGCCATGTGGCCATAATTGTAGACTTTTCTGAATGACACAAAACTGTAATTGTGAAGCGCATGTGTCAGTCTGGTAATATAATGGGGCCCTGAAAACAGGGCCCAGTGAGGCTGCCAGGGCTGGCGTGTTCCCCACATGGCACATCTCTGCCACCGGGAGTGAGTGGCAGCTTCTTCCCTCCTTGTCACATCCTGATGTGACGGCTTCTGACAGCATCCCACCTCCCTTCACTAACTCGGCAATGAACCGAGTGTAGGCACTTAATCCATCAGTGGGTTTAATTTCACCCACAATTCTAAACCATGAGGCCTGGGGGAGCTTCACAATTGAGTCAGGTACACAGAGTTTTGTACAAAATTTTCCACAACACACATTTTTTTTCCCCTTAAAGGTCTATGACAATGCAAGTCTCATAAAAGCTGATTGTGGGATAAATGGTATGATGCTTTATTTTACTTTAGCTGTGCAACAATAACGTCAATGCTGTCATGGCTAGGGTCCCGAGGCAGAATAAGACTGTGCACAAAATAGTTTGAGAAATGAGCCTGAAGTTGGGTATGGATTATTTTAGATCCCTTTCCTGAGCTGTTTCTCCATTGTGTATGCTTAAGTCATGGGATAGGAACAGCTTTATGAGTCTTTTGAAGATGTTAAAAAACACCAAAGTAAATGTTAAGAACGTTAAAAAAAATAACAGTACATTCATCTCAGTATTCTGTATTTATACAAAGACCAGATTTGCAGTCATTGTATCTATTCAAAACATACCTGAGTGTTTGGAAGCCAGAAAGGGCTCAAAACAAGGAGAATAATTGTCATAAAGCCAGTGCACTAGAGTCCCTGGCCGGCACCCAGGGGAAATGAGCCACTCCGATGGCCTTCAGCCTGGGTTCCATGCTCCACTCCTGGGCCCCAGCATGAGACCACGTGAAAAGGGTGATTGTAGAGAAATCTGGGTTCTGCTTCCCGGATCCCAAGCCAGTGAATGACTATGCACTCTGTTCATCTCCTCTCGGAAGAAGATAATCCCTTTGAGAAAAAGTCCCCTTACACAATTAAAAGTTCAGGTTTCTTGGCATCAAATGAGGGTAGCTTTCAGTTGTCTGGAAAAATTGTTCATATAGGCACCACCAGCAGATAGGCATTCTGGATTTTTCCTTGGCCTTCTGGAACAGGGTGAGGTTTTGCTCACGAGAAGCGTTCATTTTGCCTATGCACTGCTTTAGAAATAACTTCACCAACATGTTCATTGTTTCATTATTATTTATAGGCAAGTTTTGATTATCCACCAGGCAGGTTCCTGGCACGGTTTTCAGCCCTCTATTTGTCGTTCTCACCTCCCACTGACACACGCTTGCTGCAGCTTGTAGCAACTTAGAATTTCCCCTGAGTCACGGCTCAGCCGTCCCCCACTCTGAAGAGGGCTACAAACCAAAACAGGCTACAAACCAAAACAACCCCGATCTACCTTTCCCCAGCCTTCCCCAAGAGAGTTAGGAGGTCCCCAGGGAGACCTGTGGTGATGGGGAGGAGCTGTGATCAGGGACTGTAGTCATCAGGTAGCAGGAAGAGCCCCAAGTGCTCACATGCCCGAGGCCTGGAGGCTGGAGAGTAGGGCACTGACTTGGGCATCGTTTTGTTGTTTCAAGTATTCCGTGTGCCTGAGACACGGGACACTCCCTCCCCGCCTCAGATTCTAGAGGTGTACAAATTGCCATTTCCCATTGTAAGTCCTCCCTTCCTGTCTGCACCATGAGCCTCCAGGGAAAGCAGCACTACAAGTGTTTCACAGTAAAGGACCTCTTAAGGATATCTGACTGCAAGGGCAAAGGATAAAATATTGGAAGCTGAGCTAAACTTAGAAAGGTTTTGGCTGAGGGGTGTCTTCTGGGTCCCCCAGCCCCTGAGCCAGAGCAGCCTCCACGCCCTCCTGGAGCCACGGTTCTCACTGGCCGGGTTCCGATGCCTCAGTTTCGGCTCTGGAGAGTTCTGATTTCGGCTGGTCTAAGGTTCGAGTGTGAGCACTGGGATCTCCAAACATTGCCAAGTGAGGCTCATGTGCAGCCTAGATGGAGAGTCGCTGGCTTAGAGCCTCCTCGCTTGGCTGGCTGTGTTTGCGAGTGAGGCTCTTCAATGGCACAGCTGTGGCTCCACTGATTTAGAATAAACGTTTGGCTAGGAAGGGGAGGAGTGCACACACACACAGAGGACAGCTCAGGAGCCACGGCGTGTCCTTAGGTCAACACTTCATCCGTTCATTCCCTCCACAAACATTTACGGAAGACTGCCGCGTGTGTGCGTGCTCAGTCTTACCAACTCCCTGTGACCCCGCGGACGGTAGCCCACCGGGCTGCCCAGGCGGTGGAATTTTCCAGGCCAGGCAAGAATACTGGAGCAGGCTGCTACTAGGATGCAAAAATTCACGATGACTTCACTGACCTCGAGGCCAAACCAGCTCTCTGGAAGAAGCATTTGGACACAGTCTGCAGGCCCCCCAGAGTCCCCCACAGGAGTGCTTCCTCTTCCTTGTTCATGCCCAGTTAGTGACTCATAAGGCGCCTATACTTGCACACGGTTTGACAGAACATACATTATCCTGCTGCCTAGAGTCTCCGGTTGCTATACAGAGTGCAGTTGCTTGAATTATGACAGTTATCTCTGCTAATAAAGTTCACTTTTTCACTGCAGAGTTATAAATACATATGCAGCTTGCATACCCAAGGAGGCCCGTGGGAGGAAACGCTGAGGCCCTTCTAGAACAGAAACCACTCCCTAGCACCTGCACATATATAACTTTCCTGATTCCTCTACCAAAAAGGTTCGTTTTCCGGGCTTACTGATGGCAAAGATTTACTGTAAAGAGCCCTGGTAAAATCAGCATCCTTGCCACGTGCATTTTTTTTTCCCTCGGGCCCCGAGATAGACTCACAGCCATCCACTTTCCTTCTCCCAGGGGAAAACTGGTCCCACAGTCTCTGAGGAAACTGGGATGGCATTAACTGGGATGTTAAAAAAAAAAACAGCCAAATGTTGATCAGGAAGAGGCGCACAGGAAGGGGCATGGCCAATCTTGTAAATTTCAGCCACACAAATAAGTTCATTAAATCAAGGATGTGCTCAGGGTGCTGGCAAGGCATATAAAGCAGCAGCAGACAAATAAATCTGGCTGGTGATCTGGAGAAGAAAAGCTAGTGGAGGAATTTTCAAAGAGGAGCTTTAACTTTTTACTGAATGCAGTAATACTATAAATTACCAATCAGCTGGCTATAATTTTACCATTTAGCACAGGATTTGAGCGACTTGCAAGAGAGTGTACCATGTGGGTAATAACAGGTAAGGTGGTGAATGTTACAGAGCACATTTCTTTAAAATATATAGCTAGCTACTTTGGTAATAAATATGCTTATTTGCAAAGAAAATTACGATTATGGTGTGAACAGCATGTAGCAGGCCTGGCTGGTTGTCTCATCAACAGCTTTTTCCTCCCGGTTTCCTTTTTAGTCGAGCACTGGTTCGGGAGGGGGATGGGTGTCTAGCCTCCCCCATGTGACACAGCGGAGAGTGACTTTTCCCTACTCCCGGGATCAAAGGGAAATCCTGCCTTCCTAAGCCAATCTCAGGGACCATTCCCTCGTGCTGGGGCTGGTGCAGGGACGGGTATGCTGGATGGTCTGCGGCCAGTGGCCATCACATTCCCTTCTAAGTCTAGGAAGCAAGCTTCCCTGGAGTCACTGTCTCTGCCTGTTCCAGAGGATTGCTCACAAGAGGAATTTGGGGCAAAAGGATGGTGTCAATCCTCTGGGGTTGGCTGCTTTATGCATGTGAGCAGGTGAGAGATTGTCAGCAGCTTCCTGGCACAGACTTGAGGAATCACACACTCAGGTGGTGCTTCAGGCTAAGATCACGCAGGCTCAAACTCCCTGATCATCAAGGATAGTTCCCAGCTCTCCCAGCAGTCATGTGCGCCCCTAACTCTGTATCAAGCTTTTCTATCCAGAATGCAGAGAATGGCCTTCATTGTCCAACTGAACCCTGACTGACACAGCAGCTGTGTGGTCCAGTTCTGCCCAATAGGCTGGACGGCTTCTCCTCACTCCTGAGAAGGAGACGCTGGAAGAGACATCCTCTCTCTGCCTCTGTGATGATGTGGTGCCTGGGACAGCTGTCCTGACTTGCCGTCAGCCTGAAACAGAGCCAGTGTGCAAGTAGAAGGCAGAAATGCCCAGCAAGAGGAGCTGGAGCCCTGAGATTTTGCAGCCAGTGGCCTTGTAATTAATTGGTGCAGACTCATTCCTTAGAAAGCAAATGTAAAGATGGCTTGACGTGGACCACCATGTTTTCTGGGGATGAGACATTACACAGTGATTCACGCTTGCTCCCCATCTTTTCCTTTCCATATTCCCACCCTTTTGGCAAGGAATATCCAGGTCACCTGTGTCTCAGATACATCACACACCTCTGAAATAGCTATGTGAGTTATAGGCTTGCACTGGCAGATGTGACTACAATATTACTGCATCTTTATCTTTTTTCTAACTCCAATTAGACTTTAAAATACACTTACATTGCCAAAGCATTAGCAGCACGATTCTATGATTTTGAATTTCTTCTTGTTTTATCAACATACAGGCAGTCCTCACATTGCATGGTAGTTCAGGAGCATAAAAATGACCATGCAAGCTGAAACAGAGCAAAGTAATCTTAATAATCAATAGGACAAACGACAGTTGTTTCATTAAATTTTTTTGCCAAAATATTAAAACCTTTTACTTTCATTTGTAGATGGACAGGAATAGTTTAAAAACAGCAACACTGTAAATCAATGAAGTTAGAACCCATTCACAAAAATAAACTCAAGACAGCTTATAGACTTAAATATAAGACATGACAACATAAAACTTCTAGAAGAGAACATAAGCAAAACATTTTCCGACATAACTCATACCAATGTTTTCCTAGGTCAGTCTCCCAAGGCAATAGGGGAAAAAAAAAGCAAAAATAAATAAATGAGACCTAATTAAACGTAAAAGCTTTTGCATGGCAAAGGGAACCATAAACAAATTAAAGACAACTTACGGACTGGGAAAAAATATTGCAAATGATGCAACTGACAAGGGCTGAATTTATAAAATGTACAAACAGCTCATACAACCAACAACAAAAAAACAAACAACACCATCAAAAAATGGGCAGAATACCTATATAGACATTTCTTCAAAGAAGACAGATGGCCAATAGCTCATGAAAAGATGCTCAATGTTGGTAAATATTAGAGAAATGCATATCAAAGCTACAATGAGGTAGCACCTCACCCCGGTCAGACATTAAAATGTCTACAAATAACAAGTGCTGGGGAGGGTGTGGAGAAAAGGAAACCCTCTTATACTTTTACTGGGAATGTAAATTGGTGCAGCCATTATGCAAAACAGTATGGAGTTTCCTCAAAAAAACTAAAAATAGAGTTGCCATATGATCCCGAAATCCCCAATGGAGGGCAAGGTGCGGGGAAAGGAGGTGTGGACTGGGAGTGGGCTTATATCCAAACAAAACTACAATTCAAAAATACACATGCTAAAATAATAAAAAATTTTAAGAATAGGATAAAATAAAAACGTTAAATTTAATTTTGAAAATTTTTAAAAAATAAATAAGAAAATTCACATCACTTTTATGTTCATAGCAGCACTATTTACAACAGCCAAGACATCTCCTAAATGTCCATTTAGGTACAACACCTAAATGTCCATCAACAAATGAGTAGACACAATAGAATATTACTCAGTCATAAAGAAGAATGAAATAATGCCATTTGCAGCTGCATGGATGGACCTGGAGATGATCATGCTCAGTAAAGCAAGTCAGAAAGAGAAAGACAAACACCACACGATATCACTTATATGGATAATCTAAAATATAAAACAAATTAATATATCTTACGAAACAGATATGACTCACAGATATAGAGGGGAGGAGGGGTGGGGGAGGGGTGGATTGGGAGTTTGGGATTAGCAGATGCGACTTTATTGAGCTGGCCAAAACGTTCATCTTATGTAAAACCTTATGGAAAAACTTGAATGAACACTTAGGCCAACCCAATATTTTACACAGAATGGACAAATAACAAGGTCCTACTGTATAATGCAAGGAACTATTCAGTATACGGTAATAAACCATGATGGAAAAGAATATAAGAAAGAGTGTATATAAAACTGAATCACTTTGCTGCACAGCAGAAATTGACACAACATTGTAAATCAATTATACTTCAATAAAATAAAAGTTTTTAAAAAATGGCAAAACTAACATTGAATAGATTGTTATTTAAAACAGAAACACTGATAAAATGTTTTATCTCTTCGCAAAAACTGCATCAAAGTAGTTTGAATAGTGCTCCCCTTCAAGGCATCTTTCCTATGCCTTAGCAAATGTCACACCCTTTCTAACTTTAGATCAGCTTTCAGTATTTTATCCTTTGCACTTTCAGTCGAATATCCTTGAGAGTTCCTTTAACGTGAAATTTTTACAGTGTACTTCTTTTGGAACACCACCTTTTGGCCACACCCTTTATTTACATTTGTAAATTTGCCTTCTAGCTGTGTACACTTTCTTCCTTTCTTTTTATTGGCTGCACCACATGGGATGTGAGATCTTCGTATACTTTCTTGAATAGCAGCAATGTCAACATTCTGAATATAGAACTATATTAGATATATTTCAGATATATAATACATTAGATAATATCAGAATAATCCTGATACAGTAACAACTGTTACTATCATTGTTGTAAATTCCATTCCAAAACTACCTGCTGCTGCTGCTAAGTCGCTTCAGTCGTGTCCGACTCTGTGTGACCCCCATAGCCGGCAGCCCACCAGGCTCCGCCGTCCCTGGGATTGTCCAGGCAAGAACACTGGAGTGGGTTGCCATTTCCTTCTCCAAAGCATGAAGGTGAAAAGTGAAAGTGAAGTTGCTCAGTCGTGGCCAACTCTTCCCGACCCCATGGACTGCAGCCCACAGGCTCCTCTGTCCACAGGATTTTCCAGGCAAGGATACTGGAGTGGGGTGCCATTGCCTTCTCTGTCAAAACTACCTGGTGGGTTCTAAACCAGACACAGCAGGACTTCCCTGGTGGTCAGTGGTTAAGACTGAGCTTCCAATGCAGGGGGCGTGGGTTTGATCCCTGGTCAGGGAACTAAGATCCCAAATGCTGTAGCCAAAAAGTAAAAAACAGTAGCTTCATGGAGCACAGCATTGAAGAGGACTTTGAGGCTATTGTCTAGTGCGGCAGTTGATGGGCAAGGTCTGTCAGACTTCAGGGAAAAGAGAGAAGAGAGGATACATGCTCTGTACTGGCCATTCCTGGTCTAGAACCTGGCTCTTAGTTGCCAGCACATCAAAAGATATTTGATCTCTCAGGGGTGGACTTGTGCCAACCAACCAAATTTATAAGACATTGATTTATTGACTTTAACTAGAAATACAAGTGTGCACCAGTTATGAAGTGGGACTCTGTATGGCATAAAGAAGAAATTCAGTCTTTGGAGTCAGCTTGACCTAACTCTGTACCATGGCTGCACCTCTCACCAGCTGCAGAGCTCCTCAGACCACTCAGTTGATACAGACATTGACGCTGTGTTTGAAATTGGAAGGGGAAAAAATGTCCTGATTAATGACCGATGTCTGAAGCAGTCAAGGGGGAGGAGTAGGGTGGCTATTTTGGTACATATTGCTGTATGTTCTAGTTTTTACAGATCAATGCATTATCTTCCAATGAGAAGTCCATTTTCTAGAATTTAAAAACTGCTTTTGAGTATGGATATAAAAGATGTTTGCTGCAGGATTTTTATGGTTGGTATCATCAAGCTATCTTCATGATACCAACACAAATGACACATGAATAAGAAATGATCATTTGTGGTTCTGGACAGCCACTCTCCTGCCCAGAGCCAGAGAAAAAAATAGTCAAATTTTGTATCCTGTCTACCCTCCATTTCATATACACCTTACATATCACGTGTGCTAAGAGGAATATTATGCAAGCCATAAAGGAGAGCTCCACATGCTATTGAACATTTTCTAGTAGTCATGTGAAAAAAGTAAAACGTTTCTACACGTTTTCACAAAAAATTTATCACACAATTTTATTACTCATTGTACCTACAAACTCTCCCTCTCAGAGAATAAACTTCTAGTCTAGCATTGGGCCTCAGGACTGTTATCTCAGAGGAGGAAACTGGCAGTCTGGTCCCCTGGAGTCCCTGACCTCCTGAGTGTGCAGCTGCTCCTGGGGGGCTGACAGCAGCTGCCCAGCCCGGCACTCAGGGCTCTCTCTGTAGAACACTGGGGACTCCACAAGCACTGCTTGGGCAAGCTCTCAGCCACGCTAAATTATTTTCCCATCTTGGATTCACTCAAAATTTCCCCTATAATCATGTATTTTTAAAAACTTGGACAAAAGGACAGGTTTCTTTCTTCTTCTTCAAGCTGCATTTATGGAAGTGAATCTATGGTTCTCAGACTCAGTAGGTCTGTGATGGGGCTCAAAGTTTGCACAGCTCAAAGTTCCCAATGGATGGCAATGCTGCTGGTCCAGGGACCACACTTTGAGGAAGACTGGTACATATTGGGCTGACCAAAAAGTTCATTTGGATCCTGGACAGATCTTTTGGCCAACCAATGTCATTTATTTAATTGGAGGAAGGAGATGAGGACACTTTGGTATTTGAAAGTAAAAGAATTTTGTAAAGTGGAAAGTTTCAGGTTACATCTTGCCTCCAAAAGAAGCTAATTCCAATTCTTAGTTATTCTTCTCCAGTGAAGCGAAGTGAAAGTCGCTCAGTCGTGTCCAACTCTTTGCGACCCCAGATCAGAATAGTGGAGTGGGTAGCCTTTCCCTTCTCCAGGGGATCTTCCCAACCCAGGGGTCGAACCCAGGTCTCCCTCATTGCAGGCGGATTCTTTACCAGCTGAGCCACCAGGGAAGCCCATTCTTCTCCAGAACCATGCCCCAGACACCGCCTCTTTGGAACTCCTCCCCCACTCCTACGAGAGCACCCAGGGTCTTCCTCTGTGCTTGCCCAGACCTCCGTCACAGCCCTCTTCTGTCCCACGGTGCAGTTAGCACTGGGCACATATGCTAACAGCCTTTTGGGTGGCAGTGCCCTGCCCCCAGCACCAGAGCCTCTCACACAGTCACTCGGCCAAGGAGCGCCGAATGACTGAGTGAATGAGAGACACGTGTCTGGAAGAAAAGAAGGGGGCTGTTTACATGTTAAACCTTCTCCTAAGTGTAAGAAATGACATGACACAGGAAATTCTTTTTCTAATTAAATTAAAAATTGTTTACTGCAGTTGATTTAAAATGTCACGCTAGTTTCAGGTGTACCGCAAAGTTATTCACATATGTGAATATGTACACACCACTTTTTCAGATTCTTTTCCCTTATAGGTTATTACAAAACATTGACTATAGTTCCCTGTCCTATATAGTAGGTCCCTGTTGCACAGGAAATTCTTAAAAAAAAACAAACACACCTGGACCGCCTGAGAATTCATTGTAACTTTATTTTTTTATTTATTTATTTTTCATTTATTTTTATTAGTTGGAGGCTAATTACTTTACAATATTGTAGTGGTTTTTGTCATACATTGACATGAATCAGCCATGGATTTACATGTATTCCCCATCCCGATCCCCCCTCCCACCTCCCTCTCTACCCGATCCCTCTGGGACTTCCCAGTGCACCAGGCCCGAGCACTTGTCTCATGCATCCAACCTGGGCTGGTGATCTGTTTCACCTTAGATAATATACATGTTTCAATTCATTGTAACTTTAAAATTACTGACATGGTGTCAATCACTTACAGTTCTAAATACCCATCATGGTTCACAGACATGATTTCCATTTGATGTAGGTGCTATGACTTGGGGATGATGGGTGTAAGCTCTGCTATTATGAAGAGAATGGATTCAGCACCCTTAAAACACCGGGGCTCAGGGCCCTTCTTTTTCTTAACTTTCTATTTTGGAAAATTTCAAATATACACAAAAGTAAAGATGACAACATAATGAACCTTCATGAACCAACTGTCCAGATTCACTAATTTTCAACTCATAACCAATTTGGTTTAATGTATAATTTCACTCACCTAACCAATCCATGTAATTCTTTTGAAGTGACTCCCAGTGGCACATGATTTCAACTATACAAAATATCGATGTGTATCTCAAATATATGATGACTCTTTTAAGAAGAAAACCACACTTTCATTATCACACTTACATAACAAATTCTTATTGTTGAATATTCAACCCATGTTTTCATTTTCCCATTGTTCCATAAACTTTTAGTTTAATTATTCAAATCAGAATACAAATAGGTTCATAAATTATAATTGGTTCATATGCTCTTAAGTTCCTCTTTTTAATCACCAGGTTCCCATTCTATCACCCTTTAAAAAAATCTTCAATTATTGAAGAAACTGGGTTGGCTATTTCATAATGTTTCCCACAATCTGGAGTTTGCAGATTATATTCCTGTGGTATCATTTACCCTATCTCCTCTCTCCCCTTATAGGCAATAATTTATTTGGAAAATGTTATATTTTACCCTTCCATTAAAAAAATAATTAAACAGTAGCATAACATACCACAGGCACATTTCTGCACAGTAGTTCAGAGGTGGTTCAGTGTCCTTTTTGACAGTTGCCTAGTACTCCATCATGTGGATGCTACATAGCTTATTCATCCAGTCCCCTACTGATAGATATTTGAGGTGTTTGAAGTTTGATGCTATTGCAAATAGTGCTGAAATTAATAGCAAATATATCTCTTTGTGTTTTTGCTAGGATATCTTTGGAACTGATTCCTAGAAGGGACACAGCTGAGACAAGAGATAATTGCATCTGTAGTTTTTCGAGAAATTGAAGGCACTCTGCTTTTAAATACAATGTGTTTCTAGAAGTTGTGCCATAAAATGGATCCTGGAACAGATTCTAGTTTAGCTATCTGTTGCTAAATAACAAATAACTCCCAAAAGCAGTGGCCTAAAACAGTCCCATTTATTATTTCTCATGATTGTGCAATTTGAGTGGGGTTCCTTTGTCTGCTGCATTTGGTTGGCTGGGACAGCTCGGCTGGGCTGGAGAATCCAAGATGGCTTGATTCATGTTTCACACCTCAGTTGCAGAGGCTGGGATGGCTGGACGTTGGCTGGGCTTCTCTCTCTCCATGTGGTTTCACATCATTCAGCATTACAAGCTTCTTAAACCTGGTGTCTAGATCCCAAGGCATTAAAACTGGAAGTTGCAAGGGCTCTTAAGTCCCAGGGCCCAAAGTGATAGGATGTTATTTTGACTTCTATTGAGCATGTCTCAAGGCCACCAGATTCAAGGGCAAGGGGAACAAATGCTGTCTGTTGTTGGGCAGGGCAACATATGCACAGAGAAGAAAGAAAACTGTTTTTCGAATGAACTGATTTGGCTGGGTTGGATCTCGGTTGTAGCACGCAGGAACTTCGTTGTGTCCTGTAGGACCTTTCATCGCGGCGCACAGTCTCTCCAGTTGTGGCTCGTGGGCTTAGATGCTCCCCAGCATGTGGGATCTTAGTTCCCTGACCAGGGATCAAACCTGCTTCCTTTGCATTGCAAAGCAGATTCTTACCCACTGGACTACCAGGGACGTCCCAGCCATCTTTGCAGACAATTTACCACAGATCGTAACAGGATTATATGCTTTATACAGACCACAGACACATGCCCTGTTCTGGCCTACTTCAGCATCAGCTGACTCTGTGGAAAGGGTCCATTTAGGGCAGTGAAAAGTGAAACACCGTTTTATGCTGCAGTTCAGTGTGGATAGTGGTAAAATCCCAGCGGGCCCCACGTGGAGATAACATCTGTCAGGTAAAAGGGAGAAAGCCTTCTTTTGAGGCAGGGCACTTGACCTAGGCCTAGACCCTAACCCTATCAACAGCTACAGTATTCATTCATTCTATCTGTGCTTATTCAAGAACACAGTTTCAGGCTCCAAGAGCATGGTGGTGGGGTCCAGTGGTTAGGACTCTACGCATCCAGTGCAGGGGCTTTTGTCTTTCAACTCCTCTCTTTGTAACACCCCATATGCCATCAGTCAGCTTGCCCTGTTGTCCTGCCTTCAGAACAGATCTCAAATTCAACTTCTCCACACTCCTCCCGCCCACACAGCCTCCGTAACCTCTCAGCTTCTAACAGAGCTCCCGCTTCCCCTCACGCATCCCTGGGTCTACTCCATATACAACTGCCAGAGTAAACTTCTAAAATGAAAAGTAAGGTCACAGAATGTCCCTCCTTAAAACCCTCCAATAGCTTACCACAGTAAAGAAATAAGAAGTCAAACTTTCACCCTCTGATCTGACTTACAAGGCCCGGATTATTCTAAGCCCCTGACTCAGGCTTCAGCCTCACCTTCTGTTACACTCTCCTGTCCTTGCAAAATTCCAGCCACAGTAGGCTTCTTTATATGTCTTGAACATGCTGCCTCCTTGGAACATTGCTCTTTCCCCTCCATCTCTGCGTGACTGAAAATTCATTTTTGAGGTCTCACTTTCCAGACAACCCCAGCTAAAGGAGCCCATGGTTAAAATTCACTAACTATGGGAAGAGGCTTTTATTCGTCATTGTACCCTTTTGCTCCAGTTACCAGAACCTAGCAAGGCATGAGGAGAAGGCAATGGCACCCCACTCCAGTACTCTTGCCTGGAAACTCCCATGGACGGAGGAGCCTGGTGGGCTGCAGTCCATGGGGTCGCTAAGACTTGGACACGACTGAACGACTTCACTTTCACTTTTCACTTTCATGCATTGGAGAAGGAAATGGCATCCCACTCCAGTGTTCTTGCCTGGAGAATCCCCAGGGACGGGGGAGCCTGGTGGGCTTCCATCTGTGGGGTCACACAGAGTCGGACACGACTGAAGTGACTTAGCAGCAGCAGCAGCAGCAAGGCATGAACATAGGCTTACAGGCTCCACAGTATTGATCATTCCCTGAAAAATACCTTATTCATTTTTCTCTTATGTCCCTCTCCCCCATTCAGTATACACTGGCAAAGCAAGAAAGGACAGGGCTCTTAGCTATTTTGCTCTCTACAATACTTCTCGCCCTTACAATGGGGCCTAGCATACAACTGGATCTCAATGAACATCTGTTAACTGTATGAGTGAATGTGCTTACATGCATTAAAAAATATAGGAGTCACATTGAAGTTATCAAGGAAGAATCTGTTTCAGAAGAAAAGCTGTTTCTATCCCCCTCACCTCAATTATATCCTTCTAAACCTTGACCTCCGATCCCACCTCAACGTTATCCTGATGTCAAGGGTTATCGAACCCGTTCATTATGTTTTCCATCAGGGAAATGCATGTCAGCCTAATCACCCTAAAGTGACATACAGTTCCTAGAGGGCAACATACCTCTTTGCTTCCTATAAAAATGTATCCCTTCAGGGTTGTGTGAAAAGTAGATGTTCCAGTGATGGGTTCTAACGGTATTTTCTTTGGTATTTGACATAAACAATCATGACCTAGCCAGAACCGAATAGACATAATGGGAAGAAAAACACAGCTCTGTGTAAGTGGAGGGAAACAAGTGCGGATGAGGGTACCTTCTCTGCACCGTGTGTGTGTGTGTGTGTGTGTGTGTGTGTGTGTGTGCGCCCTTAGCCCCTCAGTCGTGTCTGACTCTTTGTGACCCCATGGACTGCAGCCCCCAGGCTCCTCTGTCCACTGGATTTTCTGGGCAAGAATACTGGAGTGGGTGGCCATTGCTTCCTCCAAGGGATCTTCCCGACCCAGGAACTGAATCTGAATCTTCTGTGTCTCCTGCACTGCAGGTGGATTCTTTACCCGCTGAGCCATCCAGGAAGCCCCCTCTGCACTCCAAACGGACTAACAAACAGTGAACCTGATTTAGCCTGCTGCCGGGCAAATTCTTCATGTTTCTATTTCCTCTTCCTGTGACATCTAAACAATCACGCTTATTCCTCTAACTTCCTTAAGATAGATGTATTACTTTATATCACAGAATGTTAGACCCTGAGGTCTCTTGGGAATAATTTAATCCATATCCAAGGGTAGAAACCAAGGCCAGGTTGAGCTCAAGTGATTGACACCTGTTCACAGCTAATTGGGCTTCCCTGGTGACTCAGACAATAAAGAATCTGCCTGCAATACAGGAGACCCCGGTTCAATCCCTGGATCAGAAAGATCCCCTGGAGAAGGGAATGGCTACCCACTCCAGTATTCTTGTCTGGAGAGTTGTATGGACAGAGGAGTCTGGCGGGCTACAGTTCACGAGGTCACAAAGAGTCGGACATGACTGAGTGACAAACACTTTCACTTTCACAGCTCATTATTGGCAGGGCTGGAACTAGAGCTCCAATCTCCAGAGCCTTGAGTCACTGTTCTTTCTACTTCCACATACTGCAATGCTTGCCCTGTTGTTTAGCTTCTTATAGGTGTATGCATTATCGTTGTGTTAGCTCATACACTTCTTGAGAACAGTGAAATAGTTTCTCTCCCACAATGTTAGTTAGTCATATACAAAGAAATACTTACTAAATGAAGGAATAGTCTGCCACCAGTCCAGAGCAGCTGCCACCCTCCCTGTCCTAATCCTTAGTAACTTCCCGGTTACCCCTCCCCCATCATTCCTTGAACAGTTTAGCACCTGCCTGTCTTTCTCTCCACCAGACTCCAGCTTCTCTTGGTGACTCCGACAAGCTCATAAATGATCCATCTGACACTCTGGTCACTCAGTTTCCTGAACACCTCTCCTCCAGTGATCTTTTCCTCCACCCTCAGCTACCCATTCCCATGTTTGCATAGCTCTAAACCTCAACTTTCCTTTTAGAACTAACACCCAAAAAAGACGTCCTTTTCATTATAGGGGACTGGAATGCAAAAGTAGGAAGTCAAGAAACACGTGGAGTAACAGGCAAATTTGGCCTTGGAGTACAGAATGAAGCAGGGCAAAGGCTAATAGAGTTTTGCCAGGAGAACACACTGGTCATAGCAAACACCCTCTTCCAACAACACAAGAGAAGACTCTACACATGGACATCACCAGATGGTCAACACTGAAATCAGATTGATTATATTCTTTGCAGCCAGAGATGAAGAAGGTCTACATAGTCAGCAAAAGCAAGACCAGGAGCTGACTGGGGTTCAGATCATGAACTGATCTGAACTGATTTGAATAAGGATATTGCCAAATTCAGACTTAAATTGAAGAAAGTAGAGAAAACCACTAGACCATTCATGTATGACCTAAATCAAATCCCTTATGACTATACAGTGGAAGTGAGAAATAGATTTAAGGGACTAGATCTGATAGGCAGAGAGCCTGATGAACTATGGATGGAGGTTCATGACATTGTACAGGAGACAGGGATCAAGACCATCCCCATGGAAAAGAAATGCAAGTCTAAGGAGGCCTTACAAATAGCTGTGAAAAGAAGAGAAGCAAAAAGCAAAGGAGAAAAGGAAAGATATTCCCATTTGAATGCAGAGTTCCAAAGAATAGCAAGGAAAGATCAGAAAGCCTTCCTCAGCGATCAATGCAAATAAATAGAGGAAAACAACAGAATGGGAAAGACTAGAGATCTCTTCAAGAAAATTAGAGATACCAAGGGAACATTTCATGCAAAGATGGGTTTGATAAAGGACAGAAATGGTATGGACCTAACAGAAGAAGTAGATATTAAGAAGAGGTGGCAAGAATACACAGAAGGACTGTACAAAAAAGATCTTCATGACCCAGATAATCATGAATGTGTGATCACTCACCTAGAGCCAGACATCCTGGAATGTGAACTGAGGTGGGCCTTAGGAAGCATCACTACAAACAAAGCTAGTGGAGGTGATGGAATCCCAGTTGAGCTATTTCAAATCCTGAAAGAAAAAAAAAAAAAAATAATAAGAAAAAAATGAAATCCTGAAAGACAATGCTGTGAAAGTGCTGCACTCAATATGCCAGCAAGTTTGGAAAACTCAGCAGTGGCCACAGGACTGGAAAAGGTCAGCTTTCATTCCAATCCCAAAGAAAGGAAATGCCAAAGAATGCTCAAACTACCACACAATTGCACTCATCTCACACACTAGAAAAGTAATGCTCAAAATTCTCCAAGCCAGGCTTCAAAAATACATGAACCGTGAACTTCCACATGTTCAAGCTGGTTTTAGAAAAGGCAGAGGAACCAGAGATCAAATTGCCAACATCTGCTGGATCATCGAAAAAGCAAGAGAGTTCCAGAAAATCATCTATTATTGACTATGCCAAAGCCTTTGACTGTGTGGATTACAATAAACTGTGGAAAATTCTGAAAGAGATGGGAATACCAGGCCACATGACCTGCCTCTTGAGAAACCTATATGCAGGTAAGGAAGCAACAGTTAGAACTGGACATGGAACAACAGACTGGTTCCAAATAGGAAAAGGAGCATGTCAAGACTGTATATTGTCACCCTGCTTATTTAATTTATATGCAGAGTACATCATGAGAAACGCTGGGCTAGAAGAAGTACAAGCTGGAATCAAGATTGCCGGGAGAAATATCAATAACCTCAGATATGCAGAGGACACCACCTTATGGCACAAAGTGAAGAGGAACTAAAAAGCCTCTTGATGAAAGTGAAAGAGGAGAGTGAAAAATTGGCTTAAAGCTCAACATTCAGGAAACTAAGATCATGGCATCTGGTCCCATCACTTCATGGGAAATAGATGGGGAAACCGTGAAAGTAGTGTCAGACTTCATTTTTTTGGGCTCCAAAATCACTGCAGATTGTGATTGCAGCCATAAAATTAAAAGATGCTTACTCCTTGAAAGGAAAGTTATGACTAACCTAGACAGCATATTAAAAAGCAGAGACATTACTTTGCCAACAAAGGTCTGTCTAGCCAAGGCTATGGTTTTTCCAGTGGTCATGTATGGATGTGAGAGTTGGACTATAAAGAAAGCTGAGTGCCAAAGAATGGATGCTTTTGAACTGTGATGTTGGAGAAGACTCTTGAGAGTCCCTTGGACTGCAAGGAGATCCAACCAGTCCATCCTAAAGGAGATCAGTCCTGGGTGTTCACTGGAAGGACTGATGCGGAAGCTGAAACTCCAATACTTTGGCCACCTCATGCGAAGAATTGACTCATTGGAAAAGACCCTGATGCTGGGAGGGATTGGGGGCAGGAGGAGAAGGGGACAACAGAGGATGAGATGGCTGGATGGCATCACCGACTCTATGGACATGAGTTTGAGTAAACACCAGGAGTTTGTGACGGACAGGGAGGCCTGGCGTGCTGTGATTCATGGGTTCGCAAAGCGTCGGACACAACTGAGCGGTTGAACTGAACTGAAACCTCGACTTTAAGCACTTCATTACTTGACCGCCACCTCCTGTCTCCTAGTTCACGTATTCTAATACCTGCACTCCAAACACCGTCCAGCCACATCAGCAGCTCTGGTCCTTTAGCCCCATTCATTTTCCACTGTCCTTCCTTTCCTCACTCTCTTCTTCATTCAGCCTCCACTCCCTGGGCCACCACTGTCTTCTCTTCTCTGGGTGCATCTACTTTTTGTCTATCAAGCTTGCCCAGAAAAACTACAATCCTGGTTAACACCAGTCCTCTGCCTACTTTGTCCTTACACCCAAGAAGTGGAACAGTTCAGTTTAGTTCAGTCACTCAGTCGTGTCTGACTCTTTGCGACACCATGAGCAGCAGCACACCAGGCCTCCCTGTCCATCACCAACTCCCAGAGTCTACCCAAACCCATGTCCGTTGAGTCGGTGATGCCATCCAACCATCTCATCCTCTGTCATCCCCTTCTCCTCCTGCCTTCAATCTTTCCCAGCATTAGGGTCTTTTTAAATGAGTCAGCTCTTCACATCAGGTGACCAAAGTATTGGAGTTTCAGCTTCAGCATCAGTCCTTCCAATCAACACTCAGGACTGTTCTCCTTTAGGATGGACTGGTTGAATCTCCTTGCAGTCCAAGGGACTCTCAAGAGTCTTCTCCAACATCACAGTTCAAAAGCATCCATTCTTTGGCGCTCAGCTTTCTTTATAGTCCAACTCTCACATCCATACATGACTACTGGAAAAACCATAGCCTTGACTAGATGGACCTTTGCTGACAAAGTAATGTCTCTGCTTTTTAATATGCTGTCTAGGTTGGTCATAACTTTCCTTTCAAGGAGTAAGTGTCTTTTAATTTCATGGCTGCAATCACCACCTGCAGTGATTTTGGAGCCCCCCCAAAAATAAAGTCTCTCACTGTTTCCGCATCTATTTCCCATGAAGTGATGGGACTGGATGCCATGATTTTAGAAATGGAACAAATCTGGTTAAAACAGTCATAACTGTGACTTTATTTAAATTTATGACCATCAATTACAGGAGGGCCCTGGGTAGTACCCAGTAACTGTATTTCCTTTGTCTACCCTCTCTCAGTCTTCCAGACTCCCTATGCCCAGTCCTCCCTCTTATCTGATACTCTCATCTACTGAGACACTGTGAAGAAAAAAAACTAAAAAGAGAGCTAACAACATCTTGTCCAATTATCTCATCTTCTCTACTCTCCCAACCTCCATGCTGCAAGATGGATGAAGTATCTGTGCTCTTAATTATGGCTACATTTTCTGTTTAGACCATTTTCCGTGTGTCTCACATTGCCTTTGTTCCAGGCTATCTTATTAAGGATGTTTTGTAGAGTGGAAAGCTTTGGGGATAGGAACAGTGTCTTCCTTTGGAACCAGCATCAGGGAAGCTTCCTGGTCACTGTAATAAAGGTAAAGTCCCTCTCTGGAGCAAAGGACAGGCATGTTTGTGCGTGCATGCTCAGTCACTTCAGCCATGACCTACTCTCTGAGACCTTGTGGACTGTAGCCTGTCAGGGTCCTCTGTCCATGGGATCCTCCAGGAAGAAATACTGGAGTGAGTTGCCATGGCCTCCTCCAGGGGATCTTCTTGACCCAGGGATAGAACCTGGGTCTCCTGCATTGCAGGCAGATTCTTTACTGCTGACCCATCAAGAAAGCTCACAGGCATGTTTACTGTCCCGTAGAAAAGATTCAGGTTCACTGAGTTCATATTTCCTTACTTGTAGTGCATGTGCATGTGATTTTTGTCCTGTATTCTATTAATACAGTATAGTACATTCATTGATTTTCAGATGTTAAACTAACTGCATTCCTGAAATAAGTCCAACTGACTCATGGTGTGTGTGTGTATGTGTGTGTGTGTGTATATATATATATATATATATGTATAAAGTATATTTTAATGTTGATGTTAAACTCTATTTGACATTATCAAAATAATTTGATATTTTCAGATGTTAAACTATTTGGTAATTTGATTTCCAGATGTTAAACTAACCTTGTATTCCTGAAGTAAATCGAACTTGGTCATGGTATATATCCCCTTCATGGATCACTGAGGCCCTGCTCTGCAGGGCCACCCAAGATGGATGGGTCATAGCAGAGAGTTCTGATGAAAGGTGATCCATTGCAGGAAGGAATGGCACATCACCCCAGTATACTTGCCGTGAGAACACTGTGAACTACATAAAAGGTGAAAAAGATAACACACTCAAAGACGAGTCCCCCAGGTCTAAAGGTATCCAGTATGCTACTGGGGAAGAGCAGAGGAGAGTTCACGTAAGAATAAACACTGACATCATAGGAATCAGCAAATGAAAATGGATGGGAATGGGTGAATTTAATTCAGAAAACCATTACATCTACTACTGCAGGCAAGAATCCCTTAGAAGAAATGGAGTAGCCCTCATAAACAACAGTCTGAAATACAGGACTTGGGTACAACCTCAAAAAGGACAGAATGATCTTGGTTCATTTCCAAGGCAAGCCATTCAACATTACAGTAATCTGAGTCTAGGACCCTACAACCGATGCTGAAGAAACTGAACTTGATCAATTCTATGAAGACCTAGAAGACCTCCTAGAACTAACACCAAAAAAGAGATGTTCTATTCATCATCCAGGATTGGAATGCAAAAGTAGGAAATCAAGATATCTCTGGAGTAACAGGCAAGTCTGGCCTTGGCTAACAAAATGAAGCAGGGCAAAGGCTAACTGAATTCTGCCAAGACAATGCACTAGTCATAGCAAATACTATTTTTCAACAACACAAGAGACAATTTTACACATGGACATCACTAAATGGTCAATACCAAAATCAGATAGATTACATTCTTTGTAGCTGAAGATGGAGAAGTTGTATACACTCAGCAAAAACAAGACCTGGAGCTGACTGTGGCCCAGATCATCAGCTTCTTATAGCAAAATTCAGGCTTAAACTAAAGAGATCTGGGAAAAACACTAGGCTAGCCAGGTATGACTTAAATCAAATCCTGTATGAATTCATAGTAGGGGTAATGAATAGATTCAAGGGACTAGATCTAGATAACAGTGTGCCTAAAGAACTATGGACAGATGCCTGTAATACTTGTACAGGAGGTGGTGAACAAAACCATACCAAAGGAAAAGAAAAGCAAGAAGGCAAGGTGGTTATCTGAGGAGGTTTTATGAATAGTGGAAGACCAAAGAGAAGCAAAAAGCAAGGGAGAGAGGGAATTCAACTAAAGAGTTTCAACTAAAGGAATAGCTAGAAGAAATAAGAAGGCCTTCTTCAATGAAGTGTTTAATATGAGAAGAAAACGACAAAGGGGGAAATACCAGAGATCTCTTCAGGAAAATTGGAAACATCAAGGGAGCATTCTGCCCAAAGATGGGCACAATAAAGGATAAATACGGTAGAGACCTAGTAGATGCCCAAGAGATCAAGAAGAGATGGAAAGAATACAAGGAAGGACTGGATAAAAAAAGACTGTAATGAACTGGATTGCTCCAATGGGGTGGTTAGTCACCCAGAGCCAAATATTCTGGAGTGCGAAGTCAAGTGGGCCTTAGAAAGCACTGTTGTTAATAAAGCTAGTGGATGCGATGAAATTCCAGCAGAACTACTCAAATCCCTAAAGGATGATGCCATCAAGGTTTTGCATTCATTATGTCAGCAAATCTGGAAGACCCAGCAGTGGCCACAGGACTGGAAAAGGTCAATCCTCATCCCAATTCCCAAGAAGGGTAGTACCAAAGAATGTGCTAACCATTGGACAATTGCACTCATCTCCCATACTAGTAAGGTCATGCTTAAAATCTTGCATGCAAAAAAAAAAAAAAAAAATCTTGCATGCTAGGCTTCAGCATTGTGTGAATGAAGAACTTCCAGATATCCAAGTTAGGTTCAGAAAAGTAACAGGAACTAGAGATCAAATTGCCAACATTTGCTAGATGATAGAGAAAGTAAGGGAATCTCAGAAAGACATCTACTTCTGTTTCATCGACTATGGTAAAGCTTTTTTTGAGTGAGATCATGACAAACTGTGGAAAGCTCTTAGAGAGATGGGAATATCAGACCATCTTACCTGTCTCCTGAGAAACCTGTATGCGGGTCTAGAAGCAACAGTTAGAACCCTGTATGGAACAATTGATTGGTTTGAGATCAAGAAATGAGTATGGCAGGGCTGTCTGCTGTCATGCTGTTTGTTTAATCTATATGCTGAGCACATCATGAGGAACCCCAGACGGGATGAGTTACAAGCCGGAATCAAGACAGGGGGACAAACATCATTAACCTCAGATATGCAGATGATACCACTCTAATGGCAGAAAGCGAAGAGGATTTGAAGAGGCTATTGTTGAGGGTGGAGGAGGAGAGTGAAAGAGCCAGCTTAAGACTAAGTAATAAAAAAACTAAGATCATGGCATCCAGCCCCGTTACTACATGGCAAATAGAAGGGGAAAAGGTGGAGGTAGTGACAGATTTCCTTTTCTTGGGCTCCAAAATCATTGTGGCTAGTGACTGCAGCCATGACATCAGAGGATGATTGCTTCTTGGCAGGAAAGCAATGACAAACCTAGACAGTGTGTTGAAAAGCAGAGACATTTCTCTGCTGACAAAGGTCTGTACAGTCAAGGCTATGGTCTTCCCAGTGGTCATGTACGGTTGTGAGAGCTGGGCAGTAAAGAAGGTAGAACGCCAAGGAATTGATGCCTTCTAACTGAGGTGCTGGAGAAGACTCCTAAAAGTCCCCTGGACAGCATGGAGATCGAACCAGTCAATCTTAAGGGAGATCAACCCTGAATATTCACTGGAAGGACTGATGCTGAAGCAGCAGCTCAGTATTTCTGTCATCTGATGTGAACAGACGACTCATTGGAAAAGTCCCTGATGCTGGGAAATATCTCCTGCTTCTGTTAGGTCGATAGCATTTCTATCCTTTATTGTGTCCATCTTTGCATGAAATATTTCCTTGTATCTCTAATTTTCCTGAAGAGATCTCTAGTCTTTCCCATTCTATTGTTTTTCTCTATTTCTTTGCACTGATCACTGAGGAAGGCTTTCTTATCTCTCTTTGCTATTCTTTGGAACTCTGCATTCAAATGTGTATATCTTTCCTTTTCTCCTTTGCCTTTTGCCTCTCTTATTTTCTCAGCTATTTGTAAGTCCTCCTCAGACAACCATTTTGCCTTTTTGCATTTCTTTTTCTTGGGAATGGTCTTGATCACTGCCTCCTGTATAATGTCATGAACCACTGTACATAGTTCTTCAGGCATCCGTCTATCAGATCTAATCCCTTGAATCTATTTGTCTCTTCCATTGAATAATCGTAAGGGATTTGATTTAGGTCAGACCTGAAAGGTCTAGTGGTTTTCCCTAGTTTCTTAAATTTAAGTCTGAATTTGGCAATAAGGAGTTCATGATCTGAGCCACAGCCAGCTCCCGGTCTTGTTTTTGCTGACTGTATAGAGCTTCTTCATCTTTGGCTGCAAAGAATATAATCAATCTGATTTTGGTGTTGGCCATCTGGTGATGTCCATGTGTAGAGTCTTCTCTTGTGTTGTTGGAAGAGGGTGTTTGCTATGACCAGTGCGTTCTCTTGCCAAAACTGTTAGCCTTTGCCCTGCTTCATTCTGTACTCCAAGGCCAAATTTGCCTGTTACTCCTGGTATCTCTTCCTACTTTTGCATTCCAGTCCCCTATGATGAAAAGGACATCTTTTTTGAGTGTTAGTTCTAGAATGTCTTGTAGGTCTTCATAGAACTGTTCAGCTTCTTCAGCATTGCTGGTTGGGGCATAGACTTGGAATACTGTAATATTGAATGTTTGCCTTGGAAACAAACATCATTCTGTCATTTTTGAGATTGCACCCAAGTACTGCATTTCAGACTGTTTTGTTGACTATGAGGGCTACTCCATTTCTTCTAATGGATTCTTGCCCACAATAGTAGATACAATGGTCATATGAATTAAATTCACCAATTCCAGTTCATTTTTGTTCACTGATTCCTAAAATGTCAATGTTCACTCTTGCCATCTCCTGTTTGACCACATCCAATTTGTCTTGATTCATGGACCTAATATTCTGGGTTCCTATGCAATACTGTTCTTTACAGCATTGAACTTTACTTCCATCACCAGTCACATCCACAATTGGCATTGTTTCTGTTTTGACTTAGACTCTTCATTCCTTCTGGAGCTATTTCTCCACTCTTCTGCAGTAGCATATTGGGCACCTACTGGCCTGGGGAGTTTATCTTTCAGTGTCCTATCTTTTTGCATTTTCATATTGTTCATGGGGTTCTCAAGGCAAGAATACTGAAGTGGTTTGCCATTCCCTTCTCCAGGGGACCACATTTTTGTCAGAACTCTCCACCATGACCCATCCATGACTCCACCCATCTTGGGTGGTTCATGGTCCACAGGGTTGCTAAGAGCTGGACACAACTGGGTGAATGAATATAGATATATCGTGCTTAGTCACTCAGTCATGTCTGACTGTTTGGGACCCTTTGGACTGTAGCCCACCAGGCTTCCCTGTCCATAGGATTTTCCAGGCAAGAATACTACAGTGGGTTGCCATTTCCTCCTCCAAGGGATCTTCCTGACTCAGGGATCGAACCTGCATCTCCTGTGTCTCCTGAATTGCAGGTGGATTCTTTACCCACTGAGCCATTAGGGAAACCATATATATATATGGAAACCATATATATATATAATTATATATGGAATTATATATTATATATAATTTTTATGTATTATACATACATATATATATTTTAATGAACTTGATTTGATATTTTGTTAAGAATTTTTAAATATTTGTCCATGAAGAATTGTTCTGTAGCTTTTTTTTTTCTTCTTGTGATGTCTTTGTCTGGCTATGGTATTGGGAGTAACACTGGCCTCATAAATTGGAAAGTGTTCTCTTTTTTGTCTTCTGAAAGAGTTTATGAAAGGCTAGAGTAAACTCTGGGAGTTGGTGATGGACAGGGAGGCCTGGCATGCTGTGATTCATGGGGTTGCAAAGAGTCGGACACAACTGAGCGACTGAACTGAACTGAACTGAACTGAGTACTATTCCTTCTTTAAACATTTGATAAAATTCATTGGTAAAGCCATCTAGGGGAGAGATTCTCTTTGTGAGATTTTAAATCACTAATTCAATATATTTCTGTTTTTGTTCAGTTGATTAGTCTTGTCTGATTCTGTAACCCCAAGGACTGCAGCATGCCAGTCCTCCTTATCCTTCACTATCTCTCAAAGTTCACTTAAACCCATGTCCACTGGGTGATGCCATCCAACCATCTCATCCTCTGTTTCCCCCTACTCCTCCTGCCTCAATCTTTCCCAGCATCAGGGTCTTTTCCAGTGAGTTGGCTCTTCACATCAGGTGGGCAAAGTATTGGAACTTCAGCATCAACCCTTCCAATGAATAGTCAGGTCCGATTTCCCTTAGGATTGACTGGTTTGACCTCCTTGCTGTCCAAGGGACTTCAAAAGTCTTCTCCAGCACCACATTCAAAAGCAATTAAAATTTTTTACCTGTATGTTTAGTCAAATATTCTATTTCTTCTTGAGTTGGTTTTGTGTACTTCTAGAAATTTGTTCACTTAATCCAAGTTTTTTAATTTATTGGTGTCAAGTTGTCAATAATATTCCCTTGTTTAATTGCTCAGTCAGGTCTGACTCTTTTGTGACCCCATGAACTGTATAGCTCTCTAGGCTCCTCTGTCCATGGGATTTCCCAGGTAAGAATACTAGAGTGAGTTGCCATTTCGGTTTCCAGATAATATGCCCTTGTAATACTTTTAATTTCTGTAGGGTTGGTAGCAATACCCTTTGGTATTCCTGATGTTGATAATTAGTGCCTTTTCTCTTGTTTCCTTAGTCAGTCTAGTTAAGGATTTGCCAATTTTGTTGATCTTTTCAAAGGACCAAATTAAAATTTTTTTGTCTGTTGTTTTTCTAACAGTTATCATTTCACTCCTTCTCCTTGCTTTGGGTTTCTTTTGCTCTTTGTTTTCTAGTTTTTTAGGGGGAAGTTTAGATTTTTAAGACTTTTTTTCTTTTCTGATATAGGAATCTAAAGCTATATACTTCACTCTAAGGACTGTTATAGATCCATCCCATAACTTTTGATATGTTGTGTTTTTGTTTTCATTTAGTCCAACTTATTCAATTTTCCTTGCAATTTCTTCTTTAACTCATTGGTTTTCTAGCAGGGTGCTGCTTCCAAATTTGTGGTGTTTTCTCAGATTCATTTGTTATGGATCTCTAATTTCATTGTGATCAGAGGATATGCTTTGTATAAGTTCAATATTCTTTACTTTATTGGAACTTATTTTGGACTCCAGTATATGGTCTATCCTATAATGTTCCATGTGCACTTGAAAAAAAATGTGTATGTTGTGATTATTGAGTAGAGTGTTCTATAAATACTAGTTAATACAAGTTGGTTTATAGTGTTAAAATCTTCTAAAGTTGTACTATCAATTATTTAAAGTAGGTTGTTGAAATTTCTGTTATTGATTGTCTATTTCTCCTTTCAGTTCTGCTGGGTTTTGTTTCATACATTTTGGGAGTTGGTTCTTAGATGTATATATATTTACAATTGCTACATCTTCTAGATATTTCAACCTTTTATCAAAATGTATTCAGTCAGATCATATTGTTTATCCATTCCATAAATAATAGCTTACCTAGCTAAACTCACCCTCCCACTCCAACCATCCTCCAAAACCCTCCTCTTAGCAACCATAAGTCAGTTTTCCATGTCTATGAGTCTGTTTTTGTTCTGTAAATAGGTTCATTTGTGTTATATATTAGATTCCACATATAAGTGATATCACATGGTATTTGTCTCTTTCTGACTCTCTAGGTCTATCCATGTTACTGCAGATGGCATTATTCGTTCTTTTTTATGCCTGAGTAGTATTCCATTGTATATATGTATCACATCTTCTTTATCCATTCATCTCTCGATGGACATTTAGATTGCTTCCATGTCTTGGCTATTGTGAAGAGTGCTTCTATGAACATAGGGGTGCATGTATCTTTTTGAATTACCGTTTTGTCTGAATATATGCGCAGGAGTGGGGTTGCTGATCATACCGTAATTCTCTCTTCAGCTTTCTAAGGAACCTCCGTACTGTTTTCTGTAGTGGCTGTACCCATTACATTCTCTTGTGTCTGTTTCTTACACGTTGTATCTTTTCCATCCTTTACTTTATATCTACTTATATTTTTGAATTTCAGTGTGTCTCTTGCTGACCTTTGACATGGAGTCAGATCTTGCTTTTTTATTTACCCTGATAAAATCTGCCTTTTCAGTAGTGTGTTCAGTCCAATCGCATTTAATGTGCTTATTGATGCAGTCACACTTTCTGTTGCCATTTTCTACATCTCATGCCTTTTTTACTCCAATGAAGTAATGAAATCATGAAGCGCCAATATATCTGTAAACTACTCAAACAATCCTCATCAAATAAAATATGCACAATACAGAAAAATAGAAGAAAGGATTCATATTTCTGTCACTCAAATTTTATTTAATGTTGCAGTCTACTTTCCTCTAAGGTCTTCCCTAGTGGCTCAGTGGTAAAGAAACCCCCTGACAATGCAGGAGATGCAGGCTTGATCCCTGGGTCAGGAAGATCCCCTGGAGAAGAAATGGAAACACACTCCAGTATTCTTGCCTGGGAAATCCAATGGACAGAAGAGCCTGGCAGGCTACAGTTCATGGGGTCACAAAAGAGTCAGATATGACGAAGTGACTAAACAACAAATATTTCCTTTGAGAGTTAAAACATTTTTTTTTTTGGTCCAAATATTTGCTTGCTTGGTTTTTAAGAGTTTATATCAAACTCTGTGGGCTCCAGGAGTTGGTGTTGGACAGGGAGGCCTGGCGTGCTGCAGTCCATGGGGTTGCAAAGAGCCGGACATGACTGAGTGACTGAACTGTATACAACTGTATATTTTTACCTCAGGCAGTCTATTATATGCATTTTCCATGTATTTCAACCATAGTGGAGCAATTACCAGCAGAGAGATAATTAAGGCAGTTAAGCAGAGACCCCCTCAGAAGAGCTTTTGATGCAGTGAAATGGCTCCCAGGGCCCTGTTGTTGAAATAATTGCCCTTGTCAAAGAACTGGACAGGTCCAAGGTTGGTTTGGAAGACAAGATGACTGAGCAAGGACTTGGTCATCACTAATCTTGGTTATACTTGGTTCTCAGTTTCTTTGTGAAACATAACAAACAAAAGGCATTTTTCTTCCTGTATGTTGGTAAAGTCTACATGTAAAATGGCAATATTTAGTGTCTTGGAGTAGTAGCATGAACTATTTTTTTCCTGTAGATTATGTTATCTCACATGGTATGAAGCTTATTGATTTTATGATATTTTAATGCTTTGCCTGATTGTTAGTTTTTAAATGGTACATCTGCCAATTTCTCTATGAAGTCCCATTAAATTTTGCTTTATGTGGTTAAGTGCACATGAGTTTATGAATATATCATGGGGGGTAGTTCCTTTTATGATTCCTATACATCACCTCTTTATCTCAATTAACCCTCTTGCTTAAATTATAACTGGTATTAATGTTATTAGAAGAACAATTTTTTGGTTAGTACTTTCTTGGTATATAGGTTTCTTTAATTGCCTTTCCTCAAACTTCTTCTATGTTCTAACCATGTATCTTGCAAACAGCATATAGTTGGGTTTCTTTATTTAAAAATCCAGTCTGAATGATTTGTTGTGTTGTTGTTGCTTTTGGGGATCCAATTGGCACAGACAGTAAAGAAACTGCCTGCAATGCAGAAGACCTGGGTTTGATTCCTGGGTCAGGAAGATCCTCTGGAGAAGGGAATAGCAACCCACTTTAGTATTCCTGTCTGGAAAATCCCATGGACAGAGGAGCCTGGTGAGCTCTAGTCCATGGGATCGCAGAGTCAGACATGACTGAGCAACTTTTTCTTTTTGGTGTTGTTACTTTTTAAAAGACAGGCCTAAACCATATATATTTTTTGTGATTAATAATATACTTGGACCTTTTTCTACAATATAATTGGAGTTTCCTATTTATCATTAATTTTAATTTGCTTTTTTTTCTTTCTTGTCTGCTAACCTGGACTTTTCTCTAGGTCATTTTATTTTCCTCTCTCTATAGGTTTAGAAGGTACACATTCTATTTCTCTTATTTTGGTGAATCTCCTTCTAGGTTTAGTAAGTATATCACTAGTGGATCCTGTCATATTCAAGGCTGCCATAACCTTTTAAATAGCCTTTTATATTTGGGATGATTCCCTGGTTATAGATACCTATTCCTCAGTATAAAATTGAGAACTCAAATTCCCTGCCTCCCTTGCAGCTAGGATGCAGGCCTATGACACTGGACCTGCTAACCGGAAGCACCAGTGGAAATGGGAGGATGTAAGGATATAAGCTCTGCATGGGGCTCCCATTGTCCTGGTGTAGGAAGAGGCCAACATCCAGCTTGTGGAGGTGGCAGTGACTGCAAGACTAAGTTTCTGACACAGATCTGGCATTGATGCTGATGGCAGGAGCAGATGAGGAGAAACTGAGCTCCTAGCATTTGGTGCTTGTTGGGAACAGCAGCAGTATCTTTATCACACCAGCCCTATTGCATGATTTAGAGCACTTTTTCTAGAAGCTCAGCCCAAGCTTGTTTTTTCAGCTCTCCCAGTGAGTCGGAGCTGCTGAAGGTCAATTTAAGAAATTCTTGCTTGGATTTCATTGTTTGAAACAAAAAACTTTTACTAATGTAGTAGCTTCTCAAAGTCTAAAATTTAAGACTACTTTACTCCTTCTGAATAAAAAAAAGTCATGTTTAACTCAGAAGTCCTTTCTGCCATCATCTACCACATGTTGGCTTCTCTAGTGGCTCAGTTGGTAAAGAATCTGCTTGCAGCACAGGAGACCCAGGTTCAATCCCTGGGTTGGGAAGATCTCCTGGAGAAGGGAATGGCAGCCCACTCCAGTGTTCCTGCTTGGAGAATTCCATGTACAAAGGAGCCAGGCTGGTTATAGCACATGGGATCGCAGAGTCAGACAGTGGCACAGTGCGACTAACTTTTTTCACCACATTTTGAAGGGCTAATAACTTAATTTCACAGGGTTTTAAAATTCTCAAATACTAGTCTTTTAAAAAAATACTGTTGATTTAGATTAACCAAGATATTAGCTGATTTATTTGTTTATTCTTCCTTCTCCCACTCACTTACTTATTCCTTTTGGGTTCAGCTTTTTTCATGTTGGAGTGTATTCTTTTGTATTTTTTTCAATGACCATCTGTGAGTCCTAAATTTTAAAAATGTGTTTATTCTGTTCTTCCTCTTGAGAAAGATGGTTTAGCTAGGAATAGAGTTCTAGCTACTCAGTAATGGACTCTCAATACACTGAAGACACTTTCAATGTCTTCCGTAGCCAATTGTTGCTAATAAATTTGCTAACAGGATGGCTGTCATTCCTTTTAAATAAGTTCACTTTTCTCAGTGGTATCATTGCACATTTCTTACTTGGTAAGAAAGACCAAGTCTTTGGTATTCTCTAATTTCACTATTATGTATGGGTCTCAATTAAAAAAAAAATTATGCCACTTGAGCCTAAGCATCTTCCTTTGATCTGATAATTCATTTCTCGTTAAGTCTGACAAATTCTCACAGATTATTGCTATGGAGGCTGCTTCTCCTTCATGCTTTATTTCCCCATCTCCAGAAACTCTTTCATATGTATATGAGGTCTTCCCATTCTATGCTCCAGGTCCCTGAACATACCTTTGCTGCTTTGGCAGTTTCTTTTATGCATTTTCCATATATTTCAGGTTCATCATAAAAATCCTTTTATAATATAAGGATTATCTGCTCAAAAGTTATCAGTAGTTGTCTATCTCCTACAACATAAACTAGGAAGCTTTTGACTTTCCAGGTCCTTGTATATCCAGGCCCTGCTAAGGGCACACCCTATCTTTGGGCCCCAGTTTCCTAACCCTAAAAGGTTACTGAAAAATTTAAAGGACATAAGCCATGTAAAGTGCTGGTAAATACCCACCACACTATAGCACAGCAAGTAAACTTGGGTGTGGTTGCCTAGCTCACAGCCATTACCCAGGTGGTCACATCTATATGATATCTTTCCTTCCATCATTTTAGACATGACTTCTGGATGTGGTCCACTGGAGAAGGGAACGGCAAACCACTTCAGCATTCTTGCCTTGAGAATCCCATAAACAATATGAAAATGCCAAAAGATATGACACTGAAAGATAAACTCCCTAGGCTGGTAGGTGCCCAATGTGCTACTGCAGAAGAGTGGAGAACTAGCTCCAGGAGGAAGGAAGAGTTTAAGCCAAAGCAGAAACAATGCCCAGTTGTGGATGTGACTGGTAATGGAAGTAAAGTCTGATGCTATAAAGAACAATACTGCATATGAACCCAGAATGTTAGGTTCAAGAATAAATGCAAATTGGAAGTGGTCAAATAGGTGACCAAGAGTGAACAATGACATATTAGGAATCAGTGAACAAAAATGGAACAGAATGAGTGAATTTAATTTAGATGACCATTACATCTACTACTGTGGGAAATAATCCATTAGAAGAAATGGAGTAGCCCTCACAGTCAACAAAAGAGTCTGAAATGCAGTACTTGGGTGCAATCTCAAAAATGACAGAATCATCTGTTTGTTTCCAAGGCAAACCATTCAATACTACAGCAATCCAAGTCTATGCCCTGACCAGTAATGCTGAAGAAGCTGAAATTGAACAGTTCTATAAAGACATACAAGACCTTCTAGAACTAAAACTCAAAAAAGATGTCCTTTTCATCATAGAGGACTGGAATGCAAAAGTAGGAAGTCAAACACAGGCAAATTTGGCCTTGGAGTACAAAATGAAGCAGGGTACAGGCTAACAGTTTTGCCAAGAGAACGTACTGGTCATAGCAAACACCCTCCTCCAAGAACAAAAGAGACAACTCTACACATGGACGCCACCAGATGGTCAATACTGAAATCAGATTGTTCATATTCTTTGCAGCCAAAGATGGAGAAGCTCTATACAGTCAGCATAAACAAGACTAGGAGCTGACTGTGGCACAGATCACGAACTCCTTATTGCCAAATTCAGACTAAAATTTAAGAAAGTAGGGAAAACCACTAGACCTTTCAGGTATGACCTAAATCAAATCCCTTATTCAGTGAAGGTGACAAATGGATTCAAGGGATTAGATCTGGTAGACAAGAGTGCCTGAAAAACTATGGATAGAAGTTTGTAGCATTGTAAAAGAGGCAGTGATCAAGACCATCCCCAAGAAAAAGAAATGCAAAAAGGCAAAATGGCTGTCTGAGGAGGCCTTACAAATAGCTGAGAAAAGAAAAGAAGCTAAACGCAAAGGAGAAAAGGGAAGATATACCCATCTGAAGGCGGAGTTCCAAAGAATAGCAAGGAGAGATAAGAAAGCCTTCCTCAGTGATCAATGCAAAGAAATAGAGGAAAACAATAGAATGGGAGGGGCTTCCCTCATAGCTCAGTCAGTAAAGAATCTGCCTGCCATGCAGGAGAGCTCGGTTAGATTCCTGAGTCAGGAAGATCCCCTGGAGAAGGAAATGGCAACCCACTCCAGTATTCTTGCCCGGAGGATTCCATGGACAGAGGAGCCTGGCGGGCTACAGTCCATGGGGTTGCAAGTGTCAAACACGACTGAGCGACTAAAGAGAGAGAGAGAAAGAGAGAATACAATGGGAAGACTAGAGATCTCTTCAAGAAAATTAGAGATACCAAGGGAACATTTCATGCAAAGATGGACACAATAAAAGACAGAAATGGCATGGACCTAAGAGAAGCAGAAGATAGTAAGAAAAGGTGGCAAGAATACACAGAAGAACTATACAAACAAGATCTTCATGACCCAGATAACCATGACAGTGTGATCACTCACCTAGAGCCAGACATCCTGGAATGTGAAGTCAGGTGGGACTTAGCAAGCATCACTACGAACAAAGCCAGTAGAGATGATGGAATTCCAGTTGAGCTATTTCAAATCCTGAAAGACAATGCTGTGAAAGTGCTGCACTCAATATGCCAGCAAATTTGGAAAACTCAGCAGTGGCCATAGGATTGGAAAAGGTCAGTTTTCATTCCAATCCCAAAGAAAGGCAATGCCAAAGAATGTTCAAACTACCAGACAATTGCACTCATCTCACACACTAGCAAAGTAATGCTCTAAATTCTCCAAGCCAGGCTTCAACAGTACGTGAACCGTGAACTTCCAGATGTATAAGCTGGATTTAGAAAAGGCAGAGGAACCAGAGATCAAATTGCCAACATCCACTGGATCATTGACAAAGCAAGAGAGTTCCAGAAAACCATCTACCTCTACTTCGTTGACTACGCCAAAGCCTTTCATTGTGTGGATCACAACAAACTGTGGAAATCCTTAAAGAGATGGGAATATCAGACTATCTTACATGCCTCCTGAGAAATCTGTATGCAGGTCAAGAAGCAACAGTCAGAACTAGACATGGAACAACAGACTGGTTCCAAATTGGGAGAGGAGTCCATCAAGGCTGTATATTGTTACCTTGCTTATTTAACTTATATGCAGATTACATATATTACAAGGTATATTAAAGGTATATATATTTATATATAGAGGCTGGAATAACCTTATAATAAAGATATAAAAATTACTGTCAGAATTTGAATATAACCCTTATTTAATCCTATTGCTAAATTACATAATTTCTTATTCCTATTTTTCAGAATGACTGTTACTCTTTGTCCTGATAATGGAAATGTAGTTGCTACAATAACATTAAATTTGAATGGTTCTGCAGAGTTCCCACAGCCTTTCATATCATTATCTTATTTGATTGTATGAGATGTGTAGGCCAGATAATGTTATGCTTAGTTTTTACAAATGGTGAAATTAAGACACAAATTAAATGGTGGTTAGGGTGGAGGAGGGTTAGACCTGACCTGGATATTAAACATTATCTATAAGGAGAGTTTGGATCCTTCTATTTGCAAGGCTGTCAGGGATGGTGACTTATAAAATACTTTCATTAACTATTATTAATTAGAAAACTTCAGAAGAGCCCTGAAAAGTTTCATTAGCTCAAGCCTAAAATCTATCAAAATGCATTTTTGACCCATGATTTTTGTTCACCTTCCAAATGCATTTGTTTTCCCAAAAGTGAATCTTTGCCTTGCTCCTAATCAAGTTCCTGTTGTGCTTTTAAATTCTAGAACTTAAACTTAGAAGAGAGATTATTGGGAGTGGGTTGCTGGGAGAGGGTGATGTATTAATTCTTGGCTAGACAGCCACAGGTCTTAATAGGCTTGTGTGTGAATGAGAGTAAATTCTTAACACTCCTGGACAAGGAACTCTGTAGTGGACACAGCACATGGGTAACTGTTTATAAAGGCATCTTGTGATCAAAAGTACTCCAGTAATATTACCACAGCATCTCTGTTTCGGAGAACTCAAGTGTTTTCACAATATTAACTCCTTCACCTTCACTGAACTGAAAGGAGAGACTGGGTGGCAAACAGTATCCCTATTTAATGTGCAGGAGTTGATGAAGGGGGAGAGGTACTGAGGATGCAAAGCAAGAGCTGTTTGGTTTCATCATGTTACCTCGCAGTTGTGCAAATCCCTCCATTTTAAGTAGGAAATATAATTTATGATGAGAAATGTCATTAGATAAGAAATTGTTTGTATAGAATCGAAGCTTTGGTATGTCAAAGAATACTGGAAGGATCAGGCTATTAATCAGCGGCGCTTTCCGTTTTGCACTCTGGTATTTTCCGTTTTTTATGGAGCTAAAAGAAGCTTTCTGTAACAAGACACTGACATTCCTGGCATAGGTTCCCTTTTCTCCTGATTGCCATTAGACCAAAATCGATCCTCTAAATAAGTCCGTCCCAAGAGACACAATTGATGCAGGGAACCGAGAACTTTCAAAAACCAAGCCTGACGTCACACATTTGTGTTCTAACCATCTGTACCTTTCATTAACCGAAGGCTGGAGTCGCCCGGGCGGACAGACACAGGCGCACAGCAGTCTTCTCCCACACAAGCCTGGAATGGCAACAGAGTGCGACTGCCGAAGAAAGAAAAGCCGTTTCAGAGCTGTGGGGTGGCGTGGGGGCGTGTGTGGCAGGGTGAGGGAGTCATTCCTCTCCTCCTCCATCCAAGGATGCATCCAGCACATCTTTCCTTTTTTTTTTTTTTAAATTGATTTCTCTCGAGTGGGAGGCAAAACCCTTCAGATGAGAAAGAAGAAAGAGGGCGGAAAAAAAAAAAAAATGCAAGCCAGGCAGGATGCTTTGGGGGGAGAGAACCATCATCGCCTTGCTTCAGATTGGAACTGTGGGGTAGAGAAAGACTCGGGCGACCAGAGCCAGCGTGGCTGCAGAGATGCTGCCGTTCCGCCCAGAAGGCCGGCGGCGTCGTTCCCTCCCCCGCCCACGGGTGCTGCGCCCCCCGGGAGGGCAGCCATCCCCGGACGCCCCCTTTTCTAACCTCCTCAAGGTGCGGAGGGCCGGGGGTCGGAGAGAAGAGAGCTCCTTCTCCTTCGACGTGTCAGACTCGGCCTGTTCGCTCAGCCCCTTCCCTCCGGCCTCTGCCCTCCTGCGCGGGCCCCCGAGGAGGGACAGCCGCCTCCCGGGGACCACCTCTCAGCTCGCTCCCTCGGGTTGTGCACCCAGAGGAAGCCCAGACGCAAAGACCTGAGAGCCGGCTTGGCCCCCGTGCCCTCGCCGCTCCCGGGAAGGCGGCAGTACCCGGGGGCCCCTCCACCCCTCACGCCCTTTCCGGCCCCTCACCCCGTCCCCGCCGCCTCCTCAGGCTTTGTGAGGGGGCGGGCGTCTGCCCGGCTCCCCTCACGCGCGAGCCCGGGGGCAGTCACTGAGGGAGCCGGGACCCGCACCCCAGGCCGGGCTCCGCCCCCCGCGCCCCCGGGCGCGCGCCCCGGGCACCTGGCCGCCCCTCCCCCGGCTCCGCGCGGCTCTCTCACACCCGCCCCCCGCCCGGCGCTCACGGCTCCGCGCCCACCCTCGCCGCTTCCTGCCCGGCCCCGCCCCGTCCGGGAGGCGGGGCCCCGGGCGAGCGCGGCGGCGTGGCCAATGGGCGCCCGGCTTACTCTGGCCTCTCCCCCGCGCGGCCGCCAATCGCGGCGGGCGGTGGTGGTAATATTGTGGAGTGGAGTTTGGATGCCGCGGCGGCCGCGAGCTGGAGCGGCGGGGCCGCGGGGGCCGCTCGGCTGTGTCGGGAGAAGAGGGCGTGAGGCGGTGGCGGCTGCGGAGGCGGCGGACGGGGGAGAGGAAGAAAGGAAGCAAGAGGGCGGGGAGTCCTCGCGGAGGAGGCGGGTCCCTCCGGTTCCTCACCTCTCGGCGGCGGCGGCGGCGGCTGGAGGCGGGGAAGCGGCGCCGCCCCCCTGCCCGCGGACTCCTCAGCGCACGGCCGCCGACCTGCCGGCTCCGGGCGCTGGAGAGGCTCCTGAGGCGGCAGCGCCGGCCGGGCGGCGGCGACCGCCATGGCGTTCCTCAAACTCCGCGACCAGGTAGGCGAGGAGCGGCGGGCCCCGGGCGTGTGAGGGAAAGGCTGCGGGGCGGGGGCGCCGGCAGGGCGGGCCGCGGGGCGCCCGCTGGGCTGGGCGGCGCGAGGCCGGCGGGGACGCCCCGGGGGTCGCGGAGGCCCGCCTGTCAGAGCCGCCCGGCCCGGGGGAGCCCACGTGCCGCCGCCTCCGACCGCCGCCGCCGCCGCCGCCGCCTGAGGGGCGGGTCCGCGCTCGCGCCGGGCGCCCGCGTCCGGATCCGCGCCTTCGCTCCTCCAGGTGAGTGAGGCCGGGGCCTAACAGGTGGCTTCCCGCCGCCCGGCCCGGGCGCCGCCCGCGGCCGGGACCGTGGGTCACGACCTTGCTCGCGTGTTGGCGTCGCCGGGTAAGTTGGAGGCCGCCTCTCCGGGTCAAAGGAGGTTGATTTTTTTTTTTTTTTTTCCGCTCAAGGACTAAGTTATTCAGCGTGCAAGTTCCCAGACTCATTTTCTTCTGACGTTTTGTGCACCATCTTGGTTACTTTTCTTGACTCAGGAAGAGCGGGTTCACGAACACCTGAAGTGCGGGAAAGAGTCGTGACACTCTTTGATGGGGGAGATACTTTTGTGTCTAGGGACGAAATAGCCACGATATCGGAATGATTTGTCTACCTTAAAACGTTGAACGATGGGTGGCAAGACTCTAGGCAATGCAAACATTTGAAATCTCCTCTGAAAGAAAAGGGAAATGAACGTGTGAAATACACCGAATCGCAGTAGACTTACTCGTGCTGAGATTTGTTTTTTTGCCATTTGTTTTTCTGAACAGAAGGTATTGAGCAGGTTTAAAGGGAAGGTAGTTGGATGCATTGGGAAACTGTTTCGGAAGTGAATTCCCCTTTTGAGAAACGGTGGGGAAAAACTTGAGATGTGTTTTTCAATATTGTCTCTTAGCAAATATTGTACCTTAAAAATTTGAATCTAAGTAGTGTCATGTCATTAGTGACTTTTCTGTGGAGGCCGATGGTTGAACTTGTGTATGTATCATTTGGTATCAGGAAGGTTTTAGTCGGTGTTAAGGTCGTCAGGACTTGATACTTTAAAAAACTTTAGCGTTTAGTCAAGTTTATACATTGTATTTCAAATTGTTGAACCGCATTGTCCAATATGATAGCCAGTAGCCCAGGTAGCAACAAATTTAAATTAACTTTGATTTTAAATAAAATAAATTCAGTTCTTCATTCCTGCTAGCCACATTTCAAGTGTCCCATACCCTGTGTGGCACTTGATTGGTGTTGCACAGCACGGATGTGGAGCATCTATATCATCACAAAGTTCTATGGGGCAGCACTATTAAAGAATAACAGGTAAAGCATAAACCAATTCCTGCTAATTACTGTACAGTTAATTCACGTTATGCTTTTAATGGTGTGAAATCTAGGTACTCTGCTAATCTTTACCGATCCAATGGCGCCTTGTGTTTCCATAACTTATAGTTGAGATAACAGTTTTTGTTTCTGGTCCTACACTTTTGAAGAAAGTTATTTGGATCATTGTGTGCATTAGAAATTTGTGAACTTTTAGTAAAGAGAGCACCTCATTTTACAGAAACGGTTGTATTTTCAGTTGCACATAAAAACCAGGTGCACTTCTGTTTTTGTGTATTTAGGAATTGCAGTTATGAAGCATTTGTGATGCTACTCCAGTTTTAGATAATATCCATGAGTACTCCATGGTAAGGATGATAAAGATTTTTCATTTGAACAGACCCTGATGCTGGGAAAGATTGAAGGCGGGAGGAGAAGGGGAAGACAGAGGATGAGATGGTTGGATGATATCACCGACTCAATGGACGTGAGTTTGAGATGGACGTGAGTTTGAGCTAGCTCCGGGAGTTGGTGATGGACTGGGAGGCCTGGCGTGCTGCAGTCCATGGGGTCGCAAAGGGTCGGACATGACTGAGTGACTGAACTGAACTAAGGATGATATGTAAAATGTCACCTGTAAACTTGATATTTGGGCAAGTTAATGAAGTGGCATGGCTCAGATGGGGGAAAGAGCATTAGGGTTTACCTCTAAACTACTAGTAGTTGGCTCATTTGGTCTGTCTTTTGGAAGACTTCTACAAGTGAGTTTGTTTTTGCCTGGTTTAAAGGGATTAACCACTTTTAGAAGTCATCTTGTATGTTGATATTTTATTAGCTATTGAAAGTGATGGTAAAAGTGAAGTGGAATGCAAATATATTTTTAAAAAATAATTTTACTTATTTTTGGCTGTGCTGGGTGTCTTCGTTGCCGCACTGGCTTTAGGTGAACGGGTGCATGCTTAGTCGTGTCCAGCTCTTTGCAACCCCCATGTACTGTAGCCCACCAGCTTCCTCTGTCCATGGAATTTTTCAGGCAAGAATACCTGAGTGAGTTGCCATTTCCTTCTCCCAAGGATCTTTCCCACCCAGGAGTCTAACCCCATCTTGAGTCCCCCGCATTGGCTTGCAAATTCTTGACCACCGAGCCCTGATACTCTCTATTTGTGGTGCACAGACTTTTCATTGCAGTGGTTTCTCTTGCTGTGGAGCACAGACTCTAGGGCCCGCAGGCTTCAGTAATTGCAGCTCCCAAACTCGAGAGCGCAGGCTCAGTAATTGTGGCCCACATGCCTAGTTGATCCTCGGCATTTTGATCTTCCCGGATCAGAGATTGAACCCCTGTCTCCTGCATTGGCAGGTGAATTCTTAACAACTGAGCCCCCAGGGAAGCCCGAAAATACCATTTTAACCTTTTCCATTTACGAACAGGCCATTCAGTTAGATGAATTATTTTACTTGGAGGAAAGGAGATCTGTTTAAGTACACAGAATTTTATAGCTGGAAGGTGTTTGACAGCATTTTACTCAGTCTTCATTTTCATTTGAGCTTTTCTCTGCTATTTCCATATTTACACTGTATTTTGCTTTTTTCCATTGTTAATACAGTCTGTTACATAGAAACTAAACATGGGTAGGGGTTATTTTTCTTTGTACACATAAGCATCAGGGGGGTTCTAGTTGATTTAAATGTAGAATCCATGAATAAACACAGTAATTTGCTTTCCTCTCCAGTCAGTGAATGAGACAGCCCTCCCTCATTTTGTGCCAACCCCAGTATGGGGGTAAGAAGTTATTGTATTATTTTTTATTAGTATGTGAAATAACTGTAAATGAAATAAAAGGAATGTCTGCTGTTTGTAGGAGTGGAAACATAAATTTTTTCTCTTGACTTTTTTCCCACTTTGATGTGTTTATACAGCATGAATCTGTAACAGTTGCAGGATTCTATTCAACAGGTGTCACTGTCAAGTTTTTTTCTCCTTGCATGGTTGCATTTAAAATTTATTAATTTTCCAACTTTTTAGTTCAGTTCAGTTGCTCAGTCGTGTCCGACTCTTTCCGACCCGATGAACCGCAGCACCCCAGGCCTCCTTATCCATCACCAACTGCCAGAGTCAACCCAAAGCCATATCCATCCTGTTGGTGATGCCATTCAACCATCTCATCCTCTGTTGTCCCCTTCTCCTCCTGCCCTCAATCCCTCCCAGCATCAGGGTCTTTTCCAATGAGTCAACTCTTTGCATCAGGTGGCCAAAATATTGGAGTTTCCGCTTCAACGTCAGTCCTTCCAGTGAACACCCAGGACTGATCTCCTTTAGGATGGCCTGGTTGGATCTCCTTGCAGTCCAAGGGACTCTCAAGAGTCTTCTCCAACACCACAGTTCAAAAGCATCAATTCTTCTGCGCTCAGCTTTCTTTATAGTCCAACTCTCACATCCATACATGACTACTGGAAAAACCATAGCCTTGACTAGACGGACCTTTGTTCGCAAAGTAATGTCTCTGCTTTTTAATATGCTGTCTAGGTTGGTCATAACTTTCCTCCCGAGGAGTAAGCATCTTTTAATTTCATGGCTGCAGTCAAAATCTGCAGTGATTTTTGAGCCCCCCAAAATAAAGTCAGCCACCGTTTCCACTGTTTCCCCGTCTGTTTGCCATGAAGTGATGGTACCAAAGGCCATGATCTTAGTTTTCTGAATGTTGAGCTTTAAGCCAGTTTTTCCACTCTCTTTCACTTTCATCAAGAGGCTCTTTAGTTCTTCTTCGCTTTCTGCCATAAGGGTGGTGTCATCTGCATATCTGAGGTTATTGATATTTTTCCTGGCAGTCTTAATTCCAGCTTGTGATTCTTCCAGCCCAGTGTTTCTCATGATCTACTCTGCATATAAGTTAAATAAGCAGGGTGACAATATACAGTCTTGACGTACTCCTTTTCCTATTTGGAACCAGTCTGTTGTTCCATGTCCAGTTCTAACTGTTGCTCCCTGACCTGCATACAGGTTTCTCAAGAGGCAGGTCAGGTGGTCTGGTATTCCCATCTCTTTCAGAACTTTCTACAGTTTGTTGTGATCCACACAGTCAAAGGCTTTGGCATAGTCAATAAAGCAGAAATAGATGTTTTTCTGGAACTCTCTTGCTTTTTTAATGATCCAGCGGATGTTGGCAGTTTGATCTCTGGTTCCTCTGCCTTTTCTAAAACCAGCTTGAACATCTGGAAGTTCACGGTTCATGTATTGTTCACGGTTCACGTATTACTGAAGCCTGGCTTGGAGAATTTTGAGCATTACTTTTCTAGTGTGTGAGATGAGTGCAATTGTGTGGTAGTTTGAGCATTCTTTGGCATTTCCTTTCTTTGGGGTTGGAATTAAAACTGACCTTTTCCAATCCTGTGGCCACTGCTGAATTTTCCAAATTTGCTGACTTATTGAGTGCAGCACTTTCACAGCATCTTCTTTTAGAATTTGAAATAGCTCAACTGGAATTCCATCACCTCCACTAGCTTTGTTCTTAGTGATGCTTCCTAGGGCCCACTTGACTTCACATTCCAGGATGTCTGGCTCTAGGTGAGTGTGAGTGGTCATACCATTGTGATTATCTGGGTCGTGAAGATCTTTTTTGTACATTTTCCAACTTTATTGAGATATTATTCATACATAACATATGTGACTTTGAGGTGTACAACACTGCCCTGATACATGAATATATTGTGAAATGGGTTACTACGGTAAGTTAGTCAACACTTCCATGTTGTTGTTCAGTTGCTAAGTTGTGTCTCACTCTTTGCAACCGCACAGACTGCAGTATGCCAGGCTCCTTTGTCCTTCACTATCTTCTGGAGTTTGCTCAGATTTGCATCCACTCAGTTGGTGATGCTGTCTTAACCATCTCATCCTCTGCCACCCATTTCTCCTTTTGCCTTCGATCTTTCCCAGCATCAGGGTCTTTTCCAGTGAATCAGCTCTTTGCATCTGGTGGCCAAAGTATCAAAGCTTTAGCTTTGGCATTAGTCCTTTCAATGAATATTCAGGGTTGATTTCCTTTAGGACTGACTGGTTAGATCTCCTTGCAATCCAAGGGACTCTCAGGAGTCTTTTTCAGCACCACAAATTCGAAAGCATTCACCACCATAATTCGAAAGCATCCATTCTTCTGTGCTCAGCCTTCTTTATGGTCCAACTCTCACATCCATACATAACTACTGGAAAAACCATACCTTGACTATCTGGACCTTTGTCGGCAAAGTGATGTCTCTGCTTTTTAATACGCTAAGTTTGTCATAGCTTTCCTCCCAAGGAGCAAGCATCTTTTAATTTCATCGCTACAGTCACATCTGTCCCTTCATATAATTATCATTTTATGTATAAATAATATTTAAGATCTATGTCTTGTAACAACTTTCAGTATTTAAGGTGTATGTCTTATAGCAACTTTCAATTGTGTATATACAACAGAGCATTGTAAATTATACTCACAGCGCTGTTCACTAGATCTCCAGAACTTTCTCATCTTATAGCTGGAAGTTTGTACCCTTAGGCCAATTACAGGGTTATATTTTATCAGCAGTGATTCATAGTATATGTTAATAAGAAAGGTAGGTGGTCTTTGTTTGGATAAGGGATAAAAACTCACAAACAGGGAGCTGAATGGCAGCTGATACTTGGCTTCAGTATCTAGGAGACAATAGGGAATGATGGAGATCATGGCAGATAACAGGTATGTTAGCTGCTAATCAGCTCCAGTCCATTGTTGCCGGGCAACAATGTGCCTAGTATTTTGAAAACTCCAGTTTTTTTGTAGGAAGCCAGAAATACAGATTCTTATGAAAAATTTCTATTTATAAATGTTGGCAAGTTGGTAGTTACCACTGAGGAAATCTTAAAGCTGTGGTTGTAAAAGGGGGTTAGTAGGGAATGCAGAGTTCCAGAGAATAGCAAGGAGAGAGAAGAATGCCTTCTCTGTGATCAGTGCAAAGAAATAGAGGAAAACAATAGAATGGGAAAGACTAGAGATCTCTTCAAGAAAATTAGAGATACCAAGGGAACATTTCATGCAAAGATGAGCACAAGAAAGGACAGAAAAGGTATGGACCTAAAAGAAGCAGACGATATTAAGAAAAGGTGGCAAGAATACGCAGAACTATACAAAAAAGATCTTGTCCCAGATAACCACAATGGTATGATCACTTGCTTAGAGCCAGACATTCTGGAATGCAAAGTCAAGTGGGCCTTAGGAAGCATCTCTACGAACAAAGTTAGTAGAGGTGATGGAATTCCACCCGAGCTATTTCAAGTCCTAAAAGATGATGCTGTTAAAGTGCTGCATTCAATATGCCAGCAAATTTGGAAAACTCACCAGTGGCCACAGGATTGGAAAAGGTCAGTTTTAATTCCAATCCCAAAGAAAGGCAATGCCAAAGAATGTTCAAACTACCGCACAATTGCACTCATTTCACATGCTAACAAAATAATGCTCAAAGGTCTCCAAGCCAGACTTCAACAGTATGTGAACCAAGAACTTCCAGATGTTCAAGCTGTTCAACGGCAGAGAAACCAGAGATCAGATTGCCAACATTGCTCAGATCATCGAAAAAGCAAGAGAGTTCCAGAAAAACATCTACTTCTGCTTTATTGACCATACCAAAGCCTTTGACTGTGTGGATCACAACAAACTGTGGAAAATTCTTCAAGAGATGGGATTACCACACCACCTGACCTGCCTCCTGAGCAATCTCTATGCAGGTCAGGAAGCAACAGTTAGAACTGGACATGGAACAACAGACTGGTTCCAAATTGGGAAAGGAGTATGTCAAGGCTGTATATTGTCACCCTGCTTATTTAACTTATATGCAGAACTTATATGCAGAGTAAATCATGCTATATGTTGGGCTGGATGACATACAAGCTGCAATCAAGATTGCCGGGAGAAACATCAGTAACCTCAGTTATGGAGATGACACCATCCTTACGGCAGAAAGCAAAGAGAAATTAAAGAGCCTGTTGATGAAAGTGAAAGGATTGAAAAACCTGGCTTAAAACTCAATATTCAAAAAACGAAGATGATGGCATCCAGTTCCATCACTTCATGGCAAATAGATGGGGAAACAATGGAAACAGTGAGTGGCTTTATTTTCTTGGGCTCCCAAATCACTGCAGTGGTGACTGCAACCATGAAACTTAAAGATGCTTGCTCCTTGGAAGAAAAGCTATGACCAGACTAGGCAGCATATTAGAAAGCAGAGACATTACTTTGCAACAAAGGTTCGTCCAGTCAAAGCTATGGTTTTTCTGGTAGTCATGTATGGATGTGAGAGTTGGACCATAAAGAAAGCTGAGCGCTGAAGAAGTGATGTTTTTGAACTGTGGTGTTGGAGAAGACTCTTGAGAGTCCCTTGGACTGCAAAATCAAACCTATCAATCCTAAAGGTAATCAGTCCTGAATATTCATTGGAAGGACTGATGCTGAAGCTTCGATATTTTGGCCACCTACAAAGAGATGCAAAGAACCAACTCATTTGAAAAGACCCTGATGCTGGGAAGGATTGAAGGCAGGATGAGAAGGGGACGACAGAGGATGAGATGGTTGGATGGTATCACCGACTGCTGGACATGAGTTTCAGCAAGCTCCGGGAGTTGGTGAAGCACAAGGAACCCTGGTGTGCTGCAGTTCATGGGGTCGTAAAAAGTCTGTCACAACTGAGTAATGAAGTGAACTGAGAGGACCAGTTTATAACCTCTAGTGTAGATCAACTTGAAGAAGCAAACTATTATACAATAAGATTCCTATTAAGAAACAGTTTTCTTTGAGATAAAATAGTGAAAGTGGTCATAAATATTAAAAAAATTGAGATATAATTTGCATACCATGAAATTCATCCTTTAAAGTGTTCAGTAGTTTTTTATTCACAGAATTGTACAGCCATAACCTAATTCTAGAACATTTCATCACTGCTAGCAGTAAAGCTGTTAGCAGTCACTCTTTGTTTTCCCCTCCTCCTAACCCCTAGCAGTCAGTAATCACTTTCTGTCTCTATAAATTTGTCTATATTTCATATAAATGGAATCATACAGCATGTGTCCTTTTATGTCTGACTTCTGTCACTTAACATAGTATTTTTATGGTTCATCCATGTAGTAGCATGAATCATTTGGTCATAAACTTTTATAATATGTTTAAGAATTTTAAAAAAAAGTATATACTTTTATGCTGTTTTACTGCCTCTGTGTACATATTTATAATTTGGATTGGATGTTTTTGTTTCCATTTTCTGAGTTTGTTTCATATTGAATTAAATTTTGTTTGCAGTAATACTAAAGGATAATAGCTTTCACTTTGGGATTTGTGTGTGTGTGTGTAGGCGCCATCTTTGTCTGCCTTGTTGGTTAATGTTCATTAGATAAGAATTCTTGATATATTATTTAGCTTATATGCAGAGTACATCATGAGAAATGCTGGGCTGGAAGAAACACAAGCTGGAATCAAGATTGCCGGGAAAAATATCAGTAACTTAGATATGTAGATGGCACCACCCTTATGGCAGAAAGTGAAGAAGAACTAAAGAGCCTCTTGATGAAAGTGAAAGAGGAGAGTGAAAAAGTTGGCTTAAAGCTCAACATTCAGAGAACTAAGATCCGGTCTTGTCACTTCATGGCAAATAGATGGGGAAACAGTGGAAACGGTGGCTGACTTTATTTTTTGGGGCTCCAGAATTACTGCAGATGGTGATTACAGCCATGAAATTAAAAGACGCCTACTCCTCAGAAGGAAAGTTATGACCAACCTAGACAGCATATTAAAAAGCAGAGACATTACTTTGCGAACAAAGGTCCGTCTAGTCAAGGCTATGGTTTTTCCAGTAGTCATGTATGGATGTGAGAGTTGGACTATAAAGAAGGCTGAGCGCTGGAGAATTGATGCTTTTGAACTGTGGTGCTGGAGAAGACTCTTGAGAGTCCCTTGGACTGCAAGGAGATCCAACCAGGCCATCCTAAAGGAGATCAGTCCTGGGTGTTCATTGGAAGGACTGGTGTTGAAGCCGAAACTCCAATACTTTGGCCACCTGATGTGAAGTGCTGACTCATTGGAAAAGACCCTGATGCTGGGAGGGATTGAGGGCAGGAGGAGAAGGAGATGACAGAGGATGAGATGGTTGGATGGCATCACCGACTGAATGGACATGGGTTTGGGTTGACCCCGGCAGTTGGTGATGGACAGGGAGGCCTGGCGTGCTGCGGTTCATGGGGTCACAAAGAGTCAGACATGACTGAGTGAACTGAACTGAACTGAACTTAACCTGGTAAACTCTAAAGACGTGAAATAAAAATTAACTATTATGTTAGGCCATCTGGATCAGACGGTAAAGAATCCATCTGCAGTGCAGAGACCTGGGTTCAGTCTCCAGGTCAGGAAGATCCCCCGGAGGAGGGCGTGGCAACCCACTCCAGTATTCTTGCCTGGATAATCCCCATGGACAGAGGTGCCTGGCGGACTGCAGTATCATGGGGTTGCAGAGTCTGACGTGACTGAGTGACTAAGCACGCATATTATGCCACAGTTTGGGGATTTATTTATTAAAACACACACTGTAACTTTAATTGATATAACTTCTTAGATTATTATCCAAGTTATAATTTAGAAGCAGTTGCCCTGGTTTGTGTTATTTGTATTTTTAAATTCATGTATCTGGTAGGTTGGGCTTTCCTGGCGGCTCAGTGGTAAAGAATCTGCCTGCCAGTGCAGGAGATGTGGGTTCTATCTCTGGGTCAGGAAGATCCCATTCCAGAATTCTTGCCTGGGAAATTCCATTGACAGAGGAACCTGGTGGGCTGCAGTCCATGGGGTCGCCGAAGAGTGATATGACTTAGCAACTAAAATAACAGCAACAATAATTTGATAGGTTAGTCTTCAGTTGTTAACTTCCAGACCACCATATATGTGTGTGTGTGTATATATATGTATATATATATGCTGTTTTCCTTGTAATTATTTTCATGGAAATTATTATAATTAACATTCTGGTTATATTATTAGATAACAAACTTCTGTATGCCTGCTACCTGCTGGTCCTTGAAAATGGAGATATGTCTATATATAAAACAGGGGCTCTTTTCTGGTATGGGAAAATCTGGAATTAGATAAGAACAGTTATGCTACTTGTGCTTTGAGACCATCAAAGGGACAAATGGCTAACTGAACCCAATTGTGGAGTTGGGGATCCTTAAAGTGTATTTTAATGAGATTTTGTTTACTCATGTTCCTCTTGTAATATTGTTTTCTCTCATTCGTGGTGGACAAGAGCCATACATAGCCTGAGTAAAATATCCTTTTAGAGGAGCAAAAACTACAAGTATATTTTTGGTGAATTGGTGTTATATGGGGATATTTCATTTGAACATGTTTTTCCTTAATCTTTGCCACCAAAAAAGGATCAAATATTTTATTAAGGAGAACTGCAAATCTTAGTGTTGATGCAGATTAAATCGTGAAACTTTTCCTGCAGTTAACTTGTTTTTTTTGTTTGTTTTTTAAGAAATAACTTATTGATTGCATTTCCTCCTCTTTTTCGTTTGAGGAAACTCTCGGATTAGGAAGGATGAAAGTCAGAAAGGACCTACTTAGCTATCTTTAGTATTATGTTTTTATTAGTGTAGATTAATTAGGGTAAAATCAGATCATTCAAACAGCTTTTAAAGATTTTATATATGTATGTGGTGTGTATGTATGTAGATGGTAAACAAGAGCTTCTCTGTTAGTTCTCTGAGTGGTGGGTGGTTCCCCCCTTTTCGAAAGCTTGTGTGCTAGGCCGTGTGTAGTTCCAGGGTGTCAGACTGGGTCACGCCAGGAGTGAGAAGAGAGTCTCTGGGAGAACTTCAGACAACAAGGGAAGGCACAGTCACGTCCTGAAGAAATGAAGTTAGTTGGACTTCAGAGTTAGCAACAGCTGGCTGTTAAGGGATGTAGGAGCAAACTGCTGCCTGAAGGGTGGGCAGTGGGGTTGAAGCCAGTTGAGCAAATTGGAATAGCAAGTGTGGAATTACTCGTGTAGAGCCAGTAAGTAGCCTAATCCAAGGTATAGGCAGGTAAGTTAAAAACCAGCATGTCTGTTGGTTAAATGATTCAAACAGAGATGTCTGGAATCCAGAGACCTCAGTTGAGGAGAATGGGGGACTGTAGCCTGCAGACATTCTCAGCTGATACTATAGCGGGTCAGAGAGGGAACCTAAAAGGAGTCTTTCCCAACTCAGAAACTGGTTAAGAGTTCTAAATGAAACACTGTATAGGTGTACTGTAGAAATGCTCTGGAAATTTGTGTATATGGTTAAACCACTTATTTAACAGTGAGTGACCTTGCTATTTTAAAGAAACTTATTTTAAATAGTCCCTTAATGAAACAAATCATCCTTCACTTTATCTTTTATCATAAAGCTGCATTTCTGTAAATCATCTTCACTTAAATTTAGATGTACTGACTCGATTGTTTAACTTTTAGAGATGATCAGTAATATCTGGATTGTTTTGAATGTCCTGGTGCTTTACTGGTTTAGAACCTCCTGTGTTTTGGCTACTGAATTATTGCTTTTGAGATGCTGCTTAATTAACTTCGATGTGTTTTCTTTCCTTGCTAGCAATGTTCCACCTACTAAGATTCCAGGTTCTATTTATAAAAAAAAAACTCCCTACCCTTCACCTAGTTTCCTCAGCACCTAGAAGCCTCAGTTTTGAGCTTGGGATTCCTTTTCTCTGACCATAATGTCTTTCATCATCGGTTATCCTGTTTCTTCACCCACACCTGTGCTTTGCTGTGTTAGGACCTACTTCACCTAGTTGGCTAGGTTCAATTTGGCCATACACAGACCTCTTGAGAAACTTGACCTGCTGACTTGAGCAGTACTGGCTAGGGTTGTGTTTTCTGAATCATGGGACAGCTTTTCCTATGGCGTCTCTGAGGGTCTCCCGGCTCTTCCACTGCACCCTTTTGTTCTAGTCATGCCTGGTCAGCTTTCGTCTCTGGTTTTCTACCTCAGTCTCCTTTCTGAGTCCTTTGGCACCTCGGGCTCAACTCCTGACTTATGCCTCAGTCTCATCCCATTCATCTTGGTCTGCTGCCTCTTGCAGTCTGTCCATCAGGCTGTGCCCCCTTCTCAGCAGGCCTTGTCTCTCAGTGGGTGCTTCATGTGCAGTTCCTCCCCTGGGTGCCAGTATGTCAGTCTTAAGTTCTCATCTGCTACCTTTTCTACTCCTGTCTGTAGCCTCGGTTTTACCCTCTCAGGTTATAGCTTCATTCTTTTCCGTGGCTTTCTCAGGCAAGAGGAGCAAATCACTTAAATGCTAAGTAAATAATAATAGATGTCATTCATGGATATGGAGAACAAGTATGATGTCTTAACTGACTGTCTGGAATGCTGGAACATATACTTCTAGCTCATTAATTTATCTGCTCTGTGACTTGGGGCAAGTTATTTCACTTAAGTTTGTGTTTCCTCACCTAGAAATGGAAGGTAGTTGTGTCTTCCTCCCAGAATTATTGAATTAAATGAGAGTGTGTAAAACCCTGGCACATAGTTGGCACTTGGTAAATGGCAACTGCTACTGTATTAAAAGACGAGTTTGGAACTTAGCTCTGCCGCTTTCTGACTGTATGATCTTGGGCCAACAGACTGAAGCTGGAGTTTGTTTTTAATATCTTTTTGAGATCTAATTCAGAAAATCTACCTATTAAATAATTAATAGTTCAGTGTGTTGTTTTGTTTGTTTTTTAGTAAATTCACTGGGTTTTGCAACTGTCAGTCTAATTTTGGAGCATTTTTATCACCTCAGAAAGAAACCTTGTGCCAGCGAGCAGTTACCTGCGTTTCTCCTGGCCTCCTCTCCTCTCTCAACCTTTGCGCTGTGTGGGTGCTCAGTCATGTCTGAGTCTTTGTGACCCCCATGGACTTTTTAGCCTGCCAGGCTCCTCTGTCGATGGGATTTTTCCAGCAAGAATACTGGAGTGGATTGCCATTTCTTTCTCCAGGGGATCTTTCTGACTCAGGGATCAAGCTCCTGTCTCTTGCGTCCCCTGCATTGACAGGTAGTTCTTTAGCCCTGAGCCATGTGGGAAGCCCTCTCAGCCTTAGGCAACCGCTATAATTTGCAAGTATGGAGCTTGCTTGGTGACTCACTGGTAAAGAATCTGCCTGCCAATGCAGGAGAAGTGGGTTCAACCCCTGGATCAGGAATATCCCCTGGAGAAGGAAATGGCAACCCATTCCAGTATCCTTGCCTGGGAAATCCCATGGACAGAGGAGCTTGGCAGGCTACAGTCTATGGGGTCGCAAGAGAGTTGGACATGACCTGGTGACTAAACAAAAAACAACAAAAACAATTTGTAGGTACATCTTGGAGATATTGCAGGTTTGACTCCAGACCACTGCAGTAAAGCTAGTATATCAAAAAAACAAGTCACACAACTGGTTGGTTTCCCAGTGCATGTATAAGTTACGTTTATACCGTGCTGTAATGTATTAAGTGTGCAACAGCATTATGCCTGAAAAAACAATATATATATCTTAATTTAAAAATACTTTATTGCTAAAAAATGTGAACCATCATTTTACAGTGCAGGGTTGCCACAAACCTTCAATGTGTGTAGATGTGTGTTTTAATTTCTCTTGAGAAGATTCATATGAGTCAAGTTGCTGAATTACATGATTGTTGTTTGGTCACTAAGTGGTGTCTGCCTCCTTAAAACCCCATGGACAAAAAAAAGTAAATAAAACCCCATGGACTGCAGCACACCAGTCTCCCCTGTCCTTCACTGTCTCCCTGAGTTTGCTCAGATTCACATCTGTTGAGTTGGTGATGCTATCTAACCATCTGATCCTCTGCCTCCCTCTTCTTTTGCCTTCAGTCTTTCCGAGCATCAGGGTCTTTTCCAGTGAGTTGGCTCTTCGTATCTGGGGGCCAAATTATTGGCGCTTCAGCTTCATTATCAGTCCTTCCAATCTATTCAGGGTTGATTTCCTTTAGGATTGGCTGGCTTTATTTCCTTGCTCTCCAAGGGACTCTCAAGAGTCCAGCACCACAATTTGATAGCATCAATTCTTCAGCGCTCAGCCTTCTTTATAGTCCAGTTCTCACATCCATACTTGACTACTGGAAAATACATAGCTATGACTATCGGAGCTTTGTCAGCAAAGGGTTGTCTCTGCTTTTTAATACACTGTATTCATGATAATGTTATGTTTAATGTTTTAAGAACAACCAAACACATATAACCCCTTTTGTGTGCTGCTGGGTTTAGCTTGCTAATATTTTGTTTCTCTTTCTCTTGTGATATCTTTTTCTTTGGTATAAGGGTGATGCTGGCCTCATAGAATGAACTGTGAAGTGTTCTCTGCTCTCTTCTAGAAGAGTTTGTGAAGGATTAAATGTTTGGTAGAATTCACCAGTGAAGCTATATGGGCCAGACCTTCTCTTTGTGGTAGTCTTTTAAGTTACTGATTCTGTTTCTTCACTTGCTATAGGTCTGTTTAGACTTTCTGTTTCCTCTTGAGTCAGTTTTTGTTGGTTTGTGTCTTTGAGGGAATTTTTTTCATTTTATCTGTAATATCTAACTTGTTGGCTTGACATTGTTAAAATATTCCCTCATAATCCTTTTAATTTCTCCAAAGTCAGTGATGTACACCTTTTCATTCCTAGATAATTTGTCTTCTTTTTTTTTTTTTCTTGGTCAGTCTAGCTATAGATTTGTTAATTTTATTGGTCTTTTCAGAGAACGAACTTTTGATTTTATTGATTTTTTTCTGTTTTTTCCCTTTTCCATCATACTGATTTTCCTTCTTACATTTATAATTTCTTTTCTTCTGCTTGCTCTGGGTTTACTTGGTTTCCATCTTAAGCAATCAGAAAAAAGCATACTTTTTTCCTTTTCTCATATTGGTGTGTACAGCTTTAAAGTTCCGTTTAAATACTTCTGTGTTTACTATCCTATGTTTTGATTCTGTTTCCAGTTAGTTGAAAATACATTCTAACTAAATTCCCTCATGATTTTGTGTTTGACCCAAGTGTTCTTTATAAATGTCTTGTTTAGTATCCAAACATTTGTCCAACCAACCCTTTGAGACCCCATGGACTGTAGCCTACCAGGATCCTCCATCCATGGGATTTTCTAGGCGAGAATACTGGAGTGGGTTGCCATTTTCTTCTCCAAGAGATCTTCCCAACTCAGGGATTGAACCCGGGTCTCCCACATTATAGGCAGATGCCTTACCATCTGAGCCACCAGGTGGATTTCCCCAATTTTTTGTTTGTTTTCTAATTTAATTGCATTGTGATTGGGGAATATTATTTATATTCTTTGTCTCATTTCAGTTCTTTTAAATTTGAGACTTGTTATATTGTCTGGGCTTCCCTGGTGGCTTAGATAGTAAAGAATCTACCTGCAATGCAGGAGAACTGGGTTCTATCCCTGGGACTGAAAGATCCCCTGGAGAAGAAAATGGCAACTCACTCCAGTACCCTTGCCTGGGAAATTCCCATGGACAGAGGAGCCTGATGGGCTACAGTCCATGGGGTTGCAGAGAGTCGAACACTGCTGAGTGACTAACACTTTGACTTTATTGTCTGTCATACAGTCTGTCCTGGAGTTTACTCCATGCATACTTGAGAAGAATGTGAATTCTGTTGCTGGGTGGAGTCTTGAGTATGTGTCACATAGATCACATTAGTTAGCAGTATTGTTCAGGTTATTCTTACTGATTTCCTGTTTACTTGCTCTATACGTTTAAGAGGGTAGGGTATTGAAGTCTGTTGCTGTTACTCATTGCCTGTTTTTCCTTTCATTTCTCTCATTTTCTTGCTTCCCCTATTTTGGGCCTGCTTTTTAGGTGCATATGTTTATGTTCATTAATATCTTCTATTGCATTGGTACTTTTAATATTATAAAATATCTTTTTATCTCAAGTAACTTTTTTATGTAGTCATATTTTGTCAGATATTAATAGAGCTACTTCAGTTCTCTGATAGTTGTTTGCATGTTGTATGTTTTTTCCATCCTTTCAACCTGTTTGTAAGTTTCTCTTGTAGGTGGCGTATAGGTGGGCATTGCTTTTTTAAATCTAGTCTAGCCATCTGCCTTTTTAATGGAGTGTTTTTTAATCCTTTCCTACTTAATGCTATTTTTGAAATGGATTTGCATCTCCCATTTACTTTTCATTTTTTATATATGTCATGTCTTTTTTGTTCCTCTGTTCCTCTTTTGTTACCTTTTGTATTTTCTTTTTACCATTTAAAATGTTTGATTTTTAAGAACTATATTTTTCTTAGTGTTTAGGGATTACACTGTGCATCTGAGTTTATCCCAGCCTACTTCAAGTTTAATACTAATAATACTCCAGAACAGCTCCATTTCCTGCTCTGTTCTTTGGGTCATCATTATCATAGTATGTAAGGGCCAATTCCTGGATTATCTCGTGTTCTCAACAGTCGAATTTGAAACTGGGGAGCAGCCATTGGAAGATTTTATTTTATAGAGTTCTTGCCTCAAGTTAGAGCTTTGAGGAAAGAACAAAGCTTGTTCTGAATGTTTTAGAGGTGGCAGGGACAAACCTCAGGCTCTTAAGAGGAAGATGAATCTGCCTTTTTCTCTGCAATTCCTTCTTTGTTTCTTTGAGCGATTAAAAGCTATTAAATGTAGCTCCTTCCTTGCAGGCATGAAATACTTACAAATTCATGAGTTACACACTTGTGGAATAGGATCCACGGGAGCTGTCTGTGAAGTTTGTGAAACATCCATTTGAGAATCACTGTTAGAGGGTGAACAGGTTGCTGCTGTTTGTGTGTATGGAATGGAGTGTGTATTGAAACATTAGATTAACATTTTCTGGCATCTGACCTTTTTTTCTGATTCCTAAAGGCTGAGTGTATTTAAGTGGTATCTTTAAGTAGTTTTGATATGACAGAGAAGTGTTTGATCTTTTTCTTATTTGATACTCACAACATTTATTTATTTATTTTTGACGTGTAGTTGACTTACAATGTGTTACTTTCTGGTATATATAGCAAAGTGATACATATTTGTGCATGTATGTATACACACACACATATTATATTCTTTTTCATATTTTTCCATTATAGCTTATTATAGGATATTGAGTGTAGTTCCCTGTGCTATGCAGTAGGACCTTCTTGTTTATTTTATGTACAATAATGTGTGTGTGTTAATACGAAACTCTTAATATATCCTCTGCCATCTTCTTTCTCCTTTGGTAGCCATAGATTTGGTTTTTTTTAATTTATTTTATTGAAGTCAACTTGATTAACAATGTCAATTTCTTCTGTACAGCAAATTAAGTTATGCCTAAATATACTTTCTTTTTCATATTCTTTTCTATTGTGTTTTATTACAGGATATTGTTCCCTGTTGTCTGTCTGCTTTATATATACGTATATAAAATAGCTGGCATCCATAAGTTTATTTTCTGTGTCTCTGACTCTTTCTGTTTCAGTGTTGTCGTTGCTTAGTCACTAAGTTCTGTTCGACTCTTTGTGGCCCCGTGGACTGTATCCTGCCAGACTCCTCTGTCCATGGGATTTCCCAGGCAAGAGCACTGGAGTGGGTTGCCATTTCTTTCTCCAGGGGATCTTCCCAACTCAGGCATTGAACCCACATTTCCTGCTTGGCAAGCAGATTCTTTACCACTGAGCCACCTGGGAAGCCCTTCTGTTTCATAAATAAGTTCATTTGTGTCATATTTTAGATTCTACATGTACATGTAAGTAATATCATATGGTGTTTGTTTTTCTGACTGCTTAGTCTGATAATATCTGGATCCATCCAGGTTGCTATAGATGGCATTATTTCATTCATTTTTATGGCTGAGTAATATTTCATATCTTCTTTATCTGTTCATCTGTTGATTAACATTTGAGTTGCTTCCATGTCTTGGCTATTGTAAGTAGTGCTGCTATGAACTTAGGAGTGCATGTACCTTTTTGATTTATAGTTTTCTCCAGATAATATGCCCAGGAGAGGGATTCCTGGATCATATGGCAGCACTAGCTTTATTAGTTTTTTAAGGACCTTCCATAGTGTTCTGCATAGTGGCTGTACCAATTTACATTCCCACCAACAGTGTAGGAGGGCTCCCTTTTCTCCACACACAACTGTTTTTTAACCATAGAAAGGATATGCAAGAGTTTTTTGTTGTTTTTTCATTTTGGCGGGTGGGGGAGGGGTGTGTGTGATTTGTTTTGTTTTGCTTCTTAGGAAAAATTGAAGAGCAGAAAACTTACTTATTTCAGGTTTTTGGTACCAGTTTTTCACAGAAGTATAAAATGAAAGAGAAAAAAGTCCTCTTCCTCACTCTTGCCAGATTTGTTGTGAACAATCCTTGATTGTCAGCTTGTCAGCAGATGTTTTTTCCTTTGAATAACTTCTGCTGGAGACAGCCTTGTTTCTGGACTACTCCCTCTTACAGCCTACAGTTGCCTTTAGAAGTGCAGGAACTTCCCCCTCCCCCCATTTATAAAATCGTTAAACTTTACCATTTTCAAGGGTTTAATGTAGTGTTTTCATTGAACTCATGGAAGTTAGAATTGAAACTATGAGAGAATGTAACTATTTAGTCTTGAGTTTATAATTTCCCGGAGAGTAAAGGCCACAGTTTTGCCCAATACCAAACTCTTAACAAGAAATTCATTCAGTACTTTGATATTATCTACTGAATATTATTGGTGAGAATGCAAAAAATGGTCCCATAAAGTTTTATTTCCCTGTAGTTCTATCTGAAATAATACTCTTTATCTGACTATATTTGTGGTCTATCTCTCTCTTTTGGAATGTGAATTCTAAGAGGGCCAGGACCAGGTCTGTTATTACTGCTGTATCCCCATCACCCACAATAATATTTTGCATAGAGTGGACATTCAGATATTTCTGGATGAGTAAAGGTGTATCTGAGACAGGACACTGGTATGTGTGTGTGTGTGTGTATGTGTATATATATATATATATATATGTTTTTCTTTTTTTTGAAAAGGTTATTTTGATATGCACTCCCACAGTTGAGAAAAACTGGCCTGTCTTCTCCTTATGCAGTAATGTGCTCACGGTACAGAAGATACACACATACATGTATGTGGACTCAGAATGGACAGTTGCTTTCCACCATCAAATAATTAAATTTAGGAGTGGTGAGAAGAAAGAGCTAGAATAGGATTTATTGCCCCCTTCCTCTTTTTTAAACAACAGTAACAACAAAAGGTGAGGTTAGGCTTCCTAGATGAATTTTCTCCAAAATAGTGGTTCTCGGTGGGGGATAGGATTTCTCCAATGACAATTTTGTTTGTTTGTGGCCACTTTATTTTTTTTTTTTTAACTGAAGGATAATTGCTCTACAGAGTTTGTGGTTTTCTGTGAAACCTCAACAAGAATCAGCCATGCCCCCTCCCGTCTCCCTCCCCATCCCGCCCCACAGAGCCCCTGAGTCATACAGCGAATTCCCACTGGCTGTCTATTTACAGGTGGTAATGAAGTTTCCATGTCGCTCTCCCCACACATCAACCCCTCTCCTCCTGCTCTCCGTGTCTGTAGGTCTGTTCTCTGTGTCTGTTTCTCCACTGCTGCCCTGAAAGTAAATCCATCAGTGCCATCTTTCCAGATTCCATATATATGCATTAGTATACAATATCATTTTTCTCTTTCTGACTTACTTTACTCTGTGTAACAGGTTCTAGGTTCATCCACCTCATTAGAACTGACTCAAACACATTCCTTTTTATGGCTGAGTAATATTCCATTGTGTATATGTACCACAGCTTCTTTATCCATTCACCTGTTGATGGACATATAGGTTGCTTCCATGTTCTAGCTATTGTAAATAGTGCTGCAGTAAACATTGGGGTACATGTGTCTTTTTTCAATTCTGGTTTCCTCAGGGTATATGCTTAGTAGTGGGATTGCTGGGTCGTATGGCGGTTTCATTCCTCATTTTTTAAGGAATCTCCATACCGTCTTCCATAGTGGCTGTATCAGTTTATATTCCCACCAGCAGTGCAAGAGGGTTCCCTTTTCTACACACCTTCTCCAGCATTTATTGTTCGTTTGATGATGGCTGTTCTGACTGGTGTGAGGTGGTAGCTCTTCAGTGGCATTTTTGATTGTCATAACTGGGGAAGGGGAAGGATGTTCCCGGCATCTATTGGATAGAGTCCAGGAGTGAAGCTGAAACATTGTACGGTGAACAGGACATCCACCCTCAGCAAAGAATCACCTGCTCTACAGTGTCATTATTGCAGAGGTTGAGAAAGCCTACTTTAAACAAGTCACTTGGAGAAAGCAGTAGTAGTTACTGTGAGTTTGGCACTTACAATCCATGGAGCCTGTGTGTGTGTGTGTGTGCGCGCACACGCGTGTGTGTAACCCTTGGCAAAACTGAACGTCTCATGTAGAGAAACCTGTATGTGTGTACAGGCAAGCCTTGTTTTATTGTCCTTTTCTTTGCTTCACACTCTGTTTTTTACAACTTGAAGATTTGTGGTAACCCTGTGTCAGATAAGTCTGTTGGTGCCATTTTTCCAACATCATTTGGTGTCTCTGAGTCATGTTTTGATAATTCTTGAAATATTTCAAGCTTTTTCATTATTTGTGATGGTGATCTGTCATCGGTGGTCTTTGATGTTATTATTGTAGTTGTTTTTCGGCACCATGAACTATGCCCCATGTCAGGTGGCAGACTTAATCCTAATCCATAAACGTGTGTTTTGACATCTCTCTCTCTCTCTCTTTCTCTCCCTCCTTGGACCCCCTTATTCCCTGAGGCACAGCGATGTTGAAATTTGGCCAGTTCATAAATAACCCTATATATGGTCTCTAAGTACCTGTTGAAATGAAGAGTTATACATCTGTCACTTTAAGTCAGAAGTTAGAAATGATGAAGCCTAGTGAGGAAGGCATGTTATCAGCCCAGATAGGCCAAAAACTAAACCCTTTGAACCAAACAGTTAGCCAAGTTTTGAACGAATGCAAAGGAGCAGTTCTTAAAGGAAATTAAGAGTACTGCTCCAGTGAACACACAAAAGATAAAGAAACTGAAACAGCCTTATTGCTGATATGGAGAAAAAAGTTTTTTTAATTGTGGTGTAACTGATAATATTATGTAAGTTTCAGGTGGTACAGGCCCTTGGGAACATGGGCTTCATTCGTGATTCACAGTTTTTCAGGTTTCTACTCCATTTTATAGTTATTATAGGGGCTTTTCCCTGGGGGCTCCTGGAAAGTGGGAGACCTGGGCTCGATCCCTGGGTCGGGAAGATCCCCTGGAGGAGGGCATGGCAACCCACTCCAGTCCTCTTGCCTGGAGAGCCCCATGGACAGAGGAGCCTGGCGGGCTACAGTCCATGGGGTCACAAAGAGTGGGACACGACTGAGCGACTTAGGACAGCTCATAGTTGTTATAAAGTATGGTTATAATCTCTGTGTTGTGTAATGTATCCTTGTAGCCTATTTATTTTATTTATAGTGGTTTGTTCGTCTTGAGACAGAGAATGTTTTAGTTATCTGGATAGATCCAGCCAGCCACCACATTTCCTTAAACCAAAGCCTAGTCAAGAGCAAGACCCTAATTCTGTTCAATTTGGTTAAGGCTGAGAGAGGTGAGGAAGCTGCAGAAGAAAAGTTTGAAGCTTGCAGAGTTGGTTCATGAGGTTTAAGGCAGGAAGCCATCTCTAAAACCTAAAACTGCAAGGTGAAGCCATGAGTGCTTATATAGAAGCTGCAACAAATTATCCAGAAGATTTAGCTAAGATAATGAAAGTGGCTACACTAAATAGTAGATTTCTGACTTAGATGAGCAGCATTCTGTTGGAAGAAGATGCCATCTAGGACTTTCGTAACTGAAAGTGAAAAGTTGGTGCTTGACTTCAAAGGACAGGCTGGCTGTTGTTCGAGGCTAATGCAGCTAGTAACTAAGTTGAAACCAATGCTCTGATCCTGAAAATCCTGGGGACCTTAAGAATTACACTATGTCTATGCTGCCTGTCTTCCATAAATGGAACAGCAAAGTCTGGATTTTAAAACTTGGCTTAATGAGTATTTTAAGCCTGCTGTTGAGACCATTTACTCAGAAGAAAAGATTCCTTTTAGGATGACAGTGCAGCTGGTCATCCAAGAGCTTAGGGAAGTGTACACACAGATTCACGTTTGGTTGTTGTCAAACTTGTTAACACAACATCCATTCTATAGCTCAAGGAGTAGTTTTAACTTCAAGTTATGTATTTATTTTTTTGCTGCGCTGGGTCTTCATTGCTCGGCAGACTTTTCTCCAGTTGGGGTGAGCGGGGGCTGCCGTCTGTCTGTGGCGCAGGCTTCTCATTGCGGTGAGCGGGGGCCACTGTCTGTCTGTGGTGCGGGCTCCTCGTTGCGGTGGCCGCCCTGTGGGGCCCGGGCTCTCGGCACGTGGCGTTGGCAGTTGTGGCTCCCTGGCTCCAGCGCACGGGGTCAGCAGTGGTGGAGCACAGACTTAGTTGCTCCATGGCATGTAGGATCTTCCCAGACCAGGGATCGAACCTGTGTCTCCCGCATTGGCAGGTGGATTCTTTATCACCGAGCTGCCAGGGAAACCCTCAAGTTTTATTTTTTAAGAAATACATTTTGTTAAGCTGTAGCTGACATAGGTAAGGATTCCTCTGATGCCTCTAGGCAAAGTAAATTGAAAATCTCCTGGAAAGGATTAACTATTCTAGATGACATTAAGAACATTCATGATTCATGGAAAGAAGTCAAAACATTAACATAAATAGGAGTTTGGAAGAAGTTAATTCCAACCCTCATGGAGACTTTGAGGGGGTTCAAGACTTCAGTGGAGGAAACAACTGCAGATGTGGTGGAAACAGCAAGAGAACTAGAATTAGAAGTGGAGTCTTAAGATGTGCCTGAACTGCTGCAGTCTCATGGTAAAACTTTAACAGATGAGGAGTTTCTTTTTATAGGTGAGCAGAGAAAAGTGGTTTTTGGAGATGAAATCTACGGGTGAAGAAGCGTGAAGCTTAAAATTTTGAAACTACATAAACAGTTTTTCATTTTGAATAATTAGATATCATCATAAATACCTGCCCCCCCCCCCCAATAAATAAAACTCTTTGGAGTCTTCAGTAATTTAAGGTGTGAAGGGGTCTTGAGACCAAAATTTTTTTGAACAGATAGTATCCTGATATTGGTCCCTCAGATACTTTTAAACCTATATTTCTGTCTCTGGCTGGGTTAGGCTTCCATAGACAAGAAGGTTTAATTCCTTGGGCTTTGATGTAAAGTTTTGGCTTTTTATCTTGATTTGAGTACGTTTTTAATGTATAAAATATATAGCAACATTTTTGAAAATTAAATTTTGACTTCATAGAACTACAAAAGCATTATTTGTAGATTAGGTAAGTGGAGAATTGTATCTGAAAGAATGACGAAAAGAATCACAGGAAATGGTAAACTATTTTGTAAAGGTTACATCGGACAAATGATTGTGGAAAAAATGTTATGAGAATCTTACAGAAAAATTATGAATACATTTAGCAAGCACCTTTGTAAGAGACTGCATAGCCATAAAAAAAGAAATATGGTAGGAGCATTTAAATTATTGATTAGAGCTTTATCTAATCATAAAGAAATGATAGGCTTCCTGTTTCCTTAAACACTGAAAATAAACTGTAGGTTTGAGTGAATTGCTACTGCGTTACTATGTTTAAGGCAGCATTTAGGAGAACCATAGTGAAAGTGATTTAGAGGCAAAGAGACTTTCCGCAGATATTTTCTTATCTATATAAAATTCATTAGCATTACCCTGATTTGGAGTCCTAGTCTTGATCAAGCCTTTGTAAAAGTTGTTTGGCCTGTGACCTAAACACAGTATCTGTGGGTCAATAAATAAGTGTTGTGTGCTGGGCAAAGCTGTGGAAGATCCAGAAGAAACCAGGGAGGAAAACATGTCAAGAGTTAAAAACTTAAGGGCCTTGGTCTTTCCTCCTAGATATTAGTATCTTGGGTAAGCTGATTTTGTAAATGTAGTTTTTATGTATACCATTTTAATCCCTAGGAGGCTTGGAACCTTTTGAAGTAACCCACAGTCATTTCATAGTGGGGGTTAGGAACTAAATTATTAAAAAAGACCACAATTTGTTTTTTCTCAAGTTTGAATACAAATAATATTTAGCATTGATACTTATATACTTGGATGTTTTTCACTAGTTTAATGTGAGGAACTTCTGTCTTTAAAACCTTGCCTTGAAAGATTTTTTTTTCCTGATTACCAATTTTTTTTTGGAAACATTTAAGTAGATACAGTTATCTTTTTAAATTTCATGTTAATTTTTTTCTTATTATATTCTTTTAGTTTTTTTTTTTCCATTGTACAACGTGACTTGTGGGATCTTAATTCCCTGATCAGGGATCAAACCCATGCACTCCGCAGTGGAAATGCAGAGTTCGAACCACTGGACTGCCAAGGAAGTCCCTATTTTCCTTTTTATTTAGATCAAATGATTTGAACATATCCCTCTGCTATCTGAACAATGACAGGAGATATTTAGGGGCATTGGTCATAATAAATATTTCTTGTGTGTGTGATAGAATTCATCAGAATATTATTTTACCTCTGATGTTAAAAAATTCTCATTCTAAAATGAATTAAACAAAAAATACAAATTAGTCTAAACTTCATTTATATAAAAGCAAAAAATTATTTTTCTATTTGTTTTTTGTTGTAAAATGAAGATAATATTTATCACTTTAATCATCTTAAGATGTGCAATTAAGTGACATTAAATACATTCACATTGTTGTGCAACCATCACCACCAACCATCTCTATGACTTTTTTTATCTTCACAGTGAAACTCTATCCATTAAACATTAACTTCCTGTACCCTTCACCCCCCAACCTCTGACAAACACCGTTCTGCTTTGTTTAAGTGTATCATACAATATTTATCCTTTTGCAGTTGACTTATTTCACTTAGCATAATGTCTTCAAGGCTCATCCATGTTGAAGCATGTGTCAATATATTTTTTTTAAGGTTGACTAACATTCCATTGTATGTATATGCCACATTAAAAAATTTTGTTAATCCATCCATGGACAGTTGGATTGCTTTCTAAGTGTCCTTTAGGCTCTTGTGAGTAATGATGCTATGAACGTTGGTGTATACATACCTGTTTGAGTCACTACATTCATTTCTTCTGGATATATCACCAGAAGTGAAATCTTTGGATCATATGGTAATTCTGTGTTTAATTTTTTGAGGAAATGGCATATTGTAATTGTGTTCTACCATTGGCTGTACTATTTTCCATTCTCATGGAAGTGCTTAAGAGTTTTAATTTCTATGCACTGCACCTACATTTGTTATTTTCTGTTTTCTTTATAATAGCCATTCTGATATTTGTTAAGTGGTATTTTGTGGTTTTGATTTGTATTTTCCCAGTGATTAATGATATTGAGTATCTTTTCATTTGTGTATTGCCATTTGTATATCTTTGGGGAAATATCTTTGTTACTGTTTTGTAGTCCTTTATATGTTCTGGATATTAACCCCTCATCATGATTTGGAAGTACTTTCTCCCATTCTGTAGGTTGCCTTTTTATGCACAAAAGCTTTTAATTTTGATAAAGTTCACTTTATCTTTTTGTTGTTGTTGTTGCTGGTGATTTGGCCATATCCAAGAAGTCCTTGCCAAATTCAGTGCCATGAAGCTTTCCCCATTTTCTTCTGAGAGTTTTATAAATTTCAGCTTTTGCATTTAGGTCTTTAGTCCATTTTGAGCTGATTTTTGTATATGGTATATGGTAAGGGTCCAACTTCATTTTTTGCACATGGAAGTCCAGTTTTTCCAACACCATTTGTTGAAAAGACTGTCCTTTCTCCTGCTGAATGACCTTGGTGCCCTTGTTGAGGTCTGTGAACTGTGTGTATGCAAGGCTTTGTTTCTGGGCTTGGTTCTTTTGCACTGGTCTATGTGTCTGTCTTTACATGAGTTCCACACAGTTTTGATTTCTGTAACTTTGTAGTTTGAAATCAAGAAATGTGAAATCTCCAAGTTTCTTTTCCCGAAAGATTGTTTTGGTTATTCAGAATTCCATATGAATTTTAGGATGAATTTTTAATCTGTAAAAAGCCGTTGGGATTTTGATAGGAGTTATATTTAATCTGTAGATTACCCTATGTAGTATAAATGTTTTAATATTATTAAGTCTTCCATATCTTTCCATTTGTTTGTCTTTTTAAATTTCTTTCAGCAGTGTTTTATAGTTTTCAGTGTACAAGTCTTTTGCCTCCTTGGTTGAGTTTATTCCCAGGTATTTTATTCTTTATGCTACTGTAAATGGAATTGTCTTCTTAATTTCCTTTTCTGTTTCTTGTTAACTATATTAAAAAAAAACAATCTGATTTTTGTGTGTTGATTTTGTATCCTGCAACTTTGAATTCATTTATTAGTTCTAATATTCATTTTTGTTTGTGGACTTTTTAGGGTTTTCTACATGTAAGATTATGTTGTCTGTGAACAACGATATTTTTATTTCTTCCTTTCCAGTTTGGATGTCTTTTCTTTTTTCTTGTCTATTAGTTTTAATATTAATAGATGGAAGAATGGTATTAGATGATTTGGAAATTTGGAAATTTCTGAAGCTTCACTGTGGAAAGCTTATCTTAAAAGTTTTTCATGGTATTCCTTGAATTGGGAAATTTAAGTGATAGAGACAGTCTGCATACAAAGAAAATCTAACTCACAGTTTCTAGATTTATAATAGGTGGTTTTTTGGTGTTTTTTTCTTTTTTCTTTTCCCTTTCTGAAAAAGTCTAATCACAGATACAATTTTCTTCTAGCTCTTGACATGGTGCATGCTTTCTGTTTTTTCTGCTTGCTTTTGAAGGCGATTGTTAGCATTTAATTATGCTTTAGAGTTTTTGGGTTTTTGCTACAGATACTTGTATAAGAGATGCCTGTTACTGACATTATAGATATATAAACTATAAAAGTTGGAAAAACAGGTGAAAGTGTTTTGTGTCTCTTTGTGACCCCATGCACTATAGCCCACTAGGTTCCTCTGTCCATGGAATTCTCTAGGCAAGAAGACTGGAGTGGGTTGCCATGCCCTTCTCCAGGAGATCTTCCTGACTCAGGGATCGAACCTGGGTCTCCACATTGCAGGCAGATTCTTTACTATCTGAGCCACGAGGGAAATTTTTAGAGGGAAGTAAAAACAGGTAGTACTCTGGAAATAAACTTTGATTGTATAGGTCAGATCTATTGATGAGAGAACCGAGGCCTTGTGCAAGATTACATAGTTATTATCAGAGCCAAGAGTAAATGATAGTCTTGGCTGATGATAGTTATTATCAGCCAAAAATCTTTGCTGAGTTTTCTCTTGTTCTTTCTCTCTAACTGCACTGTCGATTACTGCAACAGCCTTTTAACCCTCTTAAAATCCCGTAGACATAGCATAGTAGGCTGTAGTCCATGGGGTTGCAAAGTCGGACACAACAGAGCATGCATTCATACACCTCACCTGGACTTTAGACTTACTCTTTAGTCTATTCTTGCTATTGGGTCCAAAGCATAATACTCTAAAATATGATTAGTCATATCAGTGTGTCAGTTTTTTCAATTATTAACCATTCAGTTCAGTTCAGTCGCTCAGTTGTGTCTGACTCTGTGCGACCCCATGGACTGCAGCACGCCAGGCCTCCCTGTCCATCACCAACTCCCAGAGTTTACTCACACTCATGTCCATTGAGTCAGTGATGCCATCCAACCATCTCATCCGCTGTCGTCCCCTTCTCCTCCCGCCTTCAATCTTTCCCAGCATCAGGGCCTTTTTAAATGAGTCAGTTCTTCGCATCAGGTGGCTCAAGTATTGGAGTTTCAGCTTCAGCATTAGTCCTTCCAATGAATATTCAGGACTGATCTCCTTTAGGATGGACTGTTTGGATCTCCTTGCAGTCCAAGGGACTCTCAAGAGTCTTCTCCAACACCACAGTTCAAAAACATCAGCTCTTCGGCGCTCAGCTTTCTTTGTGGTCCAGCACTCACCTCCGTACATGACTACTGGAAAAACCATAGCTTTGACTAGATGGACCTTTGTTGGCAAAGTAATGTCTCTGCTTTTTAATATGCTGTCTAGGTTGATCATAACTTTTCCTCCAAGGAGCAAACGTCTTTTAATTTCATGGTTGCAGTCACCATCTGCAGTGATTTTGGAACCCCCCAAAATAAAGTCTCTCACTGTTTCCATTGTTTCCTCATCTATTTGCCATGAAGTGATGGGACTAGATGCCATGATCTTAGTTTTCTGAATGTTGAGTTTTATGTCAGCTTTTTCACTCTTCTCTTTTACTTTCATCAAGAGGCTCTTCAGTTCCTCTTTGCTCTTTGACATAATGGTGGTGGTATCTGCATATCTGAGGTTATTGATATTTCTCCTGGCAACCTTGATTCCAGCTTGTGTTTCATCCAGCCCGGCATTTCTCAAGATATATATACAACCTTGACGGACTCCTTTCTTGATTTGTAACCAGTCTGTTTTTTCATGTCTGGTTCTAACTGTTGTTTTCTGACCTGCATACAGATTCCTCAGGAGGCAGGTCAGGTGGTCTGACATTCCCATCTCTTGAAGAATTTTCCACAGTCTGTTGTGATCCACACAGTCAAAGGCTTTGACATAGTCAATAAAGCAGAAATAGATGTTTTTCTGGAACTCTCTTGCTTTTTCGGTGATCCAACGGATGTTGGCAATTTGATATTTGGTTCCTCCGCCTTTTCTAAATCCAGCTTGTACATCTGAAAGTTCTTGGTTCACATACTGTTGAAGCCTGGCTTGGAGAATTTTGAGCATTACTTTGTTAGCGTGTGAGATGAGTGCAATTGTGTGGTAATTTGAGCATTCTTTGGCATTGCCTTTCTTAGGGATTGGAATGAAAACTGACCTTTTTCCAGTCCTGTGGCCACTGCTGAGTTTTCCAAATTTGCTGGCATATTGAGTGCAGCACTTTCACAGCATTGTCTCTCAGGACTTGAAATAGCTCAAGTGGAATTCCATCACCTCCACTAGCTTTGTTGGTAGTGATGCTTCCTAAGGCCCACTTGACTTTGCGTTCCAGGATATCTGCCTCTAGGTGTGTGATCACACCATCGTGATTATCTGGGCGTGAAGATCTTTTTTTGTACAGTTTTTCTGTGTATTTTTGCCACCTTTTCTTAATATCTTTTGCTTCTGTTAGATCCGTACCTTTCCTGTCCTTTATTGTGCCCATCTTTGCATGAAATGTTCCCTTGGTATCTCTAGTTTTCTTGAAGAGATCTCTAGTCTTTCCCATTCTGTTGTTTTCCTCTATTTCTTTGCACTGATCACTGAGGAAGCCTTTCTCATCGCTCCTTGATATTCTTTGGAACTCTGTATTCAGATGGGTATTTCTTTGCTTTTCTCCTCTGCCTTTCGCTTCAGGGTAACATTAGCATTAAATATAGCTAAGCCCCTTACTTGTGTTGTCTGATTTAATTCTTTGAACAGTTCTTTGCTGTTAATTATCTCTGTCTTACAGGTGAGGAAATTGAGACCGGGACTGTCTGCTTTCAAAGTTTATGTTCCTAGGCACTGTATTACACTACCTAAGTAAGGCATTCAAAATTCCTTGTGGTGTTGCTCTTACCCACTTCTGTTGTGTTCAGTTGACATTTTTAACTATAAATTCTTTGAAGACAGATATGTCCCAGACCGAGCTGTTGCCTAATACATAGTAAATATTTGGTAAATGTTGAATACATTTTAAGTAATGAGCTTATGAATAGTACAGGATAGTGAGACTAGCTGAATGTAGGAAGACATGAATATTATATCTGAAAAATAAGATTCCTCTGACTGGCCATGCTCAGAAAAGGTCAGTCTTTGGGTTAAAGCAGAGCGGCGAGAGGTTAACAGAATGAGGGAAATGAAGTCCAGAGAGATGACTAAAGATAGCAACTATTTGTTCTTGACTTAAATTAATTGTATCTTTGGATTGTAAGAACTTGAAAAATGAAATTTTTAAATAGCTTTTTATGTTTTCAGGTCTGGTGGGGTTCAGGAGAGTGTCACCTGATGATTTCAGACAGAAAAGGTTTACCCACTTTTTAGAAACGGAAAGAAGCAAGATTATGGAGTTTGATGTGGCCCTCAGGTGAGATTCTAGAGTAGATTATTTAAAAGAATTACTTGTTTCCAGGGGAGGTGAAGTACTTAACATTAAGAATTAGCCTGAATTCATTAAGAACAAACTAAAACAGTCTAACTTCTCTTTTTGTGGGGGCAGCCTCCTGTCTTCAATGAGTTGCATGAGGTATACAGATCACTCAGCACATTCGCAGCTGGTGCAGATACAGGAGGGGTGGTGTGATGGGTGGAATGGGTTAGGTTTTGCTGTAGCGATAGTTTTCAAATCTCGGTGACTGACAAGGAGAGGAGATTTATTTGTTGCTTATATTGCGTGTCTGTTCTCAGGTAGCAGGGTTCTCTGCTTTGGGTTGTCCTCACAGAGGAACCTCTGGAGTTTTCTGCCTTCTGGAATATTGATTTTACTCGTGGTACAGGAGACAGAACATGATGGATGGCATATCAGCCTCCAGAGGCTCCATCCATCATTTCAGCTCACAGTTAACTGATCAAGGCAGGTTTTGTGACCACACCCAGCGCGGGTTTTTGTGGGGTAGGGAAGTATAATCCTTCCATAATTTGGAAGGAGGAGACCCAGAAATGTTACTGCACATCAGTGTTGACTGTGAGATAGTGAGGACTTTGGTTGACAGGTTAAAGGACCCAAGAGGTTTGAGCTTGATAGACTAATGTGATCCGCTGAATCCAACAAAGGGAAAATGAACAGAGAGAAGTGGAAAATCCTGTCTTTTCTTCCCAAAACTAATCCTTGATGAAAAAGGCTGAGGGGTGCAGCTTGCTAGCTTCATCAGTACATGTGACGCAAAGAAGTGTCTGGTTGGTGCACAGAGATGACACGGGGGCCTCGATCCTGTCTTACTCCTCGCCTGAAATTACCACATTTCTGGCTATAGGTGCATTCTCAGATGGGAGGTACATTTGAAATCGTGTGGTGTGGATGGCTGAGGCAAATAGGAATGTGTAGCTGGGAAACTAACCTGGGCAGGGGGGTGGGAGGCATCGTGGCTGCCTCGTATTTGGATGCCTGCCATCGGAGAGCAGGAGTGGACTTTCACCATATGTCACACTAATGGCTGGTGGATGAAAGCTACAGGAAGTGACTTAAGCTCAGTGAAAGCAAGCTGCCAGTTTAGAGGTGGTGTGGTATACTTCCTGGAAATAATCAAGCATTGCGTTTATTCCCTTGAAATTCTATGACTTTGAATGACGGAAAAGGCCTGTTACATGTTAACTTTCAGAAACAATCAAGTATTGAAACATTTATGTGATTATTTCTAACTTTACTGGTGAAAAAAGTGAGATGTAATGAATTAGTGATTTAATAAAACATTTCTGTCTTTATGCCTATTAGGTACTAGAATTCTGGGTAACTTTATGATTTTTTTTTCTAAGTCTTACTTTAATCTCATTTTATACACAAGGAGACTGATTCAGAGATGATATATGGCTTGCCCAAGGTTTATTCTGATTATCTGATCAAGTAGATTATAACCAAGGTCTCTTCAATTCCAGAAGCTGCTCTTTCTGCTTTCTCACTGCAGTAGTACCCTGCTTGCCTGCCTTCCGTGTTTTGTCTCCTGGGGGCAGCACCCTCTTATTTTGGGGTTCTGTCTGTCCGTCTCGGTCCCTTACCGTGTGGTTCTGTTGGGGCTTCCCAGAGGCCTCACTGCTTCGTCACTTGCCTGCCTTGCTTTACATGGGCCAGTCAGAGTTCCCTGGATGTTTTAAGGTGAAACCAGAAAGGAGACTCACCCCTCTGTGGATGTGGGTGTGGTCGGATGCAGCATGTAAGCTCTGCCTGTGTTTGCCACTCCTTGAAGGAAGCGGTCCGCTTTGACAGGAGTGATGCTGACTGTGAGTGCCTGGTTCCAGGGGCTCCTGGTGCTCAGCTCCACTCCTGCCGTTGCTGCGATTTGGCTAGTCTACCCTTTCCTATGTGAGACTGCCTCCCCCATCCTGCTCCAGTATTTCATTCACTTAATTCCCCTTTTTTTGGCAGAAGCTTGAAGTGATGGGCTTTGAATGGTACTGGTCATTTTTGAGAGAGGAGATATAGGCTGGGCAAACCCCCTGACAGGGAAGAAACGAATCCCTAAAGAAGACAGTCACTTCACTGGCTTGGAAAGGTACAGTTTTTGTGTGTATATATTTGTACTGAGGGAAGATGGGACTGTCAACTCGGGTGATTTTTCAGAATTCGTTTTTTAAAAACCATTGGATCCATTTTACAGAATTGGCCTGTGGCATGTACCAGTATCTTATGACAAAGGCAGAGTAGTGTTTGGAGCTCTGACCCCTTCTTTGTATACCCCCTTTCTGTCTCCTTCTTAGTTACTGTCTGAGGCACCCTGATGTGATACAGATTTTTTTTCCCCTCCTCTCCTATATGAGGGCTTCCCTTGTGGCTCAGCTGGTAAAGAATCCACCTGCAGTGCAGGAGACCTGGGTTTGATCCCTGGGTTGGGAAGATCCCCTGAAGAAGGGCAAGGCTACCCACTCAGTATTCTGGCTGGAGAGTTCCATGGACTGTATGGTCCATGGGGTCGCAAAGAGTCGGACACGACTGAGCGACTTTCATGTCACATTGTCTCCTATATGGGTCTGTAAAGACCAGAGACAGGACGGCTGCTCCGGGGGTGGATGGAGGGAAGGAGGAGGAAAATGGGCACGTGGCTTACGTTCACTACGTCGCTGAAGAACCCGGAGTACTTTTTTGAGTTTAAGGTAAGCAGCGTTATTCTTATTAAAGTCAGGGAGGTTTAGACTCAGAGAATTTAAGTGACTTTATTCAAGGTAACAGGTCTAACTCTAGAACATCATTTCATGTAACCGCTAGAGAGTGTGCAGTAGTTCATGTGTGTCGGTCAAAGATCAGAGCTAGTTGCATCTGACTTCATCTAATAAAAGAGGCAGGACAAAGGTTCAGAGAAGGAACAAAAGAAGAAAGTGATTCAATAAAGGACTAAAAGGAGAAGAAACACAGAAACGATGACAGGTCAGTAGTAATGGCCAAGTGAACTGTGTCGTGGTCCCAGTGCCCAGGAGGGTACCTCGGTCACACCACTGCATAGTGCTGCATCAAACAGCCCAAGTTACAGCACTTCTATCTTTGCCTCTAAAAATGAGTCTGAAAAGACAGGGGCATTTTGGTCTACTTCTGAGTTAACAGAAACAAATTATTTTTCCTTTTTGAAAGAGTAATAAGAATACCCCTGTGGAGTGCCTGAAGGGTGATATGACCTTGGTGTTATAAGCTGAGAAACAGCTGTGTGAAAGGGAAAGAGTGCATCTCCCGTCCTGTCTCTCTTAGCAGGTCATGCTGATATGCAGACAGCCATGAAAGAAACTAGCGTTCAGTTCTAAAAGTTGCATTACCTCAATATTTAAACAAGAAAAATGACACACGATGGTTTCCAGGGCTTAGCATATTTTTTGGGAGTTGTCTGATAACAGTACTTTTCATAAGGGTCCTAGGGTCCTGCTGCAGTGGTTTGTGATAGGAGTGGTGACCTGGGGGACCTCTGGGCATGCATTCTTCTTCACTGGAGCTGGGCCGTTTGGGTCACCGTGTCACTGTCATGAATGTGTGAACGTGCATACACACTCTGATGAGGTTATCTGAAATAGTAGTGTTGATCAAAGCATGCTCTTAGTTTCAAACTGTACTTTTGAAGTAAGACATCAGTGGGGGCTGACTCATTATCTAGGTGTTCTTATGTGTCTTTTTGGAATTTTCAGTGTCTTTGCCAATAATTCTGTTGGGATCTGATCTGAATGACTCTTGAGGCCTATGTCTGTAGAATTATTTACAGGTGATGATTACAGATGATGAGTTTTAGATTTACTTTATAAGCTGTCATCTTTTATGTGATACACAAATAGTGAAAGTGAAAAGTTTTGGTGCAGATTGACAGGGATGTGTCTTTGACATTGTGCTAGTAATACAGACGTGATGATAATACTGTGAATCAGATTTGATAATAGTAGTGTAGAGTTTATGGCTCCTCAAGCTTTGATTTTTGCTAAGTGGTTCTGTGGAAAGGCAGTTGAAGTTCACTATCTAGAAGGTGATATAATTGAACTTGAATTTTATGACAGCCCCCAAATCAAGCTGACATTGGAGGACCTTTGGTTTTTTGAATTATCACATATGCACAAATGTTTCAGCCATACAGGAGAGCCTAAAAGGGAATAGCTGACAGGTATCCAAGGCTCGCGTGAGTGTGGAGAGCTCTGTAGTCCTGACCAGCGTGTGGAAGCAGCAGATCTCTCCCCCTGGCCACGTGTGTACGCGTCTTTATGCTGCTCTGCCTCCTGCTGGGGTCGGTGCAGCCTTTCCCCAGGCTTGCCCGTTTCAGTTTGTCTTCTGTGCTGAAGTGAAGCAGAAGGATCTATCTTGGAAAATATTTTAAAATAAGATTGAGATTTTCAGACACAGAGGATGAAATAAAATTTAATAGAAACCTCCTCACCCGTTACCAGGAGTAAACAGGTATCAGCACTTTGCCCTGTTTGTGCTGTCTCTTAGAAAGGAGTAAAATAGTTACACACAACTAGCGCCCCGTTCCCAGCCTCCCCAGCCTTGAAAGTTGGCTTGCGTCTTTCAGTTTTTTTGCACTGACACTGTGTTTATACATCCATAAATAATACTGTAAACCATATGTGCTATCATTTTTGTGTTTTCTAAACTTTCAAATGATATGTCTTTTGCAACATTGTTTTTAAATTTTATTCATCATAGCACATTTGTTACATTGCTATATATCTCATACAAATAAATGCAGTTTATTCCCCTAACATGCTGCACTTAGGTAGTTTCTAGTGTTGAGCGATTACAAATAGTACTGTAGCTGATATCCTGACGTGTCTCTTCGTGTACATGCACACGTTTCTCTGAGGTTGACATGTAGAAGTAGTCTCTCTGGGTCATAACATATATACACATTCACTTTTACAATGTAATTTTACTTTTCTCCAAAGTGGTTGTACCAGCTGTATTGCCTCTTTACTCTCAAACCTGTTGGTAATTGTTTTCATTTGATTTCAGCTTTTACGATCTGATAGGTGTGAAGTAGTGTCTTGTTTTAATTTGTATTTCCCAGATTGTACTGATGTAGAATATATGTTCATGTGCTTTGACCAGTTGGAGCTTCTGGGTGAGTTGCCTGTTGCTTTCATCCTCCTTACAGTGCAGTTTTGAGACAGTTTGTGTGTGTGCATACATGCTATGGTTTTTTTTTTTTTCCTGTTTTTTTGTTGTTGGTTTTGTCATATACATCTCAGTGTGTTACAAGTCTTTTCACTTTATTTATGAACATTTTAAATTGTAGTGTAATCAGACTTCCCAATCTTTTCTAGTTTTTTCCCTTTCTTGTCTAAGAAGCGGTCAAGGTCTTAAAAAATATCCTGTTTGTTCTAAAAATTTGCAGTTTCTTTGCCTACTTAGTTTTTTGACCCATCTGGAATTTTATTTTTGTATATGCTGAGAAGTTCACACTTTTCTTCAAAATGGACTCTTCCTTGCCCTTTGATTTTTTTTCTGTGTACATTATAAGTTTCAAATTGCCATGGAAACTTGAATTTAACAATTATTCCATTGAAATTATGGGTTTAATTTAGAAAATTGACATTGTACAATATTGAGTCTGGAAAAAAACAGATGATTGTTGTGCAGTGGCCCTTTCGGATCTCATGCTTGTTGCCTGCCCATGTGTTTACTTATAGTTGCCTTCAGACAATAATAGCTCCTGCTTCTCTTCTTAAAATCATGTTATCACCCTCATTGGCAGAGAAATGCTATCTTTGAATCATTTGAGGAAAAGGTTCTGGGAAATGTACTTCCAGACTTCTGCCTATGAGGCAGAGGAAACTATAGAAGTGGGTATCAGTGATGCAGATTTTACAGTAGACAAGCCACGTTGATGCATATCTGTTCTTGTTTTCCTCACTTTTAACGCACAAGATGGCTTACTTAAAAAAAAAAAAGGCTTACTAGATTGTTGTGTACATTTTTCTCCCAGCTGATATAGTTTGGTAGTTTTTTCCAGTGGGATATACATGTATAATTTTGCTAGTTGCCCTCCACAGAGGATACATTAATTTATGTTTCTACCTGTAGTATGTTGCTTTCTATTTTTGCACGCTGCCCTCTTTATTATAAATGCCTTTTTACCTTTATTTGGTCATCTTGTTTACAGTCCAAGTCATTCTGGCAGAAGTGATACCTGACACATGCATGCACACACTCAGTTCTCCTGCTTCTCACGATTGGGTTAGTTGCACCATCTGTGTGACTGTATAATGTATGTCATTAATTCAGTACATAACAAGCATTTTTTCCTGCCCCCTTTAGGCCTGGGCTCTCTTGGTTTTCATTGTGTGTCCTTCTGTCGTAAGTGCATTGTGTGCGCTTGTCCCCTTTACTAGACTGTGACTCCTTCAGAACAGTACTGTGCTCTTTGTTACCAGCGCTTAGCACACAGTGACAGCTCAGGAACTGTTGGAATGAGTGAGTGATGCGTAATTCTAAACAGAGGGAATATGCAGTTTTACAACCTTTTCATTTAAATAAATACATTGCACTACATGCTGTATATATCATGGCAGCTCTGTTTATTTCATTAAAAATGTTTTGTCAGTAACACATTAATTATGGGACTTTTATATTTAATTTATGTTGACACCCAGCTTCATCTCATTTTAGTGTCACACTTCACCTAGTTGCTACATAATCTTCCTAATTATGACTTTTAATGGTTGCATCATATAACATCAAGTTGATTTATCATTCTGCCCTTTAGATATTTAAATAATCTGAATTTTTCTTCAAAGGATAGATTGCATTTCCAGTATCAAACAAAATATTGTTCTAAATAATTCTTGCCATTGGTATGCATCTGATTCATCTGTGAAGCTTTTAAAATTTAATTTTATCAGGCAGTTGTATGGTTCATCATTTTAAAGAAATAGAATATAATGTAAAAATATTTTCTTGTTCAATCTACTCACCCCTAAGTTGTCTATTTCCTCTTACTATAGCCAACCAATATTATTTTCTTGTTTATTCCTAGAGATTTTATTGTATAAACAAATACCTGTTACTGCTGCCCTTTACATGGTAGATAGTGTATCACACACTGTGGTACATCTTATCTCCTCTCTCTGCCTCCAGGGTCTTGAGTTCATTCCCTATCAATACTTAAAGAGTTTTATTATTAATACTCATGGCTGCTTAGTATTTTCTTGTTGCATGCGTGCACGCTCAGTCGCTTCAGCAGTGTCCAACTCTGCGATTCTATGGACTGTAGCCTGCCAAACTCCTCTGTCTATGGGATTATCCTGTCCAGAATACTGCAGTGGGTAACGATTGCCTTCTCCCAGGTATCTTCCCAACCCAGGGATCAAACTCAGGTCTCCAGCATTGCAGGTGGACTCTTTACTGTCTGGGCCACCAGGGAAGGCCAATTTTCTTATTACGTATCGCCAGTTCCCTGTTGATATCTAGGTTGTTCTTTTGCTAATGCAAACAAGGCTGCAATGAACACCCGCCTGCCACAGTGCAGTTCTGAAGATGTCACTGGTTAAGAGTTTGGTCTCAGCAAGACTGCCCTCGGGCTTCCCAGGTGATGCAGTGGTAGAGAATCCACTTGCCAGTGCAGGAGACGAGGAGACATGAGTTCAGTCCCTGGGTTGTGAAGATCCCCTAGAGAAGGAAATGGCAACCAACTCCAGTATTTTTGTCTGGGAAATCCCATGGACAGAAGAGCCTGGCGGGCTACAGTCCATAGGGCCGCAAGGAGCCAGACATGACCTACAAGACCTTCTAGAGCTAACACCAAGAAAGATGTCCTTTTCATCATAGGGGTGTTTGTGCTAAGTCGCTTCAGTTGTGTCCAACTCGAGTGGGTTGCCTTGCCCTCCAGGGGATCTTCCTGACCCAGGGATAGAACCCTCATCTCTTAGGTCTCCTGCGTTGGCAGTCAGGTTCTTTACCACTAGCGCCACCTGGGAAGCCCCATCATAGGGGATTGGAATGCAAAAGTAGGAAGTCAAGACACACCTAGAGTAGCAGGCAAGTTTGGCCTTGGAGTAAACAATGAAGCAGAGAGAAGGCTAACAGTTTCGTCAAGAGAACACACTGGTCAGCAAACCCCCTCTCCCAACAACACAAGGATGACTCTACACATGGACATCACCAGATGGTCAATACCAAAATCAGATTGATTGTATTCTTTGCAGCCAAAGACAGAGAAGCTCTACACCGTCAGCAGAAACAAGACCTGGAGCTGACTGTGGCTCAGATCATGAGCTCCTTATTGCAAAATTCAGAATTAAATTGAAGAAAGTAGGGAAAAACCACTAGGCCATTCAGTTATGACCTAAATCAAATCCCTTATGATTGATTATACAGTGGAAGTGGCACATAGATTCAAGGGATTAGATTTGGTAGACACAGAACCTGAAGAACTGTGGAAGGAGGCTTGTAACCCTGTACAGGAAGCAGTGACCAAAATCATCCACAAGAAAAAGAAATGCAAGAAGGCAGTGTGGTTGTCTGAGGATGCCTTACAAATGGCTGAGGAAAGACGAGAAGCAAAAGACAAGGGAGAGAGGGAAAGATTATACCCAACTGAATGCAGAGTTCCAGAGAATAGCAAGGAGAGATTGGACCTTCTTCAATGAACAATGCAAAAAAAGAAAAAAAAAAAAAATAGAGGAAAACAAAATGGGAAAGAGTAGAAATCTTTTCAATAAAATTGGACATATCAAGGGAACGTTTCATGCAAGGATGGGCACAATAAAGGATAGAAACAGTGAAGATCTAACAGAAGCAGACGATATTAAGAAGAGGTGGCAAGAATACACAGAAGAACTGTACACGAAAGGTCTTAATGACCTGAGATAACCACGATGAATGGTCACTCACCTAGAGCCAGACATTTTGGAGTGTGAAGTCAAGTGGGCCTTAGGAAGCATCACTACAAGCAAATCTAGTAGAGGTTATGGAACTCCAGCTGAGCTATTTCCAATCCTCAAAGATGGTGCTGTGAAAGTGCTGCACTCAATATGCCAGCAAATTTGGAAAACTCAGCAGTGGCCACAGGACTGGAAAAGGTCAGTTTTCATTCCAGTCTCAAAGAAAGGCAATGCCAAAGAATGTTCAGCACGATTCTACTCATCTCACGTGTTGCAAAGTAATGCTCAAAATCCTTGTAAGCTAGGCTTCAGCAATATGTGAACCGAGAACTTCCAGATGTTTAAGCTGGATTTAGAAAAGGCAGAGGAACCAGAGATCAAATTGCCAACATTCATTGGATCATGCAGAAAGCAAGGGGATTCCAGAAAAACATCTACTTCTGCTTCATTGATTACTCTAAAGCCTTTGGCTGTTGGATCACAGCAAACTGGAAAATCCTTAAAGAGACGGGAATACCAGACCAGCTTACATGTCCCCTGAGAAACCTGTATGCAGGTTGAGAAGCAACAGTTTCCAGCAGACATGGAACAACTGACTGGTTCACAATTGGGAAAGGAGTACATACGACAAGACTGTATATTGTCACTCTGCTTATTTAATGTCTGAGCAGAGTACATCATGTGAAATGTCGGACTGGATGAATCACAAGATGGAATCAAGATTGCTGGAAGATATATCAACAAGCTCAGTTGCTCAGATGGTAACAAATTTGCCTGCAATGCAAGAGACCCAGGTTCAATCCCAACTCACTCCAGTATTCTTGCCTGGGAAATCCTATGGACAGAGGAGCATGGTGGGCTACAGTCCTGGGTTGCAAAGAGTCAAACATGATTGAAGTAACTGACACTTTCACTTTTCAGATATGCAGATGGTACCACCCTAATGGCAGAAAGTGAAGAGGAACTAAAGAGCCTCTTGACAAGGGTGAAAGAGGAGAGTGAAAAGTCTGGCTTAAACTCAACATTCAAAAAACTAAGATCATGGCATCTAGTCCCATCACTTCCTGGCAAAATAGAAGGGGGAAAAGTGGAAACAGTAAAACTTCATTTTCTTGGGCTCCAAAATCACTGCGGATAGTGACTGTAGCCATGAAATTCAAAGATTCTTGCTCCTTGGAAGGAAAGCTATGACAAACCTGGGCAGCTTATTAAAAAGCAGAGACATTGCTTTGCCGACAAAAGCTGTGGTTTTTCCAGTAATGTACAGATATGAGAGTTGGACCATAAAGAGGGCTGAGCAGCAAAAAACTGGTTTTTGAATGGTGGTGCTGGAGAAGACTCTTTGAGAGTCCTTTGAACTGCAAGGGGAGCAAAGTAGTGAATCCTAAAAGAAATCAACCTTGAGTATTCATTGGCAGGACTAACGATGAAGCCGAAGCCACTTGATGGCAAGATCCAACTCATTGGAAGAGAGCCTGATCCTGGAAAAGATTGAAGGCAAAAGGAGAAGCGTGCACCTGAGGATGAGATCGTTAGATAGCAACATTGATTCAATGGACGTGAATTTGAGCAACTCTGGGGGAGTCTGGCGTGCTGGGGCCCCTGAGGTTGCAAAGAGGTGGACAGGACTTAGCGACTGGACACAAACAGTAGGGGCAGATGGGTAGGTAGGAACAGAGAGGTGATGTAGGTGGTCTGCCCCCCTCTTTGGTGGTGCCATGTACAGGCATCACGCATGCTACCCTGCTTTTTTTATATGAACACCTCCGAAGTGGCAGTTGGATTTTCTGGTCTTTTTGTTCATAATTTGCCGCAACTGTGCATGCATGCAGTTACTCTAGTCCCTTATAGTTTTCTTTGTATTCTGTTGCCTGAGGAGATGTTTGTCCAAGTATAAGCATTGCAGCAAAGGGTCCCAGGTCCCAACCTGTCTCAGATCACCCTTCTAGCATATTGATAGCTCAGTGTCAAGATTATTCAGTTTATAGGTATGATGGGTTGAATCATTGGCTACATGATTGAATTCAGTCTCTAGCCTCATCCTCTCCCTGGAGTTCAGGAGGTCAAGCTAATATCATGTGACTCACACACAGCCTCAGTGCTTTTATCACACAGTATTCCTTCAGCCTGATCAGCCCCAGTCTGGAACAATCTAGGGACCTGCCTAGAATCACTTCATTAGCATAAACCAGTGCATGGTCCTTGGAGCTCCCCATGAATAACAAAGACACTTAATATCACTTGGGAAATTCCAAGGGCACCCATGCTCTCAGGTGCCCAGGACAAAGAAAGACCAAATTCTTTTTTATTTTCAGTGTAACACATACATGTATCACTTTGCTCATGTGCAAATATGTCAGCTGTGGAGCAAGTTCCTCTCTCTCCTCTTTTTCCTACCTTCATGTGATACAATCATCAAAATCAGGTAGAGCTACACTTGAGAAGACTTTCTCCCATTTTGTGTCTCATATGTTAAACTTGTACAGCTCATTTTAAATGAATAGCCATGTTTGCTTGCCATGTATCTAGTGTTTCTGTATGTAGAGAAAAGCAAATACAGATACATCTTTTTCTCATTGAGTTAAAAACTCACAATGCAGAAACTGTGAGTCAGGTTTATTCAGACTGGGAGACTCCTTCCCAGAGAGCTCTGAGAAACTGTTCCAAGGAGGTGAGGGGAGAGGTTTGTGGCTTTGGCCAAGTGGGTGTGTGCAGCCAGACACACATCTTGGTAAGAGGCGCTGCTGCCCATGAGGAGCGGGTGTCTTAGTTAATGGATTTAGTGCTTTTCTGTGTGTGGGGAGATGCAAGAGCTTGGGTTCAGAGAGTTTTCTCCTAAAAGACCTAACCATATGAAGGCCTGTTCTTCCAGTTTTTCCCAGAGCACAGAGTGTCTCCCCACCCCCCGCCCCCATCTCTGCCCTGAGCTCCTTTCGGATTGTGTTAAATGTGTGTTAAAGGTCAATGACTGCAGTGACTTGGTCCTTAAAAACAGTCTTCAGTTGGCACTCGCTTACATACAAGGTATCACACTTTATAGACCCCAGTGTAACTTGTTCTTTTCGCTTAAAAACGTCCTAGAAATGTATTTCCGTATCAGTTTAGAATGTGTTCAGAGTTTTGCTAGCTATTAATAAATCACTTTCTAACGGAGATTATATTAATACTTTTTTCACTGTAGGACCTCAATCATTTTAGGCTTCTTGATCTTTGCCAGTTTGAGAGATTAACAATGATATAGCCATATAATTTAATTTTATTTTCTTCTATGAGGTTGAGCATCTCTTTATATGTTTAAGACATTTATGTTTCCTTTCCTAGGAATTGTTCCTATTTTTTGCCTATTTTAATAGTGGTTTCTCCCCACCACCCCCACCACCCCCTGCCAATGTTTGTCATTTATTTCACCTTTTGGTTACATTTTTAAATGCAGAAATGTAATAATTTTAACTAAATTTATGAATTTTTATGTCTTCTAAATTTTTGTGTCTTCTCCTATTATGAGATTATTTTTTAAAACTGTTTTGTGACTTCTAGTATTTTTATGTTTTTTTCTATTTTTTACTAAGGTTGAATTTATAGTTAAATTTACCCTTCTAGTATACAATTTCATGAGTTTCTACAAATGCATAGTCATGTAATGACCATTGCAGTCAAGATATAGAACAAGTCCATCACCGCTAAAAATGCCTTTTTGCCTCTTTGTGTTCGTCCCTTCCCTAGGTCCCCAGCTCCTAGCAACTTTGTTGTTTATTTGCTAAGTCATGTCCGACTCTCTTGCGACCAATGGACTGTAGCCTACCAGGCTCCTCTGTCCATGGAATTTCCCAAGCCAGAGTACTTGACTACCAGAAGAGTTTCCCAGGCAAGAAGGAAATTGCCATTTCCTTCTCCAGGGAATCTTCCTGACCCAGGGATCGAACACGTATCTCCTGCATTGACAGGCATATTCTTTACCACCAAGCCAACAGGGAAGCCTTTCTGTCCTTAAGGTTTTAGCTTTTGCAGAAGGTCATAAGAAATAGAATCATTCAGTATATAGCCTTTCACTTAGCATAATGCATTTGGTATTATCAGTTTTATACACACACAGAAAAGTCATTTTAGTAGGTGTGTAATAGGATTTCATGTTTTTATTTCGCAGTTTTCTAATTATTAATGTCTATATATCTTCTTTGGTGAAGTGTCAAAATGTTTACATTTAAAAAATTGAGTTATAGAAGTTCTTCATTTATTTTGGATATAATTTATTATATATCTAATTTGCAAGTCTGTGGCCTGTGTTTTCATTCTTTTCATGGTATCTTTCAAAGAGCAGAGATTCTTTGTTTTGATGAATTTTAATCATTTTTATTTATGGGCTGTATTTTTTATATCATTTCTAAGAAATCTTTGCTTTCATCATCATCACAAAGATTTCCTCCTCTGTTTTCTTTTAAAAACTTTATAATTTCAGATTGTACATTTAGTTCTATGATGCACTGTAAGTTAATTATATGTAGTATTAGATAGAAGTCTAAGGTTTTGCTGTTGTTGTTTTGGCAAATGAATTATCTGGTTATTCAAGACCATTTGTTGGAAAGACTTTTTTTTTTTTTCTGTTGAACTGCATTTTGCACTTTTGTCAAAAGTCAGTTGACCATGTATTGTATGGATATATTTCTGGACATTTCCGTTCCATCCCATTAGATCTATATGATTGCAATTTCATTCTTCTTAAAAATAGTTTTGGCTCTTCTAGATCCATTGTCTTTACATGTAAATTTTTGAATCTGCTTATTTATTTCTACAAATACTACTGGGACTTTGGTTGGGATTGGATTGAATTATAGATTAAACAAGGAAAAAGTGACACCTTAATAATGATGAGTCTCCCCGTATACAAATGTGATATCTTCACTTACTTGGTTTCCTCTATCCCTTGTGGCTCAGCTGGTCAAGAATCTGCCTGCAATGCAGGAGACCTGGGTTTGATCCCTGGGTTGGGAAGATCCCCTGGAGAAGGGAAAGGCTATCCACTCCAGTATTCTGGCCCGGAGAATTCCGTGGACTGTATAGTCCATGGGGTCCAAAGAGTCAGACATGACTGAGTGACTTTCACTTTCATCAGTATTTTATAGTTTTAGCATACAGATTTTGTACATATCTTGTTAAATTATACCTTAGTACTTTAAGTTTGAGGTGCTGTTATAAATGGTACTGCTTAAAGTTTATTTTAAATTTCTAGTTAATTTGTAGTATGCAGAAATATAATTGTATTCTATGACTTTACTACAATTACTCCTTAGTTCTGGAAACTTTTTTGATATGTTCATGGGATTTTCTACATAGACAGTCAAGTTTGTCTGCTAATACAGACAGTTTTATTCCTTTCTTTCTGAACTGTTTGCCCTTTATTTCTTCTTATAATCCTGTCATAGTGGCTAGGAGTTCTTTTTGATAAATTGAATAGGAGTGGTGAGAGCAGGCATCCCTGACTTGCTTCCCCTTTCAGAGATAAATCAGTCAGTAGTTCCCCAGTACTTTTACATTTCTATAAATATGTACAGCTCAGTATAGTGATCACGTAGCAGTGGAGCCCTATTTTATTTTTCAGTTGGTTTCCATTTTTCCTGATACCTTTCATTGACTAGTATGTCTCGTGATTCCTAATTCATTATATGTATGTATGTCTGTTTCACACACACACATGCACACACACTCACAGAGAAGTTTGAACTATCAAAGCACTTACAGCACTGCTGTGTAGTTTACTTTTTACTTATCTCTTGCCCTTACTAGAAGGTGAGCATTTTGAGGGACATAAGAAATGGTGCCTACCCTCAAGGAACTTGTTGTGAATAATTGGTTAGCCCATATGAAATTGCCAATATTCATTTTTAACCTGTAAAATCTTGCATCTGCTTGGGACAAAAACAGAAAAATAAAAAAAAGGAATTTCTCTTCTGCTGACAAGACTCAATTGTCCGTATGAGAGATAAATGTCCATACATAGCAAATTGGTCATGGCTGTTGTATGCAGAGCCAAAGAGCTGGGGCATACTCATGTGAGCAGGGTACGGCCCCGCCTTGGAGGAGCTGCTGTGCTGTGAGGGCGGGGGAATGAAACTGTGGTTCCTGTGTCCTTATGAGGCCTTCATGTGAGTCCACTCATGATTCCAGCATTGTGCTTCTGTGTCTTGGATCGTAAGACACTTCGGCAGTGATTTCTCCAAATCAGTTAATGCAAGGTGTGATATACTTCGCTGTGTGAGAATTTTATGTGAAAAGATGCTCTTCATACATTTTTCATTTGTTATGACCAACCTAGATAGCATATTAAAAAGCAGAGACATTACTTTGCCAACAAAAGTCCGTCTGGTCAAGGCTATGGTTTTTCCAGTGATCACGTATGGATGTGAGAGTTGGACTGTGAAGAAAGCTGAGTGCCGAAAAATTGATGCTTTTGAACTGTGGTGTTGGAAAAGACTCTTGAGAATCCCTTGGACTGCAAGGAGATCCAACCAGTCCATCCTAAAGGAGATCAGTCCTGGGTGTTCATTGGAAGGACTGATGCTGAAGCTGAAACTCCAATACTTTGGCCACCTCATGCAAAGAGTTGACTCGTTGGAAAAGACCCTGATGCTGGGAGGGATTGGGGGCAGGAGGAGACGGGGACGACAGAGGATGAGATGGTTGGATGGTATCACCGACTCGATGGACATGAGTTTGAGTAAACTCCGGGAGTTTCTGATGGACAGGGAGGCCTGGCGTGCTGTGATTCATGGGGTTGCAAAGAGTTGGACATGACTGAGCAACTGAACTGAATTATTTCAATCACTTAGCATCTTGTGAGTTGAGTCCATAGAGTAGTAAATTAAGAGTGCTGTACGTTTTGGATATAATTTGATATTTTAGAAGAGGAAACCATTAAGGGAATTGTAATACAAAATGTAAAACTATGTTGCATTTCCTTACTGTAATTTTTTTGTGTACTGTTAAAATATATGTAGAGGGAGGGGGAGACAGTATTTTCTTATTTTATGTGTATTTGTGGGTTTCCCCGGTAGCTATCCTGGTAAAGAACCCGCTTGCCGATGCAGGAGACAGACGTAGGAACCATGGGCTTGATCCCAGGGTTGGGGAGATTCCCTGGAGGAGGAAATGGCAACCCACTCCAGTATTCTTTCCTAGAGAATCCCATGGACACAGGAGCCTGACATGCTGTGGTCCATGGGGTTGCAAAAAGTCGGACATGCCTGAGGCGACTTAACACAGTCACACATGTGTATTTGTATATGATTTAGACTCTCAAGCTGGCGTTTTGCTACCTCATTTCACATGTCTTGGAGAAGAAATATGTGAGAGATTTTGTGTAAACTTCATGAAGCCAGAAATAATTTCTCCTTGTACTTAGCACATGTGAAGTTATTAACAAGTGATTATTTGGATGAGTATGATGATAGGAAGCTAACTGGATTTAGAGTAAAAAATGTAATTTTTACATGAGATATATAAATATTAGTTAGTACAAATGAAAGTGATTGCAATTACTTGTTGCTTGATAAGCATCAAAAGATTCCCATAGTTTGTGAGGCAATTAAATTGTATTTGTAAGTGCTATAGTAACAGAAGGCTCTTAATATTAATCACAGATTCACTTATAATACTGTTTTGAGCTTGACTGTCAACACAAAAGGATTCAAACATAACTATTAAAACCTGTAAAGCACCATCTTTCATTTGAAATTCTTGTTTAAAATTTGAGATTCTGGGAATTGAATTGGTAATAATACAATAGATAATAATATTCAGGAAAAGTACTTCCTTTTGTGTTTGCTGTCACCAAATGGCAAGTTAATAATATTACTGTCTGTTACATTAATATAATATGGTTGTTTGATTGCTAAGCTGTGTCCTACTCTTTGCAACCCCATGGACTGCAGCACACCAGGCTTCCCTGTCCTTCACTGTCTCCCAGAACTTGCTCAAATTCATGTCAGTTGAGTTGATAATACTATCTAACCATCTTATCCTCTGCCACCCTCTTCTCCTTTTGCCTTTAGTCTTTCCCAGCATCACGGTCTTTTCCAATGAGTCATCTCTTCCCATCAGGTGACCAAAATACTGGAGCTTCAGCTTCAGCACCAGTACTTCTAATGAATTTACAGGGTTGATTTCCTTTAGGATTGATTGGTTTGATCTTGCAGTCCACGGGACTCTTAAGAGTCTTCTCCAGCACAATAGTAAAAGTACTGCTCCTTGAATATTTTTTGACACAGTTAATTTGTTCATAAAGATTTTTGACTAGAGGAGACATAACAAATGTTGATCTGTTTAGAACTGTAGCTAACGTTTTCCTGCTAGGTGGATAGTTTCTGTCTCCTTCTAACATAACATGCTGGAAAGGCATATTAGAACATTAGCAATAATCACTATGACAACAATGATAAACACGGATGATTCAGACTAATAATAAATATGGTTGACAGAATACTTATATACAGAGAATTTAATACCAACATTTGGTCTTTCTAAGTCATTGCACCTGAGAATTAAGGGTCCAGAATATTTTAGGCCTAATTTTATTTATTTGAAAACAAGCCATTTCACTGTAAATAACTGTTGAGATATGAACCTGGAAAAATTATTATGTATGAGTAAAAGAAGAAGAGTAACCCAAATGTTCAATCTTAGGAAATTCGTTAAATACAATAAGATATTACTTTTGAATGTAATGTTACATAGTTATTCAAGGTGTTATAGAGGAATATTCAAGAACATGGGTAATGTTCACATTGTTAAGTGGAAGAAGATGGAGAGAGGCAAGTTCCTAGCCTGTATATTATCACAGATTTTTAGTACGTATATAGAAAATAATTATCAGTATTTATCCTTGTTAATATTATTGTTATTTCTTAAGTTGATGTATTTTTAAAATGAACATATTTTCAATATTCAGAAAATATGTAGATTGAGTATTTTATACCTTATAGACAGTTTCTTAGATTAAGATGTCCCCATGAAATTATTTGAGAAATGTTAAATACATTGGATAGTTTTAAATTTTTTTTATTTAATGAGACTATCCTGTCACTAGGATCCTAAGAATCTAACCCCACATTTTGAGTCTCTTCAGAGAATCCAGCAAGAATTGGTTCATATGTAAAGGAAACCTTTAAAAGACTCCTGTCTCGTTACACTGATTAATAATTTTCTTTCCCTCTTTTATTAAAAATAATTTTCTTTCTTGATAGAAGGGTAAAACTAAGTTCTGAACTACTTAAGATTTTTTAATATTATCTAACAGTTCAAAGTACTAGTTACTTTATAATGTAGCCCTTCATTTCTAGAGTCAGCATATCCTTGCTTTTGATCTTTGTTTTCTGCTACAGGCCTGGTATTGGAATTGAAACAATACCACTACTGCTTCCACCAGAGGACATAGTGTGGGAATTCCTATTATGGTAGGTAGTTCTCCCCTAGTCTCTCTGCAGTAATAGAGGCAGCGCTTGTAATTTGTTAGTTTGTTGCTATTTATGCCTCCTACCTTAAATTTTTCTTTTATATATGAGTGTATATGAATAAATACTTGGTGTCAGCCCAAATCATGTGTTGTAGGTGTTTTGTTTATAAGTGTGGTGGTCCCTGTATTTGTGGGAAACTAGTATAGCAAATTGATTTTCAGTGCAGGGGGCTTAAGAATCTAGTAAGCTTTTGCTGTTGGAGTTTGGGAAAGAGAATATTAAACATGATGATGCAGTTAGTTTTGTTTTATCCTGAAACACTTAATGCTGTACTGGAAGTGTTTCTTCCTTCTTTTGTCTGACTGGTGTGTCTTCCTGCTCCTAGCGCTTTTTCCTTTGTGTTCCGTGTTTGTGATGCACCCTGTAGATAAGTCAGCCACTCAGCCATCCCTGGGCAGCCTCACATGCGCGAGACACCCTTGCTGTTAAGTGCAGAGAGCTTAGAAGTCTCCAGGTGTCAGACTGAAGGCTCTAGTGCACACAGTGTAAGCTGGTTTGCTATCGATCATTGGTTTGGCACGCTGCTTATTTGAAATTCAAGCATATTTCTGAGAGACTGTAGAAAGGAAGAAACTGAAGCCCAGTTCCTGGCTTTACATCACCAAGCTGCAGCCTGCTGTACTTTTTGATAGTTAATGATCCAAATGGTAATACCATTTGATATTAAGTAGGCTTAATGCAACATCGTTTCAAAAACAAATCTGCCTTAACTAGCTTTTGGGTTTATTTTTTTGTGTTGTTTTTATTAATTCTTTGTTAAACTTTATTTATTTATTTAGTTTTTAGAAGAGGGTGATCGAGAGGTCTTAATGGAAGCTGAAAAATTGTATCCATCTGTACCCTGGTAGATGGGGAGCAGATTGTTGGCAAGCATTATTATGTTGTATTCGTCAACTTGAAATAATTTTGATGACATTAATTATTCATATTATCTTTAAGAATTCTGAAGGAATTAACCAATTGTGAATCTTTACCTGGCTTTTTAGATTATCACTTAAAAAACAAAAGTGAAACATAAGATGCCTCTCATTTGTTCCCGGAGTGGCCCTTGCTGAGTAAAATTTCATTGGAAATTCATCCCTCACATACCTTATTTCTGTTTTTTATAAATTTTTCTAACCTCTGGCTCAGTAAAGGCCCAGGGAAGTCTTGAAATACTCCTCCTTAATTTAGTCAAACTTTTGGGTAACAGGTGGGCAAGTCAGAAAAAGGAAAAATGTCAAACTTAAGATAGTAAGAATAAGATTTGTTTAGGAAAATGGTAACAAATAGCAGACACCATCAGTATCATTTAGCCCATTTATCTTTTTGTCTCCTGGTAAATGTGTACTGGGGACAGTGTAGAATCACAAAAATGTGATCCCTGTACAAGTTGCAGTTTTCATTTTCTACCACTGGATGGTGCTTTTGCATTGGTTTCTGCAAATTTTCTGAATTTACATGAGGAACCATTTTAAAATTCCTCATAAAGAGCAGTAAAATTAAGATAGTGGTATGGCTGCTCATGGCTTCCCTGGTGGTGCAGATGGTAAAGAATCTGCCTGCCAATGCAGGAGCCACGGGTTCGATTCCTAGGTTGGGAAGATCCTTGGAGAAGGGAATGGCAACCCACTGCAGTATTCTTGCCTGAGAAATCCATGGACAGAGGAGCCTGGCGGGCTGCAGTCCGTGGGGTCGCAGAGTTGGACGCACCTGAGCACAGCACATAGTTGCTCACGTGGATCGGCAAGTTAAAGCTCGTGAAACAAAACCATCATTTGTGATCTGATATGTGGTTTAGTTTTTTTAAAAAACAGATACAAGTGTATGAACTGGTTAAGAGCTCTACTGACTAGATTTTTTAACATAATCTTCAGTCTACCATCTTAGATGTCGATTTTCTAGGTGATCCTGTAATTTAAATGACATCTAAATAAAACACAGTTCTTAATTTGTAGTGTTAAAAAAATTCAGATAGCTCAGACTTTGAAAATTGTCCTTGATCATTTTGTCTTTTCCTACTATCCAGTAGCCATCCAAGCTTCTTTCATTGAAGCCTTTTATTTCATAAATATTATATGCAGATTTTTTTGAGAATCAAAGGTTATCAAAGGACTTTTTGATAATTATTTTGCTTGAATAAGTTGAATAATTGGGTCTGTAGAGTTTATTTGGGATTGTAGTAAGATTGTGGAAGTCTCACTTGAAGGAAATAATAGTCTCATGTTAAAAGCATTCCTGTGTTTTAAAAAGCAAAGTAAGTACAGACAATAAAACATCAGTGCCTCCAAACACTTTTCCTTGATGCCTTCTTTTTCCAGTCTAGTTTGTCATTGCTATTTCCTTTATCGTTCTTTAAAAAGTTTTTTATATATAGAAGTAAAGTTATAAAAACAAGTATTTAAATTTAACCATCTTATAGTCTCCTTTTCACTAGTGATTTGATGCTTTTGAGGTTGGATTTAGAGGCAAGCTTCAGGCCTCAACAGCCTTGGTCTGTGTCCAGTGGTCCGCTGTTGCAGGTTCTCTGGAGGTGCAAGTACATGGCTCTGCCTTCATGAGTCTGCTGCTTAACAGAGAGCCTTCTAACCACGTTCAGGTGTTGGTCCTAACTCTTACTGACATGAATTTTTGTCATTTAACCCCTCTAGGACTTATTTTTCTTTAGTCACTGAGTTTAGCAAATCATGACTAAGGAATAATGTTACTCAGAAAAAATTAAATATATGAATATTTGAAGGAAAGAGCAAATTATCAATAATCCTACCACTCAACAATGAAAACAGTGACAGACTTTGTTTTCTTGGGTTCCAGAGTCACTGTGGATGGTGACTGCAGCCATGAAATTAAAAGATGCTTGCTCCTTGGAAGAAAAGCTATGACCAACCTAGACAGCATATTAAAAAGCAGAGACATTACTTTGCGAACAAAGGTCCATCTAGTCAAAGCTATGGTTTTTCCTGTAGTCATGTATGGATGTGAGAGTTGGACCAAAAAGAAAGCTGAGTGCTGAAGAATTGATGCTTTCAAACTGTGGTGTTGGAGAAGACTCTTGAGAGTCCCTTGGACTGCAAGGAGATTCAACCAGTCCATCCTAAAAGAGATCAGTCCTTAATGTTCATTGGAAGGACTGATGCTGAAGCTGAAACTCCAGTACTTTGGCGAACTGATGTGAAGAACTGACTCACTGGAATAGACCCTGATGCAGGGAAAGATTGAAGGCAGGAAGAGAAGGGGACAACAGAGGATGAGATGGTTGGATGGCATCACTGACTCGATGCACTTGAGTTTGAGCAAGCTCTGGGAGTTGGTAATGGACAGGGAAGCCTGGTGTGCTGCAGTCCATAGGGTTGCAAAGAGTCGGACACAACTGAGTGACTGAACTGAACTGACTGTCCTTTTTCAAAAAATTTAAAAAAAATTTTAAAAACCAAATCAGAAGTTCTTCTGATCTTCATTAATATAATTAGACTCATATTGTGTATAGTGATGTGTTGCACATTTTTATGAGTATTGTCTCATGCTTTAAAGAATTCAGTTTCTAAGACATTTGTCCAGAGAAGACATATAGATGACTAATAAACATGAAAAGATGCTCAACATTGCTCATTATTAGAGAAATGCAAATCAAAACTACAATGAGAATCACCTCACACCAGTCATAATGGCCATCAAAAAAAAAAATCTATGAACAATGAATGCTGTATAGGGTGTGGAGAAAAGGAAACCTTTTTGCACTGTTGGTGGCAATGTAAATTGATAGAGCCACTATGGAGATTCCTTAAAAAACTAGGAATAAAACCGTCATATGACCCAGCAGTTCCACTACTAGGCGTATACCTGAAGAACCCAAAACTGAAAAAGACACATGTACCCCAATTTTATTGCAGCACTGTTTGCAATAGCTAGGACCCAGGCAACCAAGATGCCCATCAACAGATGCATGGATAAAGAAGCTGTGGTACATATATACAGTGGAATACTACTCAGCCATGAAAAGAAACACATTTGAGTCAGTTCTAATTAGGTGGATGAGCCTGTAGCCTATACAGAGTGAAGGAAGGGGCGGGTGGGATGTATGGAGAGAGTAACATCGAAACAGACATTACTATATGTAAAATAGATAGATAGTGGAATTTGCCGTGTGACCCAGGGAACTCAGACGGGGCTGTGTAACAACCTAGAGGGGTAGGATGGGGCAGGAGGGGGGAGGGAGGGTCAAGAGGGCAGGGGCATAGGTATACCTGTGGCTGATTCATACTGATGTTTGGCAGAAACCAGCACAATACTATAAAGCAATTATTCTTCAATTAAAAATAAATTTAATTACAGAAGAAAAATTCAACTTCTAAATATCATTCAGTTTGACTGTATGATATCATCTAAATTTTAAATCACTTTTATTTAACACTTAGGTTGTTGTTAATGTTTTGCTATCAGTGATCCTTCGGTAGATTCCCGATATGTCCATTTTTATGGGCTTCACATTACTTGCTTATGTCTGTGCTGTGTCCCCTGCTCAGTCGCTTCAGCTGTGTCCAACTCTGCGCTGCGCTGTGGGCTGTAGCCCTCCAAGCTCCTCTGTCCATGGGATTCTCCAGGCAAGAATACTGGAGCGGGTTGCCATGCCCTCCTCCAGGAGATCTTCCCAATGTCTACATACTTGCAACTAGAAATGCTAGTTTAAATACTTTGAAAGATTTATCAATGCTATTTGACAGCAGTTGGCAAAATTTATTTCCCCAGAAATGTCCTAGTTTATTCCTCTTTCCATTCCTGTGGCCCCTGGCTTAGACTATTGCAGCAGCCTACTATTGTTTTCTTTGTCTTTAGTATCACTTCATTTTTAAATTGTCCTCCATGTTACATCCACACTGAGGGTTCTAACATGCAAATCCGATTATGTCATTTTTTTGGACTTAAAATTTTTTAGTAGTCTCCCCACCTTTCTGCAGTTAAAATGTATATATGTCAGTGTGGCATATAAGGCCCTTTCTGGTTTGGCCCCTGCCTAATTTTCCAGCCTTATTTTATGCAACCTTATTGTATATTTTGTGGCTAATTGGGTAGAAAGGGAGCATTCTAGGCAGAGGGAACACAGTATATGGTGGCCCAGCCGTGTGAAATGATGTGATATATTGGAATTGTTACAAGTTACGATGGTGGTGGGTATCTTCAGTGATGTGTTTTAGTAAAATTTATTTCACTAAATAAAAGCAGGCAAGTAACGTTGTAATTTAGAGAAGTGACTAGTGGTATAGAAAATTGTTAATCAGGACTGTTGGTTACAAATGTCAGAAATCCCAACTGAAAGTGGCTTAAATGCAAAAGAAAACTGATTAGCCAGACAGTAGGCATGGTCAGACAGAGCTAGTTCCAGGACTTGGCCACAGTGTGAAATTCCCACATCCCTTGCCCTTTTAAAGCTCTGTCCTCTTCTCTCCTGTAAGGCAGTTTAGCTTATATTTCATTACAATCCCAAAAGAAGAAGGGTGTTTTCCCTCATATCCTTGGCAGGAAACTAAAATCTTGAGGAAATTCCTGTCTGGCTTTGATTGTGTGTTCATCCTTGAGTTAAACTAAGGAATAGGCGGTACTCTAAGCAGTCCTGGGTCTTTTGTTTATCTTTGGATCAGATGCACTCCCTAAAGCAAGAGATTCTTGTGAAAGGACCTGTCTGCTATGAGGATGGATAGAACTGGAGAATGGAGAGCCAAGAGCTGAGAGACCAGTTAGGAGGTGGGTTTTGAGAGGACAGAAGTGGGTCTGAGCTAGGTCCCTGTGGGTGAAGAGAGTTCAGGGAGATTTTATGTAGAATGCTTAGAACTTGGCAACTAACTGAAAGTGGGGGATAAGTAAGGAACGTCTTTCAGGTAATTCTTTTTGTGTTCTGGACTGCTGTGTATATGGCAGTGTCAGTGCTGCTAACCCACCTGGGAGTTTCAGAAAAGAACCCTTTGAGGGAGTGGACTGGAGATGGTAAGTTGAATTTTGACATGCTAAGTATGAAATAATACAGAATATGAAGGTAAAAGGTCCCATCGAGCATTTGGAAGTTGTCCTTGGAGATTAGAACTAGAAATAAAGTCTTGGAAGTCTCACATAACTGATGACTCATAGAAGTAGATGAGATTGTCCAAGAAGAGATTGAGGACCAGGAGGAAGCCAAGTGGGCCGAAAGGAAAACCGGTCTTTAAGTCTAGAGGGGGGAAAGCCACATGAAAGGTACTTAAGAGGTTTAAAAAATGGATGAACGTCTTACAGAAGTAGCCAGAAGAGAGTTTAATAAGTATTACTGGTGTCCAGTATTGTACTATAAGTTGAGAAAAATAAAGATTTAGCAATTGGTTATCATTGGTGACCTTGGAGCAGTGGTTGGGGACGGAGTCTGGTTGCAGTAGGGAAAAACAAGTGAAAAGTGGTAGCTTGTTAGGGAGCCAGAGTTTTCTGTAGGCTAAGCAGAAGGAAGAGACTGCAGTGAGGAATAAACCAAAGGGATAGAAGAAAGGATTTGGAATTGATAAAGGGAAATCTGCCAAGGAGATGGAAATATTTTTGAAAAAAAAAGGTACCCTTTCCACCTTTGTGCCTACAGGTTCTTCCTTTCAGATGGTGAAGTCATTGAGGTTTGGTACCTGGCGTGTAAGAGGTGTTTAGTGGATGACTACTAAGTGCATGAAAGATAAGAGGGGAAAAAGTGGAAAATAGATATCTTAGGGGTAAACCAGAAGGACGTTGAAGGAATCTAACTTTGTTGTCCTCTTCTCGGAGTAGAATGCCAAGAGAGAAAGCCTCCCCGGCTCCCTCAGCCTGTGTCTTTGCTGTGAGGGACTCACACGAGAACGGGTGTGAAGTGCTGGTGCGCGTGGAAGGGAGGGGTTCTGGTCGTTTCTGGCATCTCGGTTTCAAAGGGACTTTAGTCAGATGACACTCAGTTCTCACCAACAGAGGAATCCCATTTGCTTCCTCAGCTGCGGATGTAACTTTTCTTAGGTGTGTGATGTGTGGGAAGAGCCAGGCCTTGGAGACAGATGGGCCTGGGTAAGAATCCAGTGTTCTCCACTTCTTAGCTGTATGATTTCCAGTTTTAACTTGTCTAGCTCAGAATTCATCTGTGAAATGGAGTGTATTTTGCAGGCATGCTGTTACAAATTAAGTACAGATTAAGTGCCTAGAACCATCATCAGAAGGTGTTCGGGTGACCTGGGATGCTCATCCCTGCCCCATGTGAGCAGACAGCCTCTTCCATTTTCAGATAAAATGCTAGATAAAAAAAAAGTACAGTCTTATATTGAACCAGATTTTATCTTCCTGCTTGTTATTATTCACTGATGCTAGTTTTTATTTCAAGACCTGTGCAATTTGGTGTCTCTTCTCAATGACAGAGATGATGTAAACTCTTCACAAAGATTAAAGCTGTCATATTCTCCGTGACTCCTTTTCAGATGAAACCCCTCAGCTTCGCTGACACTAGGACATGGTTCTTAGATCCATAAGCATCCTGGCTGCCCTTTTTGAATGTTTTCTGGTTGTCTTATTCTAGGTGCAGTTTGACATGTGTCTAGTAGTTAGACTTACTTTTCCTAGAGGAGAAAAGTAAGAGTAACAGGAAACATTTTTTATATAAAACTTTCATTTTAATTGGTCAGAAGTAAAGTATAATTCTACAGTTCTATACTCTAAAGTATACTATTCTCTTTTCTCAGTAGCATTCATAAAATGATCACCTTTAATCTTTCTCAAGATAAATTATTGATGTTATTTTCCCCCTTTAAAAATAAATTTACAGAACTCTCAAAGTATCTCATAAAGGGAAGAAAACTAAACTATTGAAATAAAATGCCAAAATTTAATTTTCTATACCGTAAATAGCATGCTGTTAGTTGCCTACTCACTGACCGTTACCCACTTACTTCTCTACAGGCCCCCAGTTTTGTGTGTTTGCCCGCCTGTACCCCACACGACTTGGAGAAACCCCTAATCGTGTAAGCTAATCTTGGCAGTCCTGTTCTGCCTACTAGTGAGTCAGGTCTGGTCCCATATCAGGGAATATCTTTGTACCTAAAAAAGGAGACAAGAGAAGAAAACTCCCCCTCCTGCTGGACAACAATGTATTATTTTGTGGCTGTGAAGGGAATTAAGGTCCATGCTGAGTCTGGCATAAAAACTGGGAGGAGCCGAGGTGTCCTATGTGATAACATTGAGGAACCAAGTGATTCACCCTGTAGCCCCCTTCTTTGACTTCTCTTTGGTTGTGGTGATAAGACTCTATAGTTTAGTTTGGTGTAAGATGCTGTTTTATTTTAGAATAGCCCCAATATTAAAGAACAAGCATATTTAATAGTCTCTTGTGCAGAAAACTAGATACTTTGTGGAACGCCCATTAAGATGTAATGGGCTGCATAATTTTAAGATAACATTACAACTGTATGGGGGTCACAGTTTCATAAATATTCTTGCATTAATGAGTGTTCTAATTGTGAACAAGACAGACAGAAAGCTTCTATAAATATAATAACTGACAGTACATTTAACTACCAGTTATTCAAGAATGAGCTAGTCATCAATTCTGACAGGAACGCCCTTCTTCTCACTTAAGAAGTTAAAAATTGACTACATCTAAAAGAATTGACACTTATTCTTAAAAAAAAAAAAAGACACTTATTCTGAAGTAATACTAAGTTATAAGCATGACTTTTTACAGGTTTATCAAGAGCATGAATGTCTATTTATGAAAAAAAAAAATCCATGACTGAAACACATTAGAAACGCCCTTTCCTCTTTTCAACAATTGAAGCTGCTTTATGCAATTCTAGATAGCACTCTTTACTAAAGGAAACGAAGGAATATGAAAAATGTCGAAAACTGTCTGAGTCATCACTTGGATTTTAAAATAGTTCCTTTTAGTGTTTTTGTCTCCACCCTTGTATGGTTTAGAAAGATGTGAATCATCTTTAGCATTTCCCACTGATAGCTGCTTTGAAATGGAAGTGGTGTATGCAGCCCCAATTTGTGTGTGAAGTGACTAGTGTATACTTCAGCTACTGAGTCTCCTACACTAGTGGGAAATCCCTGAATGGCTCACGTAATTATTGCTTATAAAGGCAAACATTGGGTAACCATAGCAACTTCTTTTTAAACTGGGATTTCTTCTTCCTTCAGACTGTAAAGTACAGTAACTTAGCACTGCATTTACTCCGGTGTCACCACATCGTAGAAACCAAAATGAATTGCAGATAGGTTTTCTTCGGTCTTTTCTTGAGAAAGACAGAAATTCAGACTATTTAATGTAAAAATTTTATACTCTACTTCTTTGAAATATTGGGCCTCAGTTGTTTTTAGGCCCAGTATTTCTGATCCATATTCTCGACAGAGGATGAGATGATATGACACGAGTTTGAGCAAACTCTGGGAGATGGCAAAGGACAGGGAAGCCTGGCATGCTGCAGTCCGTGGGGCCACAAAGAGTCGGACATGACGAGCAACTGAACAACAACAAAGTTGTCTTTGACACAGTTGCTGAAAGATTATTAATTGTGCAAATAATGTTAATTATATTTTAGAGGATGTGTTTATCATGAATCTGGTAAACATAAGTCATATGCGAGACATGCTGCTCGTTAACATATTCCAGCCAAATCTTGCACAAATAAGAGAAATAATAGGATATTTTTCCAAATAATATAATGTAAAAATCTTTAATTCAGTCTGGCCTTCAATCCAGTCTGAATGATAAGACTTTTGCTTAATTTTAAACTACTGGTTGAGGTAATCAAAATTATGAAGGAAATAATCCAACATTATTATTTTAAAAAAATGCTACTTAAATACAGTAATATTTCTACTTTCTCCCTTCAGTTCAGTTCAGTTGCTCAGTCATGTCTGACTCTGTGACCCTGACTGCAGCACACCAGGCCTCCCTGTCCATCACCAACTCCCAGAGTCTGCTCAAACTCATGTCCATTGAGTCGGTGATGCCATCCAACCATTTCATCCTCTGTCGTCCCCTTCTCCTCCTGCTTTCAATCTTTTCCAGCATCAGGATCTTTTCCAATGAGTCAGTTCTTCAAATCAGGTGGCCAAAGTATTGGAGTTTCAGCTTCAGCATCAGTCCTTCTAATGAATATTCAGGACTGATATTCTTTAGGACTGACTGGTTTGATTTCCTTGCAGTCCATGGGACTCTCAAGAGTCTGCTCCAACACCACAGTTCAAAAGCATCAATTCTTCAGCACTCAGCGTTTTTATGGTCCAGCTCTCATATCCATACATGACTACTGGAAAAACCATAGCGTTGACTAGATGGTCCTTTGTTGGCAAAGTAATGTCTCTGCCTTTTAATACGCTGTCTAGGTTGGTCATAGCTTTCCTTCCAAGGAGCAAGCATCTTTTAATTTCATGGCTGCAGTCACTATCTGCAGTGATTTTGGATCCCCAAAAAATAGTCTGTCACTGTTTCCATTATTTCCCTATCTATTTGCCATGAAGTGAATGGGACTGGATGCCATGATCTTAGTTTTCTGAATGTTGAGTTTTGAACAGACTTTTTCGCTCTTCTCTTTCACTTTCATCAAGAGGCTCTTTAGTAGTTCTTTGCTTTCTGCCATAACGGTGGTGTCATCTGCATATCTGAGGTTATTTATATTTCTCCCAGCAATCTTGATTCCAGCATGTGCTTCATCCATTTCACATGATGTACTCTGCATATAAGTTAAAATAAGCAGGGTGACAGTATACAGCCTTGACGGACTCCTTTCCCGACTTGGAGCCAGCCTGTTGTTCCATGTTCAGTTCTAACTGTTGCTTCCTGACCTGCATACAAATTTCTCAGGAGGCAGGTCAGGTGGTCTGGTATTCCCATCTCTTGAAGAATTTCCCACTGTTGTGGTGATCCACTCAAAGGCTTTGGCATAGTCAATAAAGCAGAAATAGATGTTTTTCTGGAACTCTTGCTTTTTGGATGACCCAACAGATGCTAGCAATTGGATCTCTGGTTCCTCTGCCTTTTCTAAAGCCAGTTTGAACATCTGGAAGTTCATGATTCATATACTGTTGAAGCCTTTCTTGGAGAATTTTGAGCATTACTTTGCTAGTGTGTGACATTAATGCAATTATGCAGTGATTTGAGCATTCTTTTGGATTGGAATGAAAACTGACCTTTTCCAGTCCTGTGGCCACTGTTGAGTTTTCCAGATTTGCTGGCATATTGCACGCATCACTTCCACAGCATCATCTTTCAGGATTTGAAATGGCTCAACTGGAATTCCATCACCTCCACTAGCTTTGTTCGTAGTGATGCTTCCTGAGGCTCACTTGACTTTGCATTCCAGGATATCTGGTTCTAGGTGAGTGATCATGCCATCTTGATTATCTTGATCGTAAAGATCTTTTTTGTATAGTTCCTCTGTGTATTCTTGCCACCTCTTCTTAATATCGTCTGCTTCTCTTAGGTCCATTCCATTTCTTTCCTTTATTGTGCCCATCTTTGCATGAAATACTCCCTTGGTATCTCTGATTTTCTTGAAGAGCTCTCTAGTCTTTCCCATTCTATTGTTTTTCTCTATTTCTTTGCATTGATCACTGAAGAAGCCTTTCTTATCTCTCCTTGCTCTTCTTTGGACCCTGCATTCACATGGATGTATCTTTCCTTGTTTCCTTTGTCTTTTGCTTCTCTTCTTTTCTCAGCTATTTGTAAGGCCTCCTCAGACAACTATTTTGCCTTTTTTTTTCTTGGGGATGGTCTTGATCCCTGCCTCCTATACAGTGTCACCAAGCTCCATGCATAGTTCTTCGGGCACTCTGTTTATCAGATCTAATCCCTTGAATCTATTTGGCACTTCCACTGAATAATCATAAGGGATTTGATTTAGGTAATACCTGAATGGTCTAGTGTTCTTCCCTACTTTTTTCAATTTAAGTCTAAATTTGGCAATAAGAAGTTCATGATAAGCCACAGTCAGCTCTTGGTCTTGTTTTTGCTGACTCTGTAGAGTTTCTCCATTTTCAGCTGCAAGGAATGTAATCAGTCTGGTTTCCATATTGACCATCTGGTGATGTCCACGTGTAGAGTCGTCTTTTGTGTTTGCTATGACCAGTGCGTTCTCATGGCAATATTCTGTTAGCCTTTTATCTGCTTCATTTTGTACTCCAAGGCCAAACTTGCCTGTTATTCCAGGTATCTCTTGACTTCCTACTTTTGCATTCCAGTCCCCTTATGAAGAAAAGGACATTTTTTTTTTTTTTTTGAGTGTTAGTTCTAGAGTAGGTCTTCATAGAACTGTTCAACTTCAGCTTCTTTGGCATTAGTGGTTGGGGCATAGACTAAGATTACTGTGAAGTTGAATGGTTTGCCTTGGAAACGAACAGAGACCATTCTGTTGTTTTTGAAATTACACCCAAGTACTGTGCTTTGAACTCCTTTGTTGCATATGAGGGCTACTCTATTTCTTCTAAGGGATTCTTGCCCACAGTAGTAGATTTAATGGTCATCTGAATGAAATTTGCCCATTCTGATCCATTTTAGTTCACTGATTCCTAAAATGTCAGTGTTTACTCTTGCCATCTCCTGTTTGACCACTTCCAATTTACCTAACATTCCATGGACCCAGCTTTCATGGACCTAACATTCCTGGTTCCTGTGCAATATTGTTCTTTACGCAATCAAACTTTAGTTCCATCACCAGTCACATCCACAGTTGGGTGGTGTTTTCACTGCAGTTCAGCCCCTTCATTCCCTCTGAGCTATTTCTCCACTCTTCTGCAGTAGGATATCGGGCACCCACTGACCTGGGGAGTTAATGTTTCAGTGTCCTATCTTTTTGTGTTTTCATACTTTTCACGGGATTCTCAAGGCAAAAATATTGAAGTGATTTGCCATTCCCGTCTCCAGTGGACAGCGTTTTGCCACAAAGAAGGTACCTGAAGAAATACTGTGCCGACTGATGACTAGCCAGTTTTTGTGAAGTTACACTTATGAACTCTATGTGGAATAGTAATGTATGTGAAGAGGCCTCTGAATAAAGAAAATGGCACCTGTAAAGTTCATGTAGTTTGTTTCATAACAAAGTATGTTATTGCCTTCAAGCCAAGATTTGTACCGTGATAAAATTAGATGTTTTTATGTTTTGAGAGAAGAGACAAAGAAAGAACTGGTGAGCCATTTAAATTAAGACAGAAATATTTAGGAAATATCAGCTAAGGCAATTATCTCCTGAGGTGTTTATTTTACTGTAGAACAGTGCATATTAGTATTACTGACTCTGAACTGCCATAAAAATCTAAACTATGTTCTTTTCCTTCAGACAGTAATGTAGATAGCATACTGAAGTTGGTTCTTAATAGATTTAAGTCAGTGTTGTACGTGATCGTCACCAGCCAAATGGCTGGCTGTTGTAAGTGAGGAACTATATTCTTATTGTGTTTAATTGTCTTAGTTATTGGAAAACTTTTAAGTATGCTTGGAACAACTTGAGCACATGTATTGTAAACTTACGTGATCTAAATAGAGAGCAGTTATTTCCAGTGATAATTTACTCTTTTCATTGAGATAGGCTTTAACTCTAAATTCTACAGGAAATTTTGAAGACAGTTTTAATAGTAAAGTATCTGATAACTATATTGACTACAAGTTAATGCAGTATTTTGGATATATTTGATAACACAGAGTGTTATTATAATTAATTTTACCTGCCTCACCATTTTAGAATATGTTTACTTGAAAATTTTAATTTACCTATGTGGCTCACTTTATATTTCTAGTAGGTGGCACTTATCTACATGTTGGGTAGCTGACTGCTGTTCTTGCATTATAAATAGTTTTACTGTTTCAACATTTTTCTCCAAAATATGATGAAGAATGAGTTTTGATATTAAATGTTCTAGCTAGAAGACTGTTGGTTTCTTTCAGAAGGCACCTTTCTGGTAAATTAAAGGAGGAAAAATTATCAACAATGAAATTTATTTAGGTTGGTAAAAAAGTAATTGCTGTTTCAGACTGTGAATTTAAATCATCATAACCAGGTTCAAGTACATCTTTATTAATCAAAATAAGAACCACTACAATCAACACATTTTTGTCAATGATTTTTTTTTCCTTTAGCATAAAAATCGGTGCCTCAGGATTCAACCAGCTCTTGGAAAGAAATACATGTCTCCTGCTGGCTGTGGAAGCATTTTACCTGCAAAAAGTTGTTGAGATCCTGGAAGAAGTGGTGGTTAGTTGGCGAGAGGTCAGGTGAATGTGGCAGATGAGGCAAACTTCGTAGCCCAGTTCGTTCAACTTTTGAAGTATTGGTATGCGACATGCATCCGGCCGTTGTTGTGGAGAAGAATTGAGCTGTTTCTGTTGACCGGTGCCGGCTGCAGCTGTTGTAGTTTTTGGTGCATCTCATTAATTTGCTGAGCATACTTTTCACATGTCATGGTTTTGCTGGGATTCAGAAAGCTGTAGTGGATCAGACGGGTAGCAGACCACCAAACAGTGACTGTGACCTCTTTTTGGTGCAGATTTGGCTTTGCACTGAGCTGGTCATCACCGGTTGTCATAACTGGTCACATGTCACAATCCGATCAAGAAATGGTTCGTTGTTGTGTAGAATAAGAGGAGGTGACGCTTCAAAACAACAATTTTTTTTTTTTCATGCCTCGCCTTATGAGGCACGAATCCCATGAGGGGCCTGGTGGGCTAGTGTCCTTGGATTTCAAAGAGTCAGACGCAACTGAAGTGACTTAGCACACAGCACGTGAGGCATTCACTTTTTGAGCTTTTTCACCTTTCCAGTTTGCTTCAAGTACCGAACGACCATAGAATGGTCAGCGTTGAGTTCTTCAGCAGCTTCTCCTGTAGCTACAAGAGGATCAGCTTTGATGATCCTCTCAGCTGGTGGTTGTCAGCTTCTGACAGCTAGCCCCTGCACTGCTCATCTTCAAGGCTTTCGTCTCCTTGGCAGAGCTGCTTGAACTACTGCTGCAGTGTACATCCGTTAGCGGTTCCTGGGCCAAATGCATTGTTGTGAGTTGTCTCCGCTGCTTTACGACCCATTTTGAACTCCAGTAAGAAAATCGCTTAAATTTGCTTTTTGTGTAACATCATTTCCCTAGTCTAAAATAAATATAAACAGCAAGTAATCGGTCATGAGCAAACAAACATAAAGTGAGAAATGTGCGTTAAAATGACGTATAACATAACCACATTTATTTATTTAAGAATGTATTCTGGTATCAAATGGCAAAGTTCAGCAGTGCAACACCAGTCACTTTTGCGCTAACCTAATAGATAGCTTTATAAAGGACATTAGTTTTTTTAGAAAGTGGGCAGTTAGAATGTATCTTTACATATCAATTACAGTTCATAAGTTCATATACTGTACTCTTACCAGTGACTGCATTAGTGACAGGTATAGTCTGTACCTCTTACTTAAGTCTTCTATATATATTGCTTTTTACTATCTTGCATTCTTACCTTGTACATGTTAGTTTTTTTCATGTATGATGTAGTACCTCATTTAGGCCGCATGAGGTCTTTTTTCCTCCAACTTTATTTAGGTATAATTGACAAGTAAAGATTGTGTTTGTTTAAGGTTTATGACATGACAATAAAATATACATATACATATACATTATGAAATCATTACTACAGTCAAGCTAAACATGTTAACTAGTAAGTCTATCATTTCATGCAGTTATCTTTTTTTTTTTTTTTGCTTTTGTGATAAGAACACAAGATCTACTCTCAGCAAATTCAAAGCTTACATGCAGTAGTTAACTATCGTCACCGTGCTGTATGTTAGATCTGCAGAATTTATTCACCTTAAAACTGAAGATTTGTACCCTTCGACTACCAGCCTCATTTCTTCCATTCTGCCCTCGCCTCTATGAGTTCAGCTTTTTAAGATTTCACATATAAATGGAATCACAGTTTTTTTCTGTGTCTGGCTTATTTCACTTATCGTAATATCCTTCAGATTCATCCGTGTTGTTGGAAATGGCACAGTTTGCTTCATTTTTATAACTGAATAATGTTCCATTGCATGTGCGTATGCTACATTTTATTTATCCTTTCATCTGTCAGTACACACTTAGGTTGTTTTCATTTCTTGGCTTTGTGAATAATGGTGCATTGAGTACAGTAATACCATGTACTCTGCATTATATCTGCATTGAGTCCAGATAACTCTTTGAGATACTGGGCTTAATTTCCGTTGAATGTATACCTAGAACTGAGATCGTGGGATCTTGTGGTAGTTTTATATTTAATTTTTTCAGGAACCTCCCTCTGGTTTTCATACTAGCTATAGCAGTCTACATTCCCACCAACAGTGTACACGGGTTTCCTTTTTCCCATGTTCTTACCAACACTTGTTGTCTTATCTTTATGGTACTAGCTGTCCTAACGGTGTGAAATGAAATCTCATTTTGGTTTCACTTGGAATAACCCTAGTGATTAGTGATGTTGAGCACCTTATGTCATGTACATGACAATACCATGTACCCATTGGTCATGTGTATGTTTTCTTTAGAAACATACCTACTTTAAAAAAAGAGAGAAAAAACATACATAGGTTTTTTTGCCCATTTTGAAAGTCAGGTTATTTGTTTTTTGTTTTTTTGTTGGGTTTTTTTTGTTTGTTTTGCTGTTGAGTTGTATGAGTTCCTTATATATCTTGCATATTAATCCCTTATCAGATATATGGATTGCAAATATTTTCTCCCATTACATAGGTTGTCGTTTCAATTTGTTGGTGGTGTCCTTTGCTGTCTCGTAGCTTCTTAGTTTGTTGCCCACTTGTTTATATTTGCTTTTGTTGCCTGTGTTTTTGGTGTCATATCCAAAAAATCACTAGGTGGTTTGAGGTCTTTGAAGGTGACGATGATATATGACATTTTGTGATCCTTTGGTGTGGTATACATAGTGGGGTGGAAATATTAATATTTAGGTATTTGTTGAATTATTTGGTATTGTTATTTTGGTGAATGCATTAGGAATAAAGTATTCTTGCCAAAAGATTTTTAGATTATAATCTTAGCATTCTCTAGGAATGTTTTTATACCTACCTAGAATTAGGCAGCTTTGGGATTATTAACACTTCGTTTTCAAATCATGAAGGTGTATACTAAGATAGAGAATTTGGATTAACATTTGAAACCAACTGAGAGCTTGAAGGAACCATGGATAAGATAAAACAAATCATAGTCCCCATTTTATAAATTTAGAAACTGAAGAAGACCCAAATTGCTTGAACTCTAGTAAGCACCAGTTTCCTAAGTCAAAAACCACCTTATCCCTACTTCCTGCATCCAGTTTGTTAGCATGGCCAGTAAGTCCCATTTCTAAAATGTATCTGTCTCTCCTTTCACATGCCCAGCACCCTAGATCAGATCACTCATCTTCTGGATTACTGCAAGGGTCTCCTAACTGGGCCTTTGGCTTCCTTTCTTCTGCTTCAGTCCATTCTTTACACTGAAGCCATTTAATCTTTTTCAAGCAAACTATGATGATCTTTTTAAAGCAAACCTTGCTGTAAAAGTTTTAATAACTTTCCAGTCACTTAATCAGAACCACAAACTTTAGTTGTAAAGTTTGATAAAGAGTCCACCTGCTAAGTGTGATAGAAAGAATCCACCTGCTAATGCAGGAGGCGTGACTTGATCCTGATCTGGGAAGATCCCACATGCCTCTGAGCCCCTGAGCCGGTGTGCCACAGCTATTGAGCCTGTGCCCTGGGGCCTGGGAGCCACACCTGCTGAGCCCTTGTGCCTCAGCTTCTGAAGCTCGAGCTCCCTGCAGTCCATACTCTGCAACTGGAGAAAAGCCTGAGCAAACAAATAAAAATTATTTTTTAAAAAATACAGACTTTACATTTCCCCTGAAATCAGGAACAAGACAAGGGTGCCCACTCTCACCACTACTATTCAACATAGTGTTGGAAGTTTTGCCCACAGCAATCAGAGCAGAAAAAGAAGTAAAAGGAATCCAGATAGGAAAAGAAGAAGTGAAACTCTCACTGTTTGCAGATGACATGATCCTCTACATAGAAAACCCTAAAGACTCTACCAGAAAATTACTAGAGCTAATCAACGAATATAGTAAAGTTACAGGATATAAAATTAACACACAGAAGTCCCTTGCAGTCCTA